>NC_083420.1:18100563-19584938 GCF_020745735.1 Hemiscyllium ocellatum
CCTGCTTGTCGCTATGGCCTTCTGACCCCTGTGGTTCCATAATGAGGAGAATCATGGGAAGCACCAGTACCCTCTTGGCCTGCTGCTGGGAGGCTGCCCCCAGGGTCCCACTCAGAAGGAGTTGTACAATATGAGGAAGCTCCTGGGAACATCATCAACATGCGCCAAAGAGAGAACTTCGCTGTTCAAGTTGGCAACACATTGCCGCTAGACAGGCAACTGCTGACAGTTTGACCTCTCCCTGGCAGGGTCACTCAGAGGTGGAAACATAGCAGGCCATGCTAATTCCTTTGTCTTTCTTTCCAAACATATGTTTCCAAAACAATTTCCAAAAATTTGTAGAAATTCATGTCTGACACTGCGTGATGCGTAAACCAATCAGCTTCTCTCAATACACTGATGGTCACAGGTGTCACTACACTTGCCACAGCAGGTTTAACATTTTATGTTAAACATTCTGCGGTGCGTACACTCTAAGAGGCTTTACACTGATTGCAGACCCTCAGTGTACCAGGGCTGGAAGCCTCCAGGTAATGGACCTTTCCCATTGTACCTTTATTGGCAGCTGCCCTGAGCTTCAGTGCATCCCTCAGCTCATAGTTCTGAACCATTAAATGCAGTTGCTTGCACATTCACCTCTGAACTGAAAGTTTTTAGGTTTAGTTCAGGTCCTGGGCTCAAGGACACGGACTCCAGCGCTGAGGGAGCCTGCACTGTTGGATGTACCAGGAATTGAATGAGACATTGAACTATGGCTCAATCTGTCTGGTCAAGTGAAAGTAAAACATTATGTTGTTTTATTTCAAAGAAATGTCAGGGAGTGCTCCCCAGTGTCCTGATCAATATCTATTCTTCAATGAGCATGACAAAAGCAAGTTTTCTGATTGTTAACACATTACGATTCGCTGTGTTTGAATTGGTTGCCATATTCTCTACATTGCAACAGTGACTACACTTTAAAAGTATTTCATTGGCTGTAAGATGTGTTGTGATGTCCCAAGATCTTTAAGACGCTATAAAAATGCAAGTGTTTCTTTTCTCACAAAAAATGAATGCGTTGTTTTCCTGCTAACCAATGGCCACTAAAATATACAATGCAATTCAAGTAAATTAAAAGTCATCAGCTTAATATGTACTTTGAATGTTCAGTTAAATGCTGATTAGTAATATCAGTTGTCAGTAATCATTAGAGGGGTTGACAGGACAGATACTGAGAGGTTGCTTCCCTAACTTGAGAGTGAGGTGACATGGTGGCTCAGTAGTTAGCACTGCTGCCTCACAGCACCAAGGACCCAGGTTCAATTACCCCCGGGCAACTGTCTGTGTGGAGTTTGCACATTCTCCTCATGTCTAAGTGGGGTTTCCTCCCACAGCCCAGAGATATACAGGTTAGTTAGATTGGCCATGCTAAATTACCTGTAGTGTCCAGGGGTGTGTAGGTTAGGTGGGATAGCTATGGGAAATCAGGGTTACGGAGTTGGACCGAAGGGTCTATTTCTGTGCTGTTCATACCTATGACTCTGAACAGGGCATGGGTCTGGGTGGATGCTTTTCATAGAGTCAATGTTGTCTCAATAGGCTGAATGGGCCTGCTTCCACATTGTAGGGATTCTATAATGGTCAACAACATAATCACAGGACAAAGGGTGGACCAATTAGGACTGAGATAAGGAGAACATTCTTTGCTTCAAGATTTGTGAACATTTCGAACACTCAGAGAGCTGTACAAACTCAGTCAGTGTATATATTCAAGACTGAGATTGATAGAATTTTGTTAAGGAAATCAAGGTATATGGAGATAAAGCTGGAAAATTAAACTGAGGTAAATCAGCCATGTTCTTACTGAAGGGTGAAGAAGTTATGGGCTCGTCCTGTTCCTATTTCTTATATTTGTTTGTAGTTTTTGTGTCAGTTCTATTTTCAGTGCTTGTTTTTCAAATGGCAGTATGTGATATCAGAATGATACAAATAATGGAACATCGCTTGAGATCTATCTCAATGTTCAAACCAGACCCGTAAACATTTCACAGCATCTTTTTGCTCTCTGGCGTTTGTTGGATGCTTAGTGTAACCAATAGTTTCTGTAATTAGTAAAACATTAGTGCTTCTATAAAATGAATGAGGACCATTGAAATGTTGCACAAAAATTCTTTGCTTTATTTAAGCTCAATGTCAATGTTGCCTTCACATTTCAAATGGTCGTTTGGGTTTCTTACTTGGCACACAAGACTTCTTGCATCCATTCATTCATGTCAACCAAAAGCTCTTGTTTGCTCTAATAGGTGAAGAGCGAAGGCTTTTGATGAACACACAAGGGCCATTAATCAATATGGACAGATTCAATGCAATGCATGTCCTTGACCTTGCAGCAACATGCAATGGTGTTCATTGATTTGCACTGGGACCTCTCAGGAGTGTTCTGAAATGCTCAGTAAAGCAATCGGCGATACTAAAGACAACAAAAAGCTTTCAAGGGAATGTGTCCTATTTGTAGTGAACTGTGAGGAATTTGTATTTGCTGTTTTGTTCCAGTCACTCACTAATCTTTTGCAGATGCCTTTTTCAGTCAAGATATGTTTGGAGCCTGGTACAGTGACTGAAATGATAAAGATGAATACAGCCTAGCAATGTTAAGAGGCATTCTCTTTCTTGTAATAGTGCAAAGTTGTATCAGTTTTATGCCAATATTAAACTTACTCAGCGTAGATCAGATGTCACGAGCCACACTAATAATGAGTTGAATCAGTGCAAGTGTTCTGGTTTGTGCTAATCTCTGTCATCACCTGGATTTAATACCAGGTTAGGACTGTACTGATATCTCACCTGCAGTATTGATACACAGTCCAAGTCATTCACATTGACCCTACAGATATGAAGTCCTCCCAAGTTACCAGCATCTTGGCAGAACCCCAGGAGACCATCCTTACATGCCATTCAGTACATTTCTCTGGATTCTTACGGATCTTAGAATTTCATCCTACTGAGTCTCCCAAATGTTGGAATTCCATTGAGGAGTTCTTCCAACTCCCTACATCCCTCCCATTCCTCAAAACCATTATCTTTGACCAGGCCTTGGCTCACATCCTGATGCCGTCTTAAATGGTTCAGGATCTAATGTTCTTTGCTCCTCACTATTGTGAAGCATCTTGTGAAGCATCTTGCGATTTTTACCAGTTCAAGGGCACCATCAAAATGCATCTCGCAGAGATTTTTGTAAACTGAAGTGAAAACTGGGGATTAAAGAATGTTCCTTCATAAAAGCTATACATTCTCATGTACAAAAGACGGTGATTCAGATGTAATTTCGCTCATTGTGTCTTTCACAATAAAGATATTTTGCAAAAGAACTAAAGTAGGTGAGAAGACTTTCCTTTGTATTGCAAGTTATTATGATCTGGATTTCAATGAAGGTAGAAGCAAATTCAGCAGTCACTTCGAGTGAATACAACATTGAAAAATTAAAATTTGCAAGGCTGTGCGGAAAGAGCAGGAACCAATTAGGCAGATCTTTATAAGAGCCAGTACAGGCATGACAGGTGAATGGTCTCATTCTAAGCTGTATGATTCTATTAAAAAGAAATACATCATTAAATGGTTTGACTTTATACTGAAATACCAGTACAAATCCCAAAAGTTCACTTGATTCTTCTGGAAATCTGGAATAGAGCTGATTGTTGATTTTTGTAAGAACCCAAATCATTCACTGATATCCTTTCAGGAAGGGAATCTGTTGTTCCTTACCTGGTCTGGTCTACATGTGATTCCAGACCCACAGCAACGTGACTGTCTCTGAACTGTCCTCTGAGCAATTACAGATAGACAGTAAATACTGGTCTGGCCAGCAATATCCACAACCCAGGAGTGAACTTTAAAAAAAACAACAAATAAGTTCAAGAAAGGGGAAACGACTGATGAAAAACAAGCATTGAGTCGTGGTTTGGCACAAATGGAGCCTGCAACCATATCTCTTAAAGAAAACTGAGGCTTCTCGATGGTAAATGAAACTACATTGAAAACTGAGGGAAAAAAATGTAATAATGGGAGGCATGCATTTAAGGCGAGAGGGGAAGTTCAATGAGATTTGAGGGGCAAGTTTTTACACAGAGAGTGATTGGAGTCTGAATGTGCTTCAGAGGTGGTGGTGGAAGCAGATACAATAGGAGCTTTTAAGAGACTTTTAGAGAAGCACATGAATATGCAAGGAATGGAGGGATATGGACCAAGGGCAGGCAGAAGGGATTAGATTAATTTGGTGTCAAGTTTGGCACAACATCATGGGCCAAAGGGCCTGTTCCTGTGCTGTACTGTCCTATGTTCTAAAAATAAATCACATTTTAAAAAATTCTGCAATGCCTATCACAACCTCGAAATATCCTAAATTATAGCCCACAAAGTACTTTTGAACAGTTTTAGTGCAGGAAACACAGTGAAACACAGTTTCCCAAATATGACAACATATTATTGGCCAGATCATTTGTATTTTTAAGTATTGGTAAATAGTATAACCAAAAAGCTGGTACTGGCCCCTAGATAGAAATGGCATAGGATCTCCTAGACTCCAAGGGTAATGGTGGTCAGGTGATATTGTCAATGAGCCAATATTTTGGATGCCCAGGTAATATGCTGAGAGAATGGGTTCAAATCCCACCACAGCAGGGGGTGGGATTAAATTCAGTGATTAAATCTGGAGTGTAAAGCTACTCTTGGTGACAGTGATTGATTCTTCTAAAAGCCCATGGGTTTTCAAATGACCAGTAGGAAAAGTAAACATTGCCTGAGTCCTCAGTTGGACCTACATGAGACTCCAGACTCAAGGGAGTGTGGTTGATTCTTAACTGCTCTTTGAAAAGGCCTGAGCAAGTCATTTAGTTTAAGGGTAATTAGAGATAGCAGCAAATCCCATGAAAGAATAAAAAATATTCACTTGAGATGGCAAACAAGACCTTGCTTTAACATTTCACCCACAAAAATCAGGCAGAGGATTGAGAATTATGGAATTCCTTCCTGCAGAGGGCTGACGGAGACAATTTCATTAAGTATATTAAAGGATGCGATTGATGTTTAATCAGTCGAGGAATCAAGGGTTCTGGAGAAATGGCAGGAAGGTGAATTTGAGGATCATCAGATTAGCCACGGTTCCATTAAATGGCAGTGCAGAATTGGTGGGAGGAAGTGAGCACTGCAGATGCTGGAGATCAGAGTGGAAGAATGTGATGCTGGAATACCACAGCCAGTCAGGCAGCATCCTCAGATGGCTGTGCTTTTCCAGCACCACACTCTTCCACTCAGAGCAGAATTGATGGGCTGAGTGGCCTACTCCTATGTTAAACCTGCAACTCCCAACACTTAAATATTCCCTGCACACTGCACATGGACTGTAAGCCCAGATCTCAAGTCAGAGAATCATGGAGTTTTAACAGCATGGAAAAAAATGCCATTTGGCCCATCGTGTCCCTGCCAGCCATCCAGAACCTAACTGTTCTAATGTGGAGTGAGTAGGATTTGAGGCCCCAGTGTCGGATTTACCAACACTCAGCTCCTGCTGAGCTATGGTGCATATTCTAACGGCTGTGTCCTGCACTTCGCCTTAGGTTGAGAAACAAGGACTTAATGGCAAAGTCACATCTTCAGGCTAATGGTTATTCAATGAGGCATAAGTGCGGTCTCCTTATCTGCCTGATTGTTGTCTCAGCTGCAATGCGTGGAGGTGCTGGGTTAAGGGAGGCAGATGTTGCTGCAATAATGTCATCACAGCACAGTGAAAATATCGCTGTGTCAGTATTTCAGGGTCCCTTTGTAATATTTCCATTGCTTTGGAGGGAAGAGTGCAGCTGTCCACATACAACAGCAGAGAAACAGATCCTCAATTGTGCAGAGAGGCCTTGAAATGTCTGTGCGGTGCTGTAGGACGGAGAGGATGGGTAGCACAGCGCTGCCTTATCGATCGGTGCTTGGGGCTGCATCGATCTCAGTGCTTTGGGACCGGCAGAGGTGAAGACGGAATCAGATTTCTCACTGCGCAGCCTCCAGTTTGCTGGCAATCTGCTGAACGTACTGAAAGATTCAGTGGCTTTGCAGTCACTGCCTGACCCTGGGGGCATGTGCAATCTTATCAAAGTGAAGAGCCGCACCGTGATAAGAGCTGCATTAATCCTTTCTGAGCTGATCCCAATTACCTTCTCTTCATAGGCTGGATGATCCTATCAGGGAATGTTACAATTGTGTGTGTGTGCGTTTATATGGATGCACGTTCCCCTTTCCCTATCCACAGACAGACTCAGGTCAGCTTTCTTCAAGTCAGCAGTCAATGCTGTCCCTCTATTGCTCACCACTCATTGTCTGGGAACACAGTTTGGATGAGTTTAGAGGATCCTCTGTGCCTTCCACAATCTTGCTGATGCAAGCTGATCCCGAAGCCATCCCGCAGCCAATGACACACAAGGGTGAGCCAGGACAATACCACAGCACATACGGCAGTGATCACTTTCTCCCAGCACGTACGGGATGGTACGATGGTTAGCACACAGTGGCAGGGAACTAGGAAGAACTATCTCTTGCAAAAATGCCATCCCGTATTCCCAATTACTCCGCCTCCGCCGTATCTGCTCCCAGGAGGACCAGTTCCACCATAGAACACACCAGATGGCCTCCTTCTTTAGAGACCGCAATTTCCCTTCCCACGTGCCCTCCAACGCATCTCGTCCACATCCTGCACCTCCGCCCTCAGACCCCACCCCTCCAACTGTAACAAGGACAGAACGCCCCTGGTGCTCACCTTCCACCCCACCAACCTTCGCATAAACCAAATCATCCACCGACATTTCCGCCACCTCCGAAAAGACCCCACCACCAGGGATATATTTCCCTCCCCACCCCTTTCCGCCTTCCGCAAAGACTGTTCCCTCCGTGACTACCTGGTCAGGCCAATGCCCCCCCCCCACAACCCACCCTCCCATCCTGGCACTTTCCCCTGCCACTGCAGGAACTGTAAAACCTGTGCCCACATCTCCTCCCTCACCTCTATCCAAGGCCCTAAAGGAGCCTTCCACATCCATCAAAGTTTTATCTGCACATCCACTTATATCATTTATTGTATCCGTTGCTCCCGATGCGGTCTCCTCTACATTGGGGATACTGGACGCCTCCTAGCAGAGCGCTTTAGGGAACATCTCCGGGACACCCGCACCAATCAACCACACCGCCCCGTGGCCCAACATTTCAACTCCCCCTCCCACTCTGCTAAGAACATGGAGGTCCTGGGCCTCCTTCACCGCCGCTCCCTCACCACCAGACGCCTGGAGGAAGAACGCCTCATCTTCCGCCTTGGAACACTTCAACCCCAGGGCATCAATGTGGACTTCAACAGTTTCCTCATTTCCTCTTCCCCCACCTTACCCGAGTTCCAAACTTCCAGCTCACCACTGTCCCCATGATTTGTCCGGACTTGTCCGACCTGCCTATCTCCTTTTCCACCTATCCACTCCATCTTCTCCTCCCTGACCTATCACCTTCATCCCCTCCCCCACTCACCCATAAAACTCTATGCTACTTTCTCTCCACCCCCACCCTCCTCTAGCTTATCTCTCCACGCTTCAGGCTCACTGCCTTTATTCCTGATGAAGGGCTTTTGCCCGAAACGTCGATTTCGCTGCTCCTTGGATGCTGCCTGAACTGTTGTGCTCTTCCAGCACCACTGATCCAGAATCTGGTTTCTAGCATCTGCAGTCATTGTTTTTATCTCGATTTCAGCCTTGTGTGACTGTCTGAGGAGCATTTACATATTCTGACAGTTTCTGCACTTGTTTCCCGCAGTCCAGAGGTTAGATGGATTGCCTGTGCTAAGTTGCTCATAGTGTGCAGGCTAGGTGGGTTAGCCATGGGGAATGCAGGGTTACTGTGCTAGGGTGGGATGCTATTCTGAGGGTTGGTGTGGGCTGAATGGCCTGCTTCCACACTGCAGGGATTCTATGATAACATGGATTGACAATCCAATGCAGTCAAGATTAGAGTGGTGCTGGAAATGCGCAGCAGGTCAGGCAGCATCCGAGGAGCAGGAAAATCGACATTTCGGGCAGGAGCCCTTCATCAGGAATCAGGCTCCTGCCCAAGATGTCGATTTTTCTGCTCCTGGATGCTGCCTGACCTGCAGTGCTTTTCCAGCATCACTCTGATCTTGTCTCCAATCTCCAGCATCTGCAGTCCTCACTAATGCGTAATCCAATGCAGTACTGAGAAAGCGCTATGTGACCAGAAGTACCAGGGTCTTTTTAAAATGAAATGGTAAAGGTCCTGAATGGTCTTGACATGGAAGTGATGATTTATCTTTGCATAAGTCCAGAACTAAGAGACACTGCTTTAAAATTAGGGGCTGCCTTTTGGGACAGAGGAGGATATTTCCTTTCTGTCATAGAGTTGTGTGACTTCGGAAATTTCAGTTTCAGAAGTCAGTGGAGATGGGGTGAATATTCTAAGGTTGATCAAAGTTTGGGAGAAGATTTGTAGCTCAGGTGTTCGTTGTTGTGGTTCTGTTCGCCGAGCTGGGAATTTGTGTTGCAGACGTTTTGTCCCCTGTCTAGGTGACATCCTCAGTGCTTGGGAACCTCCTGTGAAGCGCTTCTGTGATGTTTCCTCCGGCATTTACAGTGGTTTGTCTCTGCTACTTCCAGTTGTCAGTTCCAGCTGTCCACTGCAGGGGCTGGTATATTGGGTCCAGGTCGATGTGCTTATTGATTGAATCTGTATTCAATCAAATTCAATCAGATTCAGATTCAATCAATAAGCACATCGACCTGTACCCAATATACCAGCCACTGCAACGGACAGCTGGAACTGACAACTGGAAGTGGCAGATACAAATCACTATAAATGCCGGAGGAAACATCACAGAAGCGCTTCACAGGAGGCTCCCAAGCACTGAGGATGTCACCTAGACAGGGGACAAAACATCTGCAACACAAATTCCCAGCTCGGCGAACAGAACCACAACAACATTCCAAGGTTGAGTTAGACAGATTCCCATTTGGCAAAAGAATCAAAGGTTCTCCGGATAATGGGAATGTGGAATTGAAAACACAGACAGGTTAGCTATGATTTTATTGAATAGTGGAGGCAAGTTCCAGGACATAGATCCAGGAAACTGGGATTGTTCAATTTGGAAAAGTTGCTTGATGCAGACAACATGGAAGATGGGTCTGTATCCGTGCTGTGTAACTGGCCAAATAGCCTGTTTCAGCTGCTATTTTGTACATCCATAAACCAAGACTGCTTCTGTGCACTCAGCTGGTTGTTAAAGATTCCAAGGCGTTATCTGAAGAGTTGCAGGCTGTTTGGCTGGTGCCCTGGCTGATATTTATCTCTCGCAACATCACCGAAGTATCAGATGATCTGACTGTTTTTGTATTGGGATTTGTAGGATTTGCCTGTGTCATGTTGCCCGCACTCCAACAGTAACTACACTTCACAAAGTGCATCATTACCGTTGAAGTTCTTTGGACAATTTAAATCATGAAACATGCTGTAGGAACCTGGACACTTCATATGTTTTATTTCTTCTTATTCCGTGGCAGCAGTCAATAGCAAACTAGGAAAGTCCTACTTGACAGCATCATTTTCTACCTCGGTGTTCATTGATGGTAGGGATCTGTTCGATTTACATCTCACGTTGGAACCCATTAAGAATCTTGTGTTTGAATAAAGCCTATTCTCTCATCTAATCTCAGAGATGCTATAAATATTTCATATCCAACATTGTGTTGAATGCAGTTGCTGAACACACAGTACATGCCCAGCATGCCATGAACTTCAGAGATAACCAAATTATTTCAGAACTGGCATTTTGCTTCAAAGGAGAGCAGTGAGATCTTAATGTTTTTTCTTATTATTGTTTATTACTTATTTTACAACTCCAAGGTGACACTGCATTGGCACAAGTTAAATAAGAATGTGTTTTTATTTGTGTGAGGATGTGGTCCATTTAATAACCATGACTAACACTTAGTCATGATTAACACTTTCATAACTTCCTGGGTACATCCACAAAAGTGTTGATTCATTTCATTAATCTTTCAGTCTGCTCTTAGTGACAATTTTAACTTATTCCAATGATCACATACCTTATTGTGGAACCTTGAAACAATTATTCTCTATCTCCCGGTATACAGGATCATCATTGGCACTGTATCCAGGCGAAAAGAAGACTTTATCACATTGATTCAAAGTCGAGATGCATTACGGTCTATGCACAGCTGAAGACCATGAGAGATAGGAGCAGAATTAGGCCATTCAGCCCATCCAGTCTGCTCTGTCAGTTGATCGTGTTTCTCAACCCCCATTCTCCTGCCCTCTCCCCATAACCCTTGACCCCTTTACCAATCTTAAATCCAGTCAATGACATGACCTCACAGCACTCCGTGGCAATGAGTTCCACAGTTCCAACACTTTGGGCTGAAGAAATTCCTCCTGATCTCAGTTCAATTGGGTTATCCCTTCACTCTGAGGCTGTGCCCTCAGGTTCTAGTCCCTCCTACTATTGAAACATTGTCTCTATGTCCACTCTACCAGACCTCTCTGTATTCTGTAAAGTTTCGATCAGATTCCCCCTCCTCCTTCTAAACCCCATTGAGTACAGCTCCAGAGTCTTCAACCGCTCCTCAAATCATGAGCCCTTCCTCCCTGAGATCATTTTTACAAACTTCCTCTAGACCCGCTCCAACACCACCGCATTCTTCCTTCGGTACAAGGCCCAAAACTACTCACAATTTTCCAAATGCAGTCTGACCAAAGCCTTATACAGCAGTAGCAGTACATCTCTGCTTTTGTATTCTTGCCTCCTTCAAATGAATGCTAACATTGCATTTGCCTTCCTAACTGCCAACTGAACCTACTTGTTTACCTTAAGGGAATCGAGGACCAAAGGCCCTGTACTGCTCTGAAATGTTCGATGTTCTATGAATCAAGATGATAAAAGATATGGATAAAACAGACATGAAGTTGATGCTTCCTCTTGTGGGGTATTCTAGGACGAGAGGTCATAGTCATAGGATAAGGGTAGCAAATTTAAAACAGAGTTGGGGCAAAACTACTTCTCACAAAGGGTTGTGAACCTGTGGACTTCACTACCCCAAAGTGACATTGAGTAAGTATAAGGAAGCTGAAAATGTGTTGCTGGTTAAAGCGCAGCAGGTCAGGCAGCATCCAAGGAACAGGAAATTCGACGTTTCGGGCACAAGCCCTTCATCAGGAATAAGGAAAGTGTGTCCAGCAGGCCAAGATAAAAGGTAGGGAGGAGGGACTTGGGGGAGGGGCGATGGAGATGTGATAGGTGGAAGGAGGTCAAGGTGAGGGTGATAGGCCGGAGTGGGGTGGGGCGGAGAGGTCAGGAAGAAAGTATAAGGAAGAGTTAGACAGATTTTCAATTCGTAATAAGTTGAAGGGTTATGGGGAGAAAGCAGGAAGATGGGGTTAAGGAACATATCAGCCATGATCAAATGGCGGAACAACACCTCTCTCCCCTTGCTGGACCTCTCCATCACCATCTCCAGTGACCAGCTAACCACAGACATCTATTACAAGCCCACCAACTCCCACAGCTACCTAGACTACTCCTCCTCCCACCCTAACTCCTGTAAAAGCACCATCCCTTATTCCCAATTCCTCCGCCTCCACTGCATTTGTTCCCAGGATGACCAATCCATCTCAAAGTCCCAGATGATCTCCTTCTTCCACGATCACAACTTCCCTTCCCACGTGGTTGACGGTGCCCTCCAGCGCATCTCCTCCACTTCACGCACCACTGCCCTTGAACCCCACCCCTCCCAATGCAACAAGGACAGAAGTCCCCGGTCCTCACCTTCCACCCCACCAACCTCAGCAGACCTCTGCCACTTACACCACCTCCAAACAGACCCCACCACCAAAAATATATTTCCCTCCCCACCCCTATCAGTGTTTTGTAGAGACCGCGACTCCCTTGTCCGATCAATACCACCCACCTGTCCACACCTCACTTCTCTCACCTTTTCCTGCTACCACAGGAAGTGCAAAACCTGCATCCACACCACCCCCCTCACCTCCGTCCATGGCCCCAAGGGACCCTTCCATATCCATCAGAAATTCACCTGTACCCCTACCAATGTCATCTACAGCATCTGTTGCACCCAGTGTGGTCTCCTGTTCATCGGGGAGACAGGACACCTTCATGCGGATCGTTTCAGAGAACATCTCTGGGACACCCGCACCAACCAATCCCACCGCCCGTGGCTGAACACTTCAAATCCCCCTCCCCCTCCGTCAAGGATATGCAGCTCCTGGGCCTCCTCCACCGCCAACCATTACCACCCAACGCCCGGAAGAGGAACACCTCATATTCCGCCTTGGGACCCTGCAACCACACGGGATCAATGTGGTTCTCAATAGCTTCCTCATTTCCACTCCCCCCACATTAACCCTGTTCCAAGCCTCCAACTTGGCACCGCCCTCCTGACCTGTCTATCACTTCCCTCTCTGACCTATCACCTTCTTCCTCACCTTCATCCACCTATCGCTTTCTCAGTACATTCCCCCCAACCTCACCCCCTCTCATTTATCTCTCAGCCCCCAACCCGCAAGCCTATGCCCGAAATATCGATTCTCATGCTCCTCGGATGCTGCCTGACATGCTGTGCTTTCCCAGCACCACACTTTTTACCCACTACACCTGATCAGGTCCTGGGGATTTATCCACTTTTATGTGTTTAAAGATGTCCAGCACTTCCTTCTCTGTAATATGGACATTTTTCAAGATGTCACTATCTATTTCCCTACATTCTGTATCTTCCATGTCCTTTTCCACAGAAAATATTGATACAAAATACTCATTTAGTACATCCCCCATCTCCTATGACTCCACTCAAAGGCTACCTTGCTGATCTTTGAGGAGCCCTATTCTCTCCCTAATTACCCTTTTGTCCTTAAAAACCCTTTGGATTCTCCTTAACTCTATTTGCCAAAGCTATCTCATGTCCCCTTTGTGCCCTCCTGATTTCCCTCTTAAGTATACTCCTACTGCCTTTATACTCTTCTAAGGATTCATTCGATCTATCTTGTTTTTACCTGATATATGCTTCCTTCTTTTTCTTAACCAAACCCTCAATTTCTTTAATCATCCAGCATTCCCTATACCTTCCAGCCTTGCCTTTCACCCTGACAGGAATATCCTGTCTCTGGACTCCTGTTATCTCATTTCTGAAGGCTTCCCATTTTCCAGCCGTCTGCCCTCAATCAGCTTTTGAAAGTTCTTGCCTAATGCCATCAAAAGTAGCCTTCCTCCAATTTAGAACTTCAATCTTTAGACCTGGTCTATCCTTTTCCATCACTACTTTAAAACTAATAGAATTATGATCGTTGGTCCCAAAGGCCTCCCCCACTGACACCTCAGTCACCTTCTCTGCCTTATTTCCCAAGAGTAGGTCTGGCTTTGCACCTTCTCTAGTAGGTACATCCACATATTAAATAGAAAATTGGCTTGTACACACTCTCCATCTAAACCCTTAACACTATGGTAGTCCCAGTTTATGTTTGGAAAGTTAAAATCCCTTACCATAACCACCCTATTATTTAGTCCATTTTGTCCGGATGATTTATCCACCTTTAGAGTTTTCAGCTTCCAAAATACCTTATCCTTAGTGATGGCCACTACACTGACCTCTGCTCCCTGACTCTCTTGAAGTTCTGGTATGCTGCTGGTGTCTTTCACTGTGAAAATTGATGTAAATACCTATTCAGATCCTCTGCCATTTCTTTGATCCCCGTTACTACTTCTCCAGTGTCATTTTACAATGGTCCAATGTTCATGCTTACCTTTGGATGTCACCTGATCCCCATGCAGGAGAGGATGCCATATTTAAAGGACAGAAAGCCCTCTTTAAAAAAGGAGCATCTGCCAGCTGTCTTTCTGAGGGAGCACAGCCAGCTCTCACCAGCTCTTGCCATCACCTTCGCAAGTCCAATCTGGGAGCGGTGGAAAACATCCCAGGCCTAACCAGCACCATCCTGTGAATGAATGAAACACCTTTGAGGATGCAGGTGGAAGAAAGCGCTATCTTTGTAAAAGTTCAGCCAGTATCATCAATGAGCTCTGCTCTCCAAGTTGTCACAGTCCTTTCAGAGCATTGTTCCAGGCTTCTGTGCAAACTCTTCCAGCTCCTGGAATATACTTCAGCAACTGGATGTAAGTTTGCTTGCTGAGCTAGAACCTCAGCCTGAGATATTTCAGCAACATTTGAGCATGAGACAAAATTTCAGTTCAATTACTTGGACCTCAGTCTTCTGTCTCTTCCTTTTGAAAGAATGTTCCTCCCCTCATTTCTGTCAGTCCATCTCTTTCTCTCAGTGTCATTGTCTGTGCATCATTATTGTTCTCTCTCGTTGTCATTATTCATGGTATCATACATCCAGTTTTCTACAGCTTTACACTGAGTAAATTTCCTGCTAGTTACTTCAGATACTACCGTGTGTAAAGCAAAGAATATTTTTGATTGAAGTTGGGCTGTACACAGAATGGAAGGAGGTGAAACAAGGCCCATGGTTTAAGGCTGAATTTTCAATCAGGATTGGAAGCGTGAAGTTGGCCGAATTCTGGCTCCCAACCTCATATGATTTAGACACGTTCACAACAGCAAACCAATCTTCAAAGCCCTTTCGCTAATTAAAGTTTGGATCGCGCGCTGTGTCCCGTCTGGAAGAGGCGCTGACCTAGTGATTTTACTGCTAATCTATTAATCCAGAGACCCTGGTAACCTTCTGGGGAGCCAGGTTCAAATTCCATCCTGGCAGATAATGGAAATTGAATGCAATGAAAATCTGGAATTAAGATTTTAATAATGACCATGAAATGTTGCTGATTGTCAGAAAAACCTACCTGGTTCACTAATGTCCTTCAGGGAAGGAAACCACCATCCTTACCTGGTCTGGCCTCTATGTGACTCCAGACCCAGAACAATGTGGTTGACTCTTAACATTCCCCTGGATAATTAGTGATGGGCAGTGAAGGTTGGTTCAGTCAGTGATGTCCTCATCCTGTCAATGAATAAGAAAAAAAGCAGATTGAACCCCAGCACTGGAGGATGAATGGGCAACTCTTCATTACTCACTGAGGGGTAGCCCCATGGACCGAGGTGGGAGCTGCTGGCCATGGAGACTCTGGGACCTACATGAAGCCACAGCTTCCAGACTGTGATCCAGGAGGGTCAATCTGTCCAGGAGATGACCAGTGGCCACATCTCTGGTCTGGGTAGGGTAACTTGCTGGATTTTCCATCCCATATTGGCTTGGCCATTGAACACGCTGCAATGGGCTGCCAACTTTGACAACATGAAATTCCAATCAGTGCCTATATGACTCTTAATTCACGATAATTGGCTTCAATTGGCTCTTAACCACTTCCAATTGGGCAGTGTATCTGCCTCTGAGCTGCCTTCAATGAATATAGTTCGAGGTGCTAAAGTGATATAGAGACCAAATGACCTTTCTACCTCACTCTACCCCAACTCAATCCATTTAAAAGCCCAGGGAGAACTTTTGGGGTCAATTGCTATCCTGGTATGTCACCTGACTTTCTAGACATAGCTACTGAGATATTTGTATCATCAATAGTCACAGGTGAGGTGCCAGAAGACTGGAGGGTGGCTAACATAGTGCCACTATTTAAGAAAGGTGGTAAGGACAAGCCAGGGAACTACAGACTGGTGAGCCTGACGTTGGTGGTAGGCAAGTTGTTGGAGAGAATCCTGAGGAACAGGGTTTACACGTATTTGGAAAGGCAAGGACTGATTAGGGATAGTCAACATGGCTTTGTGTGTGGGAAATCATGTCTCACGAACTTTATTGAGTTTTTTGAAAAAGTAACGAAGAGGATTGATGAGGGCAGAGCGGTGGATGTGATCTAAATGGACTTCAGAAAGGCGTTCGACAAGATACCCCTTGGGAGACTGGTTAGCAAGGTTAGATCTCATGGAATACAGGGACAGCTGGCCATTTGGATACAGAACTGGCTTGAAGGTAGAAGACAGAGGGTGTTGGTGGAGGGTTGTTTTTCAGACTGGAGGCCTGTGACCAGTGGAGTGCCATAATGATCGGTGGTGGGTCCACTACTTTTCGTCATTTATATAAATGATTTGGATCTGAGCATAAGAGGCATAGTTAGTAAGTTTGCAGATAACACCAAAATTGGAGGTGTAGTGGAAAGCAAAGAAGGTTACCTCGGATTACAGCGGGTTCTTGATCAGATGGGCCAATAGGCTGAGAAGTGGCAAATGGAATTTAATTTATATAAAGGCGAGGTGCTGCATTTTGGGAAAGCAAACATTAGCAGGACTTATACACTTCATGGCAAGGTCCTGAGGAATGTTGCTGAACAAAGGGACCTTGGAGTGCAGGTTCATAGCTCCTTGAAAGTGAAGTCACAGGTAGATAGGATAGTGAAGAAGGTGTTTGGTATGCTTTCCTTTATTGGTCAGAGCATTGAGTATAGGAGTTGGGAGGTCATGTTATGGCTCTACAGGACATTGGTTAGGCCACTGTTGGAATATTGCGTGCATTTCTGATCTCCTTCCTATCGGAAAGATGTTCCGAAACGTGAAAGGATTCAGAAAAGATTTACAAGGATGTTGCCAGGGTTGGAGGATTTGAGCTATAGGGAGAGGCTGAACAGGCTGGGGCTGTTTTCCCTGGAGCATTCGAGACTGAGGGGTGACCTTATAAAGGTTTATAAAATCATGAGGGGCATGGATAGCGTAAATAGACAAAGTCTTTTCCCTGGGGTGGGTGAGTCCGTAACTAGAGGGCATAGGTTTAGGGTGAGAGGGGAAAGATATAAAAGGGACCAAAGGGACAACTTTTTTATGCAGAGAGTGGTACGTGTATGCAATGAACTGCCAGAGGAAGTGGAGGAGGCTGATACAATTGCAACACTTAAACGGCATCTGGATAGATATGTGAATAGGAAGGGTTTGTAGGTATATGGGCTGGGCACTGGTAAATGGGACTGGATTATGATTTGGAGGTGCCAATGTTGGACTGGGGTGTACAATGTTAAAAATCACACAACACCAGGTTATAGTCCAACAGGATTATTTGGAAGCACGAGCTTTTGGAGCACTGTTCCTTCATCAGGTGGTTCAGTTTAGGTTAGACTAGATTAGGTGGGTTGGCATATCTGGTTGGCATGGATGAGTTGGACTGAAGGGTCTGTTTCCTTGCAGTACATCTCTATGACTGTATGCCATCCTGTTCACCATCTGAACATTGAGATCATGGACTTTTTATGTCATTAGGCTTGTTTGAAACTTGCCATTGTGACTTCCATTAGAGAAAATGCTGGAAAATCTCAGCAGGTCTGGCAGCATTTGTAAAGAGAGAAAAGAGCTGACCTTTCGAGTCTCACTGACCCTTTGTCAAAGCTGACTTCCATTGTTATGCTTACAGACAACAAATAGTGCTGTGTCATTGTGTGTGTGTCTCAGCTGAACCTGAAATGGAAAAACTGATGTTTTTGAGAGCTTACTGTGCATGAATGGCTGTCACATTTCCTACATTACAACACTGCCAAATGTACACATTGGCAGAGGTGGCCTGTGCGCATCGGAAGGTTGTGAAGACAACTGTGTGAATACAAGCCTTTTCTTTTTTTTTGAGAATGTGAAGCCAGCCTGTTATTGAAAGCAGTCAGCTCTAATTTTACCTTCATGGCCCCTTGGTTCCCCAACCTGGAAATACTGTAATGCTGAGATTGCACAATGAGCACTTTCAGCAGCCTATCTAATTTGTATCCGAGCCACAGGCTCAGTTCATCATTGAACAACATGGGAGGAAGGTGAAGTGTCACTAATTACAGTAATAAGATGCAGCTTACTTGTACCGAAATGCTATCATTGCTCTGGCCATGTGCTGCTAATTAAACCCTCAGCTAATTGAGTCATCAGTTAAACCAAAATCAAATTATACATTTTAGATAAATAAAGATGCAGCATGTTAGGTCTTCCCTCTGTGGCACCCACTAAGAATCCCCCTTGGTCTACCATTCAAAATGGTGGCCAGGATTTCTCACTGGCAGAATTTCTACCTGTGAATTCACCAGAAGAGCTCGTGTGGACAAAGAAATAGCCACTGGGCCAACAGGAGATAGCAATCAACAGGGTTTTGAATGGATTCAGTGATACACAGTTGTTATTGATTCCAAGTTGATCTCAGTCAAAATGTTTATTGACTTTGTACAAATCTCTGAAGTAATGAATTTTCTGTCCCTGTTTATCAACTGGATTCAGTCGATTGAGAAAATTGATATTATTGATCACATAAAACAGGATCACAAGCAAAATATGATCATTGTGGCATGTTCCTGAATGGCCAAAGAGTGTCTTTCCCACCAGATCCTGTTTTCTCAACTCTCACATGGCCAGTGTTCCAGAGAAGAAAAAGAAAACGTTACAAAGACACTCTTTGAAACATGACAGCATTAACATTAAGGACTGCGAGAGCTCACTGTCAATTCAGAATGGCACCAAAACTTGTCCCATCCAACCTCATCATGCATCGGCTCCCAATACCTCAGTGATGAGCCACAAAGACTGCAAAGAAGAAAAGGAAACAGATTTTTAAGGTTGGGACTGTAGGACTCATGATTGACAAGGGAGTCAAAGAGTATAGGGGTAGAGGGGACAATATGAGGCCACAGTCACATCAGCTATGATCTTATCAAATGGGGGAGCAAGCATCCTTGTGGGGCTGAATGGCCTCTTCCTAATTCATAGATTCATACTCCTATGATCCTGCACTCTAGATCCCACTACTTTGTGAAATGCCCTGTTTCATGTGCGCAAAGATCTGCAGCTCAAGATTTGTTTTGTTTGCTTTTATTCATTGGCTGAGTCAGCATTTGTTGCCCGTCTCTAGTTATTCTTGAGAAGGTGATAGTGAGCTTCTTTCTTGAACCACTGCAATCCATTTGCTGTTAAGAAAGGGATTTCAGAATGCTGACCCAGGAATGGCAACATATTTCCAAATCTAGATGCTGAGTAGCTTGGAGGAGAACTTGCAAGTGATTAGATTACTTACAGTGTGGAAACAGGCCCTTCGGCCCAACAAGTCCACACCGACCCGCCGAAGCGCAACCCACCCATACCCCCACATTTACCCCCTACCTAACACTACGGACAATTTAGCATGGCCAATTCACCTGACCTGCACATCTTTGGATTGTGGGAAGAAACCGGAGCACCCGGAGGAGAACGTGCAAACTCCACACAGTCAGTCGCCTGAGTCGGGAATTGAACCCGGGTCTCAGGCGCTATGAGGCAGCAGTGCTGACCACTGTGCCACCGTGCCGCCCACGTGTTGGTGGTGTTCCCTTATATCTGCTACCTTTGTCCTTCTAGATGGACGTGCTCATGGGTTTTGGTGTCTAAGGAGCCTTGGTGAGTTTCAGTAGTGAATCTTGGAGATGGTCACACTGCTGCTGTAGAACGTTAATGGTAGAGGACCATGTGCGGCAGTAATTTCCGGAATTGGAATTCAATGCTGTAATTGTTGTGCCTACGCTGACACGCACATACACGTACACACACACACACACACACACACACACATGCACACACATACACGCACACACACCTGCACAGGGAACATTGCCCAGTGCAGAAATTTACAATCCCAAGTAGCTATCATTGTGGAAATACCGAACAGCCGACAAGCACAACGTCTACCCTTCCTTAGTAAAGATCCACTGGCTGTATTTTGAAGAACAGAGCAGAGGAGATCTTCCCTGTGTCCCCAAACATCATTTAATCCTCAAATAACACCCAGACAAACAAATAATATAATTAGCTTCTTGTTATCTGTAGGAATTTGCTGCAGGCAAATTGGCTGCCATGATTCCTACAAGAGAACAGGGACTACACATCTAAACTACTTCATTGTCTGTAAAGTGTTTTGGGACATCCTGTGATTGCACTGGAGTATTGCCCTAGTTTATGTGCTCCAGACTTGGGAGTAAGTGCATGACCAACTTTGATTTGATTTATTATTGTCACATGTACTGAGATACTGTATAAAGTATTGTTCTGTATGCTAGGAGAAGGTGAGGACTGCAGATGCTGGAGATCAGAGCTGAAAATGTGTTGCTGGAAAAGTGCAGCAGGTCAGGCAGCATCCAAGGAGCAGGAGAATTGATGTTTCGGGCATAAGCCCTTCTTTAGGAATGAGGAACGTGTGTCCAGCAAGCTAAGATAAAAAGTAGGCCCCTCCCCCAAGTCCCTCCTCCCTACCTTTTATCTTAGCCCGATTGTTCTGTATGCTAACCAGGCAAGTCTTACCTTACCTTAGTACATCAGGGTAATAGAACAGAATGCAGGATATAGTGTTACAGCTACAGAGAAGGTGCAGAAAAAGATCAACTCTAATATATAATAGGTTCATTCATAAATCTGATAACAGTGGGGAAGAAGCTGTTCTTAAATCTGTTGGTATGTGTTTGCAAACTTATGTATCTGCACCAATAGAAGAGGGTGGGAGTGATCTAAGGTTATGTTGGCTGCAATTAAAGAAGCTGCCAGTGGTCAACCTACAGCATGTTAGAACTGGAACGATATAATTTGTAAAAGATAGGTTTACAAGTGGCTGTTGCCAATGGCAGTAGCCTTTTCTGCTGTTACTCAACATACATGAACTGAATGGAAAACCAGCCGAAGTGTTTATGGGAATCTCTAGTCAGTGATCCTCTCCCTGACTCTGCAAGCCACCGAAATTATGTTGTCAGCCCCGAAATATCTGGCCATCTATAACTCCAGGTCATTGAAAAATGATTACTTTAATGTTGGCAACTCATGGGAAACTTAGAGTGTCATTGACTGCAAATGAAGTTGAAATCATGACATTTCCAAGATTGTATTTTTAACCCCCGCTGAACACATGACCCCAAAAGGACATGAATCCAATGTTACAAAATTGCTTTATTTATTTGAAGAGCTTTCAGGAAGCATGTTTGCTGCATCGCATTGTAGATTTTAAAGTGCTGAAGTAAAATGCACCAGTGCTTTTGGCCATGATGGCCAATAATGTCCTTTCAATAAGCAACAGAGAAAACTAAGTAAAAATAATTTCTGTGAAAATTATTGGTCAAACTTGCTGTAAACTATATACAGCCGTCAGTTCTTCCCAGTGCTCAAATTCATCATGAGATCAGGTTACTGCCCTGAGGAACTGCATTTGAAATCTCAACAACTGGGATTTCAGACTGAGTGAGTAAGGACTGTCATGCAGTATAACTCCCATCTCCCAGAATTCGGGTAGAAACAGATTTGAAGTTAGGAGATGGAGTAAAAACTCATCCCTATAATCCTGTCAAACTCAGTCCAAACTCAAGGATATGACATCATGGATGAACGCTTAACATAAAGACTTCCATGAGCAAGTTTACAAAGGATGCTCAAGTGAACCACTTCCCCAGTGGTCAGTAATGAAATTAGTGACGTAGAGACCAAAGTAGCAAGTGAAAGCTGATTGGATAGCCGAAATGCCAAATAAATAACAGTGCACTTACACTCATAGTGCAGTATTGGTGTGCAACCATCGAGGCTTAACCTTGCCACATGTGGAATGTAACTAAGTTTGTTCAAATGCAAATAGTCTTAGAAGCTCATTTGTCTCCACCATGATCTACGTTGAGATCTCACTCAGGACACAGAAAGCATATGCACAATAATTTCCAGTCAATGCTGAAGGAAAGCACTTATCATGGTTAGCTCAGGTAGCGCATGGGAAATCAAACTCCATTATACCTGCAGTTGTCACAAATGTGAAAACTTTATTAAACCTCTGAATTTCCCAATTCAATCAAATTGTCTCATTGAACTTTAACAAAATGCACACCAAGCTTCTATCATTAGCAAGAAAATAAATATTTATTGTAAGCAATCTGGATTTAACCAATGACATAAGATTGACAAGTTGAATATCTAATCTCTGACTCTTAAACCCTACTGCTTTCTTAAAATACCCATACATATATAGACATACAAATAAACTAGACATAATTATTAAGGATGTGAGGGGGAAAAAAGTGTCAGAGAAGCACAGATCTAGCACCAGTTTGGATCACTGACATCGATGTGTTGTTTCATTTTAGGTCCTTTCCATGTTTTTCAACTCTTTGCTGATGATACAATGTTGTGGGTGCACCAACCTTTAGTCTTCCATTTCACCGATTGATAATTCTCCCGTTTAGTGCCCCGAGGGTATTTTGTTTTCCTTTTCTTTTCTACAGGGGATTTGCTGAGAGAGCAACTTGCAAAGGGAAAGGTGAGGGGGAATAATTAGCTCTGGGGGTTTTCTTTGACTTGTCCACTCAGAAAGGAGAGAGAAAAATGGGTATTTTCTCTTTTCAGGCTGGATGGTTCTGCAGTATTGTTCACTCACAGAGCTGTAATCACTAGACTTCCTCAAAATACTTTAAGTGGGTAGCCTAGAGCCTAACATTTTCTTATTTTTAAGGCAAATATAAAATGCCGTGTTCCATATGCAATGCAACTGGTCAAACTATTGGTGTTAAGTAAAATGCAATTTATTTAAAGACTATTTAAGGGCGGCACGGTGGCACAGTGGTTAGCACTGCTGCCTCACAGCACCAGGGACCTGCGTTCAATTCCTACCTCAGGTGACTGACTGTGTGGAGTTTGCACATTCTCCCAGTGTCTGCGTGGGTTTCCTCCGGGTGCTCCGGTTTCCTCCCACAGTCCAAAGATGTGCGGGTCAGGTGAATTGGCCATGCTAAATTGCCCGTAGTGTTAGGTAAGGGGTATATGTAGGGGTATGGATGGGTTGCGCTTCAGCGGGTCGGTGTGGACTTGTTGGGCCGAAGGGCCTGTTTCCACACTGTAAGTAATCTAATCTAATCTAAACTATAGTTCAAATATAACAAAATAAAGAAGAACGTAGAATGTCTTAACTCTATTGGGCAACCTAACCAAATAATAGATCAATTAAATGTGGCATGGTGGCTCAGTGGTTAGCACTGCTGCCTCACAGCACCAGGGACCCAGGTTCAATTCCAGCATTGGGGTGACTGTCTGTGTGGAGTTTGCACATTCTCCCTCTATCTGTGTGGTTCCTCTGGGTGCTCGTGTTTCCTCCCACAGTCCAAAGATGTGCAGGTCAGGTGAATTGGCCATGCTAAATTGCCCGTATTGTGAGGTGCATTAGTCAGGGGTAAATATAGGGTAGGATAATGGGTCTGGATGGATTACTCTTTGGAGGGTTGGTTTGGGCTGAAGGGCCTGTTTCTATACTGTTGGGAATCTAATCTAATCTAGCTATTACTAATTAACTGTTGCTGTATAGTAACATCCCATAAACACGTCCCTTGGCAAAATTAGATTTGTCTCCCAGGTAACCCAGCAGTAGAGAGAAACACTTCTAGCTGTAACCGAGAGAGGGAAAAGATTGCTTCTACTTCTTCAACACTCCAGCATTTTCAGCCCTGCTGAGTCTCCAACAGTAAAACTAAAAGATGAAAAATGAGAAATCCTGGTATGTCAGAGGCAGCCACACCACTCCAAGCTGCTTCTATTGTTTCAACTTTTAAAAAACCCAAGACCTCCCAAGCAGTTTACTGGCTGTCCACGTAGACAGCTCAGTACCTCTGTCCTAAACTTCTCTTACAAATAGGGACAAAATAACTTCTTAAACCTCCAGCATTGTCACACTATGCTGAGCCCTCCTGAGCCCAGAACAAATAGTGCCAACTGAAAGGCTAATAAAAAGCATTTCTCTGGGCAAAATTGCCCTGACCACACAAAGGCAGTGTCTGGTGTTTCCCTTCTCAGTACTCCGACAAGGCAGCATCATATAACAATTCACAATGTGCTCCAGTCAACTTAGGTTTTTAAAACTGCAGACATCTTTAAAACAGTATCGTTTCCTATTGTTTAATCCACAGTCCAAAACAAAACCAGATTGCCACAAACCTCAATTGCTTTTAGATGTCAATATGAGCTTAGGCAGTGTAAGCTGTGAGATGAAGGATTTTAGGGAGGGGGAATTCAAGCTTATGTTTAATACGTCACAATTTTTTTGAGTTCCAATTGGGTGGTGAACAGATGGAAAATAATGTGGTGTCCAGGATAAGCAATGAGGTACTACGTTGGCTTTATGCCTGAGAAAGTGTCTTTCAAAAGTTTGTCAGCCACATCCCGAAAGATATTTTGTTGAAGCAATTTTGTAACGCAAGTAATTTGTATATCCTGTGAAGTGGAATTATCATGCATGAAAGTTCCTGTTAGAAGGCGCTGTGACTACACAGCTTGTGGCTTGTAGTAAAAGGCACAAAATTGCCATGCTCTGATTTAATTTGTTCTAGAATATCCTTTTCAGAATTGAGCACAATTATTCTTTCCAGTGTGGCACTTAACAAATAATCTGACCATGATTCTTGAATCTGTTGCCTGAAGCCAATCTGCAATTAATCTTGGTGCTTTTGTGTGAAAGGAGGTTCTGATCTCCTGTTTTTGGAACTCGCTTCCTAAACTTCTCTGCTTCTCTGTTAAACCTCTGACAAACCACTTCCTTTGATCCAGATTCTACTCCCCTTGTCTAAACTTCTCCATTAATAGCTAGAGATTGTCTTCAATCTGAAAATTAGCCCTGTGCTGCACATAGAGGTTGATTTTATTGTGTTTAACAATGCTATATAAATGCAAGTTGTTCTTGGCCTGACTATGTACCCAAGTGTGTCACTATCTGGCGAAGTCAGGATTGAATTTGGCTGGGATCTCTCAGTTCCCATCTTCTTTTGACACTTGGTATTTAGACTTGCCAAAGGTCATTTGGCAAAGGATGCAATGGTCAGGGGAACCTGATCCAACAATGAGTCAAGACCTGAAGAAGAGGAGGAGGGGTGGGGTGCGATCTGCATGAATTTTAAAGAAAAGAGCACAATCAGAAGCATTTCTGCAATTGGGTCACTGATCAATAGGCCCCGCATGTTAACAAACCAAGCTATTCTTTAAGTTAAAATGATTCATGCTGCCAGTTTGTACATTTGAAACAGACATGTTCAGTGTGTCCAAGACACTGTTTCTCATTGAGATAGACTGACATGGGGGTTAAATCTTACAGGGCACCATGCTACTCACCCACTCATCAGCTGGGAGTCTGCCCTTGAAAAAGCCTCAACCATTCTACTCTGCAGAGTGTTTCTGTTATTCATTCATGGGACATGGATGTTACTGGCTTGGCCAGCATTTATTGCCAATCACTAATTGCCCATAGGGCAGTCGGGAGTCAACTGTGGGGCTGGAGTCACATGTCCATCAGAGCAGGTAAAGATGACAGATTTCCTTTCCTCATGGACCTTAGTGAACCAGATTTCCTTTTACAATCGTCAACAGTGGTTGCCATCAGGTTAGCCTTTTATTGAATTCAAATTTCTGCATTTGCTGTGGTGGGACTCGAACCCATATTCCCAAAATATTAGCCGAGGGTTCTGGTTTCCTAGTCCAGTATCACTAACACTCCGTGACTGTATCCCCTTCAGTTGGCTCCAGGCCAGACCCCTGTGATGAAAGCCCAAGTCCCTAGCCTTGCCAAGTTTGAGTGACTTCTGAGACTACAGGGAGTCTCCAAACAAGGGAAGGTTACCGAGGCTGAACAAAAGCTAAGTCCAGGGTATCGGTGAAGCACAGTTGGTGGGCCAAGGTGAGGGGCTTATGGGAGTGCAGTGTTGGCTTTGAAGGACTGGGCTGCGTGAGCTCAATGGGGCAACTGCTTGTGTTACACAGGTGGGGGTGAGTGCCTTTGGATTCAGGGGGTCCACAGAAGAGGTTCCCCCTTGCCTAGCCTGTCACCTGCCCTCCCACTAGGCATGGGCCCTAGCCCCAGTAAAATAGCAGTGAGTTGGGAATAAGGACAATTAGATAGCCGTTAGTTGGCCATTTAAGGTTCTCAATAGGCCAAGGATGGGCACTGAATCCTTACCACACCCCCTCTTAAATCAGAGACAGAATGAGGAGCAGATGGGGAGGGGTTGGACAAGCCACATACTGCATTTTACAAGCCCCTTTATCTTCAGACACTCTATAGAGCAACATACAATCCAACCCTTGACTGGACATCTCTGTTTGGAGGTATCCATGTAAACATCAATGCATGACCCTTTACACCCAACCAGCCTGCCCTCACCCTCTTGATCCTTATACAGCAACCCTCATGAATCCCCACTTTCTCACAGCGCATTGGAAAACACAGAGACTCTTCATTATCTATTCAGCTAAATCTTGAGGGAGGGGGAGCTGGGAGTCAAAACAATGTTTTGCTTCCTGTCACCATTATATCCCCAGAAGTATTCAAATAAAGCACATAGTTTCTCTTGAATGCCCCAGTGATTGACTTCCTAAGTTGGTTGTGTTAATGCCTTGGTGATTAGACTTTATTCCCAGGGGTGATAGGACCATCCTGGAGTGTAGCCACGCTGAACCATCAGGGCCAACAAACAAGTAATATCACCACAGTCCAACCTGACTGTAGGGCTACCTTCTTGTTAGAGAGAGAGAGAGAGAGAGAGAGAATCACTTTAAGAACATTAAAACTAGGAGCTGGAGAAGGCCATCCAGCCCCTCAAGCCTGCTTCGCTATTTAATACGATCACGGCTGATCATACCTCGGCCTCAACTCCACGGTCCTGCTTATTCTCCATCACCTTTTAACCTGTTACTGACTAAACATCTGTCTGTCTCCTCCTTAACCTTCACTCAGTGTCCTGGCATCCACCACACTCTGGGGTCATGAATTCCACAGATTTGAGACCTTTCGAGAAAGGTAATTCCTTCTCATCTCGGTTTTAGATCTGCCATCTCTTATTCTAAAACTGCCCTCCGACATGTTGTGCCACAATCTATTTCTCTGAATTAGATCTTCTCTCATTCTTCTAAACTCTAATAAGTAATGGCCTAAATGACTCAATCTCTCCTCGTGATTCAAGCCTTTTAAATGATACAAAAGCCTAAACATAAAATGTTGCTTATGGCTATCTGGGGTGAACCAGAGATTTTCCCAGTACTGCCTTCAAGTGAAAGGACTCAACAGATGTGGTTTTAATAGCTACTGAATGGGTGAGTACCTCATCCATCAGCATATGCTTGTGCAGGACAGTCAGCGTGAATCTGACATCAACATGGGTGCTGGAAAATTAAAAGCAGCATCCTCCCCTTCATTGACTCTCTGGTCAAATCCAGCCATGTGCAGAGCACTGTGAAGGCTTATGTATGGACCGTGAAGTTATTCTCCAGTCAATTGGTGTATCTTCAACAGCGCAGTGCCTCATACTGAAAGGCACCATATTTTGGAGAACAGGAATAATTTTTGATGCAAGGGGAAGAAACTGGCTGCCGACTGAGCAGCTATTTTCATTGCTGTTCTAAGGTCTGTGCTGGTGCGACATGTTTTGAGTTGCATCAAAGAACTGAACCTAAGGCTAGATAACATCAGCATTACTCAGAGGGGTCAGCACAGTGCCTTTACCTTTACAAATTTGCTTGACTTTCAGCATTTGACACTTGTGGTGCTAATGGAAGCTCCAAGAAGATCAAAGTGATACGAGAAATAGAAGCATTTGGGGCGTATGGCCACATACTTTATCATAGCTTCACTCCTAGAGGTTTATTCACAAGGTGCCTGCTTCCTTTTCAGAAGCATGCTTACAGATCCCTTTCAGAACCATGGGAACATGTCACTTTAAGAACCCATGGTAACATAGCACTTTAAGAATCATGCCAACATATTGCTGGAGGTTATCAACAGGCTAGACCTCAGTTCCATTGACTACTATCCAGCTAGTTCTTATGTTACTAATGTCTAACTGACAATAACAACTTGTATTTACATAGTGCCTTTAACGTTAGGAAATATCCTGAGCAGTTTCACATATTCGAAAGCAAGTTTTGATACTGAGCCTCTTAAGGTGATCTTATGGCAGATCAAGGAGGTGGAGAGTCAGAGGTTTAGGCAAGGAATTTCAGATCTTGGGACTCAGGCAGGTGAAGGCACAGCTATCAACACAGCTGATATATTTGTATCATAACTGTAGTAGTTGCACCAGACCTCTATCTCTCTGAATGCTTGAACCCCTAGTAACTTCAGTAGCTGATAGTTGATCTCTAAACCTGGAAGTTACAGAATATGGTCATTTTGTATTACACTAAACAACATTAAGCTATGCATCATAATGAGGCTTTATATCTGAGCTAAAATTGCATCTTCTGACTTGAACATGTTAAGTGTATTGTGCAGAAGATGATGCCATGTATGTATTTCCTTTGGCCGCAATAATTGCAATGACAAGTGTCAAACTGATGTATCTATCTAACCAATTAAGGAGGATGGGAATTTAAATAAACCATCTATATCTTTGTAACTGTACTTGACATGCAAACTCTCTATCTGGGAGATTTTTAAAATTTCTGTAACTATAATAGTTTTACAGATAGATGTCTCAATAATTGATCCGTATATATATTTCCTGTGATTCTAATAACTGCAGTGATCATTTTCCATGTGATGTGGGTATAACTCCTTCAGAAGTAGCAGTATCGTCAGGAACTGGAATAATATGTACTTCCACAGCCACAGTTGTTATAATGAGACGGCAGTCCCTGTAAATGATGTGTGTTCTTCCTGTCACTAAAATGGCTGTACAATCAGTCTCTTTGCAAGGCGTGTGATGCTATGTCGTGTAACTGTAATTCTACAATTGTCGACTTCTTGCAGCTAAATTTCTTTAAATCCTGTTGTTGAGGCATGACATTGCTTGAGTGTAAGACATTGTTATAATGTGCAATAATGGGGTATCTGATTTATTTTACAACATTAAGTTGCTAAACCTCAACATTTGTGTATTCTATGAGTGACCCTATTGCTTTTCATAGGAGAAATAGTTTGGGTGGCATGGTGGCTCAGTGTACAGTACTGCTGCCTGGGTTTGATTCCAGCCGTGGACAACTGTCTGTGTGGAGTTTGCACATTCTCCCCATGTGTGTGTGGGTTGCCTTCGGATGCTCAGGTTTCCTCCCACAGTGCAAAGATGTGCATGTTAGGTGAATTGGCTATGCTAGGTTGCCCATAGTGTTCAGGGATGTGTGGGTTAGGTGTATTAGTCAAGGTAAATGTAGAGTAATAGGGTAGTGGAATGGGTTTGGGTGGGATACTCTTCGGTGGGTCGGTGTGGACTTGTTGGGCCGAAGGGCCTATTTCCACACTGTTGGGATTCTATAAATTCTGAATCAGCTTTGGCCAAAAAAAGGAAGATAACACCTTTCCTGATCTCAGGACATTCCAAATTGCTTAGCTGCAAATTATTCAGCCATTTTTCATGTGTCTTCATTGTTATACTGTCTGAAACACAGCAGCTCCAATGTGCAGAAAATGAGATCCCACAAATAGTGAGATCTTAAAAAGAGTCAACAATCTATTTAAATGTTAGTTCCGGAACAAATGTTGGCGAGGACACCAGAGGTAAACTCACCACTTTTCAACAAATTGGTATGGATTTCTCAAAGCCATGAGGGAGAGCACACAGCCTATTGAGAATTGACACCTCTGGCAATTCAGCACCCTCACAGTGTAGCTTTGGGAATGCCAGCCTCGATTTTGTGTTGCTGTCTCTGAAAAGTGACTTTCTCTTGATGGTCTCTGACGGAGAGCAGGGAGGCAGTCTGCGCCAATATTGATCTCTCGATGGTCAGTGCCAAAACCAGACTCAGTTTCATTTTCATTCAGGTAGCCTTGCCATACATAGATTAGGAGATGATAGCCTAGTGGTAGTTATTGCTAGATTACTAATCGGGAAATGTTCTGGGGACCCAGGTTTGAATCTTTCCATGGCAGATGGTGGACTTTGTAATTCAATAATCAAAACCTGGAATTAAGAGACTAATGATGACCATGAAACTATTGTTGAAAACAACCATATGGTTGACCAATGCCCTTTATTGTCTTTACTCTGGTCTGGCTTACATATGGCTCCAGACCCACAGCAAGCTGGTTACCTCTTAAATGCCCCCTGGTCAATTAGGGATAGGCAATACAATAATAGCCAATGATATCCCGATCCAGTAAATGAATAAAAAATTTCTTCATTCAAAATGTCAGTGTTTAAATTTCGCAACTACTTCATTGGCTGCAATATGCCATGGGGTGCCCTGAAAATGCGAGAAGGGAATAATTAGGTATTCCCTCTTCAAATATTTTTTTCCCTTATTCTCAAAAGCATCAAATATATTCAATAAACAATGGGAAGATAGCAACAGTAGATGTGGACAGATTGGTAAAGTAGGCAGACATGTGACAGATGACATTTAGAGAGTCTATTTAATCATATTAAAATCAGCCTTTCCCAATTCAAGAACTCCATGTCTGGTTCACAGAATGACCTTAAATCTTACTGAGTTATGGAGAATATCACCAATACGCTCCTCCACTTTGTAAATTTAATCCTATCATTTGCACACTTTCATTCCCTAAAATTAGGTGCTACCCTCTCATGGGACTTTACATGTGTAGCTTTAAAAAGCGTTCTTGGATACAGTTTAAGAATTCTGTCCTCCTTTCACTCTTTGTCTATCCCAGTTAATATTAGGAAAGTTGAAATCCCCTCCTACTATTACTTGTTGCTTACATCCCTCTGAGATATGCCCACATATCTGTCCTTGTATATCTCCCATACTGTCTGGGCGGGGGTCTATAATACACTCCTGACAATGTGATTGTTCCTTTTTTTGTTTTTAGGTTCTAGCCATATGACCTGCTTTGAGGAACCTTCTAAGATATCATCCATCCTCATTGCAGTTATTGACATCTTGAACCATATTATGGCATCACCGCTTTTACATGGTCCTACTATCGTCTTGTCTGAAGATTCTATGCCTTGTAATATTGGGAGAAAGTGAGGACTGCAGATGCTGGAGATCAGAGCTGAAAAATGTGTTGCTGGAAAAGCGCAGCAGGTCAGGCAGCATCCAAGGAGCAGGAGAGTTGACGTTTCGGGCGTAAGCCCTTCTTCAGGAATCCTGCATTCCTGAAGAAAGGCTTATGCCCGAAACGTCGATTCTCCTGCTCCTTAGATGCTGCCTGACCTGCTGCGCTTTTCCAGCAACACATTTTTCAACCTTGTAATATTGAGCTACCAGTCCTGCCCTCCTTCAGCCATGTCTCCGTGATATCAATGATATCACATTCCCATATGTTAATCAACACTCTCAAATCATTTACCTTACTTGGAAGTCTCCTTGCATTAAAATAATGCCATTCCAACCTTGCCATACACCTTTTTGTCTTAATGCGACTATATACTCTGCTTTTCAGGCTGACTTGGTTTTCCTTCTATATATGACAATGCATCGCCCCTTGGTGTACCTGCACTCTGTATCCCAGCCCCATGCCAAACCAGTTTAAACAGCATCAAAACAATGTAGATAAAAGGAAACTCATAGATGTTGAGTTCTTGGATTTCCGTAAGGAATTTGATAGGGTGCCAGACCAAAGGTTACTGTGTAAGTTCAGGGTAAATAGTGCGAGAAATACCATATTAGAAATAGTTAAGGACTGGTGAACTAACAAAAAGCGGGGAACAAGAATAATTGCGTTCATTTTGGATTAGCCGACTGAAACTAATGGTCTGTTCAAACCAACATCTCTGCAACCAGCACCAAGCTACCCCCATCACGTGGTATGTAAGTGGACATCAAAGAGATCAGTGTTGGGGCCTTGATTATTTGCAGTCTATGTCACTGACTTGGAGGAAGGAACATATCAAAAAGACAGTAGCTAAATTTGTCAATAACACCAACAGAAGTAGGTAGGTAAGTTGTCAAGAGTTGTATGTGTAAAGGTGAGTTTGTCTGCTTTGACAAGAAGAATGGAGAGAAATTACAGAACTCTGGTGTACAGGGAGACCTGGGTGTCCTAATACATGAAGCCCAAAATGTATGAGGTACAGCAAGTGATGAGGGAGGCAAGTGGGATGTTAAAGTTCATTGATGGTGAGATCACATCTGAAATATTGTGTCCAGTTTTGGTTTCCTTATTTGCAAACAAAGATATAACTACATGAGAAGCAAGCGGCTCATAGGAGCTTCACAACTTATCCCTGTGAAGAAGGGCTTATCTGATGAAGCAAGGTTGAGCTTATACCCAGTGGAGTTTTGAAGAATGAGAGATGATTACCTAGAGATGTGTAAGATCCAAGGATGGCTTGATAGGGTGGAAGTCAGGTGGAAATTTCTTGTGGGGGAGATTAGAATTAAGGAACACATTTCAAAAATAAGTTGTCTCCCTTATTAATTCAAGAGAGGAAGAGGATTTTTCCTCACAGAGGCATTTTTTTTCCCAGAAAGCAGTGGAGGCTGGGTCATTGAAATTGGTCAAGGCTGGGTCAGATAGATTTTTGAGAGACAAGAGAATCAAAGATTATGGGATGCAGACAGGTAAGTGGAGTTTAGGAAGTAACAAGATCAGTCGTGATTTCATTGAATGCCAGAACAGACTCAAAGGCCTAACAATCTATTTCTACTCCTATGTTCACAGAAACTAAGGACAATAATAAAAGCGCGGCAATTGCTGTCTGGGCTATTTCTTTCTGTCTCTGCTTCTGTGCCTTCTCTGTTGTTAGAAACCACACAACACCAGGTTATAGTCCAACAGGTTTATTTGGAAGCACTAGCTTTTGAGGCATCACCTCTTCACCAAGTGGTTCTCCATTATAGAGATGGTGACTCCATTCCTTCCAGTATGGTGCAATGACTTGATCAGTCCAATTGATCCAATCACAACGACCTTATGACTGCCAATCAATCTATTATCACCCACTTTCCCAGAGTTTAACAGCCCCAGTTATTTTCCACATGAGACTTCAGTGAAATATCCACAAAACATTATCTTTCCCATCCTCAAACTCCTCACCTCACTTCATGTCAGAGACGAAGGGAAGGAAAATGCATCCAAGGTTGTTGAGCACTGGTCAATGGCTTCCTGCTGCAGTGTGTGAGTGTGAGTAAAGGTGTGCACATCAAACTGCGTGACTTTTGGTCAGGAATTTTTGCTACTCTTCCATAACTGCCCTTTGGTGGGAAAGAGGTAGAAATGGGAATGTAGACATGGGGGGCTACATAGAATTACAAAGCAGAGGTAGAGATCATTTCACCCAAATGACCAATGCTGGCAAATGCTTCCCATGAACCTCCTCCCACTCTCCTCCATCTGATTCTATCAGCATATCCTCCTAATTCTTTCCTCGCTTCCCCTTATGTTCTGGTCTCTTGTGGACTTCTGATGTTACTTGTTCCATTTGTGGTGGCCATGCTCCAGCTGCAAGGGCCATAATCACACAGAATCCCCGCAGTATGGAAACCAGCCATTCAGCCCAACAGATCCACACTGGCTCTCCAAACAGCATCCCACCCAGACCCATCTCCCTACCTTTTCCCTGTAACCCTACATTTCCTGTGGCTAACCAACCTAACCTCTACATCCCTGAACACTATGAGCAATTTAGTACGGCCAATCCATCTAACCTGCTCATCTTTGGACTGTGAGAGGAAACTGGAGCACCCGATGGAAGCCCATGCAGACCCGGGGAAGAATGTGCAAACTACACACGGTCGCCTGAGGCTGGAGTCGAACCCGGATCCCTGACTCAGAAAGGGGAAGAATGTGCAAACTCACACAAATAGCTGCCTAAGGGTGGAATTGAACCCAGATGCCTGGTGCTGTAAGGCAGTAGTGCTAAACACTGAGCCACCATGCCACCCCAAATAATATCTAGCATTCCCTCCTTAGACCTCCCTCACTCTATTTCTTGCCTCTATTGAGATGGAGTTGGATTTTATGGTCCTCTGCTCAGTATGTTTTCAGTGGGAACAGAGAATAATATAGGCTCAAGTAAGTGCCCAACATCTTTACATTCAGTATCAAGCTTACCCCCGTTACATGATATGTAGCTGGACACCAAAATCAGAAAGCCCATCTACTGCATTTAAGGAATTCATTACAGGTCAAATGACCTTGCTAATGAGCCAGATGACCCCCATAATCCCCTGCGCTCGCTGGCGCAAGCTGGAGTGGGCAGGTTATTTAAAAAAGTTTTCAGCGAGGGTGGGATTGGAGGCAAGGCTTCTACTTTTTGGGAAGAAACCCAAACATAATGGTGGCAACCTGCCCCCACCCTAGAGATCGTATCTCCCCTTCCCTTCCTTCCCCACCTCCTCAACCCCTCCCTAAGCTGAGCACAATGGAGTGAAAGGATCCCTTCGACACAGTAACAATCCCATGGTCGAATCCTCCCCACTGACTAACCTGGGGCAAACTCACTCCAGGATCCATTGGACCTTCTTCTTGGGAATGGTACTAGTCATGGCTTTTACCATGACTGCTGGAACTACTCACATGCTGGGAGGGTGTGTCTCTCCTCACTAAGGGACAGTCACGTGAGGTGCTATTACAAGAGCTCACCAAAAGCTTAGGCCATGCGCAGACATTTACAAGGGGAGTAGGTTGGGCTTCTACTCTCCCCCACCAATTGGTCCTGTCCGCAGAGCATTATGTCTGTGTTTCTTAGAACATGGGACCATAAGAAATAGGAACAGGATTGGCTGTTCAATCCCTTGAGCCTGCTCTGCCATTCAATAGGATCATGGCTGAGGTCCACTTTTCTACTCTTCTCCCATAACCCTTGATTCCCCAACAGATCAAGAAATGATCTAAGCCTTAAACACACACAAGGAGTCTGCCCCACAGCTCTCTGGAGTTAGGAGTTCCAAAGGCTGTCAAACCTCAACAGGAAGTCCTTCTCAATCTGTGACCTGCCTGCTAACATTGCTTCGATATGGGGCAGGATGGGGGTGTAGAAGTCCAACCTACTCCCCCTTGTAAATGTCTGCCCATGGCCTAAGCTTTCAGTGAGCTCTTGTAATAGCATCTAACGTGACTGGGTCTATGAGTTTGTTTGATGTTGCCTCTCTGATATGGAATGGGCTGCCAGAGGAAGTGGTGAATGCTGGCACTATTACAGCATTTAAAGGGCACCTGGATGGGTATATGTATAGGAAGGGTTGAGAGGGATATGGGTTACGTTCTGGTAAATGGGACTAGATTAGGTTAGGATCTCTGGTCAGCATGGACGTGTTGGACCGAAGTGTTTCCCTGCTGTACATCTCTATGACTCTATGCTGTGTAGAATTTTGCAATACTCAAAGCACTGCACAAGGCAAGTTGGTGTCTTAGATATGCACTGTTACATGCTGCGCTAGTCACCTCAAATACTCCATGTGCTGGAAAGTTTCCTATTCTAACCACAGCAGTAAATGGGCCATGCTGCCTGACGCAAATGGCAGAGAACAAACTGCAGGTGAACTGGTCTGCTTGTATGGGATAGGATGCACTGTAATAACATTCGAATGTCGGAAGCTTATTATTTTGTGCATTCCTTCTCAATTGCAGTTGCAGGTTGCCAGGGACAACTGTTCATTTCGGGCCGAGCTTTCTAATTAGCAATTGCGGTGTGGGGGTTGGTGGTGGAGGGATGCAATTTCAAATATTAAAAACCAGATACTAAAATCCTGTGCAGTCAATCGAAAAGCATAGGTTGCAAGGTTTACACATTTGCCTTTTTTACATAAAACCTTGACTTAGCAATGTAGAAGATCATCCCGTGTCGCTAATCTCTCCCCCCACCACCCTCCCTCTGTGCCCCATTACAGGCTGAAGCCATGAAACTGCCATTTTGATGTAAAATTGACCCTGAAGCCAGAGATTGAGAACTTTCAAAAGGAAATTCAATCTATAACATTTGTAGATGAATTTTCTGTCAGGTTAGAGAACAGAACAAGGCTCAGGTGTGAGGGGCCAAATGGTCCTTGTTGTAAGAGGTTGGTATAGAAGCTATTCATTCTAGTTAGCAGAGATGACAGCATCTCCTGCATGTTCACAGAAACAAGGTTGCTGGAAACGTGTAAACTATATAGAGCAGTAAAGTAGAATATCTGACTTCACATCAATCCTTGCAAGGTCTCCTTCCAGGGGGACCTCAGACATCATTGCAGTGGGTGGTGCGACTCACACACTTCTGAACATTAACCCGTTCAGATCCTTCACTACAGGCTCCTTCTGTTCTTTAAGATCCTGTCAAAACTGTCGGGGATGGGGCATGTCATACCGGCTGCTGGACCAGTGGGCAGTATCCAGGGAGGAAATGGTTAATGATTGCTGACTCCTCAGGCAAACAGGGCTCTTTTGAAAGCAAATAAATACAAGTGAGTGACTTCAATAAGGTGACTGTATGTTCACTCCTTGTCAGTAGAATAGGGATTATTGACTGGAGAATCCAAGGACCTGGAGTAGGTCATTTCAAGCCCACCAGCTTATTCCACTTTCAGTGAAATCACAGATGGTAGCTTTTTTTAGCCCCTTTGATCCTTAACCCTTAAACTCCTTTGCTGAGCAGAAGTCTATTGTTCTCACTTTAGCCATTTTTAATTGAACTCCTGTCCCAACAAGGGGTGGTACAGTGGCTCACTGGTTAGCTATGCTACCTCACAGCGCTAGGGACCCAGGTTCAGTACCACACTTGGACGACTGTCTGTGTAGAGTATGCACATTCTCCCCATGTCTGCGTGGGTTTCCTCCAAGTGCTCTAGCTTCCTCCCACCATCCAAAGATGTGCAGGTCAGGTGGATTTGCCTGCAGTGTGCAGGCTAGGTGGGTTAGCCGCAAGGATAGGGTAGGGGGTGGACCTGTGTGGGATGCTGTTCAGAGGGTCGATGTGGGCTGAATGGCCTATTTCTACACTCTAGAGATTCTGTGACAGTTTTTTGGAATGAATAGACTTTGAGCTTGCTTTGTGCCTTAGAACAGCCTCATCCTAATTTTAACATTTGTGCCTTTTTGTTCTGGACTGAGCTAGTAGAGAAGACAGTTCCTCTCAATGTACTCTGTCAATTCCTCTGAGCAGCCTAAATACTTCAATTAGATCACCCTCAATTAGACACCAGTCTTCACAATTTAACCCTTTAAGACTTAGAATCATTTTGATGAAGCTGTACTCATGTTTCATAATTAATTTTCCAACAGCTGCTATAAGTCACTTTGCAATTGGTTCTAATGACCCCTGTTTGATCTATGCTAGTGCAAAGACTCTCTTATACATGTAATCTTCAGAGGGATGCAAATAATTAGGAGGATTTAGCAAAAAAATATCCAAGGGGAGAAAATCCGTTGACATTTACCCTCAAAGCAATCAGCAGAGACCTCCTGGTCATTACTTCTAAGATTGGAATTCCCCTTATCAGATCTCGATAGACAGCTTCCCATTGATGACATTCTGGTGGTAGAGGTTAATTTGTTGCTTGGCAATTAAACATGCTAGGGCTACAGTTCTATAATCATCCTATTGCTAGACTAGAAATCCAGAAGTCCGGACTAATGACCTGAAGATGTGAGTTCAACTCCCATCTTTGCAGCTGAGTAATTGAAATTCAATTCGGTAAATTAAAAATCTGAAATGAAAGGCTAATGCTTGTGTGATTAGTAATGTTAGTGATGAGTAATGGTAACCATATAACTACCACGAAGAAAAAAGAAACAATTGCTTCACAAAATGTCCTTCAGGTAAGCAATCTGCCTGGTCTGGACTATACGTGTCTCCAGACCCATAGCAACATGGTTGACTTATAAATGCCCAGCAAGCCACACACTTGTATTAGAGGCTGTGGTACCTATCACCTCCTCAAAGGAAACCAAGAATGGGCATTATGTACCAGTCTTGCCAGCAATGCCCAATCCAGGGTAAGCATTAAAAAACAAAACAAGGGGTATTGTCTCCAAATCAGTGGGTTTTACCAGAATTACATTTTCAGTGGAACTGCCTCACTCCCAGCCTGTTGTGCCAGCATTGGAAGATTTTTATTTCACTGCTTAGTCATGAAGGGAATATCGAACAGGACCATTCCTGATTCGTTGCTCCACTTCTGCCCTGAATTTGATTGTCCTGGGATTGATGGGAAGAGATGTTTGTGGCTCAGTTAGCAGCAGCATTGTATTTACAGTAATCCCCACCCCACACAGATGGAACGCTGGTTTTGATTTCTTTCTTTTCATATTTCTTCAGTGTTGTTCAGGCCCAGAAGCTGTGAGTTTCCTCGACCTCAGTTTGTAGTTTAAACCGCACTGACTCTGTGCCGTCACTGTGGTTTGGTTGGGTCCAGGTGTGGAGTGAGTACAAATTGCAGAAGTCTAAGTTATCTGCAAACAGTATCTTTCATGTAAACATTATAAATACTCAACAATGTACAGGACAAGACACAATATTTGCCAGAATGCTGCTTGGGGGAACCATCTCCTGGTAGCTATGTGACCCAGTGATGATGTGGACAATCTCATGTATATATTTGCATTAACCCTTTACACTACAGTGACTGGAGCAATTTCCACCTTTGGACAGGATTGCTGATAGACAGCCATCCAGTTGTGCTCCAGTTGTTGGGAGACAAATTTTCAGAGCTCTGCTGTGAGCAACACTCACACGATGAATGTTAGAGGCATCAGAAAATGTAGGCGTGATTTCTCCCCTCCTGGAGGTGGCAAGAAATGGAAATAATGGGACGATTTGTCCTGGAGAGAAACTCCCCTCCTTCCTACCACTTCAATCATGAGATTTGGTGAGACAGTCCATGGGTGACTTTCTTGACTCACCAGGAATGATTTCCCTCACCTTCTCAATGCATGTCTTCATAAGAGCCTCATAGAACATAAAACAGTACAGCACAGGAATGGGCCTTTCGGCACACGATGTTGTGCTGAACGTGATGCCAAATGGAACTAATCCCTTCTGCCTGCCCCAGGTCCATATACCTCCATTTCTTGCTTATTCACGTGCTTACCTAGAAGTCCTCTATTGCATCTGCCTCCACCACCACCCCTGGCAGCACATTCCAGACCCCTACCACTCTCTGTGTAAAAAAGACCTGCCCCTCACATTTCCTTTGAATTTTCCCCCTCTCACCTTAAATGCATGTCCCCTAGTATTAGACATTTCAACTCTGGGAAAAAGATTTTGACTGTCAGCCCTATCTATGCATCTCATAAGTTTATAAACTTCTAAAAGGTCTCCCCTCAGCCTCTGCCATGCCTGTGAAAATAATCTAGTTTGTCTGTCAATTCTATCTATGCATCTCATAAGTTTATAATCTTCTGTCTAGTTTCTCCTCAGCTCATACCCTCTACTCTCTACAAACCTCTTCTGCACCCTCTCCAAAACCTCCACATCCTTCTTGTAATGTGGTGACCAGAACTGAACACAATACTCAGCTTGTCACCTTTTCTCACATGGTGTTCCCACTCTTCACCTCTAGTGGCACCTTGATTACACCCTTCCCGAAGGTCACACAGCAGGGGAGAGGGAAGTACTTGTGACGGAGCAATCAAGAGGATGGGCACGTGGGAGAGGACACCCCTCCTTAATCCAGGTGACCACCAACAGGAGGGGCAGCATTGGTGTACTGATGATATCCCTAGGCTAGTAATCCAGAACCTAAGGCCAATGCTGTGGGGAAATGGGTTTGAATCACACCGTGGTGAAATTTGAATTCAATAAAATCTGGAATAAAACGCTGGCCTAATGGCAACAGGGTAATCATGGTCATTTTTTGTTTGAACCCATCTGATTTACTTTTGGCAAGGCCATCTGCCATCCTTTCCTGCTCTGGCCTACATGTGACTCCAGACCCACAGCAATGTGGTTGACTATTAACTGCCCTCTGAGCAATTAGGGATGGGCAATAAATGTTGCCCCCTTCCTATGAATGAATAAAGAACTGTGGAACCAGACATTGGTCTGGGTCAGTGCCATGTCCTGGACTGAAAGAAAAACAGGGTGAAGGCGATCATTTTCTCTGCCCCACATGGGTTAGGGCTAACTCTGCCATGACACACTCAACAAAGATCATGGATGTTAACTCTCACTATTGCATGCAATGTGCTGATTCAACCCACCTCAGCCTCCCAAACTACACACCCTTGCTGCCTTCTGCATTTCCTACTCACTCAATGTGGACACCTCCTATCTTTGCTGCCTCCACTCATGCTGTTCCATCCACTTCCAATACACGCAATCCCTCACTTTGTCTCATTGCAGCTAAACGTAACCTCCTGACCAGGATGAATGTCTTCACAGCATCCTGACTGACTTACCTGTAATTTCCAGACTTGACCTGCAGAGCTGAGTGTGGCCTGGTCCCTGGATTCCAAGGATACAGATCCTCAGTATCAACATCCTGGGGATTACCATTGACCAAAAACTCAACTGGACTTACCACATAAACATAGCAGGTACAAGAGCAGGTTAGAAACTAGGAATACTGTGGCTGGTAACTCACCTCCTGACTCCCCAAAGCCTGTCCACCATCTACAAGGCACAAGTCAGGAGTGTGTTGGAATACTCCCCACTTGCCTGGATGGGTGCAGCTCCAACAATACTCAAGAAGCTTGACACCATCTAGGACAAAGCAGCCCACTTGACTGGCACCAAATCCACAAGCATCACTCCCTCCACAATGGCTCTCAGTAACAGCAGTATGTATTATCTACAAGATGCTCTGCAGAAAAATCCTCAGACAGCACCTTCCAAACCCGCAACCACTTCCATCTAGAAGAACAAGGACAACAGATACATGGGAAAGCTACCATATTCAACTTCCACTCCAAGCTACATGCCATCCTGTCTTGGAAATATATCGCTGTTCTGTCAAAAAAAATCTTAGGATTCCCTCCCTAATGGCATTGTGGGTCAACCCACAGCAGGTAGACTGCAGCAGTTCAAGAAGACAGCTCACTACCACCTTCTCAAGGGGGGAAATTAGGGATGGGCAATAAATGGTAGGCCAGCCAGCGACACCCACAGCTCATACATGAATGCAAAAACAATGAGCTTGACTACCTCTGGCTAACCATCTCAACTGGAATCAGCCAAGCCTGTTTGACTGAGTATGGCGGTATCACTTGACTGACTGAAGACTTTCTTCGCCCCACTGAGGATTGGTAACTTTCAGAAATGGCCATTTGGATGAAACACATGAAGTTTATTTGCAGTATAAACTGCTAACACATGCTGTTGGCACAGACCATTGCCAAACAGCAACCACTTTGACTGCTTGGTGCTCTGAGCTGGGACAAGCTCCCTGCTTCACCTCTGCACTTCAAGCAAGGTCAGCCATTGAGACGGATGGCCTGCTGGTGAGCGCAAGGTCAGAAAGTGAGCTAGGAGCCATAAACAAATTCATGGGATGTCAGTGAGTCCCTGTGTGTAAACTGACCTGGCAGAAGCATGCTAGCCCGAGGCACTCCTGAACCTCAAATTCAGTATTGAAAGGCCTGAGTCAGTCTGAGATCAGGTGTGACCAAGTGATGGGCCTAGTTCTTTGCTGACAATGATTTGTGTGGACAGGGGCTTGAGCAGAAAGATGGAACATCTCGCGAAACACAAAGCTGGACAAGGGCAACTTAACGACGAGTTGCAAACACCAGGTAGTCAGCTTGATTATCATGTCAGGAATTTGCACCATTGAGTAACTAGGGGAAGCAGAGGAGAATTGTGAATGATATAAGGCACATTGGGTGTATGATGAGATGTAAATGCTTGGAAATGTCACTCAACAGTGAGATTCAGAAGTCGCCCATAATAGCTTCAGGGGAAAACCATAAAATGTTTTCTCAGTGGCACGATTGTCATCACCATGTTTTTCCAACTTTATTGTCATGCCCCACGTAGAGAAAAAAAATCTGAACACAGTGTTTTTAGAAAAATATGCTCTTTTATACAATCCATCAGAAACTGTAGGGCATAAGATAATAAAGAATGTTATTTTAAGTCCGTCCTTGAGAGGACCTTCAGTTTAATGTTTGATTCAAAAGCATCTCTGACAGTGCAGCGCTCCCTCACACATGTGCCAGGGGTGTCAGTCTCCATAGTGTGCTCAATTCTATGGCACAAGCTGCCTTGTACTGACAAGTACTTGACTCAGTCTTGTCCACTGATAGGCTGGGAATTCCACTGTGTACCTTCACCAGCCACTGACAAGTCAGGTACAAAAATTCCCAAAAGGGACCAGCTCTCTAGTGTTACATCCCCTGTCCAATACCTGCCCACAGGTATATCTGAGAGCTGCACCTTCCCATTTCAACACATCTGAAACCAGGAACAGTGGGGGATTATACAATGAATATAATGTTTCTATCTGCCACTCTGTACTGTGCTGTAAAATAGATGTAGCTCTCAGTCCATGAGGCACTGTGCAGTTTTAATCATATTACCAGCCTGGAAAAATGACTGCAGGTTCCAATCTAACTGTTAACAGTCCTCTGCCAGTGCAGGGATCCATAAGTACTGTGCTGTAGAAAACTAAATTGATTTTTCCTCCTAATAATCAGCCCTGTTTTACACTTAAAAGACCTTTAGGACCAAGGTTGTCAGAATCTATTACAGAAGGTAATAATGGCTGTAACAAGGGTTGGGAGGATCCTGGGAAAATCCTGAATGGAAAATCTTCACTGAGGCAGAATACCACGGTGGGATATGTGACCTGATTTGAACCCTATTAGCAGACACACCAGACCCGAACACAGTGTTGCTGTGGTGGGCTAAACACATCAAGAGTGATTGGCATGCGCAAAGTAATCTATGGCACATTTCACCATTTTTGTTCTTAACAAACGGTCATTTCATGCTTTTTTCATGGTTCTTGTCAGGAGAACAATGGGATATTTACCTCGTTCTGAGGGAACTGTTGATTTTTTTGTGTTTCCATGTTGGTGGTTTGGTGATTATATAATTTGTTTTCCCCTCACCTTACACTGGCTGCCTGCTTTGAATGGGAAAGTGAAACCTGTTTCGGAGCAGGGGCTACATGGTGAGTCTTCAGAAATTAAATATCAATCTGAGTATGTAGGCCAGCTCTTAATGTTTGACCTTTGACCTCCTGCCCCCTCCCCCACCACCTGCTTTCTGCTAGGCCTCTGCTGGTAGATCTCAAATCCGGTGCAATTGGCTGCATTTATTATAAAGTTGCCAACCTCTAGCATTTCCCTAGAGTCTCCTGGAATTACAGACTAATCTGCAGGACTCTGCTGCAAGGGGCCCAGGGGAAAAATTGTAGGTTATGGTTTATTCCTAATTTTTTTTAGCACTTTTGTCACAGAGCCCAAATAAACTCAGGTAACTGACAGTGAAATGATGACCAGATTTATTTAAAATGGCCCAATGTCTTACAGTTTTCATATTCATTGAGGATTGTTTCTTTTCACAGTGCTCATAAAATGATCAAGTAATTATGGAACAGAAAGAGGCCATTTGGCCCATCGAGCCCACACTGGCCCTCCACAAAGTAGTGCAGTCAGTCCTGTTTCGCATTTCCCAGCAAGTTTACTTCCCTAAGTTGCCTGTCTATTTCCTTATGCAATCATTGATTGTCCCTGTTTCTGGCACTGTTAAGGCAGAATATCCCAGGATCGTTAACACTTAATGAAACAAAATGCCCTTCCACACAAACCCAACTGTGGGCCAGATTTCCACCACCAAGTTGAATAGATCAAATCGGAAATTTTGCAACTCATTTGGCCTGCTTGTTTAGAGAGCCCTGTTATATCCAGTTTAGCTCTGGGGTGGGAAAGAGGGGATGAGAAAGTTCACCTCACATGTTTTGTTCCACTTACGATGACTCAATGGTTAGCACTGCTGCTTCACAGAGCCAGGGACCCGGGTTCAATTCCACCCCCCAGGTGATTGTCTGTGTGGAGTTTGCACATTCTCCCTGCGTCTGCGTGGGTTTCCTTCGGGCATTCCATTTTCCTCCCACAGTCGAAAGATATGCATGTTAGGTGGATTACCTCACCTAAATGGCCCATAGTGTCCAGGATGTGCAGTCCAGGTGGATTAGCTGTGAGAAATGCAGTGTTACAGGGATGGGGAAGGAGGGGTGGGTTTGGATGGATGCTCTTTGGCGGGGTTAGTTTGGACATGATGGAACAAATGGCCTGCTTCCATACTGTAGTAATCCTATTTTACATTTCAAGCAGTTCAATCCACTTATCGTTCACCTCTAAAATCCCTACTCCCCCATTACATCTCTGTATCAATAGATACATCTGAACCCCATTTCCTCTTACAGTTCCCAATTCACCTTCACGCCAACCCAACTCCTTGCTTCTAGTTGCCCATGCTATCGCTGCCACCACCCATTCAGTATCCATCATGAGCTGACCTTAGGAGCCATGTAGAGAATTAAAAGAATCCTCCAACAATCTAATAGGTTGCTGACTTTTACCTATTCAAAGCTGTTAAATCTCCTCAAATAACTAGTCTGTCATTAAAGCAAACACATACCAAATACAGTAGCCACATTAAAAAAAGTCTTTTTTAAGTAGTTAGTCATACTGTAAACCCAAAATACTCTTGTTGAGATAATTGTAGCTTTTGAAACTCAGCCAGACATTCATAGTTACAAAATAACAGCTCCTGGGAAAAGTCAACGAAGGCTTTGATTAAAGCTTTGAAGCAAGTGATGATGTTTTTGTTTCACGTACACCAATTGGTCGAGCAAAAGAGTCCATCGGGAATTTCTCGGCACCCTCACTGACAGCTTAAGCATGTATTATTCAAAATTAGAGAGCAGGGGATTTAAAAGTCTTCACACCACAACACTTAAATGAAATGTCTCCTCCCTTCAAGAGTGTTTGCATCTACTTCATCAATTTGTGACTCCCACACTACAGGTTAAGACTAAGAAAAATGAGATTTGTTTGAACACAGCATGTATTTCAAATAAGCTTGGATTTCCAGTGAGCAAAAACAAATGTCGGAAATGGGGGTGAGATCTTTGTATCTTGGTGCTCCGCAGCAATTTAAAAGGTTAGCGGGTACACCATCACTCTACAAAAGCCCACTCCTATATTGGCTGCCCAAAATCTTACAGTTTATTTTCTGATTCCTTCTTCCATGAGATGATGGGATCAGCTTCTGTTTGCCGACCTTATCCAAAGCCGTTGCAATCTCTTACACTTTAGATAACAACCAAATGTGAATTAGTTAAACAGAAGAATTTGTTAAAAGATTAATCAGGACCCGAATCAGGGTTGCAAGTTCCTGGTTGGACATAGACCTGGAGTCTTTGTCATTATTGGGGTGGGAACTGCTGCCTCATCAGCGGGTTCAATTCCCCCCTTGGGTGACTGTCTGTGTGGAGTTTGCACATGCTCCCCGTGTTTGCATGGGTTTCCTCCGGGTGTTCTGATTTCCTCCCACAGTCCAAAAGTATGCAGGTTAGGTGGATTGGCCCTGCTAAATTGCCCATAGAGTCCAGGGTATGCAGGTTAGGTAGGTTAGCCATGGGAAATCTGGGGTTACAGGGATAGGGTAGGGGGGTAGGTTGGATGCTCTTTGGAGGGTCGGTGTGGTCTCAATGGGTCAAATGGCCAGTGTCCAGCTGTCGGGGTTCTACAATATTATTGTCTATCTCCAACCTGCCTCACTCATTTTCCACATTTCTCAAATGTTTAGTGCTGAGAAGCAAGCATTCAGAAATAAAATGAAGGAATCAAGCCCTTTGCTTTAAGGCCCCAGTGATTTTATTCTTTGATGTGTTGCTTACTTCAGTATCCCAGAGGCCAACGTCAATCCACCAAGACCCCAGGACAATGCTGGAGTGTTGGAAACCCCTAAGATTAAAAACCCTGACACAAAGGATAATAAGTGACCCCCAACTTTGGTAATGAGCTGCAATCATGAATGGACACTAGACAAAAACCAAAAGAACTGCAGGTGTTGGAAATCTGAAACAAAAACAGGAATCGCTGAACAGTAACATCTCTGTATATATAATGGTCCTTGTCGCCCATTTGCTGAGATTCCTATTCCATCAGGTGCTGCAAATCCATTCACGGTGCGTTTGGCTATAGATGTCAAACCCACCCTTGTTTTCTAACAAAGAAACACCAATGAGTGTTGGATCCAATGATCCTTCTGTTAACTCTAATTTCTGTCCACAGATGCTGCAAGATTGCCTGAGATTTTCCAGCAATTTCGGTTTTTGTTTCTGAAAGTACAGTTGATTTGCTTAATATTTTTGCAGTTCCATTCTCTTCAGGCTAACTGCACAGTTTGAGTGATGTTGAAACTTCATGGTTTCGATGGTGGTTTGTCAGTCAATAAGCTTAGCATTGTCTTACCTCAGGATTACAGAGAGCCGTGGCCTAGGGACCTTGTTCTGGTCATGGGAAAGTAGTTTAAAAGCTAAATTTCTTTTAAAAAATCACCACCACCTCAGCTTCTTGAGTTGGAGGTGCTATACTGCTGTCTCTGCAAGACACACCCCTAATTTTAATCACTCCTCTATTACCCATGTCTGGAGCTGCCAAAGCAACTGAAGAAATAAGGTGTAAAACTTCCTCCCTAAATCTCTCTGCTTTTCTCACTCCCTTTACTTATTTAAAAGTGTCATTATAAATCACTCCCTTTAACTAGTTTATAGATTGCCTGTCTGAATATCTTGCTCTATGACATTTTGTTTTATATTGATCCTGTGGTGTGTCCAGGGTCATTTTTACTACATTGAATACATTGGGTTGAATTTTACCAGAAATCAACTAAGTGTCATTTTCATTGGCTTTCATGAAGAGTTTCTCTCTACGAGACTGAACCCTTCCCCTCCCAGGTCCACATCTGTCAGCAACAGCATCATTTCGTGTGACAGTAGTCTGCATTTTATTTGCAATTCGAGATGCAAGGGAATCAGTTCCATGTCTTGGTACTGAGTTAACCTTTGAGGAAAGGTCACTGGACCTGAAAGGTTAACTTTGCTCTCTCTACACAGATCTGCCAAATCTGCAGAGTTTCTCCAGCTATAACTGTCTTGTTTCTGATTTGGAGTTGCCGGTGTTGGACTGGAGTGTGCAAAGTTAAAAATCCAGCAGGTTTATTTGGAAGCACTAGCTTTCGGAGGGACGCCCCTTCAGATGGTTCTCCACCTGATGAAGGAGTGTCGTTCCGAAAGCTAGTGCTTCCAAATAAACCTGTTGGACTATATCCTGGTGTTGTCTGATTTTTAACTTTGTCTAGTCTCTAATCTCCAGCGTCTGCAGTTCTTTTGCTTTTTCTTCCCACAAAGACGTGAACTTGCTTTGCACAAATTAGCTGCTTTGTTTCGGGCATTCCAAACATGTCTACATTTCAAAGGTGCTTTGCTTATTTTAAAGCATTCGGAACATCCAAGAGTTGTGAAAAGAGTTAGGTAAATGCAAGCCTATTATTCTCTCTTCCTGTTGTCAAAGGTTGTGGTTTCTTATGTGATGAGCTCCTGATTTCAAGCATCTCACTTGGTTACGGGACTCAAGGCTTTAGTTCTGTTCATATCTCAATAAACTGGTTTTGTCTCAGTTTAGCAAAGTTCTCAGGTACATGCCTGGGATATTTCCCTGGATCCAGCATTCTTTGGTATTTCTTTGTTGGAAAACGAGTAAAGAGTAGATTTGACATCTATAGCTAAACGCACCATGAATGGATTTTCAGCACCTGATGGAATAGGAATCTCAGCAAATGGGCGAAAAGGACCTCTATATATATATGGAGAGGTGATAGTCGCGCACACAGTTGGGTTCTCACTTCCATTATTAATCTTTTCTGGAAGTAGCATTTACTGCTGAATTATTACAGAATCAGTGTAGATAAAAGGCAGGATGCATGCAGTCCTCTGAGGCTTTATTTTTATTTAGAATAAGCATAAATAAACAACCATTGAAAAGATACAGGAGATTTATACACGGGCAACTTCACTTCTTAACTGAAGCAGTAATTTTATAATCATGTACGTTCCTACAACAGTCAGTATTTATACATCTACATAAATCATCAGTGTCCCTGGCTCTTAGGCCATATGTTAGTGTCTTGCTGGCACTGAAAGAAAGGCCTGCATTTATATATCATCTTTCACAATCTCAGTATTTTCCAGCCAATGATTTTACATCCAATTTTTTTTTTGAAAAATGATGTTTTTGTAATATAAGAAATGTTGAAATCAGGTTATTCCAAAGCCCCTTATCAGGGAAAGGGAGTTGGAGACATTGACTCATTACTGGGGGCCCAAATGCCATCTCAAGCAACCATATGTGGAGCTAGACAATGAATCCCAGCAGACTCTTTGCCTTGTAGCAAGCCCACTGAACAGGGCAACAGGGACGCTTGGTCCTATTCTGGTTCCTGCAACATTCAACTTGGATAAGATCATCTAAGTAGAACAGTATGGCTTCATGCCCTTCTATGCAATGCTATGATCAACTGAACCAGTCAAAGCCTGTTTAAGAGATTGTATTTTTAATAGTCAGGTACAGACAAGCTTACTGTAACCCAGGAGGGAACATCTGGCTGATGAAACAGTCAACATGTTCATTCGAGACAACAGTGGAAGTTTCTGGAAAAGCGCAGCAGGTCTGACAGCATCTGTGGAGAGATATCAGAGCTAATGTTTCAGGTTGAGTGACCCTTCCTCAGAACTGGACCCGTTCTGAGGAAGGGTCCCTCGATCTGAAATGTTAACTCTGATTTCTCTCCACAGATGTTGCCAGTCCTGCTGAGCTTTTCCAGCAATTTCTATTTTTGTCTCTGATTCACAGCAGCCACAATTTTTCAGTTTTTATTTTGTTCATTCACATTGGCTCATGTTTGTTGTGGACAACAGACCATTTTTTATTATTTTTTTCTTCCAGGGGTTGTAGGCATCGCTGGCAGAGCCCAGCATTAATTGCCCTTGAATTGAGTGGCTTGTGAGGCCATTTCAGAGGACAGTCAAGAGTCATATTCTGTCCGTCTTGAGCCATGGAGCCGGACCTCATATGGACAGGAGAGTGAACCAGATAGACTTCTGTGGCAGAAAGTGAGGGCTTCAGACGTTGGAGATCAGAGTCAAAAGGTGTAGTGCTGGAAAAACACAGCCAATCAAACAGCATCTGAGGAGCAGGAGAGTTGACATTTTGAGCATAAGCCCTTTATCAGGAATGAGGAGTTGGCCCAAGGGGTGGGGTGGGGCTGGGTGGGAAGGTAGCTGGAAATGCGATAGGTGGATGGAGTTGGGGGTAACGGCGATAGGTCAGAGGGGAGGGTGGAGTGGATAGGTGGGAAGGAAGATGGACTTGTAGGATAGGTCATGAGGACAGTGCTGAGCTGGAAGGTTGGAACTGGGATAAGGTGGGGGGAGGGGAAATGAGGAAACTGGTGGAATCCACATTGATCCCGTGTGGTTGGAAAGTCTTAAAGTGGAAGATGAGGTGTTCTTCCTCCTGGCGTCGGGTGGCCATAATCTGATGGAGGAGACCCTGGACTTGCGTGTCCTTGGTGGTGTGGGAGGGGGAGTTGGAGTGTTTCTATGGCGATCAGTGATGGTGTCATAGATCACCAGGGCTAAGATTAGTTTTAAATCCAGACCTTTTAAAGTAATAATCTGAATTAAAATTCTAATAGAAGCCATGATGGGAGTTGAGCCGTGAGTATCAGCTTTGGCTTCCAAATAATGTGTCCAGTGATGTTGCCACTGTGCCACCATCTTCCTCCTGTACTAGCTTGTACATTATTCATGCTGTTGCCTCCAAGAACAGTTGAGAGTCTCATCCCCACTTTTCTATCACATTGTGCAAAGTTGACTATAGGCCATAAATTATTGGGAAGGATGTAGAGGAATAAATTTGCAAGGAAGCTACAGCAAAGTACAAAAATTATAGAGTTAGATCATAGAACAGTACAGCACAGCAACAGACCCTCCAGCCCATGATGTTGTGCCAAATGTGACACCAAGTTAAACTAATCCCCAGGTCCATATCCCTGCATTCTTCACTTATTCATGTGCTTATCTAACAGCCCCTTGAACGCCCCTGCCGTATCAGTCTCCACCATTACCCTGGCTGCACGTTCCAGGCACCTACCACTCTCTGAGTAAAAAACTTGCCCCTAACATCTCCTTTGAACTTTCTCCCTCTTACCTCAAATGCATACCCAGTAGTATTAGACATTTCAACTCTGGGAAAAAGATTTTGACTGTCAATCCTATCTATGCCTCTCATAAGTTTATAAACTTCTAAAAGACCTCTGCCAGTCCAGAGAAAGAAGCCCTAGTTTGTCCAGCCTTTCCTTATAGCTCATTCCCTCTACTCCAGGCAGCATCCTGGTAAACCTCTTCAGCACTCTCTCCAAAGCCTCCACATCCTTCCTGGTGTTATAATAGGGTTTTTTAATGATTTGAATATAGACTGGTATAGGAGGAACACAAAGGGCAAAGAGGAGCAAGAGCTCATAGTGTGTATTCAGAATTTTCAACAGCAGTATGCTCCCAGAATAATGAGAAAGGAAGCTCTCTGAGACTTGATACTTGAGCATGGTGGGAACTAAGCAGATCAAGTAACGGTGGAGAATATTTGTGGGATAGGGATCACTGTAAATTGTGATTTAGGGTAACTGCAGAAAAGGATAATGAATGATCCAGAGTAGGAACAGTTTATTATGGAGAAACAAAGTTCAGTGGAGTAAGAGGGGGTGGCATGGTAGCTCAGTGGTTAGCACTGCTGCCTCACAGCGCTAGGGATCTGGGTTCGATTCCAGCCTCAGGTGACTGTGTGTGGTTTGCACATTTTCCCCGTGTCTGCGTGGGTTTCCTCCGGGTGCTCCCATTTCCTCCCACAATCCAAAGATGTGCAGGTCAGGTGAATTGGCTATGCTAAATTGCCCATAATGCTAGGTGCATTAGCCATCCCGGAGATGGGTCTGGGTGGGTTACTCTTCAGAGGGTCGGTGTGGACTGGTTGGGCCAAAGGGCCTATTACCACACTGTAGGGAATCTAATGAAATAATCTTGAATAAAACGTCCAGTATGCTTGGCTTTATTAATAGAGAGTACAAGAGTAAGGAATCTAAATAAAACATTGTTTTGGCTTCAGCTGGTGTATTCCATCCAGTTCTGGGCACCACACTTTTGGACAATATTGGAGAGAGTGCAGAAGAGGATTTCAAGAATATTTCCAGGGATGAAGAATTTTCATGCTGAGGATAGGTTGGAACATTTAGGACTGTTTTCCTTGGAGAATGCTGAGAGAAGATTGACTGAAGTACTCAGAATCACGAGAGGGCTAAACAGAGTAAATAGGGAGGAAATGTTTCCGTTAGTGAAAGCTTTGAGAATGAGAGGGCACAGATTCGAAGTGTTCAGTGACGAATATCTGGTTCAGACAGCACAAGGTTAGGGTCTGGGTTCAGTGCCTGAGAGTGTAATGGAGGTAGGGTCATTAATGCATTATATGAAGGAATCAGACAGTTGTTTGAAAAGGAGCAGTGTGCAAGCAAATGGGGAGAAGGCAGGAGAATGACGCAAAGTAACCTGCTCACATGGAGAGCGAGCATAGACTCAACAGGCTGACCAACCTCCTGCTGCATTGGAACAATTCTGTGATACTGTATCTCATAAATTGGAGATGCTGGTGTTGGACTGGGGTGTACAAAGTTAAAAATCACACAACACCAGGTTATAGTCCAACAGGTTTAATTGGAAGCACACTAGCTTTCAGAGCGACACTCCTTCATCAGGTGATAGTGGAGGGCTCAATCCTAACACAGAATTTATAGCAAAAATTTGCAGTGTGATGTAACTGAAATTATACATTGAAAAAATGATTGTCTGTTAAGCCTTTCATCTGTTAGAATACAGTGATAGTTTCACTTCTTTCACATGTAAATCACAAAACCCTTCTTTTTAAAGTTGCATTCTTGGGTTAGCTGCTAACAATGGTGATAGCTAGACAATATGTTGAAGGTGTTAGCCCCCTGTGTTCTCTGTCTATGACCTGATGTTTAGATTGATTCTAATCTAATAAGTGAGATAACAGTGTTTTACATAAATTCCTGCAGTTTTTGAGCAAAGAGCAATATAACTCTGCAATACAAATTCACCACATGAAATATATGTGTACATGTGGATCTTTGTCTGTCTGTGTGTGTGTGTCTGTCTGGGGTGGGGGTTGTGAGTGTGAGAAAGTGTGTGTGTGTGTGTGTGTGTGTGTGTGTGTGTGTGTGTGTGTGTGTGTGTGTGTGTGTGTGTGGTGGGTGCAGAGTGTCTTAAGTCTGTGAGGGGGTGCATGTGTGAGCATGGGAGTGTGTGTGTCTATAAGGGTATGTGTGGGTGTCTGTGTGCGCGTCTGTGTGTACCTGTGTCCGTGTGTATGTGAGAGTGTGTGTGTGTAGAAATATGTGTATGTTTGCGTGTGTGTGTATGTGTGTGTGTGTGTGTGTGTGTGTGTGTGTGTAGTGCAGTGGTGGTCACCTGTAGTGTGACATGAACCCAAGGTCCCACGCTCACACATGCACCTCTCACAGACTTAAGACACTCTTCACCCACTACACACATACACACACACACACTTTCTCACCCTCACAACCCCCACCCCAGACAGACAGACAGACACACACCGACAAAGACCCACATGCACACATGTATTTTGTGTGGTGAATTTGTATTGCTGAGTAACATTGCACTTTGCTCAAAAACTGCATACATTCATGTAGAACTCTGAGCTCAAACTCTGCAGGAATTTATGTAAAACTGTTACCTCACTTATTAGATTAGAATCAATCTAAACATCAGCTCATAGACAGAGAACACAAGGGGCTAACACCTTCAACATATTGTCTAGCTATCGCCATTGTTAGCAGCTAACCCGAGAATGCAACTTTAAAAAAAGGGTTTTGTGATTTACACATGAAAGAAGTGAAACTATCACTGTATTCTAACAGATATAAGGCTTAACAGACAATCAATATTTCAATGTAAAATTTCAGTTACATCACACTGTAAGTTTTTGCTATAAATTCTATGTTAGCATTGAGCCGTCGACTATCACCTGATGAAGGAGCGTCGCTCCTAAAGTTAGTGTGCTTCCAATTAAACCTGTTGGACTATAACCTGGTGTTGTGTGATTTTTAACTTTGTATCTCATAAAAGTGCTGCAAACAATTACTGCAAAGTTCAGCAGGACGGGCAGTTCCAAGTAGAATTATAGAATCCCGACTATGTGGAAGCAGGCCATTCAGCCCATTGAGTCCACACTGATCGTCTGAAGAGCATCCCGCCCAACCTTCCCCCCCTACCCTAGTAACCCTGCATTTCTCAAGTCTCACCTACCTAGTCTGCACCTTTCACGATGCTGTGGGTAATTTAGCATGGCCAATCCACCTAACCTGCACATCTTTGGACTGTGGGAGGAAACCGGAGTAAACCCACGCAGACACGGGGAGAATGTACAAACTCCACACAGCCCGAAGATGGAATTGAACTCGGGTCTTTGGTGCTGTGAGGGAGCAGTGCTAAGCACTGGACCACTGTGCCACCCAAGTACAGCAACTTGTGAGCAGGAGCACAGCAAATGTTAAAAGTATTGCTGCTAACGTGGGTCATGTAGCACCAGACAGGGAAAGGCTACTATTCCATTCAATAATGGGCAGAGCTCCTGTGTTTGACAGGATGAGCTCATGTCCCCACACCGTGATTTGAATCCCTGCTATCAATATACTTGATGACCACTTACTGAGGAGTGAGAGCAGACTACAGGCTGGGAATTAACTGTGTTGGATTCGCCTTGCTTTCTGTGTGGACAGGACATCCTCGGGCAGTTTTCCAGATTGTGTAGGGTAAATGTCAACGTTCTAGCTGTATTGGAACAGTAGGTTAAAAGCTTACCTTGACATCTAGAATTGTGTGGAACTTGTTGTTCCTGACATTGAAAACTTCCCATGTGATTCTTTCAAATTTCTTACCATGGCCTCCATCGTTCGTGGCCTGGGAAGATTCCAACCATTTTTGAGGAGATATATTGGGCCTTCACAGAAAAATGGGAACTGATTCTGAGTACAGGAGGCCTTTACAGTTGTACACTTTACATTCCACCTGCCAAATTTACAATGCTTTCTCTCTCTGTATCCCTCTTTGTATCATTCTTGTTAATTGTTCCAACCTAGTTCTGTATTATTTATGAAGTTAGTACATTCTATTGTTATCCAAATCATTCATAGATACATAGTGTAAATATTTGTGGCACAAGCCCTGATCCCTGGGGCTGTCCACTCAGTATAAGTTGCCACCCTAAAAGTAGCCCCTTTACTCCAATTCTCTGTCTTCTGTTAGTCAACCAATTCTCCATCCAGATTAATATTCTATCCCCAGCACTATGTGCTCTTATTTTGTTCAGTAGCCTTAAGTGTAATACTTTATCAAATCCAAATATATTATATCTACTGCTTGCCCTTTATCTATCCTCCTTGTTACCTTCTCAAAAAATTGTAATAAACTTGTCAGGTCCAATTTTCCCTTCATGGAGCTGCCAGCTATAGTGTGGTGACAAAGGTCTGCAGCTGGGAATGATGGAAGTGGTATTCAATGGCGTTGAGATGCATCTTACTGTACTTTGGGAAAGAGTCATTTTCATTAAGCGTCATTGAGGGTTTCTCTCTGCATGCTTTCTTACACTATAGTCCCAAACCCACCTCATTAACAATCTACTCTGTATTTTTGGTGTTGTCTTCGCGCCCTAAGACATTGGTGCCGGATGTCCAGGATAGTGAGGCAAGAGTCAAGCTGGAGTCACCAAGTCATCTCCTCTGACATTCTTGATTTTTTTTTATTCATTCATGGGATGTGGGTGTCACTGATTAGGCCAGCATTTATTACCCATCTCTAATTCCCCAGAGGGCAGTTGTAGGTCAACCACATTGCTGTATTTCCAGACCAGTTAAGGATGGCACTTTCCTTCCCTAAAGGACATGAGTGTACCAGATAGGTTTTTCCATCAATTGACAATGGACTCATAGTCATCAGTGGACTCATAATTCCAGATTCTTTAAATACTGAATTCAAATTCTCCCAGCTGGGATTTGAACCTAGATGCTCAGAGCATTAGCTCTGTGTCTGGATTAACAGTTGAGCAATAATACCACTAGGCTCGTGCTTCTCTACTGCCTAGGTTTGATCCAGTGATGATGGGAGCACGCATATGAACGTGATGAGATGAAGTCGTAATGAAGGTGCTACTAAGCGATAATCCCTGTTAATAGCAGCCTCAGGCTACTCAAGTGTGAGAATCTCGCCTCAACATCGAGAATTGGATGGAAAACGTGACTTGTTGTTCCTGACATTGAGAACTTCCCATGTGATTTCATCTTCCCATAAAATTTCTCAACATGGCCCCCATCGTTCGTGGCCTGGGAAGATTCCGACCATTTTTTAAGAAGATATTTGGGCCTTCACAGAATAAAAGGAACTGCTCCTGAGAGAGAACAGGAGACCTTTACAATTATAGATTTTGACGGCATTATTAACCATCTGCCACATGATGACCTGACCTACCATGTCATTTGGACATGGACCAACCCTACCAACACCTCCCCTCCCCACAACCACCAACACCTCCCACTCCACAACCCCCACCCCAATCTGCCCCAATCACAACTTCTCCAAACCAGTCTTCATGCCAAGGTGTGAGTCATGTTCATCTTTGAATGTGGCTGCAACAAAAATTCCACACTTTTTACAACGATAACTCAAACGCATAAGAGTCAACACCAGAGTTGGGGAATCTAAAGGCAGGTATATATTGACTTTGGGGAGCTTGTAATTGAGAAGCAAGCTTTTTTACCATCTATAACCCAGCTCCTTCCTACTTTACAATCAATGGCGAAGACAGCAGGGGGGAGTGAGGGTAGTAGACTCTCCAGTTTCCTTCCCGCCTCCTTCACCCTGCCGAGAAACTTAAATTCCAGTTTGATGCATTGTAACATATTCCCGTATCCTTTTCCACTCAATGTTATTGCGATGCGATGAGCCAATGCATCTCTTCAGCCTGGAACCAAAAACACTGACAGATCACAGACAGGGCCGTGTGTATCCTGTTGCTGATTAAGGGAAAATGTCCTTGGGGGCAACCTGAGCATTGTGAGTATTGATTCTGACACATAATATTCCAATCAGCTTCACTGCTTATTGATCGCAAGATTTATAACTCTGTCTGACTGAAATGAGACACTCAGTGAGAAAGCCAGCCAGACGCACTGGCACGATATAACTATGCATAGACACTCAATGTCATCTGCAGTGATCTATTATTCATCTGTGGCCAGGCAGGTAGTGTACAAGGAATAAGATTGGTGGATCCCATGGCTGAAAATGACTGAATGTCCATTCAAGACCAGGAATCAATACATAATAAAGATAACAAGCAGTGTTGGCTTAGTGCAAGGTAGATAGTGTTGAGGTAGAAGATCAGCCATGATCTAGTCAAATGGAGGGGCAAACTTGAGGAGACAGATGATCTAGTCCTGCTCCTCTGCCATTTGATCCTACAAAACCAGGATATTTACAATATAAGAAGATAAAAAGCCCTGCCAAGCTAATCTGCTGAGTGTTGTACTATTGCAGGTGCTGCCTTTCAGATTAGACTGAGTTAAACTGATCCACATATGCCCTCTCAGTAGGGTGTAAAAGATTGCATAGCACCAGGGAGTTCTGCCCTAGTCTCTCAATCAATATTTATCTCTCAACCAACATCCGAAAGAGCTGATCTGGTCATTTCACTTATTGCTGCTGCTGGGCTTTTGCCATGTTCTGATCCAGCTGAAAGTAATACTGGCCAAGTCAGAACCCACTGTGACACCAGGCTTGAAAGATCATCAGTTAAAATTTTTGCAGTTGGTTACCTTGGTGGTTAGTTATTGAACATACTCACAAGGCTATCAATCTCTTTTAACAAGAGAACGCAAGTTTATTAAAAGGAAAAAAAAAATCAGAGCTAAGTATGTGTAAGACATTTTAGAATGATCGGAACAAAAACCTCAAAGCAAAGTTTCAATCTGTTTCCCCGCAATGTCCCCTGCAGATACTCAATCCCACTGAAGTAGTGCTTCTATCTTAAATCTTTCATTTCTTACTTAGCTGGCATTTTTTTTAGTTTATATGGCCGAGAACATCCCTTCCAGATCTGATGGCCTAAATGTCTCTTCAGTTCTGATTGCTTTGAAATATCGACACAAATCTTACAGTGCAGAGTCTACATAAACCCAAACCATTCTACTACAGCTGAAATTATTTTCCTGAACTGAAACCTGTTTGTGTATCCTTGAAGATATATACCAGACATCTGTGTCACAGCATTGCTCACATTGACTGCTGCCTTTTCTGAATTGCAATCATGACACTACTTCAAAATGTCCTTTTGGCTAAAAAAAACTCTTTGGGACACCTTGTGGTTGTGAATGGTGCTACGGAAGTGCATTCTTTTTTCTTTCTTCACATTACAGAGAGGGCTAATTTGCTTTATTGAATTTTCAAATTACAGTTTGTAATTTGAGTGTATGAATTAATCCAATGCTGAGATATTGTTAGAAATTGAATAACTTTTATAAAAGCAGTGTTCCAGTGAATTGGTCCCATTCTTTGAAGATCCTGAAGCAATGTACAGAGGAACCTCGATTGTCCAAACAACACGGCGGGGAGTACGTTGTTTGGATAATCTAATGTTCGGATAATCGAATGTTTGGATAATCGAATGTTTGGATAATCGAATGCTGGATAACACAGTTTAGCCAAGCATCGGAACCTTGTGATCTTGTCTGGATAATCCAAAATTTGGATAATCAAATGCCAGATAATTGAGGGTCCTCTGTAAACTTGAAAGATATATAAGGTGCTGTGCATAAGCTAGATGCCATCATTTTACCTGTGTGGAGTTCTGAATGTGTTAATGTGAGCATAGCTGAGATTATTAAAATAAAAGAATGGTCTGTAAAACAAATGACACAAAAGATGAAGATGAAGCATAGCCAGTCTAGTGCATCAACTGTAGTCTACACCCTGCACAAAATAAGTGTGTAAACAGCACAGATCTGTAATCTGTAGCATTGCAACATTCCACCTTGTGATCTGTTAGCAACAACTCCATCTTATCTTCAGCTAGCACCTGGTTCTTGAGGAGACAGACAAGGAATGAGAGAGCAGTGAAGATCACTGAAGTGGCACAAATAAAATGCAGCTTGGTACAAGTTATATCCAGTGGCTTGTCAATCAGAATCCAGTAGAGCAATAGACTACATGCTTCTTAAACAGTTCTCCTGCCTGTAAGGTCTGTAATTGTCTGTCAGAAAGTATTCGTAACGAAGAACATGCTCTCTCCAATGAACAGATCTTGTGAATACCTCTGCAGGAACTTTAGAACATGCATTACTTTAGCAAAAGAAGATACAGGGTTAATTAAATGGGCTATTCCTATTTGTGAATGAATCAGACTGGTGTGAGAGCTGGGGACAAGGTCACTGTGGTTGTGAGGTAAGCAGTCTTTCACATTGATGATGTTCAAACTGCTTCTACCCGCTAGTGTCCTCACACCCACAGAGCAAGCCTCACAATCCCCGCCAACCTTTGGTCACAAAGGCTGCTAGAAGAAGGGCAGTGCAGCCAAATTAAGCTTGTCTTGAGGGAGAGGAAGAAAAAAAAGACTGTGCCTTTCCTTACCTCAGGATGTCCCAGAGTGTTTCACAGTCAATTGAGTATATTGGAGTGGGGGTGGTGGGGGGTGGGGGGGGTCAGGATTTTGACTTTGACCTCAATGGGGTTCACCAATTTGCAACAGTGCAATGGTTTACCTTGAACTGGTCAAACAGCAGCCAGAGAGCAGTCAGTCTAGGGCTGATGGGTGGGCTTTCAAAGCTGAAAGACCAATAGGAAGGAGCTTCAGGCAAGACACATAACTCCACCTTCGGAGATGGGTTTCAATCAGAAAGCAAAGTTTCTGACTTTGCCCCTCAGTCACTGATATGACTGTAATGTTTTTCCAATTAGAATTCCCCACACTAGTGTGATACAAGGCCCTTGTAAATCAATATGTCAGTGAAAGGCTGCAAAATGGGCAGCAGCATACCACATTGGCATTATATAGTCTCTCCCCTCCCAATGGGAGAATCAGGTGGGTGGATGAGGAATAACCCGATATATCATCACTTGTTTATGCTCTGCCATTGGTATTCTGGTCCCAATTTACCAAGTCACCACAACAAAAAAAAACAGTGCCATTTTTTCAGCATAAAATATTCTTTAAAACTATTCCCATTGATTAATTCCCAACTATCCCTGGTTCAATCTACAAATTTCACAGATTTATTGAAGCACAAAGTTTTTGCTTTATTACTTGGACATCTATTCTAGAGAACACACAGATTATTAAGCACCATTACTTATGATCTATTTTTCATGATTGATTGCTTGGTTGGTCCAACAATGGGCAATGATTGCAATTCTGAATGCGTACCCAATGAACTAAAGAGAAACTTTACCCTTACTTAAAATATAACTGCTTTAAATCCCTGGGGCTAACTTGTGTCCAATTAGGGGCACTTAAACAAGACCACTTTGCATTGCCAACATCCGAGATTGTCACAGAGCCTTCAGAATTGAATGGTTAAACCTTTTGGATACCACTGAATAGAATAGAATAGAATAGAATAGCAATTTGTCACGTGCATTATTACAAAGACAGTGCTGTGAAAGGTTTTATAAGTCACCATACGACAGTGCCTGTATTCATGACAGAAGTCAGAGATATGAAGAAAAAAGACAGAGGTCGTCTCAGATCAATTTCAATTCAAGGAAAGCTGATTAAGACAATGAACGCTGGAATACCTGGAAGCTATTGCTGAAGAAGACCTCCACACCAGGACAAAGATAGCCACAACAGGAGACTGCCACTCCAGGCTGGAATTCAAAACCTCCACATGGTGAGATGAGACCTCCACACCAGGACTGGAGCTGGAGATCACCAGGTTAGGCAGCTGGAATATCTGGAAGCCTGTGCTGAAGAAGACCTCCATACCATAAAGGGCAGCAGAGCGCAGCTTGCTGGCTGCTCAACCCAAAAACCTCAAGCTCATCTACACTGTCGCCTTTTATTTTTTATTTCTTTCTCTGCTTGTTCTTTATGTTTCTATTTATTATCTTGCCTTTTATTTAACTTCTTCAGCAGAAGCCATTTTCTCGTGGTCCGGGCCCAGCGAAGAGGAGGCATCGTCTTCCACAGGGGTGGTCTCAGCTTGGTATTGCAGTCTTGGTTTGGTTTGGCAGTCTTGGTTCATAGTGATGGTCTTGGATTGGTGTGGTAATCTTGGTTTGGTGTGGTAGTCTTGGTTTGGTGTGATGGTCTTGGTTTGGTGTAATGGTCTTGGTTTGGTGTGGCAGTCTTGGTCCGGTGTGGCAATCTTGGTTTAGTGTCATGGTTTGGAGATGCCGGTGTTGGACTGGGGTGTACAAAGTTAAAAATCACATAACACCAGGTTATAGAAAGGTTGGACTATAACCTGGTGTTGTGTGATTTTTAACTTGGTTTAGTGTGGCAGTCTTGGTTTGGTTTGATGGTCTTGGTTTGGTCCGATGGTCTTGGTTCAGTGTGATAGTCTTGTTTTGTGTGATAGTCTTGGTTCAGTGTGATGGTCTTGGCTTTTGGTGGAGGTCTCCAACTCTGCCAGTGTTGTCCTGGCATGAAGGTCGCAAAAGAATAAATACAATCACAAGAGTGTTAAAAGTGTTTTATTTCCTCTTAACATTTTTGTTTGTTTGCTAGAGCGATAGTGAAAACAATAGTGAAGAGCAAGGGTAATGTTTAGAGATGAAGTGACAAAATCTCCAGGAATGTGCTAAAGTCAGGAACCTGACTCGAATTTAGGCTGAGATACAATGAGTAATGAATGATGGCTTTGCCAGCAGTGAACACAAGCATTCATTTCTTGTTAAGACATTACTAAAAGCACACAGCAGAAGTTTTCATTCCATTAGTCCAGGCGATATTTGAACTTAGATCCCAGAGGTGCAAGTCAATCTCGGCACACCAGGCAGTTTCCACCTTATTGCAAAAATCTGCCACATCTTTAGTGCTTCCAGTTTTACAATCAAACATCAAATCTAGGCAGTTCCATTTTGGAGGATTGAGATACAAAGTCAATTTAAGTTCCAGAAGGTGAAAAGATACTTCAAATACCGCAAAGTGAGGAAAATCTAAAAGGAAACTGAAGCAAAGTTGCTCTTTGGCTCATTAAAGTTCTTGTCCTTGTTTTTCAATCCTTTTTTGACATTGTACCTCTCTGTTCCATTCACCTCCCCCAGCCCTCGAAAAAGGTGTCTGTGCTCATCCAGTCTAATCTCTTGCATATTTCCAATTTTAATCCCTCCATCAATTAGTGCCTAAGCTTGAAATTCTGAAATTTCTTCCCACAACTGCTCTGCCTCTCCACCTCACATGCCTCCTTATAAGACACCCCTTCAAATTCAACACTATAACCAAGCTTTTGGGCATCTGCCCTTAAATCTCCAACTGTGGCTTGATGTTAAATGTTATTGTGGTACACTTCCTTGGAGCACTAAAGGTGCTTTGGAAATGCAAATTGATGACACTGAAGGCAGTGACAAAGAGAAGTCACATTTGATGCAAGGCAGGGTGCAAGGGAAACATGTCCCAGTTTGAACACTCTGAGTAACAAATAACTAATTGCTCAGAAGGAATGATTGACAATCTCTTTGATCCCCTGACATCACTGTGATCATAGGCAGAACCATGAGGAAATGTTCACATTTTTAATCAATTTCCCAGAAAATCAAATTAATATTCGGTCTACAGTCCCTTGTGGAGCTCATAAACAGTGGAAGAATTGATAGTTCAGGTTAATTGTGCATGTTCTCCACAGACTGATATGATTGCAACTTGATCCTCTGTTTGCCCTACTCCAATACTGCAGATGGCTTAGTTCCTTTTTCCCCTTTTCACTAGCAGCCCCCGTTTCCTGTACTTGCCCCTGTATTCCAGTAGCTGCACGCTGACTGATGAATGAACGAAGCGTATCAACAGTGATGATTGGCAAGGAACCACATTTCAGAAAGCACCAGCTGACTGAGCCATTAGATTTGAGTGAGTACGGTTAATCCTCCAGGTAGTCCATCACCATCCGGTTTCTCTTTCCCCAACATCCAGGCACATGCACATACTGAAAATAGTGGCTAGGAGCAGAGAACTTTGCTTAAAAATCCCCCATCCATTGCTTGGCTTTACTGAAGCCAATTCTTCCAACTACTTTTGTCATTCATTCTAATCTAGAACTTTTCCAACCAGTCTGTTGTTTATTTGAGGGTGAAAGGACTATTTGGGTCACAATATTTTTCAAATAATTACCTTAACCCCTTTATTAATGCTTGCAACATACATCTTGAGTGAAAGGAAATGGTTAGCAGTTTTTTAAATTTCTTTTTCTTCCTTGAAGTTCAAGTTCAAGAACTTCAAGCCAATCCTTCAAGTTCTGGAGTCACCCACCAGAGGGAAACATCAGTTCTACATTCACCTTGTCAGGACCACTCAGGATCTTTCATACTTTAATCAAATCACCCTTCACTCTTTGAAACTCCAGTGGAAACAAGCTTGTCCAAACGTTTTGATGTGATAACCCAGGCATTCCAGGTTTCAAACTAATAAACTTTCTATAAATTGCCTCCAAAACACTTCGGTCCTTAAATGATGAGTCCGAAATGTGATCCTATGTAACTAAAGCATAACATTGTTATTGTTATGTTTGATTCTTTTTATAAAAATGATGGCAACCATTTGCATTCTTAATTGCTTACTGTACTTGCATGCTAACCTTTTGTGACTCATACACCAGAACAACTAGATCCCCCTATACCTCAGAATTCTGCAGCCAATCTCCATTTAACTCATACTCTATTTTATTCTTCCTAGTAAAGTGAGCAATTCTACATTTTCCACGGTGGACTTTTCCATTGCCAGACTTTTCTCCACTCATTCAACTTAACTATATCTATCTGCTACCTCCTTTCTACCCCTTCACCACCGTTTTTCCTACTTATCTTTATTCATCCACAGATTTAGCTACCATACCTTTGCTCCCCTTATCTAAATCATTGAGTTATTAGAAAAAGCTGAGATCCCCAATAGAAGCCTGCAAGAACTCACTCATCACATGCTGCCAATATGAACCAGCCAATCTTCTATCCATACTACCATGGTACCACCATTGTATACGCAATACTCTTTTTATGGCGTGTGTGTGTGTGTGTGTGTGTGTGTGTGTGTGTGTGTGTGTGTGTGTGTGTGTGTGTGTGTGTGTGTGTGTGTCACTCTCTCTCTCTCGGTAGCAGCTTTGAGATGTAATATCATAGAATGAAATGCAGCCCTTTCCTTTGTTAATGTCTTTAATTAATTTTCTCTCTTGATTTCCTTTTCATCCTGTAAAGAACTGCTTTTATCTACCTTAGCACACACTGAGAGTTGAAGTGGTTACGATTTGAAACCCTCAGAGAACTGAGGGATGATGGTACACTTTAATCCAGACCTAAGTGTTCCAAGGTATAACTCATAGAAATGCAAAAGTTAGACATCACAGTCCATTGCAGACATTTCATTCACGATGCCTCTGAGCAAAATTCTAAAAGGATCTTTGAAAAAGGATACTCCTTCAATAATCTATGCACTTAAGGAAGAATATTTTTCAAAGACCGTTCTTGAGTTCTGAAGAATTCCACTCATATCTTTTGTTCATTATTTAGGGAATTTCATTGTTGTACACACCATTCTGTGAATTATGGTAAATTATTGCCAGCTTATATTGTGTGAACTCTCCACAGATTTATAGTTTATAAACAAAGTGTTAGCTAAGTTTTCATCTCCCCACCCATGTGAACTAAAACTCTCCGAAAAACACAGCAGCACTTTTGGTGTAACAGAATATTCCCAGAAAGTACTGCATAAGTGAGATAAAATGGTGGGCTCAGGAACATTTAGTGCTCTAATCATACAAAAATAGAATTTCACTGTTGCACATCAGTTTTACTGCTCAAAAAGTTGGCTGCAGGGCATGTGATTGATAATTCTAAAGGAGGAGCAAATTATTCACATTTAGAAGGAAATGAAAATAGCAAAAATAGTGATCCAGCTGTTATGAGGAGAGAAGTAATATAGACATTTTAGTCTAGAAGGCTGATCTCTGCAAAATGAACCTATAAAGATATAAAAGGCAGGGAAATGGAAAAGACAAATCTGCAATAATATACGTGACACGAAATCAAAGCACAGAAACAGGTCATTCAAGCCAACTGGTCCATACTGGCATTTGTTCTTCCTCATGAATTGCCACCAATATGTCTGCTGGAAATGCACATCAGGAAGGGCTCCTGCCCAAGACGTCGATTTTCCTGCTCCTCGGATGCTGCCTGACCTGCTGTGCATTTCCAGCACCACTCTAATCTAGACTCTAATCTCCAGCATCTGCAGTCCTCACTTTCAACTAATATGTCTGCATCTCACCCTCCAGCACATTCTTCTATTCCTTTCTCCATCTTTCTAACTTTGTCTCAAAGACGATCAATGCTATTTGTCTCAACTACCCGATCTGGTCGTGAATTCCACATTCTTGTCATTCTCTGGATAAAGATTAATTATCCTGAAGTGCCTATTGGGTTTATAAGTGACAATCTTATTTCTATGGCTTCTAATTTTCATCTTCTTACAATGGGAACCATCTTCTCCCTGTCAACGCGATAGAACTCCTTCATAATTTGAAGAGCTTTAATAGGTTGCTCCTCGGCTATCTCTATTTCAAAGCAAAGATTTTCACCCTATTAAGCCTTTCCTAATATCAATGACCAGTCAGCTTTGGTATTGTCTTGTATTCGTTTTGTTTTGCATTTTCTCCAACACTTAAAAAAAACCTTTCACATTATGGAAACAAGAACTATGACAGTTCTCCAAGTTTAGTAACACCTGTACAGTACTTCAGATTAAATAATGAGAGGAACACATGGGCACTCCAGATTCAAGCAAACAAGAGGAGGTTTAAGACCGATGCTAGAAAATTCTTCTTCACGTGAAGAGTAGTTAATGAGTAGAATAGAACCTCTCTGAAGAGTAAAGGAGGTGATAATATTGGATTCATACAACAGTTGGGTGCTAAAATGTATGGACTGTAAGATCGCTGCATGGAGTTGAATGAATTAAAATTGGCCAAATTACCTTGCACATTCATAATTATCTTGTAAAAAGTCAAGAGAGAGAAAGTAATGGTGTGATGTATTGGAAATCAAGCCCCTCTTTTCCCATAGTTGCAACAAAAGTTAAAATTTAATCAATATATGCAAAATCATTAATTTACCAGTTGGATAGACCCAGGCTAACAGAAAACACAGAGCGGATTTCTGACTTAACTACAATTACTATTTATTACAAATTAATTTATTCTAACCACAATTAAACAACTATGAGCTATCAACATGTAATTCTAAAACTTAAACACGAACCCTTTCTAAACTCCCATCCCATACACTTATAGACAGAGTCATAGAGTCATGCAGCAAGAAAGCTGACCCTTCAGTCTAACTATTCCATGCTAACCATGTTCCCAAACTAAACTAGTCCTACTTGTCTGTGTTTGGCCCATTAACCCCCAAAACCTTCTACTCAACAGGCATAGACAGACAAAAATAATGGTGCTATGGGTGGAGGGAAAAGAAAACTGGGGAAGCAGTCAATGGTCCCCAGACCTCAGAGGTCACAAGGATGATTGTTTTGCTTGCCAGGATTGTCTGTTTTACAATCTCTTTCTTTTGGGTTATTTTTACTTCTTTGCAGGAAGTACAGCTAACTGGTTAAAGGGCACAATTTACAAGACCAGTGAAGGAAAATAAACTGAAGGCAACTTTATGGATTATTGTTCCAGAATGCAGAGCAGTCCAGGATTTTATCTTGTCTGTTAGGTACTCCTCATTTCTTGAGATGCTGGGTTAGAGTCGGTGACTTTGTTTTTATTACTGTCAGGGAGTACACTATGCCTGGCAGACCGCAGTGGCCTTTGATGTGAGATACTGCTCTGAGATGGGACTAAAACCTGAAGCATCTGGCCCAGTGGCAGCACAAAAGGTCCTTCCCAAACTGAGTCCATAGGCCCAACATCTCTCTCTTCTCTGCCTTCCTGTTTTTGACTAGATTCTGAGTATATTCCAGGAGTTCCTTTTCCACAGTATGCTGTGGGGTTATCCTTACATTTATACATTTTTGGTATTTTGGTACTTGGTGTGATTTGTTATTCAGTCAGTCTCAAAATGCAGCCATTGCTAGCCAGGGCAATGTTGGTTTTCCAGCCTTGGTTACCAGTCAAGGAGGGAGTAGTGAGGCCTTTTGAGTGATTATAGTTTGTGTGATGAAGATGCTTCCAGCATACTATCAGTTAGGGAGCTCCAGGACATTAACCCCAATAACAATGAAGAATAGCGATATATTGGCAAGTTGGATTGTTGTGTGGTTTTAAAGTGGTATCCCCAGCCAGCTGTTTCCTCTGTCCTTCTGGGTACTTGAGGGCTTAGGATTCACTGCCAAGCAGCAAGGTACCCTGGAGATTCCTGAGAAGATTCACATGTACTGACCTAAGTGACAAAATTCAAATTTGGTTTAATATAATCCTCATGCATCCTCCATGGCAACACCATGGTCATTCGGAGTCCTTTTGCCTACCAATCAGCATCCGTTTTTCACATAAATTGTTGTTTCCTTTGAAAGTTAGCATTCTTGCATCAGTCCTGATGAGCACAAAATGAAAAGCTTTAACAGCAAGCTGTCTTTTTCTAGCATTAGTCACGATAATTTATTGCCCTGGAATTTGTCTTTAATAATCCATCTGCTGACCACAGACCTGGTCAGATCATGGGACAAAAACATTAAATCGAAAATCCCTTTGCTCCACCTGCTGGTAGCTGTCTGTCAAAGGTCAACACTGTTTAATTAATTATTACTTTTGAACAAGAGAAATTACGACTGGGCATCTCAAAGGCATACTGCAGCCAATTAAATGATTTTGATGGATAGTACATTGGCCAAGACATCCAGGAATAGCCTGCTCTTCCACAGATAGTGTCATTGGGATGTTTATGCCTGTCTGACAGATCCTTGGTATAATGTCTCATCTAAAAGTCAGCAATTCAAAGAGTGGAGTATTTGTGTTCCAGTGCCTGGAATGAAGTGGGAGTGGACTCAAAGTAATAAATGTAACACTTTGACAGATCAATTACAATTTATTGGGTTCCCAGCAATAAAAGTGTTTGTTTATTTCTTTTTATAACTCCATTTGGTTTACAATAAAAGCAATATGAAGTGCTATTGTTCTCTCATACAAATGTATTGTCAGTGTTGAATTTCTAAGTGTTTTCCATCATGTCAGTCTTCACTGAACACTGGCTCAACTATTGTCATGAATTCTTTTTAAATTAAACCCTTTTCCTTTCAGTGTCTTGGTCTTGTGAACTACAGCAACTCTTCCATTCTGAGCTCTTTGTGAGTTGCCTTTCTGATTTACATTTTTATTGATAACCCATTTGGTTTTACTGACAGCAAATAAATACAACAGCTGCAATAAAAGCAATGGATGGCAGTTTAAAATGAAAAGCTAAATGTTTATTTAGTGTCGGACCTTGGCTCGAAGGGTTTATATGAGCACTTTCATGCTGATTTTTTTTAAAAAATTCAGCTCTAAAATATGGGGGAGAAAGGTCAGGATGTCACCTACTATCAGAAGTGTGCTAATGTCACGTGTAAACTGTCCACTTGGTTAATGGAAGAGTGAAGATGGCAAAAACCAGCACTTTCAATGGAGTCAGAGAAATGTACAGCACGGAAACAGACCCTTTGGTCCATCTCGCCCATGCCCACCAGATATCCTAAATTAATCTAGTCCCATCTGCCAGCACTTGGCCCATATCCCTCTAAACTCTTCCAATTCATATACCCATCCAGATGTCTTTTAAATGTCGTGATTGTATCAGCCTCCACCACTTCCTCTGGCAGCTCATTCCATATATGTACCACCCTCTGTGTGAAAACGTTGCCTCTTTTAGGTCCCTTTCAAAACTTACCCCTCTCATCTTAAACCTGTGCCCTCTAGTTTTGGACCCCTCTACCCTTGGAAAAAGATCTTGTCTATTTACCCTATCCATGTTCCTTATGAATTTTATAAACCTCAATAAGTTAATCTCTCAGCCTCCGAGGCTCCAGGGAAAACAGCCCCGGCTTGTTCAGCCTCTCCCTATAGCTGAAAGTCTCTAACCCTGGCAACATCCTTGTAACTCTTTTCTAAACCCTTTCAAGTTTCACAACATCTTTCCTATAGCAGGGAGACTAGGAGTGATTGAAATGGTGATGATGGTTACCAGGGTAATGATGGTGCCAGCAAAGTATGTCTCAGGTGTGGCTCAGTTGCAGAGACTCACACCTCAAAGATTTATGCATTTGAAGAGGCTTCCAGAGAGCGCAATACATATACCAAGCCAGTCAGTCCTGTGTAGTACTGAAGGAGTGCTGCCCTGTTGGAAAAGCTGAATTTCGGATGAGACATTAAAACTGAGAGCCTATGGGCACTGCAAAATGGATGTAAAGTTCCCATGGACTTCCCTGTAGAAAATCAGGGATGCTATCTTCTGTGTCCTGCCCTAGCCTTAATCTAAATCAGATTACTTGGATAATATCACGTGGCTTAAGCTGTGAAAGACTATTCTGTGCTCAAATGCACTTCAAAAGTATACAGTTAGTCCGAAAGAGCTTTGTATGTCCTGGGCTGGTGAAAGACATAATATAAACTTTTGAGGGGATTTCGTCTTCAGTTCGCCTTCCTCTTAGTGTGAAAACACCCATCTTGCATTTCAGTTCACTGAAGAATTCCAGATACAAGAAACATCCCCATTTATGGTTAATTGCTGCCATTGTTTGTGGCAAACTCCTATGTCGTAGTATAATCTGTCACATCGGGCTCAGAGCAATTGATGTAGGGTGCTGCTACGAACTGTCCATTCTATGCTGAGTCTGATGACCTATATAACTATAGATAGATAGACCAGTCATGAGTCTTAATAAGAGAAACTTGTCTCACATAACAAGAGGCATGATAACATTAGGTATAGGTTGCATTAACCTGGCTTTAGGTGTAGCTGCTTACACCTATTAGGAACCAGAAATGATAAAACTGCCCCCATTTCTAGACAACCTGATTTCTACCCAAAAACTGTGTGACATCATCAGATTGGAAGGAGACTAATGCAACTTCAATATTAACTCTTGCAGAATTACCTTCTACAACATCTGCCCCCAAAATCTTTCTTCATTTATATATTCATGTCTATAATTACGTTTAGCACTATCCCATCTCCTCACAAGTTCAGCCAGGCTGGTGCTGATATAGTTCTTCCAGATTGCAGTCTCTTCTGACTTGAAGATTTAGTAGATCTTTAGTTTGAGGACTGTTGACCTTGATTCTGTCCTTGGTCTTGTTCAGTCTATAAACCATTCACCTGCAAGAGGATATCTCATCTCTTGATGTCCTCCTCAAAGGCAATTGCTTCAGCCAAACCTGGTCGTTGGTCCCTTACCTTATCAGGAGGCCACTAAACCCTAAATGTCCTTTGCAGAGGAACTCCTCTCAGATAGTTGTCCCATATGTTCATCGGAGGGACCTATCAACTCATGAAGATGCATCATGGAGGTTGCCTCACTATTAAAACAAATACTCTCCAGGATTCCTAAACCAGACAATAGCACTTTGATTTGAAAAGGTATTCTGTTTTTTGAGATTTCCTGGATATTCAGATAAGGCATTTTTTTTTCTTCTTGTTGGCTTTTGTCTGGCCTCCATGAAGTTGGAGGTAACTTGTCTCTGTTTTTGTTGGAGCAAATCTTTTTTCTCAGTTTGCTGATACCCTTGAGTTGAAGAAGATATGTTCATTACTTGGTTGTGAGGTTAGGTTTCTTCAATCACCTGTGTTATGGACGGTTTTCTGGTGAATGGGGAATTTTCACATTGTCAATCATATTACAGGAGGGTTGTTGCTTAGTTTGCCTTATCCTTTACTGGTATGGAATACATTTCTTTGGAAGATAAAGGATTAAAATGGTGCTCTTGAACGTTCTTCTTTAGATATAAAAGTCAAGTCTGCTGTATCATTCTGTTTGTCATGCTGTATTTGCTGTCCTAGCAGCTTCAGCCAGAGATTCCTCAGAGAGTTCAAGGGATCCGACTTGTTCTTGATATTTGCTTCTTTTGCCAAATGCTGTTTCAATTCTGTTGTCTTAAAGTCTCTTCAAACCTTTACATTTTGTATTATTGCAATGTTATAGTACACTGGGTAATGTGAAACAGGGCCAGCGGATCATGTACATCCACTTAAGAGAGATGATAGGTAGGACCCGAATGTCCCATCTGAACAATGGTACCTCTGACAGTGCAGCACTGTCTGAACACTGCATTGGGATATCTGTGGATGATTCTGTGCTCAAATCTCAAAGTGGAACTTGAACCTTCAAGCTCAGAGTCAAGGGTATTCCCAGCTGGGCCACAGCTGACACTCACATGGTTGGTGGAATGTGGGAAGGGGTTGATAGTGATTGGTTTGCTGAACTGTCAATCAACCTGTGCTCCTAAGTGGATACTTCCTTTGATAACAATGAGAAGGTCCCATAGTCTTCACTTCTCAAACTTTTCCAGAACAAGTAAACACACTCCCTTAGGGCATTGTGGGCCAACCTACAGCATGTGGAATCCAGCAGTTTAAGAAGGCAACTTACCACCACCTTCTCAAGGGGCAACTAAGGACAGCAGTAAATTCTGGCCCAGCCAGCGATACCTATGTTCCATGAGTGAAAAAAAAACTTGAAAGTGTAACTTTCAATTTCTATAAGTCCGTCCCCCAAGCATTAAGTGCCAAGTCCTAGATCTGATTGGTGATTACTGTTGAGTAAATGAGAAATAAACTTGCTCCAAATTACTTGGTGATTGAGTAATGAAGGATTTGCTTGTTTTGTGGATAGTAACTTCAATTGTATCGGTTCAGAATTATTGGAAAGGCTTCTTGAATCTGAACCAGTCTGGAATCCCTGCTAACGACTTGCTGTGGGCTCCCAGTCAATCTCTCTTGGGACGTTGTGCAAGAAATGTCCAGCCCTTGCTATTAGTGCAGAAAGAGATGGTAGCCATGATGTGGTGCCGGACGGGACGAGCGCTCTGAAAGCTTGCGATTTCAAATAAACCTGTTGTCTTATAACCTGGTGTCGTGTGACATCAGACTTTGCAGGAAGAGAGAGAGAGAGATTGACTATCTATAATTAGGATGGAACTGATCACTTCGAATAATCAAGAACTGTTACTGCCAATTACAAATCACAAAAATATCTACCACTTAAAATGAAGGGCTTATGCTCGAAACGTCGAATTCTCTATTCCTGAGATGCTGCCTAACCTGCTGTGCTTTGACCAGCAACACATTTGCAGCACTTAAAAGAGACACCACCTTAAGATTGAAAGCTCAATTTGGGGGGCTAAGGGAAGAAAAATTGACCTTTGCTAAATTTTCTCAGCAGGCCCAATGACGGATGTGTGAGAAATGACCAAGTGTGTTTAACAATATTCTTCAGCCTTGGTGATCTGTATCAGCTGTGGCATGTTTTTATTCAGAAGTAGGTGAAGCAAAGATATGAATCATTGACTGATGTTAATGTTGAGGCACTGTCAGCAGCCTGTCAGCATAACCTGCAAAGAAACATTCATACTGTGGAGTTAGGCTTGACTGCTGGCATGATACCATCTTTAGTGCCATCTGCTGAGACAGTCTTCTTTGGGGTAGAGTTTAAGCTAAAATAAGAAGCTATGAGCCTTGTTAACGTCTGTACAAAGAGTTGATACAGAAAATGTTGCTATCGCATGTGTAATCGGAGGGTTTAGTACAATAGTTTTGTCAATGATTTCTTTTTGTATGTTGGCTAGGACTCTGGGCTCTCTGTGAGTGGCAGGTTTGGAGTCAGGAAGAACACTTTCACAGTCAATGTGAAACCTGCGCTGCCTCTCCCACGATAACAGCCACCAAACCATATACCACTCAGGCAGTGACAAAGCCATCCCCTGAAGTCTACAAGCTGGAGTAGAGCATTCACCCAGTGAGACTCTTCCTCTGCTAGAATGAAGTTCTGGTTGGCAAAGCCCATTATGGACCTTCTGGAACTGATGCTATTAATGGGCAATTAATAACCACTTCCATACCTGATGCTTGAGCTGCTGGGGTTGCTTCAGCTGAAGGCAGGTGGTTTACAGATGCAGCTTCCCTGATAGCTGCTGCCCTGCATTAGTAGAGTCCCTCAGTCAGAGGCAATCAATATCTGATCGAAGACTGGACGTTGGGCAAGAGGAGGCCACTGTCTGCCCATCTTTGCTGGCAAAACCTCCTGCTTCCTCTACACAGTGACCTTCAATTCGAGAACGCCACCCCCTCCCCAATCTTTACAACACCTATGTTCGACCTGGGGCCTCTGCAACATTGGGACTCCAGACATACTGTTTGAGCAGCAGTCTAAGCTTCTCCAAGGCGCTGCTGGGGGTAAGACCAATTACCAGCTGACTGAGTGGAGCTCTCACTGGATGAATGCTCTACTCCAGCTTGTTGACTCCAGGGGATGGCTTTGCCACTACCTGAATGGTACGTGGTTTGGCAGCTGTTCTCCTGGGAGGTTTCCCATTGACCCCTCCCCCAACCGTCTGACAAGAGCCCCAATGTCTTGACATCATTCTACCCAATGCACATAGCAGAGAGCTTGTTGGATATAGAGAGAGAGAGAGAGACATAGACCGAGAGGGCTATGGAGGAAATCCTAGAATTTAAGGCCATGGCAATTGAGTCACCAATGGTGGAGTGTAAGGAATGCAGAAACAGAGAATTTTCAGAGGGCTAGTTGGGAGTTACGATGTGAAGAAGAAAGAGAAAAGTTGAATAATTTTTAAAGTGACTGTCATCATCCCAATGACGGTGCTTGTTTCTGCTGTAGTGACAGAGTGCTCACTGCATGCACATGGAGTCACAGTGCCTGCCATTGACATTGTAGCTACCTGGTTGCATCAAAAGGGGCTGTTCTGGCTGCTCTAGGTTTGCTGCTGCATTCTCAGCCTCTCACTTCTCATTCATCTTTCGCTCACCTCTTCATCCCTGCCCTGCCCCTGAACCTCACTCATGACCACACTCCTCAGCACCCTGTCCGCGCCCCCACCCCAACCCCTTCCATATCTCTTCGCCATGGCAATGGCCATTCCCCCCCTCCCCTGGGATGTTGCTGCCCCACACGTGATTGAGATGGCAATGAGGGTACAGGACAGCAAGCGGGCGGAATGGTGAGATGGCAAATAGGTAGCAAAGGACAGAGGGATCAGGAGCACAATCTTGTGGGTGGGTGTGGGTGCACATCTCAGGTCCCAGCTTGATGTCAGGAGATCCAGGGCAGTACAAACAAATAGCATTTATTTAGACTGTGGCTTGTATTCCAATTGTGGGAAATATGGCAGTCTATTACTCATAGCAAGCCTCACTCACTCTCTCCCACCTCCCCCCTCCTCACCCCTCACTCCCCACACATACACACAGACTCACACACTAATAGTGGTATCCTTGAGTGTAGGTTATTAAACAGCAGCTATAAGCCCAAACCAGTCTACATTACACTCGTATATTATCGGATGATCAAGTAGGTTAAACCACATTTACGATCTCCCCCCTCCAGAAAAATCTTCACAACCCACCTTGTTGTTCATCTACATTTGTAATGTAATATTGACTATTGGGTGGCATGGTGGCTCAGTGGTTAGTGCTGCTGCTACGGTCCTAGGTTCAATCCCAGCCTTGGGTAATTGTCTGTGTGGAGTTTTGTCATGTCTGTCTGGGTTACTTCCCATCATCCAAAGATGTGTGTGTTAGAAGGATTGGCCATCCTAAATTGTCCAGGGATGTGCAGACTTGGATGGATTAGCCATGGGGAATGCAGGGATGATGTGGGTAAGATTGTTGGGGGGGAGGAGGGGTTAGTGTGGAAACGACAGGCTGAATGGCCTGCTTCTACACTGTAAGGATTCTATGAATTTACAAATAATAGTTTCTGCCTCAACTATTAATTCTGGTAGAGAGTTTTTTTTGTGGGAAAGGTTATATTTCAACCTGTGTCAATGTTGCACTTGCCCTGGACCACCTAAAAGACAGGAGGAAGTCTGTGTCAATTTACTTCAGAAAAGCTTGCATGGTTTACTGGTTGAGAGAGGAAAATGCAGATATTTTGCAGATTAAAGCCGAAATGTCAGTCCCTGTCCTTTTCTGTTCAACTCAATAAAGCTCTGTGTAAGTGGCTAGGATCTTGCAGTGGCTAAAATAAACATTTGTGTTAGCAATAAACGCTGATTCTCCTGCTCGCCTGGTGAGTTGTTCACTTAGAGTCCTTTGTTTTCAGAAGGTGACCGGGGTAAGGGGTATGAACTATTTGTTCACGAATGCAAGGGGAAGATGGCACATTCACGACCAGCAAAAATAGCGTAACTGCTGCAATAAATTACAACACAATTAGGAGTTGGGGATGGAATATTACTGAGGGTTGCTGAGACAAAGAGAAGGAGATCTCAGAAATTGCGGAATGCTGTAGGTCAGACAGCATCTGTGAAGAGAGAAAGGGAGGTCTAACAGTTCAAATTGACGACCTTTCATCAGAACTCCTCACTGAGCTGAGGTATTGACCTTCCTTCCCTCACTTCACAGAGGTTGCTGAATGCTTCCTCTTTTTATTATTACTTCAGATTTTCAGCTCTCCCTGCCCAGAATTGTTTGCAACCCCGTATGACCCATCGCTGGGTTTCCAAATCCTATTATCAGACAAAAGCTGTGAGGAGGGGAATAATTGCACAGTTCTTGCAAACGGCTGACGCTGGCAAAATAGGCTGAGCCACATCCATCGATGCTTGTTATGAATTGCTTAGAATTCAGCTCTTCTGAGGTACATATACGCAGACTGTTTCCAGTGTTTTGGGTTGTCTAGGGAAAATGCAAATACACTTGCATAGGATTGAGTTCTTCACTCACAATTGATGAATTCCCAACCACCCAAACAAGCAGGGGGAGCAGCTATGGAGTTGGAGCCCACCAATTGCCACAGGGGACCCAAAGAAGGGATCAAAAAAGGAGCACTGGACCAGTGAAACACCAGTGCACTATGGGAGTTGAGGCCAGTAGATAAAACTGCTCTTGAAGCCAATAACATTGCACCAGTATTACAGGTTCTGGAGCCAGTCATACCGCCGGTAAATGTGGGAGTTTGGGATGTTGATGGTGTATTTGTCTGCATCATTTGAAGGACTCACGTAAGAATTTGCAAGATGTTTTACTGGGAATGAAAATGGAAGTACACAACCAATATTAAAAATACAATTGACATTGTAAAAAAAAACCCAACATGATCTGGGTACTGAGCCAACCTTTGTAAACCCTTTGCTCTGTCCCGGCCAGTCAGATGATATCGGCAGGTGATGGGAGAGGGTGAGGAAGTAAATATTTGAAATGAAAGGATCTTCCAGCACAAATGGAGGCCATTCAGCCTATCACAGCTGTACCACAAAAGAGAAATTGCATTTTGTCCTCAGATCCCTCTCTTTTCGTTGTAATCCTGTACATTCGTCATCCTCAAGTACTTAGCCCATCACTTTATAACATTGATTATTAAATCAGCTTCCACCAAGTTTTCAAGTTAAACATTCTCCATCCTGATAATCTGTTGAATGATTACAAAATAAACTCCTCATGCCTCCTCTAAACAATGATAGTAGTCAATGGGCTGTAATTATTGATTTACTGACCAGATTGGGAATGTGGCATTGAAGGGAAATACTGGTGCTGTCGTACTGTTATTCCCTGAAAAAGCCCTCTGCCTTTCTTGTCTCTTCTGATGTCAATGTTGCAGTACTATCTGACAGGTTAAATCTTATCAACTGGACCTCTGTATATGGGGGCAGACAGCTGCCTGCACTACCAGGGTGCAGGTCTGCACGTTGGGCACATGTTCAATTAGAGGTGCACTGTATGAAAGTTATTTTTGTGGCTGTTAATTCATATTTTTTTGTGTGGAAGGTGGGTTGTGGCAAGAAGTTGGTGCTGAGCATGTCCAAGGAGGGGAGAGAGCCATTGAAGCTCAATAAACAGCTGTAAATGACTGAGGTATGAGGCAGGTTTTGTCACTAAACTAAATAACCTGCAGCAGCGCCGTTAGTGTAGGAAAGGAGAAAGGTCAGCTGAAAATTCTGTATCCATTGTGTATTGTATTCTCGGTTCCGTGTATGCAAGGCTGCAGAATTGCTGTTTGATAAGTTGCACTGTTTTGTGACTCCAATATAGTTTGAATTTCAATGATTTATTGTCACATGCATTCTACAATGAATAATACAGTAAAATACAGTGAAAAGCTTCAATTCTCGCCACAATCCAGCAGCATTTTGAATAGAATGCAAGAAAAATAAATAAATACCTGTCATGAATTACACATGTCATAAATCCAGGTGCCTGAAAACAGCGGTGTGTGGTAAATAAGGAAGTTTGGATTGAAGACCAATATGTTTCATAGAAGATTTGAAGATTTATTCAAAGGTTAGAGGAAGTTAGTACTGGGACAATCATGTAAGAAACTCACTAATTAATCCAATAGAGAATTCAGGAGAATCTTGTTTGTTGGTGAGGGTTTAAGATGTGGAATTCACTGACATTTGGAGCAGTTCAGGTGAAGATCATCGACACACTGGAAGGGAAGCTGGGGAAATACTTAAAGGAATGAGGAACACAGCAATATGCTGGTAAAGTGAGATGAGCTCAGATTGGAGGAGGTTTGTGTGACGATACTAAATGTTTAAGGTCAGCCCTCCCTATCTCTGCTTCCACTTGCCACCCCACCACCCTTTGAGATCTCTGCACTTCTCCTGTTCTGGACTCCTATTCTCCACTATTGGGTCCATAACTTCAGCTGTCTGGGTTCTAAGCTCTGAGAATCTCTCCCCTAAATCTCTATATCTCTCTACCTCCATCTCCTTTTTAATGTCTTTTAAAGCCTATCTCCCTGATCAAGCTTTTGGACAAACATACTGATCACTTCTTATGGAGTTTCTTTGTCTTTCAGTTCTACTGTGAAGCACTTTGGGATGTTTCACTATATTAAAGGTGCTACATAAATGCAAAATATTGATGTGGTTAAGGAGCAAAAAAAGCCAGCCTGATACGCTAAAGTTAGGCCCCTTTCTGTGATGTTTTGTTCTATACATTGAACAGAAATAGAAACTAATCAGAGTGGTTACATTTTTCTCAGTCTCCTTTTTGTTTCATTCCTTATGGGTCTTTCATTCTTCTCTTCCATGACCATTTTGTCCTCTTCTGTCCTCTCTTGTCTTTAGTGAATCATTTTTTCTAACTTGGCTGACTCCGATGTAAATTCCTGCACATGACCTAAATTTGATTTAGGGCAGCACGGTGGCTCAGTGGTTAGCACTGCTGCCTCACAGCACCAGGGTCCCAGGCTTGATCCCAGCGTTGGGCAACTGTCTGTGTGGAGTTGGCACATTCTCCCCGTGTCTGTGTGGGCTTCCTCCGGGTGCTCCGGTTTCCTCCCACAGTCCAAAGATGTGCAGGTCAGGTGAATTGGCCATGCTAAATTGCCCATAGTATTAGGTGCATTAGTCAGAGGGAAATGGGTCTGGGTGGGTTACTCTTCGGAGGGTCGGTGTGGACTGGTTGGGCCGAAGGGCCTGTTTCCACACTGTAGGGAATCTAATCTAACCATAGCAGGAAAATGTAATTAAAATGAACTTTACATCAAAATGATGCAAGTAAGGGTTAATTGGGGGAAAATGTACAGGTTCACAAGATGTTCCATTTGAATTATCCCCTTGAGATGCTTAGTACGAATGAGAGTATAAGGTTAGGAATACTGGGCTTTTTAAAATATAAGGTAAACCTTGTCCTTTTAGTTAAAAAAATCACATAACACCAGGTTATAGTCCAACAGGTTTATTTGGAAGCACTAGCTTTCGGAGCGCTGCTCCTTCTTCAGATAGTTGTGCAGTATAAGATCGTACAACACAGAATTTACAGCAAAGATTTACAGTTGATGTAACTGAAATTATATCTTGAAAAAGACTTGGATTGTTTGTTACTATTCTCATCTTTTAGAATGAACATGTTGCTTTCAGTTCTTTCATACGTAAATGGCAGAAATTCCACATCCTTATTGGTCGAAAAGTCACACAAGGTCAAGATTCCAATCTGCAGTGTGACCTTTAACCAACACCATTAAGAGTTTCAAGAATCTTCGCAGCCTGCAACACATCATCAATGAGGATGAGCACCTCGCCAAGACCTTCCCAACACTCCCACTTCTCGCCTTTAAAAAACCACCAAACCTCAAACAGATCATTGTTCACAACAAACTGCCCGGCTTTCAGGACAACGCCATATAACTTTGTCACGGTAGACGCTGCAGGACGTGTCAGAGCGTTGACATGGATACCACCATTATGCGTGGGGACACCTCCCCACCATGTACATGGCAGGTACTCATGCGACTCAGCAAACATTGTTGATCTCATACGCTGCAGGCAAGGATGCCCTGAGGCATGGTACATTGACGAGACCAAGCAGAGGCTACGGCAACGGACATCGCACAACAATCAACATACAGAAGTGTTCCCTCCCAGCCGGGAACACTTCAGCAGTCCAGGACATTCAACCTCGGACCTTCGGGTGACAGTCCTCCAAGGCAGACTTCAGCTCAGGCAACAACGAAACGTGGCCGAGCAGAGGCTGATAGCTAAGTTTGATACCCATGGGGATAGCCTCAACCGGAACCTTGGGTTCATGTCACACTACAGGTGATCCGGTCGCACTATGCACAGACACACAGACACAGACTCAGACACACAGACAGTCAGACACACACATACACACTTCAACACATGTGCGCACACACACCCTCACACATACACTCCTACAGACCCATACACTCACGCAGACCCTCTCTCATACGCTCACACATACACTCCCACACTGACATATGCACCTTCTCACAGACTTATACCCCTTCATACTCACACACTCACACATGCATACACTCTCTCACAGACACTCATAACCCCCGCACCCCCCCATTACCCACACACACCCACATGCACACATATAGATATAAGTTTATGGGGTGAATTTGTACTTGCAAAATTACATATTATTTTGCTCAAAAACTGCCTGAATCCATGTAAGATTCTGTGAATCCATTTTTTAGATTAGAATCAGTCTGACCATTGTGACCCAGAGAGTGTCACACAGGGCAGCTAATACTTTCAATGTATTGTCTGGGCCGACATGCCACCAACTGTTAAAGTTCACTTGAGAACATAACTTTAAAAAAAGTTCTGCGATTTACATATGAAAGAACTGAAACCAACATGGTCTTTCTAAAAGATGAGAGACTTAACAAACAATCCAGGTCTTTTTCAATATATAATTTCTGTTACATCACATTGTAAACTTTTGCTATAAATTGTGTGTCTTATGATCTTATACTCCACAACTGCCTGCTGAAGGAGCAGCGCTCTGAAAGCTAGTGCTTCCAAATAACCTGGTGTTGTGTGATTTGTACACCCCAGTCCAACACTGGCATCTCTAAATTTTGTCCTTTTAAAGATTCTTGAAACTCTTAATGGGGTTAGTTACAGGTCACAGTGCAGATTAGAATCTTGACTTTGTGTGACTGTTTGGCCAGTAAGGATGTGGAATTTTACATTCTGCAGAGGGGGGATTGAAGTACAAAACATTTAAAATCGATAAAGGATCGCGTATAAGGAGTGGAAATAATTGTAAATATTGTTTGAAAGGTTTTAGCATTTACACCTTGATAATGTCACGTGTTACAAGTGTTAACTATATCCCATAATTATAGCAGCCCTGTCTTTCTGGAATACAATATCCTCTGTATTACCATAGAGGTGACTCAGAAATGTATATAAGAGATTTGTTTTGAATATATTTAATATCTGCCATGTATAGAACTTCCAGTATATACAAATCCCCATTGTGTGTGGTAATATACAGAGGATATAGTGTTTTATAAAACTTGAAAAGCTGTTTGCGTTATTATTTGTCTTTAAAGAATGAAGACTGATAAATAAAATACTAGTTCATGTCACAATAGACAATAGGTGCAGGAGTAGGCCATTCAGCCCTTCGAGCCTGCATCGGCATTCAATATGATCATGGCTGATCATTCCTAATCAGTATCCTGTTCCTGCCTTATCTCCATAACCCTTAATTCCACTATCTTTGAGAGCTCTATCCAACTCTTATCCATCACATGGAAGTCAGTTACACAGCTGGAGATACTCTGGCTCCAGATGATATTACCCCAGAGAGATCCTTTGCTTATGAACATTCAAACAAAACACAAGAATGGGCCATTTGCGCTGCCATTCAATAAGATTATGGCTAATCAGATTTTAACCACCTTTAATGTATTTTGATTTTAAGTGTGAGTAAGAAAGTCTTGAAGGTTGATGGACAGCCAATGTGAGTTAGTTATACATTTTTGATACAATTTAAAAAAAAATTCACAGGATATGGGTGTCACTGGCTAGACCACCACATCTTTGGATTGTGGGAGGAAAGCGGAGCACCTGGAGGAAACCCACACAGACACGGGGAAGATTATACAAAGGACAATTTCCTATCTCTAGTTGCCCAAAGGACATTTAAGAGTTAGCCACATTGCTGTGGGTTTGGAATCACATGTAGGCAGTGTCTTTCCTAAAGGACATTTCCTCCTATGGCACTGCTACCTCACAGTGCCAGGAACCTGGGTTCGCTTCCTGCCTCGGGCGACTGTCTGTGTAGAGCTTGCACATTCTCCCCGTGTCTGTGAGGGTTTCCTCCCATAATCCAAAGATGTGCAGATCAGGTGAACTGGCCATGCTAAATTGCACATGGTTTTCAGGGATATATAGATTAGGTGCATTAGTCAGGGGCAAATATAGGGTCTGGGTGAGTTACTCTGCAGAGGATGGGTGTGGACTTGTTGGCCCGAAGGGCCTGTTTCCACATTGTAGGGATTCTAATTCTAAATTCTCCATAATATAAATAGGGACTGCTGTTCTCTATAATATAGACATTAATGAAACAGATTTTCCAACAATTAACAAAGGTCATCATTAATCTCTTAATGATACTAGAAGGCCTCAGAGCATTAATTCTAAATTTTCATTGCATTCAGGTTCTACCATGACCCCAGAATATTGGTATCCATCCAGAAGAACAAACTCCTGTAATTGTATAGTTAGCCAATATGAAAACAATATTGCCTTGACGAAGTTTTACCTCCTAGCTGCTGCCTTTATGCTTGAATACTGTCAGAAGATTATTCCAACCTATTAGTGATCAGTGCTAGTGCCTCTGGTCCTTGCGTTGGGAGCAACTGGCCACAATGTCGACGCAGTATCTCACACCTACTCTCTGCAAATGACAGAGGTTTAGATTAAGGTGGGCCTAAACAGGGAAACTGAATAATCATTTGTTTAACATAAATATTATCTTGAGAGACAGCGAATGGAACTTAATTTAGCCTGCGGCCTGATGGAGTAACATTGAGCAGTGGCTGAGGGATTAAATGGGACTCACTCACAGGTGCCTCCCATTGGGTTGGCCTGTGATTGAGTGTGCTTCCTTCAGTCCTCAGTTGATGGAGCTTGTATCAGGAATTGGGTTTTGGAAGGTGAAGGCCAATCCCTCTGCACTTGTGTCTGACCCCAGTGATGATCCCCAGTGAAGGCCTCAGCACTCCCAGCAGAAGCTGCTGCTCCCGATGGTGCAGTGGAAGGAGAGAGCTGCCTGCTTCTGACTGTTTGTTTGACAGTCTTCATGGAAAGGGTCGCTGGCCTCAGGCTCCTGAATCCGGTGGGAAATGCAACAGCGGGTGCACAACTGCATCAGGCCTCCCCCCACACTACACAAATTGGGGATCCCACTGTTACTGCAACTGGCTGGGGATTGAGGGGGCTATGGGGATGTGGAGTGGGTGAGACTAACGAGAAGGGTTGGCAGTGTCTCGTCTGTCACAGGAACAAAATCCCAGGCAATATGTGAGTAAGTTGAGACTTGATGTCTGATCAGTTGAGGTTGTTTGGGAGGATCAGACAGCTCTGAGCTTATGGTTGCCATAGCGCCCCGCTACTCTGAATGTTCCTTACCTCAAGTCTGTCAAAGATTCATTGATAAGGGATTGATTGCTGTGGCTCGATAAGCCAATAACTCTGTTATTGATGTGTCACACAATTAGTAACATGGTAAAACATGAACTAGAGGGACCTTTTGGTTGGGTAATTCTGATCTTCCCAACTTTCAGCCGGCAGGGTGCAGGGACTGGAAAGGGTGGGTGAGATGTGACCAAATCCCAAGCCCAATTGCTTCAGACCATCGGAACATAAGAAACAGGAGCCAAAGTAAACCCGATCGCGGTTACTGAACCACTCCAGTAGGGTATGACTGATCTGATCTTGGCTTTCAACTCCACTTTCCTGCCTGTCCTTCAAAAACTGACTTTTAAAAACACTTTGTCTCCACAGTTCTCCAGGGTAGGGGGATTCCAAAGATTCATGACCCTGACAGAGGAATATTCCCTCTTTGAAAAACCTGGCATCAGCACAAACCACTTTGTTTTGCTTTCTGCTTGATATGATAATAACATGAGACACACAGTTTGGGAGCAGTGATCAAGCGCAGCATGCGCTGTGTTTGTCCACATGATGCTGTAACTGGACCGTGGGTGGGTGTGTGCATTGGACTGTGTGACCTGTCGGATTCTGGAATCGCGCATTATCCGTTCTGGGCTGGCATCTCATCTCTCCGAGCCCCAAGCAAAGCATGACGATTACTACCAGGCAGCTGATCACTCTCCTGGCAATGGAGGTTGTAAATCAGGAAGGCTCCTGGAGAGATTGCAGCATGGTGCAGCTGATTAACTGTGTTTGCAAATCAAACACTTGTCACACAGCACGCCTCATTGACACTTGAAGAATGGAACTGTAAGAGTGTGGCCTGCTGATCAAGGACTTTGTGAACCTGTTGCTGGAGTCAAATCATTTCAAAATCAATTGCTTTTTCTGCAGCGAAGTTCTGAATAAAAGAAACCGCTTATAACTTCTCCTGTGGAAGGGTTGGAAATGTGGTAGAAGTTAAACATTCACAAGTTTCTGAGTGTGTTGGTGTTGCACCGAATGTGTTGGACTGTCACCTCTGACTGTGACCATCAGCTGGGTTCAAGTTTTATTCCAGGCATTTAGCATCATAAAGTCCTAGAGATGTACAGCACGGAAACAGACCCTTTGGTCCAAAGCGTCCGTGCTGACCAGATATCCTAAATTAATCCAGTCCCATTTGCCAGCACTTGGCCCATATCCCTCCAAACCCTTCCTATTCTTATACCTATCCAGATACCTTTTAAAAGTTGGAATTGTACTAGCCTTCACCACTTCCTCTGAAAGCTAATTTCATACATGCACCACCTTCTGTGTGAAAATGTTGCCCCTTTAGTCCCTGTTAAATCTTTTCCTTCTTATCTTAAACCTACACCCTCTAGTTTTTGACTCCCCTAGCCTGGCAAAAAGACCTTGCCTATTTACTCTATCCAAGCCCCTCATGATTTTATAAACCTCTGTAAGTCACCCCTCAGCCTCCGATGCTCCAGGGAAAACAGCCCCAGCCTATTCAGCCTCTTCCTGTGGCTCAAGCCCTCAAACCTGGCAACATTTTTGTAAATCTTTTCTGCACCCTTTCAAGTTCCACAGCGTCCTTCCTATAGCAGGGAGACCAGAATTGCACACAATATTCCAAAAGTGGCTCAACCAATGTCCTGTACAGGTGCAACATGATTTCCTAACTCCTATACTCAATGCCCTGACTGATAAAGACAAGCATATCACATGTACCCTGGACAGAACACCAGTCAGAACACTGCATTGTTGGAGGTGCCAAACATAAAGAAATTACAAAGGTTCAAAGATGAGCAGGAATTTTCCTTGTGGTGGCCCAGGTAAAATGCATCCCTCGATCAACAGCTGAAGCAGATGGTCTGGTCTTTATCAAATTGCTGTTTGAGGGAGTTAACTGCTGCATTTCCAACATCATAATGGTTATTACAGTTCAAAAATACTTAAGTGGCTGCAAACTGCTTTGGAGCATCATGGTGGAGGTGCTGGCCTAGTGGTAGTATTACTGGATTGTTAATCTAGAGGTCAGGTAATGTTCTCGGAAGCCAGGTTGGAATCTCCATTTGAATTAAGAGTCAAATGATGACTATGAATCCATTGCCACTTGTTGGGGGAAAGCCTCTCCCTAATGTCCTTTAGGGAGGGAAACTGCCATCCTTACCTAGTCTGGATGTCATGTGACTCCAGACTCTCAACAATGTGCTTGACTCTGAAATGCATTCTGGCATAGGCAATAAATGTTGGCCTAGCCAGTGACATCCTCATCCTGTGAATGAATAGAAAACAAAAATCCTGCTGCAATGAAAATTGCTCCATCAAGTTCTTTCATTAATTCCATACCGTGACAAGGATCAGAATCATATTAGCTAGGGACTAGGAAGAACTTTCCAGCCTTTCTTCCAAGTAATATAATGGAATCTTTTGCGTCTTTGGCTTAACACTTCAACTGAAAGTCAGCATCTCCAGTACTCCCTCAGGATAGCCACAGGGAGTCAGCGTTGATTATGTGCTTAAGACTCCGGAGTGGGATTTGAACTTTCACCTATTGACTCAGAGTCAATCTTTTGTCACGGAGTTTTCTCCAAGATTTTGCATTCAAGACAGACTAGTTAAGGAGAAGTGAAGGTCAAGAACTGCCTTCAGGCTTAGGCTTCTTTGTAACCTGTTTATATTAAGACAAAATATTATTATGCAAGCTAATCTGAGATATACCAGGCTCTATGTTCACCTTTGCATTATTGAAACACCATTCCATAACAATCACTTGATTCAGATTAGTCACCTCCACATTTTTCTCGATGCATGTTTCTCTCATTGTACCTCGTAAGTTAACTAGTTCTGCTCGCACTGTGCTATTTATACCCAGTGGGGAGCAACTCTGTGACACCTTCTCAAGGTCTCTGCAGGTTGCTAAAGCCCTTACACAACACTGCACCCCACGCTTTTCTTTCCCATCATAAATATTGATGAACATTTATAATTATCATTTTCAAATGAGTCAAGGCTGCTTACAACATTTACTTTGCATGTTTTCCATATATCTTTCACCTCACTCCAAGTCTTTGAGTTGATTCAGCTGTGTCAATAGCTGCATAGGGAAAGTGTATGACAAGGTACAGAAACATTTGAACTGAAGTTGGTGAACTGTTTTTCTTTTGTGCTGGCTTCTGTGCGGTTAGGATTTTGATCAATCTGACAGCATGATGACAGACACTGAATACATCATATTTGTTAAAGGGGTTGACGTTGCTGTAGTGCAGAAACATGTGGAGAAGTTCGGTTGTTTCTACTTTGCTGTCATTAGCATCTGGATCAAGTAATTTTCATCTCAGACAAGAGTGTGGTGTTGTTCATTCACAGATAGTTTTTTAGTCAAACAAGGGAACTTGTTCCATTACAGTATTGGAGGAGAAAGTGAGGACTGCAGATGCTGGAGATCAGAGCTGAAAATGTGTTGCTGGAAAAGCGCAGCAGGTCAGGCAGCATCCAAGGAACAGGAAATTCGACGTTTCGGACGTTTCATTCCTGATGAAGGGCTTATGCCTGAAACGTTGAATTTCCTGTTCCTTGGATGCTGCCTGACCTGCTGCGCTTTTCCAGCAACACATTTTCAGCCCATTACAGTATTGATTTATTCTTTGAGATTCTGTTTTAAGGCACGAATGCTCATGTTATTTTGGAAAAAAATTGCTTTGATTTAATGCTTGGTGTGTTGTTTAGACTGCAGCACATCATCAATAAGTGACCTCTTTTCCTACAATGATCATTTATTAGAGTAAGGCTGGACAGATTTGTCTTTGCTAATGGGGGTTTTTAGAACCATTCTGGTGACAAGATACTGTGGCCTAGCTTGTAGGTTTTTGTGTTGAAGTTGTCACAAATGGTATGTTTTTCAGATATGAGGTCTACCTCCTGAATACTCTGTTATGTTTTGAGCAATCAGCATTCTGCAGAATGTTCTGCCTTAAATCGAAATTTTGCTGTGTAATACTTCTTCAACAGTTTTCCCGACTCTGTGTCCAAAGCTAATGGAGTCCTTAATCTAGCTCCTCTTTTGATTGATTTATCGAAGAATCGTCACTGGTTTCTGTCACATATGTGTGCCTTTTGTAAATTTCCATAGTTGCATGGTTCAAACAATAAATATAAGTCATTAATAAAGATATCTAAAGATTTTCTGAGGAGTTGGTATCTGCTACTGAGTTGTGATCTATCCCATGCCTTATTTGTTCTTAGAGTGAAAAATTGATTCGAAGTTTTTGAGAGATTGTTAAAAATATCTTGTCATCAATTTATTTTCTACTTAACACATGATTTGGTATTCTCTGCATGTTGTGGAGAAGTCTGCTAGCCTATCCTACAGTTGATTTGGTGTCTGATACTAACGCTGTTTGAAATCTTTGGGATTTTGATTTTCATATTTGCTAATTGGTTAAGTGGATCTGATAGTTTGAAATTTTTTGGTGGAAAGATTAAGACTGAATAATTTTGTTGCATTGATTGCTGGTTGATGGGCACTTGAAGTTGTAGCTTATTTTCTCCATTTAGACGATAACGGTTTCCTTGTGTCAGACTCATTTTGTTGCCTTGTATTTTATGGTGAATAAAATTGTTATTGAATGTTTGTAGCTGTCACAATTGTTGTAGAATGTTGAACATAGAACAATACAGCGCAGAACAGGCACTTCGGCCCCTGATGTTGCGCCAACCTGTGAACTAATCTAAGCCCATCTCCCTACACTATCCTATCATCATCCATGTGCTTATCTAAGGATTGTTTAAATCTCCCTAATGTGACTGAGTTAACTACATTGGCAGGTAGGGCATTCCACACCCTTACCACTCTCTGAGTAAAGAATCTCCTCTGATATCTGTCTTAAGTCTCCCCTCAATTTGTAGTTATGCCCCCCTCGTACAAGCTAAAGTCATCATCCTTGGGAAAAGACTTTCACTGTCTACCCAATCTAATCCTCTGATCATCTTGTATGTCTCTATCAAATCCCCTCTTAGCCTTCTTCTTTCCAATGAGAACAGACCCAAGTCTCTCAACCTTTCCTCATAAGACCTTCCCTCCAGACCAGGCAACATCCTGGTAAATTTCCTCTGTACCTTTTCCAATGCTTCCACATCCTTCCTGTAGTGGGGCGACCAGAACTGTACACAGGTGAGACCGCACTAGCTTTGTGTATAGCTGCAGCATGATATTACCGCTCTGAAACTCAATCCCTCGACCAATAAAACTCAACACATCATATGCTTTCTTAACAGCACTATCAACCTGGGTGGCAACTTTCAGGGATCTATGTACATGGACTCTAAGATCCCTCTGAACATCCACACTATCAAGAATCTTTCCATTGACCCAGTATTCTGCCTTCCTGTTATTCCTCCCAAAGTGAATCACCTTATACTTAGCTGCATTGAATTCCATTTGCTACCTCTCAGCCCAATTCTGCAGTTTATCTAAGTCCCCCTATGCCAGCTTCTAAGTCATTTATAAAAGTGGCAAACAGCAGTGATCCCAAAACAGATCCTTGCAGCACAACACTACTAACCGGACTCCGGGCTGAATATTTCCATCAGTCACCACTTGCTGCCTTCTTACAGAAAGCCAGTTTCTAATCCAAACTGCTAACTCACTCTCAATCCCATGGCTCTATATTTTCTCCAACAGCCGACCATGTGGAACCTGATCAAAGTTTTACACTATGTCAACTGCCCTACCCTCTTTCACATGCTTGGTCACCTTCTCAAAAAATTCAATGTGGTTTGTGAGACAATACTTGCTCTTGATGAAATATGTTGACTATCTGCAATCAAATTGTTGCTTGCTAGGTGATTATAAGTCCTATCTCTTATAATCCTTTCCAAAACTTCTCCTACAACAGACGTAAAGATCACTGGTCTATAATTACCTGAGTCATCTCATGAACAAGGGCACAACATTTGCAATCCTCCAGTCCTCTGGTACTAAACCTGTAGACAATGTCAATTCAAAGATCAAACCCAAAGGCTCCAATACCTCCTCCCTAGCTTCCCAGAGAATCCTTGGATACATCCCATCCAGCCCAGAGAACTTGTTTACTTTTGCTGCTTCTAGAATTGATAACCTTATGAACCTCAATCCTTTCTAGTCTAATATCTCATATCTCATTCTTCTCCTCTACAATATTCTCCTTTTCCTGAGGGAAAACCGATGAGAAATATTTATTTAGCACCTCTTCAATCTCCACAGGGTTCACATACAACTTCCCACTTCTGTCTTTGACTGGCCCTATTCCTACCATAGTCATCCTTTTATTCCTCACATAGCTATAGAAAGCTTTAGGGTTCTCCTTCAGCTAAAACTGAAAGCTACTAGAGTTTCTCTTGTTCTAAGGGATGTCTTCAATGTAACATTCAGTATTTCTTGAGGAATATGGTGTCTTCTTAAGAATGAATGAAAATATGACTAAAGGATTTCTAACAGGTCTCTGGGTAGAAGCCTTTTGGAATTGTGCCATTCAGTCAGAGTCAGTGATTTGCCTGTAACAAAGATGGCAGCCATGACATCGCCCATGTTAGATTTTCCATATTTAGAGTAATTTCATGACGAATTTGTTACCATTTGATCAAATTTATGTCCTTTTATTGTTGCTGTAATGTCATATTTTACCAAGTAACATCAATAGAATATCTTAGCCACTGAATAAAACTTGCATGTGTCACTTAAACTGTCAAAGTATTAAAGATTTCAGTAACTTCATTGTTAGAATTTTGAAACTTCAAGTTCCAAGAAACAATTCATATTCCTGATATCTTGTCAATCAGTTTACTTTAAACCTGTTTTTGAAGAATTTTCTTAATTTTGTTTGTTGTTAACTGTGCCGTCAAGTTAATAGTCTAAAGTTGCTGAGTGACTGCCAGGAATCTTAACTCTGCTTTTCAGTCTATAATCTCAGAATTTCTTCTCTAGAGGATCACATGTGCTTTGGGTGTCCAATAATCATAGGTACTCAATCTGATGTATCCTCTCAGTTTGTAGGAGGCGGTTACTGCTCCCACTGCTTTATTTTATTTCGCGTATACATTTAATTCTCATATTGCTAGCTGCAAAATCTTTTTGTTGACTTAAGGGTGTCTTTAGCGATTTCCTACAGGTGTTTTCTGTTTTGAGGTTTTTGAAGAATTCTTGAAGAACGTTGTTGTTTTATATTCTTCAGTGCTCCAAAAGATCATCAGTTTGTTTCTTGATCTTCATCACTGCTACACTTTCCGAGGCACTACTTACATTGAAAATAGAACGGGAGAAACACCATTGGCTTTCAACTTTAGCACTTCTCCATTTGTCATGTGTTTTATGTCCACATCCAAAACAGCCTGAACCAGGAAAAGGCAAGATCAAGAGATGTCTTCATGCTCAGTCTTCCCTATCACCCACTTATTGCACAATAAGATTAAATTCTACTCTGCAGGGTAATATAGGATATACCATGCTCAACTCCTACTGTTACATCATTGAAAGACTATTCCATAACTCCATCGCTTCATTCTAGTGTTTCTCTCCCCTGATTTCATACTCTATCTAATTCCGCCCACCTAATGCGATTTGTGTCCAGTGAGGAACAGCTTCATAACATTGCAACAAGGTTTCTGCAGGGTCCTAAAGCCCCCACACAGCTGTCTGGGCAGAACTGATGGTGGACACAATTGCTGAAATGTGGATTATTACAAGAGTTGAGGATCAACTGCCATTTTACATCATTCACTCACTGTTTAATTTGTGAAGAGTAAAGATCCTCCGTTATGAGCCATCACCATTGCCGGTGAAGTAAGGATTCTGGGCAATCCAGGTTGGGTTTCTGGCTGTAACAGCTGCTTTTTTTGAGGTATTTCAGGTGTTGGAGGTTTTTCCTCAAAACTCCAGGAGCAATTACTGTTTTATATGCTGTTACATTGTTTTGGAACGCTGGAGAAAAAAAGTCAAAACAACAGCAGTTTTAAAAGGAAGAGTAAAGAGACAAAGGAAGCACATCGTCAGTCAGTGCAGGGGAGAGAGAGAAAGAAACTGACAGAGCAGTGAACCTGCACGGTTACTGCCTTTGCTGTTTGAAATCTTGTATCGCTGGACATCGGAGTGTGTCTGGGAAAATTAACAAGCAGTGAAATTTACAACTGACCTTGGAGGAACCTGTCTGGAGCGGTCACTGCATAGAAGCTGATAAGTGGATTTTAAGCGTGGCCTTAAAATAAGTCTGCAGTAGTAAGTAGAGTGGGTTCTGTCCTGATTATATGTTTTATTGAGCTATGTCTCTTGATTAAACTTAAAATATAATCCATAAGTATTAATTTAACCTGGAGTAGTGTTTTGTAGACCGCTATTTTCTGGGTCTGTAGATTGAAAGAAGCAAAAAATGGCCCTTAGTAGATTGAGATGCTCTTCTTATTGGATGTGGGAGGTTAGGGAGAGTTTATGGGTTACTGAGGATTGCCACCCAGGTAAATAGTGCTGTGAGGAAGGCATATGGTGTACTGGGCTTTATTGGCAGAGGAATTGAGTTCCGGAGTCCTGAGGTCATGTTGCAGTTGTATAAGACTCTGGTGAGGCCTCATCTGGAGTATTGTGTGCAGTTTTGGTCGCCATACTATAGGAAGGATGTGGAAGCTTTAGAACGAGTGCAGAGGAGGTTTACCAGGATGTTGCCTGGAATGGTAGGAAAATCTTATGAGGAAAGGCTGAGGCACTTGGGGCTGTTCTCATTGGAGAAGAGAAGGTTTAGGGGAGATCTGATAGAAGTGTATAAGATGATTAGGGGTTTAGATAGGGTAGATACTAAGAACCTTTTACCGCTAATGGAGTCAGGTGTTACTAGGGGACATGGCTTTAAATTAAGGGGTGGTAGGTATAGGACAGATGTTAGGGGTAGATTCTTCACACAGCGGGTTGTGAGTTCATGGAATGCCCTGCCCGTATCAGTGGTGAACTCTCCTTCTTTATGGTCATTTAAGCGGGCATTGGATAGGCATTTGGAAGTTATTGGGCTAGTATAGGTTAGGTAGGATTCGGTCGGCGCAACATCGAGGGCCGAAGGGCCTGTACTGCGCTGTATCCTTCTATGTTCTATATTTGCAATAAATGCCATTGGCTGTGAATCCTATCAAATTGAGTGGATTGGTTGAGAGACAGTTTGAGGCAATGAGGAATTTGCAACAGCAACAGTATGCAATGGATGGCAGCTATAGGAAGGGGGGGAAAGTCTCAGATACTGTCACATAGATGGGTTAACTCCTGGAAAGGTAAGAGAGGTAAGCAGCTAGTGCAGGAGTCTTTTGTGGCTATACCCATTCCAAACAGGTATGTGTTTTGGAAAATGTAGGGGTTGGTGGAATCTCAGGGGAATGTAGCATGAACAGCCAGGTTTCTGGTATTGAGACTGGCTCTAATGTAATGAGAGGTATGTCGGCTTCCAAGCGATCAATTGTGTTAGGGGATTCTCTAGTCCGAGGTATAGACAGACGTTTCTGTGGCCATAAGCAAAAAAACCAGAATGGTGTGTTGCTTCCCTGGTGCCAGGACCAAGGATGTCTCACAGAGGATGCAGACCGTTCCCAAGGAGGAAGAGGGACCAGCAAGAGATCATTGTACACACTGGCACCAACGACATTGGAAGGGAAAAGGTTGAGATTCTGAGAGTTAGGCAGGAAGATTACAGAGAGTTAGGCAGGAATTTAAAAAGGAGGTCCTTGAGGGTAGTAATATCTGGATTACTCCCGGTGCTATGAGCTAGTGAGGGCAAGAATGGGAAGATAGAGCAGATGAATGCATGGCTGAGGAGCTGGCGTATGGGAGAAGAATTCACATTTTTGGATCATTGGAATCTCTTCTGGGGTAGATGTGATCTGTACAAGAAGGACAGATTGCACCTAAATTGGAAGGGGACTAATATACTGGCAGGGAAATTTGCTAGAGCTGCTCAGGAGGATTTAAACTAGTAAGGTGGGGAGGGGAGTGGGGGAGGTGGGGGTGGGATCCAGGAGGATAGTGAGTAAAGAGATCAATCTGAGACTAGTACAGTTGAGAACAAAGGCAAGTCAAACAGTCAGGGCAAGCAGGGACAAAGCAGAGAACAAGGATGCATGGATAAATTAAGCTGCATTTATTTCAATGCAAGAGGTCTAACAGGGAAGGCAAATGAACTCAGGACATGGTTAGGACTGGGATATCATAGCAATTTCAGAAATATGGCTCAGAGATGGACAGGACAGGCAATTAAATGTTCCAGGATACAAATGCTACAGGAAGGACAGAAAGGGAGGCAGGAGAGGAGGGGGAGTGGCATTTTTGATAAGGGACAGCATTACAGCTGTACTAAGGGAGGATATTCACGGAAATACACCCAGGGAAGTTATTTGGGTGGAACTGAGAAATAAGAAAGGGATGTTCACCTTATTGAGATTGTATTATAGACCCCCTAATAGTCAGCGGGAAATTGAGAAACAAATTTGTAAGGAGATCTCAGTTATCTGTAAGAATAATAGAGTGGTTATGGCAGGGGATTTTAACTTTCCAAACATAGACTGGAACTGCCATAGTGATAATGGTTTAGATGGAGAGGAATTTGTTAAATGTGTACAAGACAATTTTCTGATTCAATATGTGGGTGTACCTACTAGAGAAGGTGCAAAAGGTAACCTGCTCTTGGGAAATAAGGCAGGGCAGGTGATGGAGGTGTCAGTGGGGGAGCTCCTTGGGGCCAGCGACCATAATGCTATTTGTTTTAAAATAGTGATGGAAAAGGATAGACCAGATCTAAAAGTTGAAGTTTTATATTGGAGGAAGACCAATTTTGATGGTATTAGGTAAGAACTTTCAAAAGCTGATTGGGGGCAGATGTTTGCAAGTAAGGGGATGGCTAGAAAATGGGAAGCCCTCAGAAATGATATAACGAGAATCCAGACAAAGTATATGCCTGTCAGGGTGAAAGGAAAGGCTGGTAGGTATAGGGAATGCTGGATGACGAAAGAAATTGAGGGTTTGGTTAAGAAAAAGAAGGAAGCTTATGTCAGGTATAGACAGGATAGATCAAGTGAATCCTTGGAAGAGTATAAAGGCAGTAGGAATATACTTAAGAGGGAAATCAGGAGGGCAAAACGGGGACATGAGATAGCTTTGGCAAATAGAATTAAGGAGAATCCAAAGGATCTTTACAAATACATTAAGGACAAAAGGGTAACTCGGGAGAGAATAGGGCTCCTCAAAGATCAGCAAGGCGGCCTTTGTGTGCAGCCGCAGGAGATGGGAGAGATACTAAATGAGTATTTTGCATCAATATTTACTGTGGAAAAGGATATGGAAGATATAGAAAGTAGCGAAATAGTGACATCTTGAAAAATGTCCATATTACAGAGGATGGATGTCTTGAAATGCATAAAAATGGATAAATCCCCAGGACCTGATTGGGTGTACCCTAGAACTCTGTGAGAAGATAGGGAAGTGATTGCTGGGCCTCTTAGTGAGCTTTTTGTATCATTGATAGTCACAGGTGAGGTGCCGGAGGACTGGAGGTTGGCTAATGTGATGCCACTGTTTAAGAAGGGTGGTAAGGACAAGCCAGGGAACTATAGACCGGTGAGCCTGATGTTGGTGGTGGGCAATTTGTTGGAAATAATCCTGAGGGACAGGATGTACATGTATTGGAAAAGGCGAGGACTGATTAGTGATAGTCAACATGGCTTTGTGCATGGGAAATCAAGTCTACAAACATGATTGAGTTTTTTTGAAGAAGCAACAAAAAGGATTGATGAGGGCAGAGCAGTAGATGTGATCTATATGGACTTCAGTAAGGCATTCAACAAGGTTCAGAATGGGAGACTAATGAGCAAGGTTAGATATCATTGAATACAGGGAGAACTCGCCATTTGGATACAGAACTGGCTCAAAGGTAGAAGAAGAGGGTGGTGGTGGAGGGTTGTTATTCAGACCAGTGGAGTGCCACAAGGATCGGTGCTGGGTCCACTAGTTTTCATCATTTATATAAATGATTTGGATGTGAGCATAAGAAATGTAGTTAGTAAGTTTGCCGATGACACCAAAATTGGAGGTGTTGTAGACAGCAAAGAAGGTTACCTCAGATTACAACGGGATCATGATCAGATGGGCCAATGGGCTGAGAAATGGCAGGTGAAGTTTAATTCAGATAAATGCGAGGTGCTGCATTTTGGAAAAGCAAATCATAGCAGGACTTATGAACTTAATGGTAAGGTCCTGGGGAGTGTTGCTAAACAAAGAGACCTTGGAGTGCAGGTTCATAGTTCCTTGAAAATGGAATCACAGGTAGATAAGATAGTGAAGAAGACTATGCTTTCCTTTATCAGTCAGAGTATTGAGTACAGGAGTAAGGAGGTCATGTTGCGGCTGTACAGGACATTGGTTAGGCCACTGTCGGAATATTGCGTTCAATTCTGGTCTCCTTCCTGTTGGAAAGATGTTGTGAAAGTTGAAAAGGTTCAGAAAAGATTTCCAAGGATGTTGCCAGGATTGGAGGATTTGAGCTACGGGGAGAGGCTGAACAGGCTGGGGCTGTTTTCCCTGGAGCATTGGAGGCTGAGGGGTAACCATATAAAGGTTTATAAAATCATGAGGGGCATGGATAGGATAAATAAACAAAGTCTTTTCCATGGAGTGGGGGAGTCCAGAACTAGAGGGCATAGCTTTAGGGTGAGAGAGGAAAGATATAACAGAGACCTAAGGGGCAACTTTTTCACACAGAGGGTGGTTCGTGTGTGGAATGAGCTGCCAGAGGATGTGGTGGAGGCTGGAACAATTACAACATTTGAAGGACATTTGGATGGGTATATGAATAGGAAGGGTTTGGAGGGATATGGGCCCGATGATGGCAGGTGGGACTAGATTGGGTTGGGATATCTGGTTGGTATGGACGAGTTGTTCCGAAGGGTCTGTTTCTATGCTGTACATCTCTAACAGTCTATGACTCTATAACTGCGGTGCTACAGAAATAATCACAACCAGTGAAGTGATTTCAATAGTTTTTATATGCCCAACCCATAATAAATGACAGGAAGAGGAAACATGGTTGGCCTCTGCTGGTTAGAACATCAACATTGATATTAAGCTTGCAAGTTACTTGTTAGACTCCCTTTCCTTTGGACAGGTCAACAGAGTGGCCGTTTAGAGCAATTTTAGTTCCAAAAATGGCTTTGGACCCTAGCCCTAGTTTATTCGACTGTAGTTCCTGAGGAATGACACAGAGTCTTAGGATCATAGAGATGTACAGCATGGAAACAGACCCTTCGGTCCAACTCGTCCATGCTGACTAGATATCCCAACCTAGTCTAGTCCCACTTGCCAGCACTTGGCCCATATCCCTCTAAACCCTTCCTAGTCATAAAGCCACCCAGATGACACCTTTGAGATTATCACCTAGTGCTCAGCAAGAAGAACTTACATTTCTATACTGCCTTCCAGTTGTCTTAAGTGATTTCCAGTCACTGTAAAACAATCTATTGAAGAAAGGTTATTGTTGAAATCTAGAGAGTATGGCTGTCAGGTTCTGCATAAGAGGCTCCCACAGACAGCAATATGATAAATGACCATATGAACAGAGGTGCTCTGTTTTAGTGATAATGGTTGAAGGAGAAATATTTACACAATGAAATCTTTTACTTTCATCAGAAAGAATAGGCCAAGCTTCAGCTTAACATCTTGTCTGAAAGACAACAGATGCAAATGTGTTGCTGGTCAAAGCACAGCAGGTTAGGCAGCATCTCAGGAATAGAGAATTCGACGTTTCGAGAGTTGGGATATCTGGTTGGTATGGACGAGTTGTTCCGAAGGGTCTGTTTCTATGCTGTACATCTCTAACAGTCTATGACTCTATAACTGCGGTGCTACAGAAATAATCACAACCAGTGAAGTGATTTCAATAGTTTTTATATGCCCAACCCATAATAAATGACAGGAAGAGGAAACATGGTTGGCCTCTGCTGGTTAGAACATGCTCGAAACGTCGAATTCTCTATTCCTGAGATGCTGCCTAACCTGCTGTGCTTTGACCAGCAACACATTTGCAGCTGTGATCTCCAGCATCTGCAGACCTCATTTTTTACTGAAAGACAACAGAGCATGGGCAGTTGAACTCACACCTTTTAAATCACTCTACTCCTTGGGCACTGATAAAAGATTGAGGGAGCAGTACAGTCAGGAGCTAAAATTGGATAAAAGACGAGAGGGCAAATTCACCTTGGATCTAATTACTATGAATTTTTAAGCCTCATCTCAGCTTTCCAGAGCACCCTGCACATTCTCCCTCCCATCACTGCGTTGCCATGGTTGTTATTTTTAATATTGTAGACATTTAGTTTTGGGCATTTTTTGACGATATGCTAATGAATATGATATGATTGAAGACCAAGGATTTTTATTGCACTTTGGAGGCTCTGCTTACAAGTCCAAAATAAATATTTAACAATATTTGCCAGTAAATTGCAGGCAATATATCTTGTGCCTATCTTCACTGCTTATATGTATATATACAACCACTCTGCACTGTCACACACTCAAGGACCCTGGAGGATGGAACCAAAAATGATAGCTTTATCATACTTTATTCCAAAGTCACCCAATGTTACTCTCCTGCAGCCAAGAACAACAACAATCAGAACAAGTTTTTAATCTTACTAAGAGAAACAGCAAGGAAACAGCCCCAGCCCCTTTGTGTCCATTCTCGTTTCTGTAGTGCTCCCCCTTCACTGTCTAACTCTGTATTCCTACCTCCTCTATGAAGAAATAAAAACGAAGAGGAAAAATGTGTTTATTTGACATCAGATGTATAAAATTGTAAGTACAAAAAATGGAACATTTCCCCTCAGTGGAGGGCTCCAATACAAGGAGGAATAAATTTAAGGTGTGGGGCAGGAGGTTTACCATCATTGAAATCCTTACAGTGTGGAATCAGGCCATTCGGTCCATTGAGTTCACACAGACACTCCAAAGAGTATCCCACCCAGACTCACCCCAACCCTGTAGCCCTGCATTCCCCAAGGCTAACCCACCTAGACCGCACATCCCTAGACCCTGTGGGCAATTGAGCATGGCCAATCCACCTGACCTGCACACCTTTGGATTGTGGGAGGAAACTGGAATACCCAGAGGCAACCCACGCAGACACGGGGAGAATGTGCAAAGTCCACACAGACAGTTGCCCAAGGCAGGAATTGAACCAAGGTCTTTGGTGCTGTGAGGCACCAGTGCTAACTCCTCTTCACTTAGAGAGAAGTGAGAATCTGGAACTTGCTGCCTGTAAGGGTCGTAGAGGCAGAAAGCCTCACAACAGTCTAGAAGTAATTAGATGCACATTTGCAATGCCTAGGCATACAAGGGCAAGTGCTGGCAAATTAGACGAGTTAGGTGATTGTTTTTGACTGGCACAGACTCAATGGGCCGGAGGGTATTTTTCCATGTCATAGGTCTTTGTGACTCCTTCACAAGCTAAGCAATGTCTGGAGTGCAGATGCTCAGCACTTTGGTACCTTCAAATGTGAATCCCTCCCTCCTTCCCAAAAAACTGCTGCAATCAGGTCACTTATAGCAGCAAAAACCTGCAGCTCAGCTCTTTGCGAAAGTTTGACCGCACGGAGGTGAGTGACCGTTCAGATTAACAGGCAGAGGCAGATGGCTTCAGAAAATCAATGCTAGGTACAGCTGATGCCAGAGGCAATGGCAAAAATCCAGATCCTTTCTTTTTGGGTCACATACAAGCCAAGACAAAAACAAACAGATTTTAACATGATTGTGGCAACTCATTATCCTATCTCTTAACCCCTCAGTGTCTTTGTTTCCTGCCATGTGGCAAATCCAAGTTTCCCCTAAAGCCAATTAAATACTCGTTCTTGTGCAATATAGAAAGTAGAAGCAGGAGTAGGCCATTCAGCCCTTCGAGGAGACAGTGAGGACTGCAGATGCTGGAGATCAGAGTTGAGGGTGTGGTGCTGGAAAAGCACAGCAGGTCAGGCAGCATCCAAGGAGCAGGAGAAATGACGTCTTGGGCCTGAGCCCTTGGCCCTTTGGACGTGCTCTGCCATTCATTATGATATAGATTCATTATGATCATGGCGGATCATTCAATTCAATAGCCTGTTCCCACTTTTCTCCCAAATTCTATGATCCCTTCAATTCCAAGTTCTGTATCCAATTCCACATTGAAATCATACAGTACTCTGGCCATATCGGTGCTGTGAACTAATGGATCGCTGTGAGTGTAACAAAGCTGTTCCATTCTATGATGAATTTTATATTATCCCAACTAAGATTCTGGTCTGACAACATCTTTGTTAAAATTCTCCTTATGCTTTTCAAATCTCCCCCTGTTTCTGTCACATCCACAGTCCCATCGTTGTCCAAAAATTCCTCCAAATCTGGCCTCTTGAACATTCCCAGTTTCCATCATTCCACCTTGTATGCCAGACTGGGTAAAATAGCAGATTTTGTTCCGATAGGAATTCAAGTGAATCAATCAAGTTTGTTTCTTAATCTGACCGTTCAGTAGTTTCAAAGTCACCATTCCTGGTTCTAGTGTTTTATTCCAGTTATTTAATTAACTAAATTCGATCTCCCATGTCTGGGTTATTAGACCAGGCATGTGGATTACAGCAAAAGCAAAAAGCTGGAGGTGCTGAAAATCTGGACAGAAACTATTCAGCAGGTCTGGAGCATTGGCCATATGTGAAACACAGTTACCCCCTCCATCGCTGCTGTCAGGCCTTTGGATTACAAGTCTAGCAAAATGAACACTATGCTACCATATTCCATTGGCCCATCTTCCATTACTTGTGCTAGTGATTAGGCACTATGGGAAAATCTTTGTGATCACTCTTTGATGTGGTGCTTGGTGGCATTAAGCTTAGATACAAGCTCACCTTCCTCGGATGGTGATGGCTAGCATAAGGGGGACATAGCTTCAAATTGAGGGGTGATAGATATAGGACAGATGTCAGAGGTAGTTTTTACCTCAGAGAGTAAGGAACGCCATGCCTGCAACAGTAGTAGACTCGCCAACTTTAAGGGCATTTAAATGGTCATTGCGTACACATATGAATGAAAATGGAATAGTGTAGGATAGATAGGCTTCAGATTGGTTTCACAAGTTGGCACAACATTGAGGCCAAAGGGCCTGTACTGCTCTGTAATGTTCTATGTTCAGCTCTCAGGGCACTATAGAATACAGCAAAAAATTGATCTATGTTACATGTAAGGACATTAAACATATAAGAAATAACCCCTTAAGCTCGCTCCCACTTGATAAGATGCATATATATCTTAATTCCCTGAAAATCAATCACTCCCAACCTTAAATATATTTAGTAACAGAACATCATCAATTCTCCAGGGTATAGAATGCCAACAAGGCACTCCTCCCTGAGTAAAGATATTTTGAGCTGTTTCAGTCTGAAATGGCTGACCTGTTATCCTGAGACCATGACCATGAATGCTTGACTGCCTTGCTAAGGGAACCATCCACTTAGCAACCACGCTTTCAAACCCAGGGAGAGCTGTGTACATTACAATAAGATCACAGCTCATTCTTCCAAGCTCCAGGGCATATAGGCCAATGTTAGTGAAGGCTTCTGTTTGAAGTTTTAAATTTTAGGTTTTGCAATCTGGATTTGGGCACAATTTTCTGAGCACCAGAATATATAGCAAATACCTAATCCATTGTCCAGAGTAGGTAAAACATCAGTTAAAGTCTGAAAATAGTGCCAAACTTCATTTACAAGCCTAGTTCTGAGTGTCATGCCCCAGGTGGCTATGAGCTTTTTTTTAATGAATGGCAGTGTTGGGATTAAATGATCAAGACAAGCTTGTTCTTCACTTTTCAAGTTTTATGCTATACAGGTGCAAAATGCAGACTATGAAGGCTTAATGCTTGGAGACAGTAATAACTGTAAGGCTTAATAATTATCGCTTGATTCAGAAATAAAAATAGAAATTGTTGGAAAATCTCTGAACGAATCAGAACTTCAGTTCTGAAGAAGGGTCCCTGCCCACTAAACTATAACTCCACTTCCTCTCCACAGATGCTGCCAAACCTGCTGAGATTTTCCAGCAATTTCTGTTTTTGTTTCAGATTTCCAGCATACACAGTTCTTTCGGGTTTTTTTATCCCATGATTCAGTTCCGTCTTTCTCATATTTCTCCCGCTGCACAGTAGGGAAAGCTGTAAAAGCACGTGAGGGAGAATGGAATATAAGGTGAGGTTGTTAGGGGGAAGAGGGGCAAGGAGGGTGTGTGTGGAAAACAAGTGGAGCAAATGGTCTGTTCCTGAGCTGTCAAACCTGTGTCGTTGTATGTCACACAGAGCTAATGGAATGGGGATTGCTGGTGAAATAGACAGTGGTATGAGTGTAATTTGCACAGCACTCTTAGAAGAGGCCACTGCCCACTGCACCTCCCACACAGCTAAAGAACATCTGTAATCAGAAGATTTGCAGGCCGTCTAGCTCCTCTGGTCTGCTCCGCTATTCAATGCAATCCTGGCTAACCTTAGGCTTACCTTCACATTCCTGCTTGCTGCTCTTATTCCCTGATTTATTGAGAGACCAGAAATCTTTCTGTCTGAGCCTTAAATATATTCATCGATGGAAGACTCCCAACCTAAATTGGTGGAGAATTCCAAAGTTTCAAAACAATTTGAGGGAAAAAAAAATTCTTCATTGCAATCTCAGGTGATTGAGGCCACACCCTCTGCTTTGGCTGTTATAGAATCCTTACAGTATGATAGCAGGCCATTCGGCCCATTGAACCTCTGAAGAGAATCCCACCCCAAACCACCCCTTCTCTGTAACACTGAATTTCCCATGGCTAACCCACCTTGCCTGCACACCTGTAGACACTATGGACAATCTAGTATGGCCAATCCACCTAACCTGCACATCTTTGGACAGTGGAAGGAAACTAGAGCACCTGGAGGAAAATCACACAGACATGGTGAGAATGTGCTAGCTCCAAATGGACAGCTACCTGAGGTATCAAACCCAGGTCCCTGACACTGTAAGGCAGCAGTGCTAACCCCTGAGGCAATGTGGTGCCCCATGTTATGTTCTAGATTATCCAGGCAAGGGAACCAACCCCTCTTCTACTACTCTGTCCAGTCACCTCAGAAATAAAGCCAGTGCTAGAATTCAAACTGTCAGAAAACTAAAGTAAAAAAAAATGTTTATTTTCACAATCCCGGTACAGTCACATTCAGTAGTGTATTGCTGTCAGTGGTTATAAGATTCACTGACCCATGCAGTTTTGCAGATGACAGAGCAAAATAAATAATTTTCTCAACTAGAATAACAGCTACTGTGTTTCGTTGACTGCAAATATGCCTCAAATTCTGCATCCGTTTGTTCTCAGGAAATATGAATGGTGCAGAATGAATTTACTTAGATCTCTCCGGACTTCTTTTCTACAAAATATTACACTTTAAAATTGAAATTAAGATGAGTTAAGCTGTGCCAAAGTGAATATTTACTTCTAAGAAGCTTTTCAGGATGTGATAGGTATTTGTAAAGGCTTCAATTGTCCCTGAGCTTTCAAATATTTCATTATCAAATAGCATAATCGAAACCAGCACCCACTCAATGGTATCAACAACACTGAGGAGTTTCACTAACAGACTGAATAAATATATAATTAGAACCTTGAGAATTTACTTTAAAAATCATAGTCATGCAGCTTTGGTACATAATCCCAAACTAAACTACTCCCACTTGCCTGCTCCTGGCCCATATCCCTCCAAACCTTTCCTATTCATGTACTTATCCAAATGTCTTTTAAACATTGGAATTGCACCCACATCAACCCTTCCTCAGGAAGATCATTCCACACACGAATCACCCTCTGTGTAAACATTTTGCCCCTCATGTCTTTTCAAAATCTTTCTCTTCTCACCTTAAAAATGTACCCCTCATCTTGAAATTCCTCCATTTTAGGGAAAGGACAACCACCATTATCTTTATCCCTCATTATTTTATAGACCTCTATAAGGTCACCTTTCAACCTCCTATACTTCCTCCAATAAAAAACATACCAGGTAATCCAGCCTTTCTTCATAACTCCAACTTCCCATACCTGGCAACATCCTGGTAAATCTCTCCTGAACCCTTTCCAACTTAATGATATCCTTCTGATAACAGGGTGACCAGAACGGAACACAGTACTCCAGAATAGGCCTTCTCAATGTCCTGTATATCCTCAATAGAAAATCCCAACTCCTATATTTAAAGGTCTGAACAATGAAGACATGCATGCTAAATGCCGTTTCAACCATCTTATCTATATGTGATGCAAATTTCAAAGAATTATGATTCTGAACCCCTAGTCTCACTGTTCTACAACACTCCCCAAGGCCCTACTTTTCATAGTATAAGTCTTGTCATTGTTTTTCCAAAATGTAAAACTCACATTTATCCAAATTAAACTCCATCTACCACTTGGTAAAAACAATGACTGCAGATGCTGGAAAACAGAGTCTAGATTAGAGTGGTGCTGGAAAAGCACAGCAGTTCTGGTAGCTGTGCTCCATCTACTACTCTTCAGCCTATTGACACAATTGATCAAGATCTCTATCTTACATAACTTTCTTCACTGTCTATTATGCCACCACTCTTGATGTCTGACTATTCTGAAATATTGTCAGAATATTGTCTTATTTCACATTGCTGGAAGAGAGCTGTTCCTCTGTACTGCAGTAATCTTTGCTACTAGTCGGGAAGTGTGCTATTTCCCAAAACTACTTGCAGCGTCAAGAGCACAAAAATTCCTCAAAATGCTATTAAAGTTTAGAAGCAGAGGCACATCTAGAATTAATTTAAAATAGTTTATCAGTTTAAGCATCAATGGATAATCCCAAATGTATCTGGGGAGATTCCTGTCCCAGTAAATGATCACAGCAGTTACATTTGAAAGTGAGTAGATGTTCCTTGGTAAAAAATTACTCAGATAAGATTGATTGAAAGTTTTCTAATGCAAGGTGGTCAGGTTGGTCAGGCTGCTGACTCAGAAGGATTTGGATTTTAAAGGAAGTGCGTCCTTCGAGTTGTCTAAATGAGTGGTTAACACTGCTGCCTCAGAGCACCTGGTTTAATTCCACCCTCAGGTAACTGTCTGTGTGAAGTTTCCATATTCACCCAGTGTCCACTGGGGTTTTCTCTGGATGCTCCAGCTTCCTTCTGCAGTCCAAAGATGTGCAGGTTAGGTGAATCGGCCATGCTATAGTGTCCAGGGATGTGCAAGCTAGGTGAATTAGCCATGGGAAATGCAGGGGTTGGGTGGGTCCGTATAAACTGAATGGCCTGCTTCCACACTGTAGGGATTCTATGATTCAGTGTTAACTGCTCAGCCACCATTCTGCCCATCTTTTGAATCATCTGACAAGAGGAATAGTAATGTCAATCTTGATGGGACATATATAGTGAGAAAAGACAATCTTTTTTGTGATTGATTTGTGTGGTCACACACCATCCAGACCTGCATTTATTGCCCATGCCTTCTTGAACCATTCCAACCCATCTAACATAGGTACAGTTATTTTAAGGACTGAGTTGCAGGACTTTGATCCAGGACTTTGGAGGAATGGCATTATATTTCCAGGTTAGGATGGTGTGTGATTTGGAGGGTTTTCCATGGACTCACTGTCCTTGACCTTACTCCTGGTAGAGGTCAGCCATTTGAAAGATGCTGTCAATGGACGCTTGGTGTCTTGCTGCAGTGCGTCTTAGAGATGGTAGGCATGGAGTCACAGTTTGAGTGGTTGCAGGGTGTGAATATTTGAAGTTATGGATGAATGATGATTTAAGTTGACTGCATTCATCCAGGACACTATATTAGTCACACTCCTGACAGAGGCCTTGTCAATGGAAGAAAGCAGTCATGAGGTGTTACTTACTTCAGACCTGCTGTGATAACTACAGTAGTTATATGGTCCAGTTAAGTTTCTGGTCAATGGTAATTCCAAGGATGTTTATAGCAAGAGGTTCAGTGAAGGTATTAGTAGAGTCTCTACAATATGGAACAGGCCATTTGCCCCAACCAGACCTTCTGAGGAGTAACCAACCCAGACCAATTCCCCAACTCTTCATTTACCCCTGACTAATGCACCTAATCTACACATCCCTGAACACTATGGGCAATTTAGCATAGCCAATTCACCTACCTTGCATATCTTTGGACTGTGGGAGGAAATCGGAGCACCCAGTGGAAACCCACGCAGACCAGGGACAATGTGCAAACTCCACACAGACAGTTGCCCAAGACTGAAATCGAACCTGGGACCCTGCGCTTTGAGCCACCAGTGCTAACCACTAAGCCACTGTGCCACCCAATGGTCAAGGTGAGCTGGTGATAAGCTCTCCTTTTGGAAGTAATCATTGCCTGGTTTTTGTGTGATGTGTAATTACTTGTGAGTGGGCTGTGTGCTGACAGCTTAGCCTCCATGTTGGTCAGCTGCCGATAGTTGTGGAAGTTTTCATTATCAGGGTAGTGTATAGGGCCTCCAGCATGCTTGCTGTGCTGTAGTTTGACTCAGTGACTCCCAGACTGGTTTTGGCCTCACCACTGGGGGAAACTTTGAGTCCAGATAGTAAACATCACCCTTCCCAGCATTTGGGAAGGTTTGAAGAAGAACACTTTTGATTTGTCACTGAGGCAGTGATACATTATATTTATGAGACATTCAGCTGCAAAGAGAAAGTTAATTTAAAGCAGGATGAAAGAAAAGAGGAAAATGAAGCATGCCTTGAGGCGGAATCATTCGGATTATTCCAACAAGTATAAAATAGCATCAAAGTACTTGAACATGCATCTTCATATATCATTTAAATAATTCCTATTGCGTTTCTAATTGGCTGTTAAATGATTCTATAAATGAATTCTGATTGCAGTGTTAATAAGTTAAAACAGAACATGCTGATACTTAACTGCACTCAGTCACTTGGTGGCCTCATCTGATAAAACACTTTAGTCTCCACATTTTGCATTTGTTAAATTTCCCCTACCTCATTCTGAAAAAAAGATAAAGAGCCTTTCTGGCGTGAAAGGTTAGCAACCTTGTTATTTTAATGTCAAATGCAGCCAGCCAAACTCCATAGAATCCCACTTGCCTACCAGTGAGAGAGTTGAGTGAAGGCTTTCTGACAGTTTCTGTGAAGAGCCTCACATTATATTGCTTCTCCAAAAGAATTGACCCATGCTATGGTAATTATTTACAAAAAACATTTTGTGTGTTGCCTGGAGTTGTCATTTATTTTCACCAGTGCGTTAAAAATAAAACAAACATCGGAGAATGCACTCAGAAGGGATATGGGTTTTTGTGAAAAGACTGGGGTTGTTGTCCTGAGAGCAGAGGAGCTTAGCAGCAGATTTGATGTGAATGTTCAAAATCCTCAATGGCTTAGTAAATGAGGAGAAGCAGTTTCCAGTACCAGGCAGCTCAGTAACCAGCGATCACATTTTTCAGGTGAAGTGCAAAAGCACCAGCAGTAACATAAGGTACATTTTTTTACATAGAGAGTTATTATGATCTGGAATGTATCACCTAAAAGGGCATTGGAAGCAAATTCAATAAGAGCTCTCAAAAGATGTACTTGAAAGGAGAAAGAAAATGACAGGGTGACAGGGCAAGAGTCCTAAAGCTGAGAATAATTGGATAGCTCCAAAAAGCCATCACAGACATGATGTTTGAAGGGCCTTATTCTGTGCTATGATTCTAATTATGTTTACTCTCAGCATTTCAGTTCAAACACATTAGGGAGGTTTAATGTTCAGTAACAGAGATAGGAGGATGAATGGTGGGTGCTTGCACACTGACAATTCAGGAGCAATATGTATAATATTCTCCACCAACTGGATGCTGCTGTCAAGCCAAAAAGATGTTCTATCTACTGCATAAATGAGTAATGTGCTATGTAAATTTTAGTGCCAGTGTGATGCCAGGTATGTAGGTCATGGATCCTAATGACTGATGGATTGTAACAAATAGCATATCCCTTTGACTATGTGTCAAAGTATTCATTCAACTCATGCTTGCAAAGACCAGAACATTCTGTCCAACTTCAGGCGTGAGTTTCCAATTGGACAGCACAAACTGAATAATTATGGGCACACTAAGAATAACATTAACAACCAATTTAAGATGATCATCAGGCCTCACTATGTGGCTGACTAAGGCTTGTTTGAGGCTACATATCTTCATATGCAGGAGCCCTGCCTTTTGCAGACACAAAGGACATGTCCAAACATTTGTACCCTTTTCAGTTAAACAAAAACTTAAGAAACAACTGTTCCCCAATGAATTCCTTATGACAATGCTTTGACCAATCAGAGTATATTTGCCTTTTTTGAAATTAAACAACAGCTGCAGGACATTATTTCTCTGGTGCCTGCTCCAAGGCCTTACTTGAATAATCAGAGTCCACTTGCCAATAAATATGCACCTTTTTTTTCTCATGTAGTTTAAATTGTTGTTCCTTTTGAATAGGAAGGGTTTAGAGGAATAGGCGAACAGGCCTGGATCAGTTTGGGACATCTGGTCGGTGCGAATAAGTTGGATCAAGGGTTTGTTTGTACACCATATGACTCATGATTAGTTTTAAAATACTGATGGAAAAGGATAGACCAAATCTAAAAGTTGAAGTTCTAAATTGGAGAAAGGCCAATTTTGACAGCATGAGGCAAAAACTTTCAAAAGCTGATTGGGGCAGATGTTCGCAAGTAAAGGGACACTGAAAAGTGGGAAGCCTTTAGAAATGAGACAACGAGAATCCAGAGAAAGTATAATCCTGTCAGGGTGAAAGGAAAGGCTGGTAGGTATAGGGAATGCTGGATAACTGAAGAAATTGAAGGTGTGGTTAAGAAAAAGAAGGAAGCATATGTCAGGAATAGACAGGATTGAACGAGTGAATCCTTAGAAGGGTATAAAGGAAGTAAGAGGGAAATCAGGAGGTCAAAAAGGGGATATGAGATAACTTTGGCAAGTAGAACTAAGGAGAATCCAAAGGGTTTTTACAAATACTTTAAGGACAAAAGGGTAACTTAGGAGAGAATAGGGTCCCTCAAAGACCAGTCAGGCGGCCTTTGTGTGGAGCCGCAGAAAATGAGGGAGATACAAATGAGTATTTTGCACCAGTATTTACTGTGGAAAAGGATATGGAAGATATAGATTGTAGCGAAATAGATGGTGACACCTTGCAAAATGTCCAAATTACAGAGGAGGAAGTGCTGGATGTCTTGAAACATATAAATGTGGATAAATCCCCAGGACCTGATCAAGTATACCCTAGAACTCTGTGGGAAGCTAGAGAAGTGATTGCTGGGCCTCTGGCTGAGATATCTGTATCATCAATAGTCACAGGTGAGGTGTCAGGAGACTGGAGGTTGGCTAACGTGCTGCCATTGTTTAAAAAGGGCGGTAAAGACAAGCCAGGGAAATATAGACCGGTGAGCCTGATTGCGATGGTGGGCAAGTTGTTGGAGGGAATCCTGAGGGACAGGATGTACATGTATTTGGAAAGGCAAGGACTAATTAGGGATAGTCAACATGGCTTTGTGCGTGTGAAATCATGTCTCACAAACTTGATTGAGTTTTTTGAAGACGTAACAAAGAGGATTAATGAAGGCAGAGCAGTAGATGTGATCTTTATGAACTTCAGTAAGGCATTCGACAAGGTTCCCCATGGGAGACTGATTAGCAAGGTTAGATCTCATGGAATACAGGGAGAACTAGCCATTTGGATACAGAACTGGCTCAAAGTAGAAGACAGAGGGTGGTGATGGAGGGTTGTTTTTCAGACTGGAGGCCTGTGACCAGTGGAGTGCCACAAGGATCAGTGCTGGGACCTCTACTTTTTGTCATTTGCATAAATGATTTGGATGTGAGCATAAGAGGTACAGTTAGTAAGTTTGCATAACACCAAATTTGGAGGTGTAGTGGACAACGAAGAGGTTTACCTCAGATTACAACAGGAACTGGACCAGATGGGCCAATGGGCTGAGAAGTGGCAGATGGAGTTTAATTCAGATAAATGTGAGGTGCTGCATTTTGGGAAAGCAAATCTTAGCAGGACATATACGCATAATGGGAATGTCCTAGGGAGTGTTGCTGAACAAAGAGACCTTGGAGTGGAAGCTCATAGCTCCTTGAAAGTGGAGTCGCAGGTAGATAGGATTGTGAAGGCGGCGTTTGGGATGTCTTCCCTTATTGGTCAGAGTATTGAGTACAGGACATTGGTTAGGCCACTGTTGAAATATTGCGTGCATTTTTGGTTTCCTTCCTATCGGAAAGATGTTGTGAAACTTGCAAGGGTTCAGAAGAGATTTCCAAGGATGTTGCCAGGGTTGGAGGATTTGAGCTATAGCGAGAGGATGAACAGGCTGGGGCTGTTTTCCCTGGAGCGTCGAAGGCTGAGGGGTGACCTTATAGAGGTTTACAAAATTATGAGGGGATTATAAGATAAATAGACAAAGTCTTTTCCCTGGGGTCGGGGAGTCCAGAACTAGAGTGCATAGGTTTAGGGTGAGAGGGGAAAGATATAAAAGAGACCAAAGGGGCAATGTTTTCACACTGAGGATGGTACATGTATGGAATGAGCTGCCAGAGGAAGTGGTGGAGGCTGGTACAATTGCAACATTGAAAAGGAATTTGGATGGGTATATGAATAGGAAGGGTTTGGAGGGATATGGGCCGGGTGCTGGCAGGTGGGACTATATTGGGTTGGGATATCTGTTCATCATGGACGGGTTGGTCCAAAGGGTCTGTTTCCATGCTGTACATCTTTATGACTCTATGAGATTTGGAGTTTTTGCATCGGTCCTGATGAGTATAAGACAAAAACATTTGACAGTAAGTCTCTTTCTTCAATAATAAACTTTTATACTGAAATATATTTAAATGTTCAGCAATTGCTACTTACCAATGTCATGAACTATCGGTTCTGGCAGCTCTCTGATAATTCACTCTGTATCATTTCACCAAATATGATTTTCTCCTTCCGAGACCTATGTATATTGAAGTAGAACGACAAAGATAGAGGTTCTCAGAAACAAGCCATGATGAATTGTATTTGCGTCACACACAACAGTTGAATCCAGTTCATATACGAGTCTAACCAAGAGTAAAGGGGCTTGTAGTTACAAAGACCTAACTTCAAAAAGTGGAAAGGCACCTCTCAGCAAATTGTTATTTTGAAGTGTAACCAAACGTTTCTATGTCACGGACACAGTGGCCAGTGCCCATGCAGCAGAATCACACACAGAAAGTGAGGTAAATGCTTCATTTAATCAGTTCGAGTTATATTAACTAAAGAATGAATAGTGCAAAAGAAAATTGGATTTATATTAAAAGGTTCATATCTAAGGGACAAAGCAGGAGGAGTGGTTGGCTCGTTTAAATGGGGAAAAAGCTGCGCGAGCTGCTGTGCAGAGGGACCTGGGTGTCCTTGTCCATGAATTTCAGAAGGTTGGTCTGCAGCTGCAACAGAGAATTAAGAAGGTGAATGGAATATTGTCCTTATTAGCGAGAGGGGTGGAGTCTAAAAATAGGGAGGTTGTGCTGCAGCTGTATGGGGTGCTGGTGAGGCTACATCTGGAGTAGTGTGTGCAGTTTTGGTCTCCTTCCTCAAGAAAGGATGTACAGGCACTAGAGGGGGTGGTGGGGAAGTTCACTAGGTTAATTCCAGAGTTGAGAGGGTTGGCTTATGAGGAGAGATTGAGTAGACTGGGACTATAGTCATTGGAATTTAGAAGAATGAGGGGAGATCTTACAGAAACGTGTAAAATTAGGAAGGGGATAGATAAGGTAGAGGCAGGGACTTTATTTTCACTGGGCAGGTGAAACTAGAACTGAGGTTAAAAACAATGACTGCAGATGCTGGAAACCAGATTCTGGATTAGTGGTGCTGGAAGAGCACAGCAGTTCAGGCAGCATCAAAGGAGCAGCGAAATCGACGTTTCAGGCAAAAGCCCTTCATCAGGAATAAAGGCAGAGAGCCTGAAGTGTGGAGAGATAAGCTAGAGGAGGGTGGGGGTGGGGAGAAAGTAGCATAGAGTATAATGGGTGAGTGGGGGAGGGGATGAAGGTGATAGGTCAGGGAGGAGAGGGTGGAGTGGATAGGTGGAAAAGGAGATAGGCAGGTAGGACAAGTCCGGACAAGTCATGGGGACAGTGCTGAGGAAGTTTGGAACTAGGGTGAGGTGGGGGATGGGGAAATGAGGAAACTGTTGAAGTCCACATTGATGCCCTGGGGTTGAAGTGTTCCGAGGCGGAAGATGAGGCGTTCTTCCTCCAGGCGTCTGGTGGTGAGGGAGCGGCGGTGAAGGAGGCCCAGGACCTCCATGTCTTCGGCAGAGTGGGAGGGAGAGTTGAAATGTTGGGCCACGGGGCGGTGTGGTTGATTGGTGCGGGTGTCCCAGAGATGTTCCCTAAAGCGCTCTGCTAGGAGGCGCCCAGTCTTCCCAATGTAGAGGAGACCACATCGGGAGCAACAGATACAATAAATGATATTAGTGGATGTGCAGGTAAAACTTTGATGGATGTGGAAGGCTCCTTTAGGGCCTTGGATAGAGGTGAGGGAGGAGGTGTGGGCGCAGGTTTTACAGTTCCTGCGGTGGCAGGGGAAGGTGCCAGGATGAGAGGGTGGGTAGTAGGGGGGCGTGGACCTGACCAGGTAGTCACGGAGGGAACGGTCTTTGCGGAAGACGGGAAGGGGTGGGGAGGGAAATATATCCCTGGTGGTGGGGTCTTTTTGGAGGTGGTGGAAATGTCGGTGGATGATTTGGTTTTTGCGAAGGTTGGTAGGGTGGAAGGTGAGCACCAGGGGCGTTCTGTCCTTGTTATGGTTGGAGGGGTGGAGTCTGAGGGTGGAGGTGCGGGATGTGGACGAGATGCGTTGGAGGGCATCTTTAACCATGTGGGAAGGGAAATTGCGGTCTCTAGAGAAGGAGGCCATCTGGTGTGTTCTGTGGTGGAACTGGTCCTCCTGGGAGCAGATACAGTGGAGGTGGAGGAATTGGCAATACAGGATGGCATTTTTTAAAGAGGTAGGGTGGGAAGAGATGTAAGCCAGGTAGCTGTGGGAGTTGGTGGGTTTGTAAAAAATGTCAGTGTCAAGTCGGTTGTCATTAATGGTCATTGTCAAGTCGGTCTTCATTAATGGTCAATGTCAAGTCAGTCACCATTAAAGATGCCCTCCAACACATCTCGTCCACATCCTGCCCCTCTGCCCTCAGACCCCACCCCTCCAACCATAACAAGGACAGAATGCCCCTGGTGCTCACCTTCCACCCTACCGACCTTCACATAAACCAAATCATCCGCCGACATTTCCGCCACCTCCAAAAAGACCCCACCACCAGGGATATATTTCCCTCCCCACCCCTTTCCTCCTTCCGCAAAGACCATTCCCTCCGTGACTACCTGGTCAGGTCCACGCCCCTCCTACAACCCACCCTCCCATCCTGGCACCTTCCCCTGCCACTGCAGGAACTGTAAAACCTGCGCCCACACCTCCTTCCTCACCTCTATCCAAGGCCCTAAAGGAGCCTTCCACATCCATCAAAGTTTTACCTGCACATCCACTAATATCATTTATTGTATCCGTTGCTCCCAATGCGGTCTCCTCTACTTTGGGGAGACTGGGCGCCTCCTAGCAGAGTGCTTTAGGGAACATCTCCGCACCAATAAACCAAACTGCCCCGTGGCCCAACATTTCAACTCCCCCTCCCACTCGGCCAAAGACATGGAGGTCCTGGGCCTCCTTCACCGCTGCTCCCTCACCACCAGACGCCTGGAGGAAAAATGCCCCATTTTCCGCCTCGGAACACTTCAACCCCAGGGCAACAATGTGGACTTCAACAGTTTCCTCATTTCCCCTTCCCCCACCTCACCCTAGTTCCAAACTTCCAGCTCAGCACTGTCCCCATGACTTGTCCGGACTTGTCCTACCTACTTATCTCCATTTCCACCTATCCACTCCACCCTCTCCTCCCTGACCTATCACCTTCATCCCCTCCCCCACTCACCTATTGTACTCTATGCTACTCTCTCCCCACCCCCACCCTCCCCTAGCTTATCTCTCCACACTTCAGGCTCTCTGCCTTTATTCCTGATGAAGGGCTTTTGCCTGAAACGTCGATTTCTCTGCTCCTTGGATGCTGCCTGAACTGCTGTGCTCTTCCAGCACCACTGATCCAGAATCTAGAACTGAGGCATGGCCTTAAAGTAAGAGGAAGCAGATTTAGGACTGAGTTGAGGAGGAACTTCTTCACCCAAAGGGTTGTGAATCTGTGGAGTTCTCTGTCTTGTGAAGCTACCTTGCTAAATAATTTTTAAGGAAAAAGGTAGATAGATTTTTGAACAGTGTATCATAGAATCTAGAATCTCTACACTGTGGGGATAGGCCATTTAGCCCAACAAATCCACACCAACCCTCCAAAGGATACCTACCCACGCCCATTCCCTGAACCTGTTATTCTATGTTTACCCCTGACTAATACATCGACACATTTGAACACTATGGGCAATTGAACATGGCCAACTCATCTAACCCACACATTTTTGGACTGTAGGAGGAAACTGGAACAAACCCATGCAGATACAGGGAGAATGTGTAAACACCACACACAGTTGCCTGAGGCCGGATTTGAACCCGGATCCCTGGCACTGTGAGGTAGCAGTGTTAATCACTGAGTCACTGTGCTGTGGTTATGGCAAGAGTCCATGAAAAGATCAGCCATGATGTTATCGAATAGTGGAGCAGGCTGAAGGGGTCAGAAGACCTTCTCCTGCTCCTAGTTCTTATGTTCAGAAAGCCAACACAGACATGACCTTCTGTTACGCTATATGACGTTATGGTTCTATGAGGACACCAGCAATACCTCATTGCCTTCTTCAAATAGACACAGTGGATGGTTTGATTCACACAATACAAAATTCTTTTCACTTACAGATAGAGTTCCTGTATTGAGATTACTGCTTAAGCAGTAAGTAGCCATCCAAGCAGCAAAGTGTCCTGCCGTAACCCCTGCTCCAATGTCCAACAACTGCAATCCAATCAATCCAGTGCAGCACTTTTCCAGGATTCAGGATCTTGGGTCTTACAAGTCAGTTGATTTTAAAAGAAAACATCTATGAAATGTTTTCCATTGGTTTCCTTCAGATTGAATTACTGAATAAATAATAAATGGTTATGGCAATAAAGAAAACTGACAAATTGGTTAAGTGCAGTAAAAGTTGCCAAAATCTGAACTTTGTGCAGATCCTCAGCCAAATACCTTTCCAGTTCGAGTGTAGCATTTCCGGCCAGACCTGTCTATTAAATTTTGGCCAAGGGGCTGGAATACGCATTTTACTGAAGGCAGCCATCTTAGGGCTCGATTCACCTGTTTTTACATTGTTTCTCTCTTGTTTTTATTTTGTGTTCTCTCTCTCTCCAATGATATCTAAATGAAATATAAAATTCTTTAGGCTCTTGACAGGGGAGATGCTGCTTTCCCCACATGCCATTTCAGACTACAATGAGGAGAAATTTCTTCACTCTAAGGTTTGTGAATCTTTGGGATTCTCTACCCCAGAGAGGTTATGGATACTCAGTCTTTGAGTCAAATGAAGGCAGAAGTTTGTTGATTTTTGGATAATAATGCCGTAATAGAGGGAGGGAACACGGGAGTATCTGTAGAATTGAGATGGAAGATCTTGTTAATAGCAGAGCATGGTTAAACTCCAAATTGCCTCCATCACCTCATATTTCTCATGTCCTTACATTTTTCGAAAAATTATTGATAGTGCTTAAAATAATGAGGACCTTTCATCAAGTAGATGAGGAGAAACGGTTTCCAAAGACAGGGGTGCTGAAGGGCATAACCTTAAGATAAAAGAAGAAGGAGGATGGGGAGATTTTGCTTAACATAGTGAGTGGAACACCCAGTCTAAAAGGGTGGTAGATGCTGATTCAATCATAGCCTCCAAAAGAAATTGGGTAACTATTTAGAAAGGAGAAAACTAAGAGCTTTAGTAAATGAGGAGGAGAGCAGGACTGATCAGATCTTTCATAGAAAGGACATGGGTATGATGGTCCAGGCATCATCTGCTTTGTGCCGTACATTTTCATGATATGTTATTCATTATTCTATGGAGGAATGGTTTGGCAACCTACTTACCCACAAGCCTCTCCACATTAGCTCTTCACAGTTGAACCCTGAGGTGACAAGTTCCCATCCTCCACCAGGACATGAGGTTGACAAGTCAGTACATCTAGATGCAATACTGCATTGTTCAAGTTACCATCCCTTGCCAAGATTTTGTCCGCCTAACCCTGTGCTCGGGCATACAATAAAGCATGGAGCAAGAGAGAAGGATTATATGGCTAAGAAAGAGGATCACATTTCATCTGTCTTCCTTTTGTGAACAAATCCTATTTGCATTCATTACCAAAGGCATCTCTGCTTTTGTTCTTTTGTGTGAGACATTAAACAAAAGCTGCTCTGCGTTCTCAAATGGGCACAGAAAATCCCATGCCGTTAATTTAAAGAGGAGCATCGGGATCCTTGCCACTCTCCTGACCAATACTTAGCCCTCAATCACCAGCTAAATGGAGGATTTGGACATTATATCACATTCTTATTTGTGAGCCTTTGTTAAATTTTCTATGCTACAAACTTTCTTTGGCTGTCAACTGCTTTGGGACTTCCTGACTTTACAGTCACATCATGCAGCATATAAAGGCAAGTTTTCAGTTCACCGGTACTACCTGGCAAGGTGCGTAACCTTATTCTCCCCCCCTTCTCTCTGATCTGTCAGGACCATGTTTCTCAGCTGGACCTGTTTTCCTTCTGCCTGTTGATAAACCATACCTTTACCCAATTGCTCTGAGAGATTCTTAGGCAACTTTATCCCAAACTTGCACCCCCAGAAAAAAATCCCGTTCTTCGAGGTACTAAATGTAGCTTTATTAAATAGAAGCAGAGCTGCTATCTTCCTGCACTTCAGACAGCTGCTGCTTTTGGCCTGTTGCCAAAGCTATGTCTCTTAACTTCAATAAATCTCCTTTCTAATTCTCTTCCATACCAAGGAGGCAACTGCAGCTCTCCAGGGAGGGTGGAGAGGAATCGTCAGCATACTGAGTGTATATTAAATGAGAGTAAATATTAGTCCCTTTTTTTTTAAACTGCACTGCAGGTTATCTTAACTTTATGCAATGTGGTCTTGGTGGAGATTTATTCTCAATCGTGCTCAAATAAAGAAATTGATTGCATTTAAATAGTGCCGTGGGGTATTTTGTAAAAGTGGAGTCTGGGAAGTGGTGTGTCTGCCCACTCTCTTGTAACAGTGAAGTAAACAGTCACTGTGCTCTGTTCACTCTTGTGAGCAGAACTTTTCCCTGGTCAGCAGAAACCAGTTTGCAGCCTCATCCAAATCATTTATATAAATGATTAACAAACACGGACCCATTATCAGTTGGTGTGAAACACTGCTGGTCACACGCCTGCAGCCTAACAAACAAATCTTCACCACCCCCTCTGTCTCCGACCATCGAGCCAACATTGTATCCAATTGGCAAACTCTTTCTGAATCGTATGGGATCCAATGTTATTAATTAGTGTACCAAGCAGAACCTTGTCAAAGGCTTTACTAAAGTCCGTGTAAACAGTGTCTACCACTCGGCCCTCATTAATCTTTTTGGTTATTTTCTCAAAAAACTCAATCAAGTTTCTGAGACACTATTTCTCTCACACTTTATACTCTTCAAGAAATTAATTTGATCCCAGTTGTCTACATCTAATGTATGACTTTTTTTTATACTTGACCAGAACCTCAATATCTTTATTCATCCATTGTTCACTACACTTCTCAGCCTTACCCTTCACTCTAAAAGGAATATAATGCCCTGAAGTCTCATTGTCACACTTTTGAAAGCCTCCCATTTGTCAGTCATCCTTTTACCTGTGAACAGTCTATTCCAATTATCCTTTGAAAGTTCCTGTCTCATACCATTTAAAATTTGCCTTACTCCAATTAAGAACTTTAACTTTTATGGAAGATCTATCCTTAACCATAACTATTTCAGAACTAATAGAATTGTTCTATTATCTGGGGTGGCACGGTGGCACAGTGGTTAGCACTGCTGCCTCACAGCGCCAGAGATCCGGGTTCAATTCCCGCCTCGGGCAACTGACTGTGTGGAGTTTGCACCTTCTCCCTGTGTCTGCGTGGGTTTCCTCTGGGTGCTCCGGTTTCCTCCCACAGTCCAAAGATGTGCGGGTCAGGTGAATTCAGGTGAATTGGCCATGCTAAATTGCCCGCAGTGATAGGTAAGGGGTAAATGTAGGGGTATGGGTGGGTTGCGCTTCGGCGGGTCGGTGTGGACTTGTTGGGCCAAAGGGCCTGTTTCCACACTGTAAGTAATCTAATCTAATCTACTCCCAAAGTGTTCCCTACTAACACTTCACTCAGTTGCCCTGCCTTATTTCCCAAGAGAAGGTAAAATATTACGCCTTCTCTAGTAGGTAAATAGATGTAAAAAGTCCCATGGCACATTTTTGACAAGAAGCACCCTAATATTTAATCCTCAATCAGGATCGCAAAAGAAAACTTGTCTAGTTGTTTGCCATAGTGCTGTTTGTGCCATCCTGTTGTATATTTCCTACATCACACACCAGTGACTACATTGCAAAAGTAGACCATTGGCTGTAAAAGTGCATTGGACCTATAGAAATGCAAGTTTTTTTCTCCGTATATGCTGGAAAAGAAATTGCAAGGCCAAGGTGAAAGAGTACGGCAATGGAATTAATCAGAAAGTTTTTCATTTGGCCAGTGCAGATTGGCTGGGTCAAATAGCCACCCTCTGTGCTGATGGTTTTTGTGTAGTTCAATTTTCTCCCTCTGCTCATTTCTAATTTTTTTTCTTCTATTCCTTTTGCAGAGCTGTTAGGATCTGCCAAGAGAGTGAATGTGAACTTTCAAGATCTAGATGGGTAAGTGGATGTATTAGAACATGTCTCTGAACCCTTCAGTCTCAAGGCATCACATGAATAAAATTCTACTTTGCAGCTCAGTCCAGAACTAATCACAGAACACTTTAGAATGACGAATTAGATTTAGTGTGTCGTTGTAAGAAATGACTGTCATATTTAACTGACACTCAGCATTTTCAACACTTCGCTGCAGAAACAAGGTTATATCCTGAATTTGCATCCCAGTGCCATGCTGTTCATTGACATGTATTATTCTGAATGCACAGTGATAGAAAATTGGTTTCAGCCACCCATCTGCTTTCTCTATACACCAAATAAATAGTCTAAAAAGTGTAGACTAATGAGCACTTCATATACCTGTTCATGTGAAATAATGTTACAGAGCCCTCTGTGTAATGTTTAATTATCATTATCTTTAAAATGTTGGTCTGAAAAAGGACATAGTAATCAAAATTGGTTGTACACTAGTTTGTGGGGTGCATTTTTGTCTTGGATAGCAGCCTTGCATGGAGATTAAGCCATTTATAAATGTTGATTTGAGTCCTGAGATATTTGGAGTAAGTCCTGTTTAATATTTGTTACCTGTCCTGGGGAGGGTCTGTCAGTGACTTACAGTATGTCTGTTCAGCACCTATTCTGAATCATAATCATCTAATCCCCTGTCCCATTCCTCATTACAACACCAAATCCCCTGACCACCTTGAACAGAATCAGAGGCTGTTGCTAGTCCAGACCAAAATGATATCTTTCCTTCAGGTGAACTACCCAAGGAGGCCATAAGCAAAGTCTGAATGTGCAGGTGATGTCGGAATTCTGGTGCTCCTTGGATCTCTCACTTTTGGGCACCCCCCCAAGGAAAGTCTAGCTTTCAGTGTAATAATTATGAAGATCAGTGAATAGAAGAACTTGAGATTTTGGGATGTCTAAAACTAGCAGAATATGACATTGATTCACATGACTGGTGGCTGCTATTCTTCATGCATTGGCCTGAGATCGAGTGTTATCTCATCCTTTCAATGGTTTAGTAGAAAGGCAAACCAGTGATTCACGGGAGATCATGGGTGGAAATTGTCACCATTTCCCGTGAATCAGACTCAGCTGTCAGTTGAGTCCACAGCCCAGCACCTACCAAGGGGACTTCACAATAGTAGGCCAGAGGCTCCCAGAGAGTCTCCTTAATGTCCTACCGATGAGGATACAAAGGATGTAAAGACTGCAGCCACAGTCAATCCTTCGAAAGGCTATCCTTGCTATGCTGATGGCAAGAGTGGCCATGGGCTTTTGTTCATTTCAATTTTCTTCACATTTCTGACAGATCCTCCATTTGAGGTGACTTTGAAGACTTGCCCCTTTCTGCTTCACCAACGATAGCTGTCCCGTTTGGACTGACTGCTGTCTAACACTGCAGGCTCTCCAACTGGGCCTCCCATCCACTGCCTGCTATTGAATACCGAATATTGAGGCAGCTCATTAATTGGCCACCTCTCATGAGATCATTGTGGACTTCAGAGACTGGAGTGGTCAGAATCTGGAAATTGTCCCAATATCAGATTCTTGACACGTGAAGGAAAGTTCAGCTGCACATTTCATGTCGGAGAGGGTAAAGACATCCCATCACATTTACAAAAGAGCAATTGGCCCTCCATTCCACAACAAAGAGGGTGAAGGACAAAATCACTGGCAGGTTGTGTCATCGACAATGGAACGATGGGTTGAATTTAAATTGTGATTACTCTTCCCCTCTTATGCCTGAACTTGCGTTGTATTGTATGATATCCCGTTTTCGTTTTTATTTTAACCCCATCCCAATAGGCCAAGGCACGTTCACCAAACTGTGTATTTTTTTGACCTCTAATCTTAGAAATAAACCCATCACAGAATTCCTCAAGATGAAATCAAAACTAGGGCTTATTTGACAAAATGTCTGAAATATGGGGAAGTTGCTTCATTATTTAACTCAACCATACAAGGTAGACAGAAAGAGAAATAGAAGGAACTTTAAATTATGAATTCCTTAAAATGCAAAGATTTACTTGACTGTTAAGTCAAGAAAGTCACGGTCCAGTTGGAAGTCTGTCAGTTTGGTGATCTTGTGGCAATTCTTTTCCTGGGAGTTGAATGCAAATGGATGTTTTTGGTCTTGGAGAGTTAGTTCAGAGTGGTTGATGAAGCCCAAGGTTCCTTCCAGCGAGGAGACATTTAAGAGGAAGAGAGATGGAGAGCGGGCCTTCCAGTTGCTAAGGCCTGGAGCTGTTCTTCTTGGAATGTTAAGTCAGCAATGAAGTCAGAATGAAAATATTTTAAAAGTTGCTCAAAAAGCCCAGTTTCAATCACATGACAGGGTGATTTCTACTAAAGCCAGTCTGATAAACGAGGTATGTTGATTATCCTCATCAAGATGGCCATTGCCTGTTGCAGTGGTGTTGATGGTCAATTGCAACAGCTAATTGCCATTACCATGGTCTTGGACCATTGTGCTTTGCAATTCACCTCTGTCATGGTCTCCATGTGTGCCTGAACATCTCTAGGCTTTTGTATTCACAATAGATAGCAGGGTGAATCTCCAGGCATTAACAAGGTACATAAGGCCCAGTTGGTTCTGACTTGCAGAATGTTCTGGAAGGTTTATAGCATGTTATGTGTTTGCAGCAACCATCTTAAGAGTGTAGCAGTGTTGATCATTTGCTTCTTTAAAAAAACTTAAACAAGAGCATGGTGAAGAGAATATAGCTTTGCATAAAAAAATACATTTTCTCTTCATGCATTCTGGCCATTCCCTAACAAAAAGAGCAATGGAAATTCAATTAGATAGAGTTCAAAGCTGCTGAATGAAGATAACAAAAGGGTGTAAGCCGTCGTGAGTAATTGTGTAATACCGGTTAAAACTCCACAGAAAAGACAACTGGGCAGCATTTATACACAGAGTGCAATGGTGCCTCATCAATGCAAACTCACTTTCGGGGTGATTTTAACCCTGGCCAACCAAGTCAGGTGGTGTCTGTCAATGGGAAATATGCCGTGGAATCATTTGTGGCACTGGAAGAGGCCATTCCATCCATTGAACGTGTGTTGGGATTCACTCTCTCCCCACACTCTTGAGGTGTGAGGGATCATTGCCATGATCCTTCCTTAAGTGACTGCGCTCCAATGGAGCTGTTGAATAATTTAAAACAGATAAGCATCAGATTCCCACCACCCCAACCTTTTGGGGTAGGAGGAGGAGGAGAGAAGTGTGTGTGTGTGTGTGTGTGTGTGTTATGTGTGAGAGTGTGTTTGTGTGTGTTATGTGTGAGAGAGAGAGTGAGAGTGTATGTGTGAGTGTGTGTATGTGTGTGTACATATGGTCAAAACATCTGACTCCAAAGCAGCGGAAAATGGAGGCAGGAAAAGCTATTAAAGCGAACCAAATGTCTAGCCATCTGGGTGAAGACAAGAATATATCCATTGCCACCGACCCATCAATTAAACCAACTACTGATTGTGTTAGTTAAGTAGTTACTTCTTGTGGAAGTCCGGCTTGGCAAGACCAAGTTACTTCAGTTGCTCTCAACCAATGCAGAGCAGCAGTGATGACTGGGACTGGGGCCAGGCTTCCCTGCAGCTGGAGGTTTTGGAAATATGTGAGAGAATTGCAACAGCTCTTGAGAAAAGAAAAATGAACCTTGGTTGAACTGTAGTAGCATCCACTGCTATTCATTTGTTCTGTTACTCAGTATGTTATGCTTATTAGTCTGTTATTAAACTGCTGGGCACTATCATCATTTAAAAACCCTGAATATTTTACAAGCGGTAGAATGATTCCATTATTCTGATTTCAGTGAACAGGTAAAGTTCAACTTTTTTTTTTGTCGGCCTTAAATAAATATTACCAGCCTCTGGGCCTTTTGCTTGTGTCACTATAGAAACACAGGTGACATCGCACCATTCATTCTCACAGAAATGTCTTGTGCAATTATAAAAGAAGGCAGAATATTTATAGTTAAAGTGCTTCTGGTTATGTATTTACATTTGAGCTTCTATTTGACGTCAAGATGTGTCACCACTTGTCTACACATTACAAAAGGTATAATTTGAACAGGTATGTTGGATTTGAATAGATTGATGATTGCCCCTTGGTGAGATACTCACTCAGTCAGCAACATCTGCAGTGCCTGAAGGAAATAATGTCAGTGCTGCTTTTCAATGATGTTGGTTTTGGCAGTTTCACGATTACGATGCCATCATCATTATTACATTGTTCAGAAATAAGGAGCCCATGTTTATCTAGCATTGCCCCCCGAATGTCCTAAAATGCTTTCCAGCCAATAAAACTCTTGTTTGTTGTAACAGAGGGAATGCAGCAAGCATTATTATAATTGAACAATGACTACACATCAACAGTGGCTGGAAGGCATGGGATGTCTTGTGTTAATGAAGGTCTCTGTATAAAGTCAGGCTTTGTCGCCCACAGCAAGCTCCCACAAACAAAACATTGTAGGGGTAAAATCACTCTACAAGTCGTTCTTCTATGCCGTGATGGTTGTGTTCTTGTGCAACCCTACATCATAGAAAAATCACGCTTTAGAAACAGCGCTTAAAGTGTTGGTGATGTAGTCGTGCTACAGCTGACATGATTAGATTCCCTACAATACAGAAACAGGCCCTTTAGCCCAACAAGCCCACATCGGCCCTCCGAAGAGTAACCCACCCCGACCCTATATTCACCCTTGCCTAATGCACCGAACACTACGGGGATTTAGCATGGCCAATTCACCCAGCCTGCACATCCTTGGACTGTTGGAGAAACCAGAGCACCCGGAGGAAACCACGCAGACACGGGGAGAATGTGCAAACTCCGCCTGTGGGTGGAATCGAACCCGAGTCCCTGGTGCTGTGAGGCAGCAGTGCTAACCACTGAGCCACCATGCCACCCACATGTTTTAAAGTTCGCGTTTTAGAAACAGTGTCCCCAATTCATCAATTGGGTTACAGTGAATTTACTTTAACGAAAAACATGTTATAGCAGAACAACCTGTAGTCTTACCAGAACCATAGGACTGCTGTCTTATTAAAGAGGCAACTGCTGGTGGTTTCACCTGAGAGTCACCACACTTCAGGTAAGATTGAGAAGGGGAATTCTTCATGGTAACATAAGACAGTGTGAGAATTGAACCCATTCTGTTGGCATCACTCTACATTACAAACCAGCTGCCAAGCCAACTGTGCTAAAGCTTTAACGTTAACTTTCATTTAACAATGAGCATGGGATCTTTTGTGGCTGCCTGGAAAGAGGTCTTTGTTGAACAACTCATTCCAAAGACAGCACCTCCAACACTGCAGCGCTCCCTCAGTACTTGTACTCATTTAGCTCCTCTGACTTGGAACAAAAGATCGAGTCCAGCTTAAAGGGACATCAGTTAAAGCAGAGGAGATTGGAGGTAGAATGTCTAGCTTGGTCGAAGGTGCACCAATCTAGATGGTCCCTCTGGAGTGGTTTGTGGGCTTGGGAGAATGGGGACAACAATGCCACCATTAAGCCCACAGCTGGCATCATTGGGTTGCTTACTTAAAGTCATGATTTCAATAGTGGTTGGTGTTGGCGATAAAGTAGTGTAGCTGTGCGTTTGTCTGGGTTGACATTAGAGCCTCTCTGGTGGGCCCCTCCTGTTTTTATAGTGATTGATTTGGCATTAACTGTTGGACAAATTCCATTTTGTCACACGCTGAGGACCTGTAAAAATATATGGAAAAGCCAGCAATCAGAGGCGAGTAATAGATGGGTAAACAGTCAGGGGGCCTGGAGCACCTCTTGTATTTACTGCTGCATTATTTCAGCTGGTGCCCTCCTTTCACCTTCCCTACCATTTTATAAGACTTCATTCAGGGGATATGAGTGCTGCTGGCTAGGCTCATGTTGACTGTCCATCCATAATTGCCCGTGAGAAGGTAGTGGTGAGCTACTTTCTTGAACCACTACATGATGTTCAGTGTAGGTGGAGCCACAGTGTTGTAAAGAAGGGAGCTTCAGAACATTGGCCCAGCACAGTGAGAGAACACTGATATATCAAATCAGGAGATCACAGCGGGTCAGGCAGTATCTATGGAGAGAGAGCAAGTCTTCTCTCCCTCCATGGATGCAGCCTGACCTGCTGTGATCTCCAGCATTTGTTGTTTTCAGTACAGATTCCAGCATCTTCAGTAATTAGTTCCTATATATTATGTCAGCATTGTGAGTGGCTTGGAGGGGAGTTTATAGGTGGTGGCATTCCCATGTATCTGCTATGTGCGCAGGATACAAGATTTCATTACATGAAAAAAAACTTAAAATGCTGATCCTCAAATTCAAACCTGTCCATGATGTCACTATCCCCCTCAAGACCTCAGCTCCCCTCTCATAATGGCCCCTTGCAATCCTTTAGACACAACACTTATGAAGAAAAACAAAATAGTTCCAAATCAGATTGGAATCTAGATTGGAGGAGATTTTGCAAGTGGTGGTATTTTTGTGTATCTGCTGTCCTTGTCCTTTGAGGTGATGGAGGTTGGGGGTTTAGAAGATGCTGTCAAAGGACATTTGATGTGTACCTGCAGATCTTCTTATAGATGATGCACACTTCTGCCACACTGTGCATCCATGGCAAAGGGAGTAAATACTGAAGGTAATGGATGGAGTGCAAATCAAGCAAGCTGTTTTGTCGTGAATGGTGTCCTGGGAATGCTTTGGAATGTTTCAGAACCTTAAAGGCACTATATGAATGTAACTGAGGGCGTTGTTGCTAAGTTTGCAGATGACACAAAGATAGGTGGAGGAACAGGTAGTGTTGAGGAGACAAGGAAGCTGTAGTAGTACTTAGACAGGCTAGGAGAGTAGGTGAAGAAAAGGCAGATGGAATGCAGTGACCGCAGACTCCCCCCAGACGTGATCGACGATGCCCTCCACCGCATCTCCTCCACTTCCCGCTCCTCCGCCCTTGAGCCCCGCTCCTCCAACCGCCACCAAGACAGAACCCCACTGGTTCTCACCTACCACCCCACCAACCTCCGCATACAACGTATCATCCGCCGCCATTTCCGCCACCTCCAAACGGACCCCACCACCAAGGATATATTTCCCTCCCCTCCCCTATCAGCGTTCCGCAAGGACCACTCCCTTCGTGACTCCCTCGTCAGATCCACACCCCCCACCAACCCAACCTCCACCCCCGGCACCTTCCCCTGCAACCGCAGGAAATGTAAAACTTGCGCCCACACCTCCACACTCACTTCCCTCCAAGGCCCCAAGGGATCCTTCCATATCCGCCACAAGTTCACCTGTACCTCCACACACATCATCTATTGCATCCGCTGCACCCGATGTGGCCTCCTCTATATTGGTGAGACAGGCCGCTTACTTGCGGAACGCTTCAGAGAACACCTCTGGGCCGCCCGAACCAACCAACCCAATCACCCGGTGGCTCAACACTTTAACTCTCCCTCCCACTCCACCGAGGACATGCAGGTCCTTGGACTCCTCCACCGGCAGAACATAACAACACGACGGCTGGAGGAGGAGCGCCTCATCTTCCGCCTGGGAACCCTCCAACCACAAGGTATGAATTCAGATTTCTCCAGTTTCCTCATTTCCCCTCCCCCCACCTTGTCTCAGTCGGTTCCCTCAACTCAGCACCGCCCTCCTAACCTGCAATCCTCTTCCTGACCTCTCCGCCCCCACCCCACTCCGGCCTATCACCCTCACCTTGACCTCCTTCCACCTATCCCACCTCCATCGCCCCTCCCCCTAGTCCCTCCTCCCTACCTTTTATCTTAGCCTGCTTGGCTACTCTCTCTTATTCCTGATGAAGGGCTTATGCTCGAAACGTCGAATTCCCTATTCCTGAGATGCTGCCTGGCCTGCTGTGCTTTGACCAGCAACACATTTGCAGCTGTGATCTCCAGCATCTGCAGACCTCATTTTTTACTGGGAAAGGATGAATTTATGCACTTTGGCAGGAAGAATGAAGGTATTCAGTATTTTCTAACTGGGAAAGTCTTCAGAAATCTGAAACACAAAGCAACTTGGGAGTTCTAGTCCAGGATTCTCTTAAGGTTAGCATGCAGGTTCAGTTGGCAGTTAGAAAGGCAAAACCAATATTAACATTCATTTCAAGAGGGCTAGAGTACATGATCAGAGATGTACTGCTTAGGCTTTTTAAGGCTCTGGTCAGACCACATTTGTAATACTGTGAGTAGTTTTGGGCCTTGTATCTAAGGAAGGATGTAGTGGTGTTGGAACGGGTCCAGAGGAGGTTTGTAAAAATGATCTCAGGGATGAAAGGCTTGTGACATGAGGAGCGGTTGAAAACTCTGGGTCTGTACTCAATGGAGGTTAGAAGGATGCGGGGGAATCTGATCGAAACTTTGAGAATACAGAGAGGCCTGGATAGAGTGGATGCGGAGACAATGTTTCCAATAGTAGGAGAGACTAGAACCCGAAGCCACAGAACCGAAGTCAGGAGAATTTATTCAGCCAAAGCATGGTTAATCTGTAGAACTCATTACAACAGAGTGACGTGGAGGCCAAATCATTTAGGTATTTTGTGATAGATAGGTTCTTGATTAGTCAGTGGATCAAGGGTTATGGGGAGAGGGCAGGAGATTGGGGTTGAGAAATATGATCGACTAGCAGAGCAGATCGGATGGGCTGAATGGCCTAATTCTGCTCCTACCTCTCATGGTCTTCAGCTGTGCACAGACCGTAATGCATCTTGACTTCAAATCTATGTGAAACAGTCTTCTTTTCGCCTGGATACAGTGCCATTGATGATCCTGTATACCAATAGATAGAGAGTATGTAGTTCAAAGTTCCACAATAAGGTATGTGATCATTGAAAGTTGGCCCAGTTGATAAAATAAAAGGTGAGAAATACCAGAGGAAAATGACAGAGATTTGATTACGAATAAAAATCCACAATGTGGAGGCCAAGTCATTGTGTGTATTAAGAGAGAGATAGATAGTTTCCTGATTAGTAAGGGGATCAAGGGTTACTGAGAGAAGGCAGGAGAATGGAGTTGTGGAATGTATTAGATTAGATTAGATTACTTACAGTGTGGCAACAGGCCCTTTGGCCCAACAAGTCCACACCGACCCGCCGAAGTGCAACCCACCCATACCCCTACATTTACCCCTTACCCAACACTATCGGTAATTTAGCATGGCCAATTCACCTGACCGGCACATCTTTGGACTGTGGGAGGAAACCGGAGCACCCGGAGGAAACCCACGCAGACACGGGGAGAATGTGCAAACTCCACACAGTCAGTCGCTTAAGGCGGGAACAGTCATGATTGAGTGGAGTAACAGACTCGATAGGTCACCTGGCCTAATTCTGTTCCTATATCTCATGGTCTTATTGTTATTGCTACATTGTTACCATCCCTGGTACAGCCCTTTTCTACCTGCACAGCCTTGCAAACTTTTCCATATTGATATTTTAAATCAACTTTGCTTTTAATCAAATGTTGTATGGGATTTACAGTCAGGAGATCTAGTTGGTTTGTGCTAAGCTCCTACCCTAGTTCATCAAATCTAACCCAATGAAGCTTCCCTTGCATGACTTCTACTCTGGATGGATGGCATCTGTTTCAGACATCGGCTTGATAATCTGTGTGGGTGAAAGTTCATTCGGAACCCTGCATTTGCTTCAAACGGGTTGCCCAGATTCCAGTCCATAAATTAAAAGATGGAAATCCATGGATATTCCTTGTTCTGAACCCACTATACTGTAAAATTATTTTCGAGTAAAAAACGAGGTCTGCAGATGCTGGAGATCACAGCTGCAAATGTGTTGCTGGTCAAAGCACAGCAGGCCAGGCAGCATCGCAGGAATAGAGAATTCGACGTTTCGAGCATAAGCCCTTCATCAGGAATAAGAGAGAGAGCCAAGCAGGCTAATGCTGCCTGGCCTGCTGTGCTTTGACCAGCAACACATTTGCAGCTGTAAAATTATTTTGACAAGATAGCCCCCATTCCCCATGTGGCTTAGTTAGTGTGGACTTACTTATGATGGCTAAAATAGCCTGATGACCTCTCTGGGGATATCATTGTCAAGAAGTGTTCATTCCCTGAAAGCCAAATAAACCCCTGCCATTTTGCAACAATCACCCTCCAGCACAGAAACTTCAACCTGAGTTATTCTAGATACCAAAACCTCCATTGACAGGGGTGGGATTGTCAAGCTGTGAGGTCTGGGGCTGGGTGGAGCATCTGATATTACTGGCAAGTCAGCCTTATTGATCAGTTGGCTGGGAATACTATATCCTTGACATATGTGGTGGGAACGGTCTTTGGATAAGCCGAGGTAATATAAGAGGGAGGCAGGCAGCTAGTGAGGCAGTGGTGGCAGGTAAACTCTCCTCTTTCTATTGGCCCCCAAGCTGTGCTATAAACACACCTGTTTTCTCCCAATGTCTCTGTCCCTTTGTGCATTTGAATTTTTTGAGTCCTGAGATATCCCTAGTCACTGTCAAACCTGAAAAATGGATTTGATGTGATACTAGTTACAATATTTCAATAACCAAACTGGCACCTGTGATCTGTTCACTTCCTTATTCACCTCCATTAAACGCCAAGGGGACAGATTGGATATGGGTGAGGGTTGGGGTTGAGAGTTTTAACACCTTAAATTCTCACCTGACCCAACCAAGTTTTTTGGGGGGAATTAAAATTTCTCCCACCATATTGAATATATACAATATATATTTCCTGTTTGTTATCACTTACACCTCATGTGGCCATTCACTTTGTTCACTTGGCTGTTCATCAAATGATCCAGTTTATAATTAGCCTGTTCTGTGTTAAGTCTGGTGTTGTTAACAATGTCAGGTTATGGACACAAGTCTGCATTGCTAGCCGATATATATTTACCAGCCGTGGTCCTGATTGTGATCGCAAACTTGTGCCAGACCTGCATGGTAATGGACTTCCAAAGTGGGCACTGTCCGTAGCAATGAGTTGTCAGGACACTGAATCCAGGCAGCACTGTCAGGGCAACACAGATGGTGCATACAGAAAGGAAACCTGAGACACATAAGAATGGAGCTGATGAGGCTAGTGGTCTTTTCACTGAAGGGCCTTTCACGGTTTACTTCAATCTGCTACCTCCAAAGATAAGGAGGAATTTACAATTGTGCAGCGCCTCCATGTGAACTCCCAACTCCATCTCCCCGATCATCCAGATAAACCTCCAAAATGTAGAGAATTGAGGCACTCTCTCACTACCCCAGTGGTTAGCACTGCTGCCTTACCGCACCAGGGAACCGGGTTCAGTTCCATCCTCAGGACCACTATCTGTGTTGAGTTTGCACATTCTCCCCGTGTCTGTGTGGGTTTCCTTCAGGTGCTTTGCTTTCCTCCCACAGTCCAAAGATGTGCAGGTTAGGTGGATTGGACATCATAAATTGCCCCATAGTGTCCAGGGATGTGTAAATTAGATGGATTAGCCAGGGAAATGCAGGGAGATGGGTCTAGGTACGATGCTCATCAGAGGGTTGGTGTGGACTTGATGGGCCAAATGACGTGCTTCCATATGGTAGGGATCCTATGATCCATACACCAACATTTCTGAAAGGGGCCATTTGTTTTATTCTTTGTCAGCTGTTGGATTTATATCTTAAATATTTCACATTACTTGGGCAGGAGTAACTTGTTCATGTCCAACCCCTGTTTATAATTAGAAGAGGACACATGCCTGGTGTTCATGAGCTCTGTCGGTGGTGACCAGCTCACACCCATCAATGACATCATTGCCGCCAAGGGGGTGAGGTTAACACACTCTGGGTTACTATTGAGTCTGAGCACCCCAGACCATGGCAGGGGAGCTGGGGAGTGCATCATCACTCACAAATCAATCATGAGTTCAGGATTGAAATTGAAATATGGAACTTGTTGCCATATTGATTCATTCAAGAGGGCTGTTGAGATAGTAAAGGTGTGCAGGGATGGGGCGGGGGGGGGGCGGCGGCGGGGGGGGGGGGTGGGAAGGGTGGATTGGCAGTAGATAATAGAACCAGTTCAAGCACAATGGCCTAATAATGCTGTGATTCCATGACATGGAGCAGTTGAGAGGTAGAACATAGACATGTTTAAAGGGAAGTTGGGTAAGCACATGAAGGAGAAGTGAATAAAGGAATATTGATTTTATTTATTGTCACATGTATTTATTACAAATACAGTGAAAACTGTTGTTTAGAATCGCCACTCACTAGCACCATCTTAATACAGAAAACGTACACCTAGAAAACTCTCTGTGCATTGTCACCTTGTCGTGGTGGAGAAGCTTATGTAGTCATGAGGTTTCGTGAGTGATGCCACCTGGATCTGTGCTCCTCGTAGGGTCACCCATGGCGGTAAGGTCGAGGGTGAAGTCCCTGACAAAGAACAATCCAACCAAGATCTCAACGGTGGATGAAGTTACTTCAAACTCACTGGCTCACTGAAGGTGGATGAAGCTGCAACAAAACCATCAGCTCCATTCGTCGTGGGTACCCATGCCATTGGAATCAGTTGGTTGATTTGTGAAGTATCGTGGGCTTCTTGGAATGCACCATCAAGGATACGTTAAACAAATACATGCACAGGTATCTTCACTCTGTAGGCTACTTCTTCCAGTCTTTCGGCGATGGGGGGTGGAAGACGGGAGCAGGCAATGGGATGGCTGGAAACTCCCAGTCACGGACCAGCATGAAAGCGGTGAATACTTGATTCAGTCACTCAGCGTTTGGGCAGGAGCAGGAAAGTTGTTCAGTAGCAGTATTCATGTCTGAGCAGCCCTATTTAGGATCCACTCTGCTCATCCTGAACTGGGAGGGGGCCAGAAAAGGTGCCCTAAAAATAGTCTGCTTCACCCCATCCTGTCTGGAAAGCCGTGTCCAGAGGGATCAACATCATGTGATCGGAAAACATCAAGAAGTGAAACTATGAAATTGGGAACCTGAACTCTGACGGATAACCCAAACTCAGACAGGCCAGAGAGGAGAACTGCCTTTGTTGCACGGCAACTCCAAAACTTCAACTTTGACATTGTTGCTCTGTGTGAGATCTGCAGAGCTCGAGAAGGGCAACTAAAGGAAGAACAAGGTCAATACACTTTTTTTCTGGAAAGGACTTGATCCTGAACAATCGAGGATCCATGCAGTAGGTTTTGCCATCCAAAACAGCCCAACTCAGAAGCTGATAGAATAACCACTGGGAATCAATGAATGTTTCATGACTCTGTGAATCCAGCTCATTAAGAACCAACATGCCACCATCATCAGCACCTATGCTCCAACTCTGGACGCTGAAGACCAAGTAAAGGAGAACTTCCACGCCCAACTTGACAATGTCCTTTCCCCTGTTCCCGACAATGACATGATCGTTCTCTTGGGAGACTTTGATGCCAGAGTCAGGAAAGTTCATCGGCTCTGGGCTGGAATAATAAGTAAGGAAGGAGTTGGCAAGGTCAATGTCAGTGGAACATTCCGCCTCACCATATGTGCTGAACACAATCTGGAGATTACAAACACCCTATTTCACCAGGAAAACAGGCATAAAATCTCCTGACAGTATCCAAACACTGGCACCTCATCGACTACATCATCGTAACATCTTGGGGCCAACAAGTTGTACTGATAACAAGAGCTGTTACTGGTGCGGATGGGAACTGGGCAGACCATTGACTCATCTCATCACCATGAGAATGAGGATTCAGCCCAGAAGGAAACACTAAAATCAGAACACTATCAAGAAATTCAATGTTGACATCCTTTAAGACATCAACCGTGTACAGATGTTCCAACAACATTCTCAAGAACAATTGCCTCAACAAATCCCACCATCCATAGAAGATTACTGGAATCAATTGAAGAAGACTATCATCACCTCCTGCAAAGAAACAATTAGGTTCAAGACAAGAAAACATCAGGATTCATTTGATGATAACAACAAACTACTCCAACATCTTATCAATGAAAAGAGAAAAGCTTTCATCAGCTAACAGAATTACCAACAATCGGCTAACGAAAGGAATCGCGATCAGGAACTCAAGGCTGCAGTGCAGAAGAGCACCCGAAACCTGAAAAGCCAACGGTGGAGGAAGAAAGCTCAGGAAATCCAACAACTAGCGGACATCAATGACACTCGAGACTCCGTCAACACAGCTAAAGCTATTATTGGCCCATCCGTTTATGGTCAAGCCCCTCTCAAAGGCAAAGATGGTTCAACCATCCTGAAGAGCAATGCTGATATCAATTCTAGATGGAGGGAGCACTTTGAAGATCTTCTAAATTAAACCATCTCATTTGACAGGAATGTGATCAATAACATTTCAAAACAGCCCATTGATGACTCTCTAAGCAAAATACCAACACTTGAAGAAGTCAAGGAAGCCATCAGAAACTTGAAAAACAACAAGGCTGCTGGACTCGATGGAATATCAGCTGAAGTTTACAAAATTGGAGGTAATCTGCTTCACTACCAACTGCATCACCTTCTCCTCAAGACCTGGATAAATGAAGACCTACCAACAGATCTTAGAGATTCAGCAATTGTTACGATCTACAAAAGGAAAGGTGATCGATCTGAATGTGGAAACTTGCGTGGAATTTCCCTGTTAGCAACAGCAGGAAAGATCCTCACCCCCATGTCATAAACAACCAGCTCAAGCCTGTAGCTGAGAAGGTCCTTCCGGAGACATCAGCCGGTTTTAGGTCATCATGTGGAACAATCGACGTGATCTTCACTATGTGACAACCACAAGAAAACTGTCATGAACAACTTCAACCTTCATACATGGCATTCATCAACCTCACCAAAGCCTTTGACTCGGTATCAGGGGAAGTCCATGGGATGTCCTGTCCACCTTTGGATGCCCTGAAAAGTATATTTGAATCCTGAGGCTTGTCCATGATGGCATGCTTGCCACAGTTATGGTCAGCAACAGTAACTGTGAGCCTTCTCAAGTCAGATCAGGAGTAAAACAGGGATGCATGATTGCCCCAACTTTGTTCACCATCTGTATTGCAACAATCATCCTCATCATCAAGGATGATCTACCCCCAGGAATTGAAGTTGTCTACAGAACAGATGGCAGACTTTTCAAACCAGCCCGTCTTAAGTCCAAAAACAAGTCATTGATGAGTTCCCTCATTGAGTTCCAATATGCAGACGACAACAGTGTCGCAGCCCTCTCATAAAACTACCTACACCAGATTCTGACTGTCTTCAACCGTGCATACACAAAACTTGGACTTACCATCAATTCCAAGAAGACTCAGATGATCTACCAACCATCACCAACTGAGACAAATTGGGTAGAACCATCAATTCAACTTGGAAAAATAACCCTGGAAAATGTGGACCACTTTCTGTATCTAGGAAGTCACCTCTCCTCCAATGTCGACCTTAGTGACAAGATCCAACATCGTCTTAAATGTGCTGGAACAGCTTTTGGATGTCTCCAAACAAGAATCTTTCATGATCGTGACATTTGTACTGAGAACAAAATGGTAGTGTACAAAGCAGTGGTGATCCCAATGCTCCTATATGTATCCGAAACGGGAACAACATACTGATGACATCTGAAGGCACTTGAAAAGTTTCATCAACGCTGTCTTTGAAACATCTTGAGGATCAGCTTGGAAGTTAGAAGAACCAATGTCAGCATTCTGAATGAAGCAAGAACAACAAGCATTGAAGCCTACATCATCAAGAACCTATGAAGATGGCGTGGTCATATTATTCAGATGAACAATAAACGTCTGCCGAAACATATCTTCCACTCCCAGCTTAAAGAAGGTAAACATAAAAGAGGCAAATAACAGAAGAGATTTAAAGACCTTTTAAAAGCCAACATGAAGAAATGCAACATCGACATCAACAATTGGGAAGCCAATGCCAAGGACAGGCAACTCTGGCAAACATCATCATCTGAGAAGGAACAGCAACTTTCGAAGCCAACAGATGTGTAGAACTAGAAGAAAAGAGAAGAGAATGGAAAGCGAGGCAGCAGCAAGCAAAGACCGATCTGCTAGCTGGAATTACTGTGCTGAGTGCAGAAGAACCTTCAAAACTAAGGTTGGACTCATAAGGTACCTGACAGCCCATAAATACATCAATCATCATCCTCGACCTTGAGGGAGAGCCATGGCAACGACAACAGCCAGAAATGTAAACCAATGAAGTTCACCAATGCTGATGGACTTAGATAAAGAGTGATGGCAGTAGCCTCATATGGACCATTAACCTGGCATGGAAATGTTGGGCTGAATGGCCTGTTCCTGTGCTGTAAATACTGGCATGGAAATGTTGGGCTGAATGGCCTGTTTCTGTGCTGTAGATACTGTGTAAGGGTCATGGTGGGATTAAGCACCTTGCTCCAACACTGGCACCTGCCACTGAAACTGATCTGCAGTTTATTCCAGCATCAAGCAAGTGATTGAGGCCATGTTTACCCAGAGAAGCAGCTTTATTTTTCTCAAGAGGAAAATGACATCAATTAAAGATTGCAAAGCACGTTGATCAGAGTCCAGAATATACCCTAGAGTGGATTCTCTATGATCGTCTCAAAGGCAAGATAAAAGGAAGGATCTTGAAGTAATTTGCCAAGTACAGCAGAGACATTCTGTGTGACTTAGTTCCTTTATTATGTTGTAATAATTATAGAATCCCTACAGTGCAGAAACAGGCCATTTGGCCCAACAAGCCCACACCACCACTCCAAAGAACATCTCACACAGACCCCATCTCTGTCACCCTGCATTTCTCATGGCTAATCCACCTAGCCTATATACTATGGGCAATTTAGCATGGCCGATCCACCTAACCTGCACATCTTTGGACTGCAGGAGGAAACTGGAGCACCCAAAGGAAACCCACCAGACACAAGGCAACGTCCATGAAGATGGATGCCCAAGGGTGGAATCAAACCCAGGTCCCTGGCACTGTGAGGCAGCATTCACCTATTGTACTTGTTGCTACTTTCTCCCCCCACCCCCACCCCACCCCCATTTATCTCTCTCTCTTCCCCCACCCCCACCATTTATCTCTCCACCCCGGAGGCTTCCTGCCTCTATTCCTGATGTAAGGGCTTTTGCCCGAAATGTTGACTTTCCTGCTCCTCAGATGCTGCCTGACCTGCTGTGCTTTTCCAGTACCATTCTAATCTCAACTCTGGTTTCCAGCATCTGCAGTCCTCTCTTTTGCCCAGCAGTCCTAACCACTGAGCTACTGTGCCACAAACGCTTGAGGTAGCCCCACAATCTGATGCTTGTAGTGAGCACTGCTACATTTGTGGGTCTTCCCCCAGGTTGTTTTGCTTGTCTCAGTTTAGGTCAGTCACATGGGGGAGTGTCAACCTTTCTCCAATGTACTTGTGAGTGCTAACTCCAGTCTTGAGATTTGATGGGATTTGAATAACATACAGAAGTAATAAACAGCAAATCCTGCCCTGTAGCTAATTTTTTAACAACTTATGTCTATCCTATGCTGCTTGCCTCCAATCCTCAGTTGCATTCCTGCATCATTTTGGAGCCAATTTTAAACAGATATTAGGGAAAATTGTTAAACCACAAGCAAGGAAGCAATGCTACTGAATAGGAAATCTAATCTTTATTTTCCTTTATTGGGGACTTTCAGTTAGATGAATGGTCCTTCTATTTCTCATTGTCACTTCTGGTGATAGAACCAGCTCCTATCATTATCCTTCCCCTCTGAAGATTCCAGCCCCTTTTTTTCTGCTAACTTGGCTGAACAAACGCATGGAGCTGCTTGTGTGATCTTTCACTAGTTGCCATGGTTTGCTTGGGCATTTTGACACTTAGATGTCAAAAATAATTGGCTGTCATGCATTTAACTGAATACATTGCGCAGTCTGTGGATGTTCGTGGGGGAGTTTGGTTCCTCCTTTACAGATTGAATTCCAGTTTGACCGTATCATTAATGCAGCAAATTCAGCTGGGGCCTGGGTTCTGATGAAGAGTCAGGCTGGACTCGAAATGTTAACCCTTTCTCTGTCTCTCTCTCTCTTTCTCTCTCTCTCTCTCTCTCTCTGTCTCTCTCTCTCTCTCTCTCCACAGATGCTGAGTTCCTCCTGCACTTTCTGTTTCTGTCTCAGCCTGGGAATGGGTTTATTTGTTTCCATTTCCCATTGGCTTCAGTTTTGTTCTTGACCAACCGAGAGACTGGAGCAGTGAACCCAGCCTGGCATGTCCAGTGAAACATTGTACACTGAGGGGATGCTGTACTGTTGCATCTTTTAGAAAAGGTGCTGAACAGAAATCCTCTTCTGCCCTTCCACCCAGGCAAGAAAAATCCCATAGAACCAGAGATTAGAACCATAGAATCCCTACAGTGCAGAAGGAGGCCATTTGGCCCATTGAGTCTGCATCAACCCTCTGAAGAGCATCTCACCCTGACCCAGTCCCTTTCCCCATCGCACCCATAATCTGTTTAACCTACAGAGCCTTGGGCACCATAGTCAGCGTCAGAAAGTCAGCGTGACCAATCCACCTAACCTGCACATCTTTGGAGAAGATTGAGGTGACCTGGCCAATGATTGTGTTTGATCAAACATTGCAGAACAAATCATTAATTATTTGTCAGAGTCTGGTTCATGTAAATTGACTGTTGAATTTCTCACGTCACAGCAGTAAATGCATTCAGTGCACCTCATTGATTGTAAAGTGCTTCAAAATGTTCTGCGGTTGCAAAAGGTGCTATGTAAATACAGTTCTTCCTTTCCATGGCTGGACTTAAGGAACTGCATAAAGCAAAGCCCAGACAAACTTAAGTACTAGGGCCAGAGGTATTCAGACTTCCAGACACGTTTTGATTGCTGGATTTGGGATGGAGGTTTGTGGGGATAGGAGTGGGGAGGGTGAGCTGTGAGGGTGACAGGATGGGAAGGGAGGGGGGTGGGCTGGGGGTCTGGGGTGGTGTTGGAAAGACCTGGATATGTCAGAGCAAGATCCGCCTTATCTGCTGTTGTCATGCAGGGTAACAGAACTGAACTTCAGTCAGTGTGAAGTAGATTGGAACAAATGTTTTCTGTTGTAGACAAATATCAATGGAAATATGAATCAGCTAAGATTTAAAACTCATTGGGATTTGTTTTATCACCCTTTATATAAAACTCCCACCATCAATTTCACTTGTCCCAGATCTGCTCTTTAGTCCTCGGTGTATTTCAATTAAATACTTAAATAAACATTCAGGTTCACAAGTGTAGACAAGAATTTTGAGAGGGACGCTATAGAAACGAGGAAATTAAGCCCCTACAAAATATTCCAATCACCTCACAAAACAATCATCTGTGCAGTCTACATTCAGACATAATTCACGTGTGAGATGAAATTATTACACGTGCTCAGGCACCAGACCAGATGGTTGGAAATGATTGAGGAAGGTGCTGAAACTCTGGTTAATGTTTTCAAGTCATCTGTTTGCACAGGAGCTGCCAAAGGACTGGCAATAGCCGGTCAAGGGAGGCACTATTTCCTCCTCAACTCCGATTCCAACCCTTCTGCCTATTAACGGAGATCTATGTCATCTCTCTCTGCTTTCAGACTTTGTGTCTGCACCTCGTGATTTTTAGCACATCAATGAAATCTCCTCTTGCCCTCCTTGTTTCAAGTCTTGCCTCATGACTAAAATTCTCCATTCCTGACAACATCCTCTTACCTGTATATAGGTATTGCATTTTGGTAAAACAGACAAGGGCAGAACTTGTACTAGTGATGGTCAAGCCCTGGGTAGTTTTGTAGAACAGAGAGACCTAGGGGTTCAGGTACATAATTCTTTGGAAGTTGTGTCACAAGCAGATAGAGTGGTTAAGAAGGCACTTAGCAGTCTTGCCTTCACTGCTCAGACCTTTGAGTATAGGAGTCGGGACGTCATGTTGTGGCTATGCAGAGCATTGGTGAGACCTCTCCTGAAGCACTGTTATAGGAAGGATATTATTTTACTGGAAATGGTTCAGAAAAGATTTACCAGGATGTTGCCAGGAAAGGAAACTTTGAGATGTAAAGATTTGGAGATGCCGGTGTTGGACTGGGGTGTACAAAGTTAAAAATCACACTACACCAGGTTATAGTCCAACAGGTTTAATTGGAAGCACACTAGCTTTTGGAGCGATGCTCCTTCATCAGGTGATTGTCTCCCGATGAAGGAGCGTCACTCCAAAGGCTAGTGTGCTTCCAATTAAACCTGTTGGAATATAACCTGGTGTTATATGATTTTTAACTTTGAGATGTAAAAATAGACTGGAAAGGCTGGGTCTTTTTTCACTGGAGCGTAGGAGGTTGAGGGGTGACCTTATCGAGGTTTATAAAATCATGAGGGGCATAGATAGGATGAATGACAAGGATCTTTTTCCCTAGGTTGGGGGAGTTCATGATTTTTAAAGTGAGAAGAGAAATATTTAAAAAGAACATGAGGGGCAACATTTTTACATAGAGAGTGTTTTTTGCGTGAAACAATTTGTCAGAGAAAGTGGTCGATGCAGGTACAGTTACAACATTTATAGGACGTTTGGATAAGTTCATTATTAAGAAATGCTTGGAGGGATATGGGCGAAGAGCAGGCAGCTGGGACTAATTTGGTTTGGGAATGTGGTCGGCATGGACTGGTTAGACTAAAGGGTCTGGTTCCGTACTCTATGACTCTATAGACAGGATATGGGTTAACCCTATGAGCTCACTAATGGCTTGACTTTCACTGACATTTACATGGGTCACAGATTCCCAAATCCAGAATTTGTCCACGCTCCTCATCTGAGACACGGAGCACTTATTCAAAGCTTCCTAAATATATTGAACACATTTCCCACAATTTTCCCAGTTGGTCTGACTGAGATAAATATTTTAATGTACTAAAGTAGACATAATTATAATGCATTTGACAAAGGCTCTGAAAGCTAGGTTCTTCAAAGAAACTTTAACTGCATTTAAAATGAACAGGAAAAATGCTAACAAAAGTATTTCCTAATAATTGGGAAATAATCGCATGATGATTTATGACATTCATGACCTATTTTTATCTTGTATACCAAAGGAATTAGCTAGGAGATTAGCTCATCTGAATGTTACCACGCATTACTGGTAGTCTTTCTGCTTGTAATGCTGATTAGGGGAATCAATAGAAATGTGTTTAAAAATGACCATTTAAACAATTGGCAAATATTGCAGTGTGTAAGAAGTCCCTGTAGAAATGGGTGTGGACTGATATGTCATTGACTGAGAGCTCTGTTGCTCTTGGTATAGGCAGAATGCAGGAATGGATCCCCTTCCCACTCTGGGGAATGGGATCAGCTGCATTCCTGTCAAGTTAAAAAGTGATCGGAATAATCTACTACTTGCTAATGCAGCCCTGTGGCTATCAACTGGAAACTTCCTTCAGACTAGACAGGAGTCAAAGCATTTGACAGCAGTTTACTGATTCAAAACAGGCTGGTCTCTAACTTATCCTGTTCTGTGAATGTCTCCTAGAGCCTACCAGCTCTGTTAAATCCATACCATTTCATAGAATAGAATCCCTATAGTGTGGAAACAGGCCATTTGGCCCAACTGGTCCACACTGACCCTCTGAAGAGTAACCCACCCAGACCCATTCCCCTGCCTTATTATTCTACATTTCCCTCGACTACTGCACCTAACCTACACATCCATGAACACAATGGGCAATTTAGCTTGGCCAATTCATCTAACCTGTGGAAGGAAACTGGAGCACCCGGAGGAAACCCACACAGACATGGGGAGAATGTGCAAACTCCACACAGGCATGATTCGGAAATGCTGGTGTTGGACTAGTGTACAAAGTTAAAAATCGCACAGCACCAGGTTATAGTCCAACAGATTTAATTGGAAGCACTAGCTTTCAGAGCGCTGCTCCTTCATCAGATGGTTGTGAAGGACACAATTGTAAGACACAGTATGTATGCAAAAGTTTACAGTATGATGTAACTGAAATTATACATTGAAAAATACCTTGATTGTATGTTGAATCTTTCATCTGTTAGAATACCATGATAGTTTCACTTAGAGTCATAGAGATGTACAGCATGGAAACAGACCCTTCGGTCTAACCCCTCCATGCAGACCAGATATCCTAACCCAATCTAGTCCCACCTGCCAGCACCCGGCCCATATCCCTTCAAACCCTTCCTATTCGTAGACTTCTTTCATGTGTAAATCACAAAACCTTTTTGAAAAGTTACATTCTCAGGTTAACTGTAACAATTAGTGTCAGCCAGATAATATGTTGAAGGTGTTAGCTCCGTGTTCCCTGTCTGTGCCATAAGGTTTAGACTTATTCTCATCTAAAAAGTGAGATAACAGAGTCTTATATGGATTCATGCAGTTTTTGAGCAAAGAACAATGTAACTCTGCAAGTACAAATTCACCCCACAAACGTGTATGTATATGTGTGCATGTGTGTGTGTCTGTCTGTCTGGGGTGGTGGGTTGTAAGTATGAGAGTGTATATGTGTGTGTATGTGAGTGTAGAGTGTCTAAGTCTGTGAGAGGGTGCATGTGTGAGTGTGGGAGTGTGTGTGTCTGTAGGAGTGTGTGTGTATGTGTCTGAGGTGGGGGTTGTGTGTGTCTGTGAGAGAGTGTATATGTGTGTGTGTGAGTGTAAAGTGGTCTAAGTGTGAGAGGATGCATACGTATGTGTGTGTGTGTTTGTGTGTGTGTGTAGGAGTGTCTGTGTATCGTACAATGGTGGTCATCTGTAGTGTGTCATGTCACACTACAGGTGACCACCATTGCACTATACACACACACACACACACTCCTATACGCACAGACACTCACACACACTCCTACAGACACACACACTCCCACACTCACACGTGCATCCTCTCACAGACTTCGAGCACTTTTCCTCACACACACACATATACACTCTCTCTCATAGAGACTCACAACCCCCCACCCCAGACACACTCACACATACACACACGCTCCTACAGGCACACACTCCCACGCTCACACATGCACCCTCTCACAGACTTAGACACTCTACACTCACATACACACACATATGCACACTCTCTCACCCTCACAACCCCCCACCCCAGACAGACAGACAGACAGACATACACACACACACAAACCCACATGTACACATATATATATACGTTTGTGGGGTGAATTTGTACTTGCAGAGTTACATTGTACTTTGCTCAAAAACTGCATGAATCCATGTAAGACTCTGTTATCTCACTTTTTAGGTTAGAATCAGTCTAAACATTATGGCACAGACAGGGAACACGGAGCTAACACCTTCAACATATTATCTGGCTGACACTAATTGTTACAGTTAACCTGAGAATGTAACTTTTTAAAAATGTTTTGTGATTTACACATGAAAGAAGTGAAACTATCATGGTCATTCTAACAGATGAAAGACCCAACCATCAATCAAGGTATTTTTCAATGTATAATTTCAATTACATCACGCTGTAATCTTTTGCTTTAGATTCTGTGTTTTACAATTGTGTCCTCCACAACCACCTGACGCAGGAGTGGCGCTCTGAAAGCTAGTGCTTCCAATTAAACTGATTGGACTATAACCTGGTGTTGTGTGATTTGTAACTTTCCACACAGACCCAAGTTGGAATCGAACCTGGATCCCTTGTGCTTTGGGGCAGCAGTGCTAACCACTGAGCCACGCTCCATTAAAACTATACCATGGGAAGGAGACCGGGGGCCCATCACATCTCTCATTTCTTTGAAAGTGCAGCCCGATTTCCGATATTCCCTGCTCTTTCCCAACACCCCTGCAAGTTTTGTCCTTTCTAAGGTATCCAACTTTCCATGGAGGGAGAAATCATGATAAAATAACAGTACTTGGGAATGAATGCAATGGTCCTCCATTTTGAAGTATTTAATACAAGTTGTACCATTCACCAATTTTATTGCTTTTCTCGCCTGGACCTTTTGGAAGTTAGTGCTGAATCAATATCCATCAATCTTTTGGACAGTGTTTTCCAGATTATTTTTGTATCCAAAATCTCCGCACCTGCGCACTCACTTCTATCTGAAAGGCTTCTTATAAATTTGAGCAAGAACATGAGATAACAAGTTGGATATCTGTTATTCACCATGCCCGACTCTTCTCTCCACTCATTTGATGTTTTCTTTGAGATATAAAGAATCTAGTGATAAAACATTAATAAACCACAGCTGAACCACTTACGAGTGTGAGCAATTTTAGCAGCAAAGTTGCTTTAAACATGCGATGCTTGTTCATACAACAGCAAATTAGTACAACACCCCCAACCCAACTGTTAAAGTAACTTGATCTGAAGTAATTGTTAAGCAGAGAAACGTATGCTGTTCAGATATTTGAGGCCGTTCTTCCATTGAATATGATTGTGGCTGATCATTCAATTCACCGTTATAGGGTCATAGAGTTATAGAGATGTACAGCACAGAAACTCACAGGTCCAACTCATCCATGTCGACCAGATATCCTAAATTAATCTAGTCCCATCTCTTAGCACTTGGCCCATACCCCTTTAAAACATTCCTATTCATATACCCATTCAGATGCCTTTTAAATGTTGTAATGATCCCAGCCTCCACCACCTCTGGCAGCTCGTTCCCTTTGCATGAAAAAGTTGCCCCTTAGGTCCCTTTTTAAATCTTTCCCCTCTCAGGATGAAGGTTTGCTCGCTCAGCTGGAAGGTTCATGTCCAAACGTTTCGTCACCCTATTAGGTAACATCTTCAGTGGGCCTCCGGGCAAAGCACTGCTGATGATTCCTGCTTTCTATTTTAATGTTTGGGTTTTGTTTGGGTTTGGTGATGTCATTCCCTGTGGTGATGTAATTTCCTGTTCTTTTTCTTAGCAGGTGGTAGATGGGGTCTAACTCAATGCATTTGTTGATAGATTCCAGTTGGAATGCCATGCTTCTAGGAATTCTCATGTGTGTCTCTGCTTGGCTTGTCCTAGGATGGATGTGTTGTCCCAGTAGAAGTGGTGTCCTTCCTTATCTGTATGTGAGGATACTAATGAGAGAGGGTCATGTCGTTTTGTGGCCAATTGATGTTCATGTATCCTGGTGGCTAAGTTTTCTGCCTGTTTGTCCAATGTAGTGTTTGTTACAGTTGGTATTTTGTAAATGACATTAGTCTTGCTCGTTGTTTGTATAGGGTCTTCCAAGTTGAGGAGCTGCTGTTTAAGTATGTTGGTTCCAGCTCAGCGAGCAAGCCTACATCTAGAACCTCAATCTGAGCTACAAATCTTCTCAAAACTCGCTTTCCCCTCTCACCCTAAATCCATGCCCTCTAGTTCTGGACTCCCCCATCCCAGGAAAAGCACTTTGCCTATTTACTCTATCCATGCCCCCTCATAATTTTGTAAGCCTCTATAAGGTCACCCCTCAGGTTCTGATGCTCCAGCCTATTCAGCCTCTCCCTGTAGCTCAAATCCTCCAACCCTGGCAACATCCTCGTAAATTTTTTCTGAACCGTTTCCAGTTTCATAACATCCTTCCGATAGGAAGGAGACCAGAATTGCACATCAGCATTACTAAAATACAAATCAATTAAATATGGAAAATGCTGGAATTTCTCAATGGATCAGGCAGCATCTTGTAGAAAAAGAAACAGTTAATATTGTTCAGATGGAAGATCACGGTAACTGTGTTACTGTCTCCACTGAGGTTGCCAGACCTGCTGACTATTTGTGACCTTTTTTGTTTTTATTTCACATTTCCCACTGTCTGCAATATTCTATTTTGAAAAGTACAAAGAGACTTGAGGTTGAATTTAATGACTGTATTAGCCATCTTCTATGCCTCCCAGAGAGTCCCTGACAACTCATCTATAGCCTTTCTTGGGCTGTCCAAATTGGATTAAAAACCTGCCCTGCTATTGGTGTTGAAAGGCCTCCAGGAGGATGATCCTGCCTCCAATCAGAGGGCCCCACAGCTCTTTGCACTCAACAGCACCACCAGGAGTGGTGGCCACTGCTGGAACTGCAACAATTGCAGGACATGGAGCAGGGTAAAGGCCTTGGAGGAGAGGTACTGGGGAGGTGAGGAGAAGTTAGGCTCTCCATCCCTTGCTTTCCTGTCTCATGAACACTCCCACAGTCTCCCAGTCCATTCTCAAGGAGGTGGGGGCATTAAATTCAGACCTTTGCCTGCTGAGCAAAAACAAAGTCAAATCAACTCAGAAGTGCATCACTCTTTATACTGTCTCAGGGCATCACAAGACACTTTGGAAAACAATCAAGAAGTTTTCAAATGAGATCCCCACTTGTGATGTAGGAAACGTGCGCAGCAAATTTTGAGACCATGGTATTGAGCTGCTGTTTTGAGATGCAGCACACCGTAGGAGACGTGGGGATATGGAGAGCATGCCCACAGTGCTATATGAAAGGAAGCTCCAGATTTGTTGACCCAAAATTAATGAGGAAACTGCAACATTGCTTCAAGTCAGGATGGTTGTGACGTGGACAGGAGTGTGCATGTTGCGTCGTTAACATGTGGAAGCCTCTCTTTCAGAGGCTACGTGTCGATGGTTGTGTTGATGGAGCCTGGGTGAGTTGTTGCAGTCCATCTTGTGGCTGTTGTATGCTGCTGCAATTCTGCTTCAGTGCTGGAGGAAGTGAATGTTGAAGATTGCGGACAAGGCGTCAATCAAGTGAGTTGCTTTGTGCTGGATGGGTGTTGTGCTTCTCAAGTGTTTTGGGAGCTACACTCCTCCAAGCAAGTGGAGAGTATTCCTTCCAGCTCATGATTTGCACCATGTAAATGATGGACAGGCTTTGGGAGTTAGAAGTTGAGTTACTCACTACAGCATTTAACCCACTTTGGTAGCTGCAGAATATATATAGCTGGTGCAGTTATGTTTCTGGTTGGTAGTAACTAGTAAGGATGTTGCTAATGCAGCAGTAATGTGTTGACTATTCAAAGGAGATGGTTCGATTCTCTCTTGGGGAACAGTCATTACTGAGCCCCTTTGCAGCTTGAATGGAACCTGGATTTAATCAAACACTGTTGAAAAATGTGGTGCTGGAAAAACACAGCAGGCCAGGGAGCATCCGAGGAGCAGGAGAATTGACGTTTTGGGCATAAGCCCTTCTTCAGGAATGAGGCTGCTGTGCCAAGCGGGCTGAGATAAAAGGTAGGGGGGAGGGAATTTGGGGGAGGGGCGCTGGGAATACGATAGGTGGAAGGAGGTGAGGGTGAGGGTGATAGGCCAGAGAGGGGGTGGGGGCGGAGAGGTCGGGAAGAAGATTGCAGGTCAAGAGGGCGGTGCTGAGTCCGAGGGTTGGGACTGAGATAAGGTGGGGGGAGGGGAAATGAGGACGCTGGAGAAATCTACATTCATCTTGTGTGGTTGGAGGGTTCCGAGGCAGAAGATGAGGCGCTCAGCCCGCTTGGCACACCAGCCTCATTCCTGAAGAAAGGCTTACGCCCGAAATGTCGATTCTCCTGCTCCTCGGATGCTGCCTGGCCTGCTGTGTTTTTCCAGCACCACATTTTTCACCTCTGGTCTCCAGCATCTGCAGTCCTCACTTTCTCCTATTTAATCAAACACATGCATGTTACAAATTTCAGTCACAATGAGTGGTGTTCATTTAATCACAGTTTCTAGTCTCCCAGTGATATCCAAACAAGCTCATTAAGACAGAACTTTTTTTTGAACAATTAAGCCCATTTAAGAAAATGATACCCTTGTTAGCTGCCCATTTTGATGTTTGACGTGTCTGCAATGACATTGTCAAAACATTAACTGGAAAGAAAATGTGGCTTTTCGTTTCTCACCAATTAAAAGGCGAGTCATCTGCCCAAAGAATTTAAGGAAACATGGATCATAGCTTGGGAAAGTGCTTCCAAAATGTTTTGAAGTTATCCATCACGCAGGGCAGCTTCACAATATTTCTGGAACTGCCCAAGTCATATCTGCTTGAGTGGACTAAACCTCTTGAAAAAACTTTTAAAATGGAGGGTAGATTTCATTTTGCAGTCCAGCAAAGTGCATAATTAAGTGAGACAGGGTGTTTAAGAATTTCTTATCACTTACACTGTGAATGGAACTTTTAAACATACTGATAAAAAAGGCATTAATGGAAGAAGTACCCAAGTAAATGAGTTGGTATCACAAGCAGATTTTTTGGGTACTGGCCACTAGAACTTAGTGTCCACTTATGTTCCATTTATCTCACGGCGTGTTGTGAATTGATTCAGCAAGCAAGTCTTGAAAATAAAGCTTGACCTACCCTAAGTAATTACAGATAATGCTGGAAAAACCTGGTAACTATGTCAAATTTCCTTGTGAAAAGATAAGAATTACGAGCAGTGGTAAGAAATTCAATCCTTCGAGCCTGCAGTGCCATTCAACAAGATAATTTTACTTGTATCTTCCCACACATAATAAAAACTGATCTAAAAGCATGAGCACACACACTTTGTGATTACAGAGGTATTTTAAGACTTTTGTAAATAAACCCGTTGCATACCTAACAAATACTGTCATCTGTGGATTGCTCTGAGATATATAAAATATTGAGTCTGATCCACCATTCATTCAGTTGTACAGAAACTGACCCTTTGGTCCAACCAGAGGGTCATATTCCCAAACTAAACTACTCCCATCTGCCTGTGCCTGGCTGATATCCCTCCATAACTTTCCTATTTATGAACTTATCCAAATACTTTTTAAACATTGTATCAACACTATCTCAGTTTAATGTAGCCTCAAATACACTTTCCCATCCATTCCCCATATTCCTTGATATTGTGACAGACCAAAAATCTCTCTCAACAGCCACAAATAGATTCGCTAATGAAACACCCGCAAACCCTCTGCGGTAAAGAATTCTGAAGATTCACAACTCTCCGATCAAAAGGAATTTCTCTTCATATCAGTCCTGAATGATTGACTCCTTATCCTGAAACTGCAGCTATCTTGTCTGCACAGTGAAGCCGTGCATGTAACTTTCAAGTATGGAAGTTGTTGTTAAGGAAGAGGTACAATTTGAATTACCTGTTAAAAAAAGTGCTCTTGGCAATTAGATTTTCAGATCAATGGCCTCTGTGTCTGTCAATGAGTTTCAACACAAAGGCAAATACATTTTTAATCTTTGCTATGAATGCTGACTCTTCATCTAGTCAAACTGGGCTCTTGCTGAATAAGGCATGTGTTGTGTAAAGAAACAGTTGTAAAAACAACCAGGAAGGCTGGGTGTAATTAGGGATGCGCATATCTGGAAAAGGAAGTTTATTTCATTTGACTTCAATTTGGAATAATCTTTACCCTGTTTTGAATTTTTCTCAAAGCAGAATATGCTTGTGTTAGGTCACAGTGCCAAATTAAAAAGAACAATTTACAATACACTGCTCATACTCTATGCCAAAAGGAAGTAGGTACTCCAGGATTGTCATAGAATACCTACAGTGTGGAAACACGCCCTTCAGCCCAACAAGTCCACACTGACCCTCTGTAGAGTAACCCACCCAGACCCATGCCCCATCCCATTACTCTACATTCCCCATCCCATTACTCTACATTTGCCCTGACTAATGCCCCTAAACCTATACATCCCTGAACACTATGGGCAATTAAGCATGGCCAGTTCACCTAACCTGCACATCTTTGGATTGTGGGAAGAAACACACATAGACACAGGGAGAACGTGCAAACTCCACACAGTCACCCAAGGCTGGAATCAAACCCAGATCCCTGGCGCTTTGAGGCAGCAGTGCTAACCACTGAGCCACTCTGCTGCCCTCATGTATAAAGTAACAGAATCGTTTATATGTGTAATATCAAATTGGCATTAAAATCAGTTGCCTGGGTGGTGTAGTCAGCAATGTAGTCAAATCTGCATTGTTAACTAGGTCAAAACTTACTGCACACTTATGTATTAAAGGTTGCCCATGTTGGAATGGGACTGAAACCACAGCAGCTGGGATAACACAGCAGATATCTTTGCCAAACTTCGATGGCATCATGATGACTTCTAGCTGATACCAGCATTTTATTTCCAGATTTTTAAAACTGACTTCAATTTCTCAAGCTGCTGCCGTTATAGGATTTGAGCTTGCATCCTCTGCTATTGACATTCTAGTTATAGCAAAGTGGCCACCATGATGAATGGAACTCCCATCATGAGCACGAGGCTGCGACATAGTTTCTACAGCCTCTGACTAATCTTTCCTTGTTAAATATTCTAAACCATCATGGTTTGTTCAAAGTGTCTTTAAGCATAAATTGAAAGTCAAGATATAACCCAAATTGCAACACTCAATGGCCTTAATAGTAACAATTTGTATTTGTATAACACCTGTAATGTCACAAAAGACTTTTCAAGATGCATTATAGGGGCTTTATCAAGCAAAATTTGATACCAGATCAATGTACTTCATTATTAATAGAATCACTACAGTATGGAAAGCAGGCCATTCAGCCCATTGAGTCCACAGTGAAGACCATCTCTGTAACCCTGCATTTCCCATTGCAAAGAATCAAATCAGTTGGTAGGCTGGAGTTGATGTGAACCATGACCAGTCTCTTGAAGCACTTCATAACTATGGATGTTAGAGCTACCTGACTGTAATCATTGAAGCACGCTACATTTTTTTTGTTGATACTGGGATGACAGTGATCTTCTTAAAGCTGGTGGGGACTTCAGATCATGGCAAGGATTGGTTGAAGATATCTGTGAACACTCCATGCAGAGGGTGGTATGTGAATGGAATGAGCTGCCAAAGGAAGTGGTGGAGGCTAGTATAATTGCAACATTTAAGAGGCATTTGGATGGGTATATGAATAGGAAGGGTTTACAGGGATATGGGCCGAGTGCTGGCAGGTGGGACTAGATTGGTATGGGATATCTGGTCGGCATGGACAAGTTGGACCGAAAGGTCTGTTTTCGTGCTGTATATCTCTATGACTCTAACCTACCTAACCTGCACTTCCCTGGACACAATAGGGCAATTAGCATGACCAATCCACATAACCTGCACAGCTTTGGATTGTGGGAGGAAATCGCAGCACCCAGGGGAAACTCATGCACACATGGGGAAAATGTGCAAACTTCACACAAGACAGTTGACTGAAGGTGGAATCAGACCTGGGTCTTTCTCGGTCTGAGGCACTGAGCTACCATGCCACCCCCAAGGATGGAAACCAATTGTGGATACATAGAGGTAGGTTGGAAGGAGTGTCTTATAGGAAGGAGAGAAACAGGAAGATTAAGGATGAGATTACAGAGGGTTGGGTCCAAAGAGTTAACAACACAGCTGACAATGGCGGACAGTTGAAAATCAGAAATACTCAAGAGGCTGGAATTAGGAGTCTCTGCACGCCTTCAGGTTTCTACAATTACTAACAGTTAAGATCTAATTGAATGTCAGAATAGGTTTGAGGGGCTGAATAGCTTACCTGTGTTCTGATGTCCATCTTGCTGGATGTCACGTGGTATTGTTCACATTGTTGCAAAGAGGGAGTGCAATTGTCCGGAAGAACTGAGGAGGCATGTAGATCTCCAGTGAAACTATTTCAGTGATGTTTGGAAAAGGCCTCTCCAAAGGCTCTGAAGTAAAGATTTCTGACAGGTAGCTGGAAAATAAATAGTCATCACAGCTGCATAAGAAAGTTTACCTACATGCTTCATAACGGTTTTTAATTTTTGGCGCAAGCTGGAACCATTTATTCTGGACATTTTTTACATTGATCAGGAAGAAGATACAGTTGAATGGCCTGGGGATCGAATATTATATTACTCAATCCACATCAGGATTTGACATTTCCTGTTCCATTACATTAGGCCGAAAGCCAAAGTAAATAGAGTCATAGAGATGTACAGCACAGAAACAGGCCCTTTGGTCCAACTTGTTGATACCTAGCAGATATCCTAAATTAATCTAATCTTCATCCATCTGAGCCTAAAGAAATAGCGCTCATCTTCAGGAAGGTATACAATCTTCGATTGTAAGGTGTAGTGCATCTTAGGAAAGTAGTCCATTTTAATACTGGGTCCAGTTTGAGGGATCACAGGACTATTTTCCACTTTATGTTTTACTCTGACCAAACATTTCAGACAGATAAGAAACTCCAGTACACCAGTCATCAATGCCTTTGAGGAAGATGATGAGTCATCAAAGAACGGCCATCTTGACTTCATATAGTTTCACAAGTTCTACGTATAAATCCTGTATGAGCTCAGGCTGCATTAATCATCCACACTCCTATAGCTTTGTACGTCATAAAAATGTGACTAAGACACCAAGCTCAAAAATATTGCAGAACTGCGCACAGTTTTACTCTGGGGTCTCATGTTTTATTTAGGATTTGGTTTAGAGTTGGCTGGAGTTAAAGTACTTAAAGTCTGCAGTGTTGGGAGAAGAGGATTTATGGCATTGGTCTGGACTTTATTCCAGCTCAATTTCTAAACATGAAACGGCCAAGGACTAAGGGATGGCAATACCCCACACTCGCCTTTTCAGCTGATGATAATACAATATGTATAATTAATTTGTTGCCAGTACATGACTCAAATGCCCCACCAGGTGGTAAAATCTAATCAGTTTTTTTCTAAACCTCATGTTTTGTTTGGATTGATTTTCTGATTGTCAAATTAAATTGCAGTGTGGCATGAAACCTTCAAGTGGATTATTTTTAATCCAGAGAAATCCATATCCAGGCCGAATTTTGCTCAGCTAGCTGTTTGTTTTGGAGGATTCAGCAGTATCCGAATTATATTTACAGTTTGCAGATTCCTGCCCATTTATATTTCCCAGTGACCCACAGAACACTCTTGGACTTAAAGATTCATCTCTTGGTGTGAGTAAAAGCCTGGACAAAAATCATTGGGGTATGAAAGAAGATTGGTTACTTTTCACATTCTTTTTCAGTACTACTATTTATTACCTGGCAAAATATCTTAAATGTTCTTTAAGCCTGGTGAGCTGATGGGTCAGTCAGAGACTGGAGGTGATGTCTTGAGACGTTCAGAAAGAATTTGCGTCACACATACACAGGGTGGTTAAAAAGGCATTTAGTATACTTGCCTTCATTGTTCAGATCTTTCAGTATAGGAGTTGGGATGTCACATTAAAGTTGTACAGGACATTGCTGAGACCTCTAATGAGGTACTGTGTGCAGTTCATCCTGTTATTGAAGGATGACTTTAAACTGGAGATGGTTCAGAAAAGATTTACCAGGATGTTGCCAGGGATGGAGGGATTGAGTTGCAAACAATAGACTGGATAGGCTGGGACATTTTTCACTGGGTGTTGAGGGGTGACCTTATAGATGTTTAGAAAATCATGAGGGACATAGATAAGGTGAACAGCAAAGGTCTTTTCCCTAAGATGCGTGAGTTCAAAATTAGGGGACATGTGAGGAGAAAAATTTTAAAAAGGACATGAGGGGGCAACCTTTTTGCACTGAGAGTGATTAGTGTGTGGAATGAGCTGCCAGAGAAAGTGGGAGATGCAGGTCCAGTTGCAATATTTAAAAGAAATTTGTATAAGTACATGAATAGGAAAGGATTGAAGGAATATGGGCTAGGAGCAGGCAGGTGGGACCAGATTCATTTGGAATGTGGTCAGCATAGACTAGTCGGACCGAAGGGTCTGTTTCCATGCTGTATGAGTCTGTGACCATGTCAATGTGTGACTCTTGTTGATGTCCTTATTCTGATTTTATTATGTACTGGTTTGGAACTGACAAGCGCTTATTGTGCAAGGAAGATTCATGATTTGCTTTCACTCAAGTGAATTATTTACATGCTTTTGATGAAAGTCTGAAAAGCTGGAAGGTTGCATCTGTAGCCACTGATGGGCCCGCCAGATTTCTGTCTGGTTCCTGATATAAACCTAGTTCAAAATGCAAGTAAATACAAAGAGATAGAGCTTCTTGGTGCAAAGGGGTATTTAATGATCATAAGGCTGGAAATAATTCTTGATGTCACAAGGAATTAAGGGCTACGGGAAGAATGCTGGTAAGTGGAGTTGAAATGCCCATCAGCCATGATTGAATGGCGGAGTGGACTCGATGGGCCGAATGGCCTTACTTCCACTCCTATGTCTTATGGTCTTATGGTCTAAATTGGTGACAGGGTAGATTAGCTGCAGTTAGTGTGCAGAACCCAGTGATCTGATTGTTCTCACTGAGTCCTACTGATTGCTCTTATGAGTGTGTGTGAGGAAAAGACAGTATTATGTGTATCAACAGGACAAATTTAACAGAGTGAACTGCTGTGTAAGAGGGAGAAAGGAGAGAATGCATGGGAAAAGGTAACTGGATCAAAGAGGTGAGAGATAAGGAGAGAAGATAAGGAAAGATGGAGGCAGATGGGAGAAGGCATAAAAGAGAAAAAGGAGTTGAAAGAGATGTAACTCAGGAAGTGCAGACAGAGAAACAGAAGCTCAGGAAGAGGAGGAAAAAGACAGGAAAACTATATTCAGACCAATGGAAAGAAATCAAATGCTTTACTGATTGTGTCAGTCTGTAATGGTGGACTTCTTATTTCTTTATTTTCATATTTTTTTCCTAAGAATTTGAACACAAGAACCTGTACTAGGTACGTTTGTACCTAAGATGGCGTCATAACTGATGACTTGGAAACTTTTCACTGTACTCATGTGAATATATGTGACAATAAAACTAATTCAATTCAGTTCAATTTTCACACTAAAAGTGCACATAGCTTGAGAAGGGGAGGAGAGGGGACTCGGTGTGACATTAATTGCTATGAACTATCCAAATGAGGAAAACATTGTTTATTTTTTCTAATATAGACCGCTGGCTCTTTCAGAAATATAGATAGATGAAGTGTCAGTGCAGCAAGCTAAGGAAATTGATCTCTCCATTCTGCTGTGCCTGTAGCATCCAACAGCAGTCTTCAGAAAGCTTGTCAATTGGACATATTGCCATAGACTGAGGGCTTACTGTCAACAGCATCCACTGTTACTCATCAGTATAGGAGTGGCTGTTAGGAGCTGTTCCAGATGAAACAAACTCAAAATATCTCAGTCTGGATTTTGCCTTCTCCATCCAGTCAATGGGTTGGTGGTGGGTGATTCATAAAATGCAGCAAGTGGTGTTCCCATTACATTCCTGTCTAAAACCAACCTACCTGGCATTTTACAGGGGGGTTGTGAAGGAGGTGTCAGATTACCTGGTCTCTTTAGGGCTTATTGAGACTCTTTCTTGGTCAATAAATTGTCACCAATTACTTCATTCTGCTCTGCTGATATTTTATCTGTGGTGGGGGATGTCATACACCTGGAGGGCAGTCCGGCAGCTTTTCTGCATGGGCTGGTACAGGTACAGACCAACCACAACCTGGATAGTATAGCAGGGCTGAGGGGTTGAAAGGTCTCATCCTATCTCCTACGTGTATCCCACACAGATTTCCACTCTGCTCCTTCATTGGTGTGGAGCTGGCGTCACAGAGAGGCACATACCAAATAAAGACAGAAACATAAACAGAAATTGCAGGAAAAGCTCAGCAGGTCTGGTTAGATCACTGGAGAGAAAACAATGCTAACGCTTTGGGTCCAGTGACCCTTCTTCAGAACAAATAAGGGCAGGCAGTTTGCTTCATTAAGGAGGCCAAAAGATAGGCCTTTTCAAATATATTCTTTGGGATGTAGGCATATTGCCAACAAGATTCTGGATTAGTGGTGCTGGAAGAGCACAGCAGTTCATGCAGCATCCAAGGAGCAGCGAAATCGACGTTTCGGGCAAAAGCCCTTCATCAAGAATAAGGGCAGTGAGCCTGAAGTGTGGAGAGATAAGCTAGAGGAGGGTGGGGGTGGGGAGAAAGTAGCATAGAGTACAATGGGTGAGTGAGGGAGGGGATGAAGGAGATAGGCAGGTCGGACGAGTCCAGACAAGTCATGGGGACAGTGCTGAGCTGGAAGTTTGGAACTAGGGTGAGGTGGGGGAAGGGGAAATGAGGAAACTGTTGAAGTCCACATTGATGAGGAAGCAAATGTGGCTGTGGTAGCGAGTTTGTTTCACGACATGGTTAAAGAGCTTCAGGGCAGAGGAAATGACCTGGGAGTTGCAGTGGGAGAGGGACTCCCTGAGATTCTTGCAGAGGGAGGAGGAAAACTTCTTCAAGTCAGGCATCCTTACAAGAGGATTTGCAGTAGGGTTAAAATCAACGAGGTGAAAACAATGACTGCAGATGCTGGAAACCAGACTCTGGATTAGTGGTGCTGGAAGAGCACAGCAGTTCAGGCAGCATCCAAGCAGCAGCGAAATCGACGCTTCGGGCAAAAGCCCTTCATCAGGAATATGGCCTGCCTTTGTTGCCCATTGCCAGTTGCCCCAGAACTGAGGGCTTGCTCAGCCACTGCAGAGGGCAGTTAAAAAGCAGCCATATTGCCGTGGGTCTGGAGTCACACACAGACCAGGCCAAGTAGAAAGACAGATTTCCTTCCCTTAAAGGACACAGTGAATCAGATCATCGATTTACAACAATTGATGAAATGGTCACCATCACTGAGACCGTCTTCATATTCCAGATTTATTAATTGAATTCGATTCCAGTTTGCTATTGTGGTGAAATCTGAACCCATGTCACACAGAGCTTTAGTCTGGGCCTCTGGATTGTCCAGAGACAGTATCTCCTCCAATTTCATCAAATCTGCATGAACGCATGGATGGTCTTCATCATCCGAATGAAAAACGTGTAGACACTTAAGTAACTAAAACAATACATTTCCTGCTATTTCTGAAGATGTTTATCTTTCGGCTATTTGCGCAGCCCGAAGGGGCTTTTATCAGTTAGTGAATATAAAATAAGAAACTTCACACAGAACAGAATAATGCAGCTCTGTGGCAACCCCCCCTTTCCCTCCAGCTGCAGGGAAACATTGAAGTTTAAAATGTACAGCTTCAAATATTCTTTAGTGAGTCTGCAAATACCTACTTTGGAAAACAAAACTGTTTTCAGAATAGTTATCTCAAAAAATTTCAAAGGCACAGAGATCCTTTTGAATACTGCAAAGAAAATCTCAGTACTTGGAAGTCTTGGCTCCGGATATCAGAGTGGTTATTTTTCTCAATTTATGTATTTTATATATTCCCTCATTTATTTATTTTATTCATGTGTTCAGGAGCACCATCAGGAAATATTTCTTCAAATTATGGATAATGGGAAACTGGAATGTACATCATTGTGCTATAAATCTGGGTCGATTCTGAGAATTAAAAAATGAGTATAGAGCAGATTAGTGAGACTAAAATAAAATGTGGATGCTGAAACAATGAGAAACAGAAAGTGCTGGAGAAACTCTGCAGGTCTGGCAATACCTGTAGAGAAAAAACAAGAGTTAGCATTTCACATCTAGTGACCCTTCTTCAGAACTGGGCTAGTTAGACTGGTGGTTAAATGAAAATTTCAAAACTGAGATTTGTAGATTTTTATTAAACAAGTGTTAGAATAAATAGGCAAGGTCTTTTCCCCAGAACAGGGGATTCCAAAACCAGAGGTCATAGGTTTAAGGTGAGAGGGGTAAGATTTAAAAGGGACCTAACAGGCACCTTTTTCATGCAGAGGGCGGTGTGTCTATGGAATGAGCTGCCAGAGGAAGTGATGGAGGCTGGTACAATTATAACATTTTAAAAGGTATCTGGATGGCTATATGAATGGGAAGGGTTTGGAGGGATATGGGCCAAATGCTGGCAAATGGGACTGGATTGATTTGGAATACCTGGCCAGCATGGATAAGTTGGACCAAAGGGTCTGTTTCCATACTGTACATCTCTTTGACTCTTATTAACGGTTATGGAACCAACATGGAATTAGATCAAATATGACTTTTTTTACATAATCAACCTGTCCAATCATGTTATGACACATCTCTGGAGTATGTGCAATTTGTAACCTGGTCCAGAGGTAGGGACACTGCCAGTGTTCGACAGGAATCTGATAGTATACTCATTGGGTCATCTGGAACTAACCTTTGGTACAGGAACCAATGGCTTGAATGGGCAAATCCTGATCCTTCATTCTGGGTTTAAAAATGAGTGTCTTTGGTTTTTGTCTGCTTTTCAAGAAAGACAAGATTCAAGTTGTTATCAATTGGTTGTGACATGTCCTGTAGGAAAACCTCAAGCTTCGAGGGGTAAGAATCTGTCTGTATTCAGCTGGGCTCTGATGCAGTCACTGTACACAATGGGGAAAGGATTTCCGAAGTGTGACACGGACCAACACTGACTTTACTGTCATGCACTATTCTTCCACAAAATATTTAGAACAGTGATTGGATCACAATTTGATCTCCTGTGCAATTTTTAAAAAAATGCATTTACACTAAATAAATGTTCTTAATCAAGTTTTTTTGGAAATGTTAAAATGTAGTCGTGCTCATTACGCAGGTTATTTGAGGATCCCAATCTTCTGTCATCACAATCAAATGGTCGCTGAACTGTGAAATAGATTGCAAAACAGTAAAGTCTTACAGTGTAATCGCAAACTGCGATACAGTGGCTTCCTGGAGGTTTTAACACATAGGGGCTAAATTGTGACCCCCATCACCATCAAGGTCTGAACAGAGATAAAGAGGCACACCCTCCCCATTTTGCCCTCTGGCCATTTTCCTGGAGGCTGGATGGTGGTGATAGGCTGTGACACAGCTGCACTATCCAACAGCAGCAGGGCAAACTCCACCTGACCGGAGGTGACTTTCCAGCAGATCAGGGTATTGGGAACAAGGGGTTTCAGTAGAGTGCAGCAGTGAGCCTAGAGACCATCTCACCTGCCCATTGGCATATGTACCTCCAATCTGCCCAACACACTGGTTCTCCTCAACCCAACTGCCATGGGCCAAGGTCAAAGGCCTTTTATTCTTTCAAATTTGGGAAGTGGGAGGCAAGATGAATCAAGATGCAAAACATTGGTTGTCTATGTGGAGCCTCGGTCCCTGATCTTCGCTGCATGCTCCAGCCTTGATATGGGGCACTCCCTTAGCCTACTGGTGTACCTCTTCCCCAGCTCATTGTCACCAATGGAGTCCTTCACATTGTCCAGAACAAACAATGAGTACTGTCTCAGGAAATAGCCACAATGCTCCATGGTGAGCTAACATCTCTCCTATTCCTTCTTCCCCCTTATTGTTGCTGCTGCTGAGGTAAAGGGTAAGCTCAGCAGCTTTATACTAAAGGGAAGAAAGGCTGAATACAGGGAAACCAAACTAAATCAGATGGAGGATATGGTATAAAGAGAGACATGGGTATAGTGGATGTGGAAGAGTGCAAAATGAAGCCATGTGGTGTGGGATTTGTCAAAGTGATGGTTTGCATGTTAGGTATGATATAGTTCTTGAAAACAAAGCAGAAATTATGCCGTACACTATGTAGAAGGACCAGTTAGAAAAGTAACTGAACTGATCTGCCATAGATGCAGCAATAACCTTTCAGCTCAGTTGGCTGGGCAGTTAGTTTACGATATAGTATGATACCAACATCATGGGTTCAATTCCACACCAGCTGAGATTACCACAAAGGATTTGTCTTCTCAACCCCTCCTCTCACCTAAGTCAATTGACCCTCAGGATAAACCACTACCAGGTGTCTCTCTCTCTTATGAGAAAGTAGAACTCTGGCAATTTAACCTTTTACTTTTAGGAGGGTCATTCATATTCAATCAGGTGATATTTATGTTATCTCCCCAAACTTCAGAACTAGATTTGAGTAACATGGTACTGAAAGATTCAATACATGTTCACCATAGCTCCTGGTATCTGCATGTATCACACTCACAGATACTCCAATAATTTCAAACTATTACCGTGTCATGCTGCAAGTGGCTCAGTTAAAATGGAGACTGAGACCTTGACATCATCAGGTCACATGTTAAGATATCGTGATGATATCATAAGATGTCTCTTAAAGGTATATGGCATGTCAGATGTGAGATATAACCACAGTAACAGTAGTTAGAAGCATCCCCTCTTAAAGACTTTGTTACACTTGAGATTGGGAGTTGCTCTTTCAGCCTGAAGTGCAACAGTACAGGAGAGATTCCCTGGATGGGAGCCCGAGACCAAGGCCGTTGCCAGTCCCTAGGAGGTGGTCCTGGGGCTGTGGGATCCCCCCAGTCTCATCGTTTTCCGGGCCCTAGTGGGAGAGGGAAGCTGCAAGCATCAGGATAGAGAAGGTTTGGATGTTCCCACTGTTTAATGCATGGACCATCTTGGATCAGAAGTGCTGATATTTAATATGGAACTGCTTCGGGAGTCAGCCTGTATAGAAGTTGAGAGAAAAACTGCAATATCGCAGACTTTTCCTTCTCTCTGCATATGTGTCACAGAGCTCACCAAAATGCTTGCAACAATAGATTTAATTTTATGACGCATAAGTTCACCACTAATTAACTAATTGAATCTAATTAGTTCAACTAACATTGAACTAATGTTCTCATTAGTTAGCAAGCCTAATACTTAACGTAATTGGGAAGTTCTTTAGCAGTGCTGAAAATGTGTTGCTGGTTAAAGCACAGCAGGTTAGGCAGCATCCAAGGAACAGGAAATTCGACGTTTCAGGCCAGAGCCCTTCATCAGGAAAGGCTGAAATGTCGAAACGTCCCGAAACGTCGAATTTCCTGTTCCTTGGATGCTGCCTAACCTGCTGTGCTTTAACCAGCAACACATTTTCAGCTCTGATCTCCAGCATCTGCAGACCTCACTTTTTACTCGAAGCTCTTTAGCAGTGACCTGCCTCAGTGGCTGATCTTGCCTGGGGAGGGAGGAGGGTCCAGGTAGCAGTGAGTTTATGGGCCATCCTCTCTCTTCCTTCATTGCCTCTCCTACCTCCTGTCTCTCCCTCCTTCAAACCTACACCAATGAAACAAGTGAGGTGCAACATGGTGTTTTCCTTCTGTGTCAAGCAGGTAGGGATAATATGTAAAATAAAGTCTGGCATTCGGCATTGCAAGTGTTGAACCTTTTCTGCAAATATGAATTTACAATCATTATGTACAATGCAGTGTGCAAGTCACGTTAATGAGACAGCTACCAAAAGCAATGTTAGGATCTGCACATTATAAATAGCTAATGGGACTTCTTCCTGTCAAATTCACAATAATGTACAATGCTGTTAAGATTAAAATTTGTACTCTCTGGTTTGTTTATTAGTCACAGTAAGATCACCTACAGGGCGCACACAAACTAAGACTGCATTGTATCATATTTGCTCTTGATATTAATGACCCATGCTGCGAATATTGGACTATTTCTGTAATTGTTTGTCCAGAATGGACATTACCATTTTACAAGCAGCTGTTTGTCATTGCTTAGTGAATCATGAAAAGGAGACAAATAACACGCATGTTTGGTGGAAGGGTTAAGAGGGAGGAAAGTGAGAGGCCCAGACACACAAGAAATATGAGGCCCCAGAGGACATTCTCCATTTTCAAAGCACCCTGTTCCTCACTTTGCTACATAGAATCCCCACATTGTGAAAACAGGCTATTCAGCCCATCAGGTCCACACTGACCCTCTGAAGAGCATCCCACTCAGTCCACCCTGCTATCCTATCCCCATAACCCTGCATTTCCCATGGCTGATGCACCTGGCCTACACATTTTTGGAATGTGGGAGGAAATGAGAGCACCCGGAGGAAGCCCACGCAGACATGGAGAGAATATGCTAACTCCACACAGACGGTCACCTGAGGGTGGAATCGAACCAAGGTCCCTGGTGCGGTGAAGCAGCAATGCTAAGCACTGAGCCACTCTGCTGCTGTTTCCACACTGGAGATCTCCCACTGACTCTCAAACTTGGGGAGCCCATCATAATTAGACAGTCCTGGGAAAATCCTAGCTCAGTGATTGCTGCCCACACAGTGTGGTCTTCTGACCCTCATTTGTTGCTGAAGGCCAGGGCCAGAGGCCTAGAGGAAAATTCCCATGCACAGTCTCCTGTCTCAAATCACCTCACCTCAGAATTATTTCTTAGTTTATTCAGGTGATGTGGGCTTTGCCGGTTACTGGTAACCCACAAGATGTTGAGTGGGGGACTCAGTAATGCAATCGAACAGCAAGTGAAGAAAGTTAGATTCTCTATTGTTGGGCATTGCCTGGCACTTTTGTTGGGCACAAATAATGCTTGCTGCTTGTCAGTCTGAGTGTGAATGTTGTCCATGTCTTGCTCCATATGGATATAGGCTGCTTCAACTGAAGGTGATTGGGCATAGGTCACCACTCTGAGAAACTCCTGCAGAGATGGCCTGGGACTGAAATGACTGCCATCACAACCATATTCCTTACTGCCAGGTAAGACCCCAAACAACAGAGAGCTTTCCCCTGATCCCCATTGACCCATGTTTTTATAGGACTCTTTGATGCCATACTTGGTCGAAGGTGGCTTCCATGTGAAGGACAATCATTTTTCCCTCGGCTTTGGAGTTCAGCCCATCATTGAAATACTTGTCAAGCCTCCTCCTTCTGTTATTTATTTATTTATGAGTTCTCTACCGTTCATAATTCAATGTGGCAGGACTGCAAATCTTAGATCTGACCTGTTGGTTGTGGGATTGCTTATCCATAACTATCAAATGCTGGTTCTGCTGTTTGGCACACAGGTAGTCCTGTGTTGTAGCTTCGCCAGGTTGACATCTCGTTTTTGGGTCTGCCTGGTGCTGCCCTTGGAATGCCCTCCTGCACTCTTCACACAATCAGGGCTGATCCCCTGGCTTGATAGTACTGGTAAATTTGCCAAGTCATAAGGTTCAGGCTTTTGTGCCATGTCCTCAGTGGTACACGTTGTAGAAAAGCATTGCCAGGGTGGGATGGACCTTTGAGAATGTTGGTGGCCTTTCCTTGACAGCGGACCTGGTAGATAGATTCTTTCAATGGGACATTGGCCTTTGTGATTGTCCAGGCAAAGTTCACCACTCTCTGTAACCATCTCTGATCTTGAATGGTACAGTTGCCATACCAGGTAGTGATACATCCAGACAGAATGCTATCAATGCTATAAACGTTGGCAAGGGTATTTGTCATCATGCTTAAGGGCCTGAGGAAGAAGAGAGGTTGTTGGGCCTTTGTAACCAGTGCACCCACATGAATAGTCCAAGAAAGCTTGTTGTGAATAACCACTCCCAGGAGCTTGACACTCTTCACTCGTTCCACCTCTGTGTTGTTAATGTGTAGGGGGTCATGAGTAACATCCCACTGAAAGTCAATAATGAGTTATTTGGTTTTGCTGGGACTGAGAGCTAGGTTGTTCTCAGTGCACCATTTTTCCAGGTCTCTCACTTCCCACCTCACTTTATCTCCACAAGGATATCCAGTGTTAGCATTTCCCAGTGCTCAGATGGTAATAATCCATCCAGTTCCATAGTGGCTTGATACAACTGAATAGCTTGGTAACCCATTTCAGAGGCAAACACGTGGTTGTTGGTTAGGAATCACATGTAGGCCTGCAGATATCTTTCCCCTCAAGGGCATCAGTGAAAGGATGGGCTTTTAAACATAAATGAATTCAAATTTCTCCATCTGCCCTGGTGGATTTTGAATTCACAGGCCCAGAGCATTAACTAGCTTGTTTCCATTAATAATGTAGTAAGATTACTGATCTACATCACTGTACCTCCTACTGGTGGTCCATGCTCCATGCACTTCCTTCCTATTGCCAACTGAAATGGGACAGACTCCTTGTTATTGCAATGGATTGATCTTGACTATTTCTGAAGCAGAGCTGAGAGTGTGGTGCTGAAAATCACAGCAGGTCAGGCAGCATCCGAGGAGCAGGAGAATCTGGAATGAAGGGCTTATGCCCGAAACGTCAAATCTCCTGCTCCAGCACCTGCAGTTGTCAATGATCTCCAGCATCTGCAGTCCTCACTTTCTCCCTGTTTCTGAAGCAGCCATTTTCGCTGCATTGAATATTTTTAAATAATGATCAAAGTGTTCGGGGAGATGAAGGAATAAAAAGACAAAGTTTATTTATTTTTTCTCCTGGGTCTCTTGTGGTGGTATCTTGGATATGAAGCAATTCCTGGAGAAACTATGATTCACAATTCTTCCTTGTTGTATAATTATCACAAGCAGGACTTTTAGAGCTTTAGAAAAATAAAGAGGATTGGGCACCGTGAAGATGAAAACTGATGCAACTTTATTAAGCAGTTGCACTAATTACAGAAGCTTGAACATACAGGATTTGACCAGACCTCTTCAGTCATGTCCCAGTTCCATGTGATCTGACATCATATGACAACACTGATGATGCAGTTTGGCTATTAGCATGTAGCTCTGAATGCATATGCTATACTTATATCAGAGAGAACATACTGCAGGCAGATAGAAAAGCTAAGTTGTACAATGTTGGTCATTTTCAGGCCTGCGGGTTTCTGTTTGCAGACGTCCAACAGGAACTGGGACTGTGTTCCTCCCCATCCAGTTGGTGGCACATCTTTTAGTAGTCAGGCTGCAGATCAGCTATGACCTCATCAAATGGTGCATCAGGCGTGAGGGCTTGTATGGCCTACTCCTGTTCCCACACTTCTAACATTCCAATGTCATCTCTGCTTGTTGGTACAAACCAATGTCCAGAACATCAGGCAGTTTTCAGAGTGTGCTCTACTCATACAGGCTGCCCTGTTTCCCATATTGTAACAGTGACCACACATCAAAAGTTGTTCCTAGGCTGTCAAGCTTCTAATTTTGTGAGGTTGCAAATCATCTGATCTTGTTACAATATACATTGAACCTATCCTATTGACCTTGATAGGAACAGAATGGAAGTTATGCACTACAGCCTATATCATCCATAAACAGGTCCAGGTACACAATTCAATCAACGTCTAGCTTTTGGCTTGCTAATTTTATCAAGGCTCAGTATCTTGGGTGGTATCCACCTAACCTTTGTAAACATTCCCAGTCAAGATAAACAACTTGAAAATTCAAATGTAATTTCTTCAGTTGAATGGTTCAAATTCCAATGAGTAAGTGGTAAATGTTGCAAATGCAAAGAGTGAATGAAAAAATCATCCCTCGAGAAAGAAACAAACTTGGTATTGATCTCTGTCTTAATTGATGCAGGAAAGTGTGAGTTTATGCACATATTTTATTGTTGTATTGACCTGCCTTTTAAAGAGAAATCCATATATATGTAAATCTGGTCAAGAAAGTTTCAAGCTGAAAATGTGTTGCTGGTTAAAGCACAGCAGGTTAGGCAGCATCCAAGGAATAGGAAATTCAGGATGCTGCCTAACCTGCTGTGCTTTAACCAGCAACACATTTTCAGCTGTGATCTCCAGCATCTGCAGACCCCATTTTTTACCCCAAGAAAGTTTCAAGTATGTACTAGGGCAGTTTCCATTTTCTTACATGCAAAAGTGATTGAAATGTTGGCTTCTCTCTATTCACGGTGTAAGAGATGGACCAGGTTAGAGGCTGGGAATTATGTCACAAGTAATTCACCTGCAAACTCAATCCCCGAGTCACTCCACCATCTACAAGGCAAAAAGTCATAAAAGATGATGAAATACTCTCCACTTGCCTGGATGAATGCAAGCCCAACAAACTCAAGAAGCTCCGCACCATCGAGGACAAACCAGCCCACTTGATTGGCACCCAGTTCGGCACCTTCAACATTTACTCCCTCCACTGCCAAAGCACAGTGACACCATTGTGTATCACTAATGAGATGTACTGCAGCAACTAACTAAGAGTCCTTCAACATTATGTTCTAAACCTCTGCTATTTAACACCAAGAAGGGCAAAGGCAGTAAAAGCATGGGAAGTTCTCTCCAAGTTCCCCTCTAAACCACCCACCATCCAAACTAAAAATTATAAGTGTTTCTTGAATCCTTGAACCCTCTTCCTGAGAGCAGGTCTATCTACACCACATGAACTACGTAGTGATTGGAACCAGGTGGATCTCATTGACGATGAGATCCTTGATTGGGGTTTTTAATCTGGTCCAATTAGGGAGCCCTGGCTAGTAAGAAAAGCATTGCCCTTTGATGTGAAGGGCACTGCTTGTCACTGGCCACTTGGGTGTTTCTTTTCTTCCTGGTGGTGGAAATTTGAATAACAATTCATGCACCGTGTCTCTTTCATTGTGTCTCACACCTGCACACACACAACATGGGTGCCGAGGAAAAGACAAGCACTAAAAAAAACCAGAAGTGTCAGACATCCTGCTAACTCTGAGAGCTGGCTCTGAGGGAAAAAAAATGCATTGCCCTTTGGTGTGAAGGGCACTGCTTGTCACCGGCCACTCGGGTGTTTCCTTTCTTCCTGGTGGTGGAAACTGAATAAAGATTTGTACACCCGTTTTGTCTTTCACTGTGTCTCACACCTGCACACACACAACATGGGTACTGGGGAAAAATAAGCAGTACCGCAATTAGGCAGTAGTGCAGAGGTAAGAAAAAGAAATTAACAGTGGATTTAGAATCCCCTCAGGTCAGGGGACTGACTCTGTGCTGGTTGGGCTACAGTCAGTGTGTTACTGCTGCTGCTGGTTTTTGCTTTATTTTGGGAGAACCTGAAAAAAGAAAAAAAAGAAAAAAATATATAAACAGGAGATTCAGAATCTCCTCACTTCAGGGACTGACTCTGATCTGGCTGGCCACAGCCAGTGTACATGTAAATAAAGGATGACTTTGTGACAGAATACGGGTCTCTGTGCAGTTATTTCAGACTGCAGCAGTTCAAGAAAGCAGCTCACCACCACCTTCTCAAGGACAGTTGAAGATGGGAATAATTGCTGACATAGCCAACACTGCGCACATTCTGTGGAAGTTTTAAAACGGCCTTTTTCTTTGTTGTCAGTTCAGTGTAATTTACGAGCATCTTCACAGGATGCATGATTTCAGAGAATATTGAGCTCAACAAAGGAGTATTGTTATAGTGTTAGATTGGGCTAAGAAAGTTCCATTAACAAAATGTATAACCGCTAATTTAAGGAAGAGTGTCTAACAAATTATTCATGAATCAGAGTTGTCACAGGCTAATTCCAATCCATTGATTTGAATACATAATAGAAAACAAAAATCATACTTAAAAGCTAGTCCTCTTCATTGTGCGTCAGTATGTACCTCGTGCAGTGTGCTTAATTCAATGCCTTGCACTGCTTTTCCAATTACTTCTCCCAAGTGCTATGCGGATCAAAAACAGGCATTTGAAATGAGGAGACCTCTTGATGAAAAGAACTGAATAAGCTATTTCTCTAGACAGTGAGTTAGTAACTAGAAGGCATAGTTTTCAGACTGTCATCAAAGGAACAAAAGCAGAGGTGAAGAGGTTTCTCTTCACATTGAATAGAATCATAGCACAGAATTGTCAAGGCCCTGGGATCTCATGATCTGGCTGGAGAGCCGGTGAGGGAGCTGGCTGTCCCCCCCTCTAGGGGGTGCCCATGGAAGGATGCACACCAATCAGGCAGAACTGAGATCACTGCTGGGCTTTCACCTGGAGTGCAAGACCCCCAGAGACGGACTCCAACAAGTGACCAGCAGCTCCTGCATTCAGTAGAGCCTCTGAAAAGGCTGTGTTTGCTGTGAGAAGGACACTCATCCCTCATCACCTGGAGTCCCAGGATTAGATTCGGCTCAGGACCCGTGTAAAAAATATGTGGGTTTCATGTGTTCGGAGTTAGGGTGAGTGGGGTTATGGTGAGAAGATTTTAGAGATAAGGGCTCTCAGCAGTCACATTCCCCTTCCTCAATGTCCAGTCCCTTGATCAGTCTCTGATTGAGGGACCCCTTCATCAACCAGCTCCCCCAGTAACAAGCAACTTTATGCAGTTTCACTTCTTGCTACATGTTAATGGAACTTGATCTCATTGGTGGTGGGAAGAGGCTTTTATCTGTTCATTAATTGGTCAGTTAAGGGAGTCAATGGCAGCAAAGCCTAGAAGATTAACCATAGACCTTCTTACCTGGAATTTAATTCTGGTGGGGGTGGGAATGTGGTAAGGTCAGGTACGTTATACGTCCCACCTCACTACCCATCTTCAAGTCCATCACTGACCAGAAAAGTCCAGACACAGAGTCATATAACCCAAAGTTTATTATACAGGTGCCTGTGTGACTCCTAGTCCCTTATTCCTTCACTGTAAACTCTATAAAATTGATTTACAATTTAATATGTTATTTCAAATTTACGACGTTGCTTCCTTCTACCATTATTTCAGACAGCATATTCCAGATCATCGTAACTTCCCAGGTAAATATATCTCTCCTGATTATCCACTTTATCCTTAATCCACATCGTCTTGTTGTAAATCCTCCGGCCAGAAACGCTTCCACCTTAACCTATTGTATGGAAACCCCTCATGTTACTAGGATGTGGACCAGGAATAATAATGGAAACAGAATCCATATTGCTTGACACTTGGAAGAGGGGGGTTGAGGTAAATTGAGCTCCTTCCCCAGGTTGGTTGGGAGAGTAATCATTGAGGTGCCCTGCTGCTATCTCACCTCAAGTTGACCAAGACCAGATTGGCAAGACTTGTGTCCACCTCGAAGCTCCATCCCATGTCCACTGGTATTCAACCGGCAAAGGATGAGGGAGATGAAGAATCAAACCTTATTGAGTTTGTTTGTGGCCTTCCAATGGGGGTCCTTCATGAAAAGCACTGCATGTCTGAATGAGCAGCCTAGCATTGGGAAGAAGTTTCTATTGAAAGGTGCCCACCCCTACTTCAGCCTCATTCCCCTGTGTCCCTTTAGCTGGCTTGGGTCTCTTCTTGGGCATGTTACTGGAACCAGCCATCACTCCCAGTGGCACTGCCTCTGCCAATGGAGAGCTGCCAGCCTCAGACTGGCCAGCAGCTCTGCTGGGATGTTTCTGTATCTGGGGGCTTAAATGATTGATGCTGGCATTCTCTACCCCCTTGGGGTGGCACACTGGCTCAGTGGTTAGCTCTGCTGCCTCACAGCACCAGGGAACCAGGTTCAATTCCAACCTTGAGCTACTGTGTGGAGTTTGCACATTCTCCCAGTGTCTGCGTGGGTTTCTTCCGGGTGCTCCGGTTCCTACCCACAGTCCAAAGATGTGCAGGTTAGGTGAATTGGCCCTGCTAAATTGCCCATAGTGTTCTGGGATGTGTAGGTTAGGGGTAAATATAGGGCAGGGAGAACAGGTTTGGGTGTGGGTTACTGTTTGGAGGGTTGGTGTGGCCTTGTTGGGCTGAAGGGCCTATTTCCACACTGTAGGAATTCTATGATTTTAAATCCCAGATCTTAAAGGTCCCTCAAACTTTAGGTAAAGGATGAGTGAAGAAATTCCACAGCCTTGTGCTGAGACCACAGAACACAGGCCTGACAATACCCAGATAGATAGACAATAGCCAATGTTCACAGAGAAATAGATGAGGTTCAAGATTAATAAGAATAAGTACAATTGATGCTTGTTGAGAATGACGGAGAAGAGTGTGTTGCTGCTTAGTTTTTTGATCCTGTCTCAGTTTATCTGTTGAGATCAATTTCAGTGTAATTTATATGTAATCTGCCTTTTCTAAATCTAAATAGAAATGACCACCTGACCTCCAACTGTTCTCACCTTTTCTCCCTCCTTGCTTTGTGTAGATTTAGCCTCTATTTTACAGCGTTTTCTTCTGCTTGATTGCACACTTCTTATGATGGGCTGCTACCTGAAAATATAAACACCATTCATTTTCAGGTGTCAGTCTGCACTTGCCACACGCTCTGTTTCCATTTCGAAAGTTAAAAATCACACAACTCGAGCGTGATCTATGGTTCCCCTTCAAATGGTCATAGAGATGTACAGCATGGAAACAGACCCTTCGGTCCAACCCGTCCACGCCAACCAGATATCCCAACTCAACCTGCCAGCACCGGGCCTATATCCCTCCAAACCCTTCCTATTCATATACCCATCCAGATGACTTTTAAATGTGGCAAATGTACTAGTCTTCACCACATCCTCTGGCAGCCCATTCCACACACATACTACCCTCTGCATGAAAAAGTTGCCCCTTAGTTCTCTTTTATATCTTTCCCCTCTCACCCTAAATCTATGCCCTCTAGGTCTGGATTTCCCCCACTCCCAGGGAAAAGACTTTGTCTATTTGTCCTATCCATGCTCCTCATGATTTTATAAACCTCTATAAGGCCACCCCTAAACCTCCGATACTCCAGGGAAAACAGCCCCAGTCTATTCAACCCTCTTCTTATAGCTCAAATCCTCCAACCTTGACAACATCCTTGCAAATCTTTTCTGAATCCTTTCAAGTTTCACAACATCCTTAGGAAGGAGACCAGAATTGCACGCAATATTCCAAAAGTGCCCTAACCAATGCCCTGTACAGCCGCAACCTGACCTTCCAACTCCTGTACTCAGTACTCTGACCAATAAAGCAAAGCATGCCAAATGCCTTCTTCATTATCCTATCTACCTGTGACTCCACTTCCAAGGAGCTATAATCTGAACACCAAGGTCTCTTTGTTCACCAACACCCCTTAGGACCTTACCATTAAGTGTATAAATCCTGCTAAGATTTGCTTTCCCAAAATCCAGCTATCTGAATTAAAGTCCATCTGCGACTCCTCATCCCATTGGTCCATCTCATAGAGTCATAGAGATGTACAGCACAGAAACCATCTTCACTGTCCATTACACCCCCAGTTTTGGTATCATCTGCAAACTTACTAATTATAACTCCTATGTTCATATCCAAATCATTTATATAAATGATGAAAGGTTGTGGACCCAGCACTGATCCTTGTGACACTCCACTGGTCACAGGCCTCCAATCTGAAAAACAACCTTCTACCACCACCCTCTGTCTTCTATCTTTGAACCAGTTCTGTATCCAAATAGCTAGTTCTTCCTGTATTCCATGAGATCTAACCTTGCTAATCAGTCTCCTGTGGGGAACCTTGTTGAACACCTTTCTGAAATCCATATAGATCATGTCCACCTCTCCACCCTCATTAATCCTCTTTGTTCACAGGAGGGTGTTTCTTATTTAGGCATCTGTATTACTCCTGTCTTTTATCGGTTGTTTAAGTCCAATTTTGCTCACTTGCTTGACAGGATTAAGCAAGATTTTCAGCAATGAGAAGTGCTTCCAATATCCTGGCTAGGCCAGGCATCTCTTATCAAAAGAATGTCCTCCCCCGTTTGCTCTATCCTATACGAATGCTTCCTCTAATTTTCCCAAAGCAAATATTCCAGAGACTTAATGGCTGCCTTAGCTCTTTTATATGCACTGTAGACAGCATCTTACCAAGTTGTCTAAACTACAGTTGTCTCATTGTTTGGGGGATTAAATTTTCCAGATATTAGAAGATACCAATTAGGTTCTCTTCTGTTTGTTAGTGTTTGGGCCTGTAAAGACCCAGCATCGATGTGGCTAGATATTGAGGCCTACCAGACAAAATGTCTCCTCATCAGCCTTTTATTCTTAGATAAAATGAAAGTGGCCATGGAATATTACCATACCTGAATTTAGGCTCTGGGCAGCCAGGGGAATCTCCTGTTTGGTGATTTATTTGGAGGTGAAATAATGATGTCCTTTGACCAAATAATCCATAAATATAGTCTAGTTAGCAAAGATCTTGTCCGCTTTTTTCCAGGTCAGGGATTTTATTCAGAAAGAGACCACGCTCTTGACCAACCTCTGCAGATCTACTTTGGAGAAGAGGGTACTTTATACTAAAAAGTACTCTCTGCATTAGTACGCTTTATCATGGCGGGGGGGGGGGGTCGTTAAGTGGCTTTGTGGGGTTTGGGAGAGGGAATGTGGGGGTTGAAATTTCTATGGAGACATGAGGGGACATTTGTGAGAATGTGAGAAAGATCTCAATTTGTAATAGGACCCATACCATTCAGCTAAAGATTTTGCATTGGGTCTATCTGGCCCCAGACCGCCTCTAAAAGTTTAAGATAGGAGCACCCCCCTTTTGGCCTAAGTGTAAGATAAATATCAGTACACTCACTCATTGTTTATGGTCCTGCCACAGGCTCGGTACATGTTGGAGTTCTGTGGCAGGGGTTGGAGAATGGGTTTTAAAAGCTGAGGTTAAGATGGATCCTATCTCTCTCCTCCTGGGCCTATCCAATATACCCTCTTTGGATGCTCATGGGAAAGTAGTTTTTAAATATCCTCACTTTCTGCACTAGGAACCACACCCCCTCCAGGTTTGCTGGGCTGATTTAAGCTTATTATGGAATATATCCCTCTGACCTTTTCACAAATATGGTGCATCAGAAAACAGAAAATTTTATAGGAAAGGGCAGCCCTTTCTGGACTACTTGGACGCAGATTTATCTGCCATTTAACTAAGGCTCGTGTAGCCATGATATTCAGATTTAGTGTTTTTGATGTCCTTGAAGGAAGAATTCTGAATATTTTATGTGCAAGACTTAGTGCTGTCGGAGGTCGAGAGCTAGTGTTTTGTTGTGCTGTTCATTTGTTCATTAACAACCTTTATTGGTTTGTCTGTACTGGGTATAGTTGTGTTTTGGGCATATTGTTGCTGTTGTGGAGTTTTTTCTTTTTTTTCATGTTATATGTATACAGAATAATGTTTGCTGGTGTTGTAATTTGTCTTCCTTTTTTATGATTTTATAAAGAAAGAAAAGTTTAATAAAGATATCTACATAAAAGAAAAAAATTACACAACCTCAGGTTATGGTCCAAACAGGTTAATTTGGAAATACAAGCTTTGGGAGTGCTGCCTGAAGGAGCAGTGCTCTGAAAGCATGTACTTCCAAATAAACCTGTTGGACTATAATCTGGAGTCATGTGATTTTTAACTTTGTCCGTCCCTCCACATCATGGCTATCGTCCGTTTCTAAAGGCCAACTTCTACATTAAACCAGCTACCAAGTATGGTTCCAGCTCACACGCTCTGTTATGTGCCTCAGAGTTGTACGCATCTGTATTGGGAAAGAAAAGCAACAACATTGGAATTGATCAAGGGAAGGTTCAGATTATCTCCATTGGATCCTAACATCTCGTTCATGCCCAATTTCTAAGCACATATCACTGTGAACACGTTTTGATAAAATAATCTATTTCTGAAGCTCAGGTTTATATTGTTCAGTTAGTACCCAACGGTGTACAAAGTCAAACAGTTTCTAAGCTTTGATCTTGGTCTTTTCCTCAGGGAGAAAGGCGAGTTACGAATCAAAGCTTAAGAAGCCTATACGGTTCAAATTTTGTGTCACAGCAATTGTCTTTCTCCAAATCTTCCTTTCTTTATCCCTGAGGGAATGCACAAATTTTGGCAAGTGCTCCTCTGTACATGCCTCCAACGCTGTATGTGTACATCTTTATTCAATAGGGTTCAGTTTGCCAATCCTAGACATTCTAGACTGATCAATTTGCAGTTTCTCAAATGTCAAACATTTCAAATGAGTCCACTGAGCTGCAAAATTTAATGAGAATTTTTCAGTTTCCTTGGCTGTTTTCTGCAAAAAACACTTTGCATTTGTATGAGTGGCCCCAAGCAACTCCGATCTTCAAAGTCAAGCAATAAAATTTTCAAATTAACAGGGTGGTCCTGCATTCCATCTCGTTTTGACCATAAACTGTGGTACAAAAATCAGGGGGTGAGAAAATATAATTGTAAAGCAGGGCCAGTAGCGTCAAATAATTAATGATCTCATAGAAAAGGGAATCTATTAGGGGAGAATGATCATAACATCGTACACGTTTAAATTGAGTTTGAGGGTGAGAAAGTCAGCTCAGAATCAAGTATCTTATGCGTAAATAAAGACAATTACACAAGTACCAAGACAGAATTGGCAGGGGTGGGCTGGTAAAATAGGTTAGAATATAAACATTGGATAAGCAATGGCACAGACTAAACGTGAAATTTCATAATCCTGAACAAAGATATACTCCATTGAAAAAGAAAGGTTCTATGAGAAAAAATGAATGATAACTAAGCAAGTTAAAGGTGCTATCATAATCAAAGGAAAGGCACACATTAATATGGAGAGTGGTATAAAGCCAGAGGATTAGAGATGCATTTAGAAACAAAGGATAAGTTAAAATAGATTATAGACTCATGGACATTTACAGCACAAAAGGAGCCTATTCATTCCACTGTGTCTGGGTCCCTCAACGAAGAACTGATTACATTCATCCCATTTTCAAGGTCATGACCCATAGCCCTGGGGGATATGGCAATACGAATGAATGTTTAAATACTGTTTAAATGTTATAAGAGGCTCTGACTCAACTACCCTTTTAGGCAGTTTATTCTAGTCTCCCATCATGATTATTATGAGGTTGTTATTATTATGTGAGTAAGTTAGGAAGAAATACAATAACAGACAGTAAGAGCTTCTGCAACAATATATAAAAAAGGAAGAAAATAAGTAAATTAAACATTTCTTCCTGAGATAATAAGTTGGTAATTAGTAACAGGAAATAAAGAAATGACAGAGAATTTGAACAAGTATTTAGTGTCTGTCTTCATGGTAGAAGACACTAAATTTATGTGAATAATGATTTGGAGATGTTGGACTGAGGTGGACAAAGTTAAAAAGCACACAACACCAGGTTATAGTCCAACAGGTCCGACCTGGTGTTGTGTGATTTTTAACTATGTGATTAATGGGAGAAAATAAGAGGAAAAAAGGAAGAGACAAAGTTAAAATAATCATTATCAATGTTTAATGAGGCAAACTAATGGGACAGAAGCCTGACAAGTTCTCTGGCCTAATGGCCTGGGCACAAAGTCTTAAAAGAAGGGACTACGAGTGTAGTAAGAAGAGATTTTAATTGGAAAAAGATAAATGTGAGACCTCTATTCACAAAAGTAGGTAACTGAAAAGAGGTCAGTTATCCAGATACTTGTCATTGGGAAATGTTGGAACTCATTATTTAGAAGACATTTACCAAATCATGATGCGATCAAGCAGAGGTAGCGTGGTTTTACAAAAGGAAATAATATTTGGAAAACCCATTCAAAGTTTTGTGAATGAAACAGCAGGGTTGGAACACATCAATGTGACATATTTGAATTGCCAAAAGACATTGGATAAGGTGGCGTTAAATGTTGACTGCACGACATGGTGCTGGCAATAATAGATGGATAGAAGATTGGCCAACTAATACAGAGAGTTGTGATTGATGGGTCATTTTCAGGTTGGCAAACCAGATCTAGTTGGATACAACAGGGAATTGGTACTAGAGTGTCAATTATTTACAATCTTTGTTCCTGACTTTGATGCAGGAATAAAGGATTTTGCAGCATCTCCATGACAACCAACTGATCATTATCCTCTTCTCTTGTTGTGTAAGTTGGTGTGACTTTTATCAAGTCTATTTCTTATTGTTATGAAGTTGAAGGTGTGTACTGTACCTTGGATAGTGTTTCCTAATTTCTTGTAGGCAAGATGTTAGCTCTCATTGCATTTCAGTCTTGCTCTCTCTCCAATTTTCTAATTTTTTTTACCCCCAACATCAGATCGTCTCATTGGCTCAATGTTGGCAAAACAACAAATTCAAACTAGATTGGGTTTTAGTATCCTGGGGCATAATTTAAACTGATTGGTTAAGTTCAAATTATTGTCAAAACAGCAACCAAAACTCAGGTATCCATTCCACAGCCAAAGTTGCATATTTTCAATTTTCTAGTACACTCTTGGATTGCCATCTAGGCAGATATACAGATAATCTCTCAGTTCAGAACAGCATTCACTCTCTCTTAAAGGTACAGTGCACGCCTGCAACTTCACAACATTATTAGATTAGATTAGATTACTTACAGTGTGGAAACAGGCCCTTCGGCCCAACAAATCCACACCGACCCGCCGAAGCGCAACCCACCCATACCCCGACATATACCCCTTACCTAACACTACGGGCAATTTAGCTTGGCCAATTCACCTGACCCGCACATCTTTGGACTGTGGGAGGAAACCGGAGCACCCGGAGGAAACCCACGCAGACACGGGGAGAACGTACAAACTCCACACAGTCAGTCACCTGAGGCGGAAATTGAACCCAGGTCCCTGGCGCTGTGAGGCAGCAGTGCTAACAACTGTGCCACCGTGCCACCAAAAATTATTGTTTTATTATGTTTTAGTCCTGATGAGTGCAAGATAGAAATCTTTGACTTATTTCCTTTTATCAATGTTTAAGATTATGGCTATGCTATTGATAATGCTACTCTGACATTAGCAGAGCAAAGAGATCAAGGTTCAAAGAGGATCTGAAGCACTGTGTTAAAGACCTGTATGCAGTATCACATATTTCATAAGATTGATAAACCAAAAAAAAACAGGAGGAATACTGGGTATTTTTATTCCTCTCTAAATTTTGTGTTGCTGAAGATGAAAACACTAGGTGTTGTGTAAGTGATAGTAGTGAAACATGTTAACTAGCATTGCAAGATAAGTTCTATCCATTAGGAAATTAAGAACTAAAGAACTGGGAGAAACAAAGATGTGTATCCTCCGCGTTCCACATTAGTGTTCTCCAGAGGATGGATAGTACTACAGTGGTTGTTCTTAGTGTTAACAGTATGTAGCTCATGTGTATTTAATCTTAATTTGATCATCTGAGTATCAGAAGAGAGACAATCTCAGGTGTATTTTAACTAGATATTAAGTAAGATCTGCGTGGGTTTCCTCCAGGTGCACTGGTTTCCTCACACAGTCCAAAGATGTGCAGGTTAGGTGAATTGGCCATGCTAAATTGTCCATTGTGCTAGGTGCATTAGTCAGAGGGAGGTGGGTCTGGGTGGGTTACTCTTTGAATGGTCGGTGTGGACTGGTTGGGCCGAAGGGCTTGTTTCCGCACTGTAGGGAATCTAATCTAATCTAATAATCCTTTATGATTATGACTACCTTCTGCCAAAGAGTTTGTGTGGGCATCTCTCCCACGTGATGTCAGTGGCTTAGGCAGGTGCCAGCAAGAAGGATTGATGACAGAATCTACCCAAGTGATTCCAGATAGTTTCAGCAGAAATCAATATAGAAGCATTGCCCACCACTATCTCTTGAACCTGCAAGCCACGGTGATAACCTGAAAGAAAAGTTATCCAAAGCCATCCAAGCTGAAGAAAGAAGTTAAACGTGCAGTCAGAGTGTAATTTTCAGTCTTCAACAGTTTAAGAGCTTGCAGAGCCAGTCAGTCTTTGTGAATGCAGCAACCTGCAGTTAACAAGTCTGCAGAAGCAATCCAAGTATTAAACCTACTCACAGAAGATTGAAACAGCAAGAAATAGTGAAAAAATATTAAAAAGCTCAGTAGATAACACAGAGGCAACACCATTGTATCAGGGATCACTGGAGCATCCAAGCCTGTCCTACTACGTTAACATGGTGATCCAGAGGGATGGATCATGGACTAAGTCCACAAATAAAACTGATACTTTCCATTTACAAAGTTTGTTTCAACCATTTACTGAATTATTCATTCAAAAGACAACAATTGTACCAAAGAAGACCACTCTAAGGACTGTTCTTATAATTCCCGAGGAATGTTTTAAAATCTATGAAGAGTTTTGGTACCAGTGAGCTGAAAAGCAGTATAGCAAGGAAGCTGTGTGACTGTTTGACTTGTTCTAAACAATGTGCTGCATCTAGTGAATCCACCAGAAGCATGCTGCATCGCTGGGTTCTGCTCGGTGTAGGGCTGTGCAACATGCAGCTGCTACATGCATCAGGAAGCAGCTGCTTTGCAACAATAACTCTCTTGCCACCTGATAACGATCAAGGACTGGTGCTAATCCATGCCCAGTTTGTTGACACTGTTTAAGTTGCTTCCATTCTGCTCTCGTCCTCATTACCCAGTTTGGTGTACCCTTCTTGAATCAAAATGGGAAGAAGGGACAGCAATCAGCATTTATTGGCATGGCTAAGTAGAGACAGATGGTTCGCTTCTGAGCATAGCAGCAATTTGCCACATGTCATGCTTATGGCTGACATTTTAGTCAGTCAAGATGATTGAAATCCCAGCTTCACCAGATGTCAATCTCCTGAATGCACTAATGCTCCATGATGCCCATCGCCCATTCTTTGAATGAAGTTGGGGACAGCGTTACGACTCTACTTCAGAGGGCAACTGCTTTCACTGAGGTTGTCTTCCCAATATGGATAAGGAAGCCTTTGAGGGCAAAAGGGTGGGATCCATCAATAAACTGGACAATGTCAAGAGTGCAGCAAACAGCATGTCAAATATCTATCAGGAAACTAATGGCAATTCAAGTCCTGGAGAACATGTTGATATTCTTTGCATGCCAGTATTTATAAATGTAAATCAAAAATGAATAAATGATTTGTCACTGCTTTTTGTTTTCATTACATTCACATTGTTAATGATGGGGCACTATACCTTTGGCAAAACTCCTAATCTCTCTGCAAGTGGATATGACAATGTGAAAGGAGAAAGAGAGGACTTACATTTAGTTTGCACTTCTTATGATTTCAGGATGTCGTAAAGCACTTCTCAGCTGAGCAGGTCCTGTTGAAGTGCTGTAGTTTAGGAAACAGTTTAAATCCCATTTCTCATGGTGTGGCATCTCAATTCAAATAAATACAGAAAGTGGTGGAAATATGCAGTACGTTGATCCGCATTTAAGCAAAGATAAATAAACATTTCAGTCGTGACCCTTTCCCAGTCCCTGAGACATGAATATGTCTTAGTTTAACTTAACGACCCTTTGTATTTCTTTGAATCTTTCTCCTTTTACCACTCTCTTAAATGAATTAACCCATGTCAATGCAGTGGAAACTGAGTAATTCCTTGATGGCTAGGGTTTTGTATTATGCAGCATCAGAAACTCAGGGAGTTCCAAATTGTTGGCTCCAGGCACCTTCCTCTGGTCCTGTCTCACCATTCAATGAAATTTTGTCTGATCTGCCTCCTAACTCTGTCTAGTAATCCTGGTTCTGCAAACCCTTACCATCTTTGTCAATTTGTCAAACATCTGTCAATTTGAAATTTCCAATCAACCCTCAACCTCAATAACTTGTTGGGGAAGATTTCCAGACATGCACTAATCCTGATGTCACCCCGAAATGGCCCAATTCTGATTTTAATGTAATTGGATTGTGTTGTGACCACTCACTGCACGGACCTTGCAGCTCCCATGGACTCCAGCCTCACTACTGTGATCTCAGGGATCCTGCCTACTGTGGGGTGTCAACCCTATGATGTTTGTACTGTATTCTTGAGGCTGCTCTACCTCTCGGTCTGATGCATCTCTGTCTTTACCTTTTTTTTTGTAGATATTTTTATTGAAATTTAACATTTTTGCAAATTTACAAAAATAAACAAAACTCTCAAATACAAACATTGATGTACAATTAAATCATATATACAATAGTCATAATTTAACAAAGAAAAGAGAAAGAAAGAAAACAAAAAAAAGGAAAAAAAAAACGAAAAAAGAAAGAAAAAAAACTCAACTTTCTACTAATCTAACCTATAACTAACCAGAGTGTATACCTAAGTCTCTTACATGCTCGGAATGTATAAACATCAAATATAATAAAACCCGTATTCGCGCAGGATTCCTCTCCCAAGGGGCCCCGGAGCAGCCCGGTCTGAAATCTTCACTAAATAAAAGCCCTTGTTAGGATAGCCGAAATATCTGCATTTATATAATTCAAAAAGGGCTGCCATATTTTATAAAATAATTCAGTCTTTCGGTGCACCATATTTGTGAGGAAGTCAAGGGGGATATATTCCATAATTAATCTGTGCCAATTTGAAAGTCCAGGGGGGCCCTCAGCCACCCAGTTCACCAAAATATTTTTCCTTGCACAGAAAGAGAGAATAGAAAATAGTCTCTTCCCATGCATATCCAGAGATGAGAGGTTCGAAAAGTCCAAAAGGAGAGATACAGGGTCCACCCTAATTTCCGTTCCTAAAATTTCTGTCAGGGTATTTGCCACTTTAGTCCAGTATCTGCGGATTTTCTGACAAGTCCACAGACAATGTACAAGAGTACCCACCTCTATTTTGCATTTAGGACACATTGGAGATGCTCCTGCCTTAAATTTTGCCAGTCGAGCCGGAGCTATATGGGCCCTATGAAGTATCTTTAGTTGGATAGCCTGAGTTCTGTTACAGATAGCAATTCTTCTAGCATTTTCCCAAATGTCATTCCACATATCCTCAGAGATTTCTAGCCCCAAGTCCTGCTCCCATGTTTTAAGCAGGTCATCCATGTCCCCTGAGACTCCATCATGTAGCAAATGGTATATAGTACTAACGGAGGATGCCCCCGCTGGTCGTAAGACATTACGTTCTCTGTCTGATTTATAAAGACTATCTATTAATGTAGTCTTCCTCTGTATATAATCTCGAACTTGGAAGTATCGAAAGAGATCCCCATTAGGTATTCCGAATTTCAGACGCAGCTGCTCAAAGGACATCAGGATCCCATCTTTAAATAGGTCCCCTAAGCATGAGATGCCCCTGGATCTCCAGAGTTTAAAGGTGGCATCTGTAATCCCCGGTTGGAATCCCCATGCGCCTACTATTGGTGCATGGGGGGATGTTTTATGTGAGTTACCCTCATTTTGCCGCATTATATTCCAGGCCTTAATTGTGTTTAATATTATGGGATTTTTACAGTGGTCTGTAATGATTTTCCTCTTATCTGAAAATAAAAGGTTAATAAGTGGGTATTTTACTTGGGAGGCTTCGATATCCAGCCAAATTGATTGTGGATCAGATGAAACCCAATCAGCTATGTAACTTAGTAGGGAGCTTAACTGATATTTCCTAAAGTCTGGGAAGTCCAGTCCTCCCCTTGCCTGTGGAAGCTGTAGCTTCTTCAGCTTAATAAGGGGCCGTCTATGGTTCCAAATAAAGGAGCCCAACCAGCCATATAATTTACGTAGGGCTAGCCTTGGCAGCATCAGCGGGAGCATTCTCATAGGATATAAGAGACGGGGCAGAACATTCATTTTAATTAATGCTATTCTCCCTAGCCAGGAAATCGGAAGGTCTCTCCATCGCTGGAGGTCCTGCCTTATCCTTTCCATTAATTGTACAAAATTAGCCCTATACAGCTGATCAAATACTGGCGTGATAAAAATACCTAAATATAAGAAGCCCTCCAGGGACCAACGGAAGGGAAAAGGGGATCCGTCCATTAAGTGGGGTATCATAGCCAGACCACCCATTGGCATGGCTTCCGATTTTGAAAAATTAATTTTATAGCCTGAGAATGCACTAAATGTATTAATAACTTGAATTAGACGAGGCACTGACATTAAAGGATTACTGAGGAATAAGAGAACGTCATCTGCATAGAGGGTAATTTTGTGTTTACCTGTACCAATCCTCGGGGCCGTTATATTAGGATCAGTCCGGATGGCTTCTGCTAATGGTTCGATTATCAGCTTAAACAACAATGGTGAGAGAGGACATCCTTGACGGCAGCCCCTACCCACACTGAAGCCATCCGATCTTAACCCATTAGTAATAACAGCTGCTTTGGGGTCATTATACAATGTTGAAACCCATTTGGTAAACACCTGTCCAACGCCAAACCTTTCCAATGTGTAAAATAAATATGACCATTCAACCCTATCAAATGCCTTTTCCGCATCCAATGAAATTACTACTCCTGGTATCTTTTCCTGATGACAGGCTTGGATCATATTCAAGACCCTTCTGATATTATTGGATGATCTGCGGCCCTTAATAAATCCCGTCTGGTCCTCCTTTATAATATATGGCAGTACCCTTTCTAGTCTTAGTGCTAACATTTTTGAGAGAATTTTAAAGTCTACATTTAGTAAGGATATTGGTCTGTAAGATGCACAATCTTCTGGGTCTTTTCCTTTTTTGAGGATAAGAGAAATATTTGCTTCTTTCAGCGTGGGCGGGAGACAGACCTGACTATGCGCAAAATTATACATATCCATAAGTGGGTCAACCAATATTCCTGTAAATTCTTTATAGAATTCAGCTTGAAAACCATCCGGGCCCGGTGCTTTTCCGCTCTGAAGTTGCCTAATTGCCTCAAGTATCTCTTGGACTGTTAAAGGGGTATTTAGGGCCGACACCTGTTCCGGAGTCAGGCCCGGGAAGGTCAAATTTTTTAAAAATGACTGCATCCTCCTAATCCTATCTTCACAATCCTGCGATCTATATAGTTCAGAATAAAATTCTTTAAAGGTCGCATTGATCTTTTTATGATCATGAGTCAGGGTACCTGTACTTTCCTTGATGGTCGGAATAGTTTGAGGGGCTTTCTTTTTCTTTGCAAGAAATGCTAAGTATCTTCCCGGTTTGTCGCCATATTCATATAATCTTTGTTTCGCAAATAATATTTCCCTTTTAGCCGTTTGAGTAAGCGTGGTGTTTAAAGCTGTCCTAAGAGCTGTAATCCTCTGCAATTTTGTGATAGAAGGTCTATCAGCGTATGCTGTTTCGGCTGCTTTTAGGCGAGCTTCGAGCAGATGCTGTTGCTCTCCCTTCATTTTCCTCTGGGTCACTGAATAGGAGATGATCAAACCTCGTGCATAAGCTTTGATGGTCTCCCACATCATTGATGGATTGCTAGCCGTACCAGTATTAATTTCTAAAAAAGTTTTAAGTTCTTGGGAGAAGTACTTTAAAAATTTGCTATCTTTTATCAGGAAGGGGTCCATACGCCAATGCCGAGCAGATGTCCCATTGTTCTTTACCTTAGTTTCCATGTATACAGCGGCATGGTCAGAGATTGCTATAGTACCTATTTTACAGATTGCTATAGAGTTTAGAAAAATCGATGGGGCAAAAAACATATCAATTCTTGTGTGACATTTATGTGGATTAGAGTAGAAAGAAAAATCTCTACCCTGTGGATGGAGACATCTCCATACATCTACCAATCCTAATTCTTTATTCAGGTCCGCCAGTTGTCTATATCTGGGAGATACTCCAGCGGCAGGCACTCTTGGGAATCCTGTCTATTTCCGGATCCATAATACAATTAAAGTCTCCCCCTATAATTGTATGACGGGCACCAAAGGCCATCAGTTTTGAAAAAGCTTCCGTTATGAATTTAAAGGGGTGTGCCAGGGGGGCAGTATACATTTAAGATCCCATATTCCTCTCCATTTATGAGGGCTTTAATCAAAATATATCGTCCAGATTCGTCTTTTATCTGATTTAGAATTTTCAAAGGGAAGTTCTTCCGGACAAGGATAACGACTCCCCCGCTTTTTGAATTAAAAGAGGAAAAAAAGGCCTGATCAAATCCGCCCTGTCGTAATTTTAAGTGTTCTTTATCCGACAGGTGTGTCTCCTGTAGGAGAGCTATATCAACTCTCTCCTTCTTAAGATTTGATAATATTTTCTTCCTTTTAACTGGCGAATTACTCCCCCTGACATTCCAGGTGCACCACTTAACCGACTGCTCAGCCATAATCATCTGGACAGATCCGAGACCCCTCGGGAGGGGAAACCCTATCTAGAACATCCCGAGCATGGATCATACAAGATTTACAAAAGTAAAGATTCTCTGATACACTCAAAACAATATAACAAAAAACTCTTTCTAAGTATAAAAAATATAAAACATTCCGAATTGGAGATTTTCTCCCTTGTTCCCAGGGAGTGTCACTTCCTCTCCCACAGTTCATCTTACCCTCTTCCAACCAGTGCCCCACCCTTGACCCAGGTGTTCCTCAATAAAATGAGGAGAATTCAAATATAATATAAAGCTAGAGTTAACAGTGAACACCCCACCCCCACCCACACCCACATCTAAATATATTTGGGAATATTAATACCATATATAACTATAAGATTACAATCTCAACATGTAATACTTAAATATAATACCACAAAATAACAGGGGAAAGAAAAACAACCCCGCTCCTAAAAACAGAAGTAAAATAGAATAAGGTAACCACCTCTCCCCATCAACATTAACCAAACGCCCCAACATATATATATATATATACATACACACATAGGGGGAAAGATAAGAAAAGATGAAGGGATGTAAACCAAAATAATGGGAAAGGCAGACCAGCATCCACAATCTCTTACAGTTTATTTAAGAGAGTCCAAGAATTCCTTAGCCTTCTCCGGTGATCCGAAGTTATATATGGATCCTTCGTGGCTAAGGCGTAGCGTCGCTGGATATCGTAAGGAGTACTGGATATTTAAGTCCCTTAAACGCTTCTTCGCCTCATCGAATGCCTTCCTCTTTCGGACCAAAGCTGGGGAGAAGTCCTGGAACAGCATGATCCTGGATCCTTTGTGGGTCATAGCTTGGGGATCTTTTCCCAGATTTCTTGAGGCTTCCAGGAGCATCTGCCTCTCCCTATAGCTCTGCAGCTGGAACAGGACCGGGCGTGGGCGCTGGGTTGAGCCGGGCCCACGTACTGTGACCCGGTAGGCCCATTCTACCCTTACCTGGCCTGATCCATTATGCAGATTTAAAAGTTGTGGTAGCCAATGCTCTAAGAATGCTGTCAGCTGACCTCCCTCTTCCTGCTCGGGCAGGCCCAACAACCGAATATTTTTTCTACGACATCGATTTTCGAGGTCATCAATGTGGTTTTCTAGGTTCTGGACTCGATTCTCGAGAAAACGGATGTGGTCGGCTGTTGATTTTATCCCAGTCTCTGAGGCTGCGGCCTTTGACTCCACCTCTCTGACTCGGCACTCCAATTCCTGAATGTCTCTGCCCTGCTTCTGCAGCTCGGCTGATAGTGCTTCTCTGCTCTGCCGAGACTCATCGATAAAAGCATCAATCTTCGCCTCCCACCTGGCAAACATCTCCTCAAAGCTCATCTTCATTGGTAAATCTCCTGAAGTAGCTGAAGACACCTTTGTTGCAGCTGAAGAGGGAGAGGGTGGGGGAGGGGTCCCTGCTTTCTTAGAGCCGCCTGTTCCCTTCCCTTTACTCATTTTCCAGCTAGTATTAGACTATTTAAATGTACTAATAGGTAACTATTTAAGGTTAACAACTATTATAAATGGTTTAGTGAGTGTAGTGGGGGTGGATAGCCCACTTTTCCCAAGTTTTGGGTAGAGCACTGTGGACTCAGTCTTGCTGGGTCGCCGCCATCTTGGATCCCCCCCCGTCTTTACCTTATTTAAAAGTGTCTGACTCCCTGCAGTTCCAGTGAATTATTTGTTTGCATTCTAAATGTGCATGACAGCTAATGTGGTGCAGTTTTCTCAATCCCCTCATCTGGGCAACATCTGACTGTTGTTGTCACGCTTACATCATCATTAACACACTCTTTCCCATCATGTATCAGTTGTTTTAAGGCTTTTGGCTCTGAGCTACCACACCAGAGGAAATAATTTTCCTCCAAATCTGTTCAGTTAAATTTTTAAATCAATTTAAATCTTCTATACTCAAGTGAATACCCCTAGGTGTGCTTGGTCGTAAAACCCTTTGCCTGGAACAAGATTTGATGTGTGTGCTCCAAACTTACACAGTGACTAACTCAACACTGCACTAATGTAGTCATTAGCATTTTGAAGACCTGTCAAGTACGATGAGTTATCATAGCTGTTTCTACATTGGAACAGCATCAGACCACCAGTGTTCATCTAGTGCTTTATGTAGTTGCCTATCTATCATGTATATGGCAGAGCTTCCAAAAGGCAGCATTTGAGGAGAGCGAATCATTATTAACAATATCTGTGAGGAAGCAAGGACTTTGTATCCAAGGCAATGCATTGAAGATTTTTTTTGTTAAATTAGAGTGTATAGGTAAATACTTACTTTTAAAATTCCTGTTGCAGAATGGGTTTGGTAGCAGTGACCAAGATCAGACCTGCTCGTTAATTTTTATCATATCCACAAAGACTGTTTTATCCCAGCACTTTCAATGTGGGAATGCTCCAATCATTTAGAGATTGAGAATGCCCATGGAGCCTAAGTGTTAGAATAAAATTCAGCGATAGGCTCATTAAAACAGTCTTTCATTCATCCCTGCTGAGATGTGTTGTAAAACTAAAAGTGTTGGGTTAAATATGTGGCTCCTGTATCAAAGCCTTTCAAAACTGGATGCACCTAAAGTAGAAGCTCTAATTGTGGAACCCATCATTATGCGGCACCAACAGGTTTCCATATTTCACTTAAGTGCCTTTTCACCAATGTTCCCTGTTAATCTGAGCTAATACCCAACCGTGACAAATTGCTAGTGTCAGAAACTTAAAAGTAGCTCACTTGGATTTCCATAGAGCTGAATGGGAGTTATTGATGATGATAATGATGTAGCTGATTCTTTCATCTCCTCTCCACCATAGTTAGCACAGTGGGAACTCTTGTGTTGCTGATAAGGATACCTCATGCTTACTCATTTTTGTAATACTTGTCAAAAAATGCCTAAAGCCAAGGGAAATTCATCAATATGGGATATTTAGTGGTTTATAGAGCAGACTTCTCTAAGCCAACTGAAGGATTTCTCTCCTGTTGTTCAGAAAATACTGTGTCATGCTGGAGTACAATTCCATAGGCATCTATTTTACTGTGACCATTCTCCATGTGTGGTCCAAGACAGGGTAGCCAGGTAGGCTTTACAAATGAACCCCAACACAGATACATTCTTCAGTGAGAATGATTGGACAAATTCTTTTCCTGGCTTTCAGCCTGTAGTTTTCACCCTCCCCCACAGCCAACAGGATTTGTAAACTCACAGTAGACGGGAGGGGTGGGTTGGAAAGAGTTGAGGGTCCTCTCTGTTCATGTAGCTCACTTCCATGCTCATGACACCAACTAAAGCATTAGGGAAGCCACAAAATGGTGAGTGTGTTTCTGTCCTCTGCAATGTTATACTGCATACTCTGCTTAGAGCTCTGGTAAATTTGACCTCTTTGTAAGGCTAACGGCTTCCTCGTTCTTTACTTCTGCAGATTTTCTGCTCTGCACCATGCTGCACTCAATGGGAACACTGAGCTCATCTCCCTATTGATTGAAGCCCAGGCTACGGTGGATATCAAGGACAATAAAGGTGACACTTAAGATTTCAATTCTATGATTTTAACTTTCTCCCAAGGCAATACAATTAATGCAATCTCAGCCCAATAACAAGATGCTGTATTCACCGAGCAACACTGCAGTGAGACCTTGCAGGACTTGTTTCATTGCCTTGCCTGAATGCCTCATGCACAATGTATATTCTGTTTTATTAAAGAGATTCTGCACAAGACGTCAGTAATTTCATGTGGTTAACTCCAATTATTGCTTTCTTTGGTTTTACAATTTACAAAATGCAATCTGTTCTCCAAGGTACAGCCTAGCTGAAATACAGTTATAACTGATTATGGTTAATATGGTTTGAACTGATTTGCCTGTCGATAGGTCTCCGTTCCAGTTTTCAGAGAGCACAGTTAGTTATGGTGTTTGAATTAACCCCGGTTCTTTATGTCTGGGCTGAGGTCTGAATGTGGTCCCAGGAGTGAAGGTTAAGGTGTTCTACAGAGGGGAGGGTACTCACACTTAAATGAATGCCAGTCAGTGCAAAATGCAATTTGGGTACTTGCCAGAGTCTACTATAGCCAGTGCAGTCGAGGATATTTAAACCAAACTGGACCTCTCGATCTGGGATAAAAGTGCTTTTGTGAGAGCACTTTGAGGACAATTCTGACTTTAGACATTAGTGTTAAGCAGGCAATAACCATCCATTCAACATAATCAGCTCCATTTCTCAATTTTAGAATCTGACTGAATAAGACAGCAATTGATCAGGTCACACAGGAAAAGAAGAAGGTCATTCAGCCCCTTCAGCCTGTTCCACTATTCAGTGAGATTATGGCTGAACTGTGGCTTAACTCCATATACCTGCTTTTGGCCCAGAACTCTTAATACCTTTGCTTAACATAAGTTTACCTCTGATTTAAAACTAACAACTGATCCAGCATCTGCAGCCAGTGTGGAAGAGAGTTCCAAACAACTGCCACCCTCTGTGTAGATGTGCTTCCTAACATCTCTCCAGAACCTAATTGCCGGATTGTGACCCCCTGGTTCTAAAATCCCCAACCAGTTTAATCTGTTATCAGTCCTGGGACTGTGCTATAAAAGTGAGGAACGTGAAGACACAATCCGTGAGGTGGTATGTCCCAATAAGTGTACGATTTTATCTTAACTGTAATGAAATTAAGAATTCAAAAAGAGAAAATTTATATTTCCAAAATATCAGAGTAGGCTATTGTAGTGCCTAACTCTGCTAATCCGATTTTCCATTATAACCGACTTTTCTTGAGTGAAATCATCACTGGCTGGAGTGTTATATAATCTATATCACAGTTTCTTTTAACGCAATGAGTAGCATTCTCACAAGAAAGTAAAAACCTACATTTATATATCACCTTTCATGGACTTAAGAAGTGCTTTAAAGGCTCTAATTCCTGTTTGAAGTGTAGACACTGACAGCATAGGAAATCTGGCAACCAATTTGCAAACAACATTGTATCAATTGACGAGATGATCTATTTATTAATGTTGATTATCTATAAATAGAGGCGGGACACCAAGGGGTTCTTCCCCATGCCTCTTTCAAATCTGTGTATCAGGGCAGAAGGGACCTTGATTTAATACAAAGCTTTCCAGATGTTTTTCCAGTGTGATTCCATTTCGCTGCACCAGGTTTATTGTGAGTCCAGGGTGAAAATTTGGAGGGTTGCTGAGTTTGGATTGTGGTGGGAGTGTGACAGGACAGATGAAGGCCTTCAGTTTGCTGTGTCAGTAGAGCATGATAGGAAGTGTTAAACTGCAGAGCTTTTTGAAAAAGCGCAATTACTATTTCACAGAACTTCTTTTTTGCAGCAGCAATTAGCCCTCGAAGATCTGTCAGTCATTTACCGTGAGAAAGAATGCATGGTTTAAACAGGTCTTTCACCTCTTAGCATTCAGCCTAAGCTCTACCACAGCCCTCACAGCCTCTTGCAACCTCAAAATCTGTCTTTTGATCCCAGTGGGGGTTGTGATCCATACTTTGTAAAGCCATGATTTAGTACCACATCTGAAAGTTGGAACCACCAACAATGCACACTCCCTCAGCACTGCAATGGGACCGTCAGTCTCAGTGATATGTTCAAGCTGCTGGGATAGGGATTGAACCCACAGGCAATATTTTAATGAACCAACGCAAGTGCGCAGCTTCCTGGAAGATACTGTGCAAGCCTTGTTCTAAGACATCCACTGCAATTGACATCAGTAGAGCAAATCAAAAACATGAAAGAAACTGGGCACTGAGGAAGTTGATTATTATTAAAAGGATCTACTCATTCAGAGGCAATAATGCCACAAAATGAGCGTACACAGAATCTTAGCCAGAGCTCAGTTGTCATTGCAGTGAAAAATTAGTTGGAATAACTTACTATAAAAGTATGATTTTAATGGATTCATGCGCAGTTTTGTCGTGTTGGAGAATTAAAATGTAATCTGGCAGTAAAAGTGTCACCACCGTGCATAAATCTTCATCCATTTTGCATATACCTTCAAAGTTGCAGGGAGATACAGTGATGTTCATTGCATATTCAGAGGGGAAAACTAATTACTAGTTCAAAAACGTCACGGTAAATTTATCATTTTGCTGCACAGAAATGTTGAATTGAATCGAATTGAATTTATTGTCATGTGTACCAAGGCACAGTGAAAAGCTTTGTCTTGTGAGCAATACAGACAGATCACAGAGTTAAGTAGCAAAGATAAGTAAATAATAGGTAAGCAGCAGCAAAATCAAGAACACAGGTGCAGGTGAATGTTAAGAGTTTTTGAGTTCATCCAGTATTCTGTTCAGAATACTACATTCAGAAACTGTTTCGAAACTGGCTGGTGTGTATGTTCAGGCCTCTGTACCTTCTCCTCAATGATAGAGGTTGTAGAAAAGCATTGCCAGGGTGGGATGGATCTTTGAGAATGCTGGCGGCCTTTCCTTGACAGCGGGCCTGGTACATGGATTCTGAAGATGGGAGGTTGGGCTTTGTGATTGTTCGGGTCAAGGCTGAACAGGTTTTTTTTTCAATCACTGAACTTAGATTGACTGTTTGTACATTTGGATTCCAGTCTATTTGCCCTTCAAAATTTTATTTCAATTCTATACCTTCTGTCCCATAAAGAGTAAGCATTTCCTGTACCACTGCAGAGCTACAATAAGAGGTGTAACAATACTGAAACTGGAATGCGTCCATTTTTTGGCCCAAGTTTACACTTGCTATTGGAAGATTGGGAAGGACATTCTTTGGGCACAATGCAACTAAGCCAAGTTGGACTTTATGGTAATTAGGACACAATTGAGGTATAACGAGGATGGGATCTATCATTGGCGGTTTAATTCCGTTGGGATGATTTGTCAGCTATATGTACTAAAAAAATTATTACCTGTGTACTATTGAAATAAATTAGTGAAATGTTTTGTGAGGTGAGTTAATCTTGTTTTCTTTTCTCCCTCCTGCCAATAGCTATGAGGCCGTTGCACTATGCTGCGTGGCAAGGGAAGGCTGAACCAATGAAAATGCTCCTGAAGGCAGGGTCGAGTCTCAACTCCCAATCAGATGAAGGCCAAATCCCATTGCACCTTGCTGCGCAGCACGGACACTATGAAGTGGTGAGGAGAGAACTTTTTCTGTGTCAGATATTTTCTGTTTCTCTCTTGAGTAAGATGAAGCAAAAGATGATTGAATTATGCGTGTGTTAAACAGATTTAATGGGCTAAACCTTCACCAAGGGAAGAAACAAGCCAAGGAGCAGAGTTCCTGATATGTTTCTTTTCATCTCCTGCAGTTTGCAAAGTCAATTTTTATGCCATGGAATTTTTTTAGTTGCAGGATCAAAGATTCCAACACACCATACAAAATGATACATTATCTCTGTTGCACCGTGACTGAAAACACTTGGCAAAAGAATTCTAAGGGTTTGAGGTGGATTCTTTTTTTAAACACAGCAAGTTGATGTGATTTCAGAATGCACTCCAGGAAAGGGGGCAGGTGGTGAGGAAACAGAGTCAGTTGAAACATTTGACTGGGAATTGGATTGTGCATGAAAAACGTTCAGGGTAATGAAGTTAGATAATTCACTCAAATGAGAAAAGGCATATACAACTTCAGGGAGTTTTAGTCTGCTTGAGGTTCCTTACTCAAGCCTGGATTGCTGAGGCTAGATAAACCTTAAACAGAGATCCGCCATCAAGTGTGCCTCAGGAGAAGGCTCAATCCTGGAATTCCTAATCTCAGATGTTACATTCCAATTTGTGGCTCCCAGTGTCGCTTCTGCACCACTGTCGCATTCTCAGCCGTGACTTGGAGGTGCCGGTGTTGGACTGGGGTGGACAAAGTTAAAAATCACACAACACTAGGTTATAATCCAACCTGATGAAGGAATAGCACTCCGAAAGCCAGTGCTTCCAAATAGACCTGTTGGACTATAACCTGGTGTTGTAGGATTTTTAACATTCTCAGCCATGTTACTAATCAGAGTGTGCAGGATTAGTGTGCCCGTTTATTGACTTTAACATTTGCAGTGGTCAGTGCGCCTGTTTATTGACCTTTAACATTTGTAGTGGTCAGTGCGCCTGTTTATTGACCTTTAACATTTGCAGAGGTTAGTGTGCCTGTTATTGACCTTTAACATTTGCAGAGGTTGTATCCACAAAACCCCTGAGGCTACCTGTCTGCTTTACAGCTGGTGTTGTTTGCGAAGTAAAATTGAAATGCTTCTACCATGCCCTGCTGAAATTCAATGCTTTTGACTCCATCTGCCCATGAATAGCCACCTAGTGTACAGGAACTGGCAGTCTGTGTATCTCAACTACAGCTGCTGGAAACATCCTTTCAACAGTGGCATCCAAGAAGAAAAGAAAGCCTTTGATGCTAAATGGGAACTGATTTGCTCTTTGGGTATCTCAATATGTCCTTTTCAGTCTCATTTGTCAAGAGTTATTATATGAAAGACAAAGCACAAAGTGGCTGTGACATTCTTCATCATAAGAGTCCTGTCGAGCAGGAAGGAAAAGCCAGGCAAGATCAAACAGGAAGCTGAATGAAGGGATTTGGTTCCAGTTCAATAATTTTCATTTCAAAATATCATGAAATGTCAAAGAATTACCTGTAGCCTTGTGTGACATGATGCCAAATCACTGAAATGGTTCACCCAAAGTAGGTACATTTGAACTCTCCCTTTCTTCTTGCCCTCAGATATTTCCGATTCTGTACAATGGATGATGTTTATTCATTTGTGCAGATTCTGCACAACCTAAGGAACTGTATGAAATGATGTATGAATGTCGCACTTTCACAGGGGAAGGCATCTATGACTGGCATTTAAAATGCCCTGATGCCATTTTAAACCAGAAACCTGGATAGGTGCAAAAGCAAAATACTAAAGCAGGAAATCTGCAATAGAAACAGAAATTGCTGGAACTACTCAGTGGGTCACCAGCATCTGTGGGAAGAGAAACAGAGCTAACGTTTCATACTGCTGGGAAAAATTAGAAATGTAACAGGCCTTGCGTCAGGCAATTAGGTGACTGTAGAAAAAGACTAAGAGCACGATTTTAGCAATATAACGGGAAACATTAACTGATTGAAGTGTTGCTGGGACAGACTTAAAGGGAGTGGAAATTAGACAGTTGAGAAACAAATGACTTGTTAACGTGAAAGGGATGGCCTAGTGTTATTATCGCCACACCATTAATCCAGAAACCCAGATAACATTCCGGGGACTGGGTTCAAATCCCACCATGGCAGGTAGTGGAATTTGAATTCAATAAAGAAGACTGGCGTTAAGAGTAATTGTCAAGGGAGAGGAAACATCCATCTGGTTCACTAATGTCCTTAGGGAAGGAAACTGCCACCCTTACCTGGTGACTCCAGGCCCACAGCAATGTGGATGACTCTTAACTACCCTCTGGCTAATTAGTGTTGGGCAATAAATGAGATGTTCTCATCCTGTGAATAATAAAATCACTATTAAAGAGATATGAATAGTTGAAAGAATGGACTACCATCCAAAAGCGAAAGCAACAAGACTAAGATCAAAGCTTTTAAAGAAATGGAAGCAAAATGAGTGGACAGAGTCATTGGTCTGAAATTACTGGATGCAGGGTTGAGTCCAGAATGATGTGAAGGGTGCAAGTGACAGATTCCTGAGACTTATGGTGATGTGTCGTTGTGACTAAGCAGAACTGGGCTTGTTGTTCAAGTACAGGCCTATGAGCTAGAGTTTCGTTTCTGTGTTTAGTCGTTCCAAGATCTCCAACATTTCAGAATCATTTTGTGTTCTAAGCACAGCAGCTGCATAATGACACAGAATTCTGGACAGAACTAGGAAGACCCCAGCAGAAGGAATTTGGTAGCCACCTTGCTGAGTTCGATGTCAATTAGAATTCTACCGATTCATCCAGCCATTTGACTCCCCCTACCCCATTCAAAATGGGCATCAATTCCTTTTACTCTTCACCACCATTTACCCTAATGGAATGGACCCATCTGAGGGTGGCACGGTGGCTCAGTGGTTAGCACTCACAGCGCTAGGGACCCAGGTTTGATCCCTGCCTCGGACGTTTGTCTGTGTGGAGTTTGCACATTCTCCTTGTGTCTGCGTGGGTTTCCTCCGGGTGCTCCGGTTTCTTCCCACAATCCAAAGATGTGCAGGTCAGGTGAATTGGCTATGCTAAACTGCCCATCGTGTTAGGTGCATTAGTCAGGAGTAAATGTAGGGGAATGGGTGTGGGTGGGTTATTCTTCGGAGGGTCGGTGTGGATTTGTTGGGCCAAAGGGCCTGTTTCCATACTGTAGGGAATCTAATCTAATCATCCTTTCTGTCGGAATGTTTTCTGAATAAGTGGAGGACACTGAGTTTTGCAGGGCCCTGGTGCAAGAATCTTGTTATAGCCCCTGAAGGATGCGAGTGACGTGCAAAGTTCTGATAAATTCCCTGCATTGTATTGTTAGGCTGACAGAGCACCCTGCTGCACGGATCCTCCCAGCCTGGTGTTACTTCACAACTCTGTCTAATCCTCTCTACTGCTCATCAAACTTCCCGAACTGCTCAATAATTACCATAGCGATTTCTCGGATTGCATTGATGTGGGAGCGCAGAGACCCAGAGAGGCCCCTTAACTCTGTTTCACTTTTCAATTAGATTATGCCTGATCTCAATCTTGATTCTATTTGCCCACCTTTCTTCCAAATCCTTTAATACTTTTCTCAAGCAAAGATCTTTCAGTCTCAAAGTTTTACAGTTTTCACTTGAAGCCTATTCTCAAAGGCCTTGCTGAGGAAAAGATTCAAGATTTTGACATTTCTTTTATGTGAAAAACTGTTTCCTGTCATTAGAATGTGCTTCCCAGAGGTAATAAATATCCTGTTGTCTATTCCATAAACTCCTTTAATCATCTTAAAAACATCAAATACCTCAACCCTAAATCTTTTATACTCAGGGGGTTTCAGAGCAGGATTATATAAGCTGTCCTCATAAATTAACCGCTGTTAGTCAAAGTATTATGTAAAGGTATGGGTGTTGGGTTAGTTCAGTTGGCTATTGATTCATTCATCACATGAAAGAATCAAGAAAAAAAAATCTGAAATACCAGACTTCCCAAAGATATGGGGAAAGCACTTTTTGAAATCTCGGATGGATGTATTCCTGTATATAGTTCAGTCCACACAGAAAACAGAAGCAACAGTTGGAGCATGAGAATCAACCTGGATGTGACGCAAGGACAAGGGAAGTACTTCTACCCGTTACAGATTTTTGAGTGGCCTTGGATGTAAGGCAGAGGCAGTCAGTGTCAGGGGAGAGTGGCTTTCCTGCTTTTCTGTATCTAGTCCTGTCAGGCATTTTTGAGTTAGCCAGGTCAGAGGCACAACAACTATTCACCTACAAGAGGCAGGTAACCAATTGAAGCAACAATGGGGCCATGAAGATGCAGAATGGAATTTACCCATTGGGTGTTGGGGCTGAAACATGACTGATGTAACACAGAGGTTCCCCTTCAGAGAATGGAGGGGATGATCAGTACTCCAGAAATTGTACCAATGACCACAGCCACAGCCACAACAGTGGCAGCTGTGTACATTCATAGTTGAAAACTGTTCAAAATGTGAAAGGTTGCTCCATTCTGAGTTGGCCTCAGCAGATGCTGACATCTCCATGCTGAAAGAGCACAGCCTCTGTCCTCAGTTAGATAGCAAGTCCATTCCACATGTGGTGCATGTGAAGAACGGAAATCGATATCAGTACCAAAGTTACCTTTTACTAGTTTGTACTTATGTCTTCTTGCAAAATTATAATTGGATTTGATTTTTGACACTCTTTATAATCTTGTGTACATTTTTAAGATTGCCTCTCCAATGTCTGATACCGAATGAATGTTCAGATTTTTGACCAGTGCCTGACTCTTCCACTCTCCTTGGGCCTTTTGATGTACAAGTCAAACAGCACAACACACCTTTGTTTGGGAATAACTTGATCTTGTCCAACAGGAACCAGGCACTCGCAGATATAACAGGTTGGGGAAAAGTGTAGATGATATATAAATGTTAACTAGTGACAAAAATTGTTTTATAGCTTTCAGGACACCCAGAGTCAGGGTTTCATCAGCTTGCATTCCAGGGTACACCTATTCTATATAAACATATATATGTTATTATACTACAGTTGTTATGGGTCCTGTAATAAAATCACCAGTTAATCTGTAATAAACGTAATGTTTGTTTTGAACCTTGGTGTCCTGACTCTATATTTTGGACAGTGGTCAATCACATGCAGTGAAAGACCCAAATCATTCCACTTTTTCTGGATATCTTATATAGGGATGAAATATCAGCAGAGTAACAAGTTCATATTGCTTCACCTTTTCTATGCCAATGGGCTGAAAAGTGGCAGATGGAGTTTTATTCAGATAAACACAAGGTGCTGCATTTTGGGAAGGCAAATCTTCGAAGGATTTATACACTTAGTGGTAAGGTCCTAGGGAGTGTTGCTGGATAAAGAGACCTTGGAGTGCAGGTTCATAGCTACTTGAAAGTATAGTCACAGGTAGATAGGATAGTGAAGAAGGCGTTTCTTTTATTGGTCGGAGTATTGAGTACAGGAGTTGGGAGGTCATGTTGCGGATGTACAGGACATTGGTTAGGCCACTGTTGGAATATTGCGTGCAATTCTGGTCTCCTTCCTATTGGATGTTCTGAAACTTGAGAAGGTTCAGAAAAGATTTACAAGGATATTGCCAGGGTTGGAGAATTTGAGCTATAGGGAGAGGCTGAACAGGCTGGGGCTGTTTTCCCTGGAGCGCTGGAGGCTGAGGGGTGACCTTATTAGAGGTTATAAAATCATGAGGGGCATGGATTGGGTAAATAGACAAAGTCTTTTCCCTGGGGTTGGGGGAATTCAGAACTAGAGGGCATAGGTTTAGGGTGAGAGGGGAAAGATATAAAAGAGACCGAAGGGGCAATGTTTTCACGCAGAGGGTGGGTACGTGTGTGGATTGGGCTGCCAGAGGAAGTGATGGATGCTGGTACAATTGCAACATTTAAGAGGCATCTGGTTGGGTATATGAATAGGAAGGGTTTGGAGGGATATGGGCCAGGTGCTGGCAGGTGGGACTAGATTGGGTTGGGATATTTGATCGGCATGGACGGGTTGGACAGAAGGGTCTGTTTCCATGCTGTACATCTCCATTGACTCTATGGTTCTATTGCTAAATCTTACAGCACTGTAGTCAATTTAAGTATTAATTACACTATATGTGCTCCGCAACTAGCTCTGACGATTGTAAATATTCTTAACCCTGAAAAGAAACTCAAACTAAAAGGAAAACTGAAATGTCGTATATACTTGTGTACAGGTCAAATTTTGAAGATGGTTTTTTAAAGCTGAAATTAGGGAGTCGACTAATATACAATGTATTGTTTTCATGGGGATGAAATTCATGCTTTGTATGAGTCAAAAAATGGACAAACAAGAGCCAGATCTCCATATAAAATAATAAACAACAAAAGGAAAAAGAATTATGGCCATTATTGAATAGTTATTGTCTCCATTCTGCTTGCTATGGGAGAATGGTCCAGTACTCCCTCTGTATCCATGGGGGGGGGGGGTATGTTCCAAGACCTACTGCAGAAGCCAGAATCTGCAGGTAGGTGCGAACCTATTCATTTCAATGGGAAATTTACCTTCCCAGCAGCCCCCTGTCTCTGATTCTGGAATGTTCCCTGTAATATATTTGGGCCATGGTGAACCACAGGTAACTGAGACAGCAGAAACCAACCCCGCAGATACGGCGATCGTTCTGTACCATCGTAACATTACAGTAATTCTGAAAACTGGAGCGGAGCACGACGGCTGCAGACTGAGAGACCTGGAATGGAACAGTACGACCGGCAGACTTGAAAGCCAGAGCAGAGTGCAATGGGCAGGCACACTGACACATAAATGTTGCTCTGTAACTATGAAGAACTAGGGTCGACTTGTACATGATATATATAGAAAATACAAGATTTTTTGGCCAAAATAAGGGGTTGACTTATGCATGAGATCAACGTACACACGAGTATATACAGTATATCTTTTAAAGCTGTAGATGTGTTGGCTGGTTCAATGTGCCTGTCTTGATTTTTAAATTCATTAATCTCAGTTCGGCTGATGTTGCACAGTACAAATACTATGTACTTCATAAGTTACCAATCGCCTCCCCCCCCCCCCAGTCTTCAAAGTATGTATTCTGTATTATGTATTCTGCTGCATTTGCTTTTTTATTAGCTTGCTCATTGTCTCTCTTTCTTGTCTCTTGCTTGTCTATGTTGCACACATGCCTTTCCATTATTATGACTAATTCTGATCATTATTTATGAATATGTGCTTTGAGCACCCTCAGCCTGTTTAATTGTTGAGACTGTTGAGCAGTTAAATTCAACCCATTCTCAATCAAATTCACTAATATAGTGGTTAATTTAATCAAAGTTTCCTAGTACCCAATACCACTTACCAGGAGATTAAGTATCATTACAAAGACTGATATTCACCTAACCACCGATAGAGCCTATTATATTGTTAATTGAAATTCCAGTATAAAATTGGAAATCTATTTTTTGAAAATGCTGGTTGTCTGGAAATATTTGGAGCAAATCATGCAACTCTCAGCCTCTGCACTCAGAGCATTGTATGGGCTCAAGAAGTCATGTGCTCCATAAAGTTAATGAACACTTATCTCCTTCTTAACAGGACTGCTTTATAATCTTTTGCCATTTATAAGAAAATATTTATATCTGACAAAGAGTCATACTAGACATGAAGTATTAATTCTGTTTCTCACTCTAAAGATCTGCCAGACCTGCTGAGTTACTCCAACACTTTCTCTTTTTATTTCTAAAGCTGTTGCAGACCCTCCTGGTGGTTTCCCCCATCTGATTTGTTAAGTTTGAGGATCAGTTTCTTTGGGCCCTCTTCCTCCCCCCACCCAAAACTTTACTGAAAAGGCTTAGTTGCAACCCTATTTCCTGGCCTAAATTGGGCTTTCACCACAGTCACAAGAGCAAAGCAGGAGAATACCCAAGGAAATACTGTGATGGTATAAATTGAGAAAGGACCCAACTAAATCCCATGTTTTCTTCTTTTTTTTGTGTTAGTCCGAGATGCTTTTGCAACATCAGTCAAACCCGTGTATAGTGGACATTGCTGGAAAGACACCTTTGGATCTGGCCTGTGAATTTGGCAGAGTTGGGGTAAGTTCAGTGTTGTCAATTATCACCACTGTAGGATATTATTAGCTATTGCAGTCTGGTAATGTCCATCATGGTTTTAAGAGTTTCAGTAAAGTCTGAAAATGAGCTCTCTGTTTTAAGTGCTGTGCCTTCCTTTGAGAAATCAGGAATTCCAGTGTTCATTCTGGGGAGAGAACAAAATGGTAGCAAACAGCCCCCCTCCTAAAAATAGCTTGGTGCAGTTATTTTGGTGATTTAGAATTCCATTCCAACTGTTTCAGCCCTGCTCACAGGTTGTATTTAAGGAAAATCTGTAATTGTGTTCATTTCCTGCAAGCCATACAGCATGTGTTCTGTTTTCTTTTTATATACCTCAGATCTGAGGTACTAGTGTTGATACATGTGTCCTACTTAGGTAACGGGGAGAAAGTGAGGACTCAGATGCTGGAGATCCGAGCTGAAAAATGTGTTGCTGGAAAAGCGCAGCAGGTCAGACAGCATCCAAGGAGCAGGAGAATCGACGTTTCGGGCATAAGCCCTTCTTCAGGAAGATTCCTGAAGAAGGACTTATGCCCGAAACATCGATTCTCCTGCTCCTTGGATGCTGCCTGACCTGCTGTGCTTTTCCAGCAACACATTTTTCAGCTCCTACTTCGGTAACATCTGACACCTCTTAGTTGTGAGCTGTCTCTGAGCTGTGAAACCTGTCAGCCTGGCAACAGGTTCCACACCAAGTTATGATACCACACCAAGTGATGATGCCTGCAATATACTCAGAAACCGTGGCCATCATGTTCCAGACCAACCAACAATTCAGGGCTTTTCTGCAGGAAATCCACAGGAAATGTCTTAGAGCTCAGCAATTCATAGCTTTATGGATGAGCTTACTTAATAATGCAGTAATCTGAGCGATATACATGAGCTCCGTCTGCACACCAAACCTTGTTACCATGACAATTACAAAAGAACATTCCTGGCTTACAATCCAAGATACACCTAGCAGGCCAGGCCTTTCTCACCTCTCATTTTCCATTCTCCGATTTTAATTGCTCAACCATGCTCTACCTTTAGCCATCAAAGCCGCATTCTGGGACTCCCTCCTGAAACATCTTCTTCATTTTCAAGCCTACCTTTTGATCAAGCTTTCAACTGCCTCATGTTGCTCAATATGAAATTTGGTTTGATTATTGTTCCTTAGAAGAAACTTAGGTTTTATTAGTATCCAAGCCAATTGGAAGCTAGGACATATTCGTTTTTCTTTGTGAGAAGATGGTTAGTTTCAATAAGAAGTAGGAACAGGAGTCGGCCATTTGGCCCCTCGAGCCTGATCCGCCATTAAGTAGGATCATGGCTGATCTGACTTTCCTCATATCCATTTTTTTGCATTTTCCCTGTAACCCTTGATTCCCCTCCTGATCAAATATCTGATTAAATATAAACAAGGACTCTTCCCCCACAGCTCTCTATGACCAGGAGTTCCAACAACTCACAACTCTCTAAGAGAAGCAATTTCTCATCATTTAAACTAAATTGGCCCCCTTTATTCTGAGGCTGCCCTCTGGCCCTAGTCTCCCTCAGGAGAGGAAACATTCTCTCAGCATTTACCCTGTCAAGCTCCTTAAGAATCCTCAATGTTTCAATGAGATCACCTCTCATTCTTCTAAACTTCAGTGAGTAGATTCCCAACCTGTTTCGCCTTTGTTTACAAGACAATCCCCCTATACCGGGGATCATCCTAGTGAACCTTCTCTGAACTGCTTTTAATGAAATGATATCTTTCCTTAAATAAAGATACCAACAGTGCTCCAGATGTGGTCTCACCAATATCTTTCACAGTTGCCTACTCTTACACACCCCTGCCTTGAAATAAGGGGCAACATTCCATTAGCCTTCCTGATCACCTGCTGCACTTTCATGTACAAGTACCCCCCAATCCCTTTGTGTTGCAGCTTTCTGCTATTTTTCTCCTTTTAATTAATATTCTGTTCTTTTGATGTCCCTTCCAAAATGAACAACTTCACATTTTCTCACATTATGCCCCATTTGCCAGCTTTTTGCCCGCTTGCTTAACATGTTAATATTTCTCTGTGAACTGTTTGTATCCCTGTCCCAACTTGAGGAGTTTATTGACAAGCTCATTCAAACTCCCTCATCTAAGTCCCAAGTTAGTGGGAAACTGTTACTGTTTTATACGTACTCAAAGTCAGTTAACGTCTGCCACCTGATTCTCTGACATTAAACAAAGACATCAACAACCCTAAACAAAATGATCAGACGTTAACACATAGGACATTTTACTGCTCTATATAAATAGAAGTTGTTGTCAGTTCTTTGAGTGATATGTTGGTTATTCGAATGTTAGTGTTCACTGAATCTCTCGGATATTTCATTCAGGTGGTACAGTTACTCCTAAGCAGTAACATGTGTGCTGCTCTTCTTGAAGCAAAGCCTGGGGACATCACTGATCCCAATGGAACCAGCCCTCTACACCTAGCTGCCAAGAATGGACATATCGACATAATAAGGTTAGCTCCCTCCACCATGTTTCCTGTTCTATTTCCCTTCAAGGCTTTTGAAGTAGTTTCAAGGTGGTCTTTTTGTCTCCTCCTGCTAAACTGTCACTCAAAAACCAATTAGTAACAATCAAAGATAAAGATAATTGGAAAATTAATTGTTGATGTGGAGGTAATACATTCAAGAGTGTCTCATTACATTACCCAATGTTATAATGTTTTCTTGTGAAGATGAGTCATATTGGACTCAAAACTCTGTTTCGCTCTGCACGATGCTGCCTGTCCTGTTGACTTTCTCCAGCATATTCTGTTTTTATTTTAGATTTCCAGTATCCTTGCTTTTTATTATAGCCTGTTAGAATGTGCTGCTGACCAATACTTACTCCAACCTCTCTTGTTTCTTTGGATTTCTGTGTACCCAAGGTGTGTAGGACAGTAGGGATGGGCTGAATGTTTCAGGCTAGCCTACCTGGTTAAGAAGGAGGCAACACATTGACTTACCTGATGCCTGCTTAACTTTTTGCTGTTAGATTTTGAGGTTTTCAGGTAGGCTGGGTTTGCCTGGTGTGCATTCATTCGCACGTCATAAATATTTGTAACACGCCAGGCCGTTGTGGTTTTGTAAACTAGCAACAGGAAAGACTTCTCTCCACAAACCCAACTGGGTATATATGAGGTGTGTACCCAGGGGATAGACCTCCGGGTGAGGACCCATTTCTTTAGTTATTTGGCTCCTTTGTAACCCAGAGTTGATAAAATGTGGAGCTGGAAAAAGCACAGCAGGTCAAGCAGCAGCCGAGGAGCAGGAGAGTCAATGTTTCGGGAAGAACTCTTCATCAGGACCCACAACCCAAGCTGTTACTATACACAAATGCTTGGCATTCAGGATGAGCCTTTCACAGTCATATGCAGTCTCATGTGTGATTAAATGTTTACAGTGTTACAAGTGAAGCCCAACAAGCTTGCTCATGTGAATTCAAAGGGGCACCTTTTGTGGCTGTGTTCTTGTCCCATGCAGGCTTTTGGTAATCAATTATAAGCTGTGCTGGTTTTCCTGGTTGTGTTGAAAGGTTGGTGACCTGATGATGCTGTTGATTGTAACAGTTCCTTTTAAATTTCACCTGTGATCTCTGGTTGGTGTATGAAAGGCACTGCGGTGTCAGTAATGCTACACTGGTAACTGAAATAATGGGTGTGACTGCAAATAAGGCTTCCAACCTCCTGTGTTGCAATCCTCATCAGTAGCAACCTGGCAATAGCTCACTCACACTCAGGGGCAAGAAGGATTGACTGGACAGTGGCACATACCTTGGCAGAGCAAGGGTGAATCGTTCGTCCCTTGGGCTGGATTATCTTGGGCTTCCCACAGGCATTGACCTCTGCAGCCGCCTCTTCCCAGGCTGCTTTGTCACTCAAGATGGCCTCTTCTTGCCAACCAGAGAGAAAAGAACATCCTTCGCTCTTGAAGAATCTGCAGGAGGTACCATTTTTTGCCCGGTCTCTGTCATCTCCAGGAGTGACTGGTGATGATGAGTAGAGGTTTGGTGGTGCTCCTTCTAAATACGGCATCCAAAATCTGACCTAACATTGAGCCTGGGTTCCTCCTGCATTTTGGACGTGCCATGACAGTTAGCTTCCAAAGAGAAAATTCTGCCCAGTGGTAACTAATCAGTAATCAATACGTGCACACAAAGCATTGCGGGCTTGACCCTTGCTCATTGTATTTTCAATAACTAAAATTGAAGAGCGAGATAGTTCTGATTGTAATATTTACTACAACCACTGCACCACAAGGGGTGCTTATATAGCAGAGATGGTGTTACACATCTTTGGAACAGGTGTGACTTCAATCTGGGCTTCCTGGCTCAGTAGTAGGGACATTCCCGCTGCATTACAAATACTATCTTATTGTTGACACCAATATTAAACTTAGTGTTACTGATGATATGGACAGGATTGGAGTAGATCTGACCAATTCTTACAGAAGGTGCTGGGAAGAGCGGGAAATGATGGAGAATGAATTTTAATGTGGATAATTGGACAATGTGTAAGGAGGCAAGAATTCTGTAAGCTGTGTAATTAATGAGCTTGATGGGTATCATGTTGGGAGAATGTCTCCCCTTGTGAAAGCATCTACAACTGACAAACACAGTTTCAGCATAAGAGGTGTCATATAGTCTCCCATATAAGACCGAGGTGAGGAGAACTTTTTTGGACCAGAGGGATGTTTGTTCATTGAATATATTCAAGAACATTGGCTCATTGAATATATTCAAGACTGAATAAGACCAATTGTTGGTCTATGAGGGAGTCAAGGATTATGGGAGCCAAGCGGGAAATCAGAGGGAAGGCCACAATTGGATCAACCATGTGCTTAGTGAATGTTGGACCAGAATTGAGATGCATATGGCCTATACTTGCCCCTTTGGTTGGGAATGCAAATTGATCACCTCACAAAGGAAGGATATATGTGATTAGACTGAGGTTTCCCAGTGATTAAGGGTGACAGGGTCAATAGAGACAGAAACTATTTTCACAGGTCAGTGAGACTGGAACTAATTGTGCGGAATAGGGTATAGCCAGACCTTACTGGAGTGAAATGAAGAGACGCCTTCTCTTACAAACAGTTTGAAACACTCTTGAACAAAAAGCAATTGATTCCAGGTTAATTGTAAGCTTTAAAGATTAGATTTACGTTATCCAAAAAAATGTGGAGGAAGCACTGATTGAAAGCCAAACTATTCCAGTGCTTTCTGGCCCAGCTTGCATCTTAAATAAACTTGAGCACATTAAAAACTCTTCTACTTGGGCCCTAACTAACGCCAAGTTCCATTCGCCCATCGTCCCTGTGCTGTCTTGCCAGTTGGACTCTAAATCCAACAATGCCCCATTTTAAAAAATGTGTGTCATTCTTACATGGCTTCAACCGCCTGCCACCTCTGGAACATCAAACAGCCTTCCTAGTTCTTTGCACTGGTCTCATTCTGTTCAGGGCTGAGTTTGATCGGTCCACATTTTTGGTGTTCATGCTTTCGGCTGCTAGGGCCCTTACCTCATGAAATTTACTCCCTCTTCATTCTTGATGCCCCTTTAGCCTAGCTTTTGATTTAACTGCCTTTATCTCTCCTTACGTAGCTGTTTATCAAACGTTTTGTGATAATGCTGCTATGAAGCACTCTGGGGCATTCCGCATTTTCAAAGGAGCGATATAAAGGTAATTTTTGAGGTAACTTGTGCATTGCACAAATACCATTAGGTACACACAAAAGTTTCTGCTGACCAGATTGTGTAGATCGAGTTGAGCTTGCTTTGCATATTTATACAAAGTCATTGTTGATTATGGTTTAGTATTTCTTATCTGGAAACCAAATAATGCAGCATCTACAAACATTACACCATTAACAATTTTTTCACAGACATGAAAATTGGTACCTGGCAACACAACTACTTAATTTGCTTTGCCAGTAATTAGAATTTTATCTTGAAAAATCTAAATGACAATTTTATGACTTGTATTTTATGACTGATGCATTTTTTAAGAAGGGTAGTTAATTGATGAAGGTTTGCTTGTATTTATTTAATATTGCTCTCTATATTTAACCAAATGATTTGTCTTTATAAGTCTATTTAAATAAATGCATTAGCAGCTGTATGTATGTTCAGTGTATAATACATCCATTTTAGATGGTTATGATAGTGTCACATCAGGCTGCATTTACTGTTAGATTTTGCTATAATTAAGGGCAAATGGTCATGTAAGTATCCAAGAGCAGATTGTAGATCAAAATCACCAAGGGAGCAAGGATTAGAGACTCAGGGCGATAGCAATACAGATTTTACACCAACTGCTGTGCCTGTCTTTTAATGATTCATAATAGACTCAATTTCTCATTTTATAATACGTATCACTTCTGATGATTGGAGAGATAATGTCTTCTATGAGACTGCTACTAAACAAAATAGTTCTCCAAAGTATGAACTTGGAACAGCATTAAAATAAAAACAATGTTCAGCATCGCACTTGGGCTGAAGAGAAACTGACTTTGATCAGGATCACTCTATCTAGTTGAGAAAGTTTGTTCATGTAGAGACAGGAGAACCAAACCTGTGAACATTGACTGTCACTCCCCACTCAAAGATTGCACGCTCAATAATGAGCCATAAAGCTGGAGGGTTTATATTTGAGATGTGAGTACTGCTCTGGGTTGGCAGTTTGGTGTGGAAATCATGGAGTGCTGTATTGTCAGAGGTGCTGTCCTTCAGGAATCAAGCAAACACTCTACCTACCTTCTCAAATGGATACCAAAGCTTCTGAGGTGATATTTCAGATCTCTGAAAGGGTGAAGCATGCAGATTTGTAGGAGTGCAGAGTGCAGTTGATCTCCATTTCTAAAAGGACAGGCAAAAAAACGTTGTTTATTGGAGATATCCAAAATACTGAGGTCTTTTATGAAATCTTTGCATCCTCTTCAGTCACAGGCAAGGTCCCAGAGGACCGGAAAATAGCCAACATTGTTCTTTTGTTTAAGAAAGGCAACAGGGATAATCTGGCAAAATTAAGGCTGGTGAGCCTTACATCAGTGGTAGGGAAAATATTGAAGAAGATTCTTATGGATAGAATTTACTCACAGTTGGAAAAGTATGGACTTATTAGTGATGGCTTTGTGCAGGGAAGTTCATGTCTCACAAACTGGACTGAAATTTTTGAGCAAGTGACAAAGGTGATTGCTGAGGGCAGGGTGGTAGATGTTGCCCATAGCAAGGCCTTTGACAAGATCTCTCATTGGCAGGCTTATACAAAAGATGAAGACTCATGGGATCTGCAGTGAGCTGGTAAGATAGACACAGAATTGGCGTAATCATAGAAGACAGAGTCGTGGTGAAAGGGTGTTTTTTTTGACTGGAGATCTGTGACCTGTAGGTTCCACAGGGATCGATAGTGGAACCCCTGTTGTCTGTAATATATATATATATATAAATGATTTGGAAGAGAGTGCAGGTGACCTGATTAGTGAGTTTGCAGATGACACAAAGATTGCGGGGGGGGGGTGATGTGGATAGTGAGGAGGATTGCCAGATAATACAGCAGGGTATAGAGAGGCTGGAGATTTGGATGGAGGAATGGAAGATGGATGTTAATCCAGACAAACAAATCTTCCAAATGATTTGGAAGACCCAATGTAAGGGGGAAGTCGACAGTAAATGGCAGAGCCCATAGTAGCATCAACATATAGATGGATCTACGTGCACAGGTCTACCATTCTTTGAAAGTAGCAATACAGTGGACAAGGTGGCCAAAAGGACTTATGCCATGCTTGCCTTCATTGATCAGGACATAGAGTATAAAAATGAGCAAGACATGTTGCAACTGTATAGAAATTTAGTTAGGCTCCATTTGAAAAAGTGTACAGTTCTGGTCACCACCCTCCCAGAAGGGTGTGGAGGCTATGGAGAGGATATAGAAACTGTTGCATGGTTTAAGGGTATTAGCTATGAGGAGAGTTTGAACCAACTTGCTTTGCTTTCACTTGAACATTGGAGGGTAAGGGGCCACCTGTTAGGAATTTACAAAATTATGAAGGGCATGGATAGAATGGATAGTCAAAGTCTTTTTCCCAGGGTAGAAACAGATAAGGTAAAAGGGGTAAGTTCAAAGGAGATGTGAGAGGCAAGTTTTTTGACACCGAGGATGGCGAGTGGAGGTGGTGGAGACAGATACAATAGCAACATTTAAGAAGTAGCTTGGCAGATATATGAATAGGCAGGGAATAAAGAGATAATGACTGAGTGGAGGCAAAAGCTTTTTAGTTTAGAAAGGTGTTATGTGTTGGCACAGTCTTGGTGGCTGGAGGGCCTGTTCCTGTGTTGTAATGTTCTTTGTTCTTTGTATGTGTTTCCCTTCCGAACCACTCTCCACCCTCTCCACTTTTATGATGTTCCTTCAAACAGAACTCTGATCAATTTTGAGACAATCTTCCATTACCTCTTTTGGCTACAGGTATCAATCATTGTCAGAGTCATCCTGCAAAGTGCCCTGGAACACCTTATTGCATTAAAGTGATATATAATTGCAAGCCATTCATATTATTGTGGTATGGGTTTTGAAAGAGCTTCAGATTGATTTTGTTTCATTTGGTAGTGAGAACTGACACAGAGCAGGACACTGAGCACTTCAATCACCTGATGAAGGAGCGTCGCTCCGAAAGCTAGTGTGCTTCCAATTAAACCTGTTGGACTATAACCTGGTGTTGTGTGATTTTTAACTTTGCCCACTTCTATTGTGTGATTCTTCAAATGGATGTGCAACCCGGTGTTTGATTGAACCTGGATTTGGCAAACTTAACAGAGTGAAGATTGAATCCTATCGAGACCGGAATACCTGCACTGTCCCCTTCAAACATCAACATGGCAACATTTACAAAGAAGCAAATCTTCACAGTACACCCAACACAAAAAGAAGAGAACTTGTATTTCTGTAGCACCTTTTGCAATGTCAGTACATTTGAAAATGCTTTACAACCAATCATTTTGAAATGTGGTTCAATTAGATTAGATTACTTACAGTGTGGAAACAGGCCCTTCGGCCCAACAAGTCCACACCGACCCGCCGAAGCGCAACCCACCCATACCCCTACATTTACCCCTTACTTAACACTAAGGGCAATTTAGCATGGCCAATTCACCTGACCCGCACATCTTTGGACTGTGGGAGGAAACCGGAGCACCCGGAGGAAACCCACGCAGACACGGGGAGAACGTGCAAACTCCACACAGTCAGTCGCCTGAGTCAGGAAATGAACCCGGGTCTCAAGCGCTGTGAGGCAGCAGTGCTAACCACTGTGCCACCGTGCCGCCCACAAATTGTAGGAAATACAGCAATCAATTTGCAGGCAGTAAGGTCTCACAAACAGCAATGTGATAATGACCAGATAATCTGGTGATCAAAGGGATTAGTATTAGTCAGGATATCAGGGAGAAGAGTTTACTGCCAATGTTTAAAGAAGTACCACAGATCCCTCAGCACTGCCTGCCAATTGTTTTTTTCCCTAAATCACTGGCCTCAGAAGTCAGAGTGTCACCCACTGAGTCACCGGAGCATGCAGAGCTAGCGATGTCTTTTGTTGTTGTGTCACCAATCCTGACTGGTTGTCATTGTCACTCCTCGAAACTCTGAGGAGCCGCACCTCTTTGCAAGTGAGATTACTGTCACGGTTCTCTGCTATTTGCAACGCAGATGTTGTCAGGCATCCTCTCATCACCAAACCGCACTTTTCTCCCGGAGTCAGAAGGCAAATTGCTTTTTCTTTCATACAGGACGGCAAACTTGCACAGCCGACTGGTGTAACAGTGTTGATTCAGACAGTTGAGTGTGTCAAACTGATGATGCTGTCACTCAATTCCATCCACAACCTGCTTCAATATTGACAGGATTCCAAATTGTGCATGATGGCTGATTGAGGCACCTTTCTGTCCCTGTTCCTCCTGTACAAACAGATTGTCAGTCAGAATTTTGCACGCACTTTGCATTCCAATGTTACAGTTTGTTGTCGCAATGTTTTAAAAATACACTTTTAACTGAAAGTAGAGTTAATGGAAAGTGAAATCCCCACGAGAAGGAAAATAATAGGATGTGCAGGAGTGTAAGATGCTTTTTAGATATGAATGATGAATGAATAGGGATGCATGGTGGCTGGAAGCTGTAAGGTTTTGAGATGGAACAATCAGCAAAATGTGTTGGGGACAGAAAAGTGCTGGTGACATCTGCTGGAAACGATTTAGTTGCATGACATTATGTAAAAGGTAAAAACAATGACTGCAGATGTTGGAAACCAGGGTCTAGATTAGAGTGGTGCTGGAAAAGCACAGCAGGTCAGGCAGCATCTGAGGAGCAGGAAAATCGATGTTTCGGGCACAAGCCCTTCATCAGGAATAGAGGCAGGGAGTCTGCAGCTGGAGAGATGAATGATCTCTCCACTCTGCAGGCACTCTGCCTGTATTCCTGATAAAGGGATTTTGCCCGAAACATCGATTTTCCTGCTCCTCAGATGCTGCCTGACCTGCTGTGCTTTTCCAGCACCACTCTAATCTAGACCCTTGCATGACATTATAGCCAGTAAAAGTCCAGGGTCTAGTTGCTCTCTTGCAAACACCACTAAAAGACGTTGTGGCTGTCCTCCAAGTCCTAGCCTCCTACTTATACATGTCAGTCCTGATTGCAGGGATTTCACTGAGTCAATATCGCATGCAGCTGAGTTACCGATTTGGGTTTTTCAGAAATAACATAGCATGAAAGGAATAAGGTTAAAAATCACACAACAATAGTTTATAGTCCAACAGATTTATTTGGAAGCAATAACTTTTGGCTCCACTACCACCTGATGAAGGAGCGACGCTCCGAAAGCTAGTGCTTCCAATCAAACCTGTTGGACTATAACCTGGTATTGTGTGATTTTTAACTTTCTACACCCCAATCCAACACTGACATCTTCAAATCATGAAAGAAATATTATGCTTTTCTATAGCACCTTGAATAATCTCTGGACATCTCAATGCACGTTACACCAATGCAGTACTTTTGAAGGGTTGTCCTTGTTATCATGAAGGGACCACAGCACCCAATTGACATACAGGATGATCCTTCAAACACTGAGGTGCGAATGAGTGAATTTGAAGTTGAGGGATAAACATTGATCAGGACATACGGGTGGGAGCTTCTCTGCTGTTTCCCTGAATACTGTCCTGGCAGATGTTACTTCTGATTTTTGCTCCTAGTTTGAGTCTTGGAGATAGGTCAGCTTTGTGGAACCAGGGTTTATCCTATCAGAATGGCAGGCTGCACTCCTGCTTGTTTGGTCAGAGGTGAGGCAGGCTGGATTGGAAGTTGCATTGAGATACTTGGACTCCAGAACTGTGGTAAAAGTTTGAAACTGAAGACTAAAACATAAAACATCCCTCCTGCTCCCTCTCCTTCACCCAACCCCATGCTCCTCATGCCCCATTTAAGACATCATATGCCCACCTAACCATCCCCCATAGCCCCTTACACCATCTGTGCCACCCACTACCCCAATCATCCCAATTGCTCTTTATGATGTCAATGTCATCCTATACCAACCTATATGGCCCCCAACTGTCATCCCTTGCTCCTCCATCTCCATGCCAACTCACCCAGTATCCATCATGGGAAGACCCAGGAAGCATGCTGGCAGCATCTATTGATGATGTTAGTAACGGAAAAACACACTCTCTCATTGATGAGAAAACGAGAGTAAATAAAGTGAAATTCCGTCAATCAATCCATTATTGAGAAAAAAACATTTCACAGTACTTAATCCCTGATGTCAACAAGCATTTCCATTTAATAAGCAGTTAGAGCTGACCATCAAAATGTTGGCTTAAGAGGTACCTCATTGTAAAATGATACTTTGGGAAAATAGTCATGCCACACAAATTTTATCATGGTTTGTTTTGTGAACAGATCCCATGAAACACTTTGCACTGTTTTCTTTAACGCCACTTAGTTTTTGGAGAGTTCTTTGCTAACTCTATCAGTTCCTTTGAAGTCATGCACTATTTACGCACCAGCATATTGTTTCACAATTCCAAAAGGTGACCCAGGAACAGATCCAAAGGAGCAGCTTAGCTCTTCAACAAAGTAGAAATATAAACGTTCTCCCAGCCCTTACTCCTTATCCCACTTCATTGTTCCTATGTACACCTTCCCCCCCGCCCCCCCATGCCAATCATTGCAACCTAAGTTATCTCCTCATTCCACATGGCCCCTCATACCCCAATACCCAAATAGTGCCTGTCTCCACCCATTGATCTTCTGCCTTCAGCTACAATTCCAACTCATTGAGTATCCACTACAACCCCTGCACATAGTTACATTGTTGAAAGCATATATTGTAGATTATATTGAGAAGAACATTCTTTTTAATTAAGAGCATTTTGACACTTATTGAAACTTGTGACAGATTAACAATTATTGACTCATCTTGGCTGGTTGACCCATCTTCGCAAGTGGTGAATAGTTGAACAACTCCAATTTGTTTCTGCATCATTTATACACAACCTTCTACACAATCCCAAAAGGCACCTGACCCTCCTTTGAAGGATCTCTGAGCCTACTTTCAAAGAAAACATGACATCTCTCCCTCAAAGACCTCTGACCCCCATCCTCAAGTTGCCCTGGTACCATATCCACAGGGCACCTCAACTCTTGAAAGAGATACCCTGGCTAGCAGGAAGTTAGGTATTGTGAACACTTGTGTGGTCTAATCTCAGAACTGCAGATGCCAGGAATTCTAAAATTCAATTTTAATGGAGACAACAGGTCATCTAACTGGCTAACTGTCTCCAGGAATTGCACATGTGTGAACTATGGACCCTCGCAATCCCACCCCCATGAAAATGAGAGATGCCAGGATTGCAGGCAGTTTTTGGAATCCCAGAACTTTTTCCAGCACTTTCACTGTAACAGAGACATTCTCCATCATGGCAAAAGTCAGGGCCTTGGTTTGAAATTTTACTGAAAACCAGTATTGCGTGCAACGTGAATGTGCAAGCAATCCAAATGAATTATTCTGAACACTTACGGTCTAATCTGTTCCTTTTTACCCTGATGTTTGAGTATTGTTATAAATTATGGTCATTATTGTCTTGTGGAAGATAATTTCATTCAAAAACATATATAGCGTCATCATGAGAATTTTGGGGAAGCTGAGGATAATTAAGAGTAATACGTTAACAATGTAGCTGATTACAGATTCAGTGATACTCCCAGGATAAACTTGGAGTGATGACTCCATCACATTTGTCTCTGTGCAAGTATTGCCATGAGAACAGTTAAATTACAGGAGATAGCGCGAGAATGTACCACCAAAACTCCCAATGTCAGAGAAGATCCAAGCTGACAGTCACTCGTGTATAGAAGTACTAGTTATCCTTTTATTTTAATGAATATTTTAAAAATAAATGCATAATATTGTGTCTGCTTCCTCCGTGCTGACACCTAATTACAGCAGAATAGTAGCACACTGCTAATATCACCAGACTAGTAATCCTGACACCTGGAATAATGCATTTGGGATAGGATCCAACATTAATGTTCAATCAATTGCTAAATCTAGAATAAATTCTAATCTCACTGATAATTTTCACAAAGCTATTAGATTGTCATAAAAAGTCACTAATTCAGTCCTACCCTTCAGAGAAGGAGATGTGCCATTCTTACCTGCGACTCCAGACTCACAGCAAGCTTAAAGTCTGGTTGAAGATTTGTAGCTCGGGTGTCCGTTGTTGTGGTTCTGTTCGCCGAGCTGGAAGTTTTTGCTGCAAACGTTTCGCTCCCTGGCTAGGGAACATCATCAGTGCTATTGGAGCCTCCTGTGAAGCGCTGCTTTGATGTTTCTTCCGGTATTTATAGTGGTTTGTTCTTGCCGCTTCCGGGTGTCAGTTTCAGCTGTAGTAGTTTGTATGTGGGGTCCAGGTCGATGTGTCTGTTGATGGATGTTCTTGCCGCTTCCGGGTGTCAGTTTCAGCTGTAGTGGTTTGTATATGGGGTCCAGGTCTCTGTGTCTGTTAATGGAGTTTGTGGATGAATGCCATGCCTCTAGGAATTCCCTGGCTGTTCTCTGTCTGGCTTGTCCTATGATGGTAGGACATCATATGAACACTACCATCATAGGACAAGCCAGACAGAGAACAGCCAGGGAATTCCTAGAGGCATGGCATTCATCCACAAACTCCATTAACAGACACATAGACCTGGACCCCATATACAAACCACTACAGCTGAAACTGACACCCGGAAGCGGCAAGAACATCCATCAACAGACACATCGACCTGGACCCCACATACAAACTACTACAGCTGAAACTGACACCCGGAAGCGGCAAGAACAAACCACTATAAATACCGGAAGAAACATCAAAGCAGCGCTTCACAGGAGGCTCCAATAGCACTGATGATGTTCCCTAGACAGGGAGCGAAACGTTTGCAGCAAAAACTTCCAGCTCGGCGAACAGAACCACAATCACAGCAAGCTGTTTGAACCATACCACCCGACTGGAAAGCTCCTGCTGCTCTCTCAGTTATAGGAACCTCTCCAGTCCCAGCCCAGTCATGGCTGGGGAAAGACTATAAATGTTCAGCATCAGTAAGGCTTGCATCCTGAGAATAAAGGGAGGATATTTCAGTAAGAGGGAACATTTATCTCATTGCTTTTAGAGTTCCTTTAATTATGCATGCAGTTAAATATTTATTCTTTTTCATAGTGGCTTTTAAATACAGAGACTGGATATTAAATTGTCTCTTTGTTCTGTGATAATCTTTAATTTTCTCACTTAATCATACTTATAGAATTTTACTTTCCAGAATAGTTACTCAGCCCCTGTGTCAAAGACTTTCCACATGAAGTTTAAATCTATGTTAGTAATTGCTCTGGTTTTTCCTCCATCAGGATATCCTCACATGATGCTTATGTTGTCTATCATAACATAAGAAACTAGATCCAGATCATGTGCGATTGAAAGATCCAATATGTGTTTATCACAGTTGCTCATATATGCAAATATTACATTTCCCAGGCATACCAATGTCTGGGCTAAAGTTAAATGATTAAATAACAGTTAATAGTGTTATTTAACTATTAAAATAATGCATGCTTCCAGTGAACCCAAATAAAACGGTGTCCTGAAACTTTATACACTCTGATCACATGCTTTGATACAGTCATGATACCATGTCTCTTAAAGACATACCGACGTACTGACCACAAAACATTGCACAACAGTAACAATCTTGTGTATGGCATGCACGTTTGGATAAGCACGTGAATAAGAAATATTTGGAGGGATATGGGCCAAGTGCAGGCAGGTGGGACTAGTTTAGTTTGGGATTATGGTCTGCATGGACTGATTGAATTGAAGGGTCTTTCCATGTTGGCATGACTCTATGTCTCTACTGCTGTATGTCAACATGTCACACTGAAATTAATCCTTACGTCAGCTTCTTACAATGAGAAAACAATAAGAGTTATTTTCAGCTTCTGAACTTAGTTAGGCTATAATTACTTTCCTGTTATGATACCCAGAGCTGAAAATGTGTTGCTGGAAAAGCACAGCAGGTCAGGCAGCATCCAAGGAGCAGGGGAATCGATGTTTTGGGCATGAGCCCTTCTTCAGGCTCATGCCCGCAACGTCAATTCTCCTGCTCCTTGGATGCTGCCTGACCTGCTGTGCTTTTCCAGCACAACATTTTCAGCTCTGATCTCCAGCATCTGCAGTTCTCACTTTCTCCTGTTATGATACCCAGCCAATTCTCACTTCCATTAAAAATTTATGAGACTATCACCTGACTTTATTAATGGCTAGAAATATAATATTAAAGAAGGAGAATGCTACCTCCTGTCCTGAGCTTCCCTCCAGAACAGCCAAGAGCCGACCCAGTTGCAACTAAAGGTGGAAGAATTTAAATACATTACATTCTCAATCGCCACCAACATTACTTTATAATTCCTTCTGACACATCTTACCAACTATTGGTATATACCCTGCCCACCTTCTCAAGTACAATTAGGGATGAATTATAAAGTCTGTGGGGATGTCCCACTGGTTAGCACTGTTGCCTCACAGCATCAGGGACTCAGGTTCAATTCCTGCCTCTGTGTGGAGTTTGCACATTCTCCCCGTGTCTGCGTGTTTTTCCTCCGGGTTCTCTGGTTTCCTCCCACAGTGCAAAGATATGCAAGTCAGGTGAATTGGCTATGCTAAATTGCCCATAATTTTAAGTGTATTAGTCAGTGGGAAATGGGTCTGGGCAGGTTAGTCTTTGGAGGTTTGGTGTGGACTTGTTGGGCCAAATGGCCTGTTTCCACACTGAAGGGAATCTAATCTAATTAAACCAGGGATAACTGCAGTGACAACTCAAATGAATGAAATACTGAAAGGGGTAACTTAACGGGTGAAGAACTAACGTTTTTCACAGAGTCATGAAAATAGTCATGGAATTCAATCCCTAAAACACTGTCTAAGATCCTGAAGCTCCATTTAATAAGAAGGAACTTGACCTTATTTTGTCACCATGAATCAGAAACTGTCTGTTAACCCCCAAAGCAAGGCCCCAGCACAGAAATAGAACAGTACAGCTCAGCAACAAGCTCTTCAGCCCACCACGTCTGACCATGTTGTCATTGTAAACTAATCCCATCTGCCTGCACAAGGTCTGTATCGCTCTCTATTCCTTGTCTGTCCATGTGTTTGTCTAAATATCTCATAAACCTTGCTATTGTATCTGCTTCTATTACCTCACGTGTACCAGGCACTTACCACCTTCTGTGTAAAATAAATGCCTCACCCATCTTCTTTAAACTTTCCCCATCTCACTTCAAAACCATGCCCCGAGTAATCCCAGCCAGGGAAAAAGACTCCACCCTATTCATGCCCCTCGTAATTTTATACCTATTCTCAGCCTCCGACGCTGTAGCGAAAACAATCCAGGTTCATCCGATCTCTCCTTCTTGCTAAACAATTCCAATCCGGGCAACACCAGAGTAAATCTCTTTTGCACTCTCTCCAAAGCCTCCCCACCTTTCCCTCAGTGCGATGACCAGAACTGCACGCTCTGTCAAGCCCCCAGCTATCTAAGCCTTTGTCTTCTTCAATTTCTTCCCCTCCTGTAGTTAGAAGACATCTTTCCTACTCTGGACCTCCTGCATCAGGAACTCCAGGGGCAGTTCCCTTCCCTCCCCTCAAGAGCCTGAGTAATCGAGCACTGTCCCAATGTGAGGTTAACAGGATTATTGCACACCCTCAGTGGATTGGGTACAAGAAGAGTCTAATCAGGGTTTGAGTACTAAACCTGCAGATTTTTAACAAATACAGAAGTTGCTAGAAAAACTCAGCAGGTCGAGCAACATCTGTGAAGAGAAATGTAAGTTATTGTTTCAAGTCTGATGACCCTCAGAACTGCAGCTTTTTAGCATCTTTGGCAAGTTCAAGAATAGTAATCATTAATTAGGACCAAGATTGTGTGTAAAATCCAGGAATTTAAACAGGCATGGCTTATAGTACCCATTAAGCAAGTATTTTGGTTAAAAATAATCCCTTTTAAATCAAACATGACGGAATGACTGATCCAAAATGTACTATGAATCATAGTATTTCAATTGAGTAGATGGTTACACACCAAAAATAACCCAAGGATGTTCAGAAAGAACACCATTATTCCCCATAAATTAAGTGGATACTATTAGGAGGGAACATTCACATGGTTTGCAGATTTGAATTCTGTATTCTGAAGTTGGTTTGCTCTGTGAAACATTTTGAAATATCCGGATTATATTAAAAGTTTAATACAACTGTGACTTATGAATGTTGAACTTTACAAGATGACAATGATTGAAATGTCCCCTTTAACTTAAGGTGAAGCAGAAAACTCTATAAAAAGGGGGATACTGGAGTCATGATAAAGACCTGTTCAGAGACTTGCTTATGGGATCTTGTTGCCATGGGGAAGAAACTCAAATGGAAACATATTTGAATTCAAAGTGAACTAGTGCTTCCAATTAAACCTGTTGGACTATAACCTGGTGTTGTGTGATTGTTAACTTAGAATTAACTCTCAGCGCTTCACAGGCAAAAGACAGCTGTTATTTGAGAAACAGAGAGACAAAGAAGATGTTGCTGGGGAGAAGAGGTAAAGATAGTCCCACTAAAAGCCAAACAGAGTCTGCTGGTGAGAGTTGGTTTTCTATCAAAATGGAGCTAAGAAAATAAACAACATTCTTGGAGATTTAAAGAAGGGTATCACAGAGATGGGTCTTGCCGTTCAATATTGGATCCAAAACACTCAGGCTGGTGAAATGATGTTCAAAGGATATGAACATTTTGAACCTAGCATGACAAGGAAAGGTGAACCAGCTGAAGAGCTGAGAGATGCTTTGAGTGTTGCTGCATATCTGGCAGTAGTGCAGCGCACAGTGAAAGGAATTGCATTAGTTTGTTATTGCAAGAAGTGCCTTTTCTCTAATTTGGCGCATTGATTTTCTGCTAATGAATGTTTGATCTAAGTTAACTTTAGTTCGCTTGTGAGAGAAAATCTGAATAGTGAACGCTTGTTTGCCAATTTATTTCCAATAGTCATTTGGGAAATTTGTGTCTCTTTGGAAGTTCTTGATTTTGATCGTAATGTTATCAGTATGACTTTAATCAGACAGAATGTCATGTAATCATCAGCCATACCAGAAAAAGGTAAAATTATCAGCTAGGAAGGCACCAATCTGCCTTCATATTCTCTTAGAGCCATCTCTGCCTCACAGCAATATGAGTGTTGCTTTGGTGTTATTATTTAAATTAAAATGGCCTTGCACTGGGTAGAAACCAAGGTTTGAAAACTGGTGTGAGAATTGTTGTTTGGTACAACAATAATAAATATACATGATTTGATAACTGTTGTATTTCAGAAATATTAATAATTTAGGATGTCAGTGGAATTTTTCAGAATTCCTCAGAAGCAGAAAGATTGAGAGTTGCTGCAGTCGATGTTCCTTTGGCTTTCAAACAATGACCTTGAATTAAATACTGAAGGTCTTTGTTCATAATGTCTCTGGCAGAACAGCAAATGGTATGCAACAATCAGGCTGCGAAAATGTATGAATTTGGAATTGAGGCTAGTCCGGTGCCCTGAGAGCATGGGAACTGTTGGCATAGTTCAGCAAAAGTGGCTCCTGTCAGAATTCCTCACCTTCTCCAATACAATGAAAGAATGATCCCACTGTACACATTTTGTCCACTAACAGAGAAACATATTGAACCTTCATTAAACAGATGCCTGAATACAATTAATGCTACAGCAGAATACAAGGAGATGTTTCCACAGCAACCAGCCTTAGGTTTCTGGGTAATGTCCAATTAAGCTGCTTCTGTTTTTAGCACCAGGAATAATCCTAATTAAAATTTGACCATTGTCTCTAACTTTTAGTCAAATTCGAGCTGTTGATTGTACTGAAGATGATGAACTGATCATGGTAGCTGCACGCTATACATAAAACGGTTTTGCATTTATAAGCAACCTTCACATCCTTAGGACTTCCCAAAATGTTTATGGCCATTGAACTAATTCTGAAATGTAGTCACTGGGGTGATGAGCAAAATGCAGAGTCCAGCTTCTGTGCAGTAAGATCCCACAAATAGTAATAGATAGATGACTAAAAATCAATGACTGAGGCTATTATTCTCTGAACATAAGGACATAAGAAATAGGAGCAGGAGTAGGCCACTCAGCCCCTCAAGCCTATCCTACACAAAGCTGATCTGCTGCAGCTCTCAACTCCTCTTTTGTGTCAGTTCATCATAGCTGTCAACCACTCGATAGTTCAAAAATCAATCTACCTCGTCTTTAAACATTTCCAGTGATCTGGCCCCCCAAACTCTAAAGTAGAGAGTTCCAGACATTCACTGCTCTCTGGGAGAAAGAATTCTGTCAGATTTCAGTGTTAAATAATGTGCCCTAGTTTGAGATCTCCCCCATTAGCGGAAACATCATGTCAACTTCTACTCTGTCGAGTCCCTTCAGAATCTTGTAAGCCTCAATAAGATCACCACTCATTGTTCTAAACTCAGCTGAATAAAGGCCTAGCCTATTTAGCCATTCTTGGAAAGTCAACCCTTCATTCCAGGAATCAGTCAAATGATCTGTTTTGAACTGTCTCCAATACTAGAATATCCTTCGTTAAATATGGCAACTGAAACTGTGCTCAGTGTTCCAGGTGCATTCTCACCAACGCTCTGTACAGTTGTAAGAGTTCCCTATTTTTAACTCCAACCCACTAGCAATAAAGGAAAATATTCTTATTGCCTTCTTAATTGCTTACTGAATCTGATTTGCTTAGATAAGAAAGCCCAAAACCCCCTGTGGTTTTATTTTGGAAAGTCTCTCCCAGTAAAGAACAATCTGCCTTTTGACTCTTCCCAGTGCATAAATTCTCACTTTCCTGCCTTAACCTTCAATTGCCGGGTTTTCTTTTCCCTGTCACTCAACCTGGATATCTATCCCCTTGCAGGTTCCTTTTGTCCTCGTCACAATATGCCCTCCCACCTGTTTTTGTATCATCAGCAAATGTGGATAATTTACATTCTGCCCCATCATCCAAGTCATTAATATGGAGAGTAAATAATTGAGATTCTAGGACTGATCCTTGGGGTACTCCACTAGTTACATCTTCCTAACCTGAATAATACCCATCAATCCACTTTCCCTCTGACTGCTGTGTCTTAACCAATCCTCAATCCATGCTAATACATTACCTCCATTACCATGAACTCCTATCTGTTCGATAACTTTTTATGTGGCACTTTATCACAATCTTCTGGAATGCCAAAAACACCACATTGACTGGTTTTCCTTCATCAACTCTGCTTTTTGAATCCTCAACAATCTCTATCAGGTTTGTCAAACATGATTTCCTTTTCATATATTTATGTTAGTTGTTTGATTGCATTAAACTTTTCTGAATGTCCTGCTACTTCTTCATTAATAATCGATTCTAGTAATTTCCCAGTGACAGTTGTTAGGCTTATAGTTTCCTACTTTCTGTCTCCCTCCAATCTTGAACAGAGGTGTCTCTTCTAATCCAAATAATTAGCCCCTTCTGATAGAGACATTTCCTCCCATTAGCATGTTGCTTATTCATTATCCTTGAGATGTTGATAGTGACAGTGCAAAACATTGGATTGAATTATCTGTTCCCCATTATCAAACCCCAGTCTCACTCTCCAAGGACCCATACTCCTTTTCTTTTTGTATGCCTCAGAATCTTTTGCTGTTTATATATTGCTTGCCATTTTCCTTTCATAATATTTTTCTTATTAGCATTTTAGTCATCCACCGCAGGTTTCGAAAAGAAACTTAACTCTCTGATCTAAAACTAATTCTTGCCACTTTGTATACCTTAGCTTTGATTGGATACTATTCTTGACCAACGTTGCGAACCACAGGTAGTTCTTGTCGTTTTTTGACCACAATAAACTTTTTTTGTGGCGCAAAAATGAGAGATCTGCTTGAAGCTGCCCTCCTTAAAGTAGGGCAAAACGGTGTTGATTTAATGTTCCATCTGAAAGTTGACACCACCACATCCGCACCCTCTGCCAGCTCCAACCCAGTATTGTGCCAGGAATATCAGCCTTGATAATTTCCTCAAAATTGTCAATTAGGAACTTTACTTTTGATCTTATGACCCAGAGGTGAAAAGGCTGACACGAGGTGAGCAAGGCGTTTGATTTGATGCAGTTAACAACTGAGTAGAAAAAAAAATCTTCACACTTCATCCAAGCGCCGCAAATTCTGACCTTGCCACATCCCATGAAAGAACAACAAAAAAAAAGTACCAAGAGTTGTTCAAAATAAGTTCCAGATATGGTGAAAATTCCAGGATCTGAGTATTAACAAGTCATTTGTCGTAATCAATCACTTGCTCCAGCTCTGTGCGTCAGTATGACAGTATTGTACAGTGGTGTGGTTGTACTCAAAGTATCTGTGGGACATTGCACTGAAAATCAGTGTTCTGAAAAATATTGAGTTGGCATCACCCCCTAGAGACCACAGTTTGAAACTGTTGCATTGGAATAATGGAACCAGCTCCGCAGTGTAAAATAATCACAACATGTTTTTAGTCGATGGAGTAGCCCTCACAAATTTGAGTGCAGAATTTATGTAGGATGTTTGTATTTTTATTGCCCCTTCTTTGTTGCCAGTTCATTGGAAAATTATCAGCTGAAACTTAACACTGGAGTCAAAAAACAATTCATTAATCAGGGTAACTAAAGAGATTGATCAGAGAGTTCGGTTTGAAGGAAGAGACATGGCTGTGAGGGTGTAGAGGTTGAATGAACAGGTGGAGCAGAGAAAGTAGAGAACACACAAGAGTCTAGAGACAGAGCAGCATAAAGAGCCTGGAGGGTTGTAGGGTTGGAGGAGGTTATGGGTATAGAGTGTGTAAGCCCACAGAGAGTTTGCCACACAAGGGTAAAAGTACAGGATAGTGAAATAACTCTGCGGAGGTCCAGTCACCCTCACATGGGCTGTGATCAGCTAGCTGAGAGCTAGCCCCTAGAGCGAGGAAAATCCCTGAGACTGCTGTTTATAGTTTGTGTTGAACAATATAGAGGTTCTTTGCAGCCAGCTATGAGCAGAAGAATACCTCCATAGAGGCCAGTATCCCATCACCAAGTCACCCTTCATTTGCATGTGGAGAGTTGTTGCCACTGATCCAGCCCCCTCAGAGCCAGCTGTCAGCGTGAACAAGTTGTTTGACACTCCTTTTTTTTTTCTTTTCTGTGCAGGTGTAAGACACAGTGAATGAACAGTGAGTGCATAAAACTTTATTCATGTTCCACCAGCAGGAAGAAAGGAAACGCCCCAGTGACAAGCAGAGTCCTTCTGAAACTGCTGTTTATTGTTGTGGTTCTGTTCGCCGAGCTGGGAATTTGTGTTGCAAACGTTTCGTCCCCTGTCTAGGTGACATCCTGAAAGGGGACGAAATGTCTGCAACACAAATTCCCAGCTCAGCGAACAGAACCACAACAACGAGCACCCGAGCTACAAATCTTCTCCCAAACTTTGAACTGCTGTTTATATCTGTCAGCCACAGCTCCTTGATAGGCCCAGGTTAACAACCCCACCGGGGGAACTCATCCTCAATGGAATCCACCTGGTCAACATCCTTCATTTACTCTGCACCTCTGCTTCAGGCCACGCAACATAAAAACACAGGTTTTCAAACTGCAGTCTTTGATTAAGGTAGCCCCTGGCGAAGTCAGAAGAGCTACTGAAGTCAGTCAGGGGACTGTGACATGATTAGAAGTTTGTAAACATCTGACTGAGGTCTCCAAGGGCAGAATCAGGTAGTGCAGATGCTGGAGATTAGAGTCAAGATTAGAGCGGTGCTGGAAGTATTCCTGATGAAGGGCTTTTCCCAAAACGTCGATTTTCCTGCTGTGCTTTTCCAGCACCATTCTAATCTTGACACTGAGATCTCTAAGGATCTGCGCCTATTTGATATGGTGTGGGTTGTGAATGCAGAAGGAACCTGCAAGAATCTGAATAATATTTTCTAACTGAATAAGCTTTAACATAGTTTGTGAGAAGATTTGTAGCTCGGGTGCTCGTTGTTGTGGTTCCGTTCACCGAGCTGGGAGTTTTTCTTGCAAACGTTTCGTCCCCTTTCTAGGTGACATCTTCAGTGCTTGGGAGCCTCCTGTGAAGCGCTTCTGTGCTGATTCCTCCGGCATTTAAACTGGTTTGAATCTGCCGCTTCTGGTTGTCAGTTGCTGTCCGCTGCAGTGGCCGGTATATAGGGTCTAGGTCGATGTGTCTGTTGATAGAATTTGTGGATGAGTGCCATGCCTCTCGGAATTCCCTGGCTGTTCTCTGTTTGGCCTGCCCTATAATAGTGGTGTTGTCCCAATCGAATTCGTGTTGTTTATCATCTGAGTGTATGGCTACTAGGGATAGCTGGTCGTGCCGTTTCATGGCTAGTTGGTGTTCATGGATGTGGGTTGTTAGCTGTCTTCCTGTTTGTCCTATGTAGTGTTTTTTGCAGTCCTTGCGTGGGATTTTGTACACTACGTTGGTTTTGCTCATGCTGGGTATCGGGTCCTTTGTCCTGGTGAGTTGTTGTCTGAGGGTGGCTGTTGGTTTGTGTGCTGTTATGAGTCCTAGTGGTCGCAGCAGTCTGGCTGTCAGTTCAGAAATGCTCCTGATGTATGGGAGTGTGGCCAGTCCTTTGGGTTGTGGCATGTCCTCATTTCATTGTCTTTCCCTAAGGCAACTGTTGATGAAATTGCGCAGGTATCCGTTTTTGGTGAATACATTGTAAAGGTGTTCTTCTTCCTCTTTTTGTAGTTCTGGTGTGCTGCAGTGTGCTGTGGCCCTTTTGAATAGTGTCCTGATGCAACTTCTTTTGTGTGTGTTGGGGTGGTTGCTTTCATAGTTCAGGACGGTCTGTGGGTGTGGCTTTCCTGTATACCTTTGTGGTGAATTCTCCGTTCGGTGTTCTCTGTACCATCACGTCTAGGAATGGGAGCTGGTTGTCCTTTACTTCCTCTCTCGTGAATCGGATTCCTGTGAGTGTGATGTTGATGATCTGGTGTGTGTTCTCTATTTCTGTGTTTTTAATGATTACAAAGGTGTCGTCCACGTATCTGACCCAGAGTTTGGGTTGTAATTGCGTTAAAACTGTTTTTTCTAACCTTTGCATTACTGCTTCTGCTATGAGTCCGGAGATCGGTGAGCCCATGGGTGTTCCGTTGATTTGTTCATATATCTGGTTGTTGAATGTGAAGTGTGTTGTGAAGCACAGGTCCAGTAGTTTAAGTATGCTGTCTTTGTTAATAGGTTCAGCGTCCTGTTGTCTGTTGTGTATGTCCAGCAGGTTGGATATTGTTTCTCTGGCTAGGGTTTTGTCAATAGAAGTGAACAGTGCCGTTACATCGAATGAGACTATGGTTTCTTCCTTGTCTACGTGTATATTTCTGATAATGTCCAAGAATTCTTGTGTTGACTGTATAGAGTGTCTGGATCCGCTGATCAGGTGTTTCAGTTTCTGTTGTAGCTCTTTAGCCAGTTTGTGTGATGGTGTTCCTGGTAGTGATACTATGGGTCTGAGTGGGATGTCTGGTTTGTGTACTTTAGGCAGTCCATAGAATCTGGGGGTGTTGTTGCTTTCCGGTTTCATTCTTTGTAGGTCAGTCCTGGTTATCTGTCCGTTTTTTTTGTAGCGTCCTCAGTGTGTTGTTTATCCTATTGGTGAGCTGTGGAGTGGGGTCAAACTCCCTCTTTTGGTAGGTGTTGGTGTCTGCAAGTAGTTCTTCAGCTTTTTGAATGTAATCTGATTTGTCCAGTATCACCGTCATTCTGCCTTTGTCTGCTGGTAGTATGATTATGGTCTTATCTTTTCTTAGTGATTTTAGTGCTTCTTTCTCCTTGGTGTTGAGGTTGTGTGTTTGTGTTTTCCTTGTTATCAGGGGTACGATACTTTGTCTCACTGTTTGTTGTGTCTCTTCTGTCAATCCATTGTTTCTGAGTGTGCATTCTAGTGCTGCTAGGAAGTCTGCTGTCTTGGCCTCCCTGTGGTTGTAGCTAAGTCCCTTGGCCAGTATTGTTCTTTCCGTGTCTGTGAGCTGTCTGTGTGAAAGGTTTTTAACCCAGGTATGTGTTGTGGTGTCCTTTTCGTTGTGTGTTAGTTTGGCCATTTTTTCTTTTAGTGCCGTTTTTCTGCGGTGTGTGGTCCTGTTCTGCCCTATGGTGATGGCCTGTTCTATGGTCCGGGTCCATTCCTGATTGGTGGTTTTTGAAATTAACGATTTTTGGCGCGCAATTTCTTGTCTATATTTGTGAAGTCTGTTGTGAGCATCTGTAATCATTACCTGGATCATCCTGAGTCCGTTCTGTCTGGCTGTGTCCCTGGCTTGTGGATTGTTGACTGGTGGTCTGTATCTGACACATGGTGGAAGGATTCGATTCTTTCGGCATTCATGCAGGAATCGGAGTTGTTCATATGTGGCGCTTAGGCGGTTAGCACAGGATTCCCATTTCCTGGCTTGTCTTAGCGTCTCTCGCCCGTAGGTGTTCAAAGTTTGTGAGAAGATTTGTAGCTCGGGTGCTCGTTGTTGTGGTTCTGTTCGCTGAGCTGGGAGTTTTTCTTGCAAATGTTTTGTCCCCTTTCTAGGTGACATCTTCAGTGCTTGGGAGCCTCCTGTGAAGCGCTTCTGTGCTGATTCCTCCGGCATTTATACTGGTTTGAATCTGCCGCTATTATAGGGCAGGCCAAACAGAGAACAGCCAGGGAATTCCGAGAGGCATGGCACTCATCCACAAATTCTATCAATAGACACATCGACCTAGACCCTATATACCGGCCACTGCAGCGGACAGCAACTGACAACCGGAAGCGGCAGATTCAAACCAGTATAAATGCCGGAGGAATCAGCACAGAAGCGCTTCACAGGAGGCTCCCAAGCACTGAAGATGTCACCTAGAAAGGGGACGAAACGTTTGCAAGAAAAACTCCCAGCTCAGCGAACAGAACCACAACAAGCTTTAACATAATATTTACAGCACAGCAGCAGGCCATTCAGTCCATCTAACCTATATAGCTGTTTAGATGCCATATAAATCTTGCCCTGATTTTAATCTCCCACGTCCCCCTTCTCACCCTTTCCTCATATTCTTTCCTTTTCTTGTGTTTATTTAACTTCCCCTTAAATGCATCAAATATTCACCTCAACTGTTTCTTCTGGGAGCGAGTTCCACATTCTAACCACTGTCTATGATAAGAAATGTTTACTTAGTGCCTAGCTAACCTACCCTGCTCTTTAAAGGCATTGTTCCAGACAACAGTATAAACAGAACCAACAGGAGGATCAAGATGGTGCTGTGGCCCTAATACTTATTCCACTGTACGATGTGGGTCTGGGATATCACAGCACTGCCAATCTGCAAGGTCATGATGACTTTCTAATAAGTGAGTGCTCAGTACATGCTGTTGGTGAATCTATTAAATGAGGTTTGACTGTGAGTGGAGCAAACCTATCATTTAAAGAAACAAAGGAAAATTTGTCTTGTAGCTTTCTAATTTATCCACTGGCAAGGCTGGAATTGATCATCCAGCACTAGTTGCTCTTGAGAAGATGTTAGTGGCATTCCTCAATCTGTTGCAGTCTATGGAAGATTTTCTACAGTCAAGTGGCTTGCTCGGTCACTATAGAGAGTGGTTGAAAGTCAAATACAATAGAGTGGAGCTATATATAAAGGTAAAGTTGCCATCGTCTTAACAGACCATAGGACTAGTCTGTCATTAGGGAGAGATGACTGGTGGTGGTTTAACATGAGGGTCATTGTCCCTCCGGCAAAGGGAGAGATTGTGAAGTTTTGGAATTGAGCCCACACTGTTGGCATCACACTGTATCGGAGATCAGTCATCTAGCTAATTGAGCTAAACCAACCACTTATTTGGAACTGAGGAAGGGTCACTCGACTCGAAACATTAACTGTGATTTCCCTCCCCAGACGCTGCCAGACCTGCTCAGCTTTTATAGCGACTTCTGCTTTTATCACTCGTAGGCCAGGCTGGACAACTAAGGTCATAAGGTTCCTTGATGATTTCCCAGCTTGATGGTCACTTCTGTCAATGCTATCTTTTTTTGCAATGAAATTCAAATTCTGAGGCCTCTATAATAAAAATACAAGCAAAACACTGCAGATACTGGAAATGAAATGAAATTAATATGCCAGAAATGCTCAGCCAGTCTGGCATCATCTGTGCAGAAAGAAACAAGAGTTAACGTCTTGAGTCTAATATGGTTTCTTCAGAATTGAAGGGAGGTAGAAATGTGCTGGGGTTTATGCTGTTGGAAGGCAGAAAGGAGAAGAACAGAGGGATAAGTTGGAAGGTGGGACAAAATGTCAAAGATGTCATAAAACAAAAGACAAAGGCACTGGTAATGCCAGAAGTAAAGAAAAAAAGTATTGGTCCAGACCGAGTGTGAATGCTGGAATTATGAACAATTCTCAGCAAGAGTGAAAATGTAAAAAAGAAAACACGATTCAGGCCAGCACATGGCAAAACAAAGTCAAAATGGGCAACAGATTTCATGGTGTGAAGTTGTTGAATAGATTGTTGAGTAGAATGTGAAGTGCCCAATCAAAAGATGAGCTGCTGTTCCCTAAACCTCGATCTAGATTTCCTGAAACACTGAGACAGCGCAAGGAGAGAAATGTGAGCACGAGGGCAAGATGGAGGATTAAAATGGTGAGCGATTGGCTCGTGTTTACAGACTGAGGCCGCGCTGCCAAGAGGTCATCCCCATCGGCATTTAGTTTCCCCAATGCAGAGGAGAACCATGTGACCAGCGAATACAGGTGGCTAATTTGAAAGAAATACAAATATATCATTGCTTCGAGTAAAAAGTGAGGTCTGCAGATGCTGGAGATCACAGTTGAAAATGTGTTGCTGGTTGAAGCACAGCAGGTTAGGCAGCATCCAAGGAATAGGAAATTCGATGTTTCGGGCATAAGCCCTTCATCAGGAATGAGGAGAGGGTGCCAGGCAGGCTAAGATAAAAGGTAGGGAGGAGGGACTTGGGGGAGGGGCGATGGAGATGTGATAGGTGGAAGGAGGTCAAGGTGAGGGTGATAGGCCGGAGTGGGGTGGGGGCGGAGAGGTTAGGAAGAAGATTGCAGGTTGGGAGGGCGGTGCTGAGTTGAGGGAACCGACTGAGACAAGGTGGGGGGAGGGGAAATGAGGAGACTGGAGAAATCCGAGTTCATCCCTTCTGGTTGGAGGGTTCCCAGGCAGAAGATGAGGCGTTCTTCCTCCAACCGTCGTGTTGTTATGTTTTGCCGGTGGAGGAGTCCGAGGACCTGCATGTCCTCGGTGGAGTGGGAAGGAGAGTTAAAGTGTTGAGCCACGGGGTGGTTGGGTTGGTTGGTCCAGGCGTCCCTGAGGTGTTCTCTGAAGCGTTCCGCAAGTAAGCGGCCCGTCTCCCCAATGTAGAGGAGGCCACATCGGGTGCAGCGGATGCAATAGATGATGTGTGTGGAGGTACAGGTGAACTTGTGGCGGATATGGAAGGATCCCTTGGGGCCTTGGAGGGAAGTGAGGGAGGAGATGTGGGCGCAATGTGTGGGGCAGGAAATGTAAAACTTGCGACAACCACAGGAAATGTAAAACTTGCGACAACCGCAGGAAATGTAAAACTTGCGAACAACCGCAGGAAATGTAAAACTTGCGAACAACCGCAATCGTAGGATATGTGGAACAGTCCATCTTCCGCAACTACACTGGCACCACCCCCCACCTTTTCCTCCGCTACATTGATGACTGTATCGGCACTGCCTCGTGCTCCCATGAGGAGGTTGAACAGTTCATCAACTTTACTAACACCTTCCATCCCGACCTCAAATTCACCTGGACTGTCTCAGACTCCTCCCTCCCCTTCCTAGACCTTTCCATTTCTATCTCAGGCGACCGACTCAACACAGACATCTACTATAAACCGACTGACTCCCACAGCTATCTGGACTACACCTCCTCCCACCCTGCCCCCTGTAAAACTCCATCCCATATTCCCAATTCCTTCGTCTCCGCCGCATCTGCTCCCAGGAGGACCAGTTCCAACACCGCACAGCCCAGATGGCCTCCTTCTTCAAGGACCGCAGATTCCCCCAGACGTGATCAACGATGCCCTCCACCGCATCTCCTCCACTTCCCGCTCCTCCGCCCTTGAGCCCCGCCCCTCCAACCGCCACCAAGACAGAACCCCACTGGTTCTCACCTACCACCCCACCAACCTCCGTATACAGCGTATCATCCGCCGTCATTTCCGCCACCTCCAAACGGACCCCACCACCAGGGATATATTTCCCTCCCCTCCCCTATCAGCGTTCCGCAAAGACCACTCCCTTCGTGACTCCCTCGTCAGGTCCACACCCCCCACCAACCCAACCTCCACTCCCGGCACCTTCCCCTGCAACCGCAGGAAATGTAAAACTTGCGCCCACACCTCCTCCCTCACTTCCCTCCAAGGCCCCAAGGGATCCTTCCATATCCGCCACAAGTTCACCTGTACCTCCACACACATCATCTATTGCATCCGCTGCACCCGATGTGGCCTCCTCTACATTGGGGAGACGGGCCGCTTACTTGCGGAACGCTTCAGAGAACACCTCAGGGACGCCTGGACCAACCAACCCAACCACCCCGTGGCTCAACACTTTAACTCTCCTTCCCACTCCACCGAGGACATGCAGGTCCTCGGACTCCTCCACCGGCAAAACATAACAACACGACGGCTGGAGGAGGAGCGCCTCATCTTCCGCCTGGGAACCCTCCAACCAGAAGGGATGAACTCGGATTTCTCCAGTCTCCTCATTTCCCCTCCCCCCACCTTGTCTCAGTCGGTTCCCTCAACTCAGCACCACCCTCCCAACCTGCAATCTTCTTCCTAACCTCTCCGCCCCCACCCCACTCCGGCCTATCACCCTCACCTTGACCTCCTTCCACCTATCACATCTCCATCGCCCCTCCCCCAAGTCCCTCCTCCCTACCTTTTATCTTAGCCTGCCTGGCACCCTCTCCTCATTCCTGACGAAGGGCTTATGCCCGAAACATCGAATTTCCTATTCCTTGGATGCTGCCTGACCCGCTGTGCTTTAACCAGCAACACATTTTCAACTATATCATTGCTTCACCCAGGCAGTGAGGTGAGAGGTGGTGAAAAGGACAGGCGTTACAGCTCCTGCAAGGGCATGGGAAAGGTATGAGGTGCTAGGGGTCAATGAGGAATGCGCTCAGGTGCCACGGAGGGAATAGTCCTTTGAAATGCCGACAGGGAGAGGAAGGGAAAATGTGTTCGATGCTGGCATCATGCTGCAGGTGGCAGAGAATGATACTGTGAATGTGGAGGCTGATATGGTGAAAAATGAGGACAAGAGGAACTCCTATCAGGTCTGTGAGGGAGGGTAAGAGTAGAGAGCAGAAGTGTGGGAAATGGGGCAGATACAGTTGAGGGTCCTGTCTGATACTGGGGAGGGGGCAAGGGTGGAATCCTCAGTTGAGGAAGAAGCAAAGTGTACCAGACTTTCTGTTACAGAAAGTAGCATGATTGGAACAGAGATGGAGAAACTGGGGGAATGGAATGGTTGGCATTTGGCGTGGCACAGTGACTTAGTGGTTAGAAGTGCATGACTCTAATCTACACACCTCGTCACCTCCTCAAAAAACATACTATAGAGCTCACAGACTATATACACACACACACACACACACTCACACTCACACTCCGACACACACCACACATACACACGCACACGCACACACACACACTCCAACACACACACACGCGCACATACACACACTCCAACACACACAAACACCCACACAGACACACTCCGACACACACATACCTACACACACAAACTCCGACACTCCGACACACACCACACACACACACTCCGACACACCACACACACACTCCGACACACACCACACACACACACATACACACTCCGACACACCACACACACACTCCGACACACCACACACACACACATACACACTCCGACACACCACACACACACTCCGACACACCACACACACACACTCCGACACACCACACACACACAGACACACTCCGACACACACATACCTACACACAAACTCCGACACTCCGACACACACCACACACACACACACACACTCCGACACTCCGACACACACCACACACAGACACACACACACGCACTCCGACATACACCACACACAGACACACACACACACACACACTCCGACACTCCGACACACACCACACACACACACACACACACACGCACTCCGACATACACCACACACAGACACACACACACACACACACTCCGACACTCCGACACACACCACACACACACAGACACACTCTAACACACACCACACACACATGCGCACTCCGACACTTCGACACACACCACACACGCACTCTGACACACACCACACACACGCACACACGCACTCCGACACACACCACACACACAGAGACACACGCACGCACTCCGATACTCCGACACACACCACACACATACACAGACGCACACACGCACTCCGACACACACCACACACGCACACACAGACACACACATGCACTCCGACACACACCACACACACACCCAGACACACACGCACTCTGATACACACCACACACACACACACACACACACACACACTCTGACACACACCACTCCGACACACACACGCACACACGCACTCCGCAAACACCACACGCACACACACACTCTGACACACACCACACACACACACACATAGACACACTCTGACACACACCACACCCACACACGCACACTCCGACACTTCGACACACACCGCACACACGCGCGCACACACACACTCCGACACACACCACACACACACAGACGCACTCCGACACACACGACTCACACACGCACACGCCGACACACACCACACACGCACTCTGACACACACCGCACACACACACACTCACACTCCGACACACACCACACACACACTCACAGACACACACACAGACACACACATGCACTCCGACACACACCACACACACACCCAGACACACACGCACTCTGATACACACCACACACACACACACACACACACACACACTCTGACACACACCACTCCGACACACACACGCACACACGCACTCCGCAAACACCACACGCACACACACACTCCGACACACACCACACACACACATACATAGACACACTCTGACACACACCACACCCACACACGCACACTCCGACACTTCGACACACACCGCACACACGCGCGCACACACACACTCCGACACACACCACACACACACAGACGCACTCCGACACACACGACTCACACACGCACACGCCGACACACACCACACACGCACTCTGACACACACCGCACACACACACACTCACACTCCGACACACACCACACACACACTCACAGACACACACACAGACACACACATGCACTCTGACACACACCACACACACACTCCGACACACACCACACACACACTCTGACACACACCACACACACACACACACACACACACACACACACTCCGACACACACGCACTCCGACACACACACACGCACACACAAACACACACAGACACACTCCGACATACACACACAGACACTCCGACACACACACACACCCTGTTACACTGATGTTTCCTGCTGAGATTGACCTTGGGCCTTGATGTGATGGTGAGTGTTTTTATAAAGAAATTTTGAACCAACATTTTTTAGGGTAGTTTTGATCAAATTTTCAATTTTAAAACTCACAGTTGAACTTAATGCCCTGATATAAAACAGATATGCCTTCAAGTGAAATGTGCTCTGAGTAGAACAAATATTGACTGAGTAATTGACAAATGATTGGTTCCATGTTGGCTGGATTTTTTCAAGTGCTACCTTCTTAATATCTCCTCTTGGTAACATGCCAAGTGGAAGATAAGAAAGATACTAATCTAATAAAAGGAACAATATTACAGTCACAGCATTGCTACAGAACAGAGAGCAGGTTATGGGAAAGCAGCCAACAACCCATTGATGTAGACTGGCCCCTCTTTCTTTTTACCCTTTCTTTAAGTCCCTTGTTGATTAAATTTAACTGAATTAATTCAAGTGGAAATTTTCTGCAAATGGTTTCATCCCCTGTCAGACTGGATTCAACAGTAACAACCATTAGGCTTCATAAAGCACCTTTAATATTATAAAACTGTAGTGATTGTAACGAGGTCAGCCAGGTGGATCTCATAGAATATGAGTTCCTGATTGGGGCTGTTAATCTGATCCAATCAGGGAATCCTGGCTGACAGAGAAGAACAGGAGTTTTGGACATCCTGTTCACTCGAAGGGAGCTGGATCAATGTCAAAGACTCCGTAAATAAATGGTGACTTGGTGATGGGATATTGGCCACTTTTGATTTATTTCAAAAACATCCTAAGTTGCTTCACAAGTGCACCATGAAGCAAAGCCACATAACAAGATATGAAGGTAGATGTACCAGAAACCTAGTCATAGAGATAATTGTTAACCAGTATATCAAGGGAAGAAAATACGGCAGAGAGGTTTGCAAAGGGGATTCCAGAGTTGAGGGTCTTGTCAACAGAGGCAAATGACCAATGGTGGGCCAATTAAAATCAGGGATGCCCAAGAGTTCAGATTTGGAGCAATGCAGGACTGTTGAGGAGTTGTTAGGCTGGCGATGAGTACAGAGATCGGGAAGGAGGAAGCCATGGACAAATTTGAGACTGTGAAAATCATGGGCATTGCTAAATGTTGATCACTGAGCATGGGGGCGGGGTGGGGGGGGGGTGCGGGGGGAGCTTTGTAGACTGGGCTTGGTATTAGTTGTGATACAGTCAGTGGAGAGTTGGATGATGTCACGTTTTCATCAATGAGTGTATGGTGTAGCCACTAGGAGTGCATTGGAAATAGAAGTAGGGACCAGTCAAAAACATGGATGGGGCTTTCAGATGCAGATATTGTTACACATCTCTGGAGAGGATGGGACTTGAACCCAAACCTTTTAGCTCAGAGGCAGGGCTACAAGTGCTGCTCTGCAACAGCCCTGATGAGCCAAGCCAATAGCAAAGACAGGCATAGTTCCAGAGATGGAGGTGGGCCGTTTTTATGATGGCGTGACTTTGTGGTTGGAAGCTCATTTGGTTCTAACGTGGCACCAAAGTCATAGTTAGGGACAGTCTCACACAGTTGCCGGGGAGAAGGCTGGAGTTGATGACTCGGGTGCACAGTTTGCGGTAGAGACTAAAGACAAGGGCTTCAATCTCCTCCATATTTAACTGGAAGCAACTTCTGCTCATCCTATGCTGGATGGCAAACAGTACTCAAACTGTGGGAGGATCGGAAGAGGTGCTGGTGAAGTAAAGCTGGATGTTAAGACCATATCCAGTAGGAACAGGAGTAGACCATTCGGCCCATGAGCCTGCTGCACCATTCAATAGAATCATGGCCGATCTAACATCCAACATCCACTTCACTGCCCTTTCCCAGTAACCCATAGTCCCCCTACTGATCAAGAATCTGTCTATCTGGGCAGTGTTCTTGTGGAGATTGCTGTGTTATTGGCTGATGTCAGCTAAGGGACAGCATTTATGTGGGGGCTAAAGACAGATTCTTGAGGGGATACCAGAAGCGATTGAGTGAGTGAGTGATTTATTGTCATATGTCTAGAAAGATACAGTGAAGAGTGTGCTATGAAGATGTAAGTGTACTGTACCTTTAAGAGAGTTAAAAGCTAGCAGAACTGTTGGACACAGCACCAAGTGTTCTCAATAAGGTAAAATGTAACACTTGATCAAAGAACTCAATTAGCTCATTGCTTGGAGACAAAAACAGATTTGAATTCAGCCCATCAGTTTAAATTATACCTCGAAAAATATCAAGCTCCAATCCAGTTTGAATTGAGTCTATTGACAATTTTAAAAGCCAATGACACAATCCGATGTTTTGGGGGTATAAGACTGGGGAAAATTGAACAGTTGGAAGGAGAACTGCCACACCACCAGCATGTAAACAGACTGCTTGTAAAATAGCTCTCTTAAAGGTACCTTTTCAATTAGTAACCTGTGAAGCATAAATTCCTAAAAAGAAAAGACACAGGAAGATCCAAATAGAAGAACCAAAAGCTGCCTGGTTTTGAGAGAAGTGTTGTTTTGTAAACCTTAATTGAGAGTTTTTCTGGACTAGTTTATAGAAGGGAAGGTAACAGATAGGTTAGAGTAAGGACTTGTACATAGTTGTTAGTTAATTATTCTCTGTTATACTTTAAGAAATAAAGTTGTTAATTTTTACTTTAAATAGTTCTTGTCTTCTCGAATTTTTACAGATTACTGCATGGAACAAATCTTTTTTGTGTTGCTGGTTTTAAATTAAGCAGGAGGGTTTACTCCATGTTGTAACAATTGCCATTTTGAGTAGGAGAAGGAAAAGAACTTACATAAATAGAGTTCATCCTCTGTACAAGAGGTCTTCATACACAGCTCCAAAGCTCCTACAAGGTCTCTACAAGGTGTCCCTGGCCTCAAGGAGTGCCTGCTCTGGGTACGGCAATGCCAACCCTGCCAACATTCCATGCTTCAGCCCTACTGCAGCCAGGAGTGCCTACTCTGAGCATTGCTATCAGTGAAAACATCACCCTGCCGCTAACGTTGCAGCTTCCCCACAATGTCAGAGGATGAAGAATCTCAAAAACGGAGAAAGAAAAAGACAAGAAAGGAGGGAGAGAAAGAGAGAGAGAAGGATATGACTGGTCTGAAGCAGACAGGCACAGGAGCCTGAACGCTACCTACAGTGCCACTGTTGCCATCTGTGATGGTATGGGCAGGAAGGGAAGCCATTGCATGTGTTTTTCTGGCTTTGATGGGATGGCAATGGACCCAGTTGAAAGCAATTCCAGCCAGTTGGCCAATGATGGAGAGGAGTTGGTGGGGGATGGTGTGGTCAAACATCTCAATGGCTACAAACAGGGTGCGAGAAGGATGAGGAAGGATGTGTTGCCTTTGTCACAGTCATCTAGATGTCATTTGTGACCCTGAAAGGAGCTCACTGATATCACCATGAAATTGACCTGGAACTCATTAGGTAAACTGGTAAGAACATGACTGGACAAGTCATTTCATACCAGTGCAGCATTGTAATCAGAGCACAGAGTAATCACTGTTTTGGTGTTATTGATAAAAATTGTTCCTTTCTCTTGTGAAATATCGGTGCTTTTCAACATTTTATTTAAAGGGCAGTGCCATAACCAGGGTCTGAATCCAAGTTCCTGTAAGTCTTCAGTGTGGAGTTGACATGATGGATTAGCAATAAACATCTTGTACTGGAGGAGGGTGGAAATGATAGGATGTCAACTACTCATTACCACAGATGGGATCAGACACATTCAGAGCTGAATTGTGTAGTTCAGCTTTTTCTGTGACAATATTGGCCCTGATTATTCAATCAGCAACAAATTGACCTCGCTCACTGATAATCTTGGGAAAACAAAACTGCCAACAAAGATCCTGTCATATCAATAATGTGGATTTATACTTTCTTGGTGATTATTTCATTTCAGCATCACCTATAGCACCCATCAATCACTTCGTAGAATTCTCAGCAGGAACTTCATGTCTTAACATACACTTTTTGTGATAGGAGAGTGAGAATTCAGAGCAGGATTGGAAATTCAAACCCTCAAGCCTGTTTCACCACTCAATGTGATTATGACTGATCTCATCTCAGCCTCAACTCCACTCTCCTGCCCGCTCTCCATTACCTTCAATCCATTACTAGTTAAATATCCAGCTCGTACTTAGAGAAGGTGAACTCTTACAGATAGTGAAATAAAGATTGAGAGTATAATTAAAGCAGGTGCTGCATATTATAAACAAACTTCAACAATAATTATTATCCTTTCAAAAATTGTTGAAACCTCACTGCACAACAGAGAAATTTATTTTTTCACAAATATAAAGTTATGTTTTTAGGAGAAATTAGGCTGTCCAGCAGGAATTAGGATTAGTTCATATTGAGTAAGGGGCAGGGCGTCATTCAATTTCAAAGCCCTGGTTTATGCTAAATCAATTCTTGTTGTGTTGAGTTGATGGGACTGCTGTAGTTAAAACACTCAACACAAGGTGGCAGCAGCTGTCTCTCATGCTGAATCTGTGATATTTCTGAAAGTGTACTCAGAAATATTTGAGTTTTTTTAAGTGCTTCACAAATTGAGAGCTTATGAAAGGAATTTAACAATCTTAATAGTGATGAAGTGTCCCGAGATGTTGACTGTCTTGCTCTTCCGATGCTGCCTGACCTGTTATATCTTTCCAGCTCCATGTTTTTGTTTAGATTACTTACAGTGTGGAAACAGGCCCTTCGGCCCAACAAGTCCACACCAACCCGCCAAAGCACAACCCACCCATACATTTACCCCTTACCTAACACTACGGGCAATTTAGCCTGGCCAATTCACCTGACCCGCACATCCTTGGACTGTGGGAGGAAACCAGAGCACCTAGAGGAAACCTACACAGACACAGGGAGAATGTGCAAACTCCACACAGTCAGTCACCTGAGGCGGGAATTGAACCCCAGTTTCTGGCGCTGTGAGGCAGCAGTGCTAACCACTGTGCCACTGTGCCGCCCACAATATTGACCCTTAATAATTAATGGGAAGGAAAGGATCACCTTGGCTCTGAATTGTAGTTTGCAGGTTCCACCCTCACCTCAACTGTGAATAGAATAGAACAGAAATTTATTGTCACATGTTGGTACATAAAAAAACGGAAAAGATTTATAAGTCGCGATACCACAGCACCTAAATAGAAGTCATACATAAGAAGAAAAATAAATTCAAAGTTCATCACAGTTCAAATAACGGCTCCTGGGTTCTGGGTAGACTGGAAAACCGGGCTGAGACCGCCCCGCCACTTCGGGACTGGGTCTCCAGGCTGCGTCATTGGAAAACCTGGAAGCACCTCTGAAGCAAGGATGAGAGTTCTCTGCTAGGTCTTGACCATCACATTGGGCTGCTGGAAGGCCCAGAACCACGGGAGGAAACCTCCATGATGGAGATGAGACCTCCACTCCAGGCCAAGATTGCCTCTCCTGGATTAGACTGCCTCTCCTGCCCTACATTGGGAGACCACCATAGTGGGAGACCACCCCACTGAGAGACCACCATAGTGGGAGACCACCCCACTGGGAAACCACCCCACTGAGAGACCACACCACTGGGAAACCACCACACTTGTAGACTACCTCACTGGGAGACCACCCCACTGGGAAACCATGCCACTAGGAGACCACCTCACTGGGAAGCCACCCCACTGGAGACCATCACCCTGGGAGACTGTCACACTGGGAGACCACCCCACTGGGAGACCACCCCACTGGGAGACCACTCCACTGGGAAACCACCCCATTAGGAAACTACCCCACTGGGAGACCACCACACTGGGAGACCGCCACACTGGGAGACCACCCCACTGGGAAACCACCCCACTAAGAGACCATCACACTGGGAGACTGCTGCATTGGGAGGCCACCCCACTTGGAGACCAACCCACTGAGAGACCGCCACACTGGGAGATCACCCACTGGGAAAGCACCCCACTGGTTGATCACCACACTGGGAGACCGCCACACTGGGAGACCAACCCACTGGGAGACCGCCCCACTGGGAGACCAACTCACTGCGAGACCACCACACTGGGAAACCACCCCACTAAGAGACCATCACACTGGGAGACTGCCCCACTGGGAGGCTGTTCCATTGGGAGACTAACCAAGTAGAAGACCACTCCAATGGGAGAGCGCACCATTAGGAGACCGCCCCACTAGGCGGCCACCCAACTGGGAGCCTGACCCATTGGGAGACCGCCCCACTCGGAGACCACCTCACCAGGATACTGCCCCACTGGGAGACCAGTCCACTGGGGGATCACCCAGGTAGGAGACCATTCCACTGGAAGACCACCCCACTGTGAGACCACCACATTTGAAGATCACTCCACTAGGAGACTGCTCCACTGGGAGACCCCTCCACTGGGAGACCACCCCATTGGGAGATTGCTCCATTGGGAGACCACCCGACTAGGAGACCACCCCACTGGGAAACCACCCCATTAGGAAACCACCCCACTGGGAGACCGCCACACTCGGAGACCGCCACACTGGGAGACCACCACACTGGGAAACCACCCCACTAAGAGACCATCACATGGGAGACTGCTACACTGGGAGAGCATCCCACTGGAAGACCAACCCACTGAGAGACCACCACACTGGGAGACCACCCCACCGGGAGACCAATCCACTGGGAGATCACCCCACTGGGAGACCACCCCACTGGGAGACCACCCCACTAAGAGACCATCACACTGGGAGACTGCTGCATTGGGAGGCCACCCTACTTGGAGACCAACCCACTGAGAGACCGCCACACTGGGAGACCACCCCACTGGGAGATCACCACACTGGGAGACCGCCCCACTGGGAGACCGCCCCACTGGGAGATCACCACACTGGGAGACCAACCCACTGGGAGACCGCCACACTGGGAAACCACCCCACTAAGAGACCATCACACTGGGAGACTGCCCCACTGGGAGACTGCCCCACTCGGAGACCACCTCACCAGGATACTGCCCCACTGGGAGACCAGTCCACTGGGGGATCACCCAGGTAGGAGACTATTCCACTGGAAGACCACCCCACTGTGAGACCACCACACTCGAAGATCACTCCACTAGGAGACCGCCTCACTAGGATACTGCCCCACTGGGAGATCCCTCCACTGGGAGACCACCCCATTGGGAGATTGCTCCATTGGGAGACCACCCGACTAGGAGATCGCCCCACTGGGAGACCACCCCATTGGGAGACCACCTGACTAGGAGACCGCTCCACTGGAAAACCACCCCACTGGGAGAGCTCTACATTAGGTGACCACCCCACTGAGAGACCACTCCACTGGGAGAGCGCTACAGTAGGAGACCGTTCCACTGAGAGACCAATGACTAGGCGACCACTCCACTAGGAGACTGGCCCACTCACAGATCGCCACATTGGGAGACCACCCCATTAGGATACTGCCACACTGGGAGACTGCTACACTCGTAGACCACCACACTCGGAGATCACCCCACTCAGAGACCACCGCACTAGCAGACCGCCCCACTAGGAGTCCATCCAATGCCACCATTTTGGCCCAGTGGAAGCCTTGTCACTAGGCCTTGGCCGTGAGAAGATGCCTTCTGCCAAAGTTGTTAAACTCTGGTAAGGTACCAAAATAAATAGATACATTTAAAATATTTACCTTTTTGTGTTGGTGCAAGTCTGACTTGCCCTATTAGAGGAAGGGTATTAGAATCTTAAACTGGAGATCTCAACTATGAACTATCAAAACTCAAAATGTCAAGATTTCATTAAAATGACAGCAAGGCTGAGAGGTTATAGTTCTGAAGATTTGGGGAGAATTTTCTTGTGGTTAAAAATAGGTCAGGGAAATCTAGAAAGGGAGGGCAAAGAACATCTAAATTATGGTTTCACAGAATGGCAAGTTAGTAATAAAAGAGCAGCCATTATAAAATGAGTTATCACAAGTGATACTTGAGGTTGAGAGCATAGCATGTGAATGTAGTTGGATACGTAGGGAAATGGTGTCCATTGAATTGTTTAAAGTAAGTGTTGCTATTCAATCTTGGGTTGTCAAGATCTGGAATATACTGGTTGGTAGGATGGTGAAATCAGATTCCACACGAGTCTTTGAAATGCAATTGGATGTGCAGTTAAAGAGGATTGACATACAAGGGAAGTGAAGTGAAGTTGGACAACTTCTGTAAAGGGTTAGCATGCATCTGACTGGCCAAAGTGTGTTCTCAAGGCTGTATATTGCCTAAAATAAAAGCAAATTACTGCAGATGCTGGAATCTGAAACCAAAAGAGAAAATGCTGGAAAGTTTCAGCGGGTCTGGCAGCACCTGTCAGGAGAGAAAAGAGCTGACGTTTCGAGTCTAACTGACCCTTTGTCAAAGCTGACTTGGACTGCAAGTCATCTCATGAATGAAGAGAACATGGCTCATGGAGTGAGGATAGTCGGAAGAGGCTGTGAGATCAGACAAAGAAGGATCGGGGAGCCCAGGTGAGGCCTTGGGGAGGAGAGGGAGTATTACCTTTGGATCTCAGGCAAGGGGGAGTATCGGCGAGGGGGGGAGTAACAGCATGGGTAGGATGGTGCCTTTTGGGCATCCCAATCAAAAAGACATGCCACTTCCTCACGGTTTGTAAACAGTTTGCCTAAGAGAGGTTACACCCACTCCAACATCTACTATGATAAGGGCAGCATGTTATTGGAGTTCGTTGATTTGGTAACAAGTTCAGTTGACCCACTGGTGCTTATTGACAAACTGTGGGCTGGCTACCAATTTCAGCACCCCCATTGTATTTGTGCCTACCCACACCACATGGACATCCATTGTGGGGAACGCAAAATCCAGCCCAACGTGCCAGGGCTGAACATTCTACAGCTCAGCACAAAAATGGGGGCAAAGTTGTTTTGTTGTATTGTGAAAATACCACTGCCAGGTTGGTATGTTTTTTGTCACTCTCTTAAAAAATTATAAGAGGTCAGAAAATGCACAAACATTGCCTACTATAACATTGACTACACAGTCCTGGTCCTTCCCTTTTTGTCATAGTATTTTCAGGGCAAAGGCAAGCCATTGGAACTAAGTGGACTATTGTCAGAGTTTAGCCTTCTCACATCCCATTTAATCTCACATCAACATAACCTTCTTCCTTCTCCCTTACATGTTTAAATCGGTGGTCCTTTAGATATATCCACATTATTCACATCTTCTTGTTGCAGTGACCTCCATATTCTGACCACCTGCTGAGTAAAGAAGTTTCATATGAATTCCTGTTGGATTTATAAGTGACTGGCTCCCAGTTTTGTACTTCTCCATGAGTGGCAAGGTCTTCATCACAGCTGCTCTGTCGAGATTCTTCGTTATGTTCAGGAGCAAGATTCAGTGGAAGAGATAGTTTTGCTTCCTCCCGCCCCCACCCACTCCGTCACATAACCAAATTGGAATATGGTTGCAATTTAGATCTCTACCCAGACTGTTTGGAGGGGAAGGTAAGTGGATTGAGGGGGGGTGTCTGAATCTCAAAGCTTCTCCACATTTTGGCATCACCCTCACAGTGTCCTTCACAGGAGAATTAGATGTTAGAAACTGTTCTCTGTGAGCACAAAGTGTAGATTGTGGTCTATTTTAGCTCAGCAATTCCTCACAAATTCCTAGAAGAATATTAGTTTGGTGATACAGAGCAATAAACAGTGTCACTGAAAAAAGATACATTGTGTCAATGTTTTGTTTTGTTTTGTACTCATCAGGACAATTCACAAGAAATAAAGGGAAAAGCAACATGTCTATACCGAGACTTGGTCAGAGAAACTCAGGAACTGAAACAAGAGCATGGCTGATTAGATATGATACAGTTTTTCAAAATCTTCACAAAGGCTAGTTGTGAAGGCTAAATTGTCCAGTGATTGAGAGGTTTCAACATGTAATAGGCGGTGGAAAAGGAATTAGAGTACCTGCTGCAGAACAGAAACTGGGCAAGCCATTGAAGAGGAAGAGATCGATTACCTATTGGTGGAAAAATAAAAGTGACTGGTTTTGGTAAAAGTTGAGATATTGGTCGAAATCCAGCCGCCCTTTTCTACGGCCGTATTATTCTGGGTGTGATGTGAGCTCAAAACTCATTTATGCCACAAAGTCTAAGCCCAGCAACCACAGGAGGATCTTGTCCCATCAGTTACCAATACGTTTTGGGAGGATTCCAGCCTTTTGAGTATTCTTCTTAATCTCTGGTTGTGGGCACCATTGGCAAGGCGGGCATTTCTTGGTCATGTTAATTGCCTTTGACAGTGTAACTAAGCAAACGTTATCTTCTTCAGACTTGTGTGTCTGATTTACACTTTATGGTGTTATGGACCAGACCAGAACCCCTCAAAATATTTTAAGAGGTAGCCTAGACCCTAACCTAAAGGTAAATGTGAAGTGTCTGTTCCAGATCCGCTGTGACTGGTCAAACGACTTGACGTTAAGCAAAATAGTTTATTTAAATGCAACCAAAGAAAGAGGCATTTAGAATAACTTAACTCTATTGGAAAGCTTAACTGATTAATAGATACAGTAACTATTACTAATTAACCGTTCTAATGCAGTAACATCCCATAAACACATCCCTTGGCAACAAGGAAAATTCAGACCTGGCTTCTCACATGAAGTTTTTCAATCCAGGAGGCAAAAACGTCAAGAGGAAAATCAGAGAGAATAGCAGCCAGGAGATATTCACTGAAGCCTCCAACTCTATTGAGACTCCAATAGCTTCTGCTTGAAGCTAAATCTAAACAGGAGAAAGTGAGGTCTGCAGATGCTGGAGTATCAGAGCTGAAAATGTGATGCTGGAAAAGCGCAGCAGGTCAGGCAGCATCCAAGGAACAGGAAATTCGACGTTTCAGGCATAAGCCCTTCATCATCCAAGGAACAGGAAATTCGACATTTCGGGCATAAGCCCTTCACCAGGATTCCTGATGAAGGGCTTATGCCCGAAACGTCGAATTTCCTGTTCCTTGGATGATGAAGGGCTTATGCCCGAAATGTCGAATTTCCTGTTCCTTGGATGCTGCCTGACCTGCTGCGCTTTTCCAGCAGCACATTATCAGCTAAATCTAAACAGCCAGAAATCCAGATTGGTGAGAGCTGGCCACACCCATTCAGGTTGCTTGAAAGAAAAGCCAAGGGCCTCCCAAGCTGTTTACTCTGTTGTCTCTGGTAGACTGCTCAGTGCCTCTGCTCTTCAAAAGAAAAACACCAGGAGAAAATCCGTGAAGGGCGGCACGGTGGCACAGTGGTTAGCACTGCTGCCTCACAGCGCTAGAGACCCGGGTTCAATTCCCGCCTCAGGCGATTGACTGTGTGCAGTTTGCACGTTCTCCCCGTGTCTGCATGGGTTTCCTCCGGGTGCTCCGGTTTCCTCCCACAGTCCAAAGATGTGCAGGTCAGGTGAATTGGCCATACTAAATTGCCCGTAGTGTTAGGTAAGGGGTAAATGTAGGGGTATGGGTGGGTTGAGCTTCGGCGGGTCGGTGTGGACTTGTTGGGCCGAAGGGCCTGTTTCCACACTGTAAGTAATCTAATCTAAAAAAATAACTTCTTAAAGTCACAACGGTACTGCCTCTATTGAATTCCACTACAGTCTCACTTGTTCCTCTGTTGCAACCTGTTATGCAGTACATTTTATCTGCTGGTCAGAGTGACCAGGCTGGATATTAAGTTTGGGAGATTGAAGTCCAGAAACCTGAGTGATGTCAGTATACTTTCAGACTTTTGAAACTGAATTGATATCTTCAAACTGGGATGGTGGGATTGGAATTCATCTCTGGATTAATAGGAAGACTTGCATTTCTATAGCACCTAGCATGATCACCAGACATTTCCGAGTATTTTAAAGTCAGTGAAGTATTTTTCAAGTATAGTCACCATTGTAATACAAAAAATGTGACAAACAGCAGCATTATCATTCCCAGAAAATCTGTTTCTCATTATGTTGATTTTGTTATGAAGACAGTTGTTAAATTTAATATTTCTCAGAGGACTTAAGGTTTGAAGGATTGTGGAAAATGGCTTTATTTCAAGTTTTGTGGCAATATCTGAAGTGATTTCTTTAAAAGAGTTTGTTGAAAGATCATTGTTCATATTGGAGATTTATTTTTCAACAAGCGATAATTGTTTGCTTTGCTGTTGGGCCTCTTGGGACATGATGAGTGAGGAGATAGAGAGTGCTTTTGCATTTGGCCTTTAACTAAGATCAAAAACCCTGCGATGAGATGCTACCCAGTTGATGTCTCCCAGTTCTGAAAAGTAAATCCTCCTGATGTGAGATGTGTGAAAGATTCCAGCCACAGCCGTGCATGGGTAATGATTAGAACATACGTGCGAGCGACAGACTTTAAACATTCAACACTTTATTCTTTTCCCTTCATGACCAATCATGGACAAAGAATATTGCTTCCAGAATGCCAACCTCTGCATGGAAATCTTTCTTTACCCCTCTCTATTCCTAAAGTGCGAGTGAATGTATGTGAATGTCTGTATATGTGTGTGTGTATATGTTTTCATGTGTGCATGTGTGTGTTTATAGGGATGTTGAAAGGCAGAGCATTTATATTTTTATATTACTCACTGCTTACATTAGCCAACGACTGCAGCTTCATTGAAAAATATTGTGTTGATAATAAACCAATTATTGTGCCTTTCAGAAACCTAATGGATAGACTTTTAAATTTAAAACTTGATATAGATAAGGAAAGGTATTTTTATCTGGTGTTATAACCTGTAGAACTGTGGAATCAAACAACAGTGCATTCCCTTGTCCTTAATCAGAGCAATTGAGTGACAATGATGGCCAGGATACCAAACACTCCTGCTCTTGTGCAAAATACTGCCATGGGATCTTTTACATTCACCTGATGGATTGGACAGGGCACTTCTGAAAGACAGGACCACTGACCACATAGCCGTGTTAGCATACCTTTTCAGCTCCAGCCCTGGAGTGTGAACTCACACCCCCTAGGTTTTGAGATTGCTGACCCAGTAACAAACCCACTCCAACAAGAGTCCATCAATGGGACACAAAGGTGGAGGAGGGCACCACACTCTTGCCTCTGAGTTTCGAGAAGTTCTTCAAACAAGCATGGTTGAAAGAGTGGACAAGATGGGCTGTGTGATCTTGGCCTGGGTAGGTGCTTTTCTGTATTGAATTTATTGTCAGCTGACGTCAATCATTCCTTGCCTCCAGCTGTTAACAGTGTGGCTTCTGCATGCCTCAGTGATTTCATTTACACTTGACACATTTCTGAGGGAGTCGGTCTGAACTAAGCACTTAATGTAGGGGAAGTGTGAGTGGCTAAGATTTCCTTTCAGGATGATACTGTAAAACTAATCTCCCCCTTTTCTCCTGGAGATAATCACAAAAATCTTTATAGCTTTACACATTTCTTTTTAAAATGCTCTATAAACTTTCCTTTGACGTTTTAAAAATTGTATGCATAAATCAAAGTGGTGAGATCGAAATGCATGCTTGCTATAAAATATATTTTATCATTTTAGTTCTTATTTTTCTTGTTTTCTTCCTCTTAGCATTTTTCTTTGGTATGTTACAGGCTTCTGCTGCAAGCTGGAATTGATATCAATCGTCAGACCAAGGCTGGAACAGCTCTACATGAAGCCGCACTCTGTGGGAAGACAGAAGTGGTCCGTTTGCTACTGGAAGTAAGGATTGCTCTGAGAGAAACCTTTTAAATCAAATTTTAGCCCAGTTAGACAGACTTGCTTGTCTCCATGTAGGGTCTTAATTTTGCTTCTTTGCACTGTGTTGTGTACAGGATGTTGATGAGACCACTTTTGGATTACTGTGTCCAGATCTGGTCTCCCCGCTATAGGAAGGATGTTATTAGACTGGAAAGGGTGCAGAAAATATTTATGGGACTGGAGGGTTTGAGTGATAAGGAGAGACTTTTTCCCCTGGAGCGTAAGAGGTTGACAGGTGACGTTATGGAGGTTTTTAAAACCATGAGGCGCAGATAAAGTGAATAGCAAAGGTCTTTTCCCTAGGGTGGTGGAGTTCAAAACAAGGGGGCATTTGTTTTGAGGTGAGAGGCGAAAGATTTAAATAGGATCTGACAGACAACTTTTTCACACACAGGACGGTTCTTTCTTTCCTTTACCAGGACGAGGGTGTCATTGGCTAGGCCAGCATTTATTGCTCATCCCCTATTGCCCATTGAGAGTCAACCACATTGTCGTGGGTCTGGAGTCACATGTAGGCCAGACCAAGTAAGGATGGCAGTATCCTTCCCTAAAGGACATTAGTGAGCCAGGTGGGGTTTTCCCGACAATTGGCAATGAATTTATAGTAGTTATTAGATTCTTAATATTTATTAAAGTCAAATTCCATCTTTTGCTGTAGTGGGATCCCTGGAACATTACCTGGGTCTCTGGATTAACAGTGCAGCAATAATTCCACTAGGCCATCATATGTGGAATGAACTGCCAGAGGGAGTGGTGGATGCAGCTACAGTTACAATATTTAATAGACATTTGGAAGGTGCAACAATAGGAAAGGTTTAGAGCATTATGGGTCAAACACAGACAAATGGGAGTCGTTTGGTTTGGGAAACCTGGTCGGCATGGACAAGTTAGACTGAAGAGTCTGTTTCTGTGCTGCATGACTCTATCTAAACAGAGGAAGGATGGAACTAGAGAGCTCAAACTCAAATTAGGCACTGAGAGAAGAAAGGAAATAGAGGTGGAGAAAGATTGAAACGAGATAGTGAAATCGGCATAAAGAAAAGGTAGAGAAAAGCTGTCAAGGAAAAAAATGAGACAATTTTGTTTAGAATCCACAATAACAACAATTCGCCACCTGTAGGAATATGACTCAACAATTCACATTTGCTACCCATGTCCCATTGCACATTATTATTCAATCATTTTAATAATACAATTCATCTGCTCTCTGGAAAAATATGGATAATTACTGGGAGTGGGGAAAATAATGCTAACATTGGAATATTTTGGTGAGAATTTTTTACAATATGTTTACAGTACGTTTATTATGTTTTTGTAATATGGCCATACTTTGGAGTTTAAATGGTGTCCTGAGTAAAATACTTGGAAGAATTGCTCTGCTTGAGTGAGTACATGTACTGCCTGATGACGACAGTGCATTGGTCGGCTGGAGCTCATTAGGGGGATTGGCATTGATATTTGACCTCAAAGTTCTTTGGATGGATAGATAGAAGTCGATTGGACTCAGTTGAACAGTAGAGAGACTTCTGCTGGTTTGAGCTCAGCTATTGGATATGCCACTATGTTCCCTAACCAACATCTCTGTCTCAGGCTTGCTGCAGTGCTCCAGCGAAGCTCAGCACACGCTAGAAGAACAGCACCTCACTTTCCATTTTGGAACTCTATAGCCTTCTGGCCTCAATATGCAGTTCAACAACTTTAAGGCTTTGAGGCACCTTCTCCCATGTCCTTGCCCCAACTCCCATACAATAGGCCTTATTATCACCTGTATTCCTGATTAGATTAGATTCTCTACAGTGTGGAAACAGGCCCTTTGGCCCAACAAGTCCGCACCGACCCTCTGAAGAGCAACCCACTCAGACCCATTCCACCCTGACTAATGCACTTAGCACTACGGGCAATTTAGCATGACCAATTCACCTAACCTGCACATCTTTGGACTGTGGGAGGAAACCAGAGCACCCAGAGGGAACTCATGCAGACACAGGGAGAATGTGCAAATGCCACACAGACTGTTGCCCGAGGTGGGAATTGAACCTGGGGCCCTAGTGTTGCGAGGCAGCAGTGCTTACCACTGAGCCACCGTGCTGCCAAATGCTGATGAAGCGCTTTTTCCTGAAACTTCGATTCTCCTGCTCCTTGGATGCTGCCATACCTGCTGTGCTTTTCTAGCACCACACTCTTGACTCTAATCTCCAGCCTCTGCAGTACTTACTTTCCCCTTATTATCACGTAGTCTGCTGTTATATGCAACCTATTGTTAGCCACTAATTGTCCCCGTTAGTAGCCATTCATTTTCCCAGGCTGACTCTTAACAACTCCCTTGTCTGTCTGACTGTTCTTCTCAATCTCCACCTACTGTTTACTCCTTACCCCTTCCCTACACCCTATCTTCTACACAAAAAATATCTTTTTACAAGCTACCATCAGTTCTGCAGAACTGTCACTGGTCCTGAAATGCTAACTCTGATTTCTCTCCACAGATGCTGCCAGACCTGCTGAGCTTTTCCTGCAGTTTCAGTTTCTGTTTTTGAACTCAACCATGGTGCCTCTGTCACTAAATTACCCAGCAAATTAACATGTTAAAAGCTCGAATGATCACATTTTCCACCCACGAGTGAACGTTGCATTCAAATTCTTTCTCAGACAGACTTTTTTTAGATTAGATTAGATTACTTACAGTGTGGAAACAGGCCCTTCGGCCCAACAAGTCCACACCGACCCGCCGAAGCGCAACCCACCCATACCCCTATATTTACCCCTTACCTAACACTACGGGCAATTTAGCATGGCCAATTCACCTGACCCGCACATCTTTGGACTGTGGGAGGAAACCGGAGCACCCGGAGGAAACCCACGCAGACACGGGGAGAACGTGCAAACTCCACACAGTCAGTCGCCTGAGTCGGGAATTGAACCCGGGTCTCAGGCGCTGTGAGGCAGCAGTGCTAACCACTGTGCCACCGTGCCGCCCAACCACGGGAAGAATCTCGGCAGAAAAAAAGGGATTTGGTTTGCATCTAGATCTTAAGGGATGCTTTTTGTTGGCATTTGTGTGACAATCAAGAACCAACCAACACCTTTGTGTGAAATGCCACCTTGCTTTTTAATATCACTGTTAACATCCTTACGTTAACCAGGCTGTCTTTCATAAAAAGCAGACAGAGCTCTTAGGTACAAATAATTTGTGAATATTGTGTAAATCCATGTGAGGCACATCAGATTTCAATGGAAATTAAAACAGAAATGATGTAAAACCTGAATATCAACTTCCTCTCACATGTATTAAACGATATCCAGACCCCTCTTGATGTCTTTGGAACTACAGCGAATTGAAGACAAAATTGGTCTACTTCCAAAGTAATCTTTTCCTTTTCTGACATAGCTATTTGTCAGTACTTCTCGATGCAAAGCATGAAGTGATTCCCATTTCAAACTTAAATTAATCTGTTGCTTTTAATCACTTCATTCATTCCATCTCGTGATTCACTTGAAATCTGCGGAATTACTATTTGTAGAAAGACGGGCTTGAAAATGACTGTGCATTTCACACACTTAACGTTGATCAATTGAATCGTGTTTCAGAGTGGGATTAATGCACACATCAAGAACACTTACAATCAGACGGCCCTGGACATTGTTCATCAGTTTACAGCAACCCAAGCAAGCAAAGAGATCAAGCAAATGCTCAGAGGTAAGTCTGAAAGTACATCCTGTGTTGGGCTATCCATCGATGATAAAGAAGAAAAGTGATCGCATTTACGTAGCACCTTTCATGAGCCCAAGCCCCTGTGAACATGGTCAATTAAATACTTCTGAAGTGTCATAATTTGGGAAATATTACACTGAATTTGCAAAGCATGTATGGAATGAGCTGCCAGAGGAAGTGGTGGAGGCAAGTACAATTACAACATTTAAAAGACATCTAGGTGGTAATATGTTTAAGAAGGGTTTAGAGGGATAGAACATAGAACATAGAAGGATACAGCGCAGTACAGGCCCTTCGGCCCTCGATGTTGCGCCGACCGAATCCTACCTAACCTATACTAGCCCAATAACTTCCAAATGCCTATCCAATGCCCGCTTAAATGACCATAAAGAAGGAGAGTTCACCACTGATACGGGCAGGGCATTCCATGAACTCACAACCCGCTGTGTGAAGAATCTACCCCTAACATCTGTCCTATACCTACCACCCCTTAATTTAAAGCTATGTCCCCTAGTAACACCTGACTCCATTAGCGGTAAAAGGTTCTTAGTATCTACCCTACCTAAACCCCTAATCATCTTATACACTTCTATCAGATCTCCCCTAAACCTTCTCTTCTCCAATGAGAACAGCCCCAAGTGCCTCAGCCTTTCCTCATAAGATTTTCCTACCATTCCAGGCAACATCCTGGTAAACCTCCTCTGCACTCGTTCTAAAGCTTCCACATCCTTCCTATAGTATGGCGACCAAAACTGCACACAATACTCCAGATGAGGCCTCACCAGAGTCTTATACAACTGCAACATGACCTCAGGACTCCGGAACTCAATTCCTCTGCCAATAAAGCCCAGTACACCATATGCCTTCCTCACAGCACTATTTACCTGGGTGGCAACTTTCAGAGATCTGTGTACATGGACACCAAGATCCCTCTGCTCATCCACACTACCAAGTAGCCTACCATTAGCCCAGTAATCCATCATCTTGTTATTCCTACCAAAGTGAACGACTTCGCACTTAGCTACATTGAATTCCATTTGCCACATTTCCGCCCAGCTCTGCAACTTATCTATATCCCGCTGTAACCTACCACTTCCTTCCTCACTATCCACAACTCCACCGACTTTTGTGTCATCCGCAAACTTGCTTACCCAGCTTTCAAGTCCTTCCTCTAGATCATTTATAAAGATAACAAAAAGCAATGGTCCCAAAACAGATCCTTGTGGTACACCGCTAGTAACTGCGCTCCAAGATGAACATAATCCATCAACTACTACCCTCTGTCTCCTTCCAGCCAGCCAATTCCTAATCCAAACCTCTAATGTATCCTCAATGCCATACCTCCGTAGTTTTAGCATTAGCCTACCATGGGGAACCTTATCGAACGCCTTACTAAAATCCATATACACAACATCTACTGCTTTACCCTCGTCCACTTCCTTAGTCACCTTCTCAAAGAACTCAATAAGGTTTGTGAGGCACGACCTGCCCTTCACAAAACCATGCTGGCTATCCCTGATCACGTTATTCCTACCCAGATGTTCATAAATCTTATCCCTTACCATTCTCTCTAAGACTTTGCCCACCACTGAAGTCAGACTCACTGGCCTATAGTTACTAGGGCTATCCCTACTCCCTTTCTTGAACAATGGGACCACATTCGCTATCCTCCAGTCCTCTGGTACTATTCCCGTTGACAATGACGACATAAAAATCCAGGCCAATGGCTCTGCTATCTCCTCCCTAGCTTCCCATAGGATCCTGGGGTAAATGCCATCAGGCCCAGGAGACTTATCTATATTCATCCTTTCCAATATTCCCAAAACCTCTTCCCTGCATATTTCCAGGGCATCCATTCTAATTATTTGTGATTCCATATTCACATCAGCAACAGTGTCCTGTTCCTGAGTAAATACTGATGAAAAGTACTGATTTAATGTCTCTCCAATCTCCTCCGCCTCCACACACAACTTCCCACTACTATCCTTGACTGGACCGATACCTACCCTAGTCATCCTTTTATTCTTGACATACCTATAGAAAGCCTTTGGGTTTTCCCTAATCCTACCAGCTAAAGACTTTTCATGTCCCCTTCTCGCTTCTCTTAGCTCCCTCTTTAGCTCCTTCCTGGCTACCTTATAACTCTCAATCGCCCCTACTGAACCTTCACGCCTCATCTTTACATATGCCGCCTTCTTCCCTTTCACAAGGGACTCCAATTCCTTACTAAACCACGGCTGCCTCACAAGGCCCTTTACACTATGCCTGACTGGTACATACCTATCGAGGACACGCAGTAGCTGCTCCTTGAACAATCCCCACATCTCATTAGTGTTCTTCTCTTGAAGACTGTTTTTCCAATCCACACATCCTAAGTCATGCCTCACTGCATCATAATTTCCCTGCCCCCAGCTATAACTCTTGCCCTGCGGCGCACGATTATCCCTCTCCATCACTAAAGTAAAAGTCACCGAGTTGTGGTCACTGTCCCCGAAGTGCTCACCTACCTCCAAGTCTAACACCTGGCCTGGTTCATTACCTAGAACCAAATCCAATATAGCCTCCCCTCTTGTTGGCCTGTCGACATATTGTGTCAGGAAACCCTCCTGCACACATTGTACAAACACCGACCCATCTAATGAACTCGAGCTATAGCTCTCCCAGTCAATATCTGGGAAGTTAAAGTCCCCCATAACAACCACCCTGCTACCTTCACTCTTTTCCTGAATCATCCTCGCAATATTATCCTCTACTTCTCTAGGACTATTAGGAGGCCTGTAGAAAACACCTAACAGGGTGACCTCACCTTTCCTATTTCTAACCTCAGCCCAAACTACCTCAGATGGCAAGTCCTCTTCCATCGTCCATTCCACTGCTGTGATACTATCTTTGACAAGTAATGCCACGCCTCCCCCTTTTTTACCCCCATGTCTGATCCTACTAAAACATTTGAACCCTGGAACGTGCAACAGCCATTCTTGTCCCTGTTCTACCCACGTCTCTGTAATGGCCACAACATTGAAGTCCCAGGTACCAACCCACGCTGCAAGTTCACCTACCTTATTCCTTATACTTCTGGCATTGAAGTATACACACTTCAATCCACCCTTCTGGTTACAGGCACCCTCCTTAGAGATCACTGCATTATTCCTAACCTCCCTACACTCAAGGTCCTGTACCCTAAAGCTACAGTCCTGGTTCCCATGCCCCCACGGAGTTATGGGATATGGGTTAAATGTTGGCAAGTGGGACTAGATTGATTTGGGATATCTGGTCTGTTTCCATGCTGTATAACTCTATGACTCTGTAAGTAATATCTCATCCAAAAGCTGACACCACTGACAGTGCAACTGAAGCTGTGAACTCAAAGCTAACCAATACTCCCATCATTGGCTGCTTGACACGTCAGTCTCATGGCACCCTGACTTCCCACTCCAATTGGAAAGCGAATCAACTCTTCCTTACCTGAACAAATGATGTTTGACAGTCAAATAGCTATTTCCTATCACAAATGATTCAAGAAAAATGAATGGAAATGGCTTCTGCTGCTGCAGCCTATCACAGTGCCTGGCAACGCATTGCAGCATTTTCACAGGTCCACCAAATTCAATTCCTATAATTAATAGTTCCTCTTCATGCTTTTTCAGATGCCTCTGCTGCCCTGCAGGTCAGGGCTGTGAAAGACTACTGTAACAATTACGACCTGACCAGCCTTAATGTGAAAACAGGGGACGTTATTACAGTAAGTGTGATATTTAATCAACTTTCATTTCCTGTGATTTTGTCGAACTTTGTTTATGATTGACACGTTCACATTCATGTGTCAGATAAACCCAAAAGGATGAGAAGTGTATCTAAGATTCTCCAGATTAACTTTGGAACAGTACAGATTATCAATAAATAATTTCGCATATTGAGGATTGCAAGACCTCTTGCAAATGTTTTTTTCATGTGGATGAAATAAAGAGCTGTTCCTGCATTTTCTGTTTGTCCTATTGACAATGGTCATATACTTTTCTAATGGTAGTATGTGCTCATCACAATAGACCACTGCTTTAGCCCATAGCATTGTATGGGAAGTATTCATTTGTTTGAGTTGTATGATGCAGCACGTTTCCAAGATAAGCGACTCTTCTCTTGCACTTAGTCTTCAGACTGTCTTCTCTCTCCTCCTGCCTTTCTTGACTCTCCCAGTTTACCTGATTCTGTTAATGCTTTGTATTTTGCACGCTGTTTTTGGCTATTCCCAGCTCTCACTGCTGATGCACCCTACCCCCTATCGTCCCTCGCTAAGGCATTGAAACCAAACGCTATCCCACAAATGGTCTGAACTGCTAGGTCTTTCAAACTGTGGCCCTCCTTCCTTTGTTGTTTAAAAGCAGCTTCCTGGCCGACATGAACTTTATCATTCGCCATGTCCCTCTCTGCAGCCCTTTACCCTTCAACTGGCCATCCCAATTAACAAGCCTGAAATGGTCTGTGTCGGGAGGAGATCGTCAGAGCTATGTTTTTAGTGTTAGAGACTCTCTCTAACTCTGTCCTCATTAAGGCGGATAGTGCTCTGGTTACCCTGGTGTGCGGCAATAACTGAAGTATAGTTATATCAATGACTACCCAGGCTTCTGGTTGAGACCTTCCCCAATATCAGGAAAGAGACAGTGCAGTGTGGAAGGCCTCAATCATGGCTAGTACAAGTGGATTGACGTGAAGTGTTTGCTACAGCAAAAGCTACCTTGAGTCTGGAAGTCTCCCTCTCTGGTGGACGTGCCTCAGTAAAATGGTACCTGGAAGCACATGATGTTCGTTCTGAGGGATGGGTGCGGGTTGGAGTTGAGCTGATCAATGCTGGAAGCAGAGCATAGGCAGCCATAGAGCTGGGCGTGTGCCAAGGTGGGCTGGTTAGGAGACCTACCTCTGTTCTTACAGTTATATCAGCAGCTGGTAAGCCTTGTGAACCCAACCCTTGTATCCCATACCTCCCGCCTCACAGCCTCTGTGCCAACTCACCACCAACCAATGCCCATGGTCCCTCAACACTTCCTGCAACCTCCACAGCCACTCAGTTGGCATCGACCCCAGGGATACCTCAGTAACTATGTGAAGATTAAAAACTAACAATCTAATTAATACCATGTTTTGGAGGAGCCAGTGTTGTACTGGGTTGGACAAAGTTAAAAATCACACAACACCAGGTTATAGTCCAACAGGTTTGTTTTGAGTCAAAATCAGGGTGCCACAAGAATCACTCCTAGGGCCTCAATTATGTTCTATCTATATTATTAACTTGGAGGAAGAGCAATGGTGTAAGGTATCTAAATTTGCTAATGATACAGAAGTAGATGGGAGGGCATGTCGTGAGAAGGTCATAAGGAATAAATGGGCAAAATTTGACAGATAGAGTTTAATGGAGGAAAGTATGAGGTCATGCACTTCGGTAGGAACAATTGAAAGTCGGATTAGTATTTAAATGGAGAGAGACTCAAAATATAGGATTCTGGGTATTCTTGTGCAAGAAACATAAAAATGGTGGCATGCAGGTGCAGTAAGTAATTATGAAAGCAAATGGAATTTTGACTATTACTGCTATGGAATTGGAATTTAAAGTTTTATATCTGTATAACGTGTGGGCAAGGCCGCAAGTGGAGGACTGTGTACAGCTTTGGACCCCATTTTAAAGAAAGGATATACTAGCATTGAGGGTGATTCAATGTAGAATTAACTAGGCTAATTCCTAACTTGAAAAGGTTGTCTTGTCAAGAATGGCTCAACAGGTTAGGCCCTTATTTATTTGAGTTAAGTAGAATAAGGGACGATCATATTGAAAGAGGCAAGATTCAGAGGGGGCTTGGCAGGATAGATGTTGAGAAGATGTTTGCATTAATGGGGAGAATCTTTAATTAGGGACATAGTTACAGAATAAGGGGAATTTGTTTAAAACAGTGATGCAAAGCAATCTCTTTAGAGAAATGGTAGTGAATGTCTGGAATTCTGTACCGCAGAGATTAGTGGACACTAGATGACTGAAAGCATTTAAAGAGGAGCTAAGTAAACTCTTGAGATGTTGTGTTGATCCATAATCACGTAGACTGGCTAAATAGCCCATGTCTAGCCCTATTTCTTATGTTTTTACCTCTCACTCGTTCATAATACAGAACATACTCCCATTCATAAAATCCAATCCAAGCTTTTATATCTCCTTGAGTAATTAATTCCTTATAAAGATAAGAAAACTTCTATTCTGATGCTATATCAAAGCCAGCTATCTTTTAATAGCCAAGCTATAAAGTCATAACCCCTTTGCTTTGATATTTGTAGCTTTTGAAATTGATTCAAGCATTCACAAAAATCTAATAGCCTCTGGGGGGATGTCAGCAAAGGATCAAACTCAGAAAGGCACGACCAGATGCTGCTAACCTGTTACATATGGCCGTTAATCAAAGCAATCCAACTGAGTTTTTTTTAACTTTCAGTGACAGTTGCAGCCTGTTTTTTTTGTCAAAGTTTAAAGGGTAAGGGATTTAACAAAACTTCAGATGATGACCTTATCTGCCCTTCAAGAGAATTTAGCTCTACACCAACAATTTATGACTGTTACTCTGCAGGTTCATGCCCTTGTAACAGAAGAAAATGGCCTGCTGAGTTCCACATAGTCTCCTGTGTGGTTCCTACTTTATCCCTCTCCCCTACCTGCAAAGCTGGGCTCTGTTGGAAATGGGACTTCTGCCTCTCAATTTTTCCAGCCCCAGGAAAATCCATTTGGCGAAAGTGGGTACTGCAGGTGCTGGAGATTAGACTGGTGCTGGACAAGCGCAGCAGGTCAGGCAGTATCTGAGGAGCAGGAAAATCGACACTTTGGGCAAAAGCCCTTCCTGATGAAGGGCTTTTGCCTAAGACGTTGATTTTCCTGCACCTCGGATGCTGTCTGACCTGCTGTGCTTTTCCAGCATCCTCTTATTTTGACCCCAGGAACATCCAGTCCTGTATTCCCTTTTGGTGACCCAGCTTGGATTCAGTAGGCTTGATAAGGCCCAGAAACACTTTGGGACCTTGTACTAATGCAGACCATGAACAACAGGACAGGACCCACTTGGCTACCAAGCCCACCCCCACACCTCATGATGGCTGCAAGCTCATCGTAAGATACATTCTTCCTAGCCTTGGGGTTGGGGGGGTTGCTGGGAGAGAAAGAAAAAAAGAAAAATATCCAACACTAGTAAAGGAAAATTCCTCACCGTTAGTACAGGATACCACATGGACCCTTGCTTTGGGATCTGGGTGCCCTTGCACACCAGTCAATGAAAGTAACCAGCCATATGCAGCAAGCAATTAAGATGCCAAATTGTTTGTTAGCCTTCATTGCAAGAGGATTTGAGATGTAAGGATGTTGTTCTGCAGCCATGGAGAGTAAACACATATTACTGTCAGCTACATGGACTTTGCACTTCCATCAACAACTGGAATACTAAAATACACACTCAAAACCTTGATAGCCAGACCTGTCCTTCATTAATCTAATGGGCAGAACTTGTTTTGTCGGTTAACGGCACAAACTATCTTAGACAGCAATGACTTCCCAAGAACAAATTAAAAGAAACGTCATCTTATGTGAAGACACTGAGTCAGAAGATGACAGTGACAGTGACAACTTGGAGAGTGATGAGCATAAGTACCTCAACAGTCAATCCAACTCATGCTTGTACCATGAAAGAACATCGTTAGTGGCAGGGCGATTTGTTCGTTTGAAACTTTGAAGGGAATCAAGTTCTGATTTGAAAACTGCAAATGAATGTTCTGTTGCCAAAAATTATAGCTGTAATTAAAAAGAAAGGCTCCAGCAGTGCAACAGAAATACAGCAGGTGGTGCTGTAAGCAAAGTCATCATCACAAACAGGAATTGCTGTGGGATTAGCCACTTTTTAATCAATTGGCCAATAACCACTATATCAAATATGAGTCAGAGTCTTTCATAAGGATGGTTGGACCAGGTTTTCGTAACAGTTGTCCCAATACCTTAAAGATCTCATCAAGACACCAATAAATGAATTAGAAGGCTTGTTTTAATCACCTAAAGCCTTACAGAAAGCATTAATGAAATTAAGAAACGCTTCCAAGAGGTGTCGTCCATCTTAAAAAAGTAGCTAAGTCCTCTTGGCTCCTGATGGGATCTATCCCAGAATATTGATGGAGACAAGAGAATAAATTGCTGGAGCATTGAAGGTTATCTTTGTATCTTCTTTGGCCAGAGGTGAGGTTGCAGAGGATTGGAGAACAGCCAGTGTTGTCCCTTTGTTTAAGAAGGGTACCAGGGATAATCCAGGAAATTACAGACCTGTGAGTCTCACATCAATGGAAGGGAAATCATTCAAAAAGATCCTCAGGGATAAGATTGATGCACATTTAAAAGCAAATGGACTTATTGGCAATAGACAGCATGGTTTTTGTGTGGGGGAGGTTGTGCCTCACTAAGCTGATTGAGGTTTTTGAGGAGGCAACAAAGATGATTGATGAGAGAAAAGCAGTTGATGTTGTCTACATGGATTTCAGTGAAGCCTTTGACAAGGTTCCTCATGGCAGACTGATACAAAAGGTGAATTCACATGGTATCAGGGGTGAGCTGGCAAAATGGATACGGAACTGGCTTAGCCATTGGAGACAGAGGGTAGTGGCGGAAGGATACTATGCAAATGATTTGGAGGAAAATGTAGCTGGTCTAGTTAGTGAGTTTGTGGATGATACAAGGATTGGTGGAGCAGTGGGGAGGATTGTCAGAGGATACAGCTGGATATGGAAGGGGCAAAAAAGGCCTTTGGTAGGGGCATTGAATGTAACGATAGACAAGTTATGCTGCGGCTTTATAGAACTTTAGTTAGGCCGTACTTGCAACGTTCTGGTCACCACATTGCCAGAAGGATGTGGATGCTTTGGAGAGGGTACAGAAGAGGTTTAGCAAGATGTTTCCTGGTCTCGGGGATTTTAGCTATGAAGAAAGATTGGATGGACTGGGTTTGTTATCACTGGAAAACAGGGGGTTGAGAGGTGACCTGATACAAGTTTATAGGATTGTGAGTGCCATGAATAGAGTGGAAAGTATGAGGTTTTTTCCCAGGGTGGAGGGGTCAATTACTAGGGGATACAAGTTCAGGGTGTGAGGGGGCAAATTTAAAAGAGATGTGCAAGGCGCGTTTTTCACAGAAAGGGTGGTGTGTGTCTGGAAGAGGCGGTAGTGGAAGCAGACACAATAGCAACTTTCAAGAAACATCTGGACAAGTACATGAATAGGAAGGGAATAGAGGGATCCTGTCGGTGAAGGCAGTGATCCTGTAGGTGAGGACAGGGATCCTGTAGGTGAGGACAGGGATCCTGTAGGTGAGGGCAGGGATCCTGCCAGTGAGGACAGGGATCCTGTAGGTGAAGGCAGGGATCCTGTAGGTGAGGACAGGGATCCTGTAGGTGAAGGCAGTGATCCTGTCGATGAAGGCAGGGATCCTGTAGGTGAGGACAGGGATCCTGTCGGTGAGGACAGGGATCCTGTAGATGAGGGCAGTGATCCTGTAAGTGAAGGCAGTGATCCTGTCGGTGAGGGCAGGGATCCTGCCGGTGAAGGCAGTGATCCTGTAGGTGAGGACAGGGATCCTGTAGGTGAGGACAGGGATCCTGTCGGTGAAGGCAGGGATCCTGCCGGTGAGGACAGGGATCCTGTAGGTGAGGACAGGGATCCTGTCGGTGAAGGCAGGGATCCTGTCGGTGAGGACAGGGATCCTGTAGGTGAAGGCAGGGATCCTGTAGGTGAGGACAGGGATCCTGTCGGTGAGGACAGGGATCCTGTAGGTGAGGGCAGGGATCCTGTCGGTGAAGGCAGGGATCCTGTAGGTGAGGACAGGGATCCTGTAGGTGAGGGCAGGGATCCTGTCGGTGAAGGCAGGGATCCTGTAGGTGAGGACAGGGATCCTGTAGGTGAGGGCAGGGATCCTGTAGGTGAAGACAGGGATCCTGTAGGTGAAGACAGGGATCCTGTAGGTGAGGACAGGGATCCTGTAGGTGAGGGCAGGGATCCTGTAGGTGAGGACAGGGATCCTGTAGGTGAGGGCAGGGATCCTGTCGGTGAGGACAGGGATCCTGTAGGTGAAAACAGGGATCCTGTAGGTGAGGACAGGGATCCTGTAGGTGAGGACAGGGATCCTGTAGGTGAGGACAGGGATCCTGTAGGTGAGGGCAGGGATCCTGTCGGTGAAAGCAGGGATCCTGTAGGTGAGGACAGGGATCCTGTCGGTGAAGACAGGGATCCTGTAGGTGAGGACAGGGATCCTGTAGGTGAGGACAGGGATCCTGTCGGTGAAAGCAGGGATCCTGTAGGTGAGGACAGGGATCCTGTAGGTCAGGACAGGGATCCTGCAGGTGAAGGCAGGGATCCTGTAGGTGAAGGCAGTTTTAGCATGGAAGGACAAAATGCGGAGGCATAGGCTTGGAGGGCCGAAGGGCCTATTCCTGTGCTGTATTGTTCTTCATTCTTTGTATTTATTTTTCATTTTTCCCTGCCCTGTTCCCATATCTTGATTTAACCTGCTTTCTCAGTCTTCATATCTTTACAGGTTAGTTTGCCTTTTCTCATACCTCTCACAGCAGAAGTCTCATTTTGCTTTAGGATAGACTGGAATTATGTCCTTTAATTCGTTCGTAAATGTAATCCTTGAGTGCATGAGCCAACACCGAGAACTGTGCGTGAAGGCCAATACAACGCTTCCATCAGAAAGGGCAGCAGAGTTTAGAGAGTGAGTAGTAGGATTATGGCTTGAGGGGCATCTCCGATTAAGAGCTGCAAGTCTAGACTGAGAGAAGGCTTTAGATCTAGTGTTGATTTATCAGACACATTATTCTGCCAGACAGTGCCTGATGGCATTCACTAAATGGATCAAAAGCCATCAAAGTTTCTTCCAACGGTGTTTCAATTTATAGTTTCTTTGATTTCCCTGAATCAGGTTCTGGAGCAGCATCCTGATGGGAGGTGGAAAGGCTGTATCCACGACAACAGGACTGGCAATGATAGAGTGGGCTATTTCCCATCGTCTATTGCGGAGGTGATTAACAAGAGATCAGGTAAAACACAGAAATGCCTCTTCATCTTTGTGTTAGGGAGCCTGATAAATGTGTTTCAAGCTGTCAGACAAATATGGATCAAGTTGTTTTCTCCACTAAGTTGTTTTTAATACTGCTTTCTATTCTACCAGTTCAGGACTGAAGGGCCCTGGTTCATATTTAATGCCTGTATTAATTATTGAGTTATACCCAAAATTAGGAATTTATCAGTTGTAACACCTCCAGATGTATGTGTTAGTAGCTATCTCTTGTATAAAAGAGAAAATAATTCCTCTTACAAATTTTAGGTTTATATTTTTTAATATTTTAAACCACCATTTTAAAATACCTGCAGGTTAACCAGCTCCGGTTAAGAACATTGATAAATTCACATTGGGTTCAAAAATAGATTTACAATGCAGCTTCACAAAAGGCACAATCTGTTGGAAGTTGAGCAAATATCATTTGTCTGGTCTTAAACATCAATTCAAGGCTAAACTTCTCACATTCTGCGATTGAGGTGGGAGTGTCTGAGTGCATCAGAGTCTCTGTGCAAACAGTGATTGAGTTGAGACTGCTTGGATAGACGCAGTGATTGAGGCCAACATGTCAGAGGCAAATGAAGTGGTACTGTGTTAAACATTCACGAGTGGGAAAATGCCTCTGAAAAGGAGACTGATGATTTCTATTCCCCTGCCCGCCCCCCACAACGGCCACCCCCCCACCCCTATCCCATATCATTGCTCCCATCTCTTGCTGAAGGTGGCTTCATTCTTGAATAAAACTGAACTATTAACGTGCAGGCAGAGTCTAACACAAACAGATCAAATCATCGCTCATGTCTTTCCGATCTGACTGAATGTTTGGGTGCACCTGCCGATGAAAAATAACACTACAATCAAGATTCTCATGCCCAGTCAGAGTTCCCTCATCCCATTTCACAAACACGTAGAACCGTGGACTTTTACAGGACAGAGTGGAAGCCATTCGAGCCATCATGTCTGTACTGGTTCCTGAATGAGCAACCTAGCTTGGCCTACTCTCCAGCCCTATCTCCATAGCCCGCTAACTTCATCACTTTCAAATATATATCCAGGTCTCTTTTGAAACCTCATATGGAATCCATCTCCACCACTCTCCCAGGCAGCGCATTCCAAATGTGAACAGCTCTCTTCATCTCACTCCTGGTTCTCTTCCTGACATTCTTGAAATTGTAACCCCTAGTTACTGAGATACCAACCAGCAGATACAGAATATCCTTCTTTACCCTGTCAAAATCGTTTATCATTTTGCACACCGCAATCAGGTCACCTCTTCATCCTCTCTGATCCAAGGAGAATAGACCCAATCTCTGTAATCTTTCCTTGTATCTAAAATCCCTCATTCCTGGTATCATTCTAGTAAATCTAGGGCTTTAACACTTTAAGGAGGAGACAGTGAGGACTGCAGATGCTGGAGATCAGAGTCGAGAGTGTGGTACTGAAAAAGCACAGCAGGTCAGGCAGCATCTGAGGAGCAGGAGAATTGACGTTTCCAGCAGAAGCCCTTCATCAGGATAAAGGACTTGTGCCCGAAATGTCGCTTCCCCTGTTCCTCAGATGCTGCCTGACCTGCTGTGCTTTTTGAGTACCACACTCACGACTCTTTAACACTTTATATAAGGCACCCAAAATGAAGACATAAGATAGCAAAATCAGCAGAAATTGTGGGCATCACACATGCTGGAGATCAAACTCAACGTTCCCTTGAGTGGATTTCTAAATATTTGTCATTGGGAAACATGTTTTAATCTCAGTAAATATTAATCTAACGATTAAAGCATGGAAACAGTACTGGAGCTCCACTCTGGATTCCATGATAGATGAGATATCCATGACAGAATCACAGTCGACCTGGAGAGAAGAGCATTGAGGTGTTTGTGCAGGCACATGAATATTTTGCTTTTTCCATTCAGTTGATTGCTTTGAAGATGTATCGATGTCTAGAATAGAAAATAATTTTGGATTATTATATGGTCCATCTCTCATCAATAAACAGGCAATCATTTCAGCGCTGTTCGGACCGGAGCGCTGGCCTTTGATGGACAGTTTAATGGGTTCTTAGGTCGGGTTTGACTTTTACACTTAATCCAATTGTGTCAAAGAATGCACCCAGCCTTATCAAGAGTGAGAAGTTCAGTAAAACAACAGGCTTGGAATATGCTTCATGTCATCACAGCCACAGACTACACAACTGTATTTATGTCGGAGCAGCATTTGTGCTAGGTTGTTGCCACTCATAGTTTCAGTACCTATTGTTCATTTGCTGGGGTGTGGATGTCACTAACTGGGTCAGTGTTTGTTGGAGTGTGGATGTCACCAACTGGGTCAGTGTTTGTTGGGGTGTGAATGTCACTAACTGTGTCAGTGTTTGTTAGTGTCTGGATATCATTAACTGGGTCAGTGTTTGTTGGGGTGTGGATGTCACTAACTGGGTCAGTTATTGTTGGGGTGTGGATGTCACTAACTAGGTCAGTTTTTGTTCGAGTCTGGATGCCTCTATCTGGGACAGCGTTTGTTGGGGTGTGGATGCCACTAACTGGGAGAGTGTTTGTTGGGGTGTGGATGCCACTAACTGGGACAGTATTTATTAGGTTGTGGATGTCACTAACTGGGTCATTGTTTGTTGGGTGTGGATGTCACTAACTGGAACAGTGTTTGTTGAGGTGAGGATGTCAAGAACTGGATCAGTGTTTGTTGCTGTGTGGATGCCATTAACTGTGTCAGTGTTTGTTGAGGTGTGGATGTCCCTAACTGGGTCAGTGTTTGTTGGGGTGTGCATGTCACTCACTGGGTCAGCATTTGTTGGGGTGTGGAAGTCACTAACTGGGACAGTATTTGTTGGGGTGTGGATGTCACTAACTGGGTCAGTGTTTGTTGGGGTGTGGATGTCACTATCTGGGTCATTGTTTGTTGGGGTGTGGATGTCACTGGCTGGGAGAGTTTTGTTGGGGTGTGCCTGTCACTAACTGGGTCAGTGTTTGTTGAGGTGTGGATGTCACTAACTGCGTCAGTGTTTGTTGGTGTGTGGAGGTCACTAACTGGGACAGTGTTTGTTGGGGTGTGGATGTCAATAACGGGGTCAGTTATTTTGGAGTGTGGATGTCACTAACTCAATCAGTGTTTGTTGAGGTGTGGATGTTACTAACTGGGTCAGTTTTTGTTGGGGTGTGGCTGTCACAAACTGGGTCAGTTTTTGTTCGGGTCTGGATGACTCTATGTGGGACAGCGTTTGTTGGGTTGTGGATGTCACTAACTGGGAGAGTGTTTGTTGGGTTGTGGATGTCACTAACTGGGTCACTGTTTGTTGGGTGTGGATGTCACTAAATGGGACAGTGTTTGTTGAGGTGTGGATGTCACTAACTGGGTCAGTGTTTGTTGAGGTGTGGATGTCTCTAACTGGGTCAGTGCTTGTTGGGGTGTGGATGTCACTAACTGGGTCTGTGATTGTTGTGGTCTGGATGTCACTAACTGGGATAGTGTTTGTTGAGGTGTGGATGTCTCTAACTGGGTCAGTGCTTGTTGGGGTGCGGATGTCACTAACTGGGTCTGTGATTGTTGTGGTCTGGATGTCACTAACTGGGACAGTGTTTGTTGGAGTGTGCATGTTACCAACTGGGTCAGTGTTTGTTGGGGTGTGGATGTCACTAACTGAGTCAGTGTTTGTTGGGGTGTGGATGTCACTGACTGGGAGAGTTTTGTTGGAGTGTGCCTGTCACTAACTGGGTCAGAGTTTGTTGTGGTGTGGATGTCACTCAACGGACAGTCTTAATGGGAGTGTGGATGTCACTAACAGGGTCAGTGTTTAATGGGGAGTGGATGTCACTAACTTGGTCAGTGTTTGTTGGGGTGTGGAAGTCACTAACTTGGTCAGTGTTTGTTGGGGTGTGGATGTCGCTAACTTGGTCAGTGTTTGTGGGGTGTGGTTGTCACTACCTGGAACAGTGTTTGTTGGATTGTGGATTTCACTAATTGGGTCAGAGTTTGTTGTAGTGTGGATGCCACTAACTGGGAGAGGTTTGTTGGGGTGTGGATGTCACTAAATGGGTCATTGTTTGTTGGGGTGTGGATGTCACTAAATGGGTCAGTGCTTGTTGGGGTGTGGGTGTCACTCACTGGTTCAGTGTCTGTTGGGGTGTGGATGCCAACAACTGGGACAGCATTTATTGGGTTGTGGATGTCACTAACTGGGTCATTGTTTATTGGGATGTGGGTGTTACTAACTGGGACAGTGTTTGTTGGGGTGTGGATGTCACTAACTGGGTCACTGTTTGTTGGTGTGTGGATGTCACTAACTGGGTCAGTGTTTGTTGGGGTGTGGATGTCACTAACGGGGTCAGTTATGTTGGGGTTGTGGATGTCACTAACTCAGTCAGTGTTTGTTGGGGTGTGGATGTCACTAACGGGGTCAGTTATGTTGGGGTTGTGGATGTCACTAACTCAGTCAGTGTTTGTTGGTGTGTGGATGTCACTAACTGGGTCAGTGTTTGTTGGGGTGTGGATGTCACTAACGGGGTCAGTTATGTTGGGGTTGTGGATGTCACTAACTCAGTCAGTGTTTGTTGGGGTTGTGGATGTCACTAACTCAGTCAGTGTTTGTTGGGGTGTGAACGTCACTAACTGGGGCAGTGTTTGTTGGGGTGTGGATGTCACTCATGGGGTCAGTTATTTTGGGGTGTGGATGTCACTAACTGTGTCAGTTTTTGTTGGGATGTGGCTGTCACTCACTGGGTCAGTTTTTGTTCGGGTCTGGATACCACTAACTGGGACAGTGTTTGTTGGGTTGTGGATGTCACTAACTGGGTCTGTTTTTGTTGGGGTGTGTATGTCACGAACTGGGTCAGTTTTTGTTCGGGTCTGGATGCCACAATCTGCGATAGCATTTGTTGGGTTGTGGAAGTCACTTACACGGACAGTGTTTGTTGAGGTGTGGATGTCACTAACTGGGACAGTGTTGTTGTGGTGTGGGTGTCACTAACTGGGTCAGTATTTGTTGGGGTGTGGATGTCACGAACTGTGTCAATGTTTGTTGTGGTGTGGATGTCACTAATTGGGTCAGTTTTTGTTGGGGTGTGGATGCCTCTGTCCGGGACAGCGTTTGTTGGGTTGTGCATGTCACTAATTGGGATAGTATTTGTTGGGTTGTGCATGTCACTAACTGGGTCAGTGTTTGTTGGGGTGTGGATGTCACGAACTTGGTCAGTGTTTGTTGGATTGTGGATTTCACTAATTGGGTCAGAGTTTGTTGTGGTGTGGATGCCACTAACCGGGAGAGGTTTGTTGGGGTCTGGATTTCACTAACTGGGACAGTATTTGTTGAGGTGTGGATGTCACTAAATGGGTCATTGTTTGTTGGGGTGTGGATGTCACTAAATGGGTCAGTGCTTGTTGGGGTGTGGATGTCACTCACTGGTTCAGTGTTTGTTGGGGTGTGGATGCCACCAACTGGGACAGCATTTATTGAGGTGTGGATGTCACGAACTGGGTCATTGTTTGTTGGGATGTGGGTTTTACTAACTGGGTCAGTGCTTGTTGGGGTGTGGATGTCACTCACAGGTTCAGTGTTTGTTGGGGTGTGGATGTCACTAACTGGGACACGATTTATTGGGTTGTGGATGTCACTAACTGGGTCAGTGTTTGTTTGGGTTTGGTTGTCACTATCTGGGTCAGTGTTTGTTGGGGTATGGCTGTCACTAACTGGGTCAATGTTGAGGTGTGGATGTCACTAACTGGGGCAGTGTTTGTAGGGGTGTGGATGTCACTCACGGGGTCAGTTATTTTGGGGTGTGGATGTCACTAACTGTGTCATTTTTTGTTAGGGTGTGGCTGTCACTAACTGGGACAGTGTTTGTTGGGTTGTGGATGTCACTAACTGTGTCAGTTTTTGTTGGGATGTGGCTGTCACTAACTGGGTCAGTTTTTGTTCGGGTTTGGATGCCACTAACTGGGACAGCATTTGTTGGGGTGTGTATGTCACTAACTGGGTCAGTTTTTGTTCGTGTCTGGATCCACTATCTGCGATAGCATTTGTTGGGTTGTGAATGTCACTTACAGGGACAGTGTTTGTTGAGGTGTGGATGTCAATAATTGGGACAGTGTTGTTGTGGTGTGGGTGTCACTAACTGGGTCAGTATTTGTTGGGGTGTGGATGTTACTAACTGGATCAGTTTTTGTTGGGGTGTGCATGTCACTCACTGGGTCAGTATTTGTTGGGGTGTAGATGTCACGAACTGTATCAATGTTTGTTGTGGTGTGGATGTCACTAATTGGGTCAGTGTTTGTTGGGGTGTGGATGTGACTAACTGGGTCAGTGTTTATTGGGGTGTGGATGTCACTAACTGGGACAGTATTTGTTGGGGTGTGGATGTCACTAACTGGGTCAGTTTTTGTTGGGGTGTGGATGTCACTATCTGGGTCAGTGTTTGTTGGGGTGTGGATGTCGCTAAATGGGCCAGTGTTTGTTGGAGAGTGGATGTCACTAAATGGGTCAGTGTTTGTTGGGGTGTGGATGTCACTAAATGGGTCAGTATTTGTTGGGGTGTGAATGTCACTAACTGGGTCAGTGTTTGTTGGGGTGTGGATGTGACTAACTGGGTCAGTGTTTGTTGGTGTGTGGAGGTCACTAACTGGGACAGAGTTTGTTGGAGTGTGGATGTCACTAACTGCAATTGGGTTTGTTGGGGTGAGGATGTCATTAACTGGGTCAGTGTTTGTTGGGGTATGGATGTCACTAACTGGGTCAATGTTTGTTGAGGTGTGGATGTTACTAACTGGGTCAGTGTTTGTTGGGGTGTGCATGTCACTCCGTTGGTCAGTACTTGTTAGGGTGTGGATGTCACTAAATGGGACATTGTTGAGGTGTGGATGTAACTAACTGGGTCAGTGTTTGTTGTGATGTGGATGCCACTAACTGGGACAGTATTTGTTGGGTTGTGGATGTCACTAACTGGGTCATTGTTTGTTGGGTGTGGATGTCACTAACTGGGTCAGTGTTTGTTGCTGTGTGGATGTCACTAACTGGATCAGTGTTTGTTGAGGTGTGGATGTCCCTAACTGGGTCAGTGTTTGTTGAGGTGTGGATGTTACTAACTGGGTCAGTGTTTGTTGAGGTGTGGATGTCCCTAACTGGGTCAGTGTTTGTTGGAGTGTGGATGTCCCTAACTGGGTCAGTGTTTGTTGAGGTGTGGATGTTACTAACTGGGTCAGTTTTTGTTGGGGTGTCCATGTCACTCATTGGGTCAGCATTTGTTGGAGTGTGGATGTCACTAACTGGATCAGTGTTTATTGGAGTGTGGATGTGACTAACTGGGTCAGTGTTTATTGGGGTGTGGATATCACTAACTGGGACAGGGTTTGTTGGGGTGAGGATGTCATGAACTGGGTCAGTGTTTGTTAAGGTGTGGATGTCACTATCTGGGTCAGTGTTTGTTGGGGTGTGGACGTCACTAAATGGGCCAGTGTTTGTTGGGGTGTGGATGTCACTAAATGGGTCAGTGTTTGTTGGGGTGTGGATGTCATAACTGGGACAGTGTTTGTTGGGGTGTGGATGTCATAACTGGGACAGTGTTTGTTGGGGTGTGGATGTCACTAAATGGGACAGTGTTTGTTGGGGTGTGGATGTCATAACTGGGACAGTGTTAGTTGTGGTGTGGATGTCACTAAATGGGATTGTATTTGTTGGGTTTCAACGTCACTAACAGGATCAGTGTTTGTTGGGGCGTGAATGTCACTAACTGGGACGGTATTTGTTGGGGTGTGGATGTCACTAACGGGGTCAGTTATTTTGGGGTGTGGATGTCACTAACTCAATCAGTGTTGGTTGAGGTGTGGATGTCACTAACTGGGACAGTGTTTGTTGGGGTGTGGCTGTCACTAACTAGGTCAGTTTTTGTTCGGGTCTGGATGCCTCTACCTGGGACAGCATTTGTTGAGTTGTGAATGTCACTAACTGGGAGAGTGTTTGTTGGGTTGTGGATATCACTAACTGGTTCAGTGTTTGTTGTGATGTGGATGCCACTAACTGGGACAGTATTTGTTGGGTTGTGGATGTCACTAACTGGGTCATTGTTTGTTGGGTGTGGATGTCACTAACTGGGACAGTGTTTGTTGAGGTGTGGATGTCACTATCTGGGTCAGTGTTTGTTGGGGTGTGGATATCACTCACCCGGTCAGTATTTGTTGGGGTGTGGATGTCACTAACTGGGTCAGTGTTTGTTGCTGTGTGGATGTCACTAACTGGGTCAGTGTTTGTTGAGGTGTGGATGTCCCTAACTGGGTCAGTGTTTATTGGAGTGTGGATGTGACTAACTGGGTCAGTGTTTATTGGGGTGTGGATGTCACTAACTGGGACAGTATTTGTTAAGGTGTGGATGTCACTATCTGGGTCAGTGTTTGTTGGGGTGTGGACGTCACTAAATGGGCCAGTGTTTGTTGGGGTGTGGATGTCACTAAATGGGTCAGTGTTTGTTGGGGTGTGGATTTCATAACTGGGACAGTGTTTGTTGTGGTGTGGATGTCACTAACTGGGTCAGTGTTTGTTGGGGTGTGAATGTCACTAACTGGGTCAGGTTTTTTTGGGGTGTGCATGTCACTCACTGAGTCCGTATTTGTTGGGGTGTGGATGTCACTAAATGGGTCAGTGTTTGTTGGTGTGTGGATATCACTAACTGGGACAGGGTTTGTTGGGGTGAGGATGTCATGAACTGGGTCAGTGTTTGTTAAGGTGTGGATGTTACTAACTGGGTCACTTTTTTTTGGGGTGTGCATGTCACTCACTGGGTCAATGTTTGTTGGGGTGTGGTTGTCACTAATTGCGTCTGTGTTTGTTGGTGTGTGGATGTCACTGGTCAAAGCACAGCAGGTTAGGCAGCATCTCAGGAATAGAGAATTCGACGTTTCGAGCATAAGCCCTTCATCAGGAATAAGAGAGAGAGAGCCAAGCAGGCTGAGATAAAAGGTAGGGAGGAGGGACTAGGGGGAGGGGCGATGGAGGTGGGATAGGTGGAAGGAGGTCAAGGTGAGGGTGATAGGCCGGAGTGGGGTGGGGGCGGAGAGGTCAGGAAGAGGATTGCAGGTTAGGAGGGCGGTGCTGAGTTGAGGGAACCGACTGAGACAAGGTGGGGGGAGGGGAAATGAGGAAGCTGGAGAAATCTGAATTCATACCTTGTGGTTGGAGGGTTCCCAGGCGGAAGATGAGGCGCTCCTCCTCCAGCCGTCGTGTAGTTGTGTTCTGCCGGTGGAGGAGTCCAAGGACCTGCATGTCCTCGGTGGAGTGGGAGGGGGAGTTAAAGTGTTGAGCCACGGGGTGATTGGGTTGGTTGGTTCGGGCGGCCCAGAGGTGTTCTCTGAAGCGTTCCGCAAGTGAGTGTGGAGGTGTGGGCGCAAGTCATTGTTTTTTGGGTGTGGATGTCACTAACTGAGTCAGTGTTTGTTGCTGTGTGGATGTCACTAACTGGGTCAGGTTTTTTTGGGGTGTGCATGTCACTCACTGAGTGAGTATTTGTTGGGGTGTGGATGTCACTAAATGGGTCAGTGTTTGTTGGTGTGTGGATATCACTAACTGGGACAGGGTTTGTTGGGGTGAGGATGTCATGAACTGGGTCAGTGTTTGTTAAGGTGTGGATGTCACTAAATGGGCCAGTGTTTGTTCAGGTGTGGATGTCACTAAATGGGTCAGTGTTTGTTGGGGTGTGGATGTCACTAACTGGGTCAGTGTTTGTTGGGGTGTGAATGTCACTAACTGGGTCAGGTTTTTTTGGGGTGTGCATGTCACTCACTGAGTCAGTATTTGTTGGGGTGTGGATGTCACTAAATGGGTCAGTGTTTGTTGGGGTGTGGATGTCACTAAATGGGTCAGTGTCTATTGGGGTGTGGATGTCATAACTGGGACAGTTTGTTGTGGTGTGGATGTCACTAACTGGGTCAGTGTTTGTTGGGGTGTGGATATCACTAACTGGGACAGGGTTTGTTGGGGTGAGGATGTCATGAACTGGGTCAGTGTTTGTTAAGGTGTGGATGTCACTAACTGGGACACTTTTTTTTTGGGGTGTGCATGTCACTCACTGGCTCAATGTTTGTTGGGGTGTGGTTGTCACTAATTGCGTCTGTGTTTGTTGGTGTGTGGATGTCACGAAATGGGATATTGTTTGTTGAGGTGTGAATGTCACTAACTGGGTTAGTGTTTGTTGATGTGTGGAGGTCACTAACTGGGACAGAGTTTGTTGGAGTGTGGATGTCACTAACTGCAATTGGGTTTGTTGGGGTGAAGATGTCATTAACTGGGTCAGTGTTTGTTGGGGTATGGATGTCACTAACTGGGTCAATGTTTGTTGGGTGATGATGTCACTAACTGGGTCAGTGTTTGTTGCTGTGTGGATGTCCCTAACTGGGTCAGTGTTTGTTGAGGTGTGGATGTTACTAACTGGGTCAGTGTTTGTTGAGGTGTGGATGTCCCTAACTGGGTCAGTGTTTGTTGAGGTGTGGATGTCACTAACTGGGACAGTGTTTGTTGGAGTGTGGATGTCACTAACTGGGTCAGTGTTTGTTGAGGTGTGGATGTCACTCCGTTGGTCAGTACTTGTTAGGGTGTGGATGTCACTAAATGGGACATTGTTGAGGTGTGGATGTAACTAACTGGGTCAGTGTTTGTTGGGATGTGGGTTTTACTAACTGGGACAGTATTTGTTGGGGTGTGGATGTCGCTAAATGGGTCATTGTTTGTGGGGGTGTGGATGTCACTAACTGGGTCAGTGCTTGTTGGGGTGTGGATGTCACTCACAGGTTCAGTGTTTGTTGGGGTGTGGATGCCACCAACTTGGACAGCATTTATTGTGTTGTGGATGTCACTAACTGGGTCATTGTTTGTTGGGATGGGAGTGTTACTAACTGGGACAGTGTTTGTTGTGGTGTGGATGTCACTAACTGGGTCAGTGTCAGCTGTGATGTGGATGTCACTAACTGGTCAGTGTTTGTTAGGGTATGCATGTCACTACTGTGGTTAGTGTTTGTGGGGTGTGGATGTCACTAACTGGGACACGATTTATTGGGTTGTGGATGTCACTAACTGGGTCAGTGTTTGTTTGGGTTTGGTTGTCACTATCTGGGTCAGTGTTTGTTGGGGTATGGCTGTCACTAACTGGGTCAATGTTGAGGTGTGGATGTCACTAACTGGGGCAGTGTTTGTAGGGGTGTGGATGTCACTCACGGGGTCAGTTATTTTGTGGTGTGGATGTCACTAACTGTCATTTTTTGTTAGGGTGTGGCTGTCACTAACTGGGACAGTGTTTGTTGAGTTGTGGATGTCACTAACTGTGTCAGTTTTTGTTGGGATGTGGCTGTCACTAACTGGGTCAGTTTTTGTTCGGGTTTGGATGCCACTAACTGGGACAGCATTTGTTGGGGTGTGTATGTCACTAACTGGGTCAGTTTTTGTTCGTGTCTGGATCCACTATCTGCGATAGCATTTGTTGGGTTGTGAATGTCACTTACAGGGACAGTGTTTGTTGAGGTGTGGATGTCAATAATTGGGACAGTGTTGTTGTGGTGTGGGTGTCACTAACTGGGTCAGTATTTGTTGGGGTGTGGATGTTACTAACTGGATCAGTTTTTGTTGGGGTGTGCATGTCACTCACTGGGTCAGTATTTGTTGGGGTGTAGATGTCACGAACTGTATCAATGTTTGTTGTGGTGTGGATGTCACTAATTGGGTCAGTGTTTGTTGGGGTGTGGATGTGACTAACTGGGTCAGTGTTTATTGGGGTGTGGATGTCACTAACTGGGACAGTATTTGTTGGGGTGTGGATGTCACTAACTGGGACAGTATTTGTTGGGGTGTGGATGTCACTAACTGGGTCAGTTTTTGTTGGGGTGTGGACGTCACTAAATGGGTCAGTGTTTGTTGGGGTGTGGATGTCACTAAATGGGCCAGTGTTTGTTGGGGTGAGGATGTCATGAACTGGGTCAGTGTTTGTTGAGGTGTGGATGTTACTAACTGGGTCACTTTTTTTTGGGGGTGTGCATGTCACTCACTGGGTCAATGTTTGTTGGGGTGTGGTTGTCACTAATTGCGTCTGTGTTTGTTGGTGTGTGGATGTCACTAAATGGGATATTGTTTGTTGAGGTGTGAATGTCACTAACTGGGTAAGTGTTTGTTGGTGTGTGGAGGTCACTAACTGGGACAGAGTTTGTTGGAGTGTGGATGTCACTAACTGCAATTGGGTTTGTTGGGGTGAGGATGTCATTAACTGGGTCAGTGTTTGTTGGGGTATGGATGTCACTAACTGGGTCAATGTTTGTTGAGGTGTGGATGTTACTAACTGGGTCAGTTTTTGTTGGGGTGTGCATGTCACTCCGTTGGTCAGTACTTGTTAGGGTGTGGATGTCACTAAATGGGACATTGTTGAGGTGTGGATGTAACTAACTGGGTCAGTGTTTGTTGTGATGTGGATGCCACTAACTGGGACAGTATTTGTTGGGTTGTGGATGTCACTAACTGGGTCATTGTTTGTTGGGTGTGGATGTCACTAACTGGGTCAGTGTTTGTTGCTGTGTGGATGTCACTAACTGGATCAGTGTTTGTTGAGGTGTGGATGTCCCTAACTGGGTCAGTGTTTGTTGAGGTGTGGATGTTACTAACTGGGTCAGTGTTTGTTGAGGTGTGGATGTCCCTAACTGGGTCAGTGTTTGTTGAGGTGTGGATGTCACTAACTGGGACAGTGTTTGTTGGAGTGTGGATGTCACTAACTGGGTCAGTGTTTGTTGAGGTGTGGATGTCCCTAACTGGGTCAGTGTTTGTTGAGGTGTGGATGTTACTAACTGGGTCAGTTTTTGTTGGGGTGTCCATGTCACTCATTGGGTCAGCATTTGTTGGAGTGTGGATGTCACTAACTGGATCAGTGTTTATTGGAGTGTGGATGTGACTAACTGGGTCAGTGTTTATTGGGGTGTGGATATCACTAACTGGGACAAGGCTTGTTGGGGTGAGGATGTCATGAACTGGGTCAGTGTTTGTTAAGGTGTGGATGTCACTATCTGGGTCAGTGTTTGTTGGGGTGTGGACGTCACTAAATGGGCCAGTGTTTGTTGGGGTGTGGATGTCACTAAATGGGTCAGTGTTTGTTGGGGTGTGGATGTCATAACTGGGACAGTGTTTGTTGGGGTGTGGATGTCACTAAATGGGACAGTGTTTGTTGGGGTGTGGATGTCATAACTGGGACAGTGTTAGTTGTGGTGTGGATGTCACTAAATGGGATTGTATTTGTTGGATTTCAACGTCACTAACAGGATCAGTGTTTGTTGGGGCGTGAATGTCACTAACTGGGACGGTATTTGTTGGGGTGTGGATGTCACTAACGGGGTCAGTTATTTTGGGGTGTGGATGTCACTAACTCAATCAGTGTTGGTTGAGGTGTGGATGTCACTAACTGGGACAGTGTTTGTTGGGGTGTGGCTGTCACTAACTAGGTCAGTTTTTGTTCGGGTCTGGATGCCTCTACCTGGGACAGCATTTGTTGAGTTGTGAATGTCACTAACTGGGAGAGTGTTTGTTGGGTTGTGGATATCACTAACTGGTTCAGTGTTTGTTGTGATGTGGATGCCACTAACTGGGACAGTATTTGTTGGGTTGTGGATGTCACTAACTGGGTCATTGTTTGTTGGGTGTGGATGTCACTAACTGTGTCAGTTTTTGTTGGGATGTGGCTGTCACTAACTGGGTCAGTTTTTGTTCGTGTCTGGATCCACTATCTGCGATAGCATTTGTTGGGTTGTGAATGTCACTTACAGGGACAGTGTTTGTTGAGGTGTGGATGTCAATAATTGGGACAGTGTTGTTGTGGTGCGGGTGTCACTAACTGGGTCAGTATTTGTTGGGGTGTGGATGTTACTAACTGGATCAGTTTTTGTTGGGGTGTGCATGTCACTCACTGGGTCAGTATTTGTTGGGGTGTAGATGTCACGAACTGTATCAATGTTTGTTGTGGTGTGGATGTCACTAATTGGGTCAGTGTTTGTTGGGGTGTGGATGTGACTAACTGGGTCAGTGTTTATTGGGGTGTGGATGTCACTAACTGGGACAGTATTTGTTGGGGTGTGGATGTCACTAACTGGGTCAGTTTTTGTTGGGGTGTGGATGTCACTATCTGGGTCAGTGTTTGTTGGGGTGTGGACGTCACGAAATGGGTCAGTGTTTGTTGGGGTGTGGATGTCACTAAATGGGCCAGTGTTTGTTGGGGTGTGGATGTCACTAAATGGGTCAGTGTTTGTTGGGGTGTGGATGTCACTCACTGAGTCAGTATTTGTTGGGGTGTGAATGTCACTAAATGGGTCAGTGTTTGTTGGTGTGTGGATATCACTAACTGGGACAGGGTTTGTTGGGGTGAGGATGTCATGAACTGGGTCAGTGTTTGTTGAGGTGTGGATGTTACTAACTGGGTCACTTTTTTTTTGGGGTGTGCATGTCACTCACTGGGTCAATGTTTGTTGGGGTGTGGTTGTCACTAATTGCGTCTGTGTTTGTTGGTGTGTGGATGTCACTAAATGGGATATTGTTTGTTGAGGTGTGAATGTCACTAACTGGGTAAGTGTTTGTTGGTGTGTGGAGGTCACTAACTGGGACAGAGTTTGTTGGAGTGTGGATGTCACTAACTGCAATTGGGTTTGTTGGGGTGAGGATGTCATTAACTGGGTCAGTGTTTGTTGGGGTATGGATGTCACTAACTGGGTCAATGTTTGTTGAGGTGTGGATGTTACTAACTGGGTCAGTTTTTGTTGGGGTGTGCATGTCACTCCGTTGGTCAGTACTTGTTAGGGTGTGGATGTCACTAAATGGGACATTGTTGAGGTGTGGATGTAACTAACTGGGTCAGTGTTTGTTGTGATGTGGATGCCACTAACTGGGACAGTATTTGTTGGGTTGTGGATGTCACTAACTGGGTCATTGTTTGTTGGGTGTGGATGTCACTAACTGGGTCAGTGTTTGTTGCTGTGTGGATGTCACTAACTGGATCAGTGTTTGTTGAGGTGTGGATGTCCCTAACTGGGTCAGTGTTTGTTGAGATGTGGATGTTACTAACTGGGTCAGTGTTTGTTGAGGTGTGGATGTCCCTAACTGGGTCAGTGTTTGTTGAGGTGTGGATGTCACTAACTGGGACAGTGTTTGTTGGAGTGTGGATGTCACTAACTGGGTCAGTGTTTGTTGAGGTGTGGATGTCCCTAACTGGGTCAGTGTTTGTTGAGGTGTGGATGTTACTAACTGGGTCAGTTTTTGTTGGGGTGTCCATGTCACTCATTGGGTCAGCATTTGTTGGAGTGTGGATGTCACTAACTGGATCAGTGTTTATTGGAGTGTGGATGTGACTAACTGGGTCAGTGTTTATTGGGGTGTGGATATCACTAACTGGGACAAGGCTTGTTGGGGTGAGGATGTCATGAACTGGGTCAGTGTTTGTTAAGGTGTGGATGTCACTATCTGGGTCAGTGTTTGTTGGGGTGTGGACGTCACTAAATGGGCCAGTGTTTGTTGGGGTGTGGATGTCACTAAATGGGTCAGTGTTTGTTGGGGTGTGGATGTCATAACTGGGACAGTGTTTGTTGGGGTGTGGATGTCACTAAATGGGACAGTGTTTGTTGGGGTGTGGATGTCATAACTGGGACAGTGTTAGTTGTGGTGTGGATGTCACTAAATGGGATTGTATTTGTTGGATTTCAACGTCACTAACAGGATCAGTGTTTGTTGGGGCGTGAATGTCACTAACTGGGACGGTATTTGTTGGGGTGTGGATGTCACTAACGGGGTCAGTTATTTTGGGGTGTGGATGTCACTAACTCAATCAGTGTTGGTTGAGGTGTGGATGTCACTAACTGGGACAGTGTTTGTTGGGGTGTGGCTGTCACTAACTAGGTCAGTTTTTGTTCGGGTCTGGATGCCTCTACCTGGGACAGCATTTGTTGAGTTGTGAATGTCACTAACTGGGAGAGTGTTTGTTGGGTTGTGGATATCACTAACTGGTTCAGTGTTTGTTGTGATGTGGATGCCACTAACTGGGACAGTATTTGTTGGGTTGTGGATGTCACTAACTGGGTCATTGTTTGTTGGGTGTGGATGTCACTAACTGGGACAGTGTTTGTTGAGGTGTGGATGTTACTAACTGGGTCAGTGTTTGTTGAGGTGTGGATGTCCCTAACTGGGTCAGTGTTTGTTGAGGTGTGGATGTCACTATCTGGGACAGTGTTTGTTGGGGTGTGGATGTCACTCACCCGGTCAGTATTTGTTGGTGTGTGGATGTCACTAACTGGGTCAGTGTTTGTTGCTGTGTGGATGTCACTAACTGGGTCAGTGTTTGTTGAAGTGTGGATGTCCCTAACTGGGTCAGTGTTTATTGGAGTGTGGATGTGACTAACTGGGTCAGTGTTTATTGGGGTGTGGATGTCACTAACTGGGACAGTATTTGTTAAGGTGTGGATGTCACTATCTGGGTCAGTGTTTGTTGGGGTGTGGACGTCACTAAATGGGCCAGTGTTTGTTGGGGTGTGGATGTCACTACATGGGTCAGTGTTTGTTGGGGTGTGGATTTCATAACTGGGACAGTGTTTGTTGTGGTGTGGATGTCACTAACTGGGTCAGTGTTTGTTGGGGTGTGAATGTCACTAACTGGGTCAGGTTTTTTTGGGGTGTGCATGTCACTCACTGAGTCCGTATTTGTTGGGGTGTGGATGTCACTAAATGGGTCAGTGTTTGTTGGTGTGTGGATATCACTAACTGGGACAGGGTTTGTTGGGGTGAGGATGTCATGAACTGGGTCAGTGTTTGTTAAGGTGTGGATGTTACTAACTGGGTCACTTTTTTTTTTGGGGTGTGCATGTCACTCACTGGGTCAATGTTTGTTGGGGTGTGGTTGTCACTAATTGCGTCTGTGTTTGTTGGTGTGTGGATGTCACTAAATGGGATATTGTTTGTTGAGATGTGAATGTCACTAACTGGGTCAGTGTTTGTTGGAGTGTGGATGTCACTAACTGCAATTGGGTTTGTTGGGGTGTGGATGTCACTAACTGGGTCAATGTTCGTTGAGGTGTGGATGTTACTAACTGGGTCAGTTTTTGTTGGGGTGTGCATGTCACTCCGTTGGTCAGTACTTGTTAGGGTGTGGATGTCACTAAATAGGACATTGTTTGTTGAGGTGTGGATGTAACTAACTGGGACGGTACTGGATTGTATTTGTTGGATTTCAACGTCACTAACAGGATCAGTGTTTATTGGGGCGTGAATGTCACTAGCTGGGACGGTATTTGTTGGGGTGTGGATGTCACTAACGGGGTCAGTTATTTTGGGGTGTGGATGTCACTAACTCAATCAGTGTTGGTTGAGGTGTGGATGTCACTAACTGGGACAGTGTTTGTTTGGGTGTGGCTGTCACTAACTAGGTCAGTTTTTGTTCGGGTCTGGATGCCTCTACCTGGGACAGCATTTGTTGGGTTGTGAATGTCACTAACTGGGAGAGTGTTTGTTGGGTTGTGGATATCACTAACTGGTTCAGTGTTTGTTGTGATGTGGATGCCACTAACTGGGACAGTATTTGTTGGGTTGTGGATGTCACTAACTGGGTCATTGTTTGTTGGGTGTGGATGTCACTAACTGGGTCAGTGTTTGTTGCTGTGTGGATGTCACTAACTGGGTCAGTGTTTGTTGAGGTGTGGATGTCCCTAACTGGGTCAGTGTTTGTTGAGGTGTGGATGTCACTAACTGGGACAGTGTGTGTTGGAGTGTGGATGTCACTAACTGGGTCAGTGTTTGTTGAGGTGTGGATGTTACTAACTGGGTCAGTTTTTGTTGGGGTGTCCATGTCACCCATTGAGTCAGCATTTGTTGGAGTGTGGATGTCACTAACTGGGTCAGTGTTTATTGGAGTGTGGAAGTGACTAACTGGGTCAGTGTTTATTGGGGTGTGGATATCACTAACTGGGACAGGGTTTGTTGGGGTGAGGATGTCATGAACTGGGTCAGTGTTTGTTAAGGTGTGGATGTCACTATCTGGGTCAGTGTTTGTTGGGGTGTGGACGTCACTAAATGGGCCAGTGTTTGTTGGGGTGTGGATGTCACTACATGGGTCAGTGTTTGTTGGGGTGTGGATTTCATAACTGGGACAGTGTTTGTTGTGGTGTGGATGTCACTAACTGGGTCAGTGTTTGTTGGGGTGTGAATGTCACTAACTGGGTCAGTGTTTTTTGGCGTGTGCAAGTCACTCACTGGGTCAGTGTTTGTTGGTGTGTGGACGTCACTAACTGGGTCAGTGTTTGTTGGGGTGTGAATGTCACTAACTGGGTCAGGTTTTTTTGGGGTGTGCATGTCACTCACTGAGTCCGTATTTGTTGGGGTGTGGATGTCACTAAATGGGTCAGTGTTTGTTGGTGTGTGGATATCACTAACTGGGACAGGGTTTGTTGGGGTGAGGATGTCATGAACTGGGTCAGTGTTTGTTAAGGTGTGGATGTTACTAACTGGGTCACTTTTTTTTTGGGGTGTGCATGTCACTCACTGGGTCAATGTTTGTTGGGGTGTGGTTGTCACTAATTGCGTCTGTGTTTGTTGGTGTGTGGATGTCACTAAATGGGATATTGTTTGTTGAGATGTGAATGTCACTAACTGGGTCAGTGTTTGTTGGTGTGTGGGGTTCACGAACTGGGACAGAGTTTGTTGGAGTGTGGATGTCACTAACTGCAATTGGGTTTGTTGGGGTGAGGATGTCATTAACTGGGTCAGTGTTTGTTGGGGTGTGGATGTCACTAACTGGGTCAATGTTTGTTGAGGTGTGGATGTTACTAACTGGGTCAGTTTTTGTTGGGGTGTGCATGTCACTCCGTTGGTCAGTATTTGTTAGGGTGTGGATGTCACTAAATGGGACATTGTTGAGGTGTGGATGTAACTAACTGGTTCAGTGTTTGTTGTGATGTGAATGTCACTAACTGGGTCAGTGTTTATTGGGGTGTGGATGTCACTAACTGGGTCAGTGTTTGTTGGGTTGTGGATGTCACTAATTGGTTCGGTGTTGGTTGGGGTGTGGATGTCACTGGCTGGGACAGGGTTTGTTGGGGTGAGGATGTCATTAACTGGGACAGTGTTTGCTGGGGTGCGGATGTCACTAACTGGGTCAGTGTTTTTTGGCGTGTGCAAGTCACTCACTGGGTCAGTGTTTGTTGGTGTGTGGACGTCACTAACTGGGTCAGTGTTTGTTGGTGTGTGGATGTCACTAACTGGGACAGGGTTTGTTGGGGTGTGCATATGACTAACTGGGTCAATGTTTGTTGAGTTCTGGATGTTACTAACTGGGTCAGTTTTTTTTGGGTGTGCCTGTCACTCATTGGGTCAGTATTTGTTGGGGTGTGGATGTCACTAATTGGGTCACTGTTTGTTGGGGTGTGGATGTCACTAAATGGGATATTGTTTGTTGAGGTGTGGATGTCACTAACTGCGTCAGTGTTTGTTGGGGTGTGGATGTCACTAGCTGGGTCAGTGTTTGTTGGGGTATGCATGTCACTAACTGGGTCAGTGTTTGTTGGGGTGTGGAGGTCACTAACTGGGACAGTGTTTGTTGGGGTGTGGATGTCAATAACGGGGTCAGTTATTTTGGAGTGTGGATGTCACTAACTCAATCAGTGTTTGTTGAGGTGTGGATGTTACTAACTGGGTCAGTTTTTGTTCGGGTGTGGCTGTCACTAACTAGGTCAGTTTTTGTTCGGGTCTGGATGCCTCTACCTGGGACAGCATTTGTTGGGTTGTGGATGTCACTAACTGGGACAGTATTTGATGGGTTGTGGATGTCACTAACTGGGACAGTGTTTGTTGGGTGTGGATGTCACTAACTGGGACAGTATTTGTTGGGTTGTGGATGTCACTAACTGGGACAGTGTTTGTTGGGTGTGGATGTCACTAACTGGGACAGTGTTTGTTGAGGTGTGGATGTTACTAACTGGGTCAGTGTTTGTTGAGGTGTGGATGTCCCTAACTGGGTCAGTGTTTGTTGAGGTGTGGATGTCACTAACTGGTTCAGTGTTTGTTGGGGTGTGGATGTCACTACTGGGAGAGTTTTGTTGGTGTGTGCCTGTCACTAACTGGGTCAGAGTTTGTTGTGGTGTGGATGTCACTCAACGGACAGTCTTAATGGGAGTGTGGATGTCATTAACAGGGTCAGTGTTTAATTGGGAGTGGATGTCACTAACTTGGTCAGTGTTTGTTGGGGTGTGGATGTCACGAACTTGGTCAGTATTTGTTGGGTTGTGGATGTCACCAATTGGGTCAGAGTTTGTTGGGGTGTGGATGTCACTAACTGGGAGAGGTTTGTTGGGGTGTGGATGTCACTAAATGGGTCATTGTTTGTTGAGGTGTGGATGTCACTAAAAGGGTCAGTGCTTGTTGGGGTGTGGATGTCACTCACTGGTTCAGTGTTTGTTGGGGTGTGGATGCCAACAACAGGGACAGCATTTATTGGGGTGTGGATGTCACTAACTGGGTCATTGTTTGTTGGGATGTGGGTTTTACTAACTGGGACAGTATTTGTTGGGGTGTGGATGTCACTATCTGGGTCAGTGTTTGTTGGGGTGTGGACGTCACAAAATGGGTCAGTGTTTGTTGGGGTGTGGATGTCACTAAATGGGTCAGTGTTTGTTGGGGTGTGGATGTCATAACTGGGACAGTTTGTTGTGGTGTGGATGTCACTAACTGGGTCAGTGTTTGTTGGGGTGCGCATGTCACTAACTGGGTCAGGTTTTTTTGGGGTGTGCATGTCACTCACTGAGTCAGTATTTGTTGGGGTGTGGATGTCACTAAATGGGTCAGTGTTTGTTGGTGTGTGGATATCACTAACTGGGACAGGGTTTGTTGGGGTGAGGATGTCATGAACTGGGTCAGTGTTTGTTAAGGTGTGGATGTCACTAAATGGGTCAGTGTTTGTTGGGGTGTGGACGTCACTAAATGGGTCAGTGTTTGTTGGGGTGTGGATGTCATAACTGGGACAGTGTTTGTTGTGGTGTGGATGTCACTAACTGGGTCAGTGTTTGTTGGGGTGTGAATGTCACTAACTGGGTCAGGTTTTTTTGGGGTGTGCATGTCACTCACTGAGTCAGTATTTGTTGGGGTGTGGATGTCACTAAATGGGTCAGTGTTTGTTGGTGTGTGGATATCACTAACTGGGACAGGGTTTGTTGGGGTGAGGATGTCATGACTGGGTCAGTGTTTGTTAAGGTGTGGATGTTACTAACTGGGTCACTTTTTTTTTGGGGTGTGCATGTCACTCACTGGGTCAATGTTTGTTGGGGTGTGGTTGTCACTAATTGCGTCTGTGTTTGTTGGTGTGTGGATGTCACTAAATGGGATATTGTTTGTTGAGGTGTGAATGTCACTAACTGGGTCAGTGTTTGTTGGTGTGTGGAGGTCATGAACTGGGACAGAGTTTGTTGGAGTGTGGATGTCACTAACTGCAATTGGGTTTGTTGGGGTGAGGATGTCATTAACTGGGTCAGTGTTTGTTGGGGTATGGATGTCACTAACTGGGTCAATGTTTGTTGAGGTGTTGATGTTACTAACTGGGTCAGTTTTTGTTGGGGTGTGCATGTCACTCCGTTGGTCAGTATTTGTTAGGGTGTGGATGTCACTAAATGGGACATTGTTGAGGTGTGGATGTAACTAACTGGTTCAGTGTTTGTTGTGATGTGGATGCCACTAACTGGAACAGTATTTGTTGGGTTGTGGATGTCACTAACTGGGTCATTGTTTGTTGGGTGTGGATGTCACTAACTGGGACAGTATTTGTTAGGTGTGGATGTTACTAACTGGTAAAGTGTTTGTTGAGGTGTGGATGTCCCTAACTGGGTCAGTGTTTATTGAGGTGTGGATGTCACTAACTGGGTCAGTGTTTGTTGAGGTGTGGATGTTACTAACTGGGTCAGTGTTTGTTGAGGTGTGGATGTCCCTAACTGGGTCAGTGTTTGTTGGAGTGTGGATGTCACTAACTGGGTCAGTGATTATTGGAGTGTGGATGTGAGTAACTGGGTCAGTGTTTATTGGGGTGTGGGTGTCACTAACTGGGACAGTGTTTGTTGGGGTGTGGATGTCACTAACTGGTTCGGTGTTGGTTGGGGTGTGGATGTCACTAACTGGGTGAGTTTTGTTGAGGTGTACATGTCACTAACTGGGTCAGTGTTTGTTGGTGTATAGATGTTACTATCTGGGTCAGTGTTTGTTGGGGTGTGGACGTCACTGGTTGGGACAGGGTTTGTTGGGGTGAGGATGTCATTAACTGGGACAGTGTTTGTTGGGGTGCGGATGTCACTAACTGGGTCAGTGTTTTTTGGGGTGTGCAAGTCACTCACTGGGTCAGTGTTTGTTGGTGTGTGGACGTCACTAACTGGGTCAGTGTTTGTTGGTGTGTGGATGTCACTAACTGGGACAGGGTTTGTTGGGGTGTGCATATGACTAACTGGGTCAATGTTTGTTGAGTTCTGGATGTTTCTAACTGGGTCAATTTTTTTTTTGGGTGTGCCTGTCACTCATTGGGTCAGTATTTGTTGGGGTGTGCCTGTCACTCATTGGGTCAGTATTTGTTGGGGTGTGGATGTCACTAATTGGGATATTTTTTGTTGAGGTGTGGATGTCACTAACTGCGTCAGTGTTTGTTGGGGTGTGGATGTCACTAGCTGGGTCAGTGTTTGTTGGGGTATGCATGTCACTAACTGGGTCAGTGTTTGTTGGGGTGAGGATGTCATTAACTGGGACAGTGTTTGTTGGGGTGCGGATGTCACTAACTGGGTCAGTGTTTTTTGGGGTGTGCAAGTCACTCACTGGGTCAGTGTTTGTTGGTGTGTGGACGTCACTAACTGGGTCAGTGTTTGTTGGTGTGTGGATGTCACTAACTGGGACAGGGTTTGTTGGGGTGTGCATATGACTAACTGGGTCAATGTTTGTTGAGTTCTGGATGTTACTAACTGGGTCAGTTTTTTTTGGGTGTGCCTGTCACTCATTGGGTCAGTATTTGTTGGGGTGTGGATGTCACTAATTGGGTCACTGTTTGTTGGGGTGTGGATGTCACTAAATGGGATATTGTTTGTTGAGGTGTGGATGTCACTAACTGCGTCAGTGTTTGTTGGGGTGTGGATGTCACTAGCTGGGTCAGTGTTTGTTGGGGTATGCATGTCACTAACTGGGTCAGTGTTTGTTGGGGTGTGGAGGTCACTAACTGGGACAGTGTTTGTTGGGGTGTGGATGTCAATAACGGGGTCAGTTATTTTGGAGTGTGGATGTCACTAACTCAATCAGTGTTTGTTGAGGTGTGGATGTTACTAACTGGGTCAGTTTTTGTTGGGGTGTGGATGTCACTATCTGGGTCAGTGTTTGTTGGGGTGTGGACGTCACTAAATGGGTCAGTGTTTGTTGGGGTGTGGATGTCACTAAATGGGTCAGTGTTTGTTGGGGTGTGGATGTCATAACTGGGACAGTTTGTTGTGGTGTGGATGTCACTAACTGGGTCAGTGTTTGTTGGGGTGTGAATGTCACTAAATGGGTCAGTGTTTGTTGGTGTGTGGATATCACTAACTGGGACAGGGTTTGTTGGGGTGAGGATGTCATGAACTGGGTCAGTGTTTGTTAAGGTGTGGATGTCACTAAATGGGTCAGTGTTTGTTGGGGTGTGGACGTCACTAAATGGGTCAGTGTTTGTTGGGGTGTGGTTGTCATAACTGGGACAGTGTTTGTTGTGGTGTGGATGTCACTAACTGGGTCAGTGTTTGTTGGGGTGTGAATGTCACTAACTGGGTCAGGTTTTTTTGGGGTGTGCATGTCACTCACTGAGTCAGTATTTGTTGGGGTGTGGATGTCACTAAATGGGTCAGTGTTTGTTGGTGTGTGGGTATCACTAACTGGGACAGGGTTTGTTGGGGTGAGGATGTCATGAACTGGGTCAGTGTTTGTTAAGGTGTGGATGTCACTAAATGGGTCAGTGTTTGTTGGGGTGTGGATGTCATAACTGGGACAGTGTTTGTTGTGTGAATGTCACTAACTGGGTCAGGTTTTTTGGGGTGTGCATGTCACTCACTGGGACAGGGTTTTTTGGGGTGAGGATGTCACGAACTGGGTCAGTGTTTGTTAAGGTGTGGATGTTACTAACTGGGTCACTTTTTTTTGGGGTGTGCATGTCACTCACTGGGTCAATGTTTGTTGGGGTGTGGTTGTCACTAATTGCGTCTGTGTTTGTTGGTGTGTGGATGTCACTAAATGGGATATTGTTTGTTGAGGTGTGAATGTCACTAACTGGGTCAGTGTTTGTTGATGCGTGGAGGTCACGAACTGGGTCAGAGTTTGTTGGAGTGTGGATGTCACTAACTGCAATTGGGTTTGTTGGGGTGAGGATGTCACTAGCTGGGTCAGTGTTTGTTGGGGTATGCATGTCACTAACTGTGTCAGTGTTTGTTGGGGTGTGGAGGTCACTAACTGGGACAGTGTTTGTTGGGGTGTGGATGTCAATAACGGGGTCAGTTATTTTGGAGTGTGGATGTCACTAACTCAATCAGTGTTTGTTGAGGTGTGGATGTTACTAACTGGGTCAGTTTTTGTTGGGGTGTGGATGTCACTATCTGGGTCAGTGTTTGTTGGGGTGTGGACGTCACTAAATGGGTCAGTGTTTGTTGGGGTGTGGATGTCACTAAATGGGTCAGTGTTTGTTGGGGTGTGGATGTCATAACTGGGACAGTTTGTTGTGGTGTGGATGTCACTAACTGGGTCAGTGTTTGTTGGGGTGTGAATGTCACTAAATGGGTCAGTGTTTGTTGGTGTGTGGATATCACTAACTGGGACAGGGTTTGTTGGGGTGAGGATGTCATGAACTGGGTCAGTGTTTGTTAAGGTGTGGATGTCACTAAATGGGTCAGTGTTTGTTGGGGTGTGGACGTCACTAAATGGGTCAGTGTTTGTTGGGGTGTGGATGTCATAACTGGGACAGTGTTTGTTGTGGTGTGGATGTCACTAACTGGGTCAGTGTTTGTTGGGGTGTGAATGTCACTAACTGGGTCAGGTTTTTTTGGGGTGTGCATGTCACTCACTGTGTCAGTATTTGTTGGTGTGTGGATATCACTAACTGGGACAGGGTTTGTTGGGGTGAGGATATCATGAACTGGGTCAGTGTTTGTTAAGGTGTGGATGTCACTAAATGGGCCAGTGTTTGTTGGGGTGTGGATGTCATAACTGGGACAGTGTTTGTTGTGTGGATGTCACTAACTCGGTCAGTGTTTGTTGGGGTGTGAATGTCACTAACTGGGTCAGGTTTTTTTGGGGTGTGCCTGTCACTCATTGGGTCAGTATTTGTTGGCGTGTGGATGTCATTAATTGGGTCACTGTTTGTTGGGGTGTGGATGTCACTAAATGGGATATTGTTTGTTGAGGTGTGGATGTCACTAACTGTGTCAGTGTTTGTTGGGGTGTGGATGTCACTAGCTGGGTCAGTGTTTGTTGGGGTATGCATGTCACTAACTGGGTCAGTGTTTGTTGGGGTGTGGAGGTCACTAACTGGGACAGTGTTTGTTGGGGTGTGGATGTCAATAACGGGGTCAGTTATTTTGGAGTGTGGATGTCACTAACTCAATCAGTGTTTGTTGAGGTGTGGATGTTACTAACTGGGTCAGTTTTTGTTGGGGTGTGGATGTCACTATCTGGGTCAGTGTTTGTTGGGGTGTGGACGTCACTAAATGGGTCAGTGTTTGTTGGGGTGTGGATGTCACTAAATGGGTCAGTGTTTGTTGGGGTGTGGATGTCATAACTGGGACAGTTTGTTGTGGTGTGGATGTCACTAACTGGGTCAGTGTTTGTTGGGGTGTGAATGTCACTAAATGGGTCAGTGTTTGTTGGTGTGTGGATATCACTAACTGGGACAGGGTTTGTTGGGGTGAGGATGTCATGAACTGGGTCAGTGTTTGTTAAGGTGTGGATGTCACTAAATGGGTCAGTGTTTGTTGGGGTGTGGACGTCACTAAATGGGTCAGTGTTTGTTGGGGTGTGGATGTCATAACTGGGACAGTGTTTGTTGTGGTGTGGATGTCACTAACTGGGTCAGTGTTTGTTGGGGTGTGAATGTCACTAACTGGGTCAGGTTTTTTTGGGGTGTGCATGTCACTCACTGTGTCAGTATTTGTTGGTGTGTGGATATCACTAACTGGGACAGGGTTTGTTGGGGTGAGGATATCATGAACTGGGTCATTGTTTGTTAAGGTGTGGATGTCACTAAATGGGCCAGTGTTTGTTGGGGTGTGGATGTCATAACTGGGACAGTGTTTGTTGTGTGGATGTCACTAACTCGGTCAGTGTTTGTTGGGGTGTGAATGTCACTAACTGGGTCAGGTTTTTTTGGGGTGTGCCTGTCACTCATTGGGTCAGTATTTGTTGGCGTGTGGATGTCATTAATTGGGTCACTGTTTGTTGGGGTGTGGATGTCACTAAATGGGATATTGTTTGTTGAGGTGTGGATGTCACTAACTGTGTCAGTGTTTGTTGGGGTGTGGATGTCACTAGCTGGGTCAGTGTTTGTTGGGGTATGCATGTCACTAACTGGGTCAGTGTTTGTTGGGGTGTGGAGGTCACTAACTGGGACAGTGTTTGTTGGGGTGTGGATGTCAATAACGGGGTCAGTTATTTTGGAGTGTGGATGTCACTAACTCAATCAGTGTTTGTTGAGGTGTGGATGTTACTAACTGGGTCAGTTTTTGTTGGGGTGTGGCTGTCACTAACTGGGTCAGTTTTTGTTCGGGTCTGGATGACTCTATGTGGGACAGCGTTTGTTGGGTTGTGGATGTCACTAACTGGGAGAGTCTTTGTTGGGTTGTGGATGTCACTAACTGGGCCTTTGTTGGGTGTGGATGTCACTAAATGGGACAGTGTTTGTTGAGGTGTGGATGTCACTAACTGGGTCAGTGTTTGTTGAGGTGTGGATGTCACTAACCGGGACAGTGTTTGTTGAGGTGTGGATGTCTCTAACTGGGTCAGTGCTTGTTGAGGTGCGGATGTCTCTAACTGGGTCTGTGATTGTTGTGGTCTGGATGTCACTAACTGGGACAGTGTTTGTTGGAGTGTGCATGTCACCAACTGGGTCAGTGTTTGTTGGGGTGTGGATGTCACTAACTGGTTCAGTGTTTGTTGGGGTGTGGATGTCCCTGACTGGGAGTGTTTTGTTGGAGTGTGCCTGTCACTAACTGGGTCAGAGTTTGTTGTGGTGTGGATGTCACTCAACGGACAGTCTTAATGGGAGTGTGGATGTCATTAACAGGGTCAGTGTTTAATGGGGAGTGGATGTCACTAACTTGGTCAGTGTTTGTTGGGGTGTGGATGTTACTAACTGGGTCAGTTTTTGTTGGGGTGTCCATGTCACCCATTGAGTCAGCATTTGTTGGAGTGTGGATGTCACTAACTGGGTCAGTGTTTATTGGAGTGTGGAAGTGACTAACTGGGTCAGTGTTTATTGGGGTGTGGATATCACTAACTGGGACAGGGTTTGTTGGGGTGAGGATGTCATGAACTGGGTCAGTGTTTGTTAAGGTGTGGATGTCACTATCTGGGTCAGTGTTTGTTGGGGTGTGGACGTCACTAAATGGGCCAGTGTTTGTTGGGGTGTGGATGTCACTACATGGGTCAGTGTTTGTTGGGGTGTGGATTTCATAACTGGGACAGTGTTTGTTGTGGTGTGGATGTCACTAACTGGGTCAGTGTTTGTTGGGGTGTGAATGTCACTAACTGGGTCAGGTTTTTTTGGGGTGTGCATGTCACTCACTGAGTCCGTATTTGTTGGGGTGTGGATGTCACTAAATGGGTCAGTGTTTGTTGGTGTGTGGATATCACTAACTGGGACAGGGTTTGTTGGGGTGAGGATGTCATGAACTGGGTCAGTGTTTGTTAAGGTGTGGATGTTACTAACTGGGTCACTTTTTTTTTGGGGTGTGCATGTCACTCACTGGGTCAATGTTTGTTGGGGTGTGGTTGTCACTAATTGCGTCTGTGTTTGTTGGTGTGTGGATGTCACTAAATGGGATATTGTTTGTTGAGATGTGAATGTCACTAACTGGGTCAGTGTTTGTTGGTGTGTGGGGGTCACGAACTGGGACAGAGTTTGTTGGAGTGTGGATGTCACTAACTGCAATTGGGTTTGTTGGGGTGAGGATGTCATTAACTGGGTCAGTGTTTGTTGGGGTGTGGATGTCACTAACTGGGTCAATGTTTGTTGAGGTGTGGATGTTACTAACTGGGTCAGTTTTTGTTGGGGTGTGCATGTCACTCCGTTGGTCAGTATTTGTTAGGGTGTGGATGTCACTAAATGGGACATTGTTGAGGTGTGGATGTAACTAACTGGTTCAGTGTTTGTTGTGATGTGAATGTCACTAACTGGGTCAGTGTTTATTGGGGTGTGGATGTCACTAACTGGGTCAGTGTTTGTTGGGTTGTGGATGTCACTAATTGGTTCGGTGTTGGTTGGGGTGTGGATGTCACTGGCTGGGACAGGGTTTGTTGGGGTGAGGATGTCATTAACTGGGACAGTGTTTGCTGGGGTGCGGATGTCACTAACTGGGTCAGTGTTTTTTGGCGTGTGCAAGTCACTCACTGGGTCAGTGTTTGTTGGTGTGTGGACGTCACTAACTGGGTCAGTGTTTGTTGGTGTGTGGATGTCACTAACTGGGACAGGGTTTGTTGGGGTGTGCATATGACTAACTGGGTCAATGTTTGTTGAGTTCTGGATGTTACTAACTGGGTCAGTTTTTTTTGGGTGTGCCTGTCACTCATTGGGTCAGTATTTGTTGGGGTGTGGATGTCACTAATTGGGTCACTGTTTGTTGGGGTGTGGATGTCACTAAATGGGATATTGTTTGTTGAGGTGTGGATGTCACTAACTGCGTCAGTGTTTGTTGGGGTGTGGATGTCACTAGCTGGGTCAGTGTTTGTTGGGGTATGCATGTCACTAACTGGGTCAGTGTTTGTTGGGGTGTGGAGGTCACTAACTGGGACAGTGTTTGTTGGGGTGTGGATGTCAATAACGGGGTCAGTTATTTTGGAGTGTGGATGTCACTAACTCAATCAGTGTTTGTTGAGGTGTGGATGTTACTAACTGGGTCAGTTTTTGTTCGGGTGTGGCTGTCACTAACTAGGTCAGTTTTTGTTCGGGTCTGGATGCCTCTACCTGGGACAGCATTTGTTGGGTTGTGGATGTCACTAACTGGGACAGTATTTGATGGGTTGTGGATGTCACTAACTGGGACAGTGTTTGTTGGGTGTGGATGTCACTAACTGGGACAGTATTTGTTGGGTTGTGGATGTCACTAACTGGGACAGTGTTTGTTGGGTGTGGATGTCACTAACTGGGACAGTGTTTGTTGAGGTGTGGATGTTACTAACTGGGTCAGTGTTTGTTGAGGTGTGGATGTCCCTAACTGGGTCAGTGTTTGTTGAGGTGTGGATGTCACTAACTGGTTCAGTGTTTGTTGGGGTGTGGATGTCACTACTGGGAGAGTTTTGTTGGTGTGTGCCTGTCACTAACTGGGTCAGAGTTTGTTGTGGTGTGGATGTCACTCAACGGACAGTCTTAATGGGAGTGTGGATGTCATTAACAGGGTCAGTGTTTAATTGGGAGTGGATGTCACTAACTTGGTCAGTGTTTGTTGGGGTGTGGATGTCACGAACTTGGTCAGTATTTGTTGGGTTGTGGATGTCACCAATTGGGTCAGAGTTTGTTGGGGTGTGGATGTCACTAACTGGGAGAGGTTTGTTGGGGTGTGGATGTCACTAAATGGGTCATTGTTTGTTGAGGTGTGGATGTCACTAAAAGGGTCAGTGCTTGTTGGGGTGTGGATGTCACTCACTGGTTCAGTGTTTGTTGGGGTGTGGATGCCAACAACAGGGACAGCATTTATTGGGGTGTGGATGTCACTAACTGGGTCATTGTTTGTTGGGATGTGGGTTTTACTAACTGGGACAGTATTTGTTGGGGTGTGGATGTCACTATCTGGGTCAGTGTTTGTTGGGGTGTGGACGTCACAAAATGGGTCAGTGTTTGTTGGGGTGTGGATGTCACTAAATGGGTCAGTGTTTGTTGGGGTGTGGATGTCATAACTGGGACAGTTTGTTGTGGTGTGGATGTCACTAACTGGGTCAGTGTTTGTTGGGGTGCGCATGTCACTAACTGGGTCAGGTTTTTTTGGGGTGTGCATGTCACTCACTGAGTCAGTATTTGTTGGGGTGTGGATGTCACTAAATGGGTCAGTGTTTGTTGGTGTGTGGATATCACTAACTGGGACAGGGTTTGTTGGGGTGAGGATGTCATGAACTGGGTCAGTGTTTGTTAAGGTGTGGATGTCACTAAATGGGTCAGTGTTTGTTGGGGTGTGGACGTCACTAAATGGGTCAGTGTTTGTTGGGGTGTGGATGTCATAACTGGGACAGTGTTTGTTGTGGTGTGGATGTCACTAACTGGGTCAGTGTTTGTTGGGGTGTGAATGTCACTAACTGGGTCAGGTTTTTTTGGGGTGTGCATGTCACTCACTGAGTCAGTATTTGTTGGGGTGTGGATGTCACTAAATGGGTCAGTGTTTGTTGGTGTGTGGATATCACTAACTGGGACAGGGTTTGTTGGGGTGAGGATGTCATGAACTGGGTCAGTGTTTGTTAAGGTGTGGATGTTACTAACTGGGTCACTTTTTTTTTGGGGTGTGCATGTCACTCACTGGGTCAATGTTTGTTGGGGTGTGGTTGTCACTAATTGCGTCTGTGTTTGTTGGTGTGTGGATGTCACTAAATGGGATATTGTTTGTTGAGGTGTGAATGTCACTAACTGGGTCAGTGTTTGTTGGTGTGTGGAGGTCATGAACTGGGACAGAGTTTGTTGGAGTGTGGATGTCACTAACTGCAATTGGGTTTGTTGGGGTGAGGATGTCATTAACTGGGTCAGTGTTTGTTGGGGTATGGATGTCACTAACTGGGTCAATGTTTGTTGAGGTGTTGATGTTACTAACTGGGTCAGTTTTTGTTGGGGTGTGCATGTCACTCCGTTGGTCAGTATTTGTTAGGGTGTGGATGTCACTAAATGGGACATTGTTGAGGTGTGGATGTAACTAACTGGTTCAGTGTTTGTTGTGATGTGGATGCCACTAACTGGAACAGTATTTGTTGGGTTGTGGATGTCACTAACTGGGTCATTGTTTGTTGGGTGTGGATGTCACTAACTGGGACAGTATTTGTTAGGTGTGGATGTTACTAACTGGTAAAGTGTTTGTTGAGGTGTGGATGTCCCTAACTGGGTCAGTGTTTATTGAGGTGTGGATGTCACTAACTGGGTCAGTGTTTGTTGAGGTGTGGATGTTACTAACTGGGTCAGTGTTTGTTGAGGTGTGGATGTCCCTAACTGGGTCAGTGTTTGTTGGAGTGTGGATGTCACTAACTGGGTCAGTGATTATTGGAGTGTGGATGTGAGTAACTGGGTCAGTGTTTATTGGGGTGTGGGTGTCACTAACTGGGACAGTGTTTGTTGGGGTGTGGATGTCACTAACTGGTTCGGTGTTGGTTGGGGTGTGGATGTCACTAACTGGGTGAGTTTTGTTGAGGTGTACATGTCACTAACTGGGTCAGTGTTTGTTGGTGTATAGATGTTACTATCTGGGTCAGTGTTTGTTGGGGTGTGGACGTCACTGGTTGGGACAGGGTTTGTTGGGGTGAGGATGTCATTAACTGGGACAGTGTTTGTTGGGGTGCGGATGTCACTAACTGGGTCAGTGTTTTTTGGGGTGTGCAAGTCACTCACTGGGTCAGTGTTTGTTGGTGTGTGGACGTCACTAACTGGGTCAGTGTTTGTTGGTGTGTGGATGTCACTAACTGGGACAGGGTTTGTTGGGGTGTGCATATGACTAACTGGGTCAATGTTTGTTGAGTTCTGGATGTTTCTAACTGGGTCAATTTTTTTTTTGGGTGTGCCTGTCACTCATTGGGTCAGTATTTGTTGGGGTGTGCCTGTCACTCATTGGGTCAGTATTTGTTGGGGTGTGGATGTCACTAATTGGGATATTTTTTGTTGAGGTGTGGATGTCACTAACTGCGTCAGTGTTTGTTGGGGTGTGGATGTCACTAGCTGGGTCAGTGTTTGTTGGGGTATGCATGTCACTAACTGGGTCAGTGTTTGTTGGGGTGAGGATGTCATTAACTGGGACAGTGTTTGTTGGGGTGCGGATGTCACTAACTGGGTCAGTGTTTTTTGGGGTGTGCAAGTCACTCACTGGGTCAGTGTTTGTTGGTGTGTGGACGTCACTAACTGGGTCAGTGTTTGTTGGTGTGTGGATGTCACTAACTGGGACAGGGTTTGTTGGGGTGTGCATATGACTAACTGGGTCAATGTTTGTTGAGTTCTGGATGTTACTAACTGGGTCAGTCTTTTTTGGGTGTGCCTGTCACTCATTGGGTCAGTATTTGTTGGGGTGTGGATGTCACTAATTGGGTCACTGTTTGTTGGGGTGTGGATGTCACTAAATGGGATATTGTTTGTTGAGGTGTGGATGTCACTAACTGCGTCAGTGTTTGTTGGGGTGTGGATGTCACTAGCTGGGTCAGTGTTTGTTGGGGTATGCATGTCACTAACTGGGTCAGTGTTTGTTGGGGTGTGGAGGTCACTAACTGGGACAGTGTTTGTTGGGGTGTGGATGTCAATAACGGGGTCAGTTATTTTGGAGTGTGGATGTCACTAACTGGGTCAGTGTTTGTTGCGGTGTGGATGTTACTAACTGGGTCAGTTTTTGTTGGGGTGTGGATGTCACTATCTGGGTCAGTGTTTGTTGGGGTGTGGACGTCACTAAATGGGTCAGTGTTTGTTGGGGTGTGGATGTCACTAAATGGGTCAGTGTTTGTTGGGGTGTGGATGTCATAACTGGGACAGTTTGTTGTGGTGTGGATGTCACTAACTGGGTCAGTGTTTGTTGGGGTGTGAATGTCACTAAATGGGTCAGTGTTTGTTGGTGTGTGGATATCACTAACTGGGACAGGGTTTGTTGGGGTGAGGATGTCATGAACTGGGTCAGTGTTTGTTAAGGTGTGGATGTCACTAAATGGGTCAGTGTTTGTTGGGGTGTGGACGTCACTAAATGGGTCAGTGTTTGTTGGGGTGTGGTTGTCATAACTGGGACAGTGTTTGTTGTGGTGTGGATGTCACTAACTGGGTCAGTGTTTGTTGGGGTGTGAATGTCACTAACTGGGTCAGGTTTTTTTGGGGTGTGCATGTCACTCACTGAGTCAGTATTTGTTGGGGTGTGGATGTCACTAAATGGGTCAGTGTTTGTTGGTGTGTGGGTATCACTAACTGGGACAGGGTTTGTTGGGGTGAGGATGTCATGAACTGGGTCAGTGTTTGTTAAGGTGTGGATGTCACTAAATGGGTCAGTGTTTGTTGGGGTGTGGATGTCATAACTGGGACAGTGTTTGTTGTGTGGATGTCACTAACTGGGTCTGTGTTTGTTGGGGTGTGAATGTCACTAACTGGGTCAGGTTTTTTGGGGTGTGCATGTCACTCACTGGGACAGGGTTTTTTGGGGTGAGGATGTCACGAACTGGGTCAGTGTTTGTTAAGGTGTGGATGTTACTAACTGGGTCACTTTTTTTTGGGGTGTGCATGTCACTCACTGGGTCAATGTTTGTTGGGGTGTGGTTGTCACTAATTGCGTCTGTGTTTGTTGGTGTGTGGATGTCACTAAATGGGATATTGTTTGTTGAGGTGTGAATGTCACTAACTGGGTCAGTGTTTGTTGATGCGTGGAGGTCACGAACTGGGTCAGAGTTTGTTGGAGTGTGGATGTCACTAACTGCAATTGGGTTTGTTGGGGTGAGGAAGTCACTAGCTGGGTCAGTGTTTGTTGGGGTATGCATGTCACTAACTGTGTCAGTGTTTGTTGGGGTGTGGAGGTCACTAACTGGGACAGTGTTTGTTGGGGTGTGGATGTCAATAACGGGGTCAGTTATTTTGGAGTGTGGATGTCACTAACTCAATCAGTGTTTGTTGAGGTGTGGATGTTACTAACTGGGTCAGTTTTTGTTGGGGTGTGGATGTCACTATCTGGGTCAGTGTTTGTTGGGGTGTGGACGTCACTAAATGGGTCAGTGTTTGTTGGGGTGTGGATGTCACTAAATGGGTCAGTGTTTGTTGGGGTGTGGATGTCATAACTGGGACAGTTTGTTGTGGTGTGGATGTCACTAACTGGGTCAGTGTTTGTTGGGGTGTGAATGTCACTAAATGGGTCAGTGTTTGTTGGTGTGTGGATATCACTAACTGGGACAGGGTTTGTTGGGGTGAGGATGTCATGAACTGGGTCAGTGTTTGTTAAGGTGTGGATGTCACTAAATGGGTCAGTGTTTGTTGGGGTGTGGACGTCACTAAATGGGTCAGTGTTTGTTGGGGTGTGGATGTCATAACTGGGACAGTGTTTGTTGTGGTGTGGATGTCACTAACTGGGTCAGTGTTTGTTGGGGTGTGAATGTCACTAACTGGGTCAGGTTTTTTTGGGGTGTGCATGTCACTCACTGTGTCAGTATTTGTTGGTGTGTGGATATCACTAACTGGGACAGGGTTTGTTGGGGTGAGGATATCATGAACTGGGTCAGTGTTTGTTAAGGTGTGGATGTCACTAAATGGGCCAGTGTTTGTTGGGGTGTGGATGTCATAACTGGGACAGTGTTTGTTGTGTGGATGTCACTAACTCGGTCAGTGTTTGTTGGGGTGTGAATGTCACTAACTGGGTCAGGTTTTTTTGGGGTGTGCCTGTCACTCATTGGGTCAGTATTTGTTGGCGTGTGGATGTCATTAATTGGGTCACTGTTTGTTGGGGTGTGGATGTCACTAAATGGGATATTGTTTGTTGAGGTGTGGATGTCACTAACTGTGTCAGTGTTTGTTGGGGTGTGGATGTCACTAGCTGGGTCAGTGTTTGTTGGGGTATGCATGTCACTAACTGGGTCAGTGTTTGTTGGGGTGTGGAGGTCACTAACTGGGACAGTGTTTGTTGGGGTGTGGATGTCAATAACGGGGTCAGTTATTTTGGAGTGTGGATGTCACTAACTCAATCAGTGTTTGTTGAGGTGTGGATGTTACTAACTGGGTCAGTTTTTGTTGGGGTGTGGATGTCACTATCTGGGTCAGTGTTTGTTGGGGTGTGGAAGTCACTAAATGGGTCAGTGTTTGTTGGGGTGTGGATGTCACTAAATGGGTCAGTGTTTGTTGGGGTGTGGATGTCATAACTGGGACAGTTTGTTGTGGTGTGGATGTCACTAACTGGGTCAGTGTTTGTTGGGGTGTGAATGTCACTAAATGGGTCAGTGTTTGTTGGTGTGTGGATATCACTAACTGGGACAGGGTTTGTTGGGGTGAGGATGTCATGAACTGGGTCAGTGTTTGTTAAGGTGTGGATGTCACTAAATGGGTCAGTGTTTGTTGGGGTGTGGACGTCACTAAATGGGTCAGTGTTTGTTGGGGTGTGGATGTCATAACTGGGACAGTGTTTGTTGTGGTGTGGATGTCACTAACTGGGTCAGTGTTTGTTGGGGTGTGAATGTCACTAACTGGGTCAGGTTTTTTTGGGGTGTGCATGTCACTCACTGTGTCAGTATTTGTTGGTGTGTGGATATCACTAACTGGGACAGGGTTTGTTGGGGTGAGGATATCATGAACTGGGTCATTGTTTGTTAAGGTGTGGATGTCACTAAATGGGCCAGTGTTTGTTGGGGTGTGGATGTCATAACTGGGACAGTGTTTGTTGTGTGGATGTCACTAACTCGGTCAGTGTTTGTTGGGGTGTGAATGTCACTAACTGGGTCAGGTTTTTTTGGGGTGTGCCTGTCACTCATTGGGTCAGTATTTGTTGGCGTGTGGATGTCATTAATTGGGTCACTGTTTGTTGGGGTGTGGATGTCACTAAATGGGATATTGTTTGTTGAGGTGTGGATGTCACTAACTGTGTCAGTGTTTGTTGGGGTGTGGATGTCACTAGCTGGGTCAGTGTTTGTTGGGGTATGCATGTCACTAACTGGGTCAGTGTTTGTTGGGGTGTGGATGTCATAACTGGGACAGTGTTTGTTGTGTGGATGTCACTAACTGGGTCTGTGTTTGTTGGGGTGTGAATGTCACTAACTGGGTCAGGTTTTTTGGGGTGTGCATGTCACTCACTGGGACAGGGTTTTTTGGGGTGAGGATGTCACGAACTGGGTCAGTGTTTGTTAAGGTGTGGATGTTACTAACTGGGTCACTTTTTTTTGGGGTGTGCATGTCACTCACTGGGTCAATGTTTGTTGGGGTGTGGTTGTCACTAATTGCGTCTGTGTTTGTTGGTGTGTGGATGTCACTAAATGGGATATTGTTTGTTGAGGTGTGAATGTCACTAACTGGGTCAGTGTTTGTTGATGCGTGGAGGTCACGAACTGGGTCAGAGTTTGTTGGAGTGTGGATGTCACTAACTGCAATTGGGTTTGTTGGGGTGAGGAAGTCACTAGCTGGGTCAGTGTTTGTTGGGGTATGCATGTCACTAACTGTGTCAGTGTTTGTTGGGGTGTGGAGGTCACTAACTGGGACAGTGTTTGTTGGGGTGTGGATGTCAATAACGGGGTCAGTTATTTTGGAGTGTGGATGTCACTAACTCAATCAGTGTTTGTTGAGGTGTGGATGTTACTAACTGGGTCAGTTTTTGTTGGGGTGTGGATGTCACTATCTGGGTCAGTGTTTGTTGGGGTGTGGACGTCACTAAATGGGTCAGTGTTTGTTGGGGTGTGGATGTCACTAAATGGGTCAGTGTTTGTTGGGGTGTGGATGTCATAACTGGGACAGTTTGTTGTGGTGTGGATGTCACTAACTGGGTCAGTGTTTGTTGGGGTGTGAATGTCACTAAATGGGTCAGTGTTTGTTGGTGTGTGGATATCACTAACTGGGACAGGGTTTGTTGGGGTGAGGATGTCATGAACTGGGTCAGTGTTTGTTAAGGTGTGGATGTCACTAAATGGGTCAGTGTTTGTTGGGGTGTGGACGTCACTAAATGGGTCAGTGTTTGTTGGGGTGTGGATGTCATAACTGGGACAGTGTTTGTTGTGGTGTGGATGTCACTAACTGGGTCAGTGTTTGTTGGGGTGTGAATGTCACTAACTGGGTCAGGTTTTTTTGGGGTGTGCATGTCACTCACTGTGTCAGTATTTGTTGGTGTGTGGATATCACTAACTGGGACAGGGTTTGTTGGGGTGAGGATATCATGAACTGGGTCAGTGTTTGTTAAGGTGTGGATGTCACTAAATGGGCCAGTGTTTGTTGGGGTGTGGATGTCATAACTGGGACAGTGTTTGTTGTGTGGATGTCACTAACTCGGTCAGTGTTTGTTGGGGTGTGAATGTCACTAACTGGGTCAGGTTTTTTTGGGGTGTGCCTGTCACTCATTGGGTCAGTATTTGTTGGCGTGTGGATGTCATTAATTGGGTCACTGTTTGTTGGGGTGTGGATGTCACTAAATGGGATATTGTTTGTTGAGGTGTGGATGTCACTAACTGTGTCAGTGTTTGTTGGGGTGTGGATGTCACTAGCTGGGTCAGTGTTTGTTGGGGTATGCATGTCACTAACTGGGTCAGTGTTTGTTGGGGTGTGGAGGTCACTAACTGGGACAGTGTTTGTTGGGGTGTGGATGTCAATAACGGGGTCAGTTATTTTGGAGTGTGGATGTCACTAACTCAATCAGTGTTTGTTGAGGTGTGGATGTTACTAACTGGGTCAGTTTTTGTTGGGGTGTGGATGTCACTATCTGGGTCAGTGTTTGTTGGGGTGTGGACGTCACTAAATGGGTCAGTGTTTGTTGGGGTGTGGATGTCACTAAATGGGTCAGTGTTTGTTGGGGTGTGGATGTCATAACTGGGACAGTTTGTTGTGGTGTGGATGTCACTAACTGGGTCAGTGTTTGTTGGGGTGTGAATGTCACTAAATGGGTCAGTGTTTGTTGGTGTGTGGATATCACTAACTGGGACAGGGTTTGTTGGGGTGAGGATGTCATGAACTGGGTCAGTGTTTGTTAAGGTGTGGATGTCACTAAATGGGTCAGTGTTTGTTGGGGTGTGGACGTCACTAAATGGGTCAGTGTTTGTTGGGGTGTGGATGTCATAACTGGGACAGTGTTTGTTGTGGTGTGGATGTCACTAACTGGGTCAGTGTTTGTTGGGGTGTGAATGTCACTAACTGGGTCAGGTTTTTTTGGGGTGTGCATGTCACTCACTGTGTCAGTATTTGTTGGTGTGTGGATATCACTAACTGGGACAGGGTTTGTTGGGGTGAGGATATCATGAACTGGGTCAGTGTTTGTTAAGGTGTGGATGTCACTAAATGGGCCAGTGTTTGTTGGGGTGTGGATGTCATAACTGGGACAGTGTTTGTTGTGTGGATGTCACTAACTCGGTCAGTGTTTGTTGGGGTGTGGTTGTCACTAACTGGGTCAGGTTTTTTTGGGGTGTGCCTGTCACTCATTGGGTCAGTATTTGTTGGCGTGTGGATGTCATTAATTGGGTCACTGTTTGTTGGGGTGTGGATGTCACTAAATGGGATATTGTTTGTTGAGGTGTGGATGTCACTAACTGTGTCAGTGTTTGTTGGGGTGTGGATGTCACTAGCTGGGTCAGTGTTTGTTGGGGTATGCATGTCACTAACTGGGTCAGTGTTTGTTGGGGTGTGGAGGTCACTAACTGGGACAGTGTTTGTTGGGGTGTGGATGTCAATAACGGGGTCAGTTATTTTGGAGTGTGGATGTCACTAACTCAATCAGTGTTTGTTGAGGTGTGGATGTTACTAACTGGGTCAGTTTTTGTTGGGGTGTGGCTGTCACTAACTGGGTCAGTTTTTGTTCGGGTCTGGATGACTCTATGTGGGACAGCGTTTGTTGGGTTGTGGATGTCACTAACTGGGAGAGTCTTTGTTGGGTTGTGGATGTCACTAACTGGGCCTTTGTTGGGTGTGGATGTCACTAAATGGGACAGTGTTTGTTGAGGTGTGGATGTCACTAACTGGGTCAGTGTTTGTTGAGGTGTGGATGTCACTAACCGGGACAGTGTTTGTTGAGGTGTGGATGTCTCTAACTGGGTCAGTGCTTGTTGAGGTGCGGATGTCTCTAACTGGGTCTGTGATTGTTGTGGTCTGGATGTCACTAACTGGGACAGTGTTTGTTGGAGTGTGCATGTCACCAACTGGGTCAGTGTTTGTTGGGGTGTGGATGTCACTAACTGGTTCAGTGTTTGTTGGGGTGTGGATGTCCCTGACTGGGAGTGTTTTGTTGGAGTGTGCCTGTCACTAACTGGGTCAGAGTTTGTTGTGGTGTGGATGTCACTCAACGGACAGTCTTAATGGGAGTGTGGATGTCATTAACAGGGTCAGTGTTTAATGGGGAGTGGATGTCACTAACTTGGTCAGTGTTTGTTGGGGTGTGGATGTCACTAACTTGGTCAGTGTTTGTTGGGGTGTGGATGTCACTAACTGGGACTAATTTGTTGGGTTGTGGATGTCACTAATTGGGTCAGAGTTTGTTGGGGTGTGGATGTCACTAACTGGGAGAGGTTTGTTGGGGTGTGGATGTCACTAAATGGGTCATTGTTTGTTGTGGTGTGGATGTCACTGAATGGGTCATTGTTTGTTGGGGTGTGGATGTCACTAAAAGGGTCAGTGCTTGTTGGGGTGTGGATGTCACTCACTGGTTCAGTGTTTGTTGGGGTGTGGATGCCAACAACTGGGACAGCATTTATTGGGGTGTGGATGTCACTAAATGGGTCATTGTTTGTTGGGGTGTGGATGTCACTAAATGTGTCAGTGCTTTTTGGGGTTTGGTTGTCACTAACTGTGTCAGAGTTTGTTGGGGTATGGCTGTCACTAACTGGGTCAGTGTTTGTTGGGGTATGGCTGTCACTAGCTGGGTCAATGTTGAGGTGTGGATGTCACTAACTGGGGCAGTGTTTGTAGGGGTGTGGATGTCACTCACGGGGTCAGTGATTTTGGGGTGTGGATGTCACTAACTGGGACAGCGTTTGTTGGGTTGTGGCTGTCACTTACTGGGACAGTGTTTGTTGAGGTGTGGATGTCACTAACTGGGACAGTGTTGTTGTGGTGTGGGTGTCACTAACTGGGTAAGTATTTGTTCGGGTGTGGATGTTACTAACTGGATCAGTATTTGTTGGGGTGTGGATGTCACGAACTGTGTCAATGTTTGTTTTGGTGTGGATTTCACTAATTGGGTCAGAGATTGTTGTGGTGTGGATGCCACTAACTGGGAGAGGTTTGTTGGGGTCTGGATTTCACTAACTGGGACAGTATTTGTTGAGGTGTGGATGTCACTAAATGGGTCATTGTTTGTTGGGGCGTGGATGTCACGAAATGGGTCAGTGCTTGTTGGGGTGTGGATGTCACTCACTGGTTCAGTGTTTGTTGGGGTGTGGATCCCACCAACTGGGACAGCATTTATTGACGTGTGGATGTCACTAACTGGGTCATTGTTTGTTGGGATGTGGGTTTTACTAACTGGGACAGTATTTGTTTGGGTGTGGATGTCACTAAATGGGTCATTGTTTGTTGGGGTGTGGATGTCACTAACTGGGTCAGTGCTTGTTGGGGTGTGGATGTCACTCACAGGTTCAGTGTTTGTTGGGGTGTGGATGCCACCAACTTGGACAGCATTTATTGTGTTGTGGATGTCACTAACAGGAACAGTGTTTGTTGTGGTGTGGATGTCACTAACTGGTTCAGTGTTTGTTGGGGTGTGGATGTCACTAACTGGGACAGTGTTTGTTGGGGTGTGAATGTCACTATCTGGGTCAGTGTTTGTTGGGGTATGGCTGTCACTAACTGGGTCAATGTTGAGGTGTGGATGTCACTTACTGGGGCAGTGTTTGTAGGGGTGTGGATGTCACTCACGGGGTCAGTTATTTTGAGGTGTGGATGTCACTAACTGGGTCAGTTTTTGTTGGGATGTGGCTGTCACTAACTGGGCCAGTTTTTGTTCGGGTCTGGATGCCACTATCTGCAATAGCATTTGTTGGGTTGTGGATGTCACTTACAGGGACAGTGTTTGTTGAGGTGTGGTTGTCAATAATTGGGACAGTGTTGTTGTGGTGTGGGTGTCACTCACTGGGTCAGTATTTGTTGGGGTGTCGATGTCACGAACTGTATCAATGTTTGTTGTGGTGTGGATGTCACTAATTGGGTCAGTGTTTGTTGGGGTGTGGATGTCACTAACTTGGACACTGTTTGTTGGTAAGTGGATATCACTAAATGGGTCAGTGTTTGTTGAGGTGTGGATGTCACTAACTTGGTCAGTTTTTGTTGGGGTGTGGATGCCTCTATCTGGGACAGCGTTTGTTGGGTTGTGCATGTCACTAACTGGGTCAGTTTTTGTTGGGGTGGGGATGTCACTAACTGGGTCAGTGTTTGTTGAGGTGTGGATGTCACTAACTGGGACAGTATTTGTTGGGGTGTGGATGTCACTAACTGGGTCAGTTTTTGTTGGGGTGTGTATGTCACTAACTGGGTCAGTGTTTGTTGGTGTATGGATGTCACTATCTGGGTCAGTGTTTGTTGGGGTCTGGATGTCACTGGCTGGGAGAGTTTTGTTGGGGTGTGCCTGTCTCTAACTGGGTCAGTGTTTGTTGGGGTGTGGATGTCATAACTGGGACAGTGTTTGTTGTGGTGTGGATGTCACTAACTGGGTCAGTGTTTGTTGGGGTGTGAATGTCACTAACTGGGTCAGGTGTTTTTGGGGTGTGCATGTCACTCACTGAGTCAGCATTTGTTGGGGTGTGGATGTCACTAACTGGGTCAGTGTTTGTTGGTGTGTGGATATCACTAACTAGGACAGGGTTTGTTGGGGTGAGGATGTCATGAACTGGGCCAGTGTTTGTTAAGGTGTGGATGTTACTAACTGGGTCACTTTTTTTGGGGGTGTGCATGTCACTCACTGGGTCAGAGTAAAAAGTGAGGTCTGCAGATGCTGGAGATTACAGTTGAAAATGTGTTGCTGGTTAAAGCACAGCGGGTCAGGCAGCATCCAAGGAATAGGAAATTTGACGTTTCGGGCATAAGCCCTTCATCAGGAATGAGGAGAGGGTGCCAGGCAGGCTAAGATAAAAGGTAGGGAGGAGGGACTTGGGGGAGGGGCGATGGAGATGTGATAGGTGGAAGGAGGTCAAGGTGAGGGTGATAGGCCGGAGTGGGGTGTGGGCGGAGAGGTTAGGAAGAGGATTGCAGGTTAGGAGGGCGGTGCTGAGTTGAGGGAACCGACTGAGACAAGGTGGGGGGAGGGGAAATGAGGAAACTGGAGAAATCCGAGTTCAGGCAGGCTAACTCCTCTACCGGCAAAACATAACAACACGACGGTTGGAGGAAGAACGCCTCATCTTCCGCCTGGGAACCCTCCAACCACAAGGGATGAACTCGGATTTTTCCGGTTTCCTCATTTCTCCTCCCCCTACCTTGTCTCAGTCAGTTCCCTCAACTCAGCACCACCCTCCTAACCTGCAATCTTCTTCCTAACCTCTCCGCCCCCACCCCACTCAGGCCTATCACCCTCACCTTGACCTCTTTCCACCTGTCACATCTCCATCGCTCCTCCCCGAAGTCCCTCCTCCCTACCTTTTATCTTAGCCTGCCTGGCACCCTCTCCTCATTCCTGATGAAGGGCTTATGCCCGAAACGTCGAATTTCCTATTCCTTGGATGCTGCCTGACCTGCTGTGCTTTACCCAGCAACACATTTTCAACTCACTGAGTCAGTATTTGTTGGGGTGTGGTTGTCACTAATTGGGTCTGTGTTTGTTGGTGTGTGGAGGTCACTAACTGGGACAGTGTTTCTTGGAGTGTGGATGTCACTAACTGGGTCAATGTTTGTTGGGGTGTGGATGTCACTAACTGGGTCAGTGTTTGTTGGGGTATGCATGTCACTAATGTGGTCCGTGTTTGTTGTGGTGTGGATGTCACTAATTGGGACTGTATTTGTTGGGTTTTGGACTTCACTAACAGGATCAGTGTTTGTTGGGGTGTGGATGTCACTAACTGGGTCAGGGTTTGTTGGGGTGTGAATGTCACTAACTGGGTCAGTGTTTGTTAAGGTGTGGATGTTACTAACTGGGTCAGTTTTTGCTGGGGTGTGGATGTCACTAACTGGGTCAGTTTTTGTTCGGGTCTGGATGCCTCTATCTGGGACAGCGTTTGTTGGGTTGTGGATGTCACTAACTGGGAGAGTGTTCGTTGGGTTGTGGATGTCACTAACTGGGTCATTGTTTGTTGGGGTGCGGATGTCACTAACTGGGCCTGTGTTTGTTGGAGTGTGCATGTCACCAACTGGGTCAGTGTTTGTTGGGGTGTGGATGTCACTGACTGGGAGAGTTTTGTTGGAGTGTGCCTGTCACTAACTGGGTCAGAGTTTGTTGTGGTGTGGATGTCACTCAACGGACAGTCTTAATGGGTGTGTGAATGCCAGTGAAAGGGTCAGTGTTTAATGAGGCATGGATGTCACTAACTGGGCCAGTGTTTGTTGGGAGGTGGATGTCAATAACTGGGTCAATGTTTGTTGGGGAGTGGATATCAATAACTGGGACAGTACTTGTTGGTTTGTGGATGTCACTAACTGGGTCAGTGTTTGTTGGGGTGTGGATGCCACTAACTGGGACAGTGTTTGTTGTGGTGTGGATGTCACTAACTGGGACTGTATTTGTTGGGTTGTGGATGTCGCTAACTGGGTCAGTGTTTGTTGGAGTGTGGATGTCACTAACTGAGTCAGTGTTTGTTGGTGTGTGGATGTCACTAACGGGGTCAGTTATTTTGGGGTGTGGATGTCAGTAACTCAATCAGTGTTGGTTGAGGTGTGGATGTCACTAACTGGGTCAGTTATTGTTGAGGTGTGGATGTCACTAACTGGCACAGTGTTTGTTGAGATGTGGATGTAACTAACTGGGTCAGTGTTTGTTGAGGTGTGGATGTTACTAACTGGGTCAGTTTTTGTTGGGGTGTACATGTCACTCACTGGGTCAGCATTTGTTGGGGTGTGGATGTCACGACCTGGGTCAGTTTTTGTTGGGGTGAGGATGTCATTAACTGGGTCAGTGTTTGTTGGGGTGTGGATGTCACTAACTGGGAGAGTTTTGTTGGGGTGTGCATGTCACTTACTGGTTCAGTGTTTGTCGGTGTATGGATGTCACTATCTGGGTCATTGTTTGTTGGGGTGTGGATGTCACTGGCTGGGAGAGTTTTGTTGGGGTGTGCATGTCACTTACTGGTTCAGTGTTTGTCGGTGTATGGATGTCACTATCTGGGTCATTGTTTGTTGGGGTGTGGATGTCAGTAACTCAATCAGTGTTGGTTGAGGTGTGCCTGTCACTAACTGGGTCAGTATTTGTTGGAGTGTGGATGTCACTAACTGGGTCAGTTTTTGTTGGGGTGTGGATGTCACTCACTGAATCAGTGTTTGTTGGGGTTTGTTTGTCACTAACTGGGTCAGTATTTGTTGGGGTGTAGACGTCTCTAACTGGGACAGCATTTGTTGGGTTGTGGATGTCACTAACTGGGTCATTGTTTGTTGGGATGTGGGTGTTACTAACTGGGACAGTGTTTGTTGGGGTGTGGATATCACTAACTGGGTCAGTTTTTGTTGGGGTGTGCATGTAACTCACTGGGTCAGTAGTTGTTGGGGTGCGGATGTCACTAACTGGGACAGTGTTTTTTGGAGTGTGGATGTCACTAACTGGGTCAGTTTTTGTTGGGGTGTGGATGTCACTCACTGGATCAGTGTTTGTTGGGGTTTGTTTGTCACTAACTGGGTCAGTGTTTGTTGGTGTGTGGATGTCACTAACTGGGTCAGTGTTTGTTGGGGTGTGAATGTCACTATCTGGGTCAGTGTTTGTTGGGGTATGGTTGTCACTAACTGGGTCAGTGTTTGTTGGGTTGTGGATGTCACTAACTGGGTCAGTGTTTGTTGAGGTGTGGATGTCCCTAACGGGGTCAGTTATTTTGGGGTGTGGATGTCACTAACAGGATCAGTGTTTGTTGGGGTGTGGCTGACACTAACTGGGACAGTGTTTGTTGGGTTGTGGATGTCACTAACTGGGTCATTTTTTGTTGGGGTGTGGCTGTCACTAACTGGGTCAGTTTTTGTTCGGGTCTGGATGCCACTAACTGGGTCACTGTTTGTTGGGGTGTGGATGTCACTAACAGGATCAGTGTTTGTTGGGGTGTGGATGTCACTAACTGGGTCAGTGTTTGTTGAGGTGTGCATGTCACTAACTGGGTCAGATTTTATTGGGGTGTGGATGTCACTAACTGGGTCACTGTTTGTTGGGGTGTGGATGTTACTAACTGGATCAGTTTTTGTTGGGGTGTGCATGTCACTCACTGGGTCAGTATTTGTTGGGGTGTGGATGTCACTAACTGGGACAGTATTTGTTGTGGTGTGGATGTCACTAACTGGGTCACTGTTTGTTGGAGTGTGGATGTTACTAACTGGGTCAGTATTTGTTGGAGTTTGGATGTCACTAACTGGGACAATGTTGTTGTGGTGTGGATGTCACTAACTAGGACAGGGTTTGCTGGGGTGTGGATGTCACTAACAGGGTCAGTACTGGTTGGGATGTGGATGCCACCAACTGGGACAGCATTTATTGGGTTGTGGATGTTACTAACTGGGTCATTGTTTGTTGGGATGTGGGTGTTACTAACTGGGACAGTGTTTGTTGGGGTGTGAATGTCACTAACTGGGTCAGTGTTTGTTGAGGTGTGGATGCCACTAACTGGGTCACTTTTTGTTGGTGTGTGCATGGCTCTAACTGGGTAAGTATCTGTTAGGGTGTGGATGTCACTAACAGGAACAGTGTTTGTTGTGGTATGGATGTCACTAACTGGGACACTGTTTGTTGGTGTGTGGATGTCACTAACTGGGTCAGTGTTTGTTGAGGTGTGGATGTCACTAACTGGGACAGTGTTTGTTGGTGTGTGGATGTCACTGGCTGGTTGAGTTTTCTTGGGTTGTGCGTGTCACTAACTGGGTCAGAGTTTGTTGGGGTGTGGATGTCACTAACTGGGACAGTGTTTGTTGTGGTGACGATGTCAGTAACTGGGTCAGTGTTTGTTGAGGTGTGGATGTCACTAACTGGGTCACTTTTTGTTGGTGTGTGCATGGCTCCAACTGGGTAATTATCTGTTAGGGTGTGGATGTCACTAACAGGAACAGTATTTGTTGGTGTGTGGATGTCACTAACTGGGGTAGTGTTTGTTGGGGTGTGGATGTCACTAACTGGGTCAGTTTTTGTTGGGGTGTGGATGTCACTAACTGGGTCAGTGTTTGTTAAGGTGTAGATGTCACTAACTGGGTCAGTGTTTGTTGGGGTGTGGATGTCACTTATGGGGTCAGTTATTTTGGGGTGTGGATGTCACTAACTGGGTCAGTTTTTGTTCGGGTCTGGATGCCACTAACTGCGATTGCATTTGTTGGGTGTGGATGTCACTGACACGGGGCAGTGTTTGTTGGGGCATAGATGTCACTAACTGTGTCAATGTTTGTTGGGGTGTGGATGTCACTGACTGGGACAGTTATGTTGGGGTGTGCCTGTCACTAAGTGGGTCAGAGTTTGTTGTGGTGTGGATGTCACTCAACGGACAGTCTTAATGGGTGTGTGGATGTCACTAACAGGGTTAGTGTTTAATGGAGCGTGGATGTCACTAACTGGGACAGTGTTTGTTGGGGTGTGGATGTCACTAACTGGGACAGTATTTGTTGGGTTGTGGATGTCGCTAACTGGGTCAGTGTTTGTTAGCGTGTGGATGTCACTCAACGGATAGTCTTAATGGGTGTGTGGATGTCACTGAAAGGGTCAGTGTTTAATGAGGCGTGATGTCACTAACAGGGCCAGTGTTTGTTAGTGACAGGCAGTGGATGTCACTAACTGGGTCAATCTTTGTTGGGGTGTGGATTCCACCAACTGGGATAGTATTTGTTGGGGTTGATGACACTAACTGTGTCAGTGTTTGTTGAGGTGAGGATGCCACTAACTGGGACAGTGTTTGTTGGGGTATAGATGTCACTAATTGCGTCAGTGTTTGTTGGGGTGTGAATGTCACTAACTGGGTCAGTGTTTGTTGGGGTGTGGATGCCACGAACTGGGTCAGTTTTTGTTGGGGTGTGGATGTCACTAACTGGGACAGTGTTTGTTGCTGTGTGGATGTCCCTAACTGGGTCAGTGTTTGTTAAGGTATGCATGTCTCTAACTAGGTCAGTATTTGTTGGGGTGTGGATGTCACTAACTGGGACAGTGTTTGTTGGGATATGGCTGTCACTAACTGGGTCAGTGTTTGTTGGGTTGTGGATGTCACTAACTGGGACAGTATTTGTTGTGTTGTGGATGTCACTAAATGGGTCATTGTTTGTTGGAGTGTGGATGTCATTAAATGGGTCAGTGCTTGTTGGGGTGTGGATGTCACTCACTGGGACAGCATTTATTGGGTTGTGATGTCACTAACTGGGTCATTGTTTGTTGGGATGTGGGTGTCACTAACTGGGACAGTGTTTGTTGGGGTGTGGATGTCACTAACTGGGTCAGTGTTTGTTGGGGTGTGGATGTCACTAACTGGGTCACTTTTTGTTGGTGTGTGCATGGCTCTAACTGGGTCAGTGTCTGTTAGGGTGTGCATGTCTCTAACTAGGTCAGTATTTGTTGGGGTGTGGATGTCACTAAATGGGTCATTGTTTGTTGGAGTGTGGATGTCACTAAATGGGTCAGTGCTTGTTGGGGTGTGGATGTCACTCACTGGTTCAGTATTTGTTGGGATGTGGATGTCACTAATTGGGTCAGTGTTTGTTGGGGTGTGAATGTCACTAACAGGGTCAGTGTTTGTTGGGGTGTGGATGTCACTAATTGGGTCAGTGTTTGTTGGGGTGTGAATGTCACTAACAGGGTCAGTGTTTGTTGAGGTGTGGATGTCACTAACTGGGTCAGTTTTTATTGGGGTTTGGATGTCATGAACTGGTTCACTGTTCGTTCGGGTTTGGATGTCACTAAGTAGGTCTGTGTTTGTTGGGATTTGGATGTCATTAACTGAGTCAGTGTTTATTGGTGTGCGCGGTGTCTGTTGGAGTTTGAATGTCATTAACTGAAGAAGTATGTGTTGGGCTGTGGACGTCACTCACTGGGTCAATGTTTGCTGGGGTGTGGTGTCGCTAACTGGATCAGTGTTTTTTGGAGTTTGGATGTCATGAACGGGGACAGTATTTGTTTGGACTTTAATGTCACTGATTGGATCAGATTTTTTTCGGGTTTTTATGTCACTGACTGGTCAGTGTTTGTTGGGGTTTGTATATCACTAATTGAGTCACTGTTTGTTCGGGTTTGGATGTCTCTAAGTAGGTCAGTATTTGTTGGGATTTGGATGTCATTAACTGGGTCAGTGTTTGTTGGGGTGTGCGGTGTCTGTTGGAGTTTGAATGTCATTAACTGGGGCAGTTTGTGTTGGGATGTAGATGTCACTAACTGGGTCAATGTTTGTTAGTGTGTGGATGTCACCAACTGTGTCAGTGTTTGTTGAGGTGTGGATGTCACTAACTGGGTCAGTTTTTGTTGGGGTGTGGATGTCCCTAACTGGGTCAGTGTTTGTTGGGGTGTGAATGTCACTAACTGGGTCAGTGTTTTGTTGGGGTGTGGATGTTACTAACTGGGACAGTGTTTGTTGAGGTGTGGATGTCATTAACAGGGTCAGTGTTTGTTGAGGTGTGGATGTTACTAACTGGGACAGTGTTTGTTGTGGTGTGGATGTCACTAACTGGGTCAGTGTTTGCTGAGGTGTGGATATCATGAATGGGGACAGTATTTGTTTGGGTTTGGATGTCACTAACTGGATCAGTTTTTGTTCGGGTTTTTATGTCACTAACTGGATCAGTGTTTGTTGGGGTTTGGATGTCACTAAGTACGTCAGTATTTGTTGGGATGTGGATGTCACTCAGTGGGACAATGTTTGTTGGGGTGTGGATGTCATTAACTGGGTCATTGTTTGGGTGTGGATATCACTCACTGGGACAGTGTTTATTGTGGTATGGATGTCACTAACTGTGTCAGTGTTTGTTGGGGTGTGGATGTCACTAACTGGGACAGTGTTTTTTGGGTTTTGGATGTCACTCACTGGGGCAGTGTTTGGTGGGATATGGATGTCACTAACTGGGACAGTGTTGAGGTATGGATGCCACTAACGGGGACAGTGTTTGTTGGGGTGTGGATATTTCTGACTGGGTTATTGTGAGCTGTCTTCTGCAGTACGACTGAGTGACTTGCTTGACTGTTTGAGAGGTCTCTGAAGAGTCATGTGTCGTATACATGCCAACCCAGGAAAAAAAATGGCAGGTTTAATTTTCTAATGCGCTCTCGTCAGCCTGCTGCGGTTTTCAAACAACCTAGTGCTTTCGTAAACATTTTTACTGCTGTCAGTTTTTAAAAAAAGAAATTCCAATCACTTTTTTAAACAGGTCTGCAAGTGGATCAAAGGGAATGATGGGAATGGATGTAGGCTACTTCGAGTGGTTGCCTAATTTCCTGGGACATAATTACAATTATGTTAGATTTTATTCAGTCACCAGCCCATCGTCCCTCACACACCTTCTCCCAGCGCTCAGTTCTCACGACTCAGCTGAACCTCTATTTCCACTCCCCCATAGCCCCTGTCCCAGATTCCATTTTGGGCAGACTTCAGAATCTCACCCTTGAAGATGGGAAAAGCAAACTTCTTAAAATACTTTCGAGGGCGATAGGGAGAAAAAAAATTCTCATTCACAAAACCTGCTTGAAGATTTTAAATCCCTTCAAGTGTTCAAGTGCAGACAAACTCTTTCCCGTTTATACAATCATACTTCTGTGGTTTAGCAGCCTCTTTAAACTGACAATCAAAATATGAACTCAGCAACCCTTGCTCAGGTCAATGCTTTTGGAGATGTTGGAACATGAGGCAAGCATTTGTAAATACCTCTGATAGAATAGCAGCCTGTGGGAAACATCAACAAATTCATCTATAGTAATACATCACATATTTTTTCTATCCTACACCAGATAGCCTGTCAATCAAAGCGGTACAGATGTATTTTTGATTCTAATTGATAGCCTCAAGCTGTATTTCTTGATTTTTAAAGGACTGGGAGGCTAAGTGGGAAGATCAGTTGAAGCTTGCAAAACCTGAAATTGACTTTTATTTTGTTAGTGAAGGAAATGAAGGGTTCTGGAACCAATGAAGCTAAGGTTCAAATCAGCTGTTATTTTATTGTATATTGGAAGGCATACTAAATGGTCTCCTCCTGTTCTTATCTTCCCATTTAAGTGAAAAAGCCGTAAATAGCACAGTGATTCCTGGTCTGTGAATAGCCCCTATGCTACTAAATAAGTGAAAGGATGAATATTGTTTTGTGTTATGCACAGAAACCTAATGCTTATCAATGCATGGCTAAAAGGATAAATCAGGAATATACAAAATGATGCATTATTTGGAACCATCATCGGTATTCCTGTTGTACTAACGCATGTTGATATTCTAGGACATGGTAACAATTAAAAGGCATTTCTATTGTTTGCTTACAACATTTTAAGTTTGAGATTTTTTTTCATTGTTGCTTTCTACATTTTGCTTTTCTTTTTACTTTTTCTTTGTTTCAACATTTTAGGTGCTTGGGACGCAGTTATTTATCCCCACAGTTCTCAGCAATATCACAAGATACAGCTCACGGCCTATGGCACAACAGTAGTCAATGGTGACTCCACTCACCACTTTAATTCCCTGCCACCACCCCCTCCACCTCCACCTTTCAATCATCAGCCACTTTTCAGTTCCTTTGGTTATCACAGAGCCAATAGCAGTATAGAAGAATTACCCCATGGACAAGGTAGTTTATCAAATGCTTATTTATTTTTATTTTGTTGCCAGTGTTTCCCAAAAGGTCATCTCAATAAGGTGTGCCCCAACATGTTGTGAGAACCAACAAATTTCCGATCTGCTAAATTCTAAAACCAGCTACCTGTTGCCTTTTCCTCCTTGACTTTATTGGCTCCTTCTGGGAAACCCTGGATCATTTGTATAAGAAGCTAATGTGCCTTAATTTTCATGTATTTACTTTTCAAGTTTCTTTGCTTTCTTAAAGGATGGCTCGTGTGTAAAAGAACTGGCAGGGTCATGTACTAAACTAACAGTGACTTTATTCAGGTAGCATTGCTGCAACAATAGGCTCAAGAGACGGGTGGTATGGGGGTAATCTGCACACCCACCCCCAGTCCTGACGGAGGGTTACACCTGAAATGTTGACTTCTCCACCTCCTGATGCTGCCTGGCCTGCTGTGTTCTTCCAGCATCCTGCTTTTCTATTCTGGAGTCCAGCATCTGCAATTTTTTTTTGTCTCATTAGATTAAAGATCTAGAGGTCAGATGATAAAACCTTTTTCTCTGGTATCAATGTGTTACAATTTGGAATGCACTGTTTGAAAGGCTGGTATCTCATCTCATGGTGCAGTGGTAATGTTCCTCCCTGAATTGGGAGGCCCAGCTACAAATCCCACCTGCTTCAGAGGTGTGTAATAACATCCCTGAACAGGTTGTTTAGGCGAAAAATGTAGAAATAGATAGTAACTTTCAAAAGAGAATTAGATACTCCTTTTATGGGGTGGCACGGTGGCTCAGTGGTTGCCTCACAGCACCAGGGTCCCAGGTTCATTTCTACCCTTGGGGAAGGGTGTGGAGGGTGTCTGTGTGGAGTCTGCACATTCTCCCCGTGTCTGTGTGGGTTTCCTCCGGTGCTCCGGTTTCCTCCTACAGTCCAAAGATGTGCAGGTCAGATGAATTGGCCATGCTAAATTGGCCCGTAGTGTTAGGTGCATTAGTCAGGGGTAAATGTAGGGAAATGGGTCTGGGTGGGTTACTCTTCAAAGGGTCGGTGTGGACTGGCTGGGCCGAATGGCCTGTTTCCACACTGTAGGGAGTCTAATATAATATATCTCATACACTTAAGAAGAAAAAGAAGTTGAAAGATTGTAGAGGAAAAGCAGGGGAACAAGCAATGGGACTGTCTTTTTCTGAGAGTCAAGATGGGCTAAATGGTCTCCTTCTGTGCTAATAGGATTCTGTGAAAATGTACAAAAGTGAGCTGCACTGTGAGAATGGTTTTCAATTGCAGCAGTGCACAGTGGGTAATAGTGAATGCTTCTGACTGATGTTCTGTCTTGCAAGGTCTTATCTCTAGTCAAGTCAACAGGAGTCAAGCTCAGGAAAGATGGTGGACAGACTATCAATTTGCATCACCCATTTTACACTTTAAAGACTCAAAGTCGATTTTACAATGTGTTACTTTCGAAATAAAAATGTACAGTTGTGTTCAGGATCAGGCCTGGTTGGTGGGATTTTGCAAGTGCTCATCAAAACATTTATTGGCACTTGATAACAGTTTTTTCTTTGTCTGAAACAGTCACAGTCTCTTTTGACAACCTCTAGTGACAATGACCAAAAAAAGATCTTGAGCACGAAGAGCATAAGCAATAATATTCAAAGGGACAGTTCTAAAACTTAAAAATAAATGAAAAGAGTTAAGACAAATAAATATGAAGAAATTCTTTCTGCAGAAACTTTAGGAATACATGAAAGGATGTATATGAAAGCTAATGAAATCGAACAAGAGTTAACTGCAACTAAATCAGAGACGAACTTATTAGATTAGATTACTTACAGTGCAGAAACAGGCCCTTTGGCCCAACAAGTCCACACCTAACCTCCGAAGAGTAACCCACCCACATTTACCCCTGACTAATGCTCCTAACGCTATGGACAATTTAGCATGGCCAATTCACCTGACCTGCACATCTTTGGACTGTGGGAAGAAACCGGAGCACCTGGAGGAAACCCACGCAGACACGGGGAGAATGTGCAAACTCCACACAGACAGTCGCCCAATGCTGGAATTGAACCCGGGTCCCTGGTGCTGTGAGGCAGCAGTGCTAATCACTGAGCCACCGTGCCGCCCTATGGAGAGACTTCCTTCCAAATGCATGTGGCCTCTCTACAAACATATTTTTCAGAAACGAATTTTTTCAACAACAAGCACAAAGAAAGAATGGCTACCTGCTGGATTGGCAGTGGGCAATGTTTGAGGAACAGAATAAATGCCCAATCTGATTGTACACATTCTCCTGCCAAGTGAAGTGAGGATGCTGCCTCACACTGCAGGGGTTCTGGAATAACGGACGTGGAGTCCTGGCTATGATCTCCAACAGATTGTTTTCCCTTTGTAAATATAATGTGGATTTAACAAAAGGAGCAAGTTAGATGATGGGAGTTTCAGAAACACAGTTCCTTAATTCAGGCAGTTGCCCATTTGTAACAGCAGTTAAACAACAGTTCATGCCATGTCGCGAATACTGGAAAATATTCAGTTTTAAAGGGACCCCAATCTCCAACAGTTGATTATTTGCTTGCCTCCATTTGGAAAAACACACGTAATGAACCAATGCATAAGCAGAATGGATGGCCCAGTGACTCAGAGTTTGGTACAGCAGCCTCGCAGTACCAGGGACCCGGGTTCGATTCCAGCTTTGGGTGACTGTCAGTGTGGAGTTCTCCCCATATCTGCGTTGGTCTCCTCTGGGTGCTATGGTTTCCTCCCTCAATCCAAAGATCTGCTGGTTAGGTGGACTGTCCAATAGTTTCTTGTGATGTGTAGGCTAAGTGGATTAGCCATGGGAAGTGAAAGGTTATGGGGACAGGGTTGGTGCAGGCTTGATGGGCTGAAAGACCTCTTCCTGGATTCTAAGAATGTCCTTCCCTTGCTGACCCAATGGGATGCTGAGTTTGGTTTTACTTATTCGTGGTATTTCATCATTGGTGACAAGGGCAGCTTTTATTATTCATCCCCAGTCGCCCTGAGAAGTTGTTAGTGTGCTGCCTTCTTAAACTGCTGTGATCCATGTGCAATAGGCACACCCACATTCCACTTAAGAAGGGAGTTTATGGATTTTGATGTGGCCATGGTGAAGGAATAGTGATATATTTCCAACTCAGGACAGCTTGGTGGAAGCGCTGACAGTCGAATGCACATGATTCCCTTGTCAAAGAATTATGGAGATCTACAGCACAGAAAGAGACAGCCAAAAACAATCACCTACCCATTGATTAGATTCCCTACAGGATGGAAACAGGCCCTTCAGCCCAACAAGTCCACACCGTCTCCGGACAGTAACCCATCCAGACCCATACCCATTCCCCCACCCTATACATACCCCTGAATATTGTGTCTAACACTATGGGCAATTTAGCAAGGTCAATTCACCTGACCTGCAAGTCTTTGGACTGTTGGAGGAAACCAGAGCACCCAGAGGGAATCCACACAGACACGGGGAGAATGTACAAACTCCACACAGTCAATCAGGAATCGAGCCCAGGCCCCTGGCACTGTAAGGCAACAGGGTTAACCACTGCGCCACCATGCTGCCTATTTCTAGTCCTATTTTGGGACTATGGGACTATTCTAGTCCCATTTTTCAGCACTTGATCTTGTCATCACCAGTGTACATTGAAATACTTCTTCAATGTTATGAGGATTTCTGCTTCTACCAGGCAGTAAGTTCCAGATTCCAGCCACCCTCTGGGTGAAAAAGCTTTCCCTCTCATCGCCTCTCAGCCTTACCTTAAACCTATCCCCATGATCACCTATCCCTCAATCCAGGGGGCGGGTTTTGCTTCCTATCAGCCCTGTCTATGACCCTCTTAATTTTATTAGATTAGACTTACAGTGTGGAAACAGGCCCTTCGGCCCAACAAGTCCACACCGACCCGCCGAAGCGCAACCCACCCATACCCCTACATTTACCCCTTACCTAACACTACGGGCAATTTAGCATGGCCAATTCACCTGACCCGCACATCTTTATGACTGTGGGAGGAAACTGGAGCACCCGGAGGAAACCCACGCAGACACGGGGAGAACGTGCAAACTCCACACAGTCAGTCGCCTGAGTCGGGAATTGAACCCGGGTCTACAGGCGCTGTGAGGCAGCAGTGCTAACCACTGTGCCACCGTGCCGCCCATAATCTATTTATCTATCTCAATTGTTTCCCCTCTCAAGCTCCTCTGCTCTAAGGAAAGCAACCCCAGTCTGTCCAATCTCTCATCAGCAACGCCCTTTTAGGCAATACCATTTTGGGAGTTTGGGAGGTAATTAGATAACTCATCTCATTTGGTTATCAGTAGTGGAAAAGACTGCAAATTGCCTCAGTACCATTTTGAAGTAGAAGGGAAATCAGCCACAATTCTTGCTGATGACCATTACTCAGTGATCCCTGTTCATTTTTGGAACCCAGGTAAAGGCAGATATAGGCTTCTTGTGTATTATCCAGCTATACTTGCATACCATCTTATATTGTATGTAGAGAATGACCATTGAAACAATGTATTAGAAGTTGCCACATGAGAATAGAAACACAGCAAGTGTCAATATCTTCAGGAGAGATTGGGAAAGATAAATTGAGAAGAAGAGAAAGAGGAATGTAATGCTGAAAGAGGAGAGTACGTATAAATAGACTTTATTCACTTATTCGTTATATTTAACCACTGTAGAAAGCATACTTCAGGGGCGGCACAGTGGCTCAGTGGTTAGCACAGTGCCAGGGACCCGGGTTCAATTCCAGCCTCGGGTGACTGATTGTATGAAGTTTGCACATTCTCCCCACATTTGCATGAGTTTCCTCTGGATGCTCCAGTTACTTCCCACAGTCCAGAGAGGTGCAGGTTAGGCCATGCTAAATTGTCCATCGTGTCAATTTTAAGCGGAACAGACATGGGAAATGCAAGGTAACAGGGATGGGGCAGGTCTGGGTGGGATGCTCTTTGGAGGGTTTGGTGTGGACTTGATGGGCCAAATGGCCTGCTCCTACATTTCTGGGATTCTGTGATTTCAATTAAAGGCTCTTAAGTTGTTGTAACATGACAACAAGAGCAAGATTGGAATAATTGGCTGTGTTGGTTTAGGTTCTCTGAACATAAATGCAGGCCAGGTCAGTTAGATTTGACAGCAGTTTGTCACTTAAAGGCTAGGGGATATCTCCTACTCTTGCCTCCCCAAAAGCCTATGAATGTCATTGAAACATCCAAAGTTTTTTTTTGTTAAGGTGGTGAAGCAATATGGAACATAGGTGAGTAGATGGAATAGAGATACAGAACAGCCATGTTCTGATGGAACAAAGCTCTGTCTATTCCTCAAGCTGCAGGCACTGTCAACTTGAAGACCTTTAGAAACCAGTCAATCACCATCTCCAAACAAAGGAAGGTTAAAGCTGGCTGGTTGCTGTTGTTGAAATCAATACTTCCAGGCAATCATTTTGTAATAAAATCCCATTTGCCACAATAGAATGTCACCGTCGAGGGGTGCGTTGATGTATGAGACAGATGGTAATTTAATGGGAAACAGACAAAACAAAGTTAAATCAATATTTCCAGTGCATGGAAACCTGTTACTGAGAACAGATGGAGTAGAATAGGGAGCAAGAGGGTGAGGTGGATGATTGAAGACTGTTACTATATTGACACTTTACCTCAGTGGACCATGTTTCTTTTCACTGCATATTGACTGATAACTGATAGAATAAGCTATTTAGAATTCAGTGAGATTGTGGCTGATCTGTGGCCAAACCACATAAGCTGACATTTGCCCTGTATCCCCTTAATAACAGTGAAACACAACGGGGAGCATCCAATCCCTCCACCCTTCCAACTGTCTCACACCACCCAGCCCCCAACTCAGCACTGATTGAGGCAGTCTTGCATCAGTTGATTTGACACAGTGACCCCAGATTACTGTATGATCAGGCAAAGTGGCACCTACTCACTTTATGAACCTTAATTAAGGGGCTTGTTTGAATACTTTCAGCAGATGGGAACTTTAAGACAGGAGCCTTAAGATTGGGAGTAGCCGGCTACATACATGCCAGTACGTCCCGAACTGACTCTTAGGCAGCAACAATATGACTGGCAGTCTAATAATGGAAAAGGGGCTGGGGGTTATTGTGGTACAATGCTAGTGTCCATACCACTGAGCCAGGAGGCCCAGGTTCAAGTCCCACCTGCTCCAAAAGTGTATAATAACATCCATCATGTTTTCGGGATCCTTGAGGGGGAGGGGAGCAGCCCCAATTCATGGTCCACATAGGCACCAATGACATAGGTAGGAAGAGATGGGGATTTGAGGCAGATGTTCAGGAAGCTAGGGTGGAAGCTTAGAGCTAGAAAAAATAGAGATGTTATCTCTGGTTTGTTGCCCGTGCCATGTGCTAGCGAGGCGAGGTATAGGGAGAGAGAGGAGTTGAACACAGAGGGATGGTGCAGGGTGGAGGGTTTTGGATTCCTGGATAAGTGGGGCTCTTTCTGGGGTAGGTAGGACCTCTACAAACAGAATGATCTTCACCTGAACCAGAGGGATACCAATATCCTGTGGGGGGGACATTCGCTAAGGCTATTGGGGTGGGTTTAAACTAATCCAGCAGGTGGATGGGAACCAAAATTGTAGTTCCAGTGTACAGGAGGTTGAGAGTAGTGAAGTCAGAAATAAGGTTTGAGGGCCGCAAGAGTGCACCGGCAAGCAAGAAGTTGGTTTGAAGTGTGTTTCCTTCAATACCAGAAGCATCTGGAATAAGGTGGGTGAACTTGCAGCATGGGTTAGTACCCGGGATTTCGATGTTGTGGCCATTTCAGAGACATGGATAGAGCAGGGACAGGAATGTTTACTGAAGGTTCTGTGAGTTAGATATTTCAGTAAGAACAGAGAAAATGGTAAAAGGGCAGGGGCGCGGGAAGGTGGGCAGCATTGTTAGTCAAGGACAGTGTTACGGTGGCAGAAAGGACGTTTGAGGACTTATCGACTGAGGTAGTTTGGGATGAGATTAGAGACAGGAAATGAGAGGTCACCCTGTTGGGAATTTTCTATAGGCACCCGAATAGTTCCAGAGATGTAGGGGAAATGACAACAAAGATGATTCTCGATAGGAGCGAAAGTGGCAGGGTATTTGTTATGGGGACTTTAACTTTCCAAATATTGACTGAGAATACTATAGTTCAAGTACTTTAGATGGGTCAGTTTTTGTCCAAAGTATGCAAAAGGGTTTCCTGACACAGTATGTAGACAGGTCAACAAGGGGCGAGGCCACATTACTGGGTAATGAACCCTGCCAGGTGTTAGATTTGGAGGTAGGTGAGCATTTTGGTGATAGTGACCACAATTTGGTTATGTTTACTTTAGTGATGGAAAGGGATAGGTATATACCGCAAGGCAAGACTTGTAGCTAGGGGAAAGGCAAGTACGACTCGATTACGCAAGATTTAGGTTGCATAGGATGAGGAAGGGAACTGCAGGGAATGGGCACCATTGAAATGTGTAGCTTTTTCAAGAAATAACTGCTGCGTGTCTTTGATAAGTATGTACCTGTCAGGCAGGGAGGAAGTGGTCGAGAGGGGAGTCATGGTTTGCTAAGGAACTTGAATCTCTTGTCAAGACGAAGAAGGCTTTTGTTAGGATCAGATACATGGGCTCAGTTAGGGCACTTGAGAGTTACAGTTTAGCCAGGAAAAATATAAAGAGAGAGCTAAGAAGAGCCAGGAGGAGACATGGAAATAGGATCCGTTGGCGGATAGGATCCCTAAGGTTTTCTGTGGGGATATCAGGAATAAAAGAATGACTACAGTAAGATTAGGGCCAATCAAGGATAGTAATGCAAAGTTGTGCATGGAGTCAGAGGAGATAGGGGAAGCGCTAAATGAATACTTCTTGTCAGTATTCACACTGGAAAAGGTGATGTTGTCGAGGAGAATATTGTGATACAGGCTACTAGACTAGATGGGATTGAAGTTCACAAGGAGGAGGTGCTGGCAATTATGGAAAGTGTAGCTAAGAATCCTGGGCCAGATGGGAATTATCCTAGGATTCTCTGGGAAGCTAGGGAGGAGATTGCTGAGCCTTTGGCTTTGATCTCAATGTTGTCATTATCTACAGAGTCACACCTGAAGACTGGAGAATAGCAAATGTCGTTCCCTTGTTCAAGAAGAGGAGTAGAGGCAACTCTGGTAATTATAGTCCAGTTAGCCTTACTTTGGTTGTGGGTAAAGTGTTGAAAAGGGTTATAAGAGATAGGATTTATAACATCTAGAAAGGAATTAGCTGATTAGGGATAGTCAACACAGTTTTGTGAAGGGTAGGTTGTGCCTCACAAACCTTATTGAGTTCTCTGAGAAGGTGACCAAACAGGTGGATGAGGGTAAAGCAGTTGACGTGGTGTATGTGGATTTCAGTAAGGTGTTTGTTAATGTTCCCCATTGTAGGCTATTGTACAAAATATGGAGGTATGGGATTGAGGGTGATTTGGTGGTTTGGATCAGCTATCGGCTAGCTGAAAGAAGACAGAGGGTGGAAGTTGATGGGAAATATTCATCCTGGAGTTCACTTACTAATGGTGTACCACAAGAATCTGTTTTGGGTCCACTGTGGTTTGTCATTTTTATAAATGACCTGAATGAGGGCATAGAAGGATGGGTTAGTAAATTTGTGGATGACACTAAGGTTGGTAGAGTTGTGGATAGTAATGAAGGATGTTGTAGGTTACAGAGGGAAATAGAGAAGCTGCAGAGCTGGGCTAAGAAGTGGCAAATGGAGTTTACTGCTGAAAAGTGTTAGGTGATTCACTTTGGAAAGAGTAATAGGATTACAGAGTACTGGGGTAATGGTAAGATTCTTGGTAGTGTAAATGAACAGAGAGATCTCAGTGTCCATGTACATGGATCCTTGAAAGTTGCCAGCCAGGTTGTTAGGTTGGTTAAGAAGACATACGGTGTGTTGGCTTTTATTGGTAGAGGGATTGAGTTTCGGAACCATGAGATTATGCAGCTGTATAAAACTCTGGTGCTGCCGCACTTGGAGAATTGAGTACAGTTCTGGTCACTGCATTATCGGAAGGATGTGGAAGCTTTGGAAAGGGTTCAGAGGGGATTTACTTGGATGTTGCCTGATATGGAGGGAAGGTCTTGCGAGGGAAGGCTGAGGGACTTGAGGCTGTTTTCATTACAGACAAGAAGGTTGAGAGGTGATTTATTTGAAACATATAAGATAATCAGAGGGTTAGTTAGGGTGGACAGTGAGAGCCTTCTTCCTCGGATGGTGATGGCTAGATTGGGTATATAGCTTTAAATTGAGGGGTGATAGATACAGGACAGATGTCAGAGGCAAAAATGTGTTGCTGGTTAAAGCGCAGCAGGTCAGGCAGCATCCAAGGAACAGGAAATTCGACGTTTCGGGCATAAGCCCTTCATCAGGAATGCTTATGCCCGAAACGTCGAATTTCCTGTTCCTTGGATGCTGCCTGACCTGCTGCGCTTTAACCAGCAACACATTTTCAGTTCTGATCTCCAGCATCTGCAGTCCTCACTTTTTACTCGAAGATGTCAGAGATAGTTTCTTTACTCAGAGAGTAATAGGGGCGTGGAATGCAGTGCCTGCAACAGTAGTAGACTCGCCAACATTAAGGGCATTTAAATGGTTATTGGATAGGCATTTGGACGAGAATGGAATAGTGTAGGTTAGATGGGCTTCAGATTGGTTTCTCACATCTCAGATTGGTGCAACATCAAGGCCGAAGGGCCTGTACTGCACTGAATGTTCTATGTTCTATCTCTGAACAAGTTGGTTAACGTATCTTTACTGGGGGCTCCTGCAAAGTACACCTCTCACTCTACAGCCTCAGAACTATACCAATAAATATATCTATGCTTGTTGTAGAATCACAGAATCCCTACAGTGCAGAAAGAGGCCATTTGGCCCTTCAAGTCTGCACTAACTCTCCAAAGGACATCGCATCCAGACCAAGCCCCTCCCGCCATCCTATCCCTAGTCCCTTTACTTTCTGCCTGACATAATCTTTATTGGTAAGTACATAATATTTCCAACAAATTCAATCATGGAAGAAGCAGGTACATTTTAAAGTCTTACAGTGCATCGAGCAGTACATTTGTTTGACAAGCTAAGTGCTGGCACCATTGATCTGAGTAACTCGTATAGCGCAGAAGGAGACTATTCAGCCCATCATATCTGTACTGGCTTCTTGAAAGATCTCCCCAGTCATTCCACTTTCTATGCTGTTTCCCCATAGACTTGAAAATGACAATTATTTATCAAATTTCCTGATGGAAAATTGTTGTTGAATCTGCTGCAATCACTGTATCAAGCAGTACATTCTTCTTCACACCACTTCCCTGCTTAACTATTTTATTCCTTGTGGGGCTATGGTTCTTTTGAAAGCATCTTAAATCTCTGTGTTGTGGTTACTGGCCCTCCTGCTGGTGGAAGCAGTTTCTCCCTATTTACTCCAGCAAAAGCCTTCATAATTTTAGATGCCCCCACTAAATCTCTCTTTAACCCTCTATACCGATCCCCTGCATCTCTGGTCTTGCCATCTCACCAACCCAGTAAAAACCCAGTTGCATTTTCCGTTGTTGCCATGACAATAGGTAACAGCAGGGAATGAATGAGAGAGAGAGAGAGAGACAGACAGCTTTTTTTTTGTTCATTGAAACTGACAAAATTGATTATTAGCTTCATCACGTTTTGACAGACATTACACCATGTAATTAACAGTCGTCAAAGCTGTGAACTATAAAGGGGGGCAGGGTCGCACTCAACAACCCACTCCCTCACCACCCCAGAGCTGATCAGAAAGCACTGCATGCAGCATTTCAATTAGATATAAACTAAAACTCCCTGATGTGTGAATTTGAAATGAAGATACCATCCTTTAATGATCTTCAACATAGCTGGTTTTCCCAAACGGATGTTAAATTATAATCCCATTACATGTCCAGGTGCAGAACCTCACTTGAAGGGATGATATTCCATGAATTCTGAATTACATAAGGAAGATTCAAAGTAGCTCATTAGATCTCTGAACATCTTTTTACATTTTTAAAATGCTCTCTAAAGCATTTGTTATAATGTTGAGTAATTGTAAAATATGCATCTTGGACGAGCTTAGACATCTCCTTTTGAAAATACAATTTGGGATCTTTACAACGAGCACTTCCTCTTCTTTGAACCTATGCTTCCATTGGCTTGAAACATACTTCTTTTGTTTAAAATTTCTCAGTGGGTCTCAGTGGTACATGAGTTGTATCAAGGGGCTTGAGCAATGGGAGGGTTTGAATAGATTACAATGGTCACCTGCCCTTCAGCCTCTGATGCAACTCCATCCCTGAAATACCTCAGGCTAGTGATAAAGCCACCTCAGGAGTAGGTTTATGATTAGAAAAAGATTCAATTAGATTCCCTACACTGTAGAATCAGGCCCTTCGGCCCAACAAGTCCACACTGACCCTCCGAAGAACAACCCACCCAGACCCATTCCCTAACACTACGGGCAATTTAGCTTGACCAATTCACCTGGCCTGCAGGGGGAAACCAGAGCAAATCCACGCAAACACAGGGAGAATGTGCAAACTCCACACAAGGCAGGAATTGAACTTGGGTCCCTGGCACTGTGAGGCAGTAGTGCTAACCACTGAGCCACCATGCCACCCCAGTATAGGCAGACTAATTCAGAAGTAGTAAACATGTGCACAATGTGCTTTATCTAGTCAGCATGCATTCTACATCAGCAGATTAAATTTTTTGATGCTAGTTTGTACATAGAATTGCAAAGCACAATAAAATCAGGGTAAGAGATTGAGAAAACAGTGGGAAAACAACTGACATTCCCCTGCAGTGTTGATTCCTTAATTTTCAGTGTTAATGTTAACATTATCCCTCAACATTTTCTCAAGTTTTGGTCAACAACAATTACAATTCTCAACTCACATGCAATCATGTCAACTGTAGCTTGGTTGCCTCTAAGTTATAATGTTAGTGGTTCTTCATGGTCCACTCCAGAGACTTGAGCACAATTTCGGACTGGTCCTCCAGTGCCACTGCTGAAGGGTACTGCATGATTCAGCTTTTGGAATGGACATTAACCCATGCCCCATCTACCCTCTAAAATGGACATAAAAGATCCCACAACGTTATTTGGTAAGGAAGAGGAGTTACTCTGTGACCTGGGCAATGTTTGTCCATCAACCCGCATTAGAGGACAGATTATCTGCTTGTACTCATTGGTGTTTGTGGGAGGATTTCATTAATTGTAAAGCATTTTGGGAAGTTCTGAGCTGATGAACGCAGCTATATTAATGCAAATGTTAATTACTTCAATTTATTAAATAATGAATGTGATGTGGTTGTATCAAACGTATTTCCCCCAGTTTTAGATCAATGATTTGAATGGTAATTTTACAATAGCTACACACTGTTCCTTCACCTAGCTTCAGCAGAACGCATATTTGAACAGAGGAATTTTGTAAAGCATAATGGTCCATGTGTGATTCAAGATTTTGTCAAATTATGGCTGATTTTAGTGTGTGGATGGAGATTAAGTTATTAATGCAGTGAAGACGTGGTTGGAACTAGTCATTGGATTCCTTGTGCTTTAGAGTTGCTAAACAATCATACATTCCCGACCTACTTGTGAAAATCTCCAAAATGAACCTTTCAAAGTGCTGCAGCAATGTTACTACAATAGAATAAAATGAACTCCAATAGAAGGTTGATTTTTTTGTTATTCAAACAATATAGCTGTCAATGTTTATGGTTTGCATTTGTAAAGCTGTCCTTCAGGGAACACTGTTGTCCTTAAAATGTCGACAATGCGACTATCTCCACAGCTAATGAAACAGTTTTTATTCCATTTTTCCAGGCGATGTACTGTTTCTCCAGGTGATCCAGCAACTGTCAACTCAGTGTCATTGATACCCATTTGCCTTTACCTGTATTCCCCAGCTGATCGCGTGCTCTCTAATCCATTTCCTTGATGATCCAGTTGCTGTAAACCTACACTGTCTGAGATTTTGATCCAGTGGCTCTTTATCATTTTCTGCTGTTAATCTAATAGTATGTGGACATTGGTCAGGCAAACTTTTGACCAAATGGAAACAACACCAGAATCAAAATGAGGAGTTGTGTGAAATATTGTGCACAGTAGCTGATGAACTATCAAAGATGCTTGTGTTCATGTGTGCTATTCTTCCTCATCATCTGTAATTTGTCTGCTTTATGTGTCTCTGTTGTTGTGAAGGATTTGTTTCTCTGGCTTGGAGCCTTCGGCATGCATGTTTCATTTTCTAGGACTCTGGTAGGTCACAAGAATGAAGTCAGACCTCTCACATCATGCCTTACCTTCTTATGATTCCAAAACACCTTCAATGGAGAGAGGAAAGGGAGAATGGCCTATTCCCAGGATATGTCACAAGTGAATGTTTCCCATCATCGTATGATATGATATCACCAACAGCAATGAATTGGGCAAACGTTGAAACCAAATTCTCTCAAAGACTGGGACTTGACGACAACCGTAAAAGCAAATTAGAAAAAAAAATGGTGGGAATAATCATTCACTCGGCCTCACTTATAACTTCTGAATTATAGCTGTGGGGAAATGGCATCAAACATTAGATGATAAGAATTTTAATGTGCTGAATCTGTTTTCTTTGCTCATTTATTTTTGCTGAACTGTACAAAAACAAAATTAGAGATCGGGTGAGCTGCTGGGTCTCATATCAAACCAACCCCCTTTCACTCTGTGCCATGGACAGATAGAGCAAGATCTTGCCTTAGTATTGTTAACACACCACAACTTAATCTGAAATGTGAAAAGGAATGGAAGAGAGAGAAAGTTTTTTTAAAAAAAAATAGCACATTCAAAATGTGACTGACATTCCTGCAGGTTCCCGTGGTTCTGAGTCGAGTCCTTCCCATCTGTCTCCAGTGCAACCAGTCACGACCGCGCCTGAGGAGATCTGGGTGCTACGGAAGCCATTTGCAGGTAGATTCGGTGAAAGCGTCTCCAGCCACATTTCATTTCTGCTTCAGCAATGAATTCTGGGAGCCTCACTACATCTGCTGCTGTAGCCCCAAGAGAAAGCATTGTTTTTTTGTCCCCAGAAGTTCTCAGCAATGCTTTGGCCAAGATTTATCCTCACTCAATACTTTAAAAGATTGGTCAGATTGCTGCTATGTTTCCAATATTACAAAATGGCCACACTATAAAAAAATGTAATTTATGATTCACAGAATGACATTTTGAGGTTGGAAAAGGCACTATATAAATACAGATGTACCTTTTATTCCTTTGGCACTTATTGTCCACTTTGCTGGTGGTCACCACATTCTCTGATAACCAAGTGTAGCTTCATTTCTTTAATTGCAGCATCCAAATTGCCCTTGAACATTACAGATTGTATTACTATCCTGTAAAGCCCAGAATATTTCAGGCCTGTCAGCAGGAGATGCCAATCATGCCATACCATCCTTCAAAGGTAGGATGTACTCCAAATCCTGGCCTGCAACATGCTATGGGAACCCTGTCCCAAGCATGAATTCATTCAATTTAATTTGATGCCAATTGGGTTAATGCTTGGCTCAAATCAACCCAGTCAACCAGCCACACATGAATAACTCATGTATCACAAAGACTGAAGCCAACTCACCACTTTGGTAGATACGTCTAGGAATCAAAGTCTCACGTCCTGCGAATTTCCTCATTGTGTTGATGTCAATGTAATGTCAAATGTAACCTAACCTTCTGCTGTTCAGGTTAGTGCAGGACAGAACATACAGCAAATGACCTGCTCAATTTTGGATTCTGCCCAAGAATGTGGGACCAATTGAATACCTCTCAATATTGACATGATGGGCCAAATGGCCTCCCTTCTGCATTGGCTCATCCCCTGAAGTTGGATTTTAGTTTGAAATATTTGGCCGAGTGTTTGTCATATTTTCACAAAACTGTTGCCAAGTCGGGGTGGCTGCAAGGTATGGGTGTGACAAACAAAAATATTTTCTGCTACATTTAATTAAGGCATGGAATCAGACACTTGCAAACTACTTGATTTCATTAGAAAGGGGCGAACAGCTCCAGAGAGAAAAATCACGTCGAAGTACTGTTATTGTACAAAACCATCACAAGCAATAATCTCTCTTATATTCTCGTGTCTTTGGGTTTCATGAATTCTACCCAGCGATGTCTCCTGTTTCTGTTATCTGTCATTTGTCCTTTTGTCACCTCCTTAAGTGCCATCCGGCCCCAGTAAATTCTGTAGATGAGTGCATCCTAATTTTGAGTCTGGGTTAGGTTTGATGATATCATGTGACCTCAGTGCTGGAAAAAAAACGCCCAAAGTGCTTCTTTTAATTGACGCATATATGCGTGCAAAAGGATTAGACAAAATCAAAATGAGAGGGGCAATTTTCCTTGCCTTGCTCAGTATGGAATGCCACCATGATGGGAGAACCAAACTTAATGCCTGCTTTACAGAGGTTCACTTTGCCTTCACTTTTCTGTGTGACTTGACAGAAACTGCCAAGGGAGCACGAGAAAGAAGGTAAGTGGATAGTTCCCTCATTCGCTCACTATGAAAGGCTTTAAGACAAAAATAATGTTACCGTCCATGGACCTCCCATCCACAGGTATCATAACCTCCTTCCCCACAAAGCTCAGCCTCATTCTGTAATGGTACCTGCAGATTTCATCTCCCTGGTGATCGATGAGCAGCTCATCGACAGAATGTTAATGAAGCCAGGCTACAAAAAGAGAAGACTGGTTTTCACATCTCACCCGGCCTGAAAATCCTTGGGGTCATAGATATGAAGCTATGCTAATCATAGACAAAACCCACAGCCACAAATAAAATGCTGCAGGGTCCAAAACCAGACAGTGCGATTTTAGTCACGATGTGTCTACAGATGGATATGAAATCCTTTTGTTACCTGACTTCTTATCTTACCCAGTTTCCCTCAAATTACTGCATTTTGCAGCCAAGCAGAATCATCCAGTTCCAAATTGTAGCTTTTATTAACACCTCATAAATTAGCCTGTGCTTCAAGTACCAGTGTGTGAGGACTAAAACACTTACAAATATATTACAAAGACATACCCCTGTACTTCCTTCTGTGCAGGGGTTTTGGGAAATCTCTTAATATTCACAGATAATACATGTCCAAATTCAGAGTGAATAATATCAAAGTTAAAGATGTTTGAGATTTCTGAGGTTGAATTTAAATATAAGGAAATAAACATCACATAGAGCTTCAGTTCTTGAATTGCACATGGTATTCTGGATTGACTTGCAGCTGTATAATTTATCAGAGTCAACACTTTATGTTCTTAGAGCACACATAATATAAGGCATTTCTGAGGAGTGGTATCCATTGGATAATGAGCTATATAAATAAGGTGATATTACAGCAGATAATCAAAAGCTTGGCTAGAGTTATGTTTTAAAGAGTGTCCTGATTATGGAGAGAGAGCTAGATGAGATAGAGATGGAATTGCAGAGCTTAGGACCTCAGTAGCTGTGGGTGCAGCCCCCAGTGTCAACGTAATTAAACAAGGGGGTGTTCAGGAGGCCTGAACTGGATGAGCGCAGATATCTTAGAGGGTTCTGAGGCTGGAGGAGATTGCAGTCTGGGAATGGTGAGGCCAAGGAGAGATTTGGAAACAAAGATGAGAGTTTATAAATCGAAGCATTTCTTAATGTGTAGGTCACTAAAAGGGTTGCATGGTGGCTCTGTGGTTAGCACTGCTGCCTCATAACACCAGGGACCCAGGTGGAGTTTGCACATTCTTCTGTGTCTGCGTGGGTTTCCTCCCACAATCGAAAGATGTGCAGGTCAGATGAATTGGCCATGCTAAATTGCACATAGTGTTAGGTGCATTAGTCAGCGGTAAATATAGGGTAGGGGAATGGGTCTGGGTGGGTTACTCTTCGGAGGGTTGGTGTGGAATTATTGAGCCGAAGGTCCTGTTTCCATACTGTAGGGATTCTAATCTAAAACATGGGAATGCTAGGAAAATGTGCAACAGAATTCAGAATGAATACAAGGGAGGTTAAAGCCAGGATTGGGCCACTCTAATTGCAATGTTTTAAAAATACACAGGCTTTTAAAAAAAAAGTGGTCTGCTCAAGCATGCAAACCTTTAAAGAGATTAAATTAGCTCATTTTGAGGCAAGCTATTAACACAATTCACTGAATGTACTTAAAATGTACAGAGTAGATTTTAAATTTTACATAACACTAGCACTTAAAGGCTCTGTGACTGGAGCCTGTTACTTACACAAAAAGTCCTGTCACAACCTACTCCTGAAAGTCGATATATATGTGAAAGATAATGAATTGGTTCAGCTTCTTAAATGTACTGACAAGGTGTGAATGTAACAGCTCCTAGTCTGTGCCTGTTTTCACTGCTTGTTAATTCCTCACAGAGAGATGTCCTGCCTTAATTACTGAAGTAATGTCTGTGGCAAGACTGTTGTATTTGGCTTCATTCTATGGGTGGATGGGGAGGGTGCATTGAAAACAATTTCACACAATGGCAGATGTGCCAGCCATGATACAGCTGCGGCACTGAACAGCAAGCACAGAACCAGCCTCCACTATATTGTAGGCCTGTGTTTTCAGGACAAGGTAGGAAACTGGTTCTCTATGTTCAAAAGCTTTCTGAAATTTCTAGTTGGATAAATTCCTGGATTTATCACCACATGCTCCTGCTTCCAATGGTCACTTCCCCATTAGTCACCTGGCACATCCATCTATATTTCCGTCCTCCTTCCCATACTATTCGGAATATAATCACTCTCTGAAGTTGCCAAAGGAATTACTATCCCACATTGTGAATGGGGATTGGCTAAATCTGGGATAATGCGGAAAGACTGGAAATGCTGGGATCATTCCTCTTGAGACCTGCAGATGAATCCAGGAATATTAATGTGAGAGAGGCCTTCACATGATGAGGGGGCTGGACTGATAGGGAGTAATAAAGAAGAAATGATTTTCTCTGGCAGGTGGTTAGTAAGCAGAGGACACTTTTAGAGATAATCAATGAAAGACCAGTGGGGAGATTTATTTTCGCAGAGTTAATATAATCAGGTATGCATCACATGAAAGGGAGGTGAGCACAGATTCTATAGCATATTTCCAAAGGGAAGTGGATCAGTGGTTGAAGGAGAAACATTTGAAGAGCTCTGAGGGAAGAGGAGAGGAGAGTAGGACAGGGTGGTTTACAAGGAGCCAGCATGGGCACAGTGGAAACTGTGGCATCTTTCTGTACAGTTTCACATTGTTTCTCATTGAGGTACAGCGTGATGCAGATTAAAAATATCCTGTTCGTCAATGGGCTGCAAAAGCATTGCGAAACCAACCAAAGACTGAGAATCGATATCCTTGGAGGATTTGTTTTTGTTTCAATATCAAGATTTGCAAGTTGTATGAAGTACCTCAGAGATCTCAAAAGGTTGGAGCTAATGGGGGAACACAGTCAGAAGCAGAAAACATCCCACCTAGAAATGGCTGTCTGTGTTTCAGGAAGTGATCCTGAAGCAATAAATAAGTGATCGGCTCTGATTTGAATTTCCACACCTTGGGGGACCATGGCTTTAACTCCCGAGGCCATTAGCTCCGAAATGTGCTGCTTTCATCTCTCCCTCTCTCTGTTGCTCACATTTTAAGATGCTCCTTAAAGCTACCTCAGTGGCCAAGCACATGAGAACAGTTACCGTTTACCCCTTCCGACCAGCACGCACTGATAGCTAGGGGATCAATCCACTCTCAGTGACAGATGCCAGGCAAGTGATGGTGTGCAGACTCATTCAGTTACATTCTGCTTAGCACCCAGTGGAACACGGACTGAAGGGGCAACCTATCTCACTGCACCCACTCTGAGCAGATTTGCCCCTAGTTAACAGACAGTTGTCATAGCTTCTGCAGTGATTGGAACGAGGTGATAAGAACATAAGACATAGGAGCAGAAATTAGGTCATTTAGCCCATCAAGTATGCTCCACCATTCAATCATGGCTGATAAGTTTCTCAACCCCATTCTCCCATGTTCTCCCTGTAACCCTTGATCCCTTTGATACTCAAGATCCTATCTATCTCTTAAATATACTCAATGACCTGGCCTCCACAGCCTTCTGTGGCAATGAATTCCACAGATTTACCACTCTCTGGCTGAGGAAGTTTCTCCTTATCTCTGTTCTAAAAAGTTGTTCCTTTACTCTAAGGCTATGCCCTCAGGTCCTAGCCTCCTCTACCAATGGAAACTTCTTCCCAAAATCTGTTCTGTCCAGGCCATTCTGTATGTTTCAATTAGATTCCTCCCCTCATCCTTCTAAACTCCATCAACAAACATTCCTCATATGCTGAACTTTTCATTCCTGGGACCATTCTCCTGGACTTCCTCTGAACCCACGCCAGTGCCAGTACATCCTTCCTGAGGTATGGGGCCCCAAACTGTGAGCAATACTCCAAATGTGGTCTGACCAGAGCACTATATAGCCTCAGAAGTAAAGTCCTGCTTTTTTATTCAAGTCCTCTCATATAAATGCCATCATTGCATTTGCCTTCCTATCTACCAACTCAACCTGCAAGTTTACCTTGAAAGAATCCTGGACTAGAACTCCCAAGTCTCTTTGCACTTCAGGCTTCTGTGGCAATGAATTCCATAGATTCACCACTCTCTGGCTGAGGTCAGCCAGGTGGTCCTTGTAGAATGAGTTCCCTGGTTGGGGCTGTTAACCTGGTCCAATCAGGGAGTCCTGGCTGACAGATAGAAACAAGAGAGTCAGAGGTTCTGTTCACTCTGAGAGCTGGCTCTGAGGGAGATGGATCAGGGTCAAGGGCTCTCCATGTGTAAATAAAGGGTGACTTGATGATGGAATACTGGCCTCTTTGGAGTTATTTCAGGTTCCAGTCACTCTCTCTGTGTACATGGTATCCATTCACTGGCAGATTCTATGGAGTCCAGTCAAAGGAAAATATCAACACCATGACCTGGCTTTTCCTGTCCGCTCCGTACATGCTCCATTATCCAGGACAGTTGCAAGTATGGGATTCTCGAAAGAGGGCAGTTAGGTCAGAGATTGGTGCACCTGTTTTGGGAATCAGGGAGAGTGGGATCAGACTGGGAAAACACTTACCGCAGCAATCGTGTACCAAAAGCTGTTGTTTCCCACTGGTACACTTGTGTGTTTCTGACAAGCAGCAGCATTAAGCAGCACCCTGAACCCGGCTCTGATCTTTTTGTTGCAGGTGGGGACCGCAGCAGTGCAGGGAGCACAGGAAGCGTGGCCAGCGTTCGGAGCTCAGGAAGTGGACAGAGTGCAGGAGGCACCGCTACAGCCTCGGCTCCCGAAGGGAGTAAGGTACTTTGAAGTTTCCACTGGAGATCTTACTTCAGTAGATAAACTACTTTCCATACCAGTGATCAGAGGCCATGGACGTTACATGGAGGAAATAGTTAAAGTGAAGGAATATGATGTGACTGTCATGTATTCATGGACTACTATCCTATGACGTGCTCTTTCAGAAGTGGCATGTATTCCTCATTGTATTCTCGCTCACCGAGTGCCAGAATGAGGTTCTGTATGTGGGACACAGCCACGTACAAAACGCTGGAGGCTGAAAATCTGAAATAACAAACAGCAGATGCTGGAGAAACTCAGCAGGACCTGTGGAGAGAAAGCAGAGTTAACGTCTTGATACCAGTGACCCTTCTCTAGACAGTCACCGAATGGACCTACTGAGTTTCTCCAACAACTGCACCACAGTTTCTTACATCCTACAGGCTTTGGTTATTTCATTCACCTTATGATTCGCAACAATAAATGTCCAAATTGATTTTTATAAGTTTGTTCACGGGGTGCAGGCATCACTGGCTAGGTCAGCATTTATTGTCCAGTCATTGTCATTGAATGAACCCACATTGTTGTGGTTCTAGAGTCACATTGGTAAGAATGGCAGATTCCCTTTGCTAAAGGGAACAAGATGGGTTTTTAATAACAATTAACAGTGTTTCTATGGTTACCATTGGACTAGCTTTTTATTGAATTTGCCCTGCCACGATGGGATTTGAACCAATATCGCCACATGTAGGAAATGAGGGTCCTAGATTGCTAGTCCACTAACATCACCAGTGCACCACAACCTCTGCCTCCCTTCCAAACTTACCCAGGCTCCAGCTCACTCTCTGCTCTGCCCTTAACCAGCCATGCTCAGACAGGGTTGTCATGACAACTAATCCCGAAGACCTTGATCAGAATCAGCCAGGGAAAGCTGCTGTTGGGTCACTATGGCCGGGTTTCCCATAGGAGCTGAAATCTTGGGGTCAAGAGCTCAAAGGTAGCTGTGACCATTGAGAGACACCAAGTGCATTATAACAGCCGCGCCCTTGCCCTAGCAGGCAACTCACTGAGCAGTCGCTATGGGCTCACAATGGGGAAAGGTTTGGGAAGCACTGTGCTACTTGCTGTTGGCATTTGTGTTTGAGCTCATCAAGCAAGGCCAGCCCTGAGCCTGTCCTGTGACAGGTCAGATTGATTCTGGAATGAACCCTCAGTGCCTATAATGCTGTATGCAACACGCACATGAACCCATAGTTATTTCCTTCATCCTTTCATACCTCTCCTGCTGCCTGTTTGGCCATGCCCGCCATTATGGGTTTTGTTGTGAGTCATTTTCTCTATGACAACCTGGGCTGATTACCTTATGTGATGGAGGTGGGGACACCTCAGCAGCTCTCTACAGTGTGACCAAGATAAAATACTCTGTAGCTTGGGGACTAGGAGCTCAGAAGCTTGGAGGTTGGAAACACTGCAACACTGCAGTAGAAACAAAGCCAGAGATCTATATCCCTACACTTTCTCTATCGCGGTTAATGAATAATCATCCTTTGATCAGTAAGCTGATGAGTTGCCAATCTGGACATGATTGCCTCAATTTTGGAAGCTTTAAGATACCAATTAAAAACTCATTATCCAATTGGTGGGGGGTCTGTGCTGGCAACCAATAGAAATATAGTGATTGGGGAATAGATTAAAAAGAAACAGGAGATTCAGAATAAAAAAAATAGAAATTTAGTGATGATTTATCAATCTCCTGCCTGCAGTATATAATAGGAATAGGCCAACAATTGAAGATGACTTCATTTCATATTTAACTGCCTCTGAATACCATTATGATTACTGACATAGCTACACAATCTGGGGCTATTGTGGCATAAATGGTAGTGTCCTTATGTCTGAGCCAAAAAATTGGGTTGAAGTCCCACCTGCTCCAAAAGTGGTAATAATTCTTTTGAACAGGTTGGTTGAAAAAATAGCCATATGATCTGAAATACATGGAGTTTCAATTCTATAAATTATAGATATTCCTTTCCCAGAGCGAGTTTATCTTCTAGACTGATCAGACAAATTGCAATGTGACTCAATTAAGGTCACAGAAACTATACACATTGTCACTGTCGTTACCTGTGTTGCTATTTAAAATAGACTGTCCCTCAGAGGCTGCCTGTGTCCCTAACTTGAAGCTAGAAGGCCCAGGTTGAAGACCCACCAGCTGCAGAGGTATGTCATAAACAGGTTGATTCGAAAGTATGTAGACTGGACCCTTTAATTAAAACCCTCTCCAACTGCTTGATGTTAACAGTAGTATGGATGATTTGCCAGGTTTTTGTAATGTTTTGATCACCACTCACAGACAACTTAACAGGAATGTGGATGAGCCTTTAAGGGAAATTAATGTACATTAAGGCTTAAAATGTGCTGCCCCCTTATAAAATCTTCATTCTGACCACAAACTTCATCAATGCTTCTGCCTTCCCAAACTAAGGGAGCCTTAAAATATCTTCTTATTTGGCAGCGTGGAAGCAGAATGTTTATTTAGAGAGTGACATAAACATTAGATTGCACGAAAGTTTGGTTAGATTGCATGATGACCCCGCCCCCCCCCCCAGTCAGTACCATCGAGGAAGACAGCAAGCAAATATTGTATCGTGTAGTCTGCTCTTCTAAATAGTTGGGATGTGCAGGCCAGTGCGAAACGTGCTACTGCAAGGCTTGAGACTCATTGATAGTGGTGGTGGTGGTGGTGGTGGAGGGTAGGGTTGGAGCACTGGGGTAGTGTGGAGACAGCTCCATGCAAGACTCAGTGCTGGCCGAATAGCATCCTGCCCCATTTAGAGAGGAACCAGCCTCAGTCCTTAACATCTAAAAGCTGCTGCAATTCTCTTGGAGATGTTTGGCTTCAAGGTTCAGGGCAGCAATGGAGCTGCACTGATTATCAAAAGTAGCTCCATACAGTCATCAGCTCCTTGGCTTATGACCATCAACTTAACAATGTCCCCACTTTAAAACGATTGTAATTTTAACCATCCAATACATGAATGTTTCCTGTACTTACGAATGGCTACTTTAAATTGTGCTGCAACTTGTGTACAAACCAACTCGCAAGTGGGCTCGAGAACAGAACTCATTCACCACTCAGGGACTGCCTGTATTATCAGCCAAATGTTTGTCACCTCCTATTGCATAGTCACGGCATAATAAACACTCCAGAAGCAGAAGATTGGGAAATAAGATGTTGTGAATGTATTGTTGGGTTCCTAATCAGACCTGGAGCAAAACTCCAGAAACATGAGCTGAAAATCACACTGTCACAGCTGAGGAAAATCTAAATACAATTAATAAATCTGGAATAAAATGTGAGCCTCAGTAATAGTAATCAGGAAACTACCAGATTATTGTAAAAACCCATTTGGTTCCCTGATCTGTTTCAGAGGTGGAAACCTGTCATCCTTACCCTGTCTGGTCTACATGTGACTCTAGACCCACAGCAATGTGGTTTACTCACTGAAATAACCTCGCAAGCTACTCAGTTCAAGGGCAGTTACGGATGGACAGCAATTGCTAGACTTGCTAAACATTCTCAAAGGTGTAAAGGAGTAGTCAGTGGGTTATATATTGTAAGGGGCAAGGCATAACAGAGACCAATTTTTAGTACATTGGCTTTTGTGACAAATCGACCATTTATTAGGTCATGTTTACCATCCCCAGGTAGCAGTTATTGCTCATCTTGTGTTTATAAGAAGAAAAAATATAGGCACAGGAAGAGAACATTTCAGCGTGTTCCACGATTCAGTACAATATTCCACTGCAGAAAATGTGTTGCTGGAAAAGTGCAGCAGATCAGGCAGCATCCAAGGAGCAGGAGAATTGACATTTCGGGCATGAGCCCTTCTTCCGGAATGAGGAAGAAGGGCTCATGCCCGAAACGTCGATTATCCTGCTCCTTGGATGCTGCCTGACCTGCTGTGCTTTTCCTACAACATATTTTCAGCTCTGATCTCCAGCATCTGCAGTCCTCACTTTCTTCTAGAATATTCCACTGCAACCTAACTTTCCTATCCAATTCCCATATTCCTTGATTTCCTTCATGAACAACGATCTCAGTCTTGATTGTACCCAATAACTGAACATCCACAGCTTTCTGTGGGAGAGAATTCCAAAGATTCACAACCTTTCTGAGTGAAGAAATTTCTCCTTAGCTCAGTCTAAAAGGCTGATTTATCCTGAAACACTGCATTCTAGACTCTCCAGGAAGGAAAAGCAGCCCCTCAGCACCTACCTTGTAAAACCCTCCCAGGATCTCATATGTTTGCATGAGATCACCTCTCATCATTTTAAGTACCAGCACAGGCCCCTCCCATTCAATCTCTCCTCATAGAATAGTGGTCTCATTGCAAGAATCAACATCGTGAATCTTTGACGCATTCTCTCTGAGGCAAGTATTGAGTATACTGCACAGTACTGAAGATGTGGTCTCACCAAAGATCTACATTGCGTTATTTTCTAGAGCTAAATAGTCCTTGATTTCACAACAATGAACTGGACTCCCATGGACACCAACGCACATAAGGATGGTAGGTTTTGGATCCCTGAGGATATGAATGAACCAGATGGATTTTCACTCCAGTCTGACAACAGGATCACTTTTGTGATTGAATGTCCAAACTTCCCATGGTGAGATTTGAACTGCTATGCTCTGGGATGCCTGGCCTGTAGCATAATCATTGAGCAAATGTACCAACATATTATATATCAATACAACTTCATCACCTTTTACAATCCCTTATACATGTGCAACTTCCTAATCCAAAGCTATTGCCTTTTTGTAAACGGTAACTTTCATTTACCCTCCATATGCTTTCTGATGCTACAGACTAAACATGTAACCACCTGAGAGAATGTCTGTGACTTTAAGGAGAAAGGGGATTTAGCACACGGAAGGCAATTCACTCACCAGGAGCTGTCTCTGTGTCGCGCAACCTAGAGCTATCCCTTAAATAGCAACCAAACTGAAGGGAAGCTGTTTTTGCAGACATTGTGACAGAATGGGAACACGCTGAAGTGCCCTGAGCTGTTGTAACCACAACTGTTTCTGAAAGAAACCTGCCGCCCATCCTCGGCTGTGTCTCTTCAACCTGGAAAGATTCTTTTTATTAAGATGCCAACAATCATTGTTGATGCCGTCGGTGGCTCTGCCAGAACAAACCTGAGCTGTTGTCTTTTTATAAATGTTACAGTTACTACAAACAGTGCTAACTCCGAAGGGATCCGCACCAGAGACTGCAGGAGGTGAAGGAGTCACCAAGTCAGAGCAGCCTGCAGGTAGGCCTTGAGCTTTGGGCCTTTTCAGTAAAGTGCAAGTGAAACTGTTCGCTGCATCATTTAAAATGTCTTCAGTGGGGACACAAAGTGGGAAATGAGTGAACAACTTGCAGCATGTTATTTGTGTTCCATTCCATTTATGAGGAGACTGACAGATTGGTGAGTATATACGCTGCAAGGAATGGACTCAGATGTTACTGTTTATACATGAGCTCTGATGTGGTAACATAATATAATTGAGCAATTTATGATAAGACATTACATTGATGAGATTTATTGTGTATTACTGGGAGATTTAATTTGTCACAAAGATAACTTTAATCGCTTTTAAAAATTAATGTATTTAATTCATGCTGCGGTAAATGGGTGCCTGAACTTCTTACTGCTGCATGCCAATTCCTCCTCCCCTCTCCTCTAAGATGAGGATAATTTCACCAGCCACCTGATGTGTGACTTGACATGATGGAATATATGCATTGATTTTGGGAATAATTCCAGTTCGATTAATAAGGTAAATAAGCTGCATTTGCTTTTCTCTCTTTTTACTGCTTCAGAAAGTGGGAGCTATTTCATAAGCAACTCACATGTCCTCGCACCTTTCTTCATGTGGTAGTGTTGACCAGTTACTTCACCTGGAGAGGCATTGCGGTGATCATTGTACTGCCTTGCCACAAGAGATGCTGGATACCAGATTATTTAACTAACACCACCACTGTCTGCACCCTGCAGCCAGTGATATACTGCCCAACTGTTCCCAATCACAAGTTATTGCTCAAGCAAAGCTTGACTCTAGTAACTCCTGCTGGAAGGTGCACACTGCAAGTGCATGGGGCTATGAGAATGGAGTGGTAATGTCACTGGATAGTCTGTAACTAATGTTCTGGAGATACAGGTTCAAATCCCACTTTGGCAGCTGGTGGTAATAGAATTAAATTAATATTAAATCTAGAATTAAAATCTGTAATAGAATCATTAAACTCACCTTCATCATTGTTAAAACTCAACTGAGGGACACTTGTCATCTTGACCTCGCCTGGATTTGACTTGAGATTCTAGGTCCACAGCACTGTGGTTGACTCTTAACCATCTTTTGAAATGGTGCGAAGACCCTATTCCATTCAAGGGCAATTAGGGATGAACAATAAATGCTGAACTTGCCAGAAATGCCTACATGTCATGAAAGAATGAATGCAAGTACAGGCAGGCATGGAGGCCTTATCATTCATCTCAGAAATTCACCAAACGTCCTTAGACAGCACCTTCCAACCCCTGACCACTTCCATCTAGAGGGACAAGGGCAGCAGGTATTGGAAAACCACCATCTGCAAGTTTCCCTCCAAGCCACTCACCACCCTGACTTGGAAATATACTGCTGTTCCTTCACAGATGTTGGGTCAAAATCCTGGAATTCCCTCCCTATTGCATTATGGGTCAACCCACACCAAGTGGACTACAATGATTCAAGAAGACAGCTCACCACCACCTTCTCAAGGGCAATTAAGGATGGGCTGTCAATGCGGGCCAACCAGTAATGGCCAAGTCCCACAAATGAATTGTAAAAAGTCTCAGATGTGTGCATTTGGATGATGTGCCAATGGGCAGCTCTTATCAATGGAAATGTACACGCACTTTCATCATTCCAGCTGATTGATCATGCTGGATAAGTCAGTCCCTCGAGTGAATAGATTGATAGACCAGAAATTTTATTTTTGAAGATTGGTCAGCCAGAGAACATGGTTTACGCAATGGTGCCAATGTACTTTAAAATAAAAAAACATAAGTTTATTCCACAGTGAAATAAATAAAACAAAGCTCTGTATGTGTGACAACCTGTAAAGATTGTATCATAAGCATAAAAAAAAGTTTTAACCCTTATCCCCAGCAATGTTCTTTACAGATACTCAACCCCTGTTAGGTAAGATGCTTACCGTCTCTCTCTAATTTCTTACTTAACTGACGAGATTGTAACATTATCTCTTGGTGATTTTCTGTACATTCACCAGATGTGGTTGGTTCTGTATCTCCCCAAGACACACATTCTCACTGAACTCTAGGGGAAACCCTTAGTGCATTTTCCAGTTACATTGACTGCTTTGCAGCTGCTGACCGGCATATGCGGTGGTATCGTTTTCTTCTGAGCTCAATCTTCTAGCCACTGATCTCTTTCTTTTCTGATTTGTAAAAGTTCAAGTTAGTAAGTTTGCAGATGACACCAAAATTGGAGGTGTAGTGGACAGTGAAGAGGGCTGAAAATGTGTTGCTGGTTAAAGCGCAGCAGGTCAGGCAGCATCCAAGGAACAGGAAATTCGATGTTTCGGGCATAAGCCCTTCATCAGGAAGGGCTTATGCCCGAAACGTCGAATTTCCTGTTCCTTGGATGCTGCCTGACCTGCTGTGCTTTAACCAGCAACACATTTTCAGCTCTGATCTCCAGCATCTGCAGACCTCATATTTTACACTTAGTGAAGAGGGCTACCTCAGATTACAACAGGATCTGCACCAGATGGGCCAGTGGGCTGAGAAGTGGCAGATGGAGTTTAATTCAAATAAATGCGAGGTGCTGCATTTTGGGAAAGCAAATCTTAGCAGGACTTATACACTTAATGGTAAGGTTCTAGGGAGTGTTGCTGAACAAAGAGACCCTGGAGTGCAGGTTCATAGCTCCTTGAAAGTGGAGTCGCAGGTAGATAGGGTAGTGAAGAAGGCGTTTGGTATGCTTTCCTTTATTGGTCAGAGATTGAGTACAGGAGTTGGGAGGTCATCTTGTGGCTGTACAGGACATTGGTTAGGCCACTGTTGGAATATTGAGTACAATTCTAGTCTCCTTCCTATCGGAAAGATGTTGTGAAACTTGAAAGGGTTCAGAAAAGATTTACAAGGATGTTGCGAGAGTTGGAGGATCTGAGCTACAGGGAGAGGCTGAACAGGCTGGGGCTGTTTTCCCTGAAGCATCGGAGGCTGAAGGGTGACCTTATAGAGGTTTACAAAATTATGAGGGGCATGGATAGGATAAATAGACAAAGTCTTTTCCCTGGGTTCAGGGAGTCCAGAACTAGAGGGCATAAGTTTAGGGTGAGAGGGGAAAGATATAAAAGAGACGTAAGGGGCAACTTTTTCACACAGAGGGTGGTACATGTATGGAATGAGCTGCCAGAGGATGTGGTGGAGGCTGGTACAATTGCAACATTTAAGAGGCTCTGGATGGGTATGTGAATAGGAAGGGTTTGGAGGGATATGGGCTGGGTGCTGGCAGGTGGGACTAGATTGGGTTGGGATATTTGGCCAGCATGGACGGGTTGGACCGAAGGGTCTGTTTCCCTACTGTACATCTCTATGACTCTATGACTCTAACTTGGTTCAACTTAGTCTGACCAGGTAGCTTGTCTAGTTATTTAGCCTAAGTTGCATGATTTATTGAAAACGCTGTCTTCACCAAATTCTGAAAGAAATTGTTTCTGGCCCTTTATAAAATTTTCAGAGAACTAAACATCAAAAATCCATTTCTGTCTAAATACAAGTTCCCCCAAAATAATAACACTCTATTATAAACGTTCATCACAAAATTAAAACGATATCTTTAAAAGGCATTTTGATTTTTGATTAAAATTTTCTCATTACTATTTGCAGTTTACTTTAAATGCGATAATATGTTTACATTAACCACACAATGATATTCTATGCATGTTCATGTTGTTTGGCTCAATATTTGCTCTTAAATTCACATCCACCACAGTATTATCTCTTTTTGCTACACCACAAATGTCTCTTGAAATATTGTAACATTCAGAGTTATGGGTTAACTGCTGTAAAGTGGGACTAGTGCAGATTTAGAGTAGTTCTGAAAAGCAGGCCTAAGTGAGCCAAAGGGTTTCTTCGACACCGTATGATTCTAATAATGGTTTTCAAAATGTATGGTTTTAACATTAAACTGTGACAAAACAGTTCTCAGGTTGTTATAAAATTATTCAAGGAAGTTGAAGATCATGTAAATTACAGCCTTTGCAGAAATGTTGAATTTATAGATTTCAAAATGTTGCAGAGCCAGCACCAGGTTTGGTATCTGTTTCCCCACTGATGAATATTTCTGTTGGCACAAATTCAATTCTGTAGAGAAATAACTGAGTAGTTGGGTGGCCTGGTGGCTCAGTGATTAGAGCTACCGTCTCATAGCATCAAAGACTTGGGTTCAATTCCACCCTCAGGTGATTGCATGAAGTTTGTACATTCTTCCCATTTCTACATTGACTTCTCCCACATTCTATGGTTTCCTCCTATGGTCTAAACATGTGCAGGTTAGGTGGATAGATCACGCTGAATTGCTGATAGTATCTAAGGGTGTGCTGGCTAAGTGGATTAGCAATGGAAAATGCAGGATTACAGGTTAGATTGGGGCTCTGAGTGGGATGCTGTTTGGAGGGTCAGTGGGTTGAATGGCCTGCTTTCAGACTGCAAGGATTCTAGTTATTCAATGCCTATTTTGACCTTCAATCAAAGCACTGCACCAACTCTGACATTGCTGACATCAACAGCCAGGTTAAACAGCTTGGCATAATTTGATGCCCCTAAAACTGTTATGGTAGTCAATACAGCATTCAAGTTGTCAAAGACACTTCGAAATTCTGTTGACCATTCAAATGTTTAGCTTTTCTTTAACAAGCTTGTCAAAGGAACCATTAAAGTTCTGAAGATTAGAATGAACTTTCAATAACAACCTAATTTTATGTTTTGTCTTTGGCATGAGAAAATCCAAGATGTCCCTTGTATTTTGCTCTGTTAAGAGCTACTTGGTATTGTCCCACAGAGTGACCCAAATAAGTTACTTTGGCTGCTGAAAATGTGTTGCTGGTCAAAGCACAGCAGGCCAGGCAGCATCTCAAGAATAGGAGATGCTGCCTAACCTGCTGTGCTTTGACCAGCGACACATTTTCAGCTGTGATCTCCAGCATCTGCAGACCTCATTTTTCACTCGAAGTTACTTTGGCTGATCCACTTTTAATCAAATTTATGACCAAATGGTCTCTTTGTACTCAAACAATTTGTCAAGTGTTGTAAACATTCTTCTTTGGTTTGACTGAATACCTCTGGATACAACACAGTTAGATTATCCTTTGATAATCTTGTTGTTTTCTTTTTGCTGCATCTTCTCATTCAAATCATATAACTTTAATAATGATAAAATCTGTCCGGTGTGACAAAATCTGATATTTCTTGGGCTGTATCAGTTAAAAAGAACTTACTATTTTCCTTTGAAAAAGTCAAATTTTGAAACAAACCATCCTTGTCCAGTCATCACAATGCAATTCTTCAAATGTGAAATCCGGTATGAATGCAGCTTCATTACTCTGTTGATTTTGTGATTATTGTCATATAATTATTGTGATCCATTTAGTTTCAGCAACATCACAATAAGTGAGCTTCAACTACTATTTCTCAGTTTAATAACATCATTGGGCATTACGAATTTGAGTTATTCTCTTTCTTTGGCAAACATCTCTAGATTGAGTCAATAAGTATATTGTTTTATGGGTAATATATCCCCTACATTAATATGATGCATAGCCAAGAATATTTTCCTGTCCTGTTTACAAAAATTGGTTTATTAGTTTATTTGTCTGTATAGCTTGAGTAAGAAACTGTGTTACTTTTCTGGAATAATCTACCTAACTTTCCCAGCATCTCCATATTATTTTTAGATATTAGATTAGATACCCTCCAGTCTGGAAACAGGCCCTTTGGCCCAACTAGTTCACACCGACACTCCACCACCCAGACTCATTTCCCTCTGACTAATGTACCTAACACTATGTGCAAATTACTGTGGCCAATTCACGTGACCTGCACATCTTTGGATGGTGGGAGGAGACCTACACAGACTCAGGGCGCATGTGCAAACTCCACACAAACAGTCGCCTGAGGCAAGAATTGAACCTGGGTCCCTGGTGCTGGGAGGCAGTAGTGCTAACCACTGAGCCACTGTGCCACCCTTATCCAATCGTTTCTTATTTCTCTTATTATCCGAATTCACTTACTACATTTTTCACCACTGTAAAGACACCTGTTTTGAGGATCCTCCCTGTCATAATATCATGAATATATCAACGTGACATAACATTTTTCACATCATTAAATTTCTTTTTGATTTGATAAGGTCCAATGAACCTTACTTTTAGTGGCTTCCCAGAGACAGGTACGAGTATTAACAGGTAAGTGTACTGACACCTTCTGTCCTTGCATGGGATTTTGGACTGCACAAAACACTACACAGGACAAACAGGAAGACAGCTAACGATCTGTATCCATGAACACCAACTAGCCACGAAACGACACAACCAGCTATCCTTAGTAGCCACACACGCAGATGACAAGCAACATGAATTCGACTGGGACAACACTACTATTATAAGACAAGCCAAACAGAAAACAGCCAGGGAATTCATAAAGGCATGGCACTCGTCCACAGATTCAATCAATAATCACATCGATCTGGACCCAATATACCGACCACTGCAACGGACAGCTGGAACTGACAACCGGAAGCGTCAGATTCAAACCAATACAAATGCCAGAGGAAAGATCACAGAAGCGCTCCACAGGAGGCTCCCAAGCACTGAGGATGTCACCTAGATAGGGGACGAAACATCTGCAACACAAATTCCCAGCTCGGCAAACAGAACCACAACAACGAGCACCCGAGCTACAAATCTTCTCACCAACTTTGATCTTAAATTTATTTGACAAGCTTCAGAGGTAAGTTGTTAAGCATTGAGTATTGCTCTTTTAACAACTTCACAGTCTACAGATTACCCTTCTAACAAACTGGTGAACACATTCATAGCTATAACCTGTAACATGAAGGTCAAAACATCTTCCAGCCACTCTAACTTCCCAGCTACCTTTCAAATGAGGTGACCTATCTTTCAGGTTGTATGTGTTATGATGATGTAGAAGTGTACTGTATGTTTACGAGAGTTAAAAGCTAGCAGAACTACCTGACAGCACCAAGTGTTCTGAACAAGGTACAATGTCACCTTTTGGTTTACAAGTCACGTTTCTTCTTAGAGGCTATCTTCAAGCGCCAAAACTGTACAGGTCCACCCCTGGCACTTTAACGCATACACGACATTCATGGTGATAACAGTCTTGCACTTGGCATGCTCCGTGTAGGTGACTGAATCCCTGATGACATTCTCCAGGAGCACCTTCAACACCCCACGCATCTCCTCGTATATGAGGCCAGAGATGCGTTTGACACCACCAAGGCAAGCCAGGCACTGAATAGTGGGTTCAGTGATCTCTTGGATGTTGTCTCAAAGAACTTGCTGTGCCACTTCACTCTGCCCTGCCCAAACCCTTGCTACCTTTCCCTCTGCCCGACATGATCCGCAAACCGCCTAGAAACAATGGCCTTACAACATCTTAATGTGTATGTCATGAACAATGTGTCAGAGACGGTGGTGTACACAGATCACAATCCACTTACATTCTTAGAACACTATAAAGACAAGAATATGAGACTATTTTGTTGGCGTTTTATGTTACACACCTTTAATTTAAAAAACGTACATGTTGCGAGTGGTAAGAATGTAATCGCAGATTTAACTGATAACGTTGAGATTAGATTTGTATTTGTTTGAAAAGAAGTTAAGGTCAACTTAGATTAAATTTATCTATATGTTCGGATAATGTATTTAAAGAATAGAAAAAAAATCTTTTCATTATGATGGGTTCATTTTTTCTTAAGGGGGAGGTGTTATAAAGGTGTAGAAGTGTACTGTATCATTAAGAGAGTTAAAAGCTAGCTGAACTACCTGTCAGCACCAAGTGTTCTGAATAAGATACAATGTAACCTTTTGATCCAGCAGCTAGTGTAGCTGGTTGCATGGAGACATAAAAAATTTTTGAATTAGGCCAATCTGTTTAAATTATACCCCAAAAAAAACCTCCAATCCAGTTTAAACTTACTAAATTGACAATATCAAAAGCCAATAACACAATCCGATACTTTGGGGTTATAAGATGGGGAAAATGTAAACAGTTGAGAGAGATTTGCTAAGCCTCCAACATCTGCAGACTGCCCGGAAAATTTGCTCTCTTAAAGGTACCTTAATCGATCAGTGCCCTGTGAAACAGAAATCCCTAAGAAGAAGAAAATCTACAGAGGAAGATACAAAGGGAAGATTTGACAGCTGCCGGGTTTTGAAAGTTGAATTTTAGTAAATCTTAATCAGGGGTTTATCGGACTAGTATTATAGAAAGGAAAATAAATGATAGGTTAGAGGAAAGAGTTGTAAATAGTTGTTGGTTAATTATTCTCTCTTAGACCTTTAAAATGATGTTAATTTTTATTTTAAGTAGTGACTTTTGGGAATAGTTCTTGGCCTCTCCAATTTTCACAGATTACCGCATGGGATAAATCTTTTCTGTGTTGCTGGTTTAAATTAAGCGAAGGGGTTTACCCTGTGTTGTAACATATGCTATTCATAGATTTCCAGTTAAACATAAAGGCATCATGAAAAACCCCTGGACGCCTGGCATAGACTTCTAAGACTTGGTATCGATGATCATAGATGTAAAGGTGAAGTCGCCATAGTCTCACAGACCACAGAGTTGCTCTCTTATTAAAGAAAGACAACTGGTGCTGGTTTAATCTGAATTTCTCTGCACTTCGGTTGCATCACAGCAACGGCAATGACAGCCCCTGCTGTGGCTGGATCCAACAGTCACCCTTTCAATGATCCTGCATGGTCAATGCAAGGAACAAAGCAGGTATTTATCAGTGTGAGCAGTCAGTGCTCTACATCACTTAGAAATGATGGCTTAACATAGTCCTCTGGACAGCCGAACCAGAGCACTCTGACAACGAAGGGCTGTGAAAAGCCTTGAGATCCCTTTGAGATTGGACCTTATTCCAAGAAATATATCAGCACTCATATTGCAGAGAGTTAGAGATTGCATGAAAACTAAAATTGGGACCTACCAGGCCCATCACACCCAGAAATGGCATAGTTACATGTAAGAACATGTTGCATTATACTTACTACACCAAGTGATAGGATATAAGTATAGTTGCAGGAGATCTAGCATTATTTTTGCACTTTCTGGCCAGCAGCTGCAATTTTTAAGGTCACCCTTGAAGAATTATACTTCACAGACATGACTATCTTTAACTTGCAGTGACCAATGAATGACACAATCAGGAGCGTTTGCAGCTCACAACAGTGGCCCTCTGGGCAATAAATGAGATGCCTTCATCCTGTGAAGGGGTTAGAAAGAACATTGGACAGTGCATGCCTTTCAGATGCCCAATGATATGTTTGCACATGGTCCTGTGTAACTGCACTATTGATGTGGTCACCTCTTGATCACCATCCTGAATCCTGACCATCAGAAGTGAAGAAAAGATAACACTGACTGTGCAATATGGGCATGGCCACAGCCATTTCCATTCATTGTTCACGTTGGGGAATTTCAGCGATTATGAAAAGCAACACAGCTCATACTTGGCACCCTCCCCACACATCCCATAACCTCCCAGGCGCTATTGGCTTTCCCCCTTTTTACTAAATTGACCCCTTCACCATCTTTGTCCCCTCAGCATCCCAGCTTGCTGACTCAAATCTCCAGTATCAAATCGCACCACTTTCCTACCACTGCTGTGTTCCTGTGGTAACCCTCCTTGATTTTCATTGTGCTGACCTCCTAGCCCATCCACTGACTAACTTGGACGGATGGACAGCTTCAACCCAGTGCAGACCCCTGAATGCTGAATGTGTGCATCCCTTGACTGAACGTGCGGTACTGACTGGGGACTGTAATGAGACAGGCTCTCCCCAGAGTCCTGACTGCCCAAGTGGACAACTGACTGTGGCCAAGCCATTGGACAGATTGCAGATGTCGCTTTGTCTCACTGTATTGGGACCCCTTGTCTGAGAGCAGCCCAGGTCCCCACCCCACCTTTGACTTGACTGAGGATTAATCTCCACATCGAGTCTGGCACATTGTTGATGCCCATACAGTGTGGGCTGCTGACACATGCTGTCGGTCTGCAATTCACTTCAGACCGTGCCATCCAGTTTGACTGGTCACTGTGGATCAGCACGACAAGCTGCCTGTACTCAGCAAGATGCAAGTACTTTGATCCTTTAAGATGAGGGGCCAAAGTGCCAAAAGGCAGGGCAGGGATGCTGCAGGAATTGAGGTAGGCACAATGTGAGTGAGCACTAAGAGAGCAAGTGAGCAGCCCTGAGATGATGCCTAACCCACACTGTGAGCTGGGTACACACAGACTGTTATAGCAGCAACAGTCCAATTTGTAGTTGCATTCCAAGGTGATAAGGTGTAAGTGGATAGGAAATGTGCCTGGAGGGTGTTTAGAGACTGGCACAGGTCTATGGATGTGAGGTGCATGCGGTTGCTGCCCATGTAGTGTGCCCTGAATGTTGGAGCTGGGTGCCAGAGGAGCCAGTCAGAGTCACCAGGTACCTACTCTGACTTTCATGTTGGGAATTCTCAGTCTCAAGTTCCTGTTCTGCAGATGGGAAACTGCAATTGGATGAAGTGAGATGAGAGATTAATGGGCAAGATTCCATGCAAATAGACATGCTCCTGCTCACCAGTGAGAATTTCAGTTCACCATCCAACACTTGATTTGGAAAAGGGGTTCTTTCTTCCCAACATCAGGAAGCTCCTTGCTGGATTTCACCCCATTTCCACAAATTTCTCTCCAATGCTCACATTAATCAGGCAGGAAAGGTTTTGCCTCGATATATTGTCCAATTTTGAAATCCAATTGTAAGACTTAAGGATCTGGTCAAGTACAAATCCACAATAGATACAAGTATGTTTTGACAAGGTTCACAGATTTATTAAGTTATCAAAAGAAGTCCAACACAAATAGCATTTTACAAAGCCGTGCACTCAGCTCATTCACAATGGAATACCGGTCATCGGTTGACGGGAATACTGCCTGATGTGAAATTATTCTTCCACCTTTTTTCTTCACACTGTACCTTTGGAAAACAGGCCTCATTAACCCTTTGATAATGGTATCCCCCAAGTGTGGACTGGTTCAAACACATGGTTAGATTCTGTTTAGCCAGCTGAGGCACATACCGTGCACGAAACCAGAACAGAGGTGCTCTCTCTATCAGTAAAGATTGGATAAGCTTGATTCTTCCTGCTTAAGGTGAGGTCAGATGGATATCTTTAACATTTGGAAAGGATTTGATGGGGTAGAATTGGGGAGCATGTTTCCATTTACAGGGAAGACGAGAACTTGGTGTGATAAATATAAGTTAATGCGACAGAAAACTCAGGAAAACCTGCTTAGAAAAACTGGGGCTTACTGACACAGAGAAGAGTTGAGATTGGTAATTTTTTAGATTAGATTAGATTACTTACAGTGTGGAAACTCAACAAGTCCACACCGACCCGCCGAAACGCAACCCACCCATACCCCTACAACATAGATGTGTTGATTTTTTTAAAAAGATGCATTTATATTGTGCTTTCCATGACGACTGAAAAGCTCGCAGCACTTTGCAGCCAATTAAATACTGTTAAAGTGAAGTCACATCATACATTATTCAAACAACACAAGAGCTTATTTGTACAGAGCAAACTCCCACAGACAGCAGTGTGGGTAATAACCAGATAGTTCATTATTTTTTGTGATATTGACCAAGAGACAAGTGTTTGCCTGAACACGGGGAAGATCTCCCCTGCTTCGAAATAGTGCCACGTAACATATTGCATCCACCAAAGCAGACAGATGCAGCCTTGACTTAATGTCTCATCTACAAGACAGCACCTCTGCCAATGCAGCACTGTCTCAGCACTGCACTGGAATGGCACTGGAGTTAAACTTGAACCTAGAGCTAAGTGGCGCAGAGGCACAAGATGTACCGAACAGAGTGATGAGTGGGAAATGAACGAATGGTTTTGCTGATAGGGTGAGATGAAGATAAGTGGGAGGAGATTCATACACCTCACAAACACCAGCGTGCAATGACCTGTTTGCACGCTGTCAAATCTATGCAGTTCTAGTTTAGGTTTGATGCATGCACAAAGATGTAAATGTGGCCTGTTTGATATTCTCGATTTGTTTTGTTGCAGGAGCTGCCCGGCACCAGAGCGGATCCAGCTGCCCCTTGGCAGAACAACCATACAGTGAGCCACAGCTGAAGAAAGCTGAGGCACAGTCAGAAACGAAGGTAAGTAAGTGTGGGAGCCACCGTGATAGAGACTCTCTAAATAAAGCTGCAGTGGTTCAGAGCTGTCAGCCTTTGGTTTCCACGCCTCTCTCTCTTTCTCTCTCTCTCTCTCTCTCTCTACCTCTCTCTCTTTCTCTCTCTTTCATTCCACGCAGTTAAATCTCTGGTGAGAGCGGAGCAGGAAGACGGTGAGTAATCGTTTATTCTTGTAAAAGACTTGGATCTGCTGAAATTCCTTTCAATGAGCTGACAGACATAACCAATCCAATTTACATTGCATTTCACTTCATTGTGAGACTGATGTACAGGTTTTTCAAGTGAGTAACTGTCGCCTTTGAGAATGTGCTCTTAACCCTTCCCTGACAAATGTATTTGCACGGTACCTTCAATAAGAATGTGCCGAGTCTCCCACAGTATTGGCGGGGCTCGATGGAATCCCACACGACCCTAAGGAGGCCAATCAGCCCATCATGTCTCTGCTCACTCTTTGAGAAAGCCATTGGCAATAATATAAAAGTTGTTTCTCAGTCTTTCTACTGACCCACTCTAGATTGTGACATTCTGTTCTTTATCCACTCGTGGCTCATGGTTGCTGTTTGTGCCATATGAGAGCAGCCACCAAGTGACAGCTTGCCTAGCAATAAGGCCCCGAAGCCATGCCAAGAAAACAAACAGTGCATCTGCTGCTCAGGGGCTGTATTATAAAATCAAACATTCCACTTGCTGCCAATCGGTTCTCTGGGAAAGCTGAAAGACTTCCTTGTCTTTTGGACAGTTTCCCTGTAGTCAGAATGAACTTTCAGTCTCCCCTCTGGGATTGTATTTAATCATGTACTTATTGATATTATTAAGACAAGCTGCAAAATTGGTATCACAAGAAATGACTGAGTCTCAGACTGATCGATGCCAGATTCATGTATGTTCCTGTGGCTACTTTGCTCTATTTGATGGTTTGGCTGAAGCTGCTGCTTCTAGTCCCTTTAATCTGAGTGTCTTGGTCTCATGTATGTGATACTTGACCAGTAATCCAGCAGATGTGAATCTAAATTCCACAGAGGCACATTGTGAATTCAGTTAATTAAATCTGGTAAAATTACACACTGCAGAATGACGGTGAAATCAGCCAGAATTTTGTAAACATTTAACTTGTTCATTAATGTCCTTAAGAGAATGTGTCACATCCTCAGCTGCTCCCACACAACAAACAACCAACTAAACACGTTACACACACCCACACACAACAAACACCCACCTACACACATTACACACACCCACACACAATAAACACCCACCTGCACACTCACACACACCCACATACAATAAACACCCACCTCCACACTCACATACACCCACACACAATAAACACCCACCTGCACACTCACATACACTCACACAAAATAAACATCCACACACATTACACACTCACCTCCACACTCACACCCACACACCCACACACATTACATGCCCACCTACATGTTCACACACACACCCACACACAATAAACACCCACACATATTACACACTCACCTCCACACTCACACACACCCAGGCACAATAAACACTCACCTACACACCCACCCACTCACACTCACATCCACACACAGTTACACCCACACACAATCTCACCCACACAAACTCCATACTCACCCATACCCACACAAACAACACACGCATATTATTCACACACCTACACCCACCCAAACATACCTACACTCACAGTCACACTACACATCTGCACACATACACTCACACTGACACACACGCACACCTACCTACACACACACTCACACCCACCCACACACTCACACGCCCCTCCCGCACACACATACCTACAGACATTAATATCCACGCAAACCCACCTGCACAAAAACCTCCACTCACACACTCGCACTTATGCACCCATCTATATATAAACCCCCACATGCGCTCTTACACAAACCTACACATGCACACACACCAACCTACACACGTATCTCTACACACATGCCTACACATCCATTCATCTGCCCACCTACACTCACACCTCCCCAACCATACACACACCCACACACCTGTACAACCATACACCTACCAACCTATGCACCTACACACAGATGCTGACCCACTTACACAGACACACACACACACACCATCAAACACATACAGTTATTTGCCCAAATATACACATGCACACACATGCATGTACACATATTTCAGACACATGTTGTATTCAAACACACACTTGCATGCATGCATACAAGCTCAAAGAAACAGAGTAATCTGCAAATTACTTAAGTGGAAAACAGAATATAGGTTAAACAGCTGAAGTGATATTAACATAAGACAATTGAAGACACTGTGAGAGTAAGTAATGACATCTGTAAGACATAGAGATTGTAAGATGTTGTAGTGGAGCATTAGGAGGGAATATGGTTGAAATGGAAGCAGCACACGCTACTAAAACCAAGCAGACTCTTGTGGTATAGAAGTGCTGGGAAAGATGAAGAGAAATACATCAACCCCATTCTGCCAGTGGTGGCTCCAATGGCTCAAGGGTCTGAGACATAATGGTGGTTATTTAAAAATGCTCATGCACTCAAGGTTTGGCCTGCAGTTGGATGTGACCATGTTGAGTTCTGTTTCTCTGACAAACCAAGGCACCTTCAGTACAGTTTTGAATTCAGTACAATACATACAACAAGTGCTTGAAACTTGGACTGCAAATGGAACATGGTCGAAATTCCGAGCAGGTCAGGCAACATCTGTGCAGGAAGTGACAGAAGTATCAAACTGAAATTTTTGGAGAAGGCGATAGTCACACCCCCTAAAGCAGAAAGCAGGAAGTGACTCCACTTTGGCTGGTGACAGAATCCCAGGAGACATTGTGCCACTGATGGTCAGCAGCTCAGCAGCCTCAACAGCGCCACCAGTAGTGATGACTGTTGCCGGAACTGCAACCCCAGGATCAATCCAATTCAATGGCTGGAGACCGTTGATAAAAGGTAACTGGAATTGACAACAATGTGTGGAATTTTGGGAAACAGTTAAGATTGCCTGATGGGAAAATTAGCCAACTCCCCAAAAAAGACGTAAACAAAATCTCCTGCGCACAATTCCATCCAGCCAACAACTGGATCCCTGACGCACTATGCTCAAATCACAGTCCATTCTAAAAATTTAGAGTTTGGATTCAGAAACCACACTTGTTAGTGTCCTCTGCAAGGGTTGAGAGGTCGCAGCAGCCAGCCAAGGGAGACAGATGAACCAAGGTTAAAAGCTTACCTTGTGGCACCTGTCGGTCTCTTAATGTTTGGGCTGCTGCACAATCACTGTTTTTGGTCCCTTTTTTTAAAGATTAGATTACTTACAGTGTGGAAACAGGCCCTTCGGCCCAACAAGTCCACACCGACCCTCCAAAGACTAACCCGCCCATACCCCTACACCTAACACCACGGGCAATTTAGCATGGCCAATTCACGTAACCTGCACATTTTTGGACAGTGGGAGGAAACCCACACAGACACAGAGAGAATGTGCAGATAGTTGCCTGAGGTAGGAATTGAACCCAGGTCTCTGGCGCTGTGAGGCAGCAGTGCTAACCACTGTGCCACCGTGCCGTCCCTTAATGAATTCACTGCAGGATGTTTGGTTTTTGCTCACAGAGCCAGGCAGAGAGGCCTTAGCGATCGGAAAGGCAGTTTGGTCATTATGAAAAGCAGTGCCATAGCATCTGAAGATCCTGTCCTAAGGCCTTGGAGCAACCATTAGGGAGGAGCCAAATGCAACCACTGCTCCTCCCCCACCTCGGCCCCGCTCCCAAAAACAACCCACTCAGCCCACAGGTTGATGCGGGCAAAATTCTCCTGGAGATTGAAAGTGGCCATTAACTGCCATTCAGCCACTATTCCCACTGCTGGAAAGATGTCATGGTGATAGAAAGACATTGGGCACCCCTCTCCACACTCCAATACAAACACACACATACAGACACACTGACACAGACACACACACATACATGCACACACAGAGACAGACTTACACACACACACACACGTGCACACAAGCAGGCATACATACATGCACACAGACATTCACACACGCCATTCATACACAGCCACACTCGCGTGCACACACACCGTGCACACAGACACACACATGCACACACCCACCCACACACAGCCGCACACATGCGCACACACCATGCACAAAGCCACACACACACACACCATGCATACAGACACACACTTGCACACACACCGTGCACACAGCCACACACATGCACACACCATGCACACAGCCATACACATGCGCACACCGTGCACAGAGCCACACACACACACACACACCATGTACACAGCCATACACATGCACACACATGACCACACAGCCACACACACACGCACACACCATACACACAGCCACATACATGCACACAGACGGACATACAGACACACACATACACTCTGTCCCCACTCAGACAAAAGGCTTTCTGAAACATTTTGGCAAAAGACCTGGATAATTCTGGCCAACATTTCAGGTCAGCACCAGTCAGTGACACTGTGAGGAACTGAAATCAACATACCCCGGCAGAACATAAAGAGGCCATCAATAAAAATGATAATCAGAGCCAGGGAAAGATTGATACCAATTAGCATTTTGATCGGTTCAAGGTGAGAGGTTAAGTCTGTGTATTCGTGCAATATCCAGTTACACAAATAGCTAGCAGTAGCTGTTTATTAAACCACTGACATCATCTTTCAAGGAGGGTGCCGATAAAGTTCAAGAAAGTCCTTCATTACCAGCGTGTCTTGCAGCATTAAGTTGTAAGTTTTTTTTTAAACTGACCTGTTCAAGGATGTAATGATACATCTCTGGAGTCTTGAACTGGGTCTTCTGGCACAGACGTAGGGACACTATCACTGTGCCACACGAACCCTTCATGTTGTAAGTATATCCAAAGCATGATATTTTTAAAGCCATTGGGCATATCCTATTGCAGAACAGATGCTTGATTATTGCTTGATCACTGTTAAAATTGAGTAAGTGTTTGAAATTGGATTGTAAAAATCAGCCCCTGCCTGGATAATATTGTCAATGGCCCGTGTCTCCCTCTCGCTGTAACTTGTTTCAAAATGAAAGCTGAAAGACAAACTTATGGATGTGTGTGTTGCTATGGGAACTACTAGAGCCTTGCTTCTATTCCTGTCTCTTCGTCGCTGGTCTTTGCTCCACTGCTGTTTTGGAAAAATAATTGATTATATGATGTCTCCTGTGAATGATCTTGGGTTAACCTGTGTGGGAAATAATAGTGTTAATGGCTGGGGCGGAATTTTGCTTCATTTCGAGCTGAACATACGTTGACAGAAAACTCCCATGTGAGTGAGGTATGACATATATCTTGCAGATTAATTGTTTAATTTGAGATTGGTTATATCAAAGAGTTATCGAATAGTTGATTGTTGATCAATGGACATATGGAATAGAGACAGGCAGTATTTAACCTCTGGCTTAATTAAGCATTCACAGAGAATTGGGAGTGAGTTACAGGCAGTAATTAATTGGTAAATTAATTAGTGATCCACAGATATGTGGGAGTGCTAGCACAGGCAGTATTCGATCACTGGGTTAGTTATTGTGATATATAGCAAGCAACAGGCAGGAACCATTGATGGGATAGTGAAGAAAATAATTATATGTAGACATATGTATCTTTAATGACCTCAGGATGTCAATTTATTCCTCTTTGAAGTGCTGTCATTGCTTTAATGTAGAGGAACAGCAGCTGATTTGTACATAGCAATGTCCTACACAATAGAAAGCCATTATTTCTTCTTGCTTCAATTATATTATTTAAAGACGTAAAGGAGTTGCTAAGTTTATCACTTTGCAAAAAAATGTCGAGAAACAGCCTCAGAAAAGGCTTATTTTTGATCAACTGAAGACAGATAGAATGAAAGGATAAATCCTGGAACTCAGTGATTACAGAGCAGGAAACTAACTGCAGTGATTATTGGAATTTACTTCAGACAACTAGGTTATGGACGGTGATATATCCCTGAAGGATCATGATGGACAATGGTATTTTTTAGTGTGGTTGTATTGAGGGTTAAGCAGCAAATCTCCCAGAGTGACCTGACAGTGCGATAGCTCAGTGGTTAGTATTGCTGCCTCACAGCGCCAGGGACCTGAGTTTGGTTCTAGCCTTGGGTGACTGTTTGAAGTTTGTACATTCTCTGCGTGGACTTCCCCCCCACAGTCCAAAAGTGTGGATTGGCCATGGGAAATGCAAGATTGCAGGGATAGTGTAAGGGGTGGGTCTGGGTGAGATGCTCTTCAGGGGGTTGGTGTGGACTTGATGGGCCAAATGGCGTGTCCCATATTTCTGTATTAGTGACCTGGAGGCTGGTTGTGGCCCCTCTCTTGTCACTCTCTGAAGATCTTTCATTCTTATGTCAGTACAATACTCAAGGACACATTGCTTTCTTATCTGAGTGACCTGACCCCACTGTCCAGATAGCATCTCCCAGCTTAGCCTCACCCCCTCGGTCCTCATGTCAAAGTGTCCCTTTTCTTCACTTCTACCTAGAGTTGTAACTTAGTAGGCTCTCAGTGAAAATAACCCCAACTCTGAGCATGTGCAAATCACAGTAAAGTCACTGGCAAAATGATCAATCTCTGAGGGAATCAATACTTGTAAATTTTAGTAATCCTGTCAAGCAAAAGCTGTTTGGCCGGCGTTACCCCGATTCTTTACTACCATAGCACTGAGTTCATTCTTTCACAAGGGGCGGATTCTGTCCATCCCCATTTCATGAACCCTCACAACAAACGTTCCTCCACACCAAGAGTTCAACATAACCCCATCCCCAAAACTTTGGATAGGAGCTGGTGGGGCGTGACCCTGGAATGTTGATCGGCATCCCTGTTGGAACTCCAAACTTCATAAACAGTCAGGAGACTGGTACATTACCTTTGATGATCTCTGGATAACTCAGAGTCAAAAAGTTTGGCGCTGGAAAAGCACAGCAGGTCAGGTAGCATCTGAGGCGCAAGAGAATCGATGTTTCGGGCATAAGCCCTTCATCAGGAATGTGGAGAGGAAGGGAGCTGAGACATAAATACGAGGGGTGGGGTTAGGGGTGGGGTGAAGATAGTTGGGAAGACGATAAGTGGATGCAGGTGGGGGGGGTGGTGATTGTGATAGGTTGCAGTGGAGGGTGGAGCGGATCGTTGGGAAGGAAGATGGACAGGTGGGATAGTTCAAGAGGGTGGTGCAGAGTTGGAGGGTTGGATCTGGGATAAGGTAGGGGGTGGGGAGATGAGGAAACTGGCAAAGTTGACATTGATGCTACGTAGTTGCAGGGTCCCAAGGCAGAAGATGAGATGTTCTTCCTCCAGTCGTCGGGTGGCTCGGACTTGATGGTGGAGGAGTCCCAGGACTTGCATGTCCTTGATGGAGTGGGATGGGGAATTGAAGTGTTTGGTCACAGGGCGGTGGGGTTGTTAGGTGCGTGTGTCCTGGGGAATTCTCTGAAACATTCCGCAAGTTGGTGTCCTGCCTCTCCAAAGTAGAGGAGACCACATCGACACCAACAGACACAGTAGGGGATGTGGTTAGATGTGCAGGAAAATCTCTGCTGGATTTGGAAGGATCCTTTGGGGCCTTGGACAGTAGTGAGGTGGGGAGATGTGGGTGCAGGTTTTATACCTCTTCCAGTGGCAACAGCAGATGCTGGGAGTGGAGGGTGGGCTGTTGGGGGGGCGGGGGAGGGGGTGGACCTAACAAGGGAGTCATGGAGGGAATGATCTCTGTGGAAATGCTGATAGGGGTGGGGAGGGACATATATCGCTGGATAACTCTGTACTCTTTAACGCAATGAGATAAGTTGTAAAGCATAATCACTGTGGGATTATGGGGACCAGGACAGCTGACTTGAGCACAGCAAGATCCCATGAAGAGCAATGTGTTCACAGAAACTAAAACAGTCTGTTTGTAGTGATAGTGGATAAGGGATATATTTGCCAGAACACTGGGAGAACTCTTTCCTCAGTGTGAAACCAGTGCTGTGGGTTTATTTACACTCACCTGAGAGGGAAGACCTTGTCTGAAAGATTGTATGTCTGACAGAGCAGCACTCCCTCAGTATTGTACCCTCTGTGATGATTTTGATCTGATGCTGTTGGAGTAGGCCCTGAATCCATGATCTCAGTCGACACTTTCAGCAAAGCGATGTATGAGAGCAGTGACATTTTTTAAACCAATATTTTCAATAAATTCTGTGTTAAAAAATTAATTATCGTTTGAATTTTATACCCATGTCATATTTAACATTTGCTTTGATCGCCTTAACTGGAGCAGCTTATCCTGACGAATGGACAAATACAATGATATCCTCTCTCCAAATACAATCCATTTCACTCAAATGACAGCCATTCCAAAATGGAATTGCTTCAATCTGCATACGCTTACTGGCCACTGGTATTCTACCAGATAATCAGTTTGTCAGATTAGCATGGCTATCGTGTACATTTTCATGAATTGCTTCAGAAAGATTTTGTTTTTAAATCATGCTCGTATTTTGAATGCAGGCACACACATACATCATTCAGTTGTCAATGTTACCTTACAAATGTGAAGCAGTTTTTTGCAAGGGGTTTGACGATTATGTTGTTAAAGGTCATATGCAAATCCACTGTTGTAATTGTACTCATTACCATTCGGTTTCTGTATTGGCTCACACCAAGATCAAATATATTATAAAGAGGGAGTTAGCGTTAGTGAGAAGGGGGTAGTATTTGCGTAGTTCTTCAGTCTCTAGTTTAGAGCCATTCATTGTGTCCCATTTGGCTGTGCACATTTGGAATGAAAACTGTCATGGTGTAATTAGAACCCCGTACCAATGGAGACATACTATTCATATGTATATACATGTGAATTAGAAGCAGAACCAGGCCATTTGGTCCATCAAGCCTGCTGCACCATTTAATAAGGTCATGGCTAATCTGTTTCTAATCTAATCACATTCCTGTATTCCCTGATGATCACGCCTCCCTTGTCACTCAAGAATCTAACTTGGCCCTCAAAATAGTCAATGACTTTCCTCTCTGGAGAAGACAATTCCACAAGCTAACATTTCTCCTCCTCTTCTTCTTAAATGGGAGACTGCTTAAACCGTGTCTCTGGTTCCAGCCTCTCCCTCAAAAGAGATATTCTTTGTACTACGGTATATAATTTAGGAATTACATTTGGGTAGGTAGTTTCCATCATAACCATAGGGACTGCTGTTACGATTAAGCCCAATTAATTCCACAAAGCCAGGAGATTTCTTGTTCTATGTGACTAAGTTCTAATTGCCAGTTCTGAGAGTCATAGAGATGTCCAGCATAGAAACAGTTCCTTCGGTCCAACCCGTCCATGCCGACCAGATATCCCAACCCAATCTAGTCCCACCTGCCAGCACCCGGCCCATATCCCTCCAATCCTTCCTATTCATATACCCATCCAGATGCCTTTTAAATGTTGCAATTGTACCAGCCTCCACCACATCCTCTAGCAACTCATTCCATACACGTACCACCCTCTGCGTGAAAACATTGCCCCTCAGGTCTCTTTTATATCTTTCCCCTCTCACCCTATATCTATGCCCTCTAGTTCTGGACTCCCCCACCCCAGGAAAGAGATTTTGTCTATTTATCCTATCCATGCCCCTCATGATTTTATCAACCTCTATAAGGTCACCCCTCAGCCTCTGACGCTCTAGGGAAAACAGTCCCAGCCTGTTCAGCCTCTCCCTGTAGCTCAAATCCTCCAACCCTGGCAATCTATTCTGAACCCTTTTAAGTTTCACAACATCCTTCCGATAGGAAGGAGACTAGAATTGCATGCAATATTCCAACAGTAGCCTAAACAATGTTCTGTACAGCCGCAACATGACCTCCCAACTCCTGTATTCAATACTCTGGTTATCACTTGCTGAGCCACAGGGCAGTTTGTATTGTTAGGAATGCTACCGTCAATACTCAAAGACCACATGCACACACAAGCATCAAGATATGTGTCATGAACAGGAGCGTTCCTCTTTGAGCTTCCTCTCCCCAGCCTGGGGACCTTGAAGTCTTTGCCAACATCCATAAGATTGTCCCAGCTGCGATCCAACGAAACCAGAGATGCTCTGACTTTTGTTGAGTAAGTTCCACATGGACAGTGACTTTGACAAAAGGAGCTCTTAGTTTCAATCCTATGAGTTATGGTGGGTATCAATGTAAACTGTGAACAAATCCACCGTTTCCTGAACTCCTCACCCCTGCATTTCATTCTCACCTCCAATACGTGGGAGGTGCTCTCAGGTTCTTCAACTTTATGGCAGATACCATTCATTACTAACTTCAAACATTTCCCGTTGTACTGTCTCCTCAATCAACCTTTTAGAGCCTCCCACAGTATACTTCCTACCATAGCCCTGAACATCAGGCACTCTCTCATTTGCAATCCACCTCCTACTCTTCTCCACGTTCATCCCATTCTGAGACTTCATGCTTTGACCCTTCAACCCTGTTTCCACCAGCCTCCCTCTCGTGTAACCTCTGTAGTTTTGTAACACATTAGAGTGGCTCTGTTATTCTTATGCATCACTTTTACTTTAGTTGGCAAAAACCAGAGAACAGATTTAAAGTTCAGTAGCCTAATGGAATGGTCCACTCATGATCTGATAACACAAAGCCATTCTTTATTTAGCTTGGCAGAGGGGAAGGATGTGGAATGATGGGACACAACAAAAAAGCTCGCTGAATTTCTGATTGCGCTCATTTACAGGTCAGTAATAGTTACAGGCACTGCCATGGGAACTTATTTATCTTGGGTCCCAAATCTTCAACAAGCCTAGTCCACTCAGGCCATGGCACCTTGCGTTGCCATAGCAGCTGGAGTTAGTCAAAGAAGACTTGAAAGATTTGTATCGGTCTGCAGAAAAATGTCTTCTTCCTTGACAGAATCTCCACAGGTTTGAACAAGGAGACTACCGAGGGAGAATGGAATCCTTAGTAATGATGAGGGTGCCCTGAGCAGTTTCAAAAAATGCAATGGATGCTCATGATTGTATGGCTGTCGTCATGTCAACCCATTCTTCCATCCAGTTGGCTCCATAGAGTTTCGTGCCTTACACATTCTCTCTGCAATATGACATGGTCCCTTTAACGTTATTGTGATGAGCTTGACTATCTCCAGTATTAAACAGATTTCTAGAGGAAGGAATGTCTTAAGGTTAGATTTTTACCGCCGAATTCTAACGCGCTTTTCACGTTCCATTTTTTTTTGTCATCCTTTATCCAGAGCCCAGAGACAGTTTATAACTGGCTTAGTGAATTCCAACTCCAGCAGTATGCTGCTAACTTTATCAATGCTGGCTATGACATTCCAACTATCAGCCGCATGACCCCTGAGGTAAGTCCACAAACGGCAGGAGGAGATAGCAGTTAAAAAGAGGTGCTGGTGAGCAAAATCTCTCTGTACGCTATTGGCCTCCAAATGGATCTTGTGTTGGAATGAAATGGCTGTGCCTGCTTCCTTAGCAGTAACAAATTGATTAAAATGGCAGACAAAACAATTTCTGACAAACTCAATAGTGGTTCATATGCTAATACCGCACACAAGATTTGTGCGCTAAACCTTAATGGAATAGAAGTACTAGGCTTTGTATTCATATTCCACTGCACATCATTTGAACCCGTAGGAGTTGAAAATTGTTCTCAATTATTCACTCAGAACAGCCTTAAGGGAAACTGCAGGCTTCTTTCCAGTGTCTACCTAATATGCAGAAGATAAGATTCCTGACATCCCGTATTAATTCATTTATCGAGTTTCATTTACAGATTTTCTTTTATTGAGGACTGTCATTGTTTATTACGAAGATCATTAGAAGGTTTTGTTGTGTAGTCTGACTCCTCATTCACTGCTGTTCAGGTATGCCTGCAATTGTCTCCCTTCAATCATCCTTCCTGACTCAGTGACTCATACTAATCATGCTAATCGTCTGTAATCTTCCACCACTCTCTTCAAAAGCAACAGAACCTATATTTTCAAAAGTTTAAAAACTCAACACCAATTGGGTTCTTTAAAAGCTGGTGTTTGATAAAGTAGGTCCAAGGACAGAAAGAATTGGGGTGAGAATCAGGGAATTACTGAGAACTGCCACTTTCTTGAATTACCGCCACTTGGCCGTATCTCAGCTGCAGTTAATGCCCTTTCTCCATTTATTTTAATAATCAGAGCTGTCTTGCAAGGTCCAGTTGTTGCAGCATCCACACTCTTTTGGGAAAAGAGAATTCCGCATCCCTGCTACCCTTAGTGTATTTGAAGGTGTTCCTTGGTTTCGTCCCTCAATGCCCTGGCATTGATTCTAACATTATGTCCTCTCCTTCTTGACTCTCGGACCAGTCAAAATTATTTCTCCAGCTCCGCTGATTGCATATTGATGCCTTTGGCGAAAAAGCCTCTAAAAATATATCGGTTTGGCCTGGCAAACTCTGCAAAGGCAGAATTACAAAAAGGTGCAACTTGTAGTTCAAAGGCTCCATGGAAAGAGCAAACAGTTCTGTAGAGCACCATTTAGTGGGGTTTTAATGGATAATGTCACATTGACAGTCAAGACAGCTGATTTTATACCACATTAAGGGTCAAACTAACAGTGATAAGGAGCAGATATCCACTGTCCAGATACAAGGTCCATGGCATGTTGTGACACCTTAAGTTTTAAGGTTAACCCAGCACTGAGTGGAATCTCATTTGAGACAAATGCTTTACATGTTTTTCTGCAGAGATAGATTTTTGATGACCAAGGGGCTAAAGGTTTACTGGAGATGTGCAGAAATGGAGAGTTGAGGTTAAAAGCAGATCAGCCACGATCTTATTGAGAAAAGGCTTGAAGGTCTAAGTGGTCTACTCTTGTTCCTTGGTTGTTTGTATATGCTTTTGAGGTCAGGCGGATGCTTCAGTTTTCTATGATATTTTAAAACTAAAGTGCCGGACAGTCTCTTAAAAATGAAACAAGCAATACTTCATGGCAATCTATTAAGAAATCTGCAGATCGGGAATGATGCCTGCACACATCAATCTCCCTGTGTATTTTGGCCAGGCAGTGGGTAGCAGAATAATGTCAACCAGGAATACCATGTGCCATCAGAAAGCAGCTGGTCTGCTCAAGCCAAAATCCTTCACAGTTCCTGTGCTGATGAAATGTTAAAATGAAGGTGCTGGGAATTACCCTGTATATTGAGTGGAAATTGTCTGAAGCCTGTGGTTTCCCTGTTAACAGCTTCATAATTGTTTAGGGAGACTCAAGATGCCTGGTTAATAAAGAAGTCAAACAGTCGAAGCTGCATTGAGCGTAGGCAGATGAAGTTGGAAAGTTGTGAGTGAATGGCACTGGGCTTTGTGTGTACAGTCAGGTTGGAATCGAGGTTAACCCGGTAGCAAGGCAGTAGCAACTCAAGATTAACCTTGATTTGTCAATGACTCTACATACAACTGTCTGCTGTACTTTCCTTCCTTCCTTCCTTCACACTTTGCCCTTGATCTTTCCCCGTTTTTCCCTCTCAAAGGCTCCCGTCTCCATTCACCCTCCTTCAGCTAAGAAGGAGGGTGAGTGTCGAGCAAGTGATGAACGTCTCCACAACTTTGGCATCAGCTCAACCAACAGGAGGCGTGCTGTCCTAGGGGCAAGACTTTCTAAACCAGATTTACCTGCCCCGAAGGTGAGACATTCTAACAATTTGAGGCATTCTGGTTCAACCCGCTCCCCGCCAAACCAACCCACTCAAACACTGACCTGAGGGTCTTACCTAAAAGCAGGGGAGTTACAAAATCCTGGAGTCATAACATTCCAGAAAGCCCGACCCATCCTTGTTGCCCCAGCCCCTAAACACAGTCTAAGACTGCCCTGAGACCACAGATTCAAGTGTTAGATAACCCTGAGGTTCCCAGCTTATTTATGGGGGAGTCTTTCAACGTACACCCACCAGGAAACAATGTAATACGAGTTTCGGAGTCAGACAAGAGCAATATTGAGCTTGGTTTACAACTGGCATTTCATCTGAATTCATGAGTATTCCCTCACCCCAATGTCTTGATAATTTGTGTTAAAATGACCATCCTTCCCCCACCTCACCATGATACTATGGACTGCTGTGGTCATCTTATCACTGCAATCCAGCACCTGAATCCAGAGCTTCGGAGAGGTTGCAGGTTACCTCCAGGCGCAGTTTAGACTGAGTTCAGATGGAAACTGTTGGCTCCAGTGTTGTTCCATGGTCTTTTGGTGGATAATTCAATCAAGTTCTTTGAGAACCGAAGTCCAGCACAATATGTCCCTGTACTGACTTCTTCTAGTCTCCACATATACAGTCTGCCCTCGGAGAGGTTATGGGATAGCAGCACTCAGACATTGGGATTTAGAGGTGACATTTCTTGTGCCTTCACAACCTAGAGATGGTGAGGCCACTTGCATCAACACTCTTGACTGTGGCAGACTCAATGCAGAGTGAGGCCAAATCTGAGATTCTGACACTACGAGGAACGTGCATCCAGCTGAATGGTTTTGAGAAGCTCGAAGGGTAATTTTCGACAAAGTCAACCAGTCAGGAAACTTAAAACATGGGAGAATAATAAAAGCAAATTACTGCAGATGCTGTGAGTCTGAAATAAAAACAGGAAGTGCTGGAGAAACGCAGCAGGTTTGGCAGGGCCTGTTGAGAGAGAAACTATATACATTTGTGCCACTATGTTATTGTGCCTGATGTGAAAGTGCGCATGCCTTATGCTTCCCACTGGGTGAGCTAGGTTAAAATTGTGGGTAAAAAATGAGGTCTGCAGATGCTGGGGATCACAGCTGAAAATGTGTTGCTGGTTAAAGCACAGCAGGTCAGGCAGCATCCAAGGAACAGGAAATTCAACGTTTCGGGCATAAGCCCTTCATCAGGAATGAGGCCTCATTCCTGATGAAGGGCTTATGCCCGAAACGTCGAATTTCCTATTCCTTGGATGCTGCCTGACCTGCGGTGCTTTAACCAGCAACACATTTTCAGCTAGGTTAAAATTGTGCCCTGCCATTGCAAAATAAAAGTGAAATTTTCCACTTGCGGACCTAAAACTCATCGGCAACTGTACCCTGAGGTGCTTGGGTCTCCATTTAAAATACCTGTTAACTCTGAACTTTTTTTTGACAGGACTGTGCTGTTGTGGCATTGTTGTGTTAAAACATATACAACCTGACAATTTAGCGAATCACTGTTGACCCTGGAAGGGTGTCATGGTTTGGCCAGCTTTTGAAGACCTGCTGAAGTGAACTTAGTAATTGTAAGCGATGGCCTAGCACTGCTTCCATTTGTGAGTTTCAGGTTCACCAATGGCATCTTCAATTGTAACAAACTCTGTGTTCTAGGATCTAACAGCAATTGGAGTAACAAAACCTGGACATAGGAAAAAGATTGCCATTGAAATAAATCGACTGAATCTCTCAGAGTGGCTGCCCAACTACCAGCCAGTAAGTCTTATCACATACTTCCGTTTCAAAAGGCTGTTCATTGACAACCAGGGGACAGTATGTCCTCAACCCTTCTTCCCACTAACCACACCACCACCCCCCCAACCCGCACCCCTAAACCTCACCCCCACCAGTACCCATCCATAGCATCTTCTAATCCTTAATCCAACCCTAACCCAAAACAAAATCATTTTTCCCATCTCAGTTGCCATCCCATCCATTCCAAAATGCTTGAATCTAATTTGCATTGTAAATCTTTGGCAAATGAGATTGATTCCTGGGACCCAAGTATGTGTTGGGTAATAATTAAAGATAACATATATTGTAAATTGATGGAAAGTGAACAGATCAGACTAAGCCTGGGAGAGAAAATTATGTTCACGATTTTTTGGGGCCTTATACTGTGATGGAACTAAATGTCATACCCTTCGCTGAACAGCTCACAACCCTGTGACATGTTATACAACAAAATCAAAACACATTTGAATAGAGGTTTTAAGTAGAGGGAAATTCGGAAAAAGAAACACTTGTCATTGACTTCAGTGGGATTGAAAATCATGACTAATATAGTTAATCAACCGATTCAGATATGTTACAACACACTTTTGGGAAAGGTAGGATTTGAACCCAGAACCTGTGCTAATGGTGCGCCTTAAGACCCTCTATGACAACAGCAGGTCCCTGACTCATTATCACCTGTTTAACACTATAATATAGGAATCACTACTGTAAAACGATCCAGGTCTTGCTAGTTTGCCTTCTGCCATACTGGTTATATGATGCTGCAATAATGGATTTGGTGTCCAATCACAGCAATCATTCTCTATCAATTGGCTAACGACAGACCCAGCAAAATGATGAAGAACTTTGGGAACATGGACCTAAAGTCCCCTGTTCCTCTGAAGTATGCTATGCCCACTATATACCATCTCTCAAATTGTTCATTCAAAGTATTATTTACTGAAATCAATCTAAGGTTGCAGCTCGATGAATTGATACAGACTGCTCCCATTGTCTCCCTAGTAACACCATTTCAAATATTGACCATTCAGTCACTGAAACCCCATTAAAAGGAGCCTTGCTGTATTTCATTATTAGTAAGAAAGGCAATGCTGTTTGTGAAATAACATTAACAGCTTATTATTTTATCAGTGTTAATCTATTCATCTTAAAATAGCGGGGAGATTGATTCCACCTGAAACCTTTCATGCATTTGTTATGAGTATTTCACAATATAATTTGAGTAATGTCATTTTTATCTAATCTCAAATTATTGCTTACATAAAATTTGATGATAATAATTACCATAAAATAATTTTATGAAATGGGAATAAAAGGAAACAATAAAAAACTTCCTGATTTTATTTGTCTTAGATAAACAAGGAGCTGGAAAGGTGTAATTGTAATGTTGGCTCTATGCCCTAGGTTCTGCTAAATGTGTTCAGTATGGTAACAGGAATCTACAGAATTAGGTCGCACATTAGCCATTACCTCATTGAATGGACAAACAGATTTTAAGGACTAAATGGTGACATCTAGATAGAAATTTGAATTGCTCCTGGGTAACTGATCTTCAGGATACTGAGTGCTTTGAGAGCAACTATTCATTCCAAACTCAGAGTGCGTCTTGCCTATGAGAGCTGGTCGTCAGTCAAGTAGTATCTCTCTTGATGCAGCAGCGCCACTGGGAGCAGTGGCCACTCCTGGGACGGCATCCAATCCCATGGTCACCGTCACTGGAGCCAGATGTAATGATAAGGGAAGGGTACTGTCAGGGCCAGGCTAATAGAGTCAGGTGAGGATGGGTAGGGTGCCAGAGTGAATAGGAGAGGGTAGGAGAAATTATGGAAGGTGGGGTTTGGAGACCTTGCGAGAAGGCCTTTGAAATAACTCCACAGAGACTGGTGTCCCGTCAGCAAGACCCCATTTATTTACACATGGTGACGCTGATCCAGCTCCCTCAGAGCCAGCTCTAAGGGCAAATAGGATGTCTGATATTCCTGTTTTTTTTTCTTCTCTTTTTTCCTTTTTTCTTTTTTTTCACAACGCCCCTGTTTTTTTTATTGTTTTCTTTTATTAACCCCCACACTACCACCTAACTGCAGTAGTGCTTATTTTTTCCACAGCGCCCATGGTGTGTGTGTGCAGGTGAGAGACACAAAGTGCACGAATCTTTATTCAATTTCCACCACCAGAAAGATAGGAAAACACCCAAGTGGCCAGTGACAAGCAGTGCCCTTCACAAAATGCCCTGTTTATTTTTTTTCCCTTTTTTTCTTTTTATTAACCCCCACACTACCGCCTAACTGCGGCAATGCTTATTTTTCCCCAGCACCCATGGTGTGTGTGTGCAGGTGTGAGACACATTGAGAGACACAAGGTGCACGAATCTTTATTCAATTTCCACCACCAGGAAGATAGGAAAACATCCGGGTGGCCAGTGACAAGCAGTGCCCTTCACATCAAAAGGCAATATATTCCTTTTTTTTTATTTTTTTTTATTTTTTTTGCCCTTACAACTCCTGGTTATATTTTTCTTTTTTCCTTTTCCCCCACACTACCGCCTAACTGTGGTAGTGCTTATTTTCCCCAGCACCCATGGTGTGTGTGTGCAGGTGTGAGACACAGTGAGAGACACAAAATGTACAAATCTTTAATTTCCACCACCAGGAAGAAAGGAAACACCCGAGTGGCCTGTGACAAGCAGTGCCCTTCACATCAAAAGGCAATATATTCCTGTTTTTAACTGTTAGTCGGGGCTCCCTGATTGAACCAGGTTAACAGCCTCAATTTGGGAACTCATTCTATGAGGCCTAGCTGACTGACCTTGTTACAATCTGATCAGCCTCAATGTAGAGGTCTGGGAAGGAAGTACCACCACAACCTGTGCAGCGAAAGCTTTAGGGCTTCACACTTTGCACTAAATGCTCCTACCTGTGGGAGAAATTGTGACGGGAGGAGGAAGGGGAATTCAAATGGCCAATTAAGGGCCTCAATTAACCCACAGATGCACAGCTACCCAACACCTCCTCCACCATATCGAAAACTGTAGCTGAGTGGTTAAGTTGGCACCAGGAGCAATACCCATGGCAAGGCACCCAATTTCAGAGTCCACATCCCCCAATCCCTATCAACCTACTGTCAGTGCTGCGCTGCCCGAATCAGCTGCATGCTTCTGTAACTAGGAAGGGTTGAACTGAAATAAATTGTAAAAACCTTCAACAATTGGTAGTATTGCACCTTCAGTTGGAATAAGTCTTTGTTTGTTTCTGTTTATTTTCGCATCAAATTCTGTGAATGGGTTTTGCCAGCCAGTCACATGGTTTGAATGTTGCTTTGCAATTTTCGTACAGTTTTTGTGAAAATGGATGGAGATGAGACTGGAATTAAACAGTGCACACAAATCAAGGTCAGGGTTGTCAAGGCAATGGGAACCCAAACTGACAGTCTCAGAATTCAAAAAGTATTGTAGATTAAGGAGAAATCTCCTTCTGCACATTGATGAGGAGCTCTACTAGTTTTGGGTCACATCCCCAGGTTGTGGCTAACTGTGGACAGATCTAAGTATGGGCAGCACGGTAGCACAGTGGTTAGCACTGCTGCCTCATAGCGCTAGAGACCTGGGTTCAATTCCCGCCTCAGGCAACTGGCTGTGTGGAGTTTGCACATTCTCCTCATGTCTGTGTGAGTTTCCTCCGGTTTCCTCCCACAATCCAAAAATGTGCAGGTTAGGCGAATTGGCCATGCTAAATTGCCCATAGTGTTAGGTGAAGGGGTAAATGTAGCGGTATGGGTGGGTTGCTCTTTGGAGGGTCAGTGTGGACTTGTTTGGCCGAAGGGCCTGTTTCCACACTGTAAGTAACCTAAGTACTTCAGCCCATTTCACACAGGTGCTCCAGAAGCCTAGGAGTAAATGGAAGTGTCGTAATCTGATAGCTGTGGCCATAGCTGTTAATTAGATCCCTTTTTTAAATGCTTCCTTTCTGTGCCAGGCCTTCTGTAAAGATGCTTGGTTGTAAATGATTGCGTGAACTCTGAGGCGAGCAGGTACTTTGTTCCATGATCTAAGTTGCCAGCAGATCTTGACCCTTTTGAGGCTTGTTCCTGTGTCATGCACAGTAACCCCCCATGAAGACAGCAATACCTGCATTCGTATAGCACCTTGAACACACATGACCCAAGGCACTGCCTCAATCGAACTAATAGAACGCAGAGAGTTGGAGTTAAAGGGGCATTTTCAGGCTGCCAACCTATAACTAGTGGAGTGCCACAGGTATCAGTGCTAGGTGAGAGTTACTGACAATACATATTGACAATTGCTGATATATTAATGACTTGGAAGAGGAAAGTGAATGTACCATTGCCACATTTGCAGATGACTCTAAAATAGCTGAGAAGACTAGTAGTGAGAATGACACAAAGAGTCTACAGAGGGATATAGACGTATTTGGCGAGTGAGCAGAAACATGCCAGAGAGTTATCATAGAAATATAGAATCCCTGAGATGCGGAAGCAGACCATTTGGCCCATCAAGTCTACACTGACCCTCTGAAGAGCATCCCACTCAGACCCCTGCCCGACCCCCACCCTTTCCCCATAACCCTGCATTTCCCATGGCCAAACATCATTGGACTGTGGAAGAAATTGGAGCACCCAGAGGAAACCCACATAGACACTGGGAGAACATGCACACTGCACACAGGCTGTCACCCGAGGGTTACATTAAACCTGATCCTTGACACTGTGTGGCAGCAATGCTAACCACTGAGCCACTGTGCCACCCATGTAATGTATAATGTAGGAAAATATGAGTTTTGGTACTTTGGCAGGAAGAATAGAAGGATTGCATGTTATTTAAATGGAGAAAGACTACAGAGAGCTGCAATGCAGGGGGATTAGAGAGTCCCAGTGTGTGAATCACAAAAACCCACAAATTACAAATGGGCTGTGGCCTTTATTTCGAAGGTAAATAAAAGATGTATAAGAGTAGGGAACTGCGGAAGGCACCAGTCACACTGCAACTTGAATTATGTGAATAGTTTGTTCCCATTATCCAACCAGGCAAATTCACAAACATCACTGCCTATTTGAAGGGTTTTGCGCATTAATCCCAACCATTCACTCTGTTTAAAAACCGAATCCTTTTGTGACTGCAGAATGAAACTATGCATGAAGGAATATCCTAATGTGAACTCCTCAGCCAGCTAACCATATTCCTTGTCTAAAGAGCCAAATGCAATGAGTTCCAGTCATTAAACGTACTCCTTTTACTTCCAGTATTACTCCATAGTCATGTGCACGAAAGACCATTGCAAATCAACATGCAGAGATGCACTCCTCATTGCTTAACTGGGGCTACCAGGCGTTGTGTTTCTCAGTAATGAAAATTGTTCGCAGCAAGTCTGTGCTTTGTTATTCTTTGACTGGATTTGGGCGTTGCTGGCAAGGCCAGTCTTTGTTGCCCATTTTCCATTGCTTTGGTCTGAGTGGCTTGCTAGCACCATTTCAAAGGGGAGTTAAGAATCGACCATATTGCTGTGGGTCTGGTATCACGTGGAGGCCAGACAAGGTAACAAATGCAGATTTCCTACCCTGACGGACATTGTTAAGTGAAGTGGGTCTTTACAACAATTAACAGTAGTTGCATGATCACTACCACTCAGAAGAGCTTTCACTTCCAGATTTATGAATTAACTTTAAGTTCCAGTTGCCTTCATGAGATTGGAATGCCCCCAACACATTACATTACTAGTCTCGTGACGGTATAACCATGCAACATCCCCATTAATATTCAATGGATATTAACATGACCTCTGATGTGTTCTTAACTTTGATCATGCTATCCTGGTACATCTGCTCTTTGTGCCTGTGATTTACTGATACAGCAGCATTGGTTGATTCGCTCATAGAGTCATAGAGATGTACAGCATGGAAACAGACCCTTCAGTGCAACCTGTCCATGCCGACCAGATATCCCAACACAATCTAGTCCCACCAGCCATGATTGCCAGTGTCTAAAATAACATATAATAATCATGAGATCATTGAGGACAGGAGGATCTGTAAGGACAGGAAATCAAAGAGGATAAGATTTAGTTATGTCTTAAAGAACAGTGATAGGTTTGAGGAGTGAGCTTAAGAGCTTAGAGCCTAAGTATGTGAAGACTAACTGATGGAATAAAAATCCAGAGTATTGTGCAACAAACAGACTGGTTATATGCCCAGCCAGCAAAGTTTGCAATACACACACGCACACTCCTCAGATAAATAACTGAGCAGAATGTATGGAGCTATGAAATATGTTTGTAGTTCACAGCACTTGTAATGCTTTACTATAGTGCTATACAGGGTCACACCCCATATTCTACCATAAATGTGAAACAATAACATTAATTTCCCAATTAGCTACTTCCAGCAAGGAACATGATGTTCCAGCACAGTTGCAAACCCTTCAAGACTGTCTGAAATTTCCAGGAATTGAAGATCAATCTCTTGAGACCTGCTATGCACAGTCTAGAAAAAAGACATAGGTGGCATTAGAAATGTTTTTATTTTCTCATTGTGTATAACTCCTTTCATTCATTCATTCATGATTAAAATATGGAGACTGGGCATATGGATGTGTATCGCAGTAACAGCCAAGGCTAATGAAATTGACTGCCAAAGGGTTTATTCCCTTTCTAATTAGCCACAGCAAGGCAGTGCATCCACAGAATGGACCAAAGGCAGAGATGTTGAGGTGGGGTGGTTCAAAGTCCAGCTTTCAGAAATGCATTCAAATAGAGAGGGCAACTCGCATTACAGGGGGGCACTACAGTCTTGGCCCAGATATCTGCCAATACCTGGATGGATGGCCAACTAGGAGCTACAGTCAACAATGCCCAGAACTGTGCCTGCTACGAATACTGCTCCTCAGATTAGGAGAAAGCGAGGGCAACAGATGCTGGAGATCAGAGTCGAAAAGTGTGGTGCTGGAAAGACAATGCCCTTCAGCTCATCTCCTCCACTTCCCACACCTCTGCACTTGAACTCTCCCCCTCCGATCGCAACGAGGACAGAAACCCCCGGTCCTCACTTTCCACCTCACCTCCATCCAAAGCCCCGAAAGATCTTTCCACATCTGACAGAGATTTACCTGCACTTCCACACATGTCATCTACAGTGTCCATTGATCTTGAAGTGGTGTCCTCTACATCAAGAAGACAGGATGCCAACTTGGGGAATGTTTCAGAGAACATCTCTGGGACATGCACTAAACGACCCCACCACCCTGTGGCTGAACACTCTAAATTCCCCTCCTCCTCCAGCAAGAACATGCAAGTCCTGGGCCTCCTCCACCGCCAAACTCTAGCCACCCAATGCCTGGATGAAGAACTCCTTATCTTCCATCTTGGGACCCATGGGCTCAATGTCAATTTCACCAGTTTCCTCATTTCCCTTTCCCTCACCTTATCCCAAATCAATCTCTGCAACTCAGCATTGCTCTCTTGAACTATCTTACCTGTCCATCTTCCTTCCCACCTGTCTACTCCACCCTCCTCTCTGACCTATCACCATCACCCTCCACCTTCATCAACCAATCTTCTCCCCAGCCCCACACCCTCCCATTTATCTCCCATCCCCCTTGGGCCACCCACTCATTCGTGATAAAGAGCTCATGCTTGAAGCATCGATTCTCCTTCTCGGACGCTACCTGACCATCTGTGCTTTTCTAGCACTACACTTTTTGACTCCTCAGTGAGATTAGCCAAACTGAGACTTATTGTCAATATGTCAATAACCCAATGAAACTTCACCATTTTTTTTCTGAATGGCAAAGAGCTACTCATTAAAGTGGATTGTTGTGCTGAAGGCTAAAATGTAAAATTATTTTCTGTAAAGGTAAATCTAGCCAGAAATTGGATTTAGTTCCATGACTTAAGCAAGGAGTGTCTTTGTCATTGGGTGTTAAGTACCTCTCCCTATAAGAGGCAATACTCCAATGCGTTTCCTTTTCAAATATTACAGTTCTCACTATAGTCTCGACTTGATGGTTTTCCCATTGTTTGCTTAGTTTTAATTTCTTCCCCATGCCTCGATAAGCTTTGAATTTATCACAGTAAAAAAAATGTTGGATTTAACTAAGGTCATTCACCTCATCAAGCCTCCATTTCCAAAGACCATGCACAATCTGCCTCTCATGAACTGTACCCCTCCCAACCATTGAATTACCCACAAAAAGATTCTTTAAAGTCTCCCCAACCTGGAGTAGAAACCATGCAAACAGTGAGGACATTCTTCCTGAATGCCAACCTTATCCTTGCACCCTGCATTGCACGCAATTGCTTTCCCTACTGATTTAAAGACATTCCTGAGGATAAGAGTCCAAAGTTAGGAATCATTCACAGGAATCTTCGTAGCATTAGATCGCTTTAAAAAGATTTGCAAAACAACACTTACCAACTAGAATTAATGATTTTACAATTGCAAATACGTTACTCAAAATTGTATGTGGGAATCAATACCTGAAATTTAATAAGATCAGGTTTTACATAGAACAAAAAAATGATAAATCAAGAGATTTAGAATTACGGGCAGCACAGAGGCTCAGTGGTTAGCACTGCTGCCTCACAGCACCAGGGTCCCAGGTTCGATTCGAGCTCGGACAACTGTCTGTATGGAGTTTGTACATTTCCCCGTGTCTACGTGTGTTTCCTCCAGGTGCTCCAGTTTCCTCCCATAGTCCAAAGATGTGCAGGTCAGGTGAATTGGCCATGCTAAGTTGCCCATAGTGTTAGGTGTATTAGTTAGAGTGAAATGGGCCTGGGTGGGTTACTCTTCAGGGAGTCAGTGCGAACTTGATGGGCCAAAGGGCCTGTTTCCACAGATTCCTGTAGGGAATCTAATCAAATCAGATTGAACATAAATAGATCCTGTTCAGACATATAGCCCAGAATTTGCTGAAGAGGAGCATTTCGTAATGTGTCCTGTTAGATAAATATGTTCCTGCATCCTTAAGTTTAAAGACTTTTGCTGACAGAGTTCCTGAATGTAAGAACTGATAGTGCTTTGGCAAAGACAACAGGTCATGTGGGGTCTCGATGAAAATCAAGAGCAACAGTTCTACTTTGACCAAATAAAATTCTAAGGATTGAAAAATAAACTCAGAGGAATGGTAACTTGAAGATGACAGCAATGTTCAATTAGGTACAGAAAGAGAAATAAATATAGGGGAAAATAAACTATATTGAGCAAGAAAAAGACAGGGAGGAAAGGGGATAAAAGTTAAATTTTAAGATGTAAGGCATCTTTTAAATCTCTGGATACGTTCATTACCTGAAGGATTGAGACTTGTTCAATTTCTAGGCTTAAGACCCTGAATGCTAATCATTAACAATTATCATAATTTATTGAGTAAATTACCAAATAAGACTTGCTGTGGTGAATTTAATTGTTAAATGTCCAAATGTAGCAGCTTCATGGAGAGATAGCCGGCAAGAGAGGCACAAATTGCCAAGTAACAAGTGGCAATTCACAGTTCATGCAGAATCCCTCCTTATAGTGAAGTTGCTGAATCACTTGTACATTAATATTGGCCTGTGTGCGCTACATGCTGTTATCATTCAACAAATTCTGGGCTGATTCATCGTACAAGTAAGTCAGACTTCAATTCTGTGCAGTTTACAATAGAATACTATTAGATTCATTGAAAATAAATCTGAGCATCTGGTGCAGAGCCAGATTCAAATCAGAAATGGAGGAAGCACCTTTGAAAATTTGTCAGACAGCTTTTGATATGCTTTCAATGATGGAATGTACACTTCATGCTGGAACATCATTTTTCCAGCCAAACCAGCATTCTAAGACTCAGTCTGCACTTCGTTACCAGTTCGAATCCATGAGGATAGTATATTTTAGCATTTGGAATTAATGGTGAAACAATCACTCAATACCCTACTTTTACCATTGCTACTTACGTTTCCTAGCAGTATAATATTCTCCCCACTTTTAGTCCAGTTTCACTCTATCTCCTCTTTCTCATCCTCTTCTAGCCCAAGTGGCACCCCTCTGGAGGAGAGGGCAGAGGACAACACAACTGATCTTCCAACACTCCTTCAAGCCTCTGGCCAAATTTTCTTCTAGTCATTCTGTTGCTGCCAGGAGCACCCGGTTAGAGAGGTGACAGGGTTCCAGAGCCTGAGTAATTAGTTGTACCCAAACGTGCACGTTCTACTCTTTGCGTTTGATTATGGAAGTTCTAATGGCAACAGTCTCTAAGACAGCATGGCCTATCCATTTAAGCTGTATTGTTATCAACCCTTTGCTAATAAAAAGAATGCATCTAAGATGTATCTATTTATAACACACTGTACCTATCTCTTCTGTGTGGTTCCTTAAGATAATATAATGGAGAAAGCTTGCTATACCTATAAATCTGTATGAAGTAAAGCACTTTACCAGAATAAAAACTACCGTAGCATAATATTTGGACTAACTCTGTCCAATTAACATTGCATCCAGCTTTTGTCCTTTGGGCATTTTGGGAACAGCACTGCTCAATGTTGTTCATCTAGAAACTAGGATTTTATTCTCCTGTTGAGTTGGATGAATTCATAATTGATTACCTGAATGACCAGCGCTCTCAATTATGCTCAGAAGCCTATAATGGTCATGAGCTTAAGCTCTGTAAGTAAAGTTTATGTTGGATATTGACTGTGGGGATAAACAATCAGTGGCTTGTATAATTGTTGTGTAGCTGATAATAATAGTAAAGGATTAAAATTAAGGCACATGGGAATGAGATGGAATCCCATTGTTTTCCTGGTGGAGTAGCCAACCTGAACAGAAAGTGAGGACATAAATCACAAGGAGATGGATTTTTCCAGTGAGCTGTGACCATAACCAGCATTATTTTGTCCTTTATATGTGGCTTAATGAACAAGGACCATTTCTTTTATCAGTTTACAACCAAAAGTCAGTTTACACACTCCCAAAATGCTTCTGCCCATAGCTAATTCATGGGTTATGAGCTTGGGTTTAATGCTGCAGTGTAATTTTGCTGAGGTTCTAATAGGAGATTTTAAATCAATTCCATAGGTTAATTACTCCATGAGTAAAAGTCATAATGCACAACAGGAATGAAAAAATATACAAAGGACTTGAAGCTTAGGAAATCCTAGTTTGAGTAAAGCTGCGGTTTGGGCTTTAATTATTCCCAACTTGACAAAATTAAAAATTTGATGTCTGAAATGTAATCTGAAAAAAATAATTAATTCATCGAAATACTCCTGCATGTGTGATTGAGAGATAACTGCATTTTGTGTGTCGTGTGTTTATTGTGCTTTTTGTGTATTTGTGAAAATTGTAATTTGTCTTTCTTTTGCATAGCATGAAAAGCAATAATATATCATCTCAAGGAAATAAAAATGTATAAATAAATACTTCTGTGTGACTTGCACTACAGTGCTTTGTATTAACAGCCAAACCTGAATGTTTTGTTTTACATTTTGATGATTAATATATTTTTAACACAATTGTCAATATTATCAGAGGAAGGAAACAAAATTAAAACACCATGTATGTTGTAATAATTATTATAAGATTGCAAATTAGTTATTCACTAATAATAGAAATGCTTTATCCTGAAATAATTCCAAAGCTTTGATTGCCTGACAGGGTCTGCGTAAGCAGCCCTGTCTGAGGGTTCATTTTCTATCCATTATGTATTAGACTGCATTTTCCCACAGATGTTTAAAATCCCATATTTCCAACATCTGCAGAAATGTTGACACTATTACTATAAATAAATAACCCATGTGGAAAGGAACGTTACGTTTGCAGTGCATGTTTCTGTGCTGTGTTTGCTGTGTGTACACTTTTTGTTCTTTAATCAGTGGCTAAGTGGCTTGCAGACACAAAATAAAGTTAGTTTACTTTATTTTTCTTTTAAAGCTGCATGTTTTGACCACTGTGCTCACATTGTTCTCAAAGTACAATTATTTGAATTCATTTTACTTTAGCCATGTGTATGCCGTTGAAGCAAGTCTAAATTTATATAACACCTTTAACATAGTAGTTAAACTTATCTAGTGTCTCACAGGAATGTTATCAAGGAAGAGGTGATGTCAGTATTGATGACCAAAGAGGTCGGAGTTCCTTAAAACAGAGAAGCAGAGGAATCCAGGGAAGAAAATCCCAAATTTAGGATTAGGCAACTAAAGATTTGGGGTTAGTAAAGCATTAAAATCAGGGAAAACCAAAAGAGCAGGTTTGAAGAAACAGAGAGATCCCAATGGGTTGTAGGCTGCAGGAGATTACACAGAAAGGGATAGGTAAAGCTATGGAAGAATGCAAAAACATTTGTAAGAGTTTTGAAATTGAGGTATTGCCAGATAGAGTCAATGTAGGTCATGAGCACAAAACCAGATGGGTGAATGGTACAATTTAACACAACATGTAGCAGAGCTCCATGTGAGCTCAATCATAGTATGAACACATAAAACTAAGAGTAATTTGGGGGAGGGTTCATTTTTCCATATGAAGTATTCCTTATGCTGTAAAATGGAAAATTAAAAGGAACATTTTTTCCCTCTTTGGCAAAAGGAATAGTTGCCCAATTTCTGCAACAGGGAGAGATCAGCTTTGTTAAATATTGCTCTGGGAAGAGAGGTGTTGTGGTGAATGCAAAGTAAAGATTTATATTCACTCTTTGTTACCTCAGCACTTCCAAAATGCTTCACAGTGAACAAAAAGCACTTTGAAAGTGAGATCACTGTAGTCATACAAAAAAAAGGCCAGCTGACGCCCAGCAAGCTTTTTATAATGATTAGATCTTGTTGGTTTAGTACTATCAACTGAAGGATAACTGTTGCCTGCAATAAATCCACTGCTCATTTTTAAAATGGTGCCACGCAAAAGATCTTTTACATTCACCTAAGAGGACACACAGAGTTTTGATTTAATGTCTCACTCAAAAGACATTGGTGCAGTGTTCCCTTCATGCTATCTTGGGAGTGTTAATGCTGAATTAGTGCTTAAATCCCTAGCGTAAGACTTGAATCCATGGCCTTCTGATCAAGAGCTGACTGCTACTGACTGAGTCACAGTTCATTCATAAAGTGAGTAGCAGACAATACAGATTTTTCTCTATATTATCTATCACTGGCATGGATACCAGGCCCTTATGTACAAGGACCAAGAGATATTTGAGATACGTCAGACTGAATTCTCACATGTCAGCTATAATGTTGTCAGCCTCAGTGGCTGAAGGGTCAATATTCAATTTCTCCGCTACAGTAAGGCTGTGCCTACATATTGTTATTGCCTTCTGACATATAGCTATTGCTTTTAGTCTCTAGCTGTACAAGGTACTTGGTTAGCTCAGTTGGCTGAATGGCTGGATTGGGATGCAAGTGATGACAACAGCGTGGGTTTAATTCCCACACTATCTGAGGTTACTGGGAGAAAGTGAGGACTGCAGATGCTGGAGATCAGAGTCGCGAGTGTGTTGCTGGAAAAGCACAGCAGGTCAGGCAGCATCTGAAGAGCAGGCGAATCAACGTTTCCCGATGAAGGGCTTATGCCCAAAACGTCAATTCTTCAGCTGCTTGGATACTGCCTGACTTGCTGTGCTTTTCTAGCTCCACACTCTCGTATCTGAGGTTACCATGAGGACTCTCCTTCTCACCCTCTCCCATTGTCTGAGGTGTGGTGACCCTCAGGTTTAAACCACCATCAGTTGTCTCACTGTCTAAAAGCATGGGTGGTTTTGCCTATTTACACACGGATCAAGGGCCACGATAGTTCTCTGATGAGCAAAAATAGATGTGGAATTTTCAGTTTCGTAAGCACGTGCTGAGAAAATGAGGACCCCAAGACTGGTTCCAGTTTTCCTCACAGCATAGTCAGCGCTGTAAGTTGTTTTGCATGAATGCCTGTCAAAATTATACAGCCATTTGAAAATCAGAGAATCAAAAAGCTTTTTGTCTGTCCATTGCACAGGCTGCCTGTCACAGTTTCCTTACTGCTTTGCTGACCAAAATAGCAGGAGAGAAAGACTCCTATTATCTTGCCTCAATTATGCTCAGTGTGTCTTTTGATTTTTCACTTTGATCTCCTTTGACTGAAAGTTGATTTCTAAAGAACAGATCCCACCCCACCCTCCCTTTTATACCATTCAGTGGTTAACATGCTTCTCTGAAAGAGAGAAAAAGAGACATGACTGAACTCCGACAGAATTGCTACCAACAATAGCTCTGGAAAATCTCCAGAGCTCCATGGAGCTTTGAACTGAGTGCTTGAAATCTGCCAGTTCCTACTTCCAGAAATACCCTTTATATTCATCCCCACCATTCCTCCAACACCCGTCACTCTCCAGCTAACCGAATGTTGGTTTTGTCATTAATACTGAGGTCTAAAACGGTGAACTTTGAGAGAGTTTCATGGAAGTATTAGGCATTTCTGTGGTGAGTGATTAAAAGTTCGGGATGGTGTCTGATGGGGGGTGGGAGGGCACTGGGGAGAGGGAGGGGATATCTGTACAGTATTTGTGGTAGCAACTTGTCCTCCTTTCTCTTCCCTGTGGAACTGACCAACAGAATCCCCCAATGTGCAAGGCACCCCAGTCAAATGAGATGCTTTGACAGGTATAAATCGCACTGCAATTGAGCAGCTGATTTATTTCAAAGCAACCTTTGACGCATGTTTCCAAATTGTAACGTCATTTAAACGGATGCCTCGAATACAATGATAAGCAAATTTGGCACTTCAGTTAAACCGAGCAGTGTGCTCCTGTGATTTGAAATCATTTCACCACTTTGATTGCTGAACGCAAGCAGCATTTGCAGCCAAGGCTGTAATAAAGAGGCATTGCACTGATTCGTGGAAAGTTTTATCCCATTTTCAAGGAAGCTTCAGCTGAAACCTGACCGATGAAATGTCAACTGAGTTCTGGCTGCAATTCCCAGCTTGTAACAAGCAAGATCCTGAGGGATCCTACAGCGGATGCTCTCTCTGACAAGAGAATCTAGAGCTGGGAGTGGGTCACTGTTCAAAATTAAGGGGGTGTCTATCTGAGACAGAGATGAGAAGACTTTTTTTCTCACTGAGGGTCCTGAGTCTTTGAGCTCTCTTTCTGAAAAGGTGGTGGGGCAGATACTGAATATTTCTAAGGCAGAGGCAGATAAGGAAGGGGGAGAAAAGTTACAAGGTATTGTGGAGATGAGGCTGCATGCAGATCAGTTAAGATCTTATGAATTGGTAGATCAGGCTTCGAAGGGGCTGAATGGCCTACTTTGTACAAATGCTTCCAAATCAGAAACATATTTAAAGGTGACGTCAAGTAAGTATTCAATGTCTGAAGCAAACACATTAGCAGAAGTTCCATTGGATGTGGGAAATGCAAATACCCCTTTACCAATGTCGAAAAGCTCGATTGCAGTGACATTTTAAATCCTAAACAACTAACCTGTCAATTGGCACCTGTCAATTGGCAGGGGAAAGATTGGTTTTTCACTTTAAACTCTTCATATTCTAACACAAAGATGCTCTCAACAGCTTTCTGTTTCCTTTTTCAAGAATGACCTGATGGAATGGCTCTCCATTATTGGCCTGGCTCAATATTACAAGACACTAGTGGAGAACGGTTATGAAAACATTGAGTTCATCACTGACATCACCTGGGAGGACCTCCAGGAAATTGGCATCACAAAGTTGGGTGAGTGATAGTTGTCCTTTTCATGCCAGATGTTTTGCTTGAGGTGCTGAATGTTTATGACCTCCCCCACATGTCAGTGGAAAAGGTTTATTAAACACAGAATCTCTGGAAAGCAGAGTGGGTGATTTGACCCATCCTGCCTGTGCTAGCTCTTAGAAAGATTAGATTACTTATAGTGTGGAAACAGGCCCTTCAGCCCAACAAGTCCACACCAACCCACCCATACCCCTATATTTACCCCTTCACTTAATACTGCAGGCAATTTAGTATGACTAATTCACCTGGCCTGCACATCCTTGGACTGTGGGAGGAAACTGGAGCACCCAGAGGAAACCCAGACAGAATGTGCAAACTCCACACAGTCAGTCACCTGAGGTGGGAATTGAACCTGGGTCTCTGGTGTGTGAGGCAGCAGTGCTAACCACTGTGCCACCATGTTTATGCACTGACCCACCTTCCTGTATTTTCTCCCCTAGCTCTGTGACGTTATATTTTTGAGGTAGATACTCAATTCCCTTTCAAAGATTACGATTGAGTCTACTCCAATCAGTACAACCCAGATTCCAAGAATTTTATCTTAATTGCTTGATCATACAGAATTTAAATATTGCTGAAAAAAGACCAGATATTGAAGCTCATCAGGGCTGGAACACAAAAAAGAGTTGAACAAAGGGAATATTATTTTATTAGCATGAGAAGAGAGTCTTGGTTGGTTGGGTCATCATTGACAAGGAGATTTAGCAAGAACAATTAACTGTTAATTCTCAGTCTGAGTTAATTCTCAGACCAGCCCATCTATTTTATCGGTGGTCATGGTATTCCCATTGGGATGAAAACAGAACTGGTGTCAGACTATAGTTTGGAAATATATTTTAATGTGTCACACTTGTAAAAGGTTTACTGTTTTTACTGGACAAAAGCAAATTACTGCGGATGCTGGAATCTGAAACCAAAAGAGAAAATGCTGGAAAATCTCAGCAAGTCTGGCAGCATCTGTAAGGAGAGAAATGAGTTGACGTTTACAGTCTAGCTTTGACAAAGGGTCAATTAGACTTGAAACGTCAGCTGTTTTCTCTCCTTACAGATGCTGCCAGATCTGCTGAGATTTTCCAGCATTTTCTCTTTTGGTTATTGTTTTTACTGTTAAGTTTAAACCTTCATCATTTTTGATGGGATCCTTTCCAAATGTAATTATTTACAATTGGATGTATACTGATATGGATTGTGTAACCAGTTTCTGTTTTGCTGTGTATTTGGAACATTAATCATCAGCAAAACTAAATTAATGTAATTTAACTATTATTGTTCACAAAGCAGCCTCAATTGAATTTTGAAGACAATAGATTAGATTGCTTACAGTGTGGAAACAGGCCCTTCAGCCCAACAAGTCCACACCAACGTGCCACCCACCCAGACGTTTACCCCTTTGCCTAACACTACAGGCAATTTAGCATGGCCAATTCACCTAACCTGCACATTTTTGGATTGTGGGAGGAAACCCACGCAGACATGGGGAGAATGTGCAAACTCCACACAGACAGTTGCCTAAGGCAGGAATTGAACCTGGGTCTCTGGCATTGTGAGGCAGCAGGGCTAACCACTGTGCCAACGTGCCACCCACAAATAATAGTATTTCATTAAGTTGGGCATGCCTGGTCGTGATACTTTATTTCATATTTATAAAGATAGACTTCAGTAATGTTGTAAGGTGAAAGTGAGGACTGCAGATGCTGGAGATCAGAGTCAAGATGAGAGTGGTGCTGGAAAAGCACAACAGGTCAGGCAGCATCTGAGGAGCAGGAAAATCAACGTTTCGGGCAAAAGCCCTTCATCAGGAATCTTCAGTAATGTTGTTCGCAACCTGAGGATGGCTGAAAGTGCTTCTGAGCCAGTGAAGTACTTTTGAGATATTGTTGTAATGTCGAAGATGTAGCAGCCATTTTGAGCATAGCAAGATCCCACAAATGGCAATGCAATCATAACCAGATAATCTGATTTATAGCCATCTTGGTGGAAAGATGGATGCTGAATGGGACATTGGGGACTGCACTCCTTCTGTTCTTCAAAATAGTGCCAAAGCATAATTGCATCTACTTGTCAGGGCAGACAAGGCATCAGCTTGGCATGTTATTGGAAAGATATCACCTCTTGCAGTGCAGCCCTGGGAATTAGCCTGGAATTCTGTGCTAAAGTCTGAACCCACATCTTCTGACTCAGCGGCAAGACTGCTACGAAATGAACACATCAAGATGCACTGGTGAAGCAAAGTTAGGGCCTGCTTTTTAGCACCAAAAAGCGCTTAAAAGCAGATGAATGTGAATCGAGACACATAATTTGTTAGTGTGTCTTGACTTGTGGGGTCTCTGTGAGTGGGGAGGATAAGGCAACTCTTGATTTTAAAGGTCAATGGATAAAGAAGCACTTTGAAGTGTATTATTGGCACTGGACATGCAGTTACTCACAAAGAAACAAAACCAAAGCTCCTTACTGAGGAAGCAATGGAATATACGGGGGGATTTTTGCCATTGCCTTTCGCCAATTAGCACAACCTCAAACCCTTTCAGTTTATTTCCCAGCATGTTCTGTCCTGCTTTATATGGTTCAGAGACAGTTTGAAACTATCATTACCCTTTTGCTGGGGCAAGTTCTTCGATCATAGCTATGGGGAGAAGGGACTTACATTTATCTGAAATTGCTGGAGAAACTCAATAGCTCTGGCAGCATCTGTGGAGAGAAGGCAGAGTTAATGTTAACAACATTTCTCCAAGTTTCTGTTTTGGTGTGCTTCAGCATCCGCAATTCTTTGTTTTACTTTATATTATTGAATTTAATGAACACTTTTCACGTTCTGTAAAACATTCCAAAGCATTTAATGCAGCCAACGAATGTATATGCAATGCGGCCATTGTTATAGTGATCTCTTTTTAACTGAAATGAGAGGAATAATTATTTGATTTGATGTCAGTAGTGTTAGTTGTGAGTTAAATAAACAAGATTAAGGAAGATATTGCATTTAATTTGTGCCTTCCAATCCACAACTTGCCTGCTTTCTCGCGAGCTACATGCAGTTAAAGTGGAGTCACTGTTGTAATGTAGGAATCCTGGCAGTCAGTTCTGCACAGCAAGGTCCAACATGCAGTAACGTGCTAATGACCAGATAATCTTTTGTTACCAAACCAGGAATTGCTGGGAAAAATTCTGGCAACATCTGTGGAGAGACAACAGAGTTAACATGTCAGGACCAGAGGTCCTTCATCAGAACAGGTTCTTCAGAAAGGTCAACTCCGTTTTCTCTCCACAGAAGCTACCAAACCTGCTGAGTTTTTCTGATATTTTTTGTTTCTGTTGCTGATTTACACCATCCGCAGTTCTTTGTTCAGTTTTTTGTTAATTATGTTAATGTCATAGAGATGTATATTATGGAAACAGACCCTTCGGTCCAACCTGTCCATGCCGACCAGATATCCTGAACTAATGCAGTCCCATCTATCAGCACCTAGCCCATATCCCTCCAAACCCTTCCTATTCATATAAGCATTCAGATGCCTTTTAAGTGTAATTGTACCAGTATCCACCAGCTCCTCTGGCAGCTCATTCCATACACACACTGCATTCTGTGTGAAAAGGTTGCCCCTTAGGCCCCTTTTAAATCTTTCCCCTCTCACCTTAAACATATGCCCTCTAGTTTTGGACATCCCCACCGTGGAGAAAAGACCTCGACTATTCAACCTATCCATGTCCCTCATGATTTTATAAGCCTCTATAAGGTCACCCCTCAGCCTCTGACGCTCCAGGTAAAATAACCCCAGCCATTTCAGCCTCTCTCTATAGCTCAAAACCTCCAATCATGGCAACATCCTTGCGGATTTTTTCTGATACCCCTGCTCATTCACACCAGAGGCTGTTTTCCATCCAGGTGAGTGGGCAGACTTAAGGACCCTAGTGAGGAAGAAGTCAATTCAATGTTTCAATGCAGCACTGCCTCCCAAGTGGACTTCAACCTACAACAATGTGATTTGAGAGGGAAGTGTGTACTCATTGAGGCACATTAGCAGTCAACCTGATTGTGTGCTAGTATAACATCAGTCATTAGGCAGTCTGCTTTACAGCTTGTTATGCCCAGCCTTCAGACAAGGCTCCCCAGTTTGTTATAGCTCCAAACAGGAAACCCTAAAGCATTAACAAAGGATGAACTCTCTCACCTAAAAGGTAAGTGATTAAATATTGTGGCATTGGCATTGGTAGCAAGCATCAATTTCAAGTTTTTCAGGTTGGTTAAGATTTTGATGTTGTGAATCCTTTCAATTTTGATACTGCCTGGAGGTTGGTAAGGAACTGATATTGGGCCTTTGCTCTTTGTAGTTTTGATAAGTGACTTGGATGAAGAAGTGGAAGGGTGGGTTAGTAAGTTTGCCGGTGACACAAAGGTCAGTGGTATTGTAGATAGTGTTGAGGGCTGTTGCAGGCTACAACAAGACATTGACAGAATGCAGAGTTGGGCTGAGAAGTGGCAGATGGAGTTCAACCTGGTTGAGTGCAAAGTGATTCATTTTGGAAGGTCGAATTTGAATGCTGAATACAGGGTTAAAGATAGGATTCTTGGTAGTATGAAGGAACAGCGGGATCTTGGGGTCCATGTACGTAGATCCCTTAAAGTTGCCACCCAAGTTGATAGGGTTGTTAAGAAGGTGTTTTGGCTTTCATTAAAAAGGGAGATTGAATTTAAGAACTACAAGTTTTTGCTGCAACTCTATGAAACCCTGGTTAGACCACACTTGGAATATTGTTCTGATCACCTCATTTTAGGAAGGATGTAGATAATTTAGACAGGGTGCGGAGAAGAATTACCAGGATGCTGCCTGGATTGGAGGGCTTGTCCTATGAAGAGAGGTTGAGTGAGTTAGGGTTTTTCACATTGGAGAGAGGGAGGAAGAGATGTGACTTGATAGAGGCGTACAAGGTAATGAGAGGCATAGACAGAGTAGATAGCCAGAGACTTTTCCCCATGCCAGAAATGACTGCCATAAGGAGTCCTAATTTCAACGTGATTGGAGGAGAGTTTAGGGGAGATGTCAGAGGTAGGTTCTTTATGCAGAGAGTGGTGATTGCGTGGAGCGCACTGCCAGTGGTGATAGTAGAGTCAGAGACATTAGGGACATTTAAGCGACTGCTGGACAAGCACATGGATGGCAGTAAATTGAGGGATGTGTTGGTTAGATTGATCTTAGATTAAGATAAATGCTCGGCACAACATCGTGGGCTGGAGGGCCTGTACTATGCTGTACTGTTTTATGTTCTATGTTCTATGAACTCCAGCATTCAGGACCAGAGAGAGCCAATTTGCTGTTCCATTTGTTTTTGTTTGCCTTCCCAGTGAACTGGCTGCGAGCTGTCAGAATGAGAGAGTCCACATGCCTATAATACAGGGATAAGCTTCCACAGGGATAAATCTTCCACTGTGCCTTTCACAAACCCAGACTAGGACACACATTACACAAGGAAAATACTCAATCCCACTAGTACACTCCAGTAGAGTAGAAACTGGCCTTTAAACCCCTTTCTTTGTGCATTCTTCAAAGAGAAAAATTGTCTGCAGTCTGGAATATAATCTGCTGGTGTGAGTTGCTATTGACTAGGGAGTCAACAGCCCTCATTATCTTTGTACTCACAAGAAAATCACAGTTCAGCCTGTTTTGACTTATCTCTTGCCCCTCTGAAGTGTTCTTGTTTGATGTTCCATTTGTATCTTCAGTTGTGACATCCTGTGAGTTGCTCTCTTTCCCTACAGACAGGCACATAAGTTACATCTGCAGCTATTTTGGCTGTATCGGTCCTCTTTTAAATGTTGCTAGCATGTGGTGTTCCAACCAAGGTCATGCCAGCCTCTTCTGATTTTGTTTTCCCATAATATAAAACATGGTGCTGAGCCACTGTCGCCTGTTTAATGTTATCACACAATATCAAATTCCTCACAGTATTTCAACATCTAATGTTTCTGGGAAAACATTTGCAATGAATGATTGGGTTGGATGTGGATAGAGTGTCCATGGAGAAGATGATTCCCCAGGAGGAGAGACTAGGACCTGAGGGCACAGCCTCAAAGAGAAAGGGCAACCCTATATAACTAAAATGAGGAGGAATTTTTTTAGTCGGAGGGTGGTGAAGCTGAGGAACTCATTACCACAGAAGGCTAAGTCAGTGAGTGTCTTTACGAGAGACGTAGATAGGTTCTTGATCAGTAAGGTGATCACGCGTTTTGAGGAGAAGATAGGAGAGTGGGGTGGGGAAACACATCCACCGTGATTAAATGACAGAGCAGATTCAATGGGCTGAATGAACTAACTCTGCCCCTATATGTTATGGTCTTATGGACCTTCCGGGAGTGGGTCATTCCGTAGGTTCTCAGTCAGATTTGTCACCGTTCAGCTCAGATTTTTGCTGCTGTTGGTATTCACTCAAAGTGCAAGCTGGTAAAGGTGCAGTAATGCCAATGGGGCATCTCATGCATTAGGGTTAGGATTAGGGCACTGCCCAAGGTGCTGGCCTTTGGGCAAAATATTAAATTGAAGGTTTCTTCATGAGGGCCCTCAAGTCTTCCTTCTGAAATGTTAGGAAACATTGCACTGTCATGATGAGTCAGACTCTCCCTGGTGTTGTGGTCATTATTTATTCCTCAACTAACATAATTAAAACAGATGATGTGGTCATTATCACATTATTGTTTGCTAGACCTTGAGCACTTATGTTCTTAATCAGTGTGAATTAGAGATTAAAAAGGAAACAAATTGGCAACACTGTGATTTTTAACAGTTTTGCCTGAATCATGTTCACAAATGTGTTCTAATACCAGTCTATGCTAAGACCCCTCCTTGGAGGAGATACTGACAAGCTGATTCTATAGACAACTTGCAATTAGATTACTTACAGTGTGGAAACAGGCCCTTCAGCCCAACAAGTCCACACCGACCTGCCAAAGCGCAACCCACCCATTCCCCTACATTTATCCCATTCACCCAACACTACGGGCAATTTAGCCTGGCCAATTCACCTGACCTGCACATCTTTGTAACTGTGGGAGGAAACCGGAGGAAACCCACGCAGACACGGGGAGAATGTGCAAACTCCACGCAGTCAGTCGCCTGAGTCGGGAATTGAACCTGGGTCTCTGGCGCTGTGAGGCAGCAGTGCTAACCACTGTGCCACCGTGCCACCCATTGTGCCACCGTGCCACCAATTACTGACAGGTTGTGATTACAGGCAAGGTGGAGCTACAGGCAGATTGCAGTTACGGGTGGATTTACAATTACAACTTGGGTTACAGTCCCAGCCAGGTTGTAGTTACCAACACACTGCAGTCACAGACAGATTGCTGTTGCAAACTGGCTGAATTTACAGTTTGCAATTTACAGGTATGTTACAGTCAGGTTGCAATTGGAGACAGATTGCAATTGCAGAGTGCAGTTACAGACAGTGTGAAGTTACAATATGAAGAGGAGTCATTTAAACCGATGAAAGTAGATCTGCAGAACATTTGGCTGTTCTATTTAAACCAGGACTGGGTCGCAGTTGGTTTGAATTCAGGCCCTCTGAGTATTAGTGTTTAAATACCTCAAATACAATTGTGTGAAGTTGCCTTTGTCTACTCCTTTTACCTAGCACTAACCCAATTATTGTCAACCAATCAGACTCTCTGTTCAAACAACGATTTCGTGCACCACTTCTGTCATTTTCAAAGTGCCCTATTTCAAAGCAGATAATGGTCAAAGTACAATCAATGGACTCAAATTACAAAACCACCTAAAATCTGAAACAATATGGAAAACAAAGAAATTTGGACCTGCCTAAAATATTTTAGCTTCAGATCGAAAAGCAAAATCAAAGCTTTACTTTCTAATGTCATGGTTTCGTGAAATGTACTGTTTTTCAAAAGTGCATCATTCCTGAGGATAAGTTCAAGATAAATTCAAAGTTGTAACGGAAGCAGAGATAGACAAAGAGGCAGACAGAGAGAGAGGCACAGAGAGGGAGATACAGAGACAGACTGAGAGAGAATGAAAGAGACAGGGACAGAGAGAGAGACATGGGGGGAGAGAGAGAGAGAGAGACAAAGAGACAGCGAGAGAGAGAGACAGGCACAGAGAGGGAGAGACAGAGACAGACCGAGAGAGAATGAAAGGGACAGAGACAGAGAGAGAGACAGGCACAGAGCCAGAGACAGACTGAGAGAGAATGAAAGGGACAGAGTCAGAGAGAGAGACACGGAGAGAGAGAGAGACAAAGAGACAGCGAGAGATAGAGAGGGAGAGACAGAGACAGACTGAGAGAGAATGAAAGAGATAGAGAGAGAGAGAGAGAGAGACATAGAGACAGAAAGAGAGGGAAGAGAGAGGCACAGAGAGGGAGAGACAGAAACAGACTGAGAGAGAATGAAAGAGATAGAGCCAGAGAGAGAAACACAAAGAGAGAGAGAGAGAAAAAAAGAGACAGAAAGAGAGGGAGAGAGGGAGAGACAGAGACAGACCGAGAGAGAATGAAAGAGACAGAGACAGAGAGAGAGACACGGAGAGAGAGAGAGAGAGAGAGAGAGAGAGAGAGAAGCATTCAGTGTTTCAAAACAGTATTTAGCCAGTAGTATTTCCTGTGAAGCCTGTCCTGTGTTGAATCATGATTGAAAATTGGAAGTTGTCATTTTGGAGTTAACTTGTTTGTATTTTTAAAAATTCTGTTAGGTCATCAAAAGAAGTTTATGCTCGCTGTGAAGAAATTGGCAGAAATCCAGCGAGCTACCCGCTATGAGTCTGGCACCTTGAAGAAGAAAGCCCCCCAGTCGTTGGAAATTGTGGCTATAGAGTCTCCTCAGGGTGAAAATGCTGAATGCCAGTCTCCCAAGATGTCTACCTTCCAGGACAGCGAGCTGAGCAACGAGCTGCAAGTTGCCATGACCAGTGCCGGAGATGGGAAGGACGGCCTTGAGCCGAAGCAAGCCAACCACGCTGGACCTGGTGCAGAGGGCACTGCCTACCAACCAGAGGGGGCCATCCAGGAGAGTGACAGCAGCAGTAGTGCCAAGGTAAAGCCAAATGGCACTGCTCAGGAAGGAGCAGGAGGAGGGAGCAAGCTGCAAAAGGCAGCCCTGTCCAAAAGCCAGGAAAACCTCGATGGCCCCAGCCAACGATCCATCATCACGGAAGTGGTCGGTCCCACAAGGCGCAGTCACCGGCAAGGGGTTCAAAGAGCGAGTGTGCCACCGGCACCTGGGAAGCCAAGAGAGTCCTTCTGTCACCCTCACCAAGCGCTGGTGTCGATGTCAACCTTCACCCCACCGCAAACGCCCACAAAGCCCAGGCCTTCCTCTCCGCAGACCCTCAATGTCCCTCAGGCCACGGCCAAAGTGAAGCCCATCCCGCAGCTCCTGCAGACAGACCGGCCCATGTCCCCGAGGTCTCTGCCCCAGTCGCCCACCCACCGAGGATTCGCCTACGTGGTCCCACAGCCCGTGGAAGGTGAGGGGTCAGCAGCGCCTGGCCACACGTCGAGCCCGCTGGCGCAGGCCGTCCCTGTGCTGCCCATCTCCGTCCCCGTGCTCTGCCTCCCTCCGCACACCGATGATTCCGAGGGAGACCCCTCGAGACCGAAGAAGCGGGCGCACAGCGTGAGCCGCTACGCCATGTCTGACAGCGAGCAGGAGAAGGACGAGCTGGCCTTGCCCGATGCTGGGCCTTATGCCACGATCCAGAGGCACGTGGCCCGCAGCCACTCGGTCAGGGGGCACTCAGCCGCTGCGGACAAAAACGTCAACCGAAGCCAGTCGTTTGCGCTGAGGCCGAAGAAGAAAGGGCCGCCGCCGCCGCCCCCGAAACGGTCGAGCTCAGCCATATCCAGCACCAACCTGGGTGATGACCTGCCAAAGGAGAAGGAGATGGGCAGCCTCAAGGATCCCGACGCCAAGGCCAGGCTTAAGGAGCAGCGGAGAGCTAGTGATGTCGGGGGAACCGTGGAAACGGGCAGTGTCGGCAGCGTAAAGAGCATCGCCGCCATGTTGGAAATGTCGTCCATCGGCGGTGGTGCCCGGGCCCTCACTCTGCACCGGTCGTTCAAGGCGGAAAAGGGCGGCGGCAGCACCTACGGCCCGATGGTGCAGCCAGTGAGCTCGGAACATTCCAGAGTGGCCACCGTGCTAGCCACCGTGAAGCGCGGGCCCCTCGACAGGTCCCGCGATGCCATCGGGCTGGACGGCGAGGTGATCAACCGAAGGCGGACCATCAGCGGACCCGTCACGGGCCTGATCGTCGCTGCCAAGAAGGAGCGAGCCAACGGCGGGAAACCCGCGCGTGAAGCCGAGGCGCCCACCGACCGCCTTCAGGTGGATCCGGCCGGATCATCAAGGAACAGCTCCTCGGAGAACCTGCCCTTCGCCGAGGAAGGAAACCTGACCATCAAGCAACGGCCTCGCCAGCCGCTGAAAACCAACGGCGTAGAATGTCTACCCCACCTCCAGATCAACTCCGAGGCCGTGAGGCCACAGTATTCCAGCCTCACTGCGTTCGAACTCACGAGCACACTGAAACGCAGAGGGAAGCCCAGACCCACCCAGCAGCAGGAGGTCATGGCCTTCCATTTAACAGAGTCAAATACCGTCAAGCGGCGTCCAAAAACCAGGGAGAAGGATCAACTGGAATCTCCTCCAGAGGCCTATCACCACGCGATGCTTCAGAATGGCACAGGAACCATCAAGAGAAGGCCGGTGTCAGACATGACAGGAGGAGAGACATATCCGAGCTTCTTAACTGTAGGAGAGATCCCCCGAAGAAACAGCGGAGATCACGCCTCCCACGTTTCAGACGGGGAGATAAAAAGACCTGTTAAACCTCCAGTGTCTCCGAAACCCTCCCTTACCCAGCCAACAGGTTTAAAAAGACATGGACCATCAGCAGCGAGTGCCAAGAAGTCTCCATTGCCCGGTCCTGGGAGTCCAGGTACATTTTCCTACTTCTTATCATTTATTTCTGCTGTCATCCTCTTCCCCCTCTGATTCTGACAGTCCATAAATATTCTAAGTCCACAACATTTCCTACAGTCAAGGAACATTCCTATGGTTCAGAAACGTTCCTATAGTCTGTAAATATTCCTAGAATCCACAAACGTTCCTGCAGTCATTTGAAAATTATGACAGTCCAGAAATATCCCAGAGTCTACAACCATTCCTGCAGTCCATAAACATTCATATTGTCCGTAATTATTCCCAGACTTTACAAATATTACTACAGTCCAGAAGTATTCCAAGAGCCCTCAAATATTCCAACGGTCCAGAAATATTCCCAGAGTCGACAAACATTCTTACAGTCGACAAACATTCAAATTGCCTATAAATATTCCCAGAGTCGACAAATATTACTACAGACCAGAATCAACTGTTGAAAGAATGGAAGACTTGCATTTACATAATGCCTTCTGTGACTGTCAGTTGTCCCAAATGGCACACCAAGAATTAAGCAGATTTGAAGTGTGGTTAGTGCCGCAATGTCAGAAGTGTGGCAGCAAATTCTCACAACTCTCAATGTCGTAGTGACCACATAAACCACTTCTATGATGGTGGTTGAGAGAGTAACATTGGCCAGTAGACTTGGCCTTGGTTTGTGTTCTCACTCAAAAGACAGTATCTCAGGCAGTGCAGCACTCCCTCAGTGTTACGCTGGAGTTTGTTAAATCTAACTATGCTATTGTTTTCCGAAGAATGACAATGTGCAGCATCAGGATTATGTTCTTCTGCTCCTCCAGCATTCAGTTTGTTCATAGCTTCTCTACACCTGTGTTACCCACTTCCACTCCAAGTTACCCTAGCCTAACAAAAATCTTTCATTCTCTATCTTACAAACTCCACACCTTTTATGGTTATAAACTCCAGATTGTAACTTCTCTCAGCATGGAAAATGTGATTCCTAATTTCCCCCCTGAATGGCCATTCATTTTAATGCTACATTCCTTTTCTATAATTTATACAATTTTGTGGGATGTGGGCATCACTGGCTGTCCCTATTTATTGCCCGTCCTTAGTTGCCCCCTTGAGAAGGTGGTGGTGAACTGCCTTCTTGAACCGCAGCACTCCACTTGCTGTTGGTTAACCCACAATGGCCTTAGGGAGGAAATTGCAGGGTATTGTCCCAGCGACAGTGAATGAGCGGTGATATATTTCCAAGTCAGGATGGTGAGTGGTTTGGAGGTGAGCTTGAAGGTGGTAGTGGGTTCCCAAGTATCTGCTGCCCTTGTCCTTCTAGATGGAAGCAATTGGAAGGTGCTGTCTGAGGAACTTTGGTGAATTTGCTTTAGATTGCTTCATCAGAGGAAATTGTTTCTGTTAGTTATACTTGCTTTTTGCAAAACATTAGAAGCTCCATGACACCAGATTATAGTCCAACAGGTTCATTTGTATTCACAAGCTTTCTGCTCCTTTGTCGGGTGAAGTGCAAAAGCTTGTGATTTCAAACAAATCTGTTGGACTATAACCTGGTGTCGTGTGACTTGTGAGTTTGTCCACCCCAGTCCAACACCGGCATCTCCACGTCATCGCTTTTCATAGTTTTAGCTGTCAGTAATGTAGTTAAGATTTCTTTTCTGGAAAAGCTCAGCAGGTCTGGCGCCATCTGTGGAGAGAAATCAGAGTTACTGTTTCGGTTCCAATGACCCTTCCTCAGAACTGATGGTAGCTTGGAAAAGTTTGTTTTTTTTTATTCAGAAGATAGGGTATGGGCAGGGGGGTAAGGAGTAAGTGATAGAGCCCAAGGAGAGATAAGAACAGTTGGACAGACAAAGGAGTAGGTAACAATTAGTCTGGGAGAATGAATAGCTACTAACAGGAACAATCAGTGGCTAACAATGGGTTGTGTGTAACAGCAGACCATATGAGGACAAGGCCAATGTGTGTCGGGGTTTGGGGTAAGGACATGGGAGAAGGTGTCTCAAACCCTAAAGTTGTTGAACTGGATATTGAATCCAGAAGGCTGTGAAGTTCCCTTACAGAAAATGTGGTGCGATTCTTCCAGCTTGTGCTGAGTTTCGCTGGAGCACTGCATCAAGCCTGAGATGTTGCCAGGGAACAGTGTGGTGTATTGAAGTGGCAGGCCATTGGAAGCTCAGGGTCTTTTTTGTGGAAAGAACATAAGTGTTCTGTAAAGCGGTCATCCAATCTACACTCCGTTTCCACAATGTAGAGGAGACCACATTGTGAGCAGCAAATGTAGTAGATGACTTCACTAAATAAGGGATGTTATGCTGAACTCAAAGCTTTGGTTAGCCATCGATTGGTAAATTGGGTCTCGTTCTGAACTCCAGCCTTTAGGAAGGATATGAAATCCTTGAGAGTTTGCAGAATAGATTTCCCAGAATGGTTCCAGACAATTTCAAGGCAGACGTATTTGAATTTTTATTAAGCAAAGGGATGAATGGTTATTGAGGGTAGGTAGCAACATGGATTTGAGGAATGCAGTCAGATCAGCCAATTGAATCTGTTTTAATGAGTGTTAGGATGGAGAATGTGATAACATTTAAAATATTCCTGTGAAATTAATTTCTCTTTTGCTAGTTTTCCCACACACATTGGAATGACTGATAGATACAATTATCCAAGGTGACCATCCCATGATTACTGTTTTCATTCATGAGTTTTCACTTACAAAATTTCACGAGTTTCTGAAAGATGGCAGCTTAACCTGTAAGAATGACAAGAGGCATGCTGGGAAGTGCATGTTGCTATGCTACACAGAACAACAACAAATATTAGGCATCTTTAAAGTGATGGAACTTCCCAAGGCCCTTTCAGAGGCATAATAAAACCAAGCCACAAAAAGGGAAATATTAGGCCAAATGAGCAAAAACATGGGCAATTTCACTCCCATCCACAAAAGGAGGTAACGGGTAGGTAAACAAAAGCTAGATCAAAGAGGTAGGTTTTAAAGAGTTTCTTAAAGGACACGTGCAAAATCTTTGGTCACTGTTAGGAAAACAAACCTATCAATTGCGACCTCCAATTTGTAAGGTTTAAAGTTGGAATTGGGCAACTGTGGGCAAATTCATTCTAAGTAGAGGGTAGGTTCGTTTTACCCAGAAATTAATCCTTCCTTTAAAAAGAAACAAGATATTGACGACATAACAGCAGTGTCAGAAGTCATGAGACACCAGCTTTATAATCCAACAGATTTATTTGAAATCATGAGTTTTCAGAACACTGCTACCAAGGCTTGTGATTTCAAATAAACCTGTTGGACTATAACCTGGCATTGTGTGACTTAGGCCTTGTCCACCCCAGTCCGACTTTGACACCTCCATATCCTCAACAGCAACATTGTTTTGAACACAGGAATTTCTCACGTGTCAAGTTCGGAGCCTGGCTTTTTTTTTTGCGTGTTTATTTAGCTATCAGCAGACACTGTAGCATTAATAAATTAAATCTCACCAAATCAAATAGTATTTTGTTGTGAGGTCATTTTGTTCTACAATAATTACTGTTCCATCTCCATGTTTTGCATGCTTTTTCAGTTTTAAGAAGCCAAGCCAACACTCAAAAGACATGCAGTAATTATAGAAGATCTTCCTTTTAAATTTACACTGCCATGCCAAAAAATAACACGTTTTGAATTGCGAAATAAATAAGGTATGATAAAATAGCTAATACTTTGGACGGGTTAGTTCCTAATGTGCTAGATATCCAGCGTTAGTGCTCACTTGGTTCAGCAGTAACATGGTGCAAGGGTACGTAAAGTCATCATAATCTCAGAGGACAGTAGAACTGCTCTCTCATTAGAGAGAGAGATGACAGGTGGTGGTCCAACCTGAGGGTCACCACATTTCAGGCAAGGGGAGAGGTCCACAAAGACAGTCCATCATGGTAATCTCAGCCGGTGTGGGAATTGAACCCACGCTGTTAGCGTCACTTGGCATCGTAAGCCAACTGTCCAGCTAACTTGGCTTAGGATTGGTTAGCTCAGTTACCCTGGATGATTGACTTGTCATCCATTGCCCTACAGCACAAGTTCCATTTGCACACCAGCTGAGGTCATCATAAAAGTGTGGCCTTCTCAATCTTATCCTTCAGCTGAGTGTGGTGACCCTCAGGTTAAGCTAATGACCAGTCACATCTCTCTATCAGATCTGAGACAATGATGAATTTACTAGTGGTTATGTCATTGGAAGAGCAGAGTTAATGGGGTTAAATCCCACTGGAACAGTTTGAGGACTTCTTTAATTTATAAGGGACTGTGAAGCTGTTGGATTAAATAAACCCCAACTCATTCCATTTTGGTCTCCAGAGCCAAAAAGTGATACATTTGTCACACAGGCCAAATCACTGAATATGTTTAAGAGAGAAATAATTTTCTAGACACTAAAGAGGTTTTGATGTACCTGGGTAGAGTGAAACGTTTTGTTTTGCATGCTGTACAGGCAGATCATACCTGAGGGAGATTGAAGAACTCAGAGGCTGGCAAATTTTGGAAGAATGTAAATTTATCAGGGTTGTTGTTATGGGTGATTTCAACTTCCCCAATATTGACTGGAACCTCCTTAGTGCAGATGGTTTGGATGGAGCTGTTTTTGTCAGGTGTGTTCAGGAGAGTTTCCTTACTCAGTAAGGAGACAGACCAACGAAGGGAAAGACCATTTTGGATGTGGTGCTCGGCAATGAGCCAGGACAGGTGTCAGATCTCGAGGTGAGCGAACACTTTGGTGACAGTAACCACAACTGCCTCATATTTACCATAGCCTTGGAGAGGGAAAGGAGCGGTTACCAAGGGAAGATATTTAATTGGGGAAAAGGAAATTATGATGCTATCAGACAGGTGTTGGGAAGTACAGATTGGGAGCAATTGTTCCACAGAAAGGGCACAGCAGACATGTGGAGACTATTTAAGGAGCAGTTGTTGCGAGTGATGCACTATTTGTTCCTCTGAAAGGGGCAAGAAGGGGTAAGACTAAGGAGCCTTGGATGATGAGAACAGAGGAGCTTCTCGTCAAAAGGAAGAAGGCAGCTTACGTAATGTGGAGGAAGCATTGATCTAACACAGCTTTGGAGGATTACAGGCCTACTAGAAAGGAGCTCAGAAATGGACTGAGGAGAGCCAGGAGGGGGCATGAAAAATGTTTGGCAAGAAGGATTAGGGAATAAGAGAATAACCAGGGAGAAGGTAGGGCCGATCAGGGATAATGTAGGGAACATGTGTGTGGAGTCTGAGCAGATAGGGGAAGCCCTAAATGAGTTTCTCACTTCAGTTTTCACTAAAGAAAGGGACCTTGTTGTGAATGAGAATTTTGAGGAGTTGGGAAACAGGCTTGACCAGGTCAAGATTGATGAAGTTGATGTGGTGGAAATTTTGGCACACGTTAAGATTGTTAAGTCCCAAGGGCCAGACCAGATTTATCCTAGGTTGCTCCAGGAAGTGAGAAAGGAGGTAGATAAGCCACTGGCGAAGATCTTTGCTTCCTCACTCTCCACGGGTGATAGCAGAAGATTGGAGGGAGGCAAATGTTATTCCACTTTTCAAGAAGGGGAATATGGAAATCCCTGGCAATTACAGACCAGTCAGTCTTACATTTGTGGTCAGCAAGGCTTTGGAAAGAATTCTGAGGAATAGGGTTTATGATTATTTGGGAAAGAATAACGTGATTAAAGGCAGTCAGCGTGGCTTTGTTGAGGGGCAGGTCATGCCTCACAAACCTTATTGAGTTCTTTGAAGAGGTGATGAGACAGGTCGACAAAGTCGATCAGTGGATGTGGTGTATATGAACTTCAGCAAGGCATTTGATAATGTTCCCCATGGTAGGCTCGTTCATAAAGTCAGGAGGCATGGGATACAGTGAGATATGGCTATCTGGATTCAAAATTGGTTGGCTGACAGAAGACAGAGAGTGGTTGTACATGGAAAATATTCTGCTTGGAGGTCAGTGGTGAGTGGTGTCCCGCAGGGCACTGTTCTTGGGCCTCTGTTCTTTGTAGTTTTAATAATTGACTTGGATGAGGAGATTGAGAGGGGGGTTAGTAAATTTGGCGATGACACAAAGGTTGGAGGTGCCGTTGATACTACCAAGAGCTATTGTAGGCTTCAGTGTGACATCGACAGGATGCAGAGCTGGGCTGACAAATGGCAGTTGGAGTTTAACCTGGATAAAGGCGAAGTGATGCATTTTGGAAAGTTGAGCTTGAATGCTGAATATAGGCTTAAAGACAGGATTCTTGACAGTGTGAAGGAACAGAGGGATCTTGGTGTTCAAATACATAGATCCCTCAAAGTTGCCACCCAAGTGGATAGCGTTGTTAAGAAACCAATGGTGTTTTGGCTTTCATTAACAGGGGGATCGAGTTTAAGAGCTGTGAGGTCTTGCTGCAGCTCTGAGACCACGCTTGGAATATTGTGCCCAGTTCTGGTCACCCTATTATAGGAAAGATACGGAGACTTTGGAGAAGGTGCAAAGAAGGTTTACCAGGATGCTGCTGGACTGGAGGGCATGACTTACAAAAAGAGGTTGACTAAGCTCTGACTTTTCTCTCTGAAGAGAAGGAGGAAGAGAGGTGACCTCATTGAGGTATACAGGGTAATGAGAGGCATGGATAGAGTCAATAGCCAGAGACTCTTCCCCAGGGCAGGATTGACTGGCACGAGGGGTCATTGTTTTAAGATATTAGGAGGAAGGTATGGAGGAAGTGTCAGAGCTAGGTTCTTTATGCAGAGATTTGTGAATGCATGGAATGTGTTAAGAGTGGTGGTGGTGGAAGCAGGGTCATTAGGGACATTTAAGCGACTGCTGTTCATGCACATGGATAGCAGTGAGTTGAGGGATGTGTAGGTTAGGTTATTTTAATTTAGACTAGGAGCAATCTTTGGCACATCACCATGGGCCGAAGGGCCTGTTCTGTGCTGTACTTTTCTATGTTCTATGTTCTATACCCTACAGAGTACATTAGGGTAACAGAGTTAAGAATGCAATGTTACAGAGAGAATATTGTTAGTAGCTTTTACAGACTTAGAATTGAGTTTTAAAAGAGCAGAACGATTGTAAGATGTGTATGAATAAGATCTGCTGTAGAGAGCTCACAAAGAGTCACCAGGCTTCAGTGCCCTTGATGATCTTGATGTCAAAGGTTTGAGAGAGAGTGGGCATATGGCATTGATTGAGAGGAGCAGCTATGATCATATTCAATTGTGAACCACACTCGATGGGCTGTATGGTGGCATTTATTCCCATTTTCTACTTTCAGTCACATCCATGATGGACGGAAAACGGTCAACTTTAAGGGGCGTGTGACTCCAGTTGCACACTAACATGGTTGACATTTCTCTGAAGGGATCTATAGAACTGTTGACCTCTGTAACCACCACTGGTTAATGTAAAAGGTCAACGATCATCTTCAAAGTACAGACGGGGGGCAGATATACAATATGAACCTGTCAGGGGATGATTAGAGTAACAATTCTACTTCTCTGCTCAAAGAAGCATGTTTTGACCTTTGGCCATTTAATCGTCACAGTGCAATATAGTAATGGTGTGGTCTGCCTTCAGAAAGTAGATTATGCTCGTGTCGAAGTAAATTTTAGAGGAGAATGCGCTTATGTTAATCTGACACTAGCCTTTGTAGGGAAACATGATGGTTTTTTAACCTAGGGCGCCCACAAATTAGGAAGAATGTAAGAAATAGAACAGGAGTTGGCAATTCAGCTCCTCATCCCTCCTCCCCAAGATCACATCTAATCTGCCCCAAGCCTCAACTCCTCTTTTCTGTCAGCTTAGCACAGCACTCAACACCCCCATGTTTGAAAGAATAAGTAATATGTTTTCTAATTTGGGGTGTTTTTTGAGATATATGATAGGCCTTTATATCCATCCGAGGTCATGTACTGTGAGGTTCCGTGCTGAGTCCCCTGAGGGAAAGGAAATCAAATTATGAAGGCAAGGGTTCACAGCCCCTGGCAGTTGTTGTTGTTATTGTGTCGCTTTAGTCTTACCAGACCACAGAGACTGTTCTCATTAGAGACAAGTGACTGGTGGCAATTTAGTCTGAGGGCCACCAAACCTCAGGCAAGGGACAGGGTTGTAAAAGAGAGTCCTTCATGGTACCAAAGTGCCAATAGAGAAAGGGAAGTAAGAACTTGCATTGAAATAGCATCTTTCACAACCATAGGATGCCCCAAAGTATGTTGCAGCCAATTAGAGGGAGGCAATGGCCTAATGGCATCATCACTGGACTGCTAATTCAGAAACCCAGGTAATGTCCCAGGGACTTGGGTTCAAATTCCTGCTACATAGAATTTAAATTCAATAAAAATTTGACATTAAAAGTATAATGGTGACAATGAAACCATTGTTGATTGTTGGACAAACCCAACTGGTTCACTCCTGTCCTTTAAGGAAAGAAAGCATGTTGACTCCAGATCCACAGTCGAATGGTGTGGTGCTGGAAAAGCACAGTCAGTCAGGCAGCATCCAAGGAACAGCAGAGTTGATGTTTCAAGCATAAGCTCTTCATCAGGAATGTAGGGTTGCCCAAGGGGGCTGAGAGAGAAATGGGAGGGTGGGATGGGGCTGGGGGGGTGGTGAAGGTAGCTGGGAATGCTATAAGATCCACAGCCATGGGGTTGACTCTTATTTGCCCTCTGGGATGGACAATAAATGCTGACGTAGCCAGTGACTCCCCAATCCATGAATGAATGGGAATAAAAATTAAACTATGTGTTCACTGGTGTCATGCATTAATAATCGGATCATCAGTTTTTGTGATGTGTTGACTGAGGGTTAAGTATTGACACAGATACCAGAGAGAACTCTCCAACTCTTCAAAATGGGGCCCCTTTACATCAACTTGAATGGCAATCACAGACTTGATTCAAGGTCTGAGCTGGAAAGATCTGACAGTGCAGCTCACTCTCAGTGCTGCATTGGAGTGTTCTGCCTCGCTTTAGTGTTGAAGTCTCTGGTATAAGATTTGAACCCACAACCTTGTGCCTCGGATGGTTTTGGGTCAGATGCTTCAGGGAAAACAGCCCAAGCCTGTTCAGCCTCTCCCTATAGCTCAAATCCTCCAACCGTGGCAACACCCTTGTAAATTTTTTCTGAACCCTTTCAAGTTTCACAACATCTTTCCAATAGGAAGGAGACCAGAATTGCACACAATATTCCAACAATGGCTTAACCAATGTTCTGTACAGCAGCAACATGACCTCCCAACTCCTGTACTCAATACTCTGACCAATAAAGGAAAGCAGACCAAACACCTTCACTATCCTATCTACTTGTGACTCTACTTCAAGGAGCTATGAACCTGCACTCCAAGGTCTCTTTGTTCAGCAACACTCCCTAGGACCTTACCATTGAGTGTATAAGTGACTTTTCCAAACTGCAGCACCTTACATTTATCTGAATTAAACTCCATCTGCCACTTCTCAGCCCATTGGCCCATCTGATCAAGATCCCATTGTAGTCTGAGGTAAACTTCGCTGTCCACTACACATTCAATTTTGGTGTCATCTGCAAACTTACTAACTGTACCTCTTATGCGCACATCCAAATCATTTATGTAAATGACAAAAAGTAGTGGACCCAGCACAGATCCTTGTGGCACTCCACTGGTCACAGGCCTCCAGTCTGAAAAACAACCCTCCACCACCACCCTCTGTCTTCTACCTTTGAGCCAGTTTTGTATCCAAATGGCTAGTTCTCCTTGTAGTCCGTGACATCTAACCTTGCTAACCAGTCTCCCATGGGGAACTTTGTCGAATGCCTTACTGAAGTCCACATAGATCACATCTACTGCTCTGCCCTCATCAATCCTCTTTGTTACTTCTTCGAAAAACTCAATCAAGTTTGTGAGACATCATTTCCTACGCATAAAGCCATGTTGACTATCCCTAATCAGTCCTTGCCTTTCCACGTACATCCTGTCTCTCAGGATTCCCTCCAACAACTTGCCCACCGACGTCAGGCTCACTGGTCGATAGTTCCCTGGCTTGTCCTTACCACCCTTCTTAACCAAGCTCCAGTCTTCTGGCACCTCACCTGTGACTACCAATGATACAAATATCTCAGCAAGAGGCCCAGCAATCACTTCTCTAGCTTCCCACAGAGTTCTAGGGTACACCTGATCAGGTCCTGGGGATTTATCCACTTTTATGCGTTTCAAGACATCCAGCACTTCCTCCTCTGTAATATGGACATTTTTCAAGATGTCACCATTTATTTCCCTACATTTTATATCTTCCATATCCTTTTCCGCAGTAAATACTGATGCAAAATACTCATTTAGTATCTCCCCCATTTTCTGCGGCTCTAAACAAAGGCCGCCTTACTGATCTTTGAGGAGCCCTATTCTCTCCCTCGTTACCCTTTTGTCCTTAATGTATTTGTAAAAACCCTTTGGATTCTCCTTAATTCTATTTGCCAAAGCTATCTCGTGTCCCCTTTTGCCCTCCTGATTTCCCTTTAAGTGTACTCCAACTGCCTTTATACTCTTCTAAGGATTCACTCGCTCTATCCTGTCTGTACCTGACATATGCTTCCTTTTTCTTAACCAAACCCTCAATTTCTTTAGTCATCCAGCATTCCTTACACCTACCAGCCTTTTCTTTCACCCTGACAGGAATATACTTTCTCTGGATTCTCGTTATCTCATTCCTGAAGGCTTCCCATTTTCCAGCCGTTCCTTTACCTGCAAACATCTGCCCCCAATCAGCTTTTGAAAGTTCTTGCCTAATACTGTCAAAATTGGCCTTTCTCCAATTTAGAACTTCAACTTTTAGATCTGGTCTATCCTTTTCCATCACTATTTTAAATCTAATGGAATTATGGTCGCTGGCCCCAAAGTGCTCCCCCACTGACACCTCAGTCACCTGCCCTGCCTTATTTCCCAAGAGGAGGTCAAGTTTTGCACCTTCTCTAGTAGGTACATCCACATACTGAATCAGAAAATTGTCTCGTACACACTTAAGAAATTCCTCTCCATCTAAACCTTTACCACTATGGCAGTCTCAGTTGATATTTGGAAAGTTAAAATCCCCTACCATAACCACTCTATTATTCTTACAGATAGCTGAGATCTCCTTACAGTTTGTTTCTCAATTTCCCTCTGACTATTAGGGCGTCTATAATACAATCCCAATAAGGTGATCATCCCTTTCTTGTTTCTCAGTTCCACCCAAATAACTTCCCTGGATGTATTTCCAGGAATATCCTCCCTCAGCACAGCTGTAATGCTATCCCTTATCAAAAACACCACTCCCCCTCCTCTTTTGCCTCATCTCTATCCTTCCTGTAGCATTTGTATCCTGGAACGTTAAGCTGCCAGTCCTGCCCATCTCTGAGCCATGTTTCTGTAATTGCTATGATATCCCAGTTCCATGTTCCTAACCATGCCCTGAGTTCATCTGCTTTCCCTGTTAGGCCCCTTGCATTGAAATAAATGCAGTTTAATTTATTAGTCCTACCTTGTCCCTGTCTGCCCTGACGGTTTGACTCACTCTGTTGTCAACTGTACCAGTCTCAGATTGATCTCTTTCCTCACTGTCTCCATGGGTCCCAACCTCCCCCCCCCCCCCCCCCCCGCCCCCCCCCCCAACTTTACTAGTTTTAATCCTCCTGAGCAGCTCTAGCAAATTTCCCTGCCAGTATATTAGTCCCCTTCCAATTTAGGTGCTATCCGTCCTTCTTGTACAGATCACCTCTACCCCAAAAGAGATTCCAATGATCCAAAAATGTGACTCCTTCTCCCATACACCAGCTCCTCAGCCATGTATTCATCTGTCCTATCCTCCTATTCCTGCCCTCACTAGCTTGTAGCACTAGCTAGGAGTAATCCAGATATTACTACTCTCGAGGACCTCCTTTTTAAATTCCTGCCTAACTCTCTGTAATCACCCTTCAGAATCCCAACCTTTTCCCTTCCTATGTTGTTGGTTCCAGTGTGAAAAAATGACCTCTTGCTGGCCCCTCTCCCCTTTGAGAACATTCTGCACCTTTTCTGAGACATCCTTAATCCTGGCACTAGAGAAGCAACACACCAATCTGATTTTTCGCTGCTGGCTACAGAAACGTCTGTCTGTACCTCGGACTACAGAATCCCCTAACACAACTGATCTCTTGGAAGCTGATGTACCCCTCGTTGCTTTAGAGCCAGTCTCAATACCAGAAACTTAGCTGTTCGTGCTATGTTCCCCTGAGAATCCATCAGCCCCTACATTTTCCAATACAGCATACCTGTTTGAAATGGGTATAGCCACAGAGCACACCTGCACTAGCTGCCTACCTCTTCCTGGAGTTAACCCATCTATGTGACTGTATCTGAGACTTTCCCCCCTTCCTATAACTGCCATCCATCAACACTGTTGCTGTTGCAAATTCCTCATTGCTTCTAATTGTCTCTCCAACCGATGCATTCGATCTGATAAGATTTACAACCAACAGCATTTATTGCAGATATAGTCCACAATAATCCTTAAACTCTCTTTAACCTCCCACATCTGATAAGAAGTACGTATCACTCTACTAAAGGGCATTTTTGCTCCTTCACAATCTACAGACCCAGAAAATAACACCATCTTATTCCTCTACAAAACAGTCCTCCAGATTAGATTAATAGTTACAGCTTATATTTTAAGTTTAGTCAAAAAACATATCTCAAAAAACATATAATCAAGAAAGAACCCACTCTGCTCACTACTGCAGATTCTCTGTAGGCTACTTAAAACAGCGATTAACTTATCTAATTCTGTGCTGTGAACTTTGATCAAACAGTTCCTCCAAGATCAGTTATGAATTTCACTGTTTGTTAATTTTCCCAGACGCACTCCAATGTCCAGCGATACATGAGTTCAAACAGCAAAGGCGGTAACTGTGCAGGTTCTCTCTGGTGTCAGTTTCTTTCTCTTTCTTTCTATCTCTCTCCTGCACTGACCTCACCATGTGCTTCCTTTGTCTGTCCCTCTCCTTTTCAAAACTGCTGTTGTTTTGATTTTTTGTTTGAAAGTTCCAAAACAATGCAACAGCATATAAAACAGTAATTGCTGCTCCTGGAATTTGAGGGAATCACCTCCAGCACCTAAAATACTTCAAAAAAAGGCTGTTACAGGCAGAAATTTTTCCTGTCCTCCATCTTGGATGACCCAGAATTCATGAGTGGCTTGGAGGGGCTTATAGAGTCAGTATGAAGGGGACAGTGTTATATATGGTGAAACAGCACATGAGGGTAGTTTCTTCAGTGCTAACCCTCAAGCTGTCTGGCAGGTGTCTTGTTCAGGCCCAGTTATTCAGCTACGCTCAAATGTAATCGGTGTCTATTGCTGGTTTTCTTAACATGGATATTTCTCTCCATCATTTTCTTTCCCCAGAAGTGAAACGTGCCCCACCCCCTGTGTCTCCGAAACCAATCCTACCTCCCCCCCTGACCCCACCCAAACCCATCAAACCCCACACCATTCTGCAGTCCCTGAGTGCAGGCCCCACCCCTGTCCCTTCTCCTGCCAAGCAACCGACCATCAAAGCAGCAAGCACACCGCCGTCCCTGTGTTCGAGCCCAGCTAAACCCATCGCCGGTGCCCAGCCCCAGCAAGTCCCGGTCAAGCCACCCAGGTCCTCGATAGCTGGCTCTTCCACTGAGATGGCCACCACTGAAGTAGCACAACTGAAGCTGGAAGAGACCAGCGCTTCACTGGCAGCAGCTCTACAGGCCGTGGAGGAGAAGATCAAACACGACGAGGGGCAACAAGTAGAGTAAGTCGCTCAGTGTAGCTTCGGTCATGCGCGCGACAAACTGAGGTTGATAGTGCCTGGGTTTGCCTCACGGTTAAGGTGGGCAAAGAACCGTAGGCATGGGCAGCACAGAAGGAGGTCATTTAGCCCATAGTGTGTGTGTGTGTATGTGTGTGTGTGTGTATGTGTGTGTGTGTGTGCTGGCTAACAGGAACCTACACCATCTGACCCCACTTTCCAGCCCTCAGGTCTGTAACCCCTGTAGTTTATAGCACTTCAAGAGCAGATCTGATTTCTTCTTAAATGCTATAAGTATTTCTCCCGCCCTTTAAGCGGCATGGTAGCACAGTGGTTAGCACTGCTGCCTCACAGCACTAGGGACCCAGGTTCGATTACACCCTCGAGTGTTTGTCTGTGTCGAATTTGCACATTCTCCCTGTGTGCGTGGGTTTCCTCTGGGTGCTCTGGTTTCCTCCCACAGTCCAAAGATATGCAGGTCAGGTGAATTGGCCTTGCTAAATTACCCATAGTGTTCAGGGATGTGCAGGTTAGTTGCATTGGTCAGGGGTAAATATAGGGTAGGGGAATGGGCCAGGGTGGGTTATTCTTCAGAGGGTTGATGTGGACTTATTGGGCTGAAGGGCCTGGTTCAACACTGTAGGGACTCGACAATTCTTAAGGCATCCAAATCCCCCAACCCCTCTACTGACTAAGTAAAAATGATGCCTCGTCCTCTATGCTTACTGTTTGTCGTCCTCTCTAGCGAGGTCTCCTTATCCACTCTGTCTAGAGCTCTCAGGATTGTATACTCTTGTACTCTCTAAAGATGTGGTTGCACTGGAGGAGTGCAGACTGAGATCCACCAGAACGTTGCCAGGGCTGGATATACTGTTGACACAGAGTGAGCCTGGGTAGTTCCCCTTTGAGCAGAGGAGGCTGAAGGCAGATGTGACTGAGGCATGTCAGATTACGAGGGGCATGCACAGAGTAGATAAGAAGCAGCTCCTCCCCTTAGATTAAGAGTCAGTAATGAGAGGCAGTAATCTTAAAGCGTAAGGTGGGAGGTTTTGAGGGGATTTGAGGAATTGCTTTTCCACCCAGAGGGTGGTTGGAATCAGGAATACGCTGCTTGGGAAGGTGGTGGAAGTGGGAAACCTCACAATCTTTAAAACGTTATGTGAATGAGCACAGAATAATGACAGCCATAGAGTCATACAGCTCAGAAACAGACTCTTCAGTCCAATCCGTCCACACTGACCAGATATTCTACACTCGGTCCAGCACCCAGCCTGTATTCCTCCAAACCATTCCTATTCAAATACCCATCTAGATGGAAATGTTGTAATTGTACTAGTCTCCACCACCTCCTCTGATGGCTCATTCCATACACGCACCACCCTCTGTGTGAAAAGGTCCTTTTCAATCTTTCTCCTCTCACCTTAAACCTATGTCCTATAGTTTTGAGCTCCCCAATGGGCCAAGTGCTGGAAAGTGGGATTAATATAGGTAGGTCAGCTTAGACATGATGGGCCAAAGTGCCTTGTCTGTGCTATATGGCTCGATGACTTCAATTAAACATGGCCTCAACCTCCTTTATTCAAAATAAAAGTCTCCCGAGCCAATCAGTCACTCTCAAGAGGGTCCATTATGGGGTCTGGGTTGGGTTAGTACTAGTGGGCAGTGGGATGAGGGTCTTCCCTAATTTGCCAATTGAGGCCCGAAAGGGTGGCAGGTACTGAGGGCCATCCATGGGTAATCTCAGCCTGGTGAAGGCTGGAAGTCAATAGGACACCCTTCCCTTCCAGCTACACATCTCACCACAGGAACGGGCACAAGATTCAGCAGCAACAAGAAGGGAGAGCTGCAAAATAAAATGCACTGATTCAGCTGGTCTTCGGAGATTGGGGTTAGGACCCTCTAAGTTGCAGATGTGTTTGTTCCTGCACAACTGACAAAGGCATCGGAGGACATTACAGGACAGGAAGCCATTTGGTCCATCACATCTGTGCTGGTCATTTCCCACCAAAATATTCCTGCTTTTCCACAATTTGGGCCATGATTATTAGAAACGTAAGGGAGAAACTGGAGGACAAGAACTGGTTGAATTGAAGAGATGTTTGTTTCCACGTAACAGAGCAGTACAGACAGTACACAATGTACAGAGGATTTCACAAATGGATACAGACAACTCAACTAAAACAGTCTTTGCTGGGATCTATTTTGATCTTAATCTGATGCCCACTTCTCCTCATCCTCCTCTGTCAGTGTGACCCTCCATTGGCTCCTCCCTCAGCTGCTTGTTTAGTCTCTCTTTAAATGTGTCTACGTACTGTGCACATCGACCCCTCCCTGTTGTAGGGAGTTCCACATTCCCATCAGTCACTGAGTAAACACCTTTCTCCTGAATTCCTTCAGAGATTTCCTGGTAACTATCCTAAGGAGCTTTCTTTTAATTTCTCCCCACATGTGGAAATATTGGGCTGAATGTCGTTTTTAAAAATTTGGTTGAATACAAGTTGCATCACCCTTTCTGAGGGGCTTTTCATTATGAGAGGTAGCACAATTTCTTGCCCACCTCTTTCCAAATGCATCTCCTCAACCCTCTGGATAGGGTAGTGCCCAGGCTGCCTTACCTGTGCCACCTGGAATACCAGAGCCTGCCAGTCTAGTCCCCACCCCCAACCAATGTAGTCTCATCCATCTGGAAGAATGCCCAGCACTGTTGAAAAAGTCATAGAATCCCTAAAGTGTGGAAACAGGGCCATTTGGCCCATCGGGTCCACACTGACCCTCTGAAGAGCAACTCACCTAGACCTAACCCCTATCCCTGTAACCCTGCATTTCCCATGCACCCAGCCTGCACATCCCTGGACACTATGGGCAGTTTAGCATGACCAAACCACATAACCGGCGCATCTTTGGATTGTGGGAGGAAACCAGGACACCTGGAGGAAACCCACGCAGACACAGGGAGAACGTGCAAACTCCACACAGTCACTGAGAGTGGAATCAAACCTGGGTCCCTAATGTTATGAGGCAGCAGCATTAACCACTGAGCCACCATGTCAACTTTAAAGAAGGTCAATGATCTCCACTCCACCAATGTAAGTCTTTTCTCTGATACTTCACACTGAATGCATCTCTGCTATTGTACCCACCTCGCACCAAGGCTGAAACTCTGTCGGTCTCACTATTTCCTGCAGCATCTTCCCTCACCTGCTGTATGCCACACCACTAACCCCCACTCATTCACCTCCTCAAACACAACAACAATTACAACTGCGCCATTCAATTTAATCTCCCTTCATAGCTGCCTCTGTCTCATCCATGCACACAGGTGGGAATTCCAGAGTTCGGGATAGGGCTATAAATGGCGGGGCAATGAAAACTGGAATTCGACAAGAAGTTGGAATTTAATCCTAGTTGAGAAACAGACACAGGGAATGCTACAGAAGCTCATCAGGTTGGACCGCATCTCTGGACAAAGAATAGGATTAATGTTTTGAGTCCATACGACTCGTCTTCAAAGCAGAGTTGTACCAGACTCAAAAAGTTAACTCTGTTTCTCTCTCCACAGATGCTTCCAAACCTGCTAAGTTTCTCCAGCACTTCATGTTTTTATTTTGTATTTCCAGAATCCAGCTTTTATTCTGATTGATAAGTAGTTGTTGTTCACCAAACGAAGCAACACAAACTGGGCTCAGGTCTGGGGGTCGATGCCCCGTTTGGTATCGGGTTGTCTGACGGCGTGCCCGCGGGACTTGAGGGGACTAAGCGAAGTAAGAATTCACTCCCCGATCTAATGACTTGAACTTCTCTCTCTCATGACTGCCACAAATGAAACAGCATACTGTGAAGACAAACATAAATGAGCAAACATGGATGGCGGTTTGCTGCTCTAGCAAGGAATCAAGAGATGGAGGAGGTGGGGGAATGGAACAGATGAGGAAATAAAAGCTTACTGCTGTTGATGAGGAAAGCATTTGATTTAAAAGGAACAAGTGGATTACCATATTGTATCTCAACACTCAATGGCAGAAATAGGCACATCTAAAAATGCCTGCTGCCTTTTTGACAGACTCTAAAGTGGAGTAAATTTTAAAAATATTGAAGTAATAACTGAGACAGAGTATATCTCAACGATTCGGCTGACTAAATAAATAGGCTTTCAATTTTTCAATTACTCATACAGATGAACTGTAATGGTTTTTCTCTCCACAGGGCTGCATCTGAAGTTAAGAGCACAGGCAGCATTCTAGACGACATAGGGAGCATGTTTGATGACTTGGCTGACCAACTGGATGCCATGTTAGAGTGAAGGCGAAGCAGTGAAAGGCAAGAAAACCTCAGGACTCAAAGTGGGCACAGTGATCTTTAAAATCCTATCCAGACCAGTCTCAGACACAATTCCCCTCTATGAACCCATCTGTTTCTTTTTTCCTTTTACGTTTGTATGATTTGAATGAGAACAAAAAACCCAATTCGATTACCTCAGGATCTCCTTGTATGAAGATCTGCAGGATTCGATTTACTGAGACCACATTTCAACCAAACCAGTAATGAAATAGTTAATGATTCAGGATCTGCAGCAGACACAGATGATGCAAGGTTAAATTGCTATAACATTCGATCTCAGATCCTGCAAAGACAAGGATCTTTAAATTCTTAGAATACATTTTTTTGACAAGGTGTTAATGTGAGATGTATATGTACACTGTAAGCATGAGAAATAAGATAGGTTTGTAAACATTCATCACAGATGATGGAGATGACACACAAGGACATGGTTAAATTGTGACATTAAATTTCAAGTTGTTTTTTAATCCCCCGAGTGCAATGACAATGACAAGAGGCTAATTTGGGCTGGCTGCTTTTTTATTATGTCTTGTGTTTAATAGGATTAGTAGTTTTGTCAATCGGTGGTCAAATGGAGATAGTAAACAGAACGATGCCAGATATGCTCAGCATCTCTGGGAGGAAAAAAAACCAAACCAATACTTTAGGTCACTGACCTTTTAGATCTGGCAGAGGTGACTCTGCGATTCAGGGTTAGAGGGAGGTACGATGTTTGTATAACAACGCTCGATTGGCTCAGGAGGAAGGAGAGGCTGACACATTAGCGGAGGAATTGAGCCCACAGGAAGATTTAGTGGGTGTTTGCTCCATGCAGCTGTGTCAGGAGAAAGGGCAGCAACAGTAGCTTCACTGTAGCCTCCCTGGCCCAGGGACGAAAACTGTTCAGTCAGATTTCCTGCTCCTGATCGGAATCGGCTCTTCTGTTGCAAAACATCCATATAGCCTGTGGGAGCATAATTTTGCCACAGTGGAATGGACGGCCACCATCAGGGTCCAGGTTCCCAATTAAATAATGACCAATTGGGATGTGCCAGAGGGCTTTTGAACAGTGACCAGTGAATCTGAACCTTCAGGAATACAAGTAAATCAAAAAATAAGGTGCAATAATCTGAAATGACAGCATTCAAATGAGCAAGAGAGTTTATTGCCTGTCTATAGTGTTATTTGATTAGAACTCGATTTTTGTTGAGGAGGAAGAGTGGGGAGGAATAGTACAAATTAAACATGTGAATATAAAGCATATTAATTCTCATTTCAAATCATTGCAATGAAAAAATATAACTGAATTTCAGATTGACAGGCAAAAGCTTTGGTGACAGAGAATGAGGTTTGACAAATTGTCGACGAAACCTTTTGAAAGTACCTTATGAAAGAAGGATTGAGCCGAAAGTGAGACTGAATGAAACCAGGAGTTGTCAATACAGTTAGAATAAAGTCCTTGACTCAAGGCTAACTATTGCTGAGCTTCATTCAGTCAAAGTGCAGTCATTCCCATTCGCTCAAACGGTTCATCAAATCTGTTGTAATCATGAGAGTTCTTTTTTTCCACATGAATTGTTTCATTTAAGAGCTTAAAAATGGATAATCTGAATTCCATCCTCTTGAACATTTTGTTACCTGTGTAAAATATTTGTGTAAATGCTGTAAAGGTGTGGGCTGTAAGAGAGCAACTTTTATTCCATTGATTTTCTTCCTCTGGATTTTGGTGCATGCTCAGTCAGTAGCAGGGTTTAAGAAGCAAAGAATTTGCGTTTATATGATGTTTTTCATGACCTCAGGCTGTCACACTGCCTCCAGCCATTTGAGATGTAGAGAGTGCTGTAACGTAGGGTACACAGCATTTGTATTTGTACACTGAAAGCTCCCAAAAGCAACAAAATAAATGACCAGATCATCTTTTTTAGTGAATGGATGAGTGGTCAGGACAGCAGGAAGGATGTCCCTAACTCTTCTTCAGAATAATGTCATGAAATCTTCTCATACTGATTTGAGAGGGTAGGCAACACGTTTACACCTTTAACATCTCACCAGAAAGACAGCGCAGCAGAGTGTCAGCCTAGCTCCAATCCTCTGGAGCAGGACTTCAGCCCCCACCTGGCAAAGGTCAGAGCTGCACCCACTTAACCGAGGGACATGGCATTGGAATAATCGCATAATTCAGCTGGTTCAGTAATGTAAGTGCCACATCGATCTTGATTCAAAGAACGCTCCTGCTCTGTGTTGAATGATGCCATGTGGGATCCCTAACAGCACAATTAGGGTCCTGGTTTAACATCTATCTGGAATATAGCAGCTCTAACAGTGCAGCACCTCCTCAGCAATGCACTGGGAGCGCACATCAGTGACTAAGACTCTACATCTAAAGTATGCATCAGGGAAAGTACTTTTTTTTTAATTTTTACATTTTTTTTCCTTCCCCACACTGAAAGTGGTAATGCTTATTTTTCCCCAGCCCCCATGTCATGTGTGCGCAGGTATAGGACACAGTGAAGAACAACTAGTGTGTAAATCTTTATTGATATTCCTCCACCAGGAAGAAAGGAAACTCCCAAGTGGCCAGTGACAAGCAGTGCCGTTCACATCAAAGGGCAATGCTGTGTGATCAAACAGTGAAGGGGAGAGGAGGGATTAAATCAACATAGAGTTGGAGGGGGAAAGGAAAGTACTTTATTAAGAGCAATCAACCGTTTGGACATTGATTATGTCTCCTAAACCCTGGGGACCAATTTGTTCGGATTCCCCTGCTATCAGTATCAAATGGTACAGCACCCTTTCCGCTTGACTGAGATTCTTGGGGCTCACTTCCCAGTAAAACAGACAGAGAATCCTAAAGGAGTGTAAGAGGGAAAGACCTGGATGCTTAGTCAGTGCCAGAGATGCTGAATTGCCAAAGTTTACGGATTTAGTTTGCCAAGGTGGAAGGGCGTCTTCCTTCCGCAGAGTACAAAGCGTAATATACTTTTCAAAAATGTTGATTTGTTTTGAGTGAACTCAGACCCTGTGCTTGATGTGCTCTGTGATTTTGAAGCCGTTAGTTAATGTTTCTCACCAGGCCGTCTTTATATTGATATAGATCGGGCCATGTTTTGGAAAATGTTTGCATATTCTTTTTTGTAGTCAGTTTTATCAAGAGTTCCTCATTCAAACAGTTCAAGAATTTCAATGTTTTATGGACCTGGAGAGGTCTGTTTAATGTACTCACAAAATATCCTTTTGTCTACAGTCAAGCCAACACTGTAGCCCTGTAATTTTTTTCACCCAGTGAGGTTTCTTTGGTCAAAACCACTTGTCTGCAAAACCGTAGCAAGAAAGACATACTGACTCACAAGAAAAAAATGAAATGAAATCCCAACCGTAAGGTCTATCTGTCCCCTTCGTCCCCTTTATGATTTCGCTCCTGTATATAACTGGCGTCTACTCAATTGTCGTCATCTGCAGTGTAGCAAATTAAAAACAAAACGGAGACACACAAGGCTTGTCATATAGTCATTGTCTTCTTTCTCATGGTCGCTGTAGATATAGAGCAACAACTATAATGTTACATTCAGGTGGTTAAGCCGGATAACTGGGTCAGGAATGGCTGAGTATGTCACTGGGAGGCGTCATGTTATTCAGTGTTCCCTAGTCTGTTCTAGTGGCCACAGTTGCACTATGGAGAGATTTTCCTTTTCCATTTGTGCATCATGTATCCACAACAGCCCTGGTTTAGTGCAGACATCACAGGTTGTCCTAACTGGATGTGCCCTTAAGTTAGAAATCATTTTATTCAAATTAGTTGAGGAATGTTAAATAATTCCTTGATATATAGCCATGATACCAAGCTGTCCTAAACATGTTGTCTGGTCTGTTTTCAAACCAGGGTTGAGAGTACAAAAGAAGCAAATAGTATGACAGGGCAATATGCTCTCGCAATATTCTCCTCTTGCAAAAGGATTATGAACAAGGAACATTTTATTCACACATTCATTTTAAATTCCCTGGCGTGGTTGGAAGCTCAAGGATCCCTAGGGGCTTTTGCACACATTATAATTACACCAGCCTTATTGGTTAAAGTATGTTGGAAACTTTTTTTAAAAAAGTGTTTGGCCAGTTAGGTAGTTCTGGATGTGCTTCTTCTGCCTCCCTGTGGCAGATTTAGGTCATTGCAGAAATAGAGATTTATGAAGGAAAAGTATTAGAATTTCCTAGTATGGAAATCCAAACTACATCATCACCCTTTTGAAAGTAAAACAGAAAAACGTTTTAAAAACTTGCAAATGATCCCATTCACAGGTGAGAGATTTTACTGACCCAAGATTCTATCTATATTAAATTATATATTAAGATATTAACTCGAGCACAAGCTAAATTCTACTTTATTTTGAAACCATTTTTAAATAAGATATATATAAATGATGTTTTTAGATTATCATTTTAATTTTGTTGATTTTTTTCATTTGATTTTCAATGTTGAAGCAAAAGCATTGTATGCATTTTTTTAATGAACAATGACGTGCCTTGTTTAAGTTGAAGATTTCTTTTGTCAATGACTTTATGACATTGAGTTTTACTTTGACTTTCACTTGTATGTGTGTTGGGGAGGAACACACCTGTTGTATTAACAATTGTACAAACCGTATATAAAGTCTGGTTGAACGCCTGAATTATAATGAATGCATCTATCTGCCTGTGGTTTGAAAAAAAAGTGTCAATTGTAATTCTCGGATTTGAGGTATTAATTGTCTTATATCGTGTCCAATGACCCAGTGTGTTTGTCACAGTTTTGAAATTTCTTCAAAGCCTGAAAAATAACTGATGTAAATTGTAAAAAAACAAAAAATTTAGAAAGCCCATAAAAAAATTGTATGACTGTTATATTTTTATTAAGTTATGAAACTGTATCGTATTTTCATTATGTAAAGCTATGCATCTTGACGCTTCATGCTACTCTGTGCTCTATTGGGAGTGATTAATGTTATTAGGTGTGTTGTGGTGTTTGAAGAGGATTCCATTTCTTGTCAGTTTTATCTACAAGAAAAAAAACTTCAATCTTATATACAGAGAGTTAGAAGGAGAGAAAATTGTCCACTTAATGTATTCTGGGAAGCCAGTTTATTTTTATCTTTTAAAACAAGGGACTACATTTTCAGTGGAATTCCTCCAGCGTCAGGCTGCAAAATGTGTATGTCCTGTTGAACTCTGCCAATGCCTGTATCATATCCAACATGACAGGCATGTGGCAGTGTTGTGCTTGACTGATTGCATTTACTGCCATTGGCTTTAAATAAATGTGAAAAAAAGGTTATTTTTGGCTAATTTTCCCCTTATTTTAATCGCTAACACATTAAAGCTTGCATTAATAATTGCACCTTTCAAGGACACGGGAGATCTCAATGTGCTTCACAGCCAATTGGGTGCTTCTTGATGTTAAGTCAAGATTGACATGTTCTATGTGTGGAGGTGTTGTCTTGTGGTAATGTCACTGGACTAGTAATTGACAAAGGCTATCCTTCTGTCTACTTGAGTTTGAATCTCACCATGACAGGGCAGCACAGTGGCTCAGTGGTTAGCGTTCCTGCCTTACAGTGCCAGGGACCCAGGTTTGATTCCACCCTTGGGTGACTGTCTGTGTGTTTACACATTCTCCCCCTGTCTCTGTGGGTTTCGTCCCATGTTAAATTGCCCATAGTGTCCTGGGATGTGCTAGCTTGATTAGCCATGTAGGGTTACAGGGATGGGGTGTCTGGGTGGGATGCTCTTTGGAAGATTGGTGTGGACTCAGTGGGCTAAATGGCCTGCTTCTATACTGTAGGGATTCTGTGACAGATGGTGAAATTTGAATGTAATAAAATATTAGACTATATAGACACTGTTGTGAAAACTACCTTTGGTTCTCCTTTAGTAAAGGAAATCTGCCATTTGTACCTACTCTGGCCTGTGTGTGCTGTCAATCCCATCCCATCCAATAGATGCTGGCCTAACTAGCAACACCCATATCCTGTGAATAAATAACAAAGACGCACAGGAGCCAATTCGCAAACAGTAATCTTCCACAAAGAGGAATAGATCATTGGAACAGGAGGAGGCCATTCAGCCCCTTGAGCCTGCTCTGCCATTTGATAAGATCATGGCTGGTTGGATTGTAACCTCAAATCCACATTCCTGCCTGCCCTTGATAACCTTCCACCCCCTGGCTTACCAAGAGCTTACCCACCTTCTCCTAAAAAATATTCAAAGAGTCTTCGTCCGTCACCTTTTCAGGAAGAGAGCATCAAAGATTCCAGTGAGAGAAACAAAAGCTTTGCCTCATCTCAGTTTTAAATGGGTGACTCCCTTTTTTTAGTGCTGCTCAAGAAATCTGATTTTGTGATCTTGATCAAAGCATTAACCTTCAGTCTGGTTAGGCAGGAAATGGTCCCAGCTCTTTCCCATATTAGTGATAAGAGATTCCGATCTAAAGGATGAAACCTGTGACAATGCCGGACTCCCTCAGTACTACACTGTCACCCTAGATTTTGTCTTCAAGTCGTTTGATTCGAATCCATAACATCTGACTCAGAAGATGAGGACGCTCTGACTGAATCATGGCTGACAATAAGAAGTCTTCATTAGCAGTAGGATTGGTAACCAGAGGACTTATAGGTCACTGGACGAAAGCACTAGAGGGGAGAAGGGGTGAATTCTTCAGAGAAGATGCTGATCTGGAATGCATTGCTGGATTGGGGGGAGGGGGAGGTAAAAGGTAATTGGATAAATGCTTGAAGGGGGGACAATTGTAAGGCGATAGCAGTAAAAGCATATGCAATGTGAATCGCTCAATAATTTAAGAACTGGCAAAGGTCCCGTGAACAAATGGTCTTCATCTTTCCAAAAGACGTAGGAGTGGAAGTAAGGCCATTCAGCCCATCGAGTCCACTCCGCCATTCAATCATGACTGATAGGCATTTCAATGCCACTCACCCGCATTCTCCCCATAGCCCTTACTTCCTCGCGAGATCAAGAATTTATCAATCTCTGCCTTGAAGACATTTAATGTCCAGGTCTCCACTGCGCTCTGTGGCAATGAATTGCACAGGCCCAACACTCTCTGGCTGAAGAAATGGTTCCTCATTTCCATTCTAATTTGACCCCCTCTAATTCTAAGGGTGTGCCCACATGTCCTAGTATCCCCGCCTGATGGAAACAAATTCCCAGCGTCCACCCTTTCTAAGCCATGCATTATCTTTTAAGTTTCTATTAGATCTTTTCTCACCTTCTAAACTCTAATGAATACAATCCCAGGATCCTCAGCCATTCATCATATGTTCGGCTTACCATTCCAGGGATCATTCGTGTGAATCTCTGTTGGACATGATCCAGTGCCAGTATGTCCTTCCTGAGGTGTGGGGCCCAGAATTGGACACAGTATTCCAAATGGCGCCTACCTAGAGTTTTATAAAGTCTCAGTAGCACATCGCTGCTTTTACATTCCAACCCCCTTGATATCATCTAAGCTTTGAAGGTCACTGGAATAAACACAGTGCAATACTGAGCAATGCACTCTTTAAACAACACGATGGCAATTTCCAACCCCAGGTATAGGTATAGCCAGTGCTGGGTTGACAATGACCTAGTCGGCAGCTGACATCACAATGGGAGCATCCTGCCTGGGTCAACTTGTTTGAGACAGCGCCATCTTGAGCAAACTCATGGCTTGGGGTCAATTCCAAAAGACATTTGATAAATTGGGTTGTTGGTTGTGACTATTCCTGGAGATTCTCCCATTGGGTAGGTGATGGTCTATTGATATTATAACTATTAATCCAGGTCATGTTCTAGGGAACACAGGTTCAAATACTGCCATTAGCAAATAGTGGAATTTGAATACAATTTAAAACAAAATAAAATTGGCAATTATAGGTCTAATGATCACTGTGAAAGGCTTACTGATTGTCAGGAAACAAAAGCTCACCTGGGTCACTCCTCCCTTCAGTCAGGTGGAGACTGCCAACCTTACCCAGTCTGGCCTATATGTGACTCCAGACCCAGAGCAATATGGTTGACTCTCAATTGTCCTGTGGGCAATAAATGTTGGCTTAGCCAGCAATTACCCATATCCAATTAATAAATTTTAAAAATTAAACATTCCAGCCTTTGGTCAACCAATCCAACCACCTTTATGATTCACTGGAAGAATTGGAAAGCAGAAACAGACCCTTATAATTAATGGCTGATGGTTGGCTAATAGACAATTGATTTATTTTCATTGCTATTTTCAATGTATCTGGGTTCAAAGAAAATGGCAAAACAAAATCTTTTTTTAAAACGTCTTAATATTTTTTAATGTCTTGACCACCTTTTTCTCCAGACCTCACACAGCACTGTCCTCTTGACCAAATTGATGACGAGAGGCTTTTTTTTTTGTTCCACTCAAAACTGTAGATGATTCAGAGCTACCCTCTGGAGTGGTTGAAAAATGAGCTGAGGAGTTAAACAGGATTAACATCCAGTGAACAGGATCAGGACAGGCCAGAGCAGCTGGGTCAATAGCCATGAAATGAGGAAGGAAGAGCCAAGAAAAGTAAGAAGCGATCACAGGGTAGGGCCAGAGATCTAATGAACCGATTCCTTTGTGGTAAAATTACAAAAAGGCAAATGGAGTATCAATCAGTCCAGCCAAACGTGAAGGTGAAGCCACACTCAGTAGAAGAGCCAAGGGGAATACATCCACCATCCACCACCTGTAATGCCAGCCTGTGTTAGGAAGACACACACACACACACACACACACACACACACACACACACACACACACCCATTGGAAATAATGGGTACTTGTTGGAAAGGCCACGTTGAGGCAGGATAAAGGTACTAAGTTGTAAACCTCGGTCATCTGTCATTCACATCAATGGACCGGCATCAGAGACTCACTGCAAATTGCAGATATCATCAATGGCAGCTCAGAAACTGGTGAATAAGCTTGACGTAAATAGGCAGAATAATGGTTCATGATGTTTAATGCTGATAAGTGGAACAGTGTGTGGTGTTTACACACTGAATGATATCGAAACAGTTAAGATCTAAGTTGGAAACATTTGCAGATTTGATGCTTAAAACGCCCGCCTAATGTCAGGAGAAGATTAAATTACAGGAGCCAAAATATTACAATACAGTTCCGAGGAAGTTGACCAGAATGCTGTTCAGATTACATCTCGAGTACTCTATGTCCTCTAGCTGCCAAGAAATTAAGGAGGCGTTTGAGCACTTAGGCAATACAGTGAGGTTAATACATAGTATCAAGTGTTATATGGAAATATTGGAGCTAACTTCATGCAGAGAAATAGTTGCATAGCAACGTGGAAAATGTCCAATAATATTGAAAAGATAAAACTGGAATTAGGGGTTTGGAGAGGGAATTTCAGGCAGCTGAGGGGACAGCTATCAATAATAGATTGGTTAAGATTCAGAGATACAGACAAGAGGCCTGATGCAGGTTGGAGGAGGACACAGAAATCAAAATGGGTGAGGTACTAGTGACAGTCAGAACATGATCCTTCACACAGAGATATCAGACAATGGAATGGGCTTTCAGATAAAGTAGTGGAGGTAAATAAACATCCTGGAAGCATTTAATCCTTTCTCATCCCAATTCATTATGAACACCAGCTTGCTAACAGATCTGTTGCTCAATGTACATTCACAGGATCAGTTTCCTGTTTTGTTGCAGTCTGTGCTACACCAATGGCCTCCGAAGACTGCTGTCAATTCCATGCTCCTGGCCCCCTGCAGTTTCTCATCCTGTTAATGCCATGGTGTTGCTGCACTGTTGCTGCTTGTCCCACGGTCCTCTCTCTCTCTCTTTTTCTGACAGAGCAGCTGATGGCCTTGAAAGACTATAGCACCTACACTTTTCCCATTGACCACTTACAATGCCCACAGTCTGTGTCCCCTGACTCCCCACACCAATTGGAACGTGAACAAATTTTGTTTTTTTTTGAAAGGTTGAGTGTCTGTTCAATATTTACCTCTCAACCAACATCACTGAAACAGATCAAATCACAATAATATTTGTTTCTTCCATTCCTACAACAGCAAAAGAACTTCTGGGGAATTTCATTGGTTGCAGCATGCTTCAGGACATCCTTACGCTGTGAAAGGCGCTACAGAAATACAGGTCTTCCTTTCACACCAGTTTTGAATGAGTTGTTGTGCACCATGCCTTTCTATTTGACTAGTCTTGGACCTACACTTCTTCCCCTTAAACTGTATGTAAATATTACATTATCATACTATATGCATCATATTATGCTCACTGCTGTCCGGGGACACTTTCTTTAATGAATCTTATCTTGTTGGTCAAAACCAGGTCTAGTATAGCCTGCAGTCTGATTGGTGACATATGATGTTGGTCTAAGAAATTGTCCTGAAAACATTCAATGAAATCCTTATCCAAACGGTTTTTCTCTGTATGGTTTTTCCAATGTATAAGTAGGTTAAAAACCCCCGTGATAAATGCCGTACCTTTTTGACAGCATCCCCTTATTTCTTCCTTGATACTCTGTCATATTGTGCAAATGGGACTAGTTTATGGTCGACATGGTTGAGTTGGACAAAAGGGTCTGTTTCTGTGCTGTTTAACTCTATTTGGGAAAGTGTTCCCTTGCTAGACTCTGCGACCCTTCACAGGGAGCACAAGGTTTCACAACTTTGTCTGGTCCCAAGATTTTCTTTCGTATCCCAATTCTGCAGCTTCATGTTTCAAGTCTGAGTAAAAATGATGAGTTTAAAAACAGTGCTTTGGATCAGTATTTGACTCGAGGACTTCAAAATGTGAATGCAGCAGTGTCAAGCTGAAGTTTACTGAGGAGAACACCATCTGCATCAAACAAATAGACCTGATGTATTTCAATGTAACATTTTATATTAATCCTGCCAGGCACTGCTTACACTAACATTGTAACACCATCAAGGTGAATAGATTGCCATTTTAACTCCATGAGGTTCCCTCAGCTGCAGGTACAATCAATTTGGAACCATACGGTTGTAGTGCTTCATGTCAACAATTTTCAGCATTAACACAAATTCTCTGCTTATTTGGCCGCCTGTAGTATACAAGCTGGAGGAACACAGCAAGCCAGGCAGCATTAGGAGGTGGAGAAGTCGACATTTCAGGTATAACCCTTCAGATCTGAATTGGTTCAAGCCTCATCCAGGGCTTGAGCCCAATGTGGGATTTGAACCCAGGTCCCAGGGATATTACCTGGGTCTCTGGGTTAAGAGTCTAGTATTAATACCACTGGACCATCACCACCACCCAATCTGGCAGCATTTGTGGAAAAAAAAATCAGAGTTAACGTTTCTGGTCCAGTGATGCTTGCTTGGAACTGAACAAAACAGTTCTGACATAGGGTCACTGAACCTGAAACATGAACTCTGACTTCTCTCCATAGATGCTGCCAGATTTAACATGTTGTTGTGTTGTCCAGTGCAGTACTTTCTTGCAGTCTAGAATATGTAGTCATGATTGACACACCAATTATGCATTACCCATCCTTGAGGATATGTTGGGGAGTTGCTTTTCTGAGTTTAGCTCCCATAAGGCTGCTTGGTGAGGATTCTAGGAGTTTGACCCATCTAGGGGTACTATACTGCTGTCCATGTCAGAGTCCTCTATGTCCTACCGTTTGGAAGATTATGCTAAACAGTCAAGTGACGGATGCCATGCATACTGGGAGACAAGGGCTACCCTCTGCAATCATTACTTGATGCTTCTAACCTGCAATACTGCCCATTCATTGACCAGAGCAGTTGTGGAGCAGGCAATAGTCTGATGAAGATGAGATTCCAATGTTTGGATCAATCTGGAAGAGTCTTTGCAGTATAGTTCAGACAGAATATGTTGCATAACTGCAGCAGGCAATGAAAGGAGCTGATGGATGCTGCAGAGCTCGGAGAACAGCAGCAATCTTCCAATGACGTTATGTGAGCTATGGATCCTGAAGTGTTTCTATTGGTTGCTCTGCCATTATCTATATAGTGAAGGATAATACCTGGCCAGGCTTTAAAAAGAGATCAGTGCAAGAAATCCTGGGAGGTCCCAGTGTTGACTCAAAAAGAAAATCTCAGACCACACAAAACTTTCAATATTAAAACTTACTTTATTTTGATTAAGCCAGCGAGAGATCAGTAGTCTATAGTTCAGAGTATCAATCGAGATATCCCTGGATGGACTAATGAGAGATCTCTAATTTTTAGCAAAAAGACAGCATATTTTCTAGCCCTTATGTACTTAACGATTTTGTATTCTTTCATCGCCCACAACATTGTGTTTCTACCTCTAATTAATGTTCCCATAATTAAAATTCGATGATTAGCACATTTTAGTCCGGTTCTCACAGACCTAAAGCAAAGCTATTGATTTTAAAATGTTTCTTCATCTACTTGTGTCAAAGCAGATAAAGCTAAACATTTATCAGTATTCTATTCATTTGCTGTGCCTGGGGGAGCAGAATTACAAATTTGTGCCAAGAGTCTCACATTCCTTATTTCTTTCTCATGATCACTGCGACTTCCATTTTAAACTTGTTAGACAAACTATTGGAGATTTAAAATGGAGGCTTTCAATCATTGATTCCCCAATACCTTATCACCAGCAATGATGATTACTCCCACCTTTGGCAAGTGAGAAGATAGGACACATTGCTAAAAAGACGGGTTATTAAGAATAGTATTGAGAAAATTCTCTAGTGTTCACAGAGGGAAGCCCTCCATGAAAGTTGTCAAAATTGACACAGCTTTTACTGGTAAAATTCATCCCCATGTTTTTTTTAATGCTTGTAACTCCTTTGGCTTCTCCTTCTCAAAGCTTGTATTGTCTGTTACATAGATATTGTTCATCTGCCTCCAGGTTTGTTCCCCGATACATGCTTCCCAGCAGAAGTTTCTTTCTGAATGTGTTTGGATCTCTTGTATAGTGCAAAATTAAGCTTATGCAGCTGTGACCTTGAGCATCAAGAGGCCTTAATTATAATAGGCACAGTGCTTCATAGCTGGCTCCTGGAGTCTGAGTCCTAAAGTACTGTATGAGACCTGAGTTGCTCATAAAAGTCTCAGTTTGAATTTTTCATATATATTAAAACAAAAGGTTGCTTGTAATGTAGATAATAGCAGCTTGGACTGAGCTCGAAGGGTTTTCTCTTGTTTCATCTCAATTTCTTTTGATGGGTCACACTTAAGTTTTATTAGCTATCTTTGACATAGTGACTATATTCCAATGATTACAACACAAACCATTGCATAAATACAGTAGGAGATCCCCTCCCAAGAACAGCAACATTGCATGTAAGAGCATGTTGGTGAATACTTACAATTTAAGGTGAGAGGGAATCAGTTCTACAATTTCAGGAGGCCTGTGAATTTCGGATTGCCTTTGTAATTAATCGCCCTCAGATGCCATTTTAAGGTTGCTTGTCATTGTCATCTCTTTTAAAGAGATGACAATCTTCAATCTGCAATGACTCAAAATTCCTTATGACTAAAGTTTATATCCCACACAGTTGGATACTGCCTGTATTTCACATCTAGGCAGGCAGAGAACTCAATCTCTTTGTGAAAATGTATGGTGAAGGTAATTGCACCTTAAGGGCCTCACATCTATAACTTGCACACTCAGTCAGGAAATAAACACTTACTGTACCCACTTCGGGTGTGGTCACAGCCATTTTCCATTTCTAGTGCACATTTAAAATAGGAAATTGTTCAGCAATCAATGACCCTCCAACCCGTATCCCCCTATCAAGTTCCTTTTGTCCTTGCACTCCCTGTTGTGCCCCACAGTGCTGATTTTCCACACGTTACCACACACCCTTTTGAATAATGACTTAAGCTCTCAACATTACCCCAATCCTGGCCTTGCAGCTTCGTTAGGTTAATTATGGTTCTGCACTGGCCCCCTGTCAAAGTCAAAGTGGTTGAGACTGTTGATGGCCCCAGGACTCTTAATGGCCCACCCCCTGACAAACTGGATGGACAGTACTGACTGATCTCTCCATGTGCTTGCTGATTTACCACAGCTCCCTGGACTGGTGAATTTCTGCAGTGTGTACAAGATGCCTTTCTGAAGCAATATTTTAAGGACCCAACTAGGGAACAGAGTATTACGGATTTACCGCAATTAGAAAGGACTAGTTAATAGATATTTTTAATCAGTCTGTTTGTACATCAGCTGACTGTGTGGAGTTTGCATGTTCTCTTCCTGTCTACATAAGTCTCCTTTGGGTGCTCCAGTTTTCTCCCATAATCCAATGATGTGCAGTTTGGGTAGATTGGCTATGCTAAATTTCCCATTGTGTTCAGGGATGGGCAGCTAGGTGGATTACCGTGGGAAATGCAGGGTTACAAGATGAGTCTGGGTGGATGCTCTTTGGATGGTTGGTGAGAACCTGATGGGCTGAACGATCTGCTTCCGCAATGTAGGGATTCCATATGCTGCTTGCACATGGTGCAGGTGAGAGATTGGCATAACACAGACTATTTGGCAACATGTCTACTTCCTTGTTTGTTCTAAACAGCAAGGGAAGACAGAAGCACTTTAAAGTTTGCTGCAATCACTTCTTTTTCAGATGGAGGACTATCCTCAAATGGAGTTGACTTGGTTGTTTATGACTAAGATTTGCATTCCATTCTGCATATATTTCACACCCAGGACTACAGATAACTTTGAACTCTTTGTGAAAGTGTGCAATGAATGATAAATGCAATTGTACCCTAAGAGTCTTGCAAGGTTTAGCTCACATGCTCTGAGGAGATAAAGAGCAAAAATGCAAGGCAAGACAGAGATGCTGAGAGTGTTCAAGTCGGCGAACAGTGACTCCGTGCTAAGAGTACAAGTGAGGAGTTTGGAGTTGCAGCCTGGTCAAACCCATCAGCTGGTGCCTGTCCCTATGCTCAATGTCCTAGCAGCAGCATTACAATGAAAGTTGCCAGCTCGCTCCAAACAGCAGAACTGTGTATGTCAGAGATGTGCCATACAGGTGGAGTGAAGTTACAGATCCAGCACAAACTTCTGAACATGTTTGAGTGGGGATAGCCACTGCCTATGAAGTGTTCCCTGAGATGCTGAGGACTACTGTCTGAAACAGCAAGCAGTGTGTCTAGTTTCTATCCAGCAGGTGAGAGAATAGGAAATTGCATATAATTGAGGCAAGACTGGATAACAATAGCATGGTAATGGATAAGGAAGGATGCAAACAGGTCACTTGTCACTCAAGTAAAGTTCTCATCTCACTGTTCAAAACTTGGTTGGCTGTTTGCTGCCAGTTTCCCAAATGACTGATCGAAGCCTGTGTCACTTAAGGGCTAGGAAGAACGTTTGGAGGGATATGGGCCAGGTGCTGGCAGGTGGAACTAGATTGGGTTGGGATATCTGGTTGGCATGGACGGGGTGGACCGAAGGGTCTGTTTCCATGCTGTACATCTCTATGACTCTACTCATGGTGACTGCAGGTGTAGGAAAAATCCAAGATTTATTTTAAAGAGGTGCAGGATATGATTGAAATCAAGAGCAGCAAAGAGGGAAGCAAGATAAGTGTTGGGAAACTGCTTTGATCTGATCTTGGAGGCTCATGGAAAGATACGATCTTCTTCCATTGTGTATTTTGAGCAGTCTTTCTTGTGGTTACAATTAATTGGACATCTGTATCTCAAAAGTATTAAATCTGTTTTGGAAGACTTATATTCACAAAAAAAAATTCACAATCTCAGGCACCTCTGCCATCTCCAGACTAATACAGTGCTTTTGTTCTGTTTTCAACTGGTTAAATATAGAAAGGCAGCCACTTGATCTATTGTGAGAGTTGGAGTGTGTAAATACCAGATGAACTAGATTTACTGATGTCAGAATAAACATTGCCTTTGCTTTCAACTGGGTCAGAATGTTCTCAATGCCCACTTTTTAATATTGCTGTTGCTCTTTTACACAGCTGAAAATGTGTTGCTGGTTAAAGCACAGCAGGTCAGGCAGCATCCAAGGAACAGGGAATTCGACGTTTCGGGCAAAAGCCCTTCATCAGAAATGAGGAAAATGTGTTCAGCAGGCTAAGATAAAAGGTAGGGAGGAGGGACTTGGGGGAGGGGTGATGGAGATGTGATAGGTGGAAGGAGGTCAAGGTGAGGGTGATAGGCTGGAGTGGGGTGGGGGCGGAGAGGTCAGGAAGAAAATTGCAGGTTAGGAGGGCGGTGCTGAGTTCGAAGAAATCGACTGAGACAAGGTGGGGGGAGGGGAAATGAGGAAACTGGACAAATCTGAGTTCATCCCTTGTGGTTGGAGGGTTCCCAGGCGGAAGATGAGACGCTCTTCCTCCAACCGTCGTGTTGTTATGTTCTGGCGATGGAGGAGTCCAAGGACCTGCATGTCCTTGGTGGAGTGGGAGGGAGAGTTAAAGTGTTGAGCCACGGGGTGGTTGGGTTGGTTGGTCCGGGCATTCCAGAGGTGTTCCTGAAGCGTTCTGCAAGTAGGCGGCCCATCTCCCCAATATAGAGGAGGCCACATCGGGTGCAGTGGATGCAATAGATGATGTGTGTGGAGGTGCAGGTGAATTTGTGGCGGATATGGAAGGATCCCTTGGGGCCTTGGAGAGAGGTAAGGGAGGAGGTGTGGGTGCAAGTTTTGCATTTCCTGCAGTTGCAGGGGAAGGTGCCTGGAGTGGAGGTTGGGTTGGTGGGGGGTGTGGACCTGACGAGGGAGTCATGAAGGGAGTGGTCTTTGCGGAACGCTGATAGGGGAGGGGAGGGAAATATATCCCTGGTGGTGGGTGGGGTCCGTTTGGAGGTGGCGGAAATGACGGTGGATGATACGCTGTATACGGAGGTTGGTGGGGTGGTAGGTGAGAACCAGTGGGGTTCTGTCCTGGTGGCGGTTGGGGGGGGGCGGGGCTCAAGGGCGGAGGAGCGGGAAGTGGAGGAGATGCGGTGGAGGGCATCGTCGATCACATCTGGGGGGAATCTGCGGTCTTTGAAGAAGGAGGCCATCTGGGTTGTTTGGTATTGGAACTGGTCCTCCTAGGAGCAGATGCGGCAGAGACGAAGGAATTGGGAATATGGGATGGCGTTTTCACAGGGGGCAGGGTGGGAGGAGGTGTAGTCCAGGTAGCTGTGGGAGTCAGTCGGTTTATTGTAGATGTCTGTGTTGATTCGGTCGCCTGAGATGGAAATGGAAAGGTCTAGGAAGGGGAGGAAGGAGTCTGAGACAGTCCAGGTGAATTTGAGGTCAGGATGGAAGGTGTTGGTAAAGTTGATGAACTGTTCAACCTCCTCGTGGGAGCACGAGGCAGCGCCGATACAGTCATCTGCCAGAAGGATTTGAGTGAAATCGAAGTAACTACTGAGCTAAAGCCGGCGCTTGCCAGAAGGATATTATTTGCACACAAAATCCAATTTTGGTGTTTTACCTATTTATTCTTTTTGAAATTGCGGTTAAGCCAAGGCCTCCATTCGCCCTCTTAGTCATAACAGAAAACAGGAGCAGGAATAGGCCATCTGGCCCCAAAACCTTGCTCTGTCATTCACAATGATCATGGCTGACTACCTATCTCAGGATCCTTTTCCCCACTCTCTCTTTGGTCCTTTTAGCCCCAAGAACTATATCTAACTCTTTTTGAAAACCAATGCTTGGGACTCAACTACATTCTGTGGCACAGAATCCCACAGCTACACCATTCTCTGGGTGAAGAAAGTCCTCATTTGCTAGGTCCTAAATGGCTTATCCAGTGGCCTTACACCATGACCTGTTTCTGGACAGCCCAGTCATCAGGAACATGCTTCTTGCATTTGTCCTGTTAGAATATTATCGTTTTCTATGGGATTCACCACCTTGTTATTGGGGGCACAAATAATTCTTCTAAACTCCAGTGATCTCTCCAGTCCTGTCATCCCAGGAATTAGTCTGGGAAACCTCAATATTCATCCCCCAAACAAAAGTCACTCAAGGCAGATTAACACCCAGTCTGATAACTATCTGTGGAATTTTACTGTGCTCAAACTGGTTGCTCAGTTTCCTCACATCAGCTCTGTGACTTCGGCTGTTGACTGTTAAGCATTTTGACAGCTTTGAGATTGTAAAGACACAATGGAAATTCAAGTTTTTAAACTAAACATTGATAAAAGCAGCACACTACTTGCCTGGGACAGTGGTAGTGGGGAAGGGTGAATGGGTGGAGGGAAAGACTGGAGGGGCGACAGTAGAATATAATTTTGATTCCACCTGACATACATTTTCCTGCAGCATTTGCAGAAAGGGATCAGGAAGGAGGCTACTGTCATCCTCCTGAGTACACGCGCAGAGGTCAGTCATTACATTGCACGCTGCGATCCCAGGACTAGCCAGGAATTAAAACTGGGGGCTTTTCTTAAAGATTAAGCAAACAGTTAATACTTCATTTAGAATTCAGTTTAATCCAAAACTAGCTAGATAATTAAATGCTGAACAACTACACTTTCAGCAATGAATATGGACCATAAGATTTGGGTTTATTTTTGAAAACACATTGTAGATCACTGACTTGACTGTAACATAGATCCCTTAGAGTAGGGGGAGAGCTTTTGTTTTGGGGTGGGATGAGTGAGAGAGGGCTTCAGAGGGTGAGAAACAGAACCAAGCAAATATTCCCAAGTTCCTATGGTCTATGAATGATGCTATTGATTGGAAAAGCAAAGATCCTGCAGGGGACTCTGCTGCTTACCTCTGTTCGATGGAAACACACATCTCCATTTACAGATGATGCCCAAGAGGTGCAAATGTACAGAAAACTGGATGGATAAAAGGATGACAAGAAGACCTATATGCACACCCTTTACATTTTACAGAAAACCACTCACTAGTATAGATATGTATATGATATAACGGACACCGGTACTCCCAGAACTCCTCCCTACCTCACCACTTATATCTTACACAGAATTACTCCAGCACTGAGCTACTAGTGCAAATTATACACAAAAATTCAGGAGGAAGATTTATTGTTGTAAATATTAACAAAATGATAAAAATTTACAGTCACGTGATACATCGGTTCCATTAATCGAGTGTCATAACTTTTACAATACAATACAGGTGCAAAATAACTGAAGGGAACTTTGGTTGCTTCTTTAAGTTAGTGGGTACCAGATGTTTAAAGCAGCAGCTAAATGGATGGATGTATGCTCTCCAATTGCAGTGGTTCAGAGTTGCTATGCTTCACGATTACACTTTTACTTTAGGCCTTATTACTCATAATGAAATCTCAATAAATGCATTACTGATTAGCCACACTGTGTTCTGCTTAAACTAGGGCTCTGCTATCATAAGGCTGTTGCTATAAATGAGTGAATTGGGGTGACAAGTTATAATCTATATCTCAATCAGGTATGCACTCAGCAAGACTGCAACAAAATACTTTACCTTTGAACAATCTCTCTAAAAGGTATCCTCAAACCAAGAGTTCAAACCGCATTTCTGAGATAATGGTCTGGCTTTCAATTACTGAACTCCTGAAGAAAACAAATGAAGCATTTCTGAACAGTGTTTCTTTGAAACCAAGACAATACAAACCATGCAAAAAGTTAGCATTCTCCTCTTCTGTTTTATTTCCAACTGTTCATTCTCCAAGACACTTACGTTTTAGAAAATTAGGCATTTAAAAGGACATTCTCTATTTCAATACAAAATACATCCATGCTAAGCACATATGTTCATATGCATGCAATGCAGATCCTCTGATTGATAAACCATGGTGATTATGCCTTTTCTATCAACAGGAAGGAGATGAGACGAATATTTGAACTAGTTCATGGCACTGTGCCTTACAAATGTACTTGGTTGCAGCTGTCAGTTATCTCTCACCTTCAGCTGTTGGAGCCTAGCTCTTTTTCTTCACCTAGGGCACTTTTTGGAAATGTGTAAAAAGGATGTGCAGAAATGCTTTAATTCTTTACCTTCTACTAGTTCAAAGTTCAATGCTGTACTGCATTGTGGGTACCTTCACCATATGGATTACAGCAGTTCAAGGCTCATTACTCTCTCAAGGGAAATTAAGGATGGACAATGAAGAGTAGCCTTAACAGCAATACCAATATCTCAAATGAATATACAAAAACAAAAGAAAAATCAGCACAACCAAAGCCAAGAGTGATGCATTAAGGGCTAAATTCACGTACAAACAGATTCTAAAAATTAGGCACTTGTTACATTAGTAAAAACAAATTTTTAAAACAGGCTAATTTTAAACCAAATATTCTCACTGTAAATACTATATTTCACTGATGAAATATATGTTTGCATTGTAAACTGCAAATGTATACCTGTAATTCTCATATACATAGTTAACACATTCAACATCCTGTCACATTTTGTTATTGAATATTGATTTCCATTCAGAATCTGAAAGCACATGATACTTATACTTTTATAAGTAACTCATTGAAATACATGATCTATTCAAATTCATACTATCTTCTTAGCTCATGGACGTTTACTCAGGCAAATCTATACACATCAACCTTATTCTAGTTGAAATCTATCTTTCCAAAAGTCAATTGATTAGACTTACACTATACTACAGAATAGCTAAACAAGTAGATTTGTTTAATAAGTTTTAGGACTGGGACCACTTATGAAAGATGAAGATTTATATGGGTGTTGCTTTGCTGCATTAGGTCCACATGAATGAGATGCTTGTTAAATGTGGATTAATATGCACTCAAACAGGTAAACAAAACATTCTCTTGAGTTGTAACAAGAAGCAACTTTGTACATCAATACATCATTCACATTGAATGCTACTTCCAGAGTACTTCCCAGTACTGGAAGTCACTACCTTATGGTCACTGCATAATATCTCCTCACCCAATCTTGCTAACCTTAGTAGCATGTGACTATGGGAGGGACACTTCCACACCCTGCAACTAACTCTTCTCGGTGTCCTCTCAAGTAGGCAATTCAAAAGTTGACAACTGGCTATGTATGGGTGGGGGAACAGCACCAGTGACCCAGTTCATTTCCACTCTCAGTCGACTGCATGTTTGCACATTGTCCCCGTGTCTGCGTGAGTTTCCTCCGGGTGCTCCAGTTTCCTTCCTCAGTCCAAGATGTGCAATCTAAGTGGATTGGCTATGTTAAATTGCTCATAGTGTCCAAGGATGTGCAGGCTAATTGGATTAACCAGGGTTACAGGGACGGTGTTGGTATGGGTGGGATACTTTTCAGCAGGTAGTGCGGACACAGTGGGCTGAATGGCTGGCTTTCACACGGTTGGGATTCTATGACCTGAAATCCATATGACTTTTAAAAATGATCATTGCATGACAGTCAAGAGTGGGAAGCCTGGATAATTTTGAGCTCTGCCTTGCTCAGCTAGAAGTCAGCTAGTACAGTGACTGCTCGCCCAGCTAGCCAGAAGCTAACTAGCAGGGACGGACGTAGAGAAAGTCTCAGATAATGGAGCTCAGTACCACATCATGACGTCCATTAACTTGGTGAATTTTCAGAGAAGCCCTATGAAGGTGTTTTAGGAAGTCAAATGGGAGCAGGAAGACTTTATACAGTTACAATTTTCAAAACAACGCAACAAGAGTTTACATTTTCTTCAGAAGGTCCCGTACTTCTAGTCAGGTCGACTTAATCATTCTTAAAGTATTAAAATTCATATACTGCATGTTGAAGATCAATAAATGTACAACACTGATTGCAGTAAGCTTGTTCTGGAACAGTCTAGGTTTAAAGCCTTATTAATTCATTATTACAGCAATTACACAGCGATTTTGTTTTATAAATCGCTATAAAACAAGTCAAAATTTAGCAGCAGTATATTTTACTTTCAATGTGAAATTGTTCTTATGCCTCAGCCACAAGTACATTGGCAAAAGTAGAACTTTGGAATATGGAATTTGCCTTTGAGAGGAAATAGTGATGGAAAAATCGTACCTCATTACAGCTGTTTCATTACAATTCTTTTAAGGCAGCATTCAGAAGGTAAGAAGATCACAGCTTCAATAATCTGCCTACCTTATTATATTACAATTTATTCTTGTAGAAGTAAACACAGGTCAAATTAAGGTTAGCAAATGCATCAGTTGAATCACTTACTTCGCTGCGGCCCACAAAATTGTGCGTGTGCATGTGTGTGCGCTTGTCACTATCTAAATCAGCATCTCTAAAATGATAGGCAGAGACTGCCAGTCTACTGGAAGGTACGTCACCTCCAATGCTGCAGTGGACAATTTGTAGCTGAAGCTCTGAAATGAACTACAGAAATTTCCCAGCAATTTTCACAAACACACACACATGCAAAATCTTCGACCCATAAAAAGTTTTCCAAAGCTATTCCACAGTGTGTATTTAAGCCTTCTGCTCTCCTACTGTCACCAATCAATTAATTAAGAACACTGTTAACTTCATAAACTGACAATATCAGAGCGTGATTTTCCCCATTGTATTGCAATGGTTTTCACTATTGTAGAAAGCATGCCATATTGGTCGGTCTTGAAATCAGATAGCAATCTTAGAACAGATTGCACTGTGGCACCAAGTTGCAGTGGCATCACTTCCATTCCAAAATAAATCTACAAAGGTGAGCCACAGGACAACGTTCCAAACATTTAATACAACCTTGTGTCCTAACAGGTCCAGACCTGGAAGGGAAGGAAAAGCAATGTAAGGGTTAGTGTGTCTCAAGCAAGAGTGATTCAACAAGTTCCGCGCTCCCTTAACCAAATTTGGTTGACTTGTATTAAAATGACCCAAACATTCAACAATAAAACAAGCTCCAGATGTTGTCTAAGTATTATATGCCCTAAAAGAAGGACTTATAGGTCAAGTTTTGTGCAATATAGACATGCTCCAATAGGCTGTGTATTGCAGCTCCAGTGCAACAGGTTATGATTTCATCAGGGCAAGTTCCCATACTGATATTCCCTACGCCCCAACCGTGCTCATGCAGAAAGGTAATAGATGTGAAGACCAAGAATTTAAAGCAGTAGCAGAGCCCTGGGGTCTGAAGATTAGTTCCTAAATCCTTCCATGGCTTTGATGCACTAAAAACCCTATCTTTTCTACACCCTCACTTACATAGAGTTACAGAGCCTTACAGCACAGAAACAGACCCTTCGGTCCAACTCGACCATGCTGACCAGGTTTCCCAAACTAAACTAGTCCCATTTGCCTGTGTTAGGTCCATAGCCCTCGAAACCCCACCTATTCACATACCTGTTTAAACACCTTTTAAATGTAGTAACTGTATCGACCACGTCCGCTGGCAGTTCATTCCATACACGCACTACCCGTTGTGTGAAAAGGTTGCCTCTCAGGTACTTTTTAAATCTTTTCCCCTTCACCTCTAACCTATCCTAGGGATATTTTCTATTCACCTTCTCAATGCCCTTCATGAGTTAGTAGACATCTTTAAGGTCAGCCCTTAACCACCTACACTCCAGGGAGAAAAAGTTCCAGTCTATCCTTGTAATTCAAACCCTACAATGAAGACAGTCTGCCAAACACTTCTTCACCACCTTGTTTGCCTGTGATACCACTTTCAAGGAATGATGGAACTGAACTCCTTGGGTTTCTCTGTTGGACCATAATCTCCAGGACCCTATCACTAACTCTGAAACCTTGTACTTTTCTGGCTTGTCCATGGTTCAGCTTCCCTCTTCTGTCCAACATCTACTGGAGAGTCTCAAGCTCGCTCATTCCTGCACTCCTGAACTTTCTTAAGCCTCCATCTCTCGACTTCATAAAAAACTTTCCAATCAAGCATTTCTTTAGCTCTTCTCAGGTCAGACTGAATAATATCCCCTTTCTATAGTATGAATCCTGGCAAATTGCTTCTGTTATTGCAAAGAAAATATAATGTAGCCATAATAGAGCCATTTGACTCAAAATCTTAATTTTGTTCCTTTCCCAAGAAGCTGCCTCATCTGCTGTGTTTCTCTTGCACCTTGATCTTATTTTGCAATGTAGGGATCTTAAATGTCATATGGTCCTTACAGATATTGACAGATCTGTTGTATTTTTTTTTACATCGCTACACCCAGCATTAACAGTTTGCTACATCACTTTATAAAATAAACCAAAGTTGCTTACTTTAACTGTACTGTCCACAGCACCGGAGAAGAGTCGCCCTCTGGACACAGCAAGAGCAGTAACACTGCCTTGGTGACGGAGCAATGTCTGTGTACAGATCATGTTGTCCATACTCCAAACCTAGACCAAATTATAATTACGGATATGAGGAACGGAAACAGCACTATATTTTAAAGAATATAAAACACATTAACAACTTGAGATAGTACATGGATGTATTTAAGTTTAAAGACATGATGGCCCTTTGAGCGCACAGCAAGCGTGCCAAAGTTAAACTTTGCTTTTCCAAGTACCGTGCCTCTAATTTACCTTTAAGAATTACTGGCATGCATCAAAACTATTTACAATCGATGTCAAAAACTTGCATGAAGGGACTGAATGGACTAATAAAATTTGCAGACAATAGATAGGAAAGCAAGTTGCGAAATGGATACAAAGAATCTGCAAAGGGATATAAGGTATGATAAGCAAGGAGATCAAAACAAAATTGACAAACTGTAGGTTAGAAAAATAACTAAAGGAAAATATTTAAATGGAGAGAGACTACAGGATAATGCAGTACAGAGGGAACTTGTGTGAAACACAAAGAAGTTCAAGTTATTGAAAGACAAGTTCTGAGGGGACGTGACAGGGTCAATGTTGAGGGAGCAGGAAGGAAAGAAATTTAGAACGAGGGAGAGAGCCAAGGAAAAGTAATTTCATAGAATCATATACTTTCTAGATTCCCTTTGCCCATCGATTTTGCACCGACAAATGAGAAACTCCTGACCTCTAAATTAATCCCATTTATCAGCATTTGGTCCAAAGCCCGGGATGTTATGACATGCCAAGTGCTCATCCAGATACTTTTTAAAGGATGTGAGGCAATTCGCTTCTTTCACCCGCCCAGGCAGCATATTCCAAACTGTCACCACCATCTGGGTGAAACAGCTTTTCCTTGTATCTCCCCCCCAAACCTCCTGCCCCTCACCGTGAACCTGTGTGCTCTCGTAACTGACCCTTCAACTAAGGAGAATAGTTGCTCCTTATCCATTCTGTTCACGCCCTTCCTAATCTTGTATTCAAAATGTGAATTGAATCAAAATGTAGGTGAGTCAAAGGTAATGGGGAACAGGCGGGAGAAGGGAGGTCAAACTCAGCCCAGCCATGATCTTGTTTATTCTGCACACTTTGTGGGACCATCCCCTTTGCTCTTGCGCTCCTTTCCTGTGTTTTATTTTCAGAGTCAATTTCACAGAATAACAGATGTGATTGGAACAGCCATTTAATTTAAAATATTTATTTGTACAAGAAACTTTTATTCTGGGAAATGACAGGATTAATTTGTACAACGTTACAAGGCACTTCTTCTACCAGTGATAAAATAACTACATTACTTTAATCACTTTTTCTTTATTGTTGGTGAGGAAAGCATCAACTATCAATTTGGCACAGTTACATTTCACATTAGTACAACAGAACCCTTACTTTAGCCCTAAAATATCCATGGAACTATTTAAAAGTCTGCATCAGACTGCAGCTGACTCAATCTCTGTCTAAAGGCCTGATTAGTGCTTTTCTTTGTTTGATTTGTTCTGTATGCATCTAAACAACAACAGGGAAGGCACTAGGATTGTTGCATAATTAAAGGTTTCATGGGATACCAAGCCCCAAAAGGAAAGCATTGAAGCCTAGAATCTTTACGAATTTAGTCTGACAGAACACAATAGCTATCCGAACAGCTATTAGGGGGAAATGTAATAATGGGATCATATAGAGACTGTCATAGGGAAATAAATCTAACTGCAGCTAGCACTGACATTACAGCAATGCAAACATATTCTCCCACATCAATAGGCAGCCATTCTGATGGTGTTGCTTCATGTGTTTGAGTTGCTGTAAATGGTGCAAATGTTAATTGCAAGTATATTTTGCACAACTACATGATGGTAAGGGCGGCACGGTGACACAGTGGTTAGCAATGCTGCCTCACAGCGCCAGAGACCCGGGTTCAATTCCCGCCTCAGGCGACTGTCTGTGTGGAGTTAGCACGTTCTCCCAGTGTCTGCGTGGGTTTCCTCCGGGTGCTCCGGTTTCCTTCCACAATTCAAAAATGTGCAGGTCAATTGGCCATGCTAAATTGCCCGTAGTGTTAGGTGAAAGGGTAAATGTAGGGAAATGGATCTGGATGGGTTGCGCTTCGGCAGGTCAGTGAGGACTTGTTGGGGCAAAGGGTCTGTTTCCACACTGTAAGTAATCCAATCTAAATTAAAACCAAAAAGAGTTGTAGATGCTGTACATCAGAAACAGAGCATAAATTACTGGAAAAGCTTAGTAGGTCCAGCAGCACCTGGGGAGGGAAATCAGAGTTAATAGCTCAGGTCCAGTGACCCTTGCTAAGAACAGTTCTTCCTCAGGACCCAAAACGCTTGCTCTGAATTCTCTCCACATTTCCTGTCAGACCTGCCGAAGCGCAATTTTCCAGCAATTTCTGATTTTGTACATGATGACACAAGTAGGAAGGATATTGGCACCGGGTTTTCAGGAATTGGATCTGCTTGCCTGAATTACTTACAGTTTCACATGAAACCATAACTTACCCTAAGTGATCGGTCATAAGATGCACTGAAGACTTTGGTCTGGTCTGGTGTTGAAATTACAGCCAATGCATACACTGTGCCGACATGGCCAGTCAGCGTTCGAACCTGTTCTTTTGATTCTATATCCCATACCTGTGAAGAAAACCATCGTCATACTTGGTCAACCAAATCCTTTGAAGTACAGAGTCATAAAGTTCATCTTTCAAAAGAGTAATACTTACATGGATAAGATATTCATAGGTTCCACATACAATGTGGTGGTTAGTAACTGCGATGGAGTATACACTACCACCAGAAGTCTGCAGTACATGCACACACTCTAGAGTCCTTATGTCCCAGATCTAAAAATGAAATTCAGAGACACTTTATAGTTCAGAGTAAAAGGTGGCTATTAATACTGTTAAAAAATCTTCATCAAGAAAAAGATGCATAAGTGCATGTAAATGATGCAAATTATCATTGTAAGCAGAATAATGTAAAATATGAGAAAAAGACAAGGACCCTATAGCACTGAAGTTAGCAACACATCAAATCTCTGCAACACTATAATTAATGATGTCTGATCTACTTTGACCTTTATTTAATGTAATTGACAATCCAATGGACACAAAGCACTCAGTCTGCAAGCAGGTATAGAACTCAATACTTCTCATTATAATTCATCAATGCTTAAAGATTAAATATGATTAAATGGCGTATACACACTTCAGGTTAATCCACTAAGCAAATTTAGATTTTTTTTAGCATCATTGGCAAGTAATTTCTGTAGCTATATAATATGATTATGAAATGATAACTCAGTAAACATTACAACAATAGTGCATAGATGAGAGCTTAACTTGAGTTTTAAGATCTGCTTGTAAATATGAATGGGATGAGGCCTTTTAAATAGTAATTTTAATGTAGTGGATCCTCATCATCACAAATCATACAAGTGGAAAAATTGAACAGTACTACATCTGTTAAGATTTATCAAATTGTTACCATAGATACTTGTGTTTTATTTTAACTTCTTAGCATGACATTCAGCACTGGTTATTTGCAAAGAATGCTGCAAAAAGAATCTTGGAACAGCATTCTGTGTACAGATATTTCCCATGAAAAATACAGTTGCAGAGCTTATATTTCAGATTTAATCAACTTTTAAGAGCTGATGATAATTTCTGACTTATAAAGGTTAAATGCAATGATTGCTACAAAGTCCACACATACTGCAATTTCAACTTTGCCTCCATATTCCTTCCAAAGATAAAAGCCCAAGTATTTTGATTCTAATATTGATATAAAATACAAAGCCATCTGATAGCCAGTCAAAACATTAGATTTTCAACCATTAAAGAAGTTTGCAGCTCTGTAAACAGTAGAAGGGAAAATACGAATATGGTCCAATATTAGCCCTGGAAGGGGTTAACGTATTAACTACAAGAGATTTCAAGGCATTTAAAATGCCTATTATTTAGTTAAAGTACCAATATTAAAAAAAGCTATATATATTAGATTAGTAGCTGCCATACTATAAAGCTTAATCATCATTCAAAAAGCATTACTGAAAATGTTATTCTCACAATTTGCAGAGCAGTTATTTAATACATAGAACCATTAACCTTGTGAATGGAACACAAAATATGAAAAATGTACTACGTGTAAAGATAAAGGGTCTTTAAAGTAACCTTGATAGTCTGGTAGGATCCACTGTAAAGATGGTTTTGAGAGGCCACCAGCGCACGCACCCAATGATTCAAACCGGTGAGTTCTTTCTTCAGATTTAGATCTGTTCCCACAATATCCCAAACCTTAAGAAGAAATTACATGAAAATAACTTAATAAAATGGAAAACCTCCTAGATAATTAATATATAAAAAATGTGCAGTGCCCATTTCTGCATTGATATGTATTATTGGTAAGACAACTGTCCAGTCTTTCACAAAATGTGGGATTCAAACAAATGACCAAAAAGGTCACTCGTTATGGTTTACATAAGCCAGTGTGCAGAACAAATATTTTACATTTCAAACGTGCAAGCATTGAGGTCAGTGTGTGTGATCTTTCAACTGATTAAATACCTTAATAGCTTTGAGCGAGCCACTGAAGAGCATATTGTGAGATGATACCAAAGTGCAAACTGGATTGTCATGTGCTCTGATGGTATTGACTTTTTGCAAAGCTGGAATATCCCAAACCTGGAGAGGAAACGATTCAATAGGAGAAATTCATCAACAACTCCAACAATAAGCAGTTTTACAAGGGGCCAGCCACAGGGAGGGAGAAGGATGGAGAGCACACACTGATACACATGCACAGAAACAAAATGTAATAAATATCCCATAACAATTTCCAAAAACGTATTTGTAAAGTAATATAGTTGTGAAATTGTAATTTTAACTAATTCAAATACAAGTCATGAGAGATTTTTAAGTTCCTTACATATTGCAATTGGCAGACTTACAATTATTGTACAATCTGCAGAGCCACTGTACAACTTGTTCCTGTAAACAAAAATTCAAAATTAATTTTGAGTGCACATTTTACTTAAATTTATACTTAGAAAGCCACATGTTATAAATGCCTGAAGAACAAATAGTTTTTATATGGCACCTTTAAACAGAGCAACACTTCCCATTACGCTTCACTGAACTGTTTTGCAACCAAATTTTACTTGAAGCCCATGTAGATCAATGAGCACAGCAGTGATTAGCAAAGAGGACATTAGGACACCAAGGATAAAGTTTTGGTTGAACAGGTTTATGAAAGGTGCAAGATGGGTTCCAGCTAGGAGAGCACCGGAACGGACAAGCGTTGAGTTAACAGAAGTTTGGAAGAAGTATTTCTGTTACTGACAAGCGGAGACAGGGGTAATTAGTTTCAATCTTCCCAAATCTTAACTGAAGGGAATTTCTGCTCATCATATATGCAAATATTGAGCAAACAGCATGATAAACCAGAGGCAAAGAGGCAGTCCACAGAAATGGTGCTGAGGCCACTGCATTAGTTCCCCATGTCTACTATGTTTTTGGATGATGTCAATGAGGGACATGAGAAATAGGTGATGCTTGGAGATCAATACTGTGGAAGTAATAATGTGCAAAAGGGTAAGATAAACAACTGACTGTTTATCTACAAAAGGAATAGGAGCCAAGTAAGGATAGCTTTAGTTTTCAAACTGATTAGTGTAAAATTCGTACAACATTACATACCCTTGAATGCACAGAGCCAAAACTATACCATCGTGTCCTTCCAGAGTCTTCTGACATTTGTATGTAGTACATGTATCCCATACCTAAAACGGATGTCAAAGATCCAGACTTAATCTTTAATAATGGAGTAGAAACTCTATTTTGTCTGTATGAATGACAATTTAATTCTTCCAACTCAACAACCATTAAAAGCAACCAGGAATAACATTTGCTTTGTAGTATTAACATATGAATACTTAACATGCACATACAAACATCTTTGACTGCTGATTTAACAAAACATTTAAATACTTAATTTCATCTGATGACATACTTTCTTGGTTATTTTAAAAGTCATTTCTAAAATTGCTAAACATCTGTGAACCAACTTGGAAGACGTCTTCATTAAATTGTCTTAGCATCACATTGCCTCATTACTGAATATTTAATGCAAAGCCGATATGGTTAAGAAAGAGCTGATATTTTTATAAAATTATTTTTAATAGCATACAAAACTGCAAATGTTCTCAAGTGCACAGTTTTTGGTATACTTTTTTTTAAAAAGGAGTTTGATGGCATGCATGAAGGAAACCTTTCAAAGTTATAGAAGTTACAATTCACTATGCACTGTGGAGCATGCACAAAAGCCAATAATTTAGTGACAATGAAAACAGATGACAACTTATACTTTTACAATTTGTTCAATATTGAACTGTCCCAATTTCCTTCACAGACATTGAACAATAATTAAAGTGACAAAGCATAGTTTGGGGGAAGGGATGGATGGGGGGTCTTTCGAATCACATTAATTTGCAAAAGTAATGAGTCAATAAGGGAAAGCATTGAGCCGATCCTAACAATGCTGCAGATGTCCTGATAATACATGGACTACAGTAATTCAGGGCAGCACATTCCAAACCCTCGATCGCTATCACCTAAAAGGAGAAGGAGAGGCATACAAGAATGCCATGACCTGCAAGTTCCCTTCAAGACACACCCCACCCAGAGTTGGAACTATATTGCTGTTCCTTCTCTGTCGCTGAGTAAAAGCCATGGAAGCCCTTTCCTAATAGCGCCGAAGGTAACCCAAAGACAGAAGTTCAAGAAGGCAGCTCATTACCATTTTCAATGGCAAATAGGGATGAAATAAATGCGAGAGTTGCCGATGAGGCCTATATTTCATGAACAGATAAGTTAAATGAAACGATATACACAGAGTTTAGAAAAATAGTTTCCAAATAGTAGGTGGAGTTTGAGGGAGGATTTACAACAGTTATAATTTTTGATATTCTTGAGGTGCTTTGTGGAGAGACAATAAGTGCCCAGCTTCTAACAAATGTTCAAAAGCATACCTTGATAGTTTTATCTGAAGAGCCACTGAAGAGCAGATCGCCAGTAGAGTGGACACATAAACACCAAACTGGACCCTGGTGGCCCACAAAGGTACCCTTACACTTAAATATTTGCTGAGGGTCATAAGCTGTAAACAGAATGAAAGAACATCAGCATCTGGGCTATTGGAGCCAGAAGGTTTATGCCAATATTATTTATCAAAAACCATCATGATGATACATTTCATGGAGGAAATTAACAGACTTACCCTATATATCCATTTTACATTACTCAACATTCACAAAGTATATAGGAATTATGTTTGTAACTGTGTACATTTTGAAAGCAAGCATTGTTTAAAAAAGTACTTACAGCCCAGGATTCCCATGTTTAACCTGGCATTGATGTGTGAAAGTTCATCCTGTAATAAAATGAAATTCACATTACTATCAAACTACATATTAGCATATTATGGGGACATTATATTAGGACAACAAGGTTTATACGTTGAAAAGATTCTTTCTACATTGTCTTATACATTTCAAAACCATACTGAAGTCATACTAATATTTTGAATTGATTTTTTAAAAATGACTGTGTCATCTGCAAAGTATCCTCAAGATTTCATTTTTTTTTGTTTCAGATTATAGACAATGACCAAAGACAATCTGATCAGAAGACAAAGCAAAAAAGCATTAGGATATTGGAAATTATACACAAAGGTTAAATTCCACCACAGGTAAAGTTAGGGATAATCCATAGCCTATTGGTATTAATGCGAGACTATTAATCCAGAGATCCACGTAATGCTTGGGGAACCTGGCCTCCAATCCTGCCATGGAAGATGGTGGAATTTGGACTCAATAATAATCTGGAAATAAGAGGCTAATAATGGCCATGAACCCATTGATGATTACCAGGAAAAACTCACTGGCTCACATTTGCTAATATCCTTTAGGGAAGGAAATCTGCTATCATTACCTGGTCTGGCCTACATGTGATTCCAAACTCACTGCAATATGATTTGATTCTTAACCCCTTTCTGGGCAATAAATGCTAGTCCAGGCATGAAGCCACATGCCCTGAATTAATTTTACAAAAAAGGTATTTACAACATCTGTATTCTGTTTTGAAATACAAATGACGGAATGGAATCAATAACAAATGGTTCTATTTTATTGCATTGTATTGATATTCTGCAGTGATTACTATATTGCATTTACATACCACTGTATGTAAATTAAGCTTTCTTATAAACAAGATGACCTGTCTATTTATAGAGCCGACGTCAAAGAAGCCAGTTCAAAGCTATGCTTTGGGAGTATGCAAAAGACTGGTATCAATCAAAAGCACTGAGGAGGCCTACTCTTAAAAGATTCACTCTCCACCTATTAGTTATGCAACAGTATAAGAACTGGGAGCAGGAAATTCAATCCTTTGACCCCGCTGCACCATCTAACAGGATTATGGCCGATCTCATTTTTGCCTCAATTCTACTTTCCTGTATGCTCTCCTTAAGTCTTTAAGCTCTCACTAACTAAAAATCTGTCTATCTTCTCCTGACATTTACTCGGTGTCCTGTATCCACTGCACTCTAGGATGGTGAATTTCAAAGATTCACAATCTTTCAAGAGAAAATTATAAAAAATTCAAATTGCTTTGATTTTAAAACACAAAATTTACTTATGATACATAATGTACTCCCAATTACACGTACATACTTTGGAGGATACAGATTTTCGTTTGTGCTATTTAATGACAATTTTCTCCAATGTTGTCCTTCTATAAAATTTTAAGTTACAGAAATATCTTACAGTAACTGCCATTCTAAGCTGAACTGCTTATTTCAGGGCTATAAGAACACCAACGCTTAAAGAGTTGTCCTGAAAATCCAGGACAACAGATTTAATGGTTAAATTTTTAAAAAATCCAATTTCCCAAAAAACAAATTGTGGAATGAAGCTTTGTGCCACGTTTAGCTTAATAGACAATTTTAGGAAATAGGAACTGAACACATACTGTCCTGTTTTACATCTTTCCATGTTTTGCAACAATACTCTAAATGCGTTTTTGAACTCTATTGCTGTGTACAGCTGCCAGCAATCTCAAGACTATCAGGATGTGCCATCTGTACACTCTGCAGAAAACAAACATCCTCATTTCCCAGAAGTATGGATTGTCTGACATAGGCAAGTAAACTCAAGAGCTGCAGGCACAGTAAACAGAACCAGCATTTTGAGTTTGAGTCATAAAACAGTATTTCAACCTCAGCTACAACTTGATATCAAGAAACAAACTTCATGGATCTTACACTTAGCATTGATGCGTCTCTTCGGAACTCCATTAGATCCTCACCAAGTTTACTTTGGTTCTCATCCAAAACATCTGAAACACCAGATCATCTTCATGTGAATTCCCAGTCCACAATAAATAACACATTCACCAGTCCATTATAATTACAAACCTCATGTTGTAATGAACTGGCTACATCACTAAGACATCAGTTAACACTTGCAGTGCCAAAAGGGTCCGGCAATGTCCATATGCATTATTTTGTTTCCAACAGTTGCCTTCTCAAGTTACTGACACAATGAATAGGTTTAATAACAGAGCTTGGAAAGCTTATTTTCTAAAAGTTACAGAACATCAACAACTTAGTCAAGATTCCAACCTGAATAAGAAGCCACTTGATACAGTTTTGATTTCTTCTCTTGAGGAACATGCCTTAATGAAACTGCGATATCAAAAGCACTGTGACCTTTGCGGCCAATAGCATCATCCATTCTTAATGGCAGGACGAATGCAAGTAATCCAGCAAATCACCTCATGCCAATGAGCTAACATACTGTGCCATCACAAAAAAGCAATTAAGTTTAACATGAATAAGTTGCTTTACTGCTTTTCTTTTTTTCCTCTTCTCAGTTAAGAATTTTGTGCTGGCTTTCAATCATTTTCAGTTGCCTCTTCCCTTGAACAACAAGACAATATCATTTATCTGTTTTATGTTGTTTAAAAATTGAAAGTCTGCTGGGAAAGGTCTATCTGGAGTTAGAAACAGTCAATCAGTCTGACTTGGCACATTAATAAATGTTAGCTTTTAGAAAATTAACAAAATACTCAACATTTATAACCTGGAAACAAGACTGGAGCATTTTGGAACTAAAACAATACTGCATCTTAAAGAATTAAATATACAGACTGATTTTTAGCATCATTATGACTCAAAATTTTACAGTCATTCTCTGCTAACAGTAATAAATGTAAGGCATTCTTGGGTTTTGAGTTATGAGAATCTCCTGGTAAGTTTTATTTACCAAACTTTAGCTCCAATGATTTCTCCAACTGGTCAAGTTTCTCAGAGAGTTTCCCAAGCATTGATCGAAGGAAGGCAATCTCTTGGTCTTTTTGAGCCAGGCCTACTTGCATCTCATGAAAGCGGTCATCAGTTTGCTGCAGGAACTCCTTCAGACCCTCAAACTTGCACACCTCCAGGTGGGCTTCATAGGTGTCCTGATTTCCAACAAACGTGCATCTGATTCAGGAGTGGGTAGAAAGACAGGGCAAAAATGTAATGAGCAAATCAATTATAAGCCAACAATTTATTGGCTTCTATCTATTGCATTTGCAGGATGTGATATAGCCATTTTCCTAGTACCTACCGAATTAAGAACATTTCTTATGAATGCATAAAGGAAAAGATTGGCCCTGTGGAAGTCATAATTTAATATTAACAAACTTAGCATTATGGTTCCTACTGCGTTTAATGTAATGCTCAACTCTTGAATGGCTTAAATAGGTATTTGCATAATGACACAACTGAAAGCTCAATTAAGCTTATGATAGTTATAATTGGTTTGGTGAAAAGTAATGTCAGATAAATAAAATTACAGCAGCACTGAATCAGAGATCAAAGAATTTTAACATTGGCAAATGAAACAGGAATCAAGTATTCTGTTTCGTTCTGCTGTACTTTGCAATTTCTTTCCAGAAAGAAAGGAGCCAAAATGAGGAAGTGCAAGCACAAAAAGGGGAAAAAAGTTGAGACAACAACAGAAGGAAGTGAAATAAGGCATCTTACCATATTTCTCAGAAATATCTCAAAAGAATTAATTATCTGGAAATCAAGTTGGAATTTTTTCTACAAAGCACACACCCACAAACAACAAATGTGACAAAGGCAAGTTAAGTAACTTTGGGTAATGCTTCTTTAAAGGAGTAATGCTGACTAGAACACAATCAGAGCTTCCTTTTCTTCACGTAGTTCCACAGGTTTGCTTATGGCCTGGGAAAATTAACTGGGTGGAGCTTTGGGTTTGCAATGATCGGAGACACGGGTACTTCATTCCTGACTGACAAAAGTTTAAAAAAAAGATTTCTCAAGATGATTGGGTTTACCTCGAATATGCTGGAAAGTATCAACTGCTCGTTTACATATATATTAATACTCTATTCGTAAATGAGAATTCTGAAACTTTCTTTGTAAAGGCAGGATTGAAGCCAATTAAACAATTTCACAGTAAAAAATGAATGACAGTGCATAGTCTGTACCGAAAATCATCTTATAGCATAGCCAGAGGTTATTCATACTAGCATAATTGTCATTCTTCACAAAAACAAAACTAATTCTATTGTCCTTCAGCTTTTTGCTGTTTGATGAGTTGATTTACTTCATTTCCCAGAATTAAATTGAGCAATATTTCTTCCTCTATTGGACTAAAACCAGAAATATCAAAAATGTGGTCCTGAATGCAGTCCAAGTACCATTCCCTTGTTTAACTATGTGCACCACTTGTGTTCCAGTCTACTTTGGGCTACTGGAAGTTACTCAGTTAATATTACATCATAATTGCTGCAAATCTCTGAACTATCTGCAGATTTTCTGATCTATACATTCCTTGATTTAACAAGCTCCAGTTCACAAAACAAGTGATGGCTTGATGGTTGACTGATGGATGCAATACTGATTGTAGTTTACATGCAGTCTGTGAGAAACTTTTATTCAAATGATGAAATCACGAAATAAAAATAGCTTGGTGCTCTGTTCACTTGCAATTTATCTGGTAATATACAGACATGTAATTCACTATATTCAACTTATGTCTCGTAGAGTCACAGAGACCTACAGCACCGAGAAAGCCCCCCAACCATAGAGTCTGTGCTCGTCAAAAACAACTATTTATCTATTCTGATCCCATATTCCAGCAATTGGCCTGTAGCTTTGCATTCCATGGCATCACAAGTACACATCTAAATACTTTTTAAATGCAGATTTCTGTTTCTACCAGCCTTACAGGCAGAGAGTTCCAGATTCCCATCACACTCATGAAGAAATATCTTTCAGCCAATCTCCTCTAAACCTTCTGCCCCTTACCTTGAATCTACAGTCTCTGGTCACTGATCTGTCCATCAAGGGGAAAAGCTTTCTCCTGTCAACTTGTCTAGCCCCTTCATAAATTCTATTCCTTTCAATCAATTCCCCCTTCAATCTCCCGTGATTAAAGGAAAACAACCCCAAACTAACGAATCCCTCTTCCTTAGAGCATCAAGCCAGGCAACACCTTGGTAAATCTCCTCTGCACTTTCTCCAGTGCAATCACATCTCTCCCACAATACGGATTACAAAACTGTACACTATATTCTAGTTGTGGCCTAACCAACTTTTTGTACAGTTTTAGCATAACCTCCTTGCCCTTAAACTCTGACTCAGCTAATAAAAGGTAGTATCTCATGTGCCTTTGTAACTACTTTATCTGCCCGTTCAGCTATCTTAAGGGACTGGTGGATTTGCACAGCACGCCACCCTGATTCTCAGTCCTTCCAAGGGTCTTACTGCTCGTCATGCATTCCCTTGCCATATTGTTCTGCCTATGTGCATCACCTCTCACTTACCAAGATTGAATTCCATTTGTCACCGATTTGCCCAACTGACCAGTCTATCTACACTCTCCAGTAATCTAAGGCTATCCTCCTCACTATTTACCACTCCAGTAATTTTCGTATCATCTATGAACTCAGTGATCAAACCTCTTACATTAAAGTCGAACCACAAACATCAAGGACCACAACACTGATTGCTGAAAACCACTGGATACAAATCACAAAAACATCTTGCTAAACAAAACCATGCTGACTGCTCTTGATTATTCCATGCCTCTTCAAGTGCAGATTAAGCCTGCCCCTCAAAATAGGTTCCCCACCATTGAATTTAGGCTGACTGGCCTGAAGTTTTCTGGCTTATCCCTTTATACCTTGAATAATGGTGCCACATTGATTGTCCTTTAGAGTTAGTGAATAAAACATTAACCAAGTTTCAGAGAAATAAAACTTCATGTTAGCGGATTAAAACAAAATGAGCAAGTGAAGAGCTGATACTGTGCAGAAGCACTAATACTCACCCGTACTTGGAGTGAGGACATTTGATGTGTTCACATTCTTTAAGATGAGCATCAAGGTTCATTTTTAAGAGTGGGGGACAATTTGGATTGTTAGGACAACGAAATGGTCGGTAGTCACAGCTGCCCTCATGGTCTCTGCAGCAACACAACTCATTCTGATAAGATTATTTAATTCAGGAATCAATTCTGTTGTTATTTGTAGCAAGATTATAAATGAATTTCATAAACAGATCAGTTTACAATTTTTCTATGAAACCTTTAATGAGGAAACGCGCATTCAATTTGTATCAGTACACGTACTCTCTGATCTGTATTGCAAATGTAAAAGCAACTCATCACCCTCAACTCTCAGCAGTTACACACAAGGTTTGCAATTAAAAAGCAGTTATTTCATGTGCTCTACTTCGTTAAGCCTTCATCTATTTCTAAGACCTTTGAATTTAGTTAACAAAAAGGATTTGTCACAAAAACTGAAATAGGAGAAATTTTGAGATCACATTATAAAATGCCCCTTCTGCACATACTCCAGCGTCAAGTAGACTATAATAAAAGCACATGGTGTCACTATTGAAATAAGGTTATGTTTTCAACCAAGACTGTTATATTAGCCATGGTTTGATTGACCTATCTGATCCACAATAACAACGATTAACAGGCGGACTGCACTGAAAATGGGAAGCTGGCACTTCAGATTCAAATAGTCTGCCTCAAGTGCAGGAATCTGACACACTCTGGCAGGCAGAGTTCATTAGTGAAAGTTTGATTAAGCCAATATTACACCTTTGTATTTGTGAGGGTGGGGGAGGTTTGAGGGACTGTGGTACGAATGCTTGCCCCCAAAAATCATTGGCCGTAATGAAACAGTAGTGAAGAATTACAATCTACAGGACAGAGAAAAAAGGACGAGAGAAAACGGAAACTTGTATTCGTTTAGTGCCTTTCCCGATTTCAAAATCTCCCAAAACATTTCACAAAGAGAAGGATGGTGAAACAGCCACTACTGTTACTTGCGAGCACTGCAGCCAGTTTGCACAAAAGTAACATGCTGAAACAATCAAGATGAATGACGGCAGAAAATGCTGGAATAACTCAGATCTGATAGCATCTGTGGAGACAGAAACAGTTAACATTTTGAGTCCAAAAGCTCCTCTTTATAACTGATGCTGAGTTTCGCAAGCATTTCTGCATCCGCAGTCTTTTTTAAGTAAAATTAATATTCAATTCATTTATGTGGGAGATGGCTTTGCTCTTTCTCAATAATATGACATCGAATTATTTACGTTAATTGCCTCGAACTTTGGTCTTTATTTAAAGGAGAGAATCTTCAACAAAACAGCAAGCCCTCAGTACTGCAATGAAGCAATAGCATGGGTTACATGGTAAACTTTAGTACTAAGGTTTGACCCCAGATTTACCAGCAATGAGACAAAACTCAAGCAACCACTTGAAAAATATGACAAACACCTTGTGCACTAGATTATTCTGGGAGGATATTTGCAAATATGTTTAGTATAATCTACGTGGCTAGAAATCAAAAGCAGTATAATGTATGTTTAGTTTAAAAATGCACCTTAGATCAAGATAGATCCATTATCTTAACTTTCAAACCTGTTTGATAGGAATCAAAGTTCTTGAGCTAATTATAGCCTTCAAACTCTTGATCCCAAAACCCGAGTGTATGTACAAAAGATATGGGAATATTGTTTACAGCCACAGCTGGATAGGAATTACTGCTTTTTTTTTGCATAGTTGACTTCTTATTCTCAAATAATATGTTGACAATTTTAAAGTTTAATCAAGTTTGAGGTTAATTTTTTAATGCAGATTAATGTAATTGAGCAGCCAATTGAAACACGTTATTACTTTGTCTAATTTACTAACATTCAGTATCTACTAACATGCATTATCTTTTGTATTAAAAACATAATCCATTCTCTGCCAGAGTCAGCTTATCTGAAGAACCAGATAGTGGCCTTCAAGAGACGTGAATAATGTCTAGGGACAGTGACAGTAAAACAGGAAGTCATGTATGCCAAGCTTTTCAACTAAAGAATGAGACTGCTTGCTGTGCGCAAAGATGCTGTCTCCCAAGAAGGATAATTTCAAACACTGGAAAACATTTTCTCATAAATTAGTGCGATGAGTACAATCAACACATGCTTTAGATCTGACTGGATATTTGCCCAGTTTTTTAAAAATCGTAAAAACTGCAAATTGCAGAGTTTTGCTGAAAAGTGATTTGTTAAATTAGCTGAGTGATGATACACATTTATTTTTTAAGAAGTTCAACTTACTTTCTACCACTCAATTTAACAGTGAAGGGACATCCACATGGGTCAACTTCAAAGGCCCCTGGTTTTCCATTTGAACCTGGCCGGCAGCCATATTTACAATGGACAAACAACTCTCCAATCTGCTCAGCCACAGCTATGTTATTAACTACAACTGTCAGCTTTGCATTGTCAACAGGGCACTTTTCTGAAAGCACAAAAAGAAGTAGTTAAAAGGAAGCAAAAATATTCAAGACAGTGGTGCTGTGCTGTATGGTTCATTTATTCTCTGCAAAACAAAATGTTGCAACTTATGATGTTCAAACTATAAACTGCTGTGACAGGTCTTTGTGAATGTAGTTTTTTAAAAAATGCTCATAGGTGGCTTAAAACATTAAATTTTATCAATCCCTGTGAAAGGTGTGCAGTTAGTGAAAGATACAGTAGTTTAGTACAGAAAAGCTGGCACTTACCAGATGTTAAGGCGCACCTTCTACAAAATGTGTGCTATTTTAAAGAAAAAGAAACACTGGTGTTACCAAGTGCCATTTCAATTATTGCAAGAAAGATTCACAAGAATTGAAAGCTGTGTTTCAAACTGGTTCATTCCAGCAGCATGTTTAATGTACTAAGTTGATACATTACAAGGGTTTCCTTCCTGACTCAACTGAAAAGAAACAAAAAAGTGCCAACTCTGCACAGGGTGATCCCCTCCCCCCAGCCAAACATCCATGATTCACCCAAATTACAGTAAAAGCCATGACTAATTTACAAGATCGTGCAAAACATGCAACTTATTCCTCAGTACCAGCTACTGGCATGGGACTGCAAGCTTCATTTTGTTGGTATTTAACTACCTCCCCATTCTAATTCCTGCAGCTGCACAGTATGTTGAAAACACTTGTCAAACTTGGATATCATGTCCAACATGCCTGCTTCCTGAAGGGATTTTCCATGCTAACAAGGAAAATTCAGTTTCCTGAGTGAGAGCTTTAACATTATGCAGCTAACAAGGAGACCATTCTGTAAATGATATCTCCAAAAAAAAAACTAGCGGACTGGTAACAAAGCAATATTATATACTAAAGTTGAACCCAAATATGATTATTGTTAAATGCCATACCAAAAACATCATTATCTTTATTTATTGGAATTATCTTTTGTTTGAAGCTAAGTTCATGGGCACATACAAAAACCAAACACTGAATAACTTCTTTACTCCACACAAAAAGTAACTAATTACAATCAGAATCACATTGAATAATAACCACAAGAAATAAAAATTATATGCAAGGAATCAAAAAGATTAACACGATTCACATTAAGATTTTGGAGATTTGTAGCTCAGGTTGTTGGTTTGATTACTGAACTGGTGAGAACAAACCCACCAACTTAGCGAGCAAAGTGATACACATTGTTAAAAAGGGAAAGGAACGCAGTACAACCTAAGTGCACTATTTTCACATTGCAGTCATTTAATGAGTGCCCACTCTCAGTGGGAAAACTCCCCAGCAAAAAGAACAACGCAGAAATTCCGGCCATCACTCCAGATGAACTCTTGGTTCTCAAAGATGCCAGAGACTCAAGTCAGACAGCTAGTTTTGCCACATTCTTGCCCACTCATCTTTAGCATTTGGAGTGCAAGGTATGGTCAATTCAAATACTGCAGTGCTTCAACTGAACTACAAAAGCTGTGGACTTTTCTCATTGAAAGAATATTACATGAAATTTCTTATCATTTTACTGTCCTGTAAAAATGCTACTATCTTGCATGGGATCGTTACTGCTGGGGTATTGATTGCATCAACAATTCATTAATGCATTCCAAACTTTAAAATAAAAAGAGTATATAATAAAATTCAGAATTATAATGCCTACTCCACATGTTGTGATGACAGGATCCTTGAACACACTGCAACAAAGTTGGCAGCATAACTTCACCGAAGGCTGTTCTGCAAAAACCAATGGTCCCTGGAATAAACAAATTAGATTATTATTCATGGTATGGACACCAAAAAAGTCAAACCAGAGTGACATGCTGACAATTTAAAATTATGATTTACTTCACAGAGAATGCAAATTAGCTTGCTTTTAAGTTTAAGTTTATTTAACAAGCTATTAACTTAGTTTGACTTTATCTTCCTCACTTCATTTTCATTAAAAAATTTCTAAATAAAATCTTACAAATAAATAGCAAGATAAGTGGCAGTTTTGAAGGACTCAGCAAAGGAAACTTTTCTGTCATTTCAGCAATTTTGTTAGTTGATCACCAGACTAAGTCAATTGTTATGTTTCTAGTTCTAGACAAAAGTCTGAAACATTTTAGTGGTAGCTTGAATTTTGTATCTCTTGACTGGATTTAGTTACATTTATATTTAAATCATAAAGCGATAAAAATGCACAGAAGAAAACGTTACGGATGCGGAAATCTAAGCTCTTGCCTGTTTTAAGTATAACTAAATCTCATTTTAACTGCCCTCCCTTCCCCAAACAATTCCCAAGACTGACAATTCACACACCTGCTCATCTTCCTCTTCATGCAGAGAAAATGTAGATCGTAGGGACATACTGGATTCTGAGTGTAGTGACCTAACAGATATCGCTGAGTCTGACCGACGTGGAGTACTGATAGGAGGCTGCAAAAAGGCATCACTATTGTTTGCATTTCATACACTATACACAAACAGGATTTATTTTCTACTTATATAACTCTGATCATTATCATTTACACCATTTAACACTATTGTTTATTTTAAGTGCAGGCTCAAAACAGAAATAGTCAGAATTAAACTGAACACTTTCTATACAAATCATTAATAAACAATTTAACAATGCAGCTAATGTGTTGAATACATTTTGAGTTGGTCTAACAAATTCAGCATTAAATCCCATTTCAATGCAACATTCAGTGAGTAATAATATATATTTCACAGATCCAAAAGGAGCAAAAACTATAAACTATTCCGCAGTTCCATTTACCTAACTATTTATAAAACGTAGCCATGCTACCACAGGATTCAAGTGCTGGGAAAAGCACATCAAAGACCAACTCGTTGTAATGGCACAAAAGCAGTCAGCCATAAAGGTAACTCAAACACAAGATAAATAAAACCTAGTATCTTGTACTTCACTTCAAACAAGAAAATACACAAGAAATTACCTTGGGACTTCAGTTAAAAATCGCTTTATCTCCACATTCTAATAACTTAGTAAAGGCATTTGCTGGGCTAACTACGACAACATTAGCACTCTGCAGCAGCACTTGTCCTAATCACTGCAACCTTTCTATCCCAGCAAATCTGGTGATTTCCTGCTATTCAATTAACATGAGTCGCACTTTGCTGTTTCCTGCACTGGGGGCCTAACCAAGGGCAATAAAATATGCCATTGACATATTTTGCACAGACAACTTAAAAATTTGCATTTAACTTTCAGAAACAGTTCAGGAAGGTACTTAGGACAAGCAAGGCAAGTTTTGGTCAAAAAAAAGTTAACTTATTATCATTCAAATTTACACTATGTCGTTGATCTAATCTAAAGTTGAATATAGAATGGTAGGTGAAGAGAAAAATTCAGCAGGTCTTCATTTATTTAAAAGCATGATGAATTGCAGGGTCCACTCTAAGTTTCATGCTACTTAATTAGGAGTTGCAACGAGAACACAGCTTTCCCACAACCTTAGGGACACAAAGTATAACCCAAACGGAGCTGTTAAAATGTAATAGCTCAATCCTATATATATAATGTCCCATTTCTCTGAAAATGCTCAGATATGGAGCAACCATTTCCTGAGGTGAAAACTGTGGACATTTGCCAAATTCCACTCTCCCAGTGACTACTTCTTTCAACAGCACCTATTCCAATAATACTTACAAACAGTAAGCCTGTAAGTCTGTAACAAGGTTTTTAAAAAATTAGATTTGATTCTTGACATATTTAATACATTTAATATAGTAATTGTTCAAAGTTCACAAGAATGCAGTCATCATCACAGAGTTAGCAAACAAAGTGGAACTGTTTAAACAAAAATAGAAGATAAATAGACCTTCAAAAACGAGAGACTTATGGACTTTCCTCAATTGTGGGGGAGAATTTTGGAAAGCTATGAGAGAGGATCAAAGGATCATATGAAAAGTTACAGTGTGATGAGAGAAAGGCAATATGAATTCGGAAAAGCCAGGTTATTGCTGGCTAATTTTAGTTATGCTTGGAGGAGCTTACGGATCATGCGGGTGACAAAGCAGCTACTATCCATCTGCATTTGATGAAAACAGTTGATACTAGTATTCATGATAGACTGATTCCTGGGATGGCAGGACTGACATATGAAAAGAGACTAGATCAGTTAGGATTATATTCACTGGAGGTCAGAAGAATAAGGGGGGAATCTCATGGAAGCCTATAAAATTCTAACACTGCAACACAGAAAAATTCAGGAAACATGTTCCTGATGACAAGGCAGTCCAGTACAAGGGGTCACCCTCTAAAGGATAAGGGGTAGGCCATTTAGGTCCAAAGTGAGGAAAAAATTCTTGTCCTAGAGAATAATAAGTCTATGGAATTCTCTGTCACAGAAAACAGTGGAGGCCAAGACGTTGAATGTTTTCAAGGAGACAGATATGGTTGTTAGGGCTAAAGGGATTGAAGGGTATGGGGCAAAAGCAGAAACAGGGTTCTAAATAGATGACAAGCCATGGTCCTATTGAGTTGCAGAGCAGGCTCAAAAAGTCAAATGACCTACTCTTGTTCCTATTTTTTAGTGTTTTACTTGGTGCATGACCATAGAACATGTAAAATAATGAAGTGGACTGATGTGTGTCTGAGATGATGTCAAAAAGTGTCAGAGTACAAGCAGTAGAGTCCCATAGAGTTGCCATTGGAACAATCATTGACTTAAATGTTTATTAATTATTTAGAAGTAAGAATATTGCTCAAGATGTTCAAGTTAGGTAATTCTAACCTTGATATAGTGCGATCACCAGAAAGATACAGGCATGCAAGGTCTTTGGGCAGAGAGTGAGGTGGCTGATACAACCCAACAGGAGCAAACATAATGTCATGAGATTAAGTAGAGGTGAGACCATAGGTTATACCTTTAATGGGATTTACATGAGGTCATAGTAGGAAAAGCACTTTTAGAAAGTTCGGTGGAAAGGTCATTAAAACTCAGTTCAAAATATACAGCGAAAAAACAAACACGGCAAGGAAAGAAAACAAAACATTGGCATACACAGCTAAGGTTGTGACTTTGAATTTGAGACGTTAAAATTGTGCCTGATCCTGATGAGGCAACTGGAATGTTGTATCATGGTTACCTGTATTACTCAAAAGGACACAGAAATAGAAGAAGCGACACAGTGGGATAGGAGGCCAATTCCTAAACATAAAGAATCAAGCTATCAGGAATATTTTTGCACTCGTAAGTCATTACTATCCAGAGAACAGGGGGAGCTTCAGAGGAGGTCTGTAACATTTTCAGAAGGCTAGAGAACTTGGACCCTTTGGAGTTTTTCCAACTGAGTACAGGATTTGAGGACATGGTGGTAGAGTTCAATACTAAAGATATTGAAAGAAACTGTAGCTGCAAAGTACCTACCATTACATCATCCTCATCCCTTGGTGAATAGGTCAAGGTGCTGGACGATGAAGGGGTCCGTCGATGCTGCTTGAAGGTATTTGTCCCATCAGCTGTACACCAACAGAATAAAATTATCCCTCCTTCATTTAAAATGGTCTAAAACTGGCACTTCAACATTCCACAAAGTGTATTTTTATTGTGTTTTCTCACAGTACAAAATCTAAATACTTTTAATGCATCAACTTGTACTTGGTCAAGCATTTTATTGTCAAGTTATGTATTGGTTATGGCCAATCACAGAAAAATCTAGCATTTCAAATGCTGGTTGCTGAATAATGAGAAATACTTCCTAGGTACTGCAACTGAAGTCACTGCTGCAGCCTGTGCCTATCACAGTCTGGAAGCCCTGACCAGAACTCTCTGCAAGCCAACTTGCTAATATTCATTTAAACAGTTTTCTCCAGGCTACTTTAAAACTGCCATGCCCAGATTAACAGATCTGTTCAAACTGTGCATTTTTGCACTGTTACACACAATCTATTCCTTTCCAATACTGCAGGAAGTAAGCCAAGCAATACAGCATGACATGAAGCTTAAATAAAGATGATGATGATGATAGGGAGGCAAAAGGAAGAGATAAGAAATAATAATGGAGGAAAGGCAAGACAGAAACACACTGAAAGAAGCGTGAAAATACAGGAATGGTGGAGAGGAAAGAAAGGTAGAGGAAAATGTTGTAGGAAGGAAAGGAAAAAAGGAAACATTGAGAAAAAGGTGAATGTAAATGGTGGGATAAGAAAACAACTAGAAAGTGGGGGAATTGCATGATATTTCATGCATTCCCCATTGCCATTTGCCTTAGCTAAAGGAACGCATAGATTCTTTCTCTCTCTAGTCAATACGGGTTTTTAATATCAAAAATATATTTGATTCACAAATTATTATAAAAATACAAGACTTTGCAGAAAATACAACGAACTTTTGATATTCCTAGTTACAATCTGAATCCAGTTGCAACAAAAAGGCATTTTATAATCATGAAAGGAAACCTTTTACATTTCTTTAAGGCAAATGAGGGGGTCTCAGATCTTCTTAGACCCCTGCTATACTTCAGCCGAAAGATCTTAGACTGTGGTCTTTCCCCACTGCACCTAGTTGGCAGTTGCACTAAGCTTTATGGTGTCCCTCAGCACATAGCCCTGGACCATGGAATGTGCCAGTCAAGATCAACTCTTTGCACTGGAACAGCAATAAGTTTCAGACAGACCAAACAGCGTCCTTCTCTGAATTGATGGTCCTTCAGGTTTGATCAATGTTTGTCTCTGTGTGGATCTTGGTGAACAGCCGTATTGCGCCAAGTCCTCCGTCACAGAGCTGCTGGGTCAAACCTCAATAAAAATCATTGCATCTCTCTACAGACCTTTGCACAGGCACATTCCTGACAGTTTCACTAAAAATGTCAAGGCTGGTGTAACTATTATTTGTTGGTTTATGGTTTGGCATAAACATAACATTTCATATATATGGACCTAGCATGCCTGAAAATTAATGTGTGATTAAAGTTGCATGTCACAGCAATATTTCTATTTTTCTCATGTGGTACACCAGGCCAGGGCTGCCTCAGTTTAGTTTCTCCTTCAAATCTATCACGGAGGATCATTATCATAATAATAAAATCATTTCCTGTCAGTACTTCATCAAAATTAACTGCTAGACAAATATTTCATTACTTGTAATCAAATAAAATGTGCCAACAGCAAATTTTGTACTCAAGGGTATTCTAATGGTGACTCACTTTAGCGTCCTGACTAACTTTAGATTTTAATATGTCCATACAGTGCAATCTTGTCATTATAGGCTGACATACTTAGCAATGAATTAATAATAAATTGATAGCTGTGCATTTATTTCGACCACTTTGACTGAACAGTACTTCATTTTGCTATAGACCAATCCACAACATATGGTAACATTTAGAATCAGTAGTAAGTGAACCAAGAAAGTGCTGTGGAATTATACATTTTACTCTTTAAAACTTCAATCACACAAATAAAAAGACTGTAGACCGCAGCTGACGAGCTCAGAAGGATAATTCAACACAGATAGAATCATGGAATTTCTAGTGTGGAAACAAGCCATTTGGCCCATCAAGTCCACAGTGACCCTCCAAACAGCATCCCAACCCCACTATCCTATCCCTGTTACCCTATATTTCGCATGATTAACCCACCAAGCCTGCAGACCACTGGACACTATGGGCAATTGAGCATGGCCAATCTAAGTAACCTGAACATTTTTGGACTGTGGGAGGAAACCGGAACACCCGAAAGAAACCCACGCAGATATGGGGAGAATGTAGAAACTCCACGCAGACAGTCACCCGAAGGTGGAATTGAACTCGGGTCCCTGGTGCTGCGAGGCAGCAGTGCTAACCACAGTACCTTCTTTTCAGTCTTCTTTTATGGATAGACTATCAAGAATTGGTGAGACTTTCAAACTTATCAGATGATTAAAGTTTCACTACACTCACTCAATCCTGTGTGGTCTTCAAATAACAGTCATGCTTACCTTTAGTGATGGTTGTAACAGTAGAATACGCTGGACCAAAAGTAGTTTCCATCCTTGTCTGTTTTTGAAGGAAAATAAAAAAGGTTTAAATTCCTGGTCTGGAGAAGAGGATGCAGTGGTAATGCAATCAGTTTAGATCCCTAGCTAGAATTTTGGGTTGACTGGATTTGTATCTAGCTAAGTTCCACCACATTTCTCCCCAATGTGAGCACCACTAGAAGAGAAAGGAGTGGCAGCATGATGGCACTCATTCAAACACCTGACAGTTGGATTTGCTGCAGCAATGTAACACAATTCAATAAAACTAATTTTAATAACGGTTCCTGACTGGTTGATGATCTCTTTCATAACTCCTGTAATTAACAAAATATATAATAAACTAAAAGAAAAGTGTTACATAGTAAAAAGGCTTCTATGCTGTAGCATCTGTATTGGGTAAATTTTCAAGCATACTATTGTAGGAATGGAGGCTTTCTGGGTGAATACCATTAACCTGCTTTTTCAGCTAATACTGTCCACCTCCACTTTCTAGACAGGATTGATTCTTTACTGAAGTCAGTCTCCATAAGTGAGTCTACCAATAAAAATTCCCCAGGGTCCATTACCCATACGCATGTCTTATGTGCACGTCAACAGGTTATCTACTTTGGGGAATGGCAAAAACATTTGCTGTCAATTCTGACCATATTATCGTCCAATATCCATTCGTATTTAATAACAGCAACAATGGGAGCCAGAGATGTTGATGGCAATGGCAGTACCAATTACTCACCTATATTCACTAGATTACTATAAAATTTTGTTGGCTGTCTTCCAAGTTACAATCCCCGCTATTTTCCCATTGAAATTCAGACTCCGACACAACGTATTTGGGTAGTATTTGCTTGGTTCCCTTCCCTCTGGCAATTAGTGATTGAAAAGGACTTGAGGGTTGCTAAAACAACAAAAAGGACAGGCCCTACAGTTCTCCATGCTTTCTGCACATGCTCTGCTATTCAATTTGCGGTTTCAAATTTCAGAAAATGCCATAAAAACTTATTGTTCCAGGGAAATAATGTAGAAATTCTTGGGTTTACCTCCTAACAGATCAACTCCATCTACTTGGCATGATACATGGCACTTACAATGCTGGTATTGTCTATCACAGGTATGTTCGCGGCACCTCCAGAGAAACGGTTGTAGCGATTGTTCTTGGTTGAGGTCATAATCTAGAGCAACACCCAGTCTTCTACTTTAAGTCCATTCCCTATTATTGGGGAAGAAAATATAAATTATGAACTGCTCGTGGTGTGTGTGCACGCATGTGCATATTTTATACTGTATTTGGACAGTGAGAAATTCTTTCAAAACATAGTATCGATCACACATTTTCAGTTTGAGTAGAATATTCAGAAAACAAAACATTACCCAGAGATCACAGAAAACAATGTTAGAACATTATATACTTTTTTTTAGAAAAAAGGAAAATTGCACAGTGGAAGGAATCTGAATTTTAACTTATTTCCACAATCAAAACTCTGAATCGTACTCTCCATCACAGAATAGCTGAAAGGTGTTACATGTTGATAAAGCTTTTTCTCTTTCAGTCTTTGTGACAAACAAGAAAAATAAAACTGCAAGGCTCAAAGTACATTCTGCCGATCATACAAAGTGCACTGTCACATATGAATTGCAGTGCCTGTACAATACTAAGTATATATGCTATAAATCCCAGTGACTGACTACTCAAATGAAAGATGTTTCTTTCATTATTTGAAATACGCAGACCAGGTTCAGCCAGGTCATTGTTCAAAACCGAAAACTCATTTCATAGGACTCTTCAATCTTTAATGGCGCTTACAGCTACACTAACAACCAACTGAAGATAGTCAAGCTCATAACATGGTTCATTTATGCTTGCCAGAGGTGAACACAGGAATTACAACCAAAAGTAGGCCATTCAATCCCTCGAGTCTGCTCCTTCTCTCAATAAAGGTTATGGCTGATGTGATTTGAACTTTAACTTTGCACTCGGACCTACATCTGATAACCTTCCTCACCCCACCCTGCCTTAAAAATATTCTAAGACTCTACTTTTAAAAGGTAGTGGAAGCAGAGTTCCAAAGAATCTCAACTGAGAAATCATTTTGCCTCATCTGTTTTAAATGGGCAGTGGGCATTCACTCTCAGAGACCCATTCCCTGCGAAGAAAAGAAAATGTTCAGTCTTCGCAACTTTTTTGAATTACCCAGAAGGTGGGGAGCCTATGGTTCCCTGGTGTTTTCTCCTCGGCAACATGTCAAAAGACCATGAGATATTGGAATAGATCATTCAGCCCATCGAGACTGCTCTACAATCCGATCACGGCTGACATGATTCTCAACCCCATTCTCCTGCTCTCTCTCCCTAACTTTTAATCCCGTTACTAATCAAGAATCTATCTATCCATTCTGTCTTAAAAATACTCAATGACCTGCCCTCTACAGCTCTCTGCAGCAATGAATTCTACAGATTCACCACCCTCTGGTTGAGGAAATTCCTCCTCAGCTCAGTGCTAAAGGGTCATCCCTTCACACTGTGTCTATACCCTCCACTTCTCCTATTAATAGAAACATCTTCTTCACATTCACTCTATCCAGACCTCTCAGTATTCTTTCAGTTTCAATCAGATCTCTCCTCATCCACTGAGTACAGATCCAGAGTTTTCAACTGCTGCACATATGACACGCCCTTTATCCCCAGGTTTATTCTTGCAAGCGTCCTCTGTATTCGCTTCAAAGCCAACATAACCGTTCTTAAGGTTTGGGGCCCAAAACTGCTTACAAGGTTCCAAATGTAGTCTGACCAGAGCCTCAGCAGTAAATCCCCAACCTTGTATTCTAGTCCTCCCGAAATGAATGCCTAACATGTGTCTGCCTTCCTAAATGTCAATTGAACCTACACGGAATTAGAATCCTGAACTAGAATTCCTAAATCCCTTTGTGCTTTCCCCATTTAGAAAATAATTTACACTTCAATTCTTCCTACAAAGTGCATAACTTCACACTTTCCCACATTGTATTCCATCTGCCACCTTTTTGCCCACTCTCCCAGACTGTCCAAATCCATCTGCAGCCTCCCTGCCATCTCAACACTACTTGTCCATCAACCTGTTTTTCTGTCATCTGAAGATGCAGCAACAATGCCCTCAGTTCTTTCATCCAGATCATTAATGAATGTATCAGTGTTGACTTTACAATCAATTAGCAATTAATTCTCCCAAAGGATAAATTGAGATCATTTGAAATTTGGCATTTTTGATTTGTCTTGTGGAGTATTAGCAACATTTTTTTTCAGAAACATACAAGAGTTAGTTCTGTACCAATCCCAGGCCTGTTGCCTAGTATCATAACATGGTATCAGCTCTGCATCAATAGATCTACAGGCAGAAAGAGCAATGTTACACAGGACTCTCAATGTAAATCAGAGGGAGTACTGCAGAGTTCATCCATGTCACTTCCTGATGGATTAGGTGAAGCACATACAGCATTAATCCAAAAAAAAAATTAACTTCATTTAGTATGAAATTTTTTCAGCAGGATAAAGTAAAATTATGGATGTAATAATAGTGTTGGTCTACAGCTATTTGTTCCAAGCTTATGCTGAAGCTTAGAGTTGCAGCCACCATGTGAAATGCTGAACATGACTGGAATCTGGAACTTTGCCAAGGTCACGAACCTGTATTAGTCCCCACGGACCAATCAAGAAGGTAAAATGCAAAGGACAGTAAGGACTTAGGCAGATAGTTATAGTCTGTGCTAGTTGAGAAAGAAAACGTTCAGGCTAATTTCATTTTCCAGCTTTATCTCAGACCTTATAGTTTAAAATATTTCAAGGTACTTCTAAGTATTGCTTAAATGAGCCTCACCCCCATTTTGAGCAGCAACTTCTAGACACCAACATTCTCTGGGTTACAAAAAATTGATATTTTGCCATTCACACAACCTCCACTTGACCATTTTTTTTGAGGAGAATGTATTTAGTATAAATTCACCCAGAAAAATGTACATTACAACAATCTTGTAGTAAAATGCTTCAGGGCTTTGGGAGCCCTCATGCATAAATCACAAAAAAAAACAGTATACGGGTTCAGCAGGTAATAGAGAAGGCAAGAAAAATGAAGCAACCAATAAAGGCCAAAAGATTACATTAGGCAATCAATATTTATCATATAATCATAACAGTGTGGATGCAGGCTATTCAGCCGATCGAGTTCACACCAGCCCTCCAAATACCAACCCACCTTCCTACTCTATCCCTGTAACCCAGCATTTCCCATGGCTAATCCATCTCGCTTGCACACCCCTGGATACTATAGGTATTTTAAGCATGGCCAATCCACCTAACTGCCCATCTTTGAACTGTGGAGAACCCAGTGGAAACCCACACAAACACAGGGAGACCATGCAAACTCTAAACAGTCAGTCACCCAATGGATGATTTGAACCCAGATCCCTGAGGTTGTGAGTACTAACCACTGAGCCACTCTGGCACCACTTGATTTCTTTTTTAAGGTCCTAATTTATTTACATCTGTTCTAGCCATATTTGCTAGAGAATGTCTGCTTTTCATTAGCTGAAATCAAACACTGGATTTCCCAGAAATATCCCTACATTCCTTTCCATCTGCAATCCGCAGAGGAAATAATGCAGTCCAGATTAGTTTCCTCGAAGTGGCCTACTGTTTACATGATTCAAAAGTGGCATGATGTTATAAGAGATGTCTTTTTATTCCATTTTCTGCTCTTCAATTTGACAAAAAAAACTATTTGCACATCAACACCAACTTTACTTAAATTACTTACAGTGTGGAAACAGGCCCTTCGGCCCAACAAGTCCACATCGACCCGCCAAAGCATTTTAGAACTAACAAAAACCGAAGTACCTTTAATACATCTTCTAAACTCCAATCAATTTCAGAGGAGTCAATTAAAAAAAAAAAAATTTCTGGTCAATTCGAAAGAATTATGGATATCACTGGACCATTAATGAGAAACACAAAGTTTTCCCCTGATAGTTCAACTGAGTGGTAAGTGGTTGAACACTACAAATCCAGAAAGAAACATTTGCAATACCTGGTCTGCGCTAATAATCCTATCTGGTGAGTCTAACACCTAGACAACCCACATTAACACAGTGGCTATCAGCAAAGGATAAATGGGGAGTATGCGATGATACCGGTTCACCCCTTGAGCCACTAAAACATCTCTACCATCTGAAACACTAAAATCATGGCAAGGAGTGAAGCTCAGCTGGCCACAACAGCCAAGATGACGATGTCCTCCGAGCTATACCGAAACCTGGTCTCAAAATGTCTCCACGTTACAGTGAGGCTCACAAGATGGCAACCAAATACAGGTTATCCTCAAGAATATTTAACAAAAATTCAACTGGTAAAGTCCTGTGTAAATTGGAACCATTTCATGCTTGCAATTTATATTGATAAAAATAACCATTTCATGGAATAAGCTACCAGTGGAAATGGGAGAGATGGGTACAATTACAAGATGTAAAAGATATTTGGGCAGATACATGCATAGAGTTATAGAGAAGTGCATGGAAACAGACCCTTCGGTCTAACTTGTCCATGCCAACCAGATATCCCAACCCAATCAAGTCCCACCTGGCCCATATCCCTCCAAGCCCTTCCTATTCATATACCCATCCAAATGCCTCCTAAATGTTGCAATTGTACCAGCCTCCACCACTTCCTCTGGCAGCTCATTCCATACACGTACCACCGGTGTATGAAAAAGGCGTGCCATAGGTCTCCTTTATATCTTTCCCCTCTCAGCCTAAACCTATGCCCTCTAGTTCTGGACTCCCTTGACCCCAGTGATAAGAAAGGCTTATTGGGATATGGAGCAAATGCAGGGACATGGGAGCATTTAGTTTGGGATAGCAGGTTAGCCTGGAGGATTTATATTGCAAGCAAGTCAAGAAAGAGCCCTGCTTAAAATTAGTCCCTTGTGATTTGGTTGGAAGTTGCAGTCAGTTATCGTCATGACCATGCAGTGTCAGCATCAGCTGTGCCTCCAACAGCAGCATGACCATGAAGTATCAACTCATTCAGTCCCAGGGGATCAAAAGAACAGCTGCCACAAGGGTGAGGGAATTTAGTTATCACTATCACTTCCCATCACTGGTTAGGTTGCTGATACAAAAGCAGATATCAGCTTTGAAGTAGAGTCAGAGTGCAGAAACAAACCCTTTAGTCCAATTCGTCCTTGCCAATCAGGTATCCCAAACTAAACGAGTCCCATTGGCCTGCATCTCATCCATAGCCCTCTAAACCTTTCCTATTTCACGTACCTGTCCAAACATCTTTTAAATCTTGCACTGTAATTGCACCCGTCTCTACCAATGGCAGCTTATTCCAAGAAATGTTTTTTTTTCCGAATCTGGCTAAGGCCTTCATATTTGCAGCTGTACAAAACCACTCACACAGCAGCGAGATAAATGGGCTGATGTGCAGAGTGAACCGGAATACCAGGTGCAGGCCTTTCCCTCCATTCTCCTGCAGCAACATCCACAATATCAATGAATATGCAACTTCCTTCTGAAGGTTACTAATTACTATTCAAATGCATGTAAAGTCAGACACAGTCCTCTGTGCAAAGGGCTGCGATGCAGTCAGATGTTGCAACATCAGCTAGTGAATGAAACAATGTGCGTTTACTAAGCATGCTTTCAAACATCCTTCTGCATTTTGCAGCATTTTGTTTCATTATCCGGGAGCTGGGGAAGAGAGAGGAGTACTATGGAACACAGACACAAACAGCTGGAATGTACTTAGCTATCTGAATAATAAAAGACGAATACACTCGGGGGATGAGAAGTCAATCATGACCCTATTCCTGAACACAATAAAGAACAGAGGATGCTGAAGATCTGAAACAGAAATGACTGGGAGAAACTCAGCAGGTCTGGCATCATGCGTGGAGAGAAAGGAGAATTAACTTTTCAAGTCCAGTGACCCTTCTTTAGAAGTCCTTATGTTTGCACTGTTTTAATTGCAGTTAGGATGAGATGTGAGAGGTTTCACTTAACAACTGTAGCTTGACCCAGTTCAAAACAGCAAACCAGTATCAAAATCAAGCGGACCTCTATCCTTACCATTCAATGCTGCAGGTATGACTTGCTCTTGATAAACAGCATGCATTCATTTACAGTACTACTGAATGCCCCTAAATTACCAAAAGTTAACACTTTGTTAAGATGCAAGATAAACTGAGTAAATTCAAAGTAGTAATATTAATGTCTTCAGATTAGATTACTTACAGTGTGGAAACCGGCCCTTCGGCCCAACAAGTCCACACCGACCCACCGAAGCGCAACCCACCCATACCCCTACATTTACCCCTTACCTAACATTACGGGCAATTTAGCATGGCCAATTCACCTAACCCGCACATCTTTGGACTGTGGGAGGAAATCGGAGCACCCGGAGGAAACCCACACAGACACGGGGAGAACGTGCAAACTCCACACAGTCAGTCGCCTGAGTCGGGAATTGAACCCGGGTCTCAGGCGCTGTGAGGCAGCAGTGCTAACCACTGTGCCACCGTGCCGCCCAATGTCCTTGAATTTACAATTTTGGTTTATAAAGCTATGAGACAGTCCCAGTAGAACAGATTTCTTTACCCAAGGAAGATTCGCCAGACTGATTCTAGGATGATTTGGAGATGCTGGTGTTAGCCTGGGGTGCACAAAGTTAAAAATCATACAACACCAGGTTATCGTCCAACAGATTTATTTGGAAGTACTAGCTTTCGGAGCGCTGCTCCTTATCAGGTGATTCTAGGATGTAGGATTGTTAGGTAAGGAGACAATGAGGACACTGGCTATATTCTTCACAGCTGAGAAGGGAGAGGGGAGATCTTTTTGACAAACAAACTTCTTCCAGGGTGGATGCAGGAAGGTTGTTTCATATGGATAAGGATTGTTGTTGTCCAGTTTGAGAGGATGGAACATCTGGTAAGCTGTAGGCCATACAGGACTGAGATGAGGAGGAATTTCTTCAATCGGATGGCGGTGAATCTTTAGAATCCTCTTCCCCACAGGACTGTGAATGCTTAGTCATGGACTATGTCATGACAGAGTTCAACGGATTTCTAGATATTGAAGGTGTCAAAGTCCATGGGGAATAATGCTGGAAAGTGGCAGAGCAGGCTGGATAGGCTGAATGACATCCTCCTGCTCCTGATTCCAACTAAAATGAGCTTAACGATCAAGGGAAAGCATGTATAACTTAAACCTGCATCTAATTAGCAACCATCTTTATGACACCACACATCAGAATATCACATCTTTAAAATGAAATATTAAGTTACCAGTAATAAATATAAGTACTCATTTCACCAAATGCCCATTAATTAAATGTGACTAATAAAATGGTTTTGTTAACCATCATGAGGGATACGTGAAGAGGAGGTAAATGAACAAAGTGGGTAATTCCACCCACTCCTCATCCTCCAAAAGAGCCAATTATACTTGCTAGAGGTGTGCAGAAATTAAAGGTATGGATGATAAATAAAGAAAAAAGTTGTTACCATTTGTTCATGCTATAAGGACTGGGGGCATAGATTGAAGATTTTGGAAAGAGATACTGGGGGGAGGGGTTGGAGAGAGAAGAGAAGAAGAAGGCAGGAAAGAACTTCTGTGGTGAAGACCTTTTCTTGTTTTATGCAATGGGAGGGGATGACCTCAAACCCGCTGCTACTATGAACGTAGGAGCGGAGACTGTGAATGATTTCAAAAGGAAACCAGATAAACACTTGATGGAAATAAACCCACATGGCTACAGGGATAGAACAGGAATGGAAAGTGACCTGATCATTTTGGACATGATGGGTCAAATGCCCTCCTTTTGTGTCAATTTGATTAGAGTCCTAGAAATGTGCAGCACGGAAACAGACCCTTCGGTTCAACTTGTCCATGTCGCTTAGATATCCCAACCCAATCTAGTCCCACCTGTCAGCACCTGGCCCATATCCCTCCAAACCCTTCCTATTCATATACATCCAAATGTCTCTTAAATGTTGCAATTGTACCAGCTTCCACCACTTCCTCTGGCAGCTCATTCCATACCCGTACCACCCTCTGCGTGAAGAAGTTGCCCCTTAGGTCTTTTCTATATCTTTCCCCTCTCACTCTAAACCTATGCCCTCTAGTTCTGAACTCCTCCAAGCCAGGGAAGAGACTTTGTCTATTTATCATATCTATGCCCTTCATGATTTTATAAACTTCTATAACATCACCCTATAGCCTTCGATGCTCCAGGGAAAACAGCCCCAGCCTGTTCAGCCTCTCCCTGTAGCTCAAATCCTCCAACCCTTGCGACATCCTTGTAAACTTTTCTGAACCCTTTCAAGTTTCACAACATCTTTACAATAGGAAGGAGACCAGAACTGCATGCAATATTCCAAAAGTGGCCTAACCGATGTCCTGTACAGCCGCATCATGACCTTCCAGCCCCTGTTCTCAATACTCTGACAATAAAAGGAAAGCATACCAAACGCCTTCTTCACTGTCCTATCCACCTGCGACTCCACTTTCAAGAAGCTGTGAACCTGTACTCTTTGTTCAGCAACACTTCCTTCTTGAGCAGTAATTAACAGCAAACAGATTACTCAATTTCCTCACACAACGTGATCTGCCATTTCTCTTACTCAAGTGACAGCATTCAAATATAAGTAACATGACAAAAAGAATGAGGGGAGTGGAGAGTTTGTGGTAATGTGGTAAGGTCTCAATAAAAGCAAAATCCTGCAGTCAACTCATTGACTGCCAGTTCCAATGTGCCACAGCGAGAAACTGTGATCACCTCCTCAGGAGACAGGCAACCGACAGGGTACCCTTCGTTGTTCAAATTAAAACTAAAGTGCTCAACCAGATTCAACATTTCACGTCCAAAACTACTCTTCTCCAGAACTCAAAGGGGTTGGAAAATTGTGTTTTTTTTAAAAAGCTGCGGACAGAAAGACAGAAGGAACAGGCTGTTAGGGTGCTCAGAGCTCAAGATAAAAAGGTTGCTAATGGAGGTGAGGGGAAGATGCAGCTTGACACAGAGAGTTTCCAGCATTTCGTTTTTATTTCAGATTTCCAGCACCTGTAGTATTCCACAAATAGATCAACTTAATGGCAGTATTCGAGTCGGAATGTAGGAACAGTAGTAGGCCATTCAGCCTGTTGAATCTGTCCATCACTTGACACGTTCATGTCTAATCTTACACTTCAATGACTTTTATTCACCCATCCTCATAACTTGATGCCACTGATAATCAAATATCTATCAATCACTACCTTAACCAACAAATAAAAAGCTTCCACAGCCTTCTGCTGTAAAGTCCACAGATTCACAATCCTCTGAGTAGAAGAAATTGCCCTCATCTTGGGCGTAAGTGGCACCTCTCTTATCTTTAAATTATATCACTGGATCTGGACTCCCTAACCCAGGCAAATATCTTACCTGCATTGACCATGTCTACCCCTTTATGTTTTTGTCAATTTTGATGAGATTGCATCTCATTCTTCTAAACTCTAGAGAATATAGGCTGGGTTTGCTCATTCTCTTTTCTTACAATTGACCCAACATCCTGGGAACACGTCTGGGTGATTGATAGAAGACCAAAACTATATACGGTACTCCAAGAGTGGTCTAACCAAGCTCCTGTGCTATTGGAGCATGACTTTACTACGCCTATATTCAAATTATTTGGTTTTCTTTGGTAAGGCAAGGGATATATTGAAGCTGGGGAAAATCTTCAAAATATTTGTAAAAGCAACAAGTAAAAGAATAAATAGCAGATGACATACTTTTAAAACAAATATTTCAAAAAAGGACATTGCTGTACCAGTAATACAGCCCTTTACTTTTGCACATTATTAAAAATGATCAAACCCTATTAAATATACAGAAATATCATGTGATGCAAATGATTAATGAAGATCCTTACAGAAAACAATTTTGTTTGAAGGTACAAGTCATTTATGACAGTAACAGTTAAGGCACATTAAAACATAATACAAAAATTAATCCTTCAACAAAAATTAATCCTACACCAGAGACAGTTCTATTTATAAGTGAACCTTGGCTAGTGTTTGCCTTTAGCATAGATCCCTATTTGTGACAGCATGATTAAAATGATTAACTTACTCTTTGGGAGATCATTTCACTATTCAATGCTGCAGTATCCCTTTTTTTTAGCTTTGACAAAGGGTCAGTTCGACTCGAAACATCAGCTCTTTTCTCTCCTTTACAGATGCTGCCAGACCTGCTGAGATTTTCCAGCATTTTCTCTTTTGGTTTCAGATTCCAGCATCCGCAGTAATTTGCTTTTATTTTTCTGCAGTTTCCCAGGACTGAATACTTGGACTATCCAGAGTTTATTGTCAAATGTGATTTAACCACACCAGCTAGCCCAATTTTTTTCTCCAACATTAAATTTATTAGGCAAAATATTATGGTCATTGAAGAAAAGAATGGTGCACAAATGTTCATTACATGGTTCCTTACACTACTGCATGACAAAAGTTAGTAAAGCACTTTGAAACATTTATTGGTCATGGAATGTGCTCTAAGCATGCAAGTCTTTGTTTATTTTACAACTGATCATTGACCTTGAGGGCTATTGAGTGGCAACTTGCTACCATCAGACATCTGATTCAGCACAGCAGGGACCCATGTGCTTAGAGCAAACAACAGTCTGGCTCTTCTACCAGATTTAAGAATCTATGCTGACATTCAGATTATAAACCAGGATGCACAAACTAAAATAGCTGGGAACCTCAGCTTCTGTCGCGACACTACAGATTTCCAGCAGAAACTCAGCACCCACGGACCAGTCGAACTGGGAGCATTTCTCGTCACAATGGACATTTCAGTACTTTACACCAGCATTCCCCACGGTGACGACATCACAGCAACATCCTCAGCACTCAACACCAACAACTGCCAATCTCCAAGCAATGTCCTACAACTCATCCACTTTATCCTCAACCACAACATTTTCACCTTTGACAACCAGTTCTTCATCCAGACACACGGAACAATCATGGGGGCCACATCTGCCCCCCAATATGCCAACATTTTCATGCACAGGTTCGAACAAGACTTCTTCTCAATGCAGGACCTCCAACCAACACTATATAACTAGTACATTGACGACATTTTCTTTCTCTGGACACATGGCAAGGAGTCACTGATAAAACTACATAGTGACATCAACAAGTTTCATTCCACCATCAAACTCAACATGGACTACTCTCAACTATCTGTCTCATTCTTGGACACATGCATCTCCATCAAGGATGGGCACCTCACTCTACCGTAAACCAATGGATAACATCAATGGTACACTTCTCCAGCTTCCACCCGAAACATACAAAAACAGCCACCCCCTAAGGACAAGCCCTACACACACAGGATCTGTTCAGATGAGGAATGTTGCAGGCATTTGGAAGTACTCAAGGGTGCCCTCATAGGAATGGGGTATGATGCTCAACTCATTGACTGCTAGTTCCAACGTGCCACTGCGAGAAACTGAAATGACCTCCTCAGGAGACAGGCAACCGACAGGGGACCCTTCATTGTTCAGTACTTCCCAGTAGCCAAATAAAACCACGCCATGTTCTTTGTGACCTGCAACACCTTATCAAGGCGGATGAGCACTCGCCAAGACCTTCCCCACGTCTCCACTCCTCACTTTTAAACAACCGCTAAACCTCAAACAGATCATTTTTTTTAGCTATCTGCCTGGCTTTCAGGACAACTCCGTACAATCCTGTCACAGTAGACACTGCAAGATGTGTCAGAGCGTCCACCGTTACACATCGGGACACCACCCACCATGTACATGGCATGTACTCATGCGACTCAGCCAACATTGTTGATCTCATACGCTGCAGGCAAGGACGCCCTGAGGCATGGTACATTGGTGAGACCAAGCAGAGGCTACAGCAACGGATGAATGGACATTGCACAACAATCAACAGACAGGAGTCTTCCCTCCCAGTTGGAGAACACTTCAGCAGTCTGGGACATTTGACCTCAGACCTTCGGGTGACTGTCCTCCAAGGCAGATTTCGGGACAAGCGACAATGCAGAGTGGCTGAGCAGAGGCTGATAGCCAAGTTCGATAACCATGGCGATGGCCTCAACCGGAACCTTAGGTTCATGTCACACTACAGGTGACCCCACTGCACTATATATAATACACACACACTCACACTCACACTCACACTCATGTACAGGCTCTCTCTCATACACTCCCATACTCACGCGCACCCTCTCAGACTTATACCTCTAAATTCACATTCTCTCACACACAAACCCCACCTATGAACACACCCACATGCACACACGCATCTAAGTTTGGGGGTGAATCTGTACTTGCAGAAGTAAATTTTATTGTGCTCAAAAACTGCATGAATCCATGTAAGATTCTGTAAATCCATTTTTTTAAGATTAGAATCAGTCTGACCATTGTGGCCCAGAGAGTGTCACACAGGGCAGCTAACACCTTCAATGTATTATCTGGGCCGACATGACACCAACTGTTAAAGTTCACTTGAGAACACAACTTTAAAAAAGTTCTGTGATTTACATATGAAAGAACTGAAACTAACATGTTCATTCTAAAAGATGAGAGACTGAACAAACAGTCCAGGGCTTTTTCACTATATAGTTTCAGTTACATCACACTGTAAACTTTTGCTATAAATTGTGGGACTTACGATCTTATATTCCACAACCACCTGCTGAAGGAGCAGCGCTCTAAAAGCTAGTGCTTCCAAATATACCTGTTGGATTATAACCTGGTGTTATGTGATTTTTAACTGAATCCAATGTAAAATCATATGCATAAAGTAATAAAACAGAAATCAAGAGAGGAACCTGTCTGCATCTTTGACATGCTTGATAATACCATCCCATTCCAACTCGACAGCCTTTTAGCTGGGTAGATTATCACTTGAGGTCCCATTCTTATCTATGGAATGGTAGTTAAAGAATCACTTTCAAATGCTTCTCTTCTCAAAACCACACTAGTACCTCTGGTATCTCACAAGGACATAGCTTGGCTCCTTGTTTCCTACGTACATGCCACCCAAAAATGCTGTGTTAGTTTTCACATGTACAATGATGACACCCAAACCTCCACCTCTTTTGACTCATTTACTGTTGCTAAATTATCAGCTTGTTCACCTGACAACTAGTACTGGGTGGACAGAAATGTTTTCCAATTGTCGAAGACTGAAGCCATGGTTTTTTTTTGTTAAAACCCTGCTCCAAACTCTGTTCCCTAGCTACAGAATTCATCCCCCTGCCTGACAGTCAGAGTAAAAATGTCAGTTTGCAATTTCAGTGTTTAATGATCTAGATATACGCCTTCAAACTTATATTCATGCCATTAAGATTACCAACTTCCACCTCCTTAACACCACCCAACTTCACCTGTAGCTCACTGGTATCCTACTACCTCTAGACCTGACTGTACCAATGCATCCCAGCATGTCTCCCATGTTTTAATTCCTCTGATCCTGCAGTCACCCAAACTCTATTACCAGTGTTTAACTCAAAGCAAATCTACTATGCACATACTTCCTAAGGTACATTAGCTCTCGGTCAAGCAACCGCCGATTTTTTAAATGTTATTTGGGTTTTCAAGTCACGCCGTGGCCTAACCTTATCTCTAAGCACCAGCAGCCACACTACCCTTGCAAATATTGTGCTTCTTGACATCTAGCATCTTGTCCACCCCCAGTTTTAACTGCTGTACCATTGGTGACTGTACCTTCAGGTGACCATGCACAAAGCTCCAGAATTCCCCCTAACACCTCGAGCTCACACTCCTCCTTTAAACATTCCTCCCAACTTTCCTTTGTCCAAGCTTCTGGTCATTTGACCAGAAATTTAATCAGATAATGTTAACTTCTTTAAAGGCTAAGACAGACAGAAAAGCCATAATTGAAAAGTCAATTTTAAAATAGCTCAACACAATAATGTCAAGAAACAGCAAAAGAATCCATATACAGTTCAATGTTTATCAGGGACAAGAAATCACTTTAATCAATTTGCTTTCCAACTTGTTTTGCTCTCGAGAGTAGACAGTACAGTAGTTTTTATTTGTCATTTCTACCATATACAACAGATACAATAAAAACAAGACAATGTTCCTCCTTCTTATCGGAAAGATGTTGCGAATCTTGAAAGGGTTCAGAAAAGATTTACAAGGATGTTGCCAGGGTTGGAGGATTTGAGCTATAGGGAGAGGTTGAACAGGCTGGGTCTGTTTTCTCTGGAGCGTCGGAGGCTGAGGGATGACCTTATAGAGGTTTACAAAATTATGAGAGGCATGGATAGGATAAATAGACCAGGTCTTTTCTCTGGGGTGGGGGAGTCCGGAACTATATGGCATAGGTTTAAGGTGAGAGGGGAAAGATATAAAAGAGGCCTAAGGGACAACTTTTTTCACACAGAGGGTGATATGTGTATGGAATGGAGTTGCCAGAGGAAGTGGTGGAGGCTGGTACAATTGCAACATTTAGGAGGCATTTGGATGGGTATATGAATAGGAAGGGTTTGGAGGGATATGGGCCAGGTGCTGGTAGGTGGGACTAGATTGGGTTGGGATATCTGGTCGGCATGGGCAGGTTGGACCGAAGGATCTGTTTCCGTGCTGTACATCTCTATGACTCTACCAAGGGTGCTACATGGGCAGCACAAACTACATAATCATACGCGGCATAAAGTGCATAAGAAGTGCAAAACATTCAAGTTACAGTGTAATCGAAGAATGATAAATAATAGATATTTTCCTAGCACCAATTCGAGTTTGTGCAATGAATTTCAGATGGGAAAGAGTCCAATCACAGTGTTAAGGAGCCTGATGGCTTGGGGGAAGAAACTGTTGCACAGTGTGGCCGTGAGAGATTGAATGTGCCATTATCTTCTGCCAAATGGCAGGAGGGAGAAGAATTTGAGTGAGGGGTGCGTGGGGCTTGTAGCCTTTCCAAACTAGCATGTGGAATAAATGCCTGTAATGGAGGGAAGAGAGACCCCACTGATCTTCTCTCAGCTCTCCTCACCATCCGTTGCAGTTGTCTAGTTGTCAGTTTAAGGTTGTTATTACTCTTGGGAAGCAGTTGCCCCTCAACATACTCCACGTGTAAGTCACATTAATTCACATAGACAGTGTTTACACATACACTAGGTGAGTAATTAATTTTCAAAGAAAATCCCTGGTTCAATCTCAACTTAACTGTTGTATGTGACATGCTTAATCAATTAAGACTACTTTTAGAATTTCAAAATGCGTAACTTCTGATTGAAGATATGCTGCCCTGTAAACGAGTGCGCGTTATTCTGAGTCATGAGTAAAAGGAGACCAAGTACAGTTTAATCATTCAATGCTATGAATTGCATACAGTCAGGAAAGACAAAAATTTGGATATGGAACAGGTACTGCAAGGTAATACAGTCAAATTGACAGCCATGAGTATCATTCCAAAAACTAAATACACCCCTTAAGCCTTTATAAAGAAAAAAAGCCCCAGTGTTCAGACATTACAATTGGGCCATTCAGCTATTCTGTTAACAAAGTGTGCAGTCAAGTCAGAGAGTGGGTACACCTGAAAAGGTATAGGATGCACACCTACATCTTGCTTTTGCAAACAGAGAGTTTGTAGTTAAAATATCTTTCTGCAATGATTTGCTTTTTGAGCAATAAAACAAGAAGTGAAAGCTGGAAGAGATCACAATATTTACTCTCTGCCCATTTCTAAATTCAGGCAATCTTTCAGTCAGATCAGAACTGACTGCCGCAAAGACAATTCTCAGCAGTTGTGTGTGTGGATTTGACCAGTTTGAACTGGCCTCAGGTGTCAAAGTCAGTCAAGGTAAGAGGGACGCTTGTTCTTTAGGAACTGGAGCGACCAATCCATTATCGCCTTCACCTGAAGGTGCTGGAAATATGGTTTGGAAGGGCTGGGGCTTGCGCAAATATTTGAGAGGAGCGTGTTGCCAAGGTGAAGAAGAAATTGGCCTTTTGGGAGCACCATTCTCTCTCCATTGCAGATTTACACCGAGTCATCAGGTGCAAGGCACTCTGTCTGTTGTTGTACATAGTGCAGGTCTGGCCCATTTGCAGAACCTGTGCCGTGGCAGTTACCCGAGCCATCTTCCACTTCATCTGGAAGTCTAAAGATGAACTGCGTCTGCAAGGACACCTGGATGGGCAGGGGGAAACGTACCCATCACTGCTCTCATCTGGATAGCCACCTTTGTGTGCAGATGCATCAAGTTGTGCGTACACAAGTACGCAAACATCAAGGGTCATGGCATTCTGAGGTTCTAACTATTCCTAATGTTGTGAAAGAGGGGTCTGGCCCCATTGTCGTGGAATGCTCCAAACGGTTGGACTATTCCATATCATCTGACCTTCATGGAGATACCTGCAAAGAAAAACACCACAAGTCCATAAAGTGATGGTCAGCATGTAGCGTCCTCAAGACCCTGCTGGAAAAGCAGAAGGTGGATCCTGTTGCTTGGTTTCCTGAGCACACTGTCAAAGTCATTTGACAGAATGCCACATCACCTGAACTTTCCAACAAGTATCAAGACATTGCTTGGCAGGTGATGAGAAGAGCACCAGCTGTGAGATCCTTCATGTACTCCTGGTCGGTCTGCACCACCGCACACTGCCCTTGAAGCAGCTGCAGGGGGCGGGGGATGGTGACACTGACATACATCTTCGTCTGGGATTTGTCTTTGCAAAGAAAGTCTGGAAAAAGATGCAGGTCAAGGTTTATACTGAGCATCTCCAAGATGCAGGACTCTGTGCTGTATGGACTGTTCCCCAGGATGCACATCTGGGTAAACATTGACTGCATTTGGAGGACCATTAACTCAGTGAAAGATGCTCTTTGGTCTTCTAGCAAAGAGTTGACCTCATCTGAGTGTTGCCGATTGGTACATTCCAAGGTCTAAGAATACATGCTGAGGGATGCACTAAAGCTTAGGGTGCTGCTGCCAAAGTGCATTGGGGAAAGACCACCATCCAAGGTGTCTCTGCCAAAGTTAAATGGGGGGGCTCTGTTCAGTTATTGGATCCTCCCAGTGCCTTTAATATATTCAAATAGCCTTGTACAAGTAAGAGATGCCTTTGGTTTGTTTATTGAATTGAGTCAAATTCCAATGTTGGTTTGCTTCTTCAAATGGTACTGTAGAGAAGCAAACTGCTTCAGTTACCATGTATACAAAGACAATTTACGAATAAAGTATATTTTTGAAATAAAGAGAAATTGCGCACATTCCAGTTTATTCTAGATCAAGAATAATGCAAACTTATTTCATTTCAAATCCTAACAGCTAGGAGATTGTTTCATTTATATAATTTGAGTTAATTTCAAGCCCAGAGGTAAATAACTAATTGCACCACCCAGTGAAACAAAGAAGATTTCCAAATGAACAAAAGCAAGTTAGCACAGGTAAAGAGAAACAGCTACATGTTGCAATCTACAGCACAGAACTTCGAGAATCCTACCTCTGCCCCGAGGCTGCTTATTAACAAAGTTGCTGGCAGGAAGGATTTGTATGCAAGGGAGGTTCCACCTAGTAACTGCTCAACACCAGCCTAGAGAGAATTGAAGTTGCTGGGATTCTTGTTTGGCAAAGCATGTGGTTTTGCCCCACTTCCTTTGCCCTAAAATAATAGCAGGAATGACAGAAGGCTGCAAATTAGCCAGTTAAGAATACTAATAGATTCAAGACTACCTAACACCTTCCCCATTCCCACTGGGAATTTTTAAACAGATAGGAAGACTACCTACAGGAATTTGCACGCCGCCCCCCGCTTTCAAAATGGCCAGTGGAAGAACATAAAATCCACCCCCTCTCTGTTTATATTGCAATAATCACTTGACTTATTGTAGCAGCAGAAGCAGAAGCCTATATATAAACAGGGTTTCTAACTCAAGGTGCAGAATAAGATCAAGATAAAGAAGGGAAGCAGATGTATGGTTATTTTTCTCAAAATCTGAAATTAACTAGCTAACATGAGAGCATCTTCTTTGAATCTGCAGGTACTAACAATTAATCCAGTGCAGGTGCTGGAGAGCTCGGGACTAGTAAACAAGGAACCCATGCTCACTCAGACACTGATTCCTATCCCACCATGGCAGCTTGTGGAATTTAACTTCAATTAACAGCAAAGGAAATCTGTCATGTTTACCGAGTCTGACCTACATGTGACCCTAGACCCACAGTTATGTGGCTGACTCTTACATGCTCTTCACAACTCAACCAAATGCTATGATTACATTCTCAGACAGACACAAATATCTTTATTCAAGATTCAAATATGTGTGGTTGAACACAGTGAAAAGAAGCAGAAATGCAGTATCAAAATGAGCATCACTATCACTCTAGATCACTTTCTGCACACACCAAATAATGATGGGCATCACTGTCAATCATAGAAAATACTATTCATCTTGTACTTTGAGCAACAGTAAATAACTCTTTAGACTATAAAACAATAAGGAGGGAAAAACTGGAATGTTTAGTCATCTCTTTACACAAAGTAACATCAGTCCCTCACTGATGTATTTTGCAGAAGCAGTGAAAAGTTTCTCCTGTATTCTCAAAGCAAACATTTTACAAACTTTCCTGCTGTAAGCACAAACACACAAACGGACCTGAACGTCCCAACCTCTAAAATGCAGTGGCAGCAACCCAACGGAAGTCAGGTTATCATTGGATAAACCGCACAGAATACAATGTTAAAAGTCAAATAACGAACTTGTAACTTGACAAATACAGAAAACAGAAGGTCCAAGTATCTTAAAGACATTGCAGCTTGGGCACACTGGCTTACAGTTTTGCAAATCTGCTCAATCAATATTCAAATCTTCTTGATCTCAAATTGTTTTGCTTGATTGTATCAGTTTGGTGTTAATTTTAACTCAATTTCATATTCAGAATTCTAAGATGATGGTTAAAATCAAAAGGAGGAACCAAAATATAACATTGCAGCAATGAAGCGAATCTAATCTGCTCCAATCTAATAACACAAAACTGAATGGAACAAAATGATGCAACACAAACTGTGCTTGCATCCACAGGGTGGGGAAAATGACCTCAGAGTTTAACTGTTTATTTTGCATTTCAAGTCTAAACGTCACATTAGTGGGGAACTCAGAATATCCAGATTCAAACATACTTGAAAAAAAAGCACACATTTCAGACGCAGCAAGGACGCTTCACTCTATTCGGAACCAGAAAATCCGATTTCTGAAAAATGTTAGCCTGGAAATCTTCAAACATGTTGGTCTAATCAGACTGCACTTCTGAAAGAGAATATGGCTAAACTTGCCAGATTGTTTTTCTTTGAGTGTTGCAGTCTGATTCAATATTGTAAAACAAGGAAGAAATACAAGAAAGGAAAAGACTTTAAAAACAAGACAAGTTGCTGAAACACATTAAAGCTTAATAAACTGCTCAGAAATAAACATTTTTCTCAAACGATGGACCTTGCTTTTAAAAAAAAGTGCTCAGAAAAAACATTTTTCTCAAACGATGGACCTTGCTTTTAAAAAAAAGTGTTGACTCTGATTCTCCTGCTTGTTCAAGAGTTCTCGTATCAATATTGAGAATTTTTCATTTCACTCTTCTAAAATACAAGCCACTGTTCAAACCCACATTACCTGCAGCACAGAAATGCCAATTATCACGGTGTAAAGAAAAACAATGCAACAGTATGATTTTAAAAACAACAACAAAAGAAATAAGTTGACTGCAGAGAATTGTCTTCCCCTGGTTTTCAGCTGCTTTCGGAGGCAGTCAGTTTGCCAATGATGTACATAGAAGGGCATGTGGCTGACAGAATGATATGCAAATAAACTGGAAAAACCCAGATTTGATCCAATAGAGTTTGTCTGGCAGACACTAAAGGTTACACCACTGAAAACCTGACGTCACCGGATCACAAACTCCAGAGGGTAAAACATTTCCAACAACTAACATAAGGAGGCCCAACCTGTCCAGAAACACTGCAAATGTTGGAAATAAGAAATAAAAACAGAAAATGCTGCAAATACTCAGCAGAAAGACAGCATTTGTAAAAAGAGAAAAATTAGTTCAGTAACTAATCAGTAACCCTTCATCAGAATTGGGATTCAGATGCAAGGAAGTTTTAAGCAAGTGAAAGGAGAAAGGGTGGAAAAACAACATGAGGCACAATTGTATAGAAGACAGGATAGATTACATGATTACTTCACAGCAGATTAGTTGATGGCACCAGGCAAAAGCGAGCGGCAGTGGGACAAATAAAGAATAAAAAATGTTGAGAGGAAATATGAATGACAAAATGATGAACAGCTGCAACTCCGAAGCAAAAAAAGTCAGAACAAAATTGAAAGCTGTGAAGATAAAGGAAACAAATGAGTGCAGGAGTTATGATGTGAAAATGTTTCACACAAATGGTTATGGAAAAGGATAAACTTTTCATAAAAGTTAAAGCTTTTAATTGGAGTATAGCAAATTTTAATGGCAGGAGACAAAAACTTTCAAAAGTTGATTGGAGTAGACTGTTTGCAGGCAAGAGAAAGGCTTTAAAAACAAGACAAGTTGCTGAAACACATTAAAGTGTAATAAACTGCTCAGAAATAAACATTTCTTTTCTCAAAAGTTGGACCTTGCTTTTAGAAAAAAAGTTTTGACTCTGATTCTCCTACTTGTTCAAGAGTTCTCGTATCAATATTGAGAATTTTTCATCTCACTCTTCCAAAATACAAGCCCAGTGTATAGTGGGTGGCACAGTGGTTAGCCCTGCTGCCTCACAGTGCCAGAGACCCAGGTTCAATTCCCGCCTCAGGCGACTGTGCAAACTCCACACGTGTCTGCGTGGGTTTCCTCCGGGTGCTTCGGTTTCCTCCCACACAGTTACAAAGATGGGCAGGTTAGGTGAATTGGCCAGGCTAAATTGCCCGTAGTGTTAGTGAAGGGATAAATGAGGGGAATGGGTCAGGGTGGGTTGCGCTTCGGCAGGTCAGTGTGGATTTGTTGGGCCGAAGGGCCTGTTTTCACACTATAAATAATCTAATCTAATCTGAAAGTGTTCAAACCCACATTACCTGCAGCACAGAAATACTGATTATTACGGTGTAAAGAAAAACAATGCAACAGTATGATTTTAAAAGCAACTTCAGAACAACAAAAGTGTTGACTGCAGAGAATTATCTTCCCTTGGTTTTCAGCTGCTTTCGGAGGCAGTCAGTTTGCCAATGATGTACATAGAAAGGCATGTGGCTGACAGAATGATATGCAAATAAACTGGAAAAACCCAGATTTGATCCAATAGAGTTTGTCTGGCAGACACTAAAGGTTACACCACTGAAAAACTGACGTCAGCGGATCACAAACTCCAGAGGGTAAAACACATTTCCAACAACTAACTTAAGGAGGCCCAACCTGTCCAGAAACACTGCAAATGTTGGAAATAAGAAATAAAAACAGAAAATGCTGCAAATACTCAGCAGAAAGACAGCATTTGTAAAAAGAGAAAAATTAGTTCAGTAACTAATCAGTAACCCTTCATCAGAATTGGGATTCAGATGCAAGGAAGTTTTAAGCAAGTGAAAGGAGAAAGGGTGGAAAAACAACAAGAGGCACAATTGTATAGAAGACAGGATAGATTACATGATTACTTCACAGCAGATTAGTTGATGGTACCAGGCAAAAGCGAGCGGCAGTGGGACAAATATACGTTGAGAGGAAATGTGAATGACAAAATGATGAACAGCTGCAACACAAAAGCAAAGGAACAACATTGAAAGCTGTGAAGATAAAGGAAACAAATGAGTGCAGGAGTTATTATGTGAAAACGTTTTACACAAATGGTTATGGAAAAGGATAAGCCTTCCATTAAAGTTAAAGCTTTTAATCGGAATATAGCATATTTTAATGACGGGGACAAGAACTTCAAAAGGTTTTTGGAGTAGACAGTTTGCAGTTAAAAGGACATCTAATAGGTGGAGGGAGTTCAAGAGCGTGATGATGAGAATTCAGAAGCATTTTGTTCCTATTAGAATGAATGTAAGACTGGTTGGATTAAGGAACAATGGATGAATAAAAATATTGAGGTTCTAGTTAAGAATAAAAGAGAATCTTATTTTAAGTATAGACAACTTGGTTTAATTAAATCTCTTAATCAATATAAAGAGTGTAGGAGCATTCTTAGGAGAGAAATCAGGAAGGCAAAGAGGAGAATATGAGATAACATTGGATTATCCTTACCCTTATCTGCCAAAGAGATTCAACAAATACATTAAAAGCTAGGGGGTAACTAAAGAAAGGGTCGGGCCTCTTAAAGATCAAGGAGGTTATCTTTGTGTTGAAGCCAGTAGATGGGAGACACACTAAATGAATATTTTCTGCAAGTTTTTACTGTGGAGAAAGAAATGGAATCTAGGGAATGCAGAAAAAATAACTTTGAAGTTTTAAAAACAGTTCACATTACAGAAGAGGAAGTTTGGGTGGTCTTTGAGAAAATAAAGATGGATAAATCTTTGGGAGCCGATCTAATGTATCCCAGAACGTTGTGGAAAGTAAGACAGGAAGAGCCTGATGACTGGAGGGTGGCTAATGTTGTACCTTTGTTTCAGAAAGATTGTAAGGAGAAACTAGGGAAATAAAGACCTGTGAATCTGACTTCAGTTGTGGGTAAGTTGTTGGAGGTGAATGTAAAAGATAGGATTTATGGACATTTAGAGAGGCAAAAAATTGATTAAGGATAGTCAATATGGTTTTGTGTGCGGAAAATAGTGTCTCACAAACTTGATTGAGTTTTTTAAGGAAATTACCAAAAAGATTGATGATGGTAGATTGGTAAGACATTTGTTTGGATTTTAGTTGTCTTTGACAAGGTTCTGTATGGTAGACTAATCAGTAAAGTTAGGTCACACAGAATTTTGGGTGAGTCTCCCAATTGCATACATAATTGGTTAACAACAGGACACAGTGTAATGGTGGAGGGTTGTTCTGGATCCTCTTTTGTTTGTCATTTATGACTAGATTAGATTCCCTACTGTGTGGAAACAGGCCCTTCAGCCCAGCAAGTCCACACCGGCCCTCCAAAGACAAACCCAGCCAGATCCATTCCCCTACATTTACTCTTGACTAATGCACCAATTTAGCATGACCAATTCACCTGACCTGACTGTGGGAGGAAACCGGATCACCCGGAGGAAACCCACACAGACACGGGGAGAATGTGCAAACTCCACACAGACAGTTGTCCGAGGCGGGAATTGAACCTGGGTGCCTAGTGCTGTGAGGCAGCAGTGCTAACCACTGAGCCATCGTGCTGCATATGTATATGATTTGGAGGATAATATAGAAGGCATGGTTAGTGAGTTTATGGATGACACCAAAATTGGTGGCATTGTAGATAGTGAAACAGGTTTTCTAAGATTACAAAGGGATCTTGAGCAAATGGGTAAATGGACTGAAAACAGCAGATAAAGTTTAATCTGAATACTTGAAAGTAGTTGCAGGTAGATAAGATAGTGAAGGAGTCATTTGGTATGCTTTCCTTTATTGGTCAAAGTATTGAGTATAGGAGTTGGGAGGTCATGTTGCAGCTGTACAGGACATTGGTTAGGCCACTTCTAGAATATTATGTGCAATTCTGGTCTCCTTCCTATTGGAAGGATGTTGTGAAACTTGAAAGGGTTCAGAAAAGATTTAAAAGGATGGTGCCGGGGTTGGTGCGTGTATGGAATGAGCTGCCAGAGGAAGCGGTGGAGGTTGGTACAATTGTAACATTTAAGACGCATCTGGATGGATATATGAATAGGAAGGGGTTGGACGGATATGGACCAAGTGCTGACAAATGGGACTAGATTAGCTTCGGATATTTGGTCAGCATGGACAGGTTAAGGTGTCTGTATCCACACTGTTCATCTCTATGACTCTAAATGCAAGGAACTGCATTTTGGTACAACAAACAAGGATAGGGCTTATACTACTAATTGTAGGGCCTTGGGTAGTGTTGTAGAACAGAGGGAGCTAGAGGTGCAGCTATATAATTCTTTGAAGTTTGCATCACACATAGACAGAGTGGTTAAAAAGGCATTTGGCACATTTACCTTCATTATACAGCCCTTTGAGTGTAGGAGTTAGGAAATCATGTTGAGGTTGTACAAGCCTTTGGTGAGGCCTATTCTGGAATACTGTGTCCAGTCCTGGTTGCCCAGATAGAGGAAGGATATTGTTAAGCTGGAGAGGATTCAGACAAGATTTACCAGGATACTGCCGGGTATGGAAGGTTTGGGTTATAAAGATAGATTGGATAGGTTGGGATGTTTTTCACTGGAACGTAGGAGGTTGAGAGGCATCCTGATAGAAGTTTATAAAATAATGAGAGGTATAGATAGAGTTAATAGTAGTTGCCTTTTCCCAAGGGTGGGGGAATTTCACGACTGGGGACCTTTTTTAAAGTGAGAGGGGAGAGATTTAAAAAAGACATGACGCAATTTTTATTTTTACACACAGGGTAGTTTGTGTATGGAATCAACTTCCTGAGAAAGCTGTGGATATGGGTACAATTACAATGTTTAAAAGAATACAAAAGTTTGGAGGGAAATGTGCCAGGAGCAGGCAGGTGGGACTAGGTTAGTTTGGGATTATGTTCAGCCTGGGCTGCTTGGACTGAAGGGTCTGTTTCCGTGCTGTAATACTCCATGACTCTAACTATGCAAATTTCGTTCCTCAAGTTTACATTGCTCTCTGATGTTGGAGACAGTGCAACTGAATGTTGGAGAAACAAACTAACATAACCAAGAGCTTGGAGTCCTGCCCGTGCACAAAACTGAAATCTTGCACAAAGGGTCACTCAAACTTTGCTCGGTTTCCTGAAATGTTCTTTAAATTTATTACACTGTATTTGCTGATCTCATTGTAGCAATATAACAGCACAAGAAATAGAAGCAGGAGTTGGCTATTTTGTCCCTCAAACCTGTCCATAGTTTGTGTGATTGTACCCTTAATTCCACCCTGCTCCCATAACCTTGACTACCTTGTAGATCAATAATCTATTCTAAGTCAGCCTTTAACTCTCTTTAATTCATTCATGCATCATAGCCATCATTGGCTGGGCCAGCATTTATTGCCCATTCCTAGTTGCGCTTGAGAATGTGTTGGTGGGCTTCCTTCTTTAAATGCTGATTAGGTCGACCCACAATACAATTTAGGTGTGAATTCTCAGTTTTTCACCCAACAACACTGAAAGAACAGTAAATACGATGACCCAATTCCACTGTTGGCTTGCATCAATAATTCCAAAGACTAACAATCTCTCTGATAAGAAATTTCTCATCTCCATATTAAAGGAAGATTGCTTATTTGGCTGAGGTTACCATGAAAGACTCTCCTTCTCAACCTTTGCAAGGCTCGTCTCAAGTTGGGTGATCCTCAGGTTAAGCCACCCGCAGTCATCTCTGAAGTCCAGAGAATCCCTACAGTGTGGAAACAGGCCCTTCGGTCCAACAAGTCCACAATGACCCTCTGAAACGTAACCCACCCAGACCCATTCCCCCTACCTAATTATCCTATATTTACCCCTAACTAATGCACTTAACCTACACATCCCTGAACACTAGCAATTTAGCATGGCCAATGCACCTAACATGCACATCTTTGGATTGTGAGAGGTAACCGGAGTACCCAGAGGAAACCCACGTAGACATGGGGAGAATGTGCCAACTCCACACAGATAGACACCAGAGGGTGGAATTAAACCAGAGTCCCTGGCGCAGTGAGGCAGCAGTGCTAACCACTGAGCCACTGTGCCGCTTCTCTGCAAAAAGACAGCAGTCCTATGGTCTGGTAAGTCTATAGTGACTTCATCTTTACTGTGCCCCCTAATTCTAGATTTCCCATGAGAAGAGATCTCCTCAACACTGATGTCAAGACTGTTCAGAATTTTATGTATGTAAGAACTTCACGTCTGAATCTTCTGAGCTCCTATGTCCTTTTTCCTTATTCAAGCTCTTCGCCCCAATAATCAATGTGGTGAACATTCTCTTTACTGCTTCCAGAGTAAGTAGATTCCTCCCCAGTCAAGGATATCAAAACCATAACTGTTGACTTTGTATCCTCTTCACAATATACTTTCCACAGTAAATTGAGAACATCTGCTAATGGGTGAAACAACTGAAGAACAGTGGAGGATGTTTAAAGGAATATTTAACATGATACAATACCAGTTTATAGCAGAGGGGGAAAGGCTCCACTTCACAGAAAATACAGTCCTGGACAATTAAAGAGACAAGGGACAGCCTAAAAGAAAAAGGAAGGACTTACAAAATCAATAAGAAGAAATTTTAAAGTGACAGAAAGGGAAAATGGGTGGTCATAAGCAATTTGATCCATTAGACACTGAAAGTGAGGTCATTGTCAATGACTATGGAAAAATGGCAGACATGTTGAATATAACATTTCCTTTGTAGTTACAGTAGAAAGGGAGGATAGTTTGCTAGAAGTCACAAGGAAATTAATGGAATTATAACATGTCAAATCCCCAGGAGCTGATGGTTTCTGTCACAGGGAGTTAAAAGAAAGAGGGCAGCACATTCAGGATGCCTTAGCTATATCGTTCAGAGTTCTCTAGATACAAGAGTCATTCCTCTGAATTGAAAAACTGCATGTCACTGTGCTTTTTGAGAAGGGCAAAGGAGAAAAAACAAGGAATTACAGAAAGCAAGCCTAACATCAGTGGTGGGGAAATTGTCTATAATCAAAGATTTTTGAAAAATTTTAATCACTTACCCTATCAGGGAGAATCAACGTAGATTTACAACACATCAGTCATGCTGACAAACCTAAATGATTTTTTGTTTTAATGAAGTGACTTAAGTTTGTGGACAGGGGAATGTCTGTGGCTGTTGTGCATATGGACTTCCAGAAGGCATTTGATGAAGTCCCAGATAACAGACAGTTAATTAAAGCCCATGGAACTGAAGGCAAATTACTGATATGACTGGGCAATTGGTTGTGTGGCAGATGACAGAACGTAGAGATAATAGATAGGTACTCTAATTGACAGGACATAAAAGTGGCGTCCCACAAGGATCTGTGTTGGGGCCTCAATTATATACTTTATTTATTAATGATTTGGATAATGGCATATAGAGTCATGTATCCAAATTTGCTGATGACACAAAGATGGATGGCATTGTAGACAATATAGATGATAGGGATATTAGTAGACTAGGTAAATAGACAGAACTGTGGTAGATGGGAGTTCAATGTAAGCAAGTGTGAGGTAATCCATTTTGGACTGAAAATGTATAGATCAGGATGCTTTCTAGATGGTATGAAGTTAAAGGCGGTCAATGTCGAACAGGCTTGGGGGTTCAGGTGCAGAGATCTTTAAAATGCTATGAACATAGACCAAAGCAATCAGGAGAAAAGTTAGAAGCACTTTTGCACACAAAGAATATATATTTGGAACTCTCTTCCGTAAAAGACATTGGACGCAAGATCAGCTGTTAATTTTAAATCTAAGATAGTTTTTTTTGGTTAAGCAAAGGTTTTAGGGACTATTAGGTAAAGGCCACTGATCAGCCATGATCTCACAGGTGGAAGTGGAACAGGCTCAAGGGGGTGAATGGCCTACTCCTCTTCCAATGTCCCTACATACTTCCGTACCTAGTTTTACACTTTCAGGAAATTTGGTTACATTATAATCAATTCCTTTTTTATATATCATTTAATATAAATTATTAGTTGAGGCCCCACCCAAATCTATTGGATCTCTCTAGCTGTACTTTGCCAATGTTAAAATAACCATTTGTTCTCATCTGATTCCCATTAGCCCATAGTTCTCTGCTCATATTTACTTTAATTCTCATCTTGGTAATGACTTTTTAAGTCAAGTCTTACCATATATCTTTTGGAAATACACACATACAACATGTACTGGCTTCCTTTTATCCAGCTAGCTTGTTACATCCATAAAACACCAAAGAAATTGTCAAACAGGGATTGCAGTTTCATAAAACCATTTTTATTCTACCTGATTGTGAAAATGTTGGAATCTGTTATTGAATGAGTAGAAATGAGACAAAGACAGATGTTAGTCCAACTAGCCTACAGTTTCCTACTTTATGTGTATCTCCTTTCTAAAATAGAGATGTTTCTTTTACAGTTTTCGAATTAGCTCAAGATCTGGTTTACAGAGGAGGCCAAATAGAAAGCAGAGGACCACTTTGCCAAACACCTCCACTCAGCCCACAAACTTTGCCAAGCTTCCAGAATCCTGTCATTTTAATTTTCCACCTAGGTTACATGCAGAGTTCTCCAACCACAGCTTCCTATAGCAGCCAGTTTCAACGCAGAAAAGCATCAAGCTCAAGGATCACATTAGGCCTGATGGGTGTTTAATTTCATAGTATTTTTTTAAGTTTTGCCCAGTATGTCAGAATGTTCAAGTTTTCTTGGTGTTTAATAATAAATTATTTTCTGTCTGTTTGTATTGTGTCCCTGTTTGAAAGGGGGGCCCTGGAGCCAGAGGAGAGCTCCTCAGGGGGCCCTGGCCAAAAAATGGTTGAGAATCATCGTCCTACAATGTTCTCACCCAGGCCAACACTTGAGGAACAGGATTTTATATTTCATTTAGGCACATTGTAGACTTCCAGACTCAACGAGGAGTTCAACTAATTCAGATCATGGTATCCATTCCTTTTTCCTTCAATTGTAGGCTTCGGCTATATTCCCATTTGTTTTGTGGTTTTGTTCGTCATTCTGCCATTCACACCTCCACTAGAGATACTGCTTTTATTTCTAGTCTCCATACCAATGCTTGTGACCTAGCTTTTTCACTTCAAATTACATCATTTCTCCTACTTTCTATTCTAAGCTTCCCTCTGTTTTTTCTTTGGCACCATCCCACTTCACTTCACTTGCTTAACACCTAATATCCAACTTTTCCCAGTTTGGGTGAAATCACGGATTTGAAATGCTAACTCTGTTTTTCTCACTTCACTAAAGATTTCCTCCATTAAAATAAAAATGTTGTCAAGGACAATAAGCAAACAATGAGGTTTACCTCACAGGAGAAATACATTTAAATCAATTAATTCAATCTTAAAATATTGGTGAAGAAAATCTTGCAGTAATAACTTACTCAGGTGATAAATTCTTTATTAGCATGTAATAAACAGAACAGTATATTGGGGTACAGGAAATGATTTTCCCTAATGGACTGATCATCTGGACAGTGAGTAATTTACAAAGATAAGAAGTGCTTAATCACATTGCTCCTCGTTAAGGTTACAAATGCCAAAGTTTCTAGTTTGTTACATCTAAACCATAGGGCTATGTCACATCAAACTGAAGCAGTCTTTCTCAATTTCAAAAGTACTCAGTCTGTCAAGTATTGCTTTGCTATACTTGAGATCAAGATCTACAGGACTGATAGGCAAAGTAAGAAAACAGTGGTACATTTCAACTTGAGAAACAGGACATTATCATGACATGCAATAGGAACATATTACTTTTAAATTAATCTCAGCTTTTGATTCCTGTACAATAGCACCATTTATTTGGAAATCAGATTTCAATCTGTTGAATAGTTTTTCATTTTTTTAGATAGATCAGAGATATACAGCACAGAAACAGACCCTTCCGCCCAACTTGTCCATGCCGAAGAGATATCCCAACCCAATCTAGTCCCACCTGCCAACACCCACCCCATATCTCTCCAAACCCTTCATATTTTTACACAAAAGTGATAGTCAAATTGCATACCGACACACACTAACTCTCAAAGTGGTCTAAACTGAAGCAGCAAATCTCCATTCAATATTATCTTTCAATAAGAAAGCTTGAATGTTGAAATATCATTCAGCAACCAGAGCAACAAAGAATCAGAACCACTGTATGGTACTTGTCATTCCCTCACAATAGTCTGTACAGTCACAGCGAAGTAATTCTAAGTTACTGAAATTAAACAAATGAAATTATTTCACTCTAATTAGTTAAAATCTAAAACATACAACGGAGTTTTAAATTCTGCTCACTCATAAGCAGTTATCTGTACAATTCAGACATTGCAAATGGCAGATGGCAAATGGCACACCATCTCCTTTTATGTAGGTGAAGCCTCAGGAAGGATGTATTGGCCCTGGAGCATGTTCAGAGGAGGTTCACGAGAATGGTTCCAGGAATGAAAAGCTTAACATATGGGGAACATTTGAGGACTCTGGGTTTGTACTTGGAGTTTAGAAGGATGAGTGGAGATATAATGGAAACATACAGAATACTGAACGGCCTGGATATAGTTGATGTTGGGAAGATGTTTCCATTGGTAAGAGCGACTAGGACCTGACGGCACAGCCATAGAGTAAAAGCACAGCCTTTTAGAACAGAGATAAGAAGAAACTTCCTCAGCGAGAGAGTGGAGAATCTAAGTAATTCACTGCCATAGAAGACTGTGGAGGCCAGGTCAGTGAGGATACTTGAGACTGAAATAGATAGGTTCTTGAGTATCAAGGGGATCAAGGGTTACAGGGAGAAAGGAGAATGGGGTTGAGAAACTTATCAGCCACGATTGAATGGCGGAGCAGACTCGATGGGCTGAATGGCCTAATTTCTGCTTGTATATCTTATGGTCTTATTATTTCATGGCAGAAACAGTCAATGTCATGTTTCACATCACAATATTTCCCCCATGGGAATTTATGTTAAGTGATTACTTCGCTCAAAATAAATCTGATACTACTTTATTGCAGGAGTTGCTTCATGTGTAGCCCATCAAACATAATTTTCCGTTCTTATGTATTTTGTGGCAGTACCCCTATTTTTTAGGAGTATTATCTTAGTAAGCAGGTGATCTATAATTTATCATTTCAATGACTTTTAGGTTGGATTTTATTCTAAGGGCATAGGATGGAATAATAAATGTTTCTTTACAAAAAAAACAGGCAAAAGTTAAAAATTACAAAGTAGACTGTTTCCAAGGCAAAACTGGAAGAACTAAATTGCACTTAACTTTAATAAGAAGGGCATGAGAGGAGAGACCTAACAAACAATCAAGATATTTTTCAATGTATAATTTCAGTTACATCACACTGTAAACTTTTGCTATAAATTCTGTGTCTTTCAATTGTGTCCTCCACAACCACCTGATGAAGAAGCGCCACTCCGAAAGCTAATGCTTCCAATTAAACCTGTTGGACTATAACCTGATGTTGTGTGATTTTTAACCTTTTTAAAAAAAAGTGACCAATTTCAGCGAGGAGTCACAGTGTGGAAAAGCCAAGTATATATATTGCAACAAGTCAGTACGATTAGTCAGTGTAATAATGTGAAGCTTTGATACAATATCACTCAGTGGGACATAAGGAATGGCAACTACTGGACACATTTTGTAAGGAATTCACTGATGAAAGTAATGTTTTGTGTAAAAAAAATGGAACTTTCAACAACAAATAGACAAAGTTAGCACTCAAGTTACAGAAATAAACAAAAATCTAAACATATAAAGACAAGAAATAATTTGTCAATTATTCAGTTTGAAAGAAGACAAAGACTTCATTTCATAGCATTTTCATAGACTGGTACCTGAATTCAAAAGCTAAGGATCAATGACACTACAGCAGAAGGATAGGATTAACATGATCATACAGATAGCTGCAATGTGTTACTGTCATTATAGCCCAGGTTTGTACGTGAACTAGATAGAATAAGTATAGGAAGGTGCAAAAAAAACCTAGAAATTGAAGGTGGGTTTTCCAGCTCTCAGTAACGTTTCTGCATACTACAGGCACCGTTGGCAATTTGAAATCTTTAAAATGCTATTTTGTTAGTGTCAGGACATATTTAGAACTATCATTTTGCAGAAAATGAAGAAAATTTACTGACTTTTATAAAGCACATATTTAATAAAGCATCAGAATACTGTAAAATGCAACATATAATAACAGAAAACTCAGAGCCCTCTGGCAGGAATATGAACCTCGTGTAATGACTTCAAAATTAGATTAACTTGGAAGCAGCAAAGATAAAGATTCTTCCAACCTTCAGACAGGAATAAATGTCATGGCCAAGAAGAGGTCAAGTTAGTTGATCAATAAAAGGCAAAAATAACATCCATTTAATAACCAGAAACAATGTTTGATAATGTATCCAAGTTTTTAAAATATGAACATTATTCATTGAAAATTAAGTCATTGCAAAGCTAATTCAAATGGAGAGTTAAAATAATTTCTCTAGAGTTTTAAATTTGTTTCACTCTTCACAATCACATTGATGGTTCTTAAATGTTGTGCCATATATTCTAACTAGAAACATCAACTCTGTTAACCTGTTTGTATATCACCGAGCTGGGAGTTTGTGTTGCAAATGTTTTGTCCCCTTTCTAGGTGACATCCTCAGAGCTTGGGAGCCTCCTGTGAAGCGCTTCTGTGATGTTTCCTCCAGCATTTACAGTGGCTTGTCTCTGCTGCTTCCGGTTGTCAGTTCTTGCTGTCCGCTGCAGTGGCCGGTATATTGGGTCCAGGTCGATGTGTTTGTTGATGGCACTCATCCACAGATTCTATCAACAAGCCCATCGACCTGGACCCAATATACCGGCCACCGCAGCGGACAGCAAGAACTGACAACCGGAAGCAGCAGAGATAAGCCACTGTAAATGCCGGAGGAAACATCATAGAAGCGCTTCACAGGAGGCTCCCAAGCACTGAGGATGTCACCTAGAAAGGGGACGAAACGTTTGCAACACAAACTCCCAGCTCGGCGAACAGAACCACAACAACGAGCACCCGAGCTACAAATCTTCTCCCAAACTTTGTTTGTATATCAGTTTGGAAGAATTAATAATTGCAAGTAACATTCAGATCATACAAGTGGCAGGCAATGATAATTTACAACCTCTTCTCAACATTTAACGGCAGTACCACCACTGAGTACCCTGTCTTCGACATTCTGGAGGTTACCAATGATCAATTTCTGAACTGAATGAACATTTGAATACTGAGTACCGGTGCAGGTTAGAGGCTGGGAATTCTGCAGTGAGTGACACTTCCTGCCTTCCCAAAGACTGCATCAAGTCTCAGTTCGGGAGCACAATGAAATGCTCTTCACTTGCCTGAATAGTGCATCTCCAAAAGTACTGTTGACTCCATCCAAGAGAAAGCAGCTCAACTGATCCAGTGTGTGCCATCTAAAAGGTGCACTGCAGCAACTTGCAAAGACGGCACCTTCCAAACCTGCATCCACTACCACATAGATGGACAAGAGCAAAAGAAACATAGCAGCACAATTACCTGCAAATTTTCTTTCAAGTGTTCTTGACTGAATTGATATTGCAGTTCCTACACTGTCACTGGGTCAAAATCCCAGAACCACCTTCCTTACAACACTTTGGTGATCTGAACCAAACGGGCTGCACCGGTTCAGGAAGGCAGTTCACCACCTTCATAAAGGCTATTAAAGATTGGCAATAAATGCTAGCCTCGGCAGCAACACTTGATTCCCAAAAGCAAATAAAAATATTTAACAGCTTAAACTCAGTACGCAGCTAAAAGTTGACAAATCTTTGAAGTAACATTCCACAGATTGCATGCACTCCAGAATCAGTTCCACAATTGTAAAATACACATTGGTGCAGACTCGGAAAAAAAAACTCAAGCTGCAATTGAAAGCAGATGGGACAGTAGATTGTGGCCATACATGGACAATTTGATGGTGGCTGCTTTAATATTTAAGCTGTAGTGTTTGATCTGGAAATCATGCCAGGAGAATGTGGTCTGCTCAAGGTAATTTATTAGCTTACTCCTCCCTTAGGATTTTTAAAACAGTGAATTTCTACATGATACGGTTGCAGAACGAGAAGACTATTTCTTGATCTTAATTGACCGTTACTGGTCACTACATGAAAAATTAAATCACTCAAATTAGAATCATAGAATCCCTAGAGTGTGGCAAGATGCCAATTGGCCCATTGAGTCTGCACCAACCCTCTGAAGAGCATTCCAGCCCTCTACCCCTACCCCTAACCCTGCATTTCCCATGGCTAATTCACCTAGCTCACACAGCCCTGGACATGATGGACAATTTAGCATGGTCACTTCACCTAACCCATACAGCTTTTGACTGTGAGAGGAAACCAGAGTATCCATGCAAACAAAGCAGAATGTGTAAACTCCACATAGATGGTCACCCAAGGCTGAATCAAACCCATGCAGCAGTGCTAGCCACTAAGCCACCGCGTCACCTGTAATGTGCTGTAAAAATTAATTTAAAACCATTTTAAGTGACAGCAGGATGTGGGGACAAATCATTTTACATCAAATTACAGGTCTAGAAAGCATTTGACTAAGAATCTATGAAGGAATTACAGGTAAAAGTATGAAAGGATAAGCTGTGAAATGGATAAAAGATAGACAGCTATAAATTACTTTTAAATATACTAGCTATTGCAATGGCATATTTAGGAGATCACTCTTACTTACATAATTTATCAATATTCTTGACTGGGAGATAGTAATAAATGATGGAAAGACCTAATGTACCAGGGGCTGTACAATATTCAACCGAATTAGTGATCATAAGGACAGCAAATAGCACTTACAGTAAAAAATTGCAGATAAATGGCACAATAAAAATTAGGTCCTACCTCCACCCGTAAAGATTGTTACAGATATTAAGACAAACTAAAAGCAAAAATACTGCAGATGCTGGAAATCTGAAATAACAGAAAATGCTAGAAAAGCTCAGGTCCAACAGCAGCTGAGAAGAGACAAACAGTTACATTGAGCTACTAACTCAATTTCGTTTTACAGATGCTGCCAGACCTGCCGAATTTGCCCAGCATTTAAGAGAAAGTCTAATAATTGAGTAGTGTCTTTTTAAAAAAGTTCAAAAACATTGTTAAAAGTATATTTCTCCCTATAAATTCATATACTGTATTTGCAGACTAATTGACTTTCAATTATTTATAAATAATAGGCTAGTATCATCAACAATTATACTTCTGTATGCAGTAATTTTAAAGGACATATTTATTGCACAAGTCCTGACACTCATCTAAGCATTTCCCCTTTACAGTGATAAACTATCCAGTATGGTGATGTGGTCAGGCAGAGCTTGTCCTAAGGCTTTATTTGTATTTGTTGTGGCAACTTGCAATATGACGGTTTTAGATATAAAAGATATAAAACTATGCGCCACTCACTTTTTTTAAACCCAGAGCAGTAGTCTTCCTTTCGTGTTTCTCCAATAAAATAATAACTCCCTACTTAACGCAAACTTTGGACGCCAGACTCGAACATTACACCTTCTCTAAAAGCAGATGTATTTATTGTAGATCTTATAAATTGCACCTTGTGTATGACCTTTAACAATGTAAAAAAAAAGTCTCAAAGTACTGCGCAGGCAAGATGAATTGGGACAAGGGGAAAATTTTAAAGGAGCATCTTAAAAAGGAGATAGGTTATGCAAGACCATAATTTACGATTAGGAAGAGGTAGCAATTACAAAGGCCTTTTGCAAAAGTGTGTGTGTGTGCGTATGGGAGGGTGGATGCAATCCATAGATTTGCATCACTGCAAATATTTGATCTGCAAGAGCACGCTTGGTGGGGGTGTTTCTCAGGCTATCGATGTGAATGCAAGCAGGACAGGTCATCTGCTTCTCTCTCTCTTGCACACAGCAGCCTGGCAATGAATTGGCAATGCACAGCACCTGATGGTTGACAAAAGATGGGACCCAGGGTTGAGGCGGGCGGCAGGACCCAGGGTGGCGGTGACAGACGGCCCAGGATTTCAGCCGTCACTGACGAGGTCTGAGGGAAGGGGAGAAGACAGCGAGTGACCAGATCCGTCCATCGGGAGACCCTGGAAAGTCTAGACCATGTCCCCCCTTCCTGTCGGAACCACTTCTCGGGTGGATTGTGTTGACAGATCCTCCTCCAAGTCTGGATCCATTTTCCAGACATGTAACTCCAACCATTTGCATAAACAGTGTGAAAAGTACTCCCGCACACGCAGAAGGGAAAGGGAGAGGAAAACTCCATTCACCCAAACTTATGTCCTTACCCGCAAATCGCTACGCTTGACATGTTCAAACACCATCGTCTACCAACTGCCCGGAATTTCAAGGAACTGACCGAGACCCCGTGGCTGCGCATGCGCGACTTTCGTGGAGCATGCCGGGGTCTGTAGTTTCCAGGGGCCGCTACTTACGGCGGTGGGCGAACGCCCGGACTATATTACCCAGCTGGCGGCGCGGCGACACGGCGGACGCCGACCCCCGAGACCGAGCACCACCCCCGTCAACAGGGATTGGACGGAATGCGGTCGTACTATTCCCATGGCCCGGATTCTATTGGCTAACTGAGACGTCAATTAAACTAATGAGCCAATAGGCATGAGGGTTGGGTGGGTGATTGACAGGCGGCCATCGTATATTCTCGAACGTGCGCGAAGATCGTCCTCTTTACGCCGGAGACTGGGTTGAACTGAGGTAGCGTTAAGGTAATAAAAAGAAACGATAAGGTAATGCTGGGCTGTTAGCATCTGTAATTGTTAGCCATCAGTCCTAGTATCGCGCATTTGCGAGGTTAAAAATTTTTTTTTAAAGAAAGCGGTGTTTTAAATGAGGTGGGGAGTATCTCACTTACTGCCGGGTTTCTCCTGTCGATGTGTTGCCGCGCCGTCCGTTTGCAGCCGTTAGATTAGATTACTTAGTGTGGAAACAGGCTTTTCTGTCCAACAAGTCCACCCAGACCCATTCCCCTATATTTACACCCTCCCCTAACGCTACGGGCAATTTAACATAGCTTAACCTGCACTTTTTTTTTTGTGCAATAAATGCTTAGTTTGATCCTCCTCACAAACTATATGAGGGTTATCCCTCTAAACCCTTCCTACTCATAGCCATCCACCTAACTTTTAAATGTAACTGTACCAGCCTCCACCATTTCCTCTAGCAGCTCATTGAATGCACGTGGCACCCTGTGTGTGAAAATGTTGTCCCTTTCAATCTTCTGCCTCACCCGAAACCTATGCTCTCTTTAGTTTTTGGGCCCTCTTGGTGAAAAGTCCTTATCTATTTACCCTAACCATGTGCCCGTCCTCCCTTTCCCCTTTCTCTCCCCCCCCCCCCCCCCCCCCCCCCCAATGATTTTATACTTAAAGTTCCCCTCAGCCTCTGACACACACTGGAAAACAGCCCCAGCCCCTCCCTTGGCTCAAACTCTCTATTCCTGATGAAGGGCTCAGGCCCGAAACGTCGAATTTCCTGTTCCTTGGATGCTGCCTGACCTGCTGTGCTTTAACCAGCAACACATTTTCAGCTCTGATCTCCAGCATCTGCAGACCTCACTTTTTACTCAAACTCTCCAAACCCTGGCAACATCTTTGTAAATCTTTTCTGATCCCGTTCAAGTTTCACAATCTCCTGATGGAGCGACCAGAACTACACACAATGGTTAGGCCACTTGTGGAGCAATGTCCTATACAGTTGTAACAAAGGGAAATTAATGAAGCAGCTTTGATCCCTGGTTTCTTATGAACCCTTCGAGAGACTGACTCCAGAAAACTTCAAAAGGGGCTGTTCAGCTCTTCAAACTTGCAATGTTTGGCTTGTTGCTTAGAATCTGCTTCATTTTAATCCCAGACTCTTGTTTCTCCTTGTACCTAAGTAATTGTCCAACATGTGCTTGCATGTCTCAATTGAGCCTACTCTTAACCATGCTTGGAAGTGCATTAAAATTAGCTTGAAGCATTGATTGTGTAATAGCTTGTAAATTCAGGTTCGTGGTTGAGGTGGGTAGCAGATGCATTCCTTAAGTGCATGAGCAAGGATAGATTTGATAGTAAAACAAAACTGCATATGCTGGAAATTTTGAAGCTAAGCACGTCTGACAGCATTCACTGAATTGTACAACCTTAATCAGTCAATGGTGCATATAAGTAATGCTTGATTACTGTCTAAATACAAAGACTGACAGGTGTATATCAGTTTTTTTTATGGGTTGAGCCCAACATAGGTCAAAGAAGTAACATTGGGCTGAATTGCCTACTAAATATTTTAAATTGTGACTGTGATGTTAGTATTTTACATGACCACTAAGTATGCAATTCCCTGACTTGGTTGGATGTATACTGAATTGCCATGTATTGTTTCCATCTGGTGGCCAAACTGTTGTTGACTACCATAAATAACCATGCTAGAATCAGTGTGGAAAAAGTGCTAAAGCCATGCTGCTAAACATGATGTAATGCTGGGTTTGGTTATTTTGCATATATTTAGGTATTTTTCTGTCTCAGGAAATAGTCAAAAACTTGAGGCTTAAAAACCCTTGCAAAGATGCTTTTTACTATTTGCCAGCTCAGCATAGTTTTGTTCATTTGAAGTTTGAAAACTTTTTTTATTTCTAGATCCTGTAGATATGAATTGGAAGAAGTGCACTGTGCCTGCAAATTGGCACAATTGTGGTAAGTTCATTTGGAGAAGATGTCTAACTTACCTCTTGTGGGGTAAAGGATATTGCCATGCTGTATAAATTAAATTGTTTAATTGTCAAAGGAAGCTAATGTTTCAAGTGAAATAGCTTGATTTAAAACAGTAAATTGTTTTGTCCATTTGTGGACGGTGTTTGAAGGTGTCTTGAATTAAAGTTGAAGCATTGGTCAAGATAGTTTGGCCTGTGACTGTCTTTAAGTAGATTGCAAAGCCTGTGATGAGCCTTTCTTTCTGACATCTCCAATGAAAGTGTTGCATCACAGCAATGCTTGATTACTGTTTTTGTGGCTGAGGCTTAATTTTAAGGACAGTTTTAAATTAATAGTTTTAATATCAGCTTATACAGTTTTATGTAATCTTAGGCTAACCATGCTAAGATGCTGATGGATCACTGACAGCAGTATCTCTGAAACTTGACCAGTCTATCAGCAGTGCAAACAGGTAAAGATTAATTACTTGAAGTGGGATAACTGGAGTCTTGAGTTCATCAAATGGGTTAATTACATTGCTCGCGTAATGTGCCTTTCTATCTTGTTAGGTGAGGTGCCAGTGTAAAGTCAGATTTACAGCATGGAAACAGACCCTTCAGTCCATGCTGATCAGATATCCCAACCCAATCTAATCCCACCTGTCAGCACCCAGCCCATATCCCTCCCAACCCTTATTCATATACCCATTCAAATGCTTCTTAATGTTGCAATTGTACTAGCCTCTGGCAGTTCATTCCATACATGTACCACCCTCTGTGGAAAAAGTTGCCCCTTAGGTCTTTTATATCTTCTTTCCCCCACCCTCACCCTAAACCTATGCCCTCTAGTTCTGGACTCCATGACCCCAGGGAAAAGACTGTGTCTATTTATCCTATCAATGTCCCTCCTAATTCTGGCCCCTCAGCCTCTGACGCTCCAGGGAGCTCAGGTCCACCAACCTTGGCAACATTCTTGTAAATCTTTTTTCTGAACCTTTCAAGTTTCACAACATCCTTCCTAGAGAAGGAGATGAGAATTACACACAATATTCCAACGGTGGCCTAACCAATGTCCTGTACAACTGCAACGTGACCTCCAACTCCTGTACTCAGTACTCTGACCAATAAAGGAAAGCATACCAAACGCTGCCTTCACTATCTTATCTACCTGTGACTCTCCTTTCAAGGAGCTATGAACCTGCACTCCACAAAGTCTTTGTTTAGCAACACTCCCTAGGACCTTGTCATTAAGTGTATAAGCCCTTTAGGCTGTAGGTTTGATATCCAGATGTTTCATTACCTGGCTAGGTAACATCATCTGGATATCAAACCTACAGCCTAAACCTTAACCGAGTTACAAACCTAGTATAAGTCCTGCTTAGATTTGCTTTCCCAAAATGCAGCACCTTGCATTTATCTGAATTAAATGTCATCTGCCACTCCTCAGCCCATTGGTTATCTGATTCAGATCCTGTTGTAATCTGAGGTAACCCTCTTTGCTGTCCACTACACCTCCAATTTTGGGGTCATCTGTAAACTTGCTAACTAACTGTACCTCTTCTGCTTGCATCCAAATCTTTTGTGTAAATGACAAAATAGAGGACCCAGCACCAGTCCTTGTGGCACTCTACTGGTCACAGGCCTCCATGCTGGAAAGCAGCCCTCTGCCACCATCGTCTGTATTCTACCTTTGAGCCAGTTCTGTATCCAAATGGCTAGTTCTCCCTGTATTCCATGAGATCTAACCTTGCTAATCAGTCTCCCATGGGGAACCTTGTCGAATGCCTTACTGAAGTCCATATAGATCACATCTACTGCTCTGCCCTAATCAGTCTTTGTTACTACTTCAAAAAAAACTCAATCAAGTTTGTGAGACATGATTTCCCATGCACAAACCTATGTTGACTATCCCTAATCAGTCCTTGGCTTTCCAAATACATGTACGTTCTGTCCCTCGGGATTTCCTCCAACTTGCCCCCACTGAGGTCAGGCTAGCCGGTCTATAGTTCCTTGGCTTGTCTTTACTGCCCTCCTTAAACAGTGACACCACATTTGCCAACCTCTAGTCTTCTGGCACCTCACCTGTGACTATCGATGATACAAATATCTCAGCAAGAGGCCCAGCAATCACTTCTCTAGCTTCCCACAGAGATCTCAGGTACACCTGATCAGGTCCTAGGGATTTATCCACCTTTAACCGTTTCAAGTATTAAGCAAGATTTTAAAGAACTTTACAAGTATTCAGTCTGAGATGTTTTTCTGGCACCTGGTATTGTTAAAAATAATGCTGATTTCTGACAACTTAATTTGCTGAAGTTTTATAATTTGGCTCATTGTTTTCATGCAGTTGAAGACCAATGGACCACTACCAATAGCAAATTGGATGGTGTTTTGAAAAGTCAAGACGGGTGATTGAAGTTGGCAATTTCAGAATCCAGATCATATGCACTGCTCACTAATGGGCCATGCCATCTTGTATGTTCCACAGGTGAAGTACCTGGTAATAAAATGTTATTATAAGTCTTAAATACCAGACATTCAAAAGAATGCATTTTGTAGAATTAATGTTTGTATTGAACTTTACAAATGCTGAACTTGTGGTTAAACTTTTTTTCTGACCTGTTTAATGAGTGGCTTATTAAAATGGCTGGTCATTGTGTAGTCGGAGGCTTAATTTTTTAAAAATGCCATCTAATCAAACATAAGACTTTCATGTAATTTCAGGTGCCATGGTAACTAATGGAATACTGACTAGCAGCCCAGATTATATTTCAGCATCAACTTGTGGCAGGCTAATGGTGAGAACTGTTAAATGTTAACTTGGAGGCTGTGGTGGATGGTGACTGCATAATTATAATGTCTTGAATAACATCTCTAATTCTACACAATTAAAGGTCCATTTGTATTGGTAACTTTCTTTTGGGGCCAGGAATAAAATTCCTCTAATGGGAGGGCAGGTTTGAGGTGCTATCCAATGTAGAACACAGATTACTCCAGATTGAACTGAATTTCTCTTGATCACATGTATTTTCTACCATACTGTGATAGTGTGTGGCAGTTGGCTGTCAAGTATGCCTATGTAGGCACTGTCCTGTATGTATTAAGATTTAACAGTTCCTGGCTACACTTGTGGCTTTTTAATCAGTGTAACATTTTGACAGAAGCTGTAGATGAAATTGCACTTTAAGTTTTAAAAGCAACTCTTGGAAATCTGCAAGTGCTGAGCCTGTGATGAGCCTTTCTTTATTTCTGACATCTCCAATGAAAGTGTTGCATTTAGCAATACATGATTAATATTTTTGTGGCTGAGGCTCATTTGCACTTTTTGAATCAGTTAGTATGATACTGACCAAATATTTCTTGTTGCAGGTTATGAATTTGGATGAATTCTGAAACTGGTACAGAATGGTTGATCCAATCCTTAATTGCAACACCGCTAACTGCTTGAGATGCACATTCAGGATGTTTTATCTGTGCTTTGTCTGTTTTTGAATAAAAGTTCATTTTAATGTATGTGTAGTTGTTCATTGGTGCCAACAGGGTTCATGAGGATGCTATGTCCATAATTCTGGTTGTTACTAGATTGAGTAGTTCAATTGACTTTATTGTTCCAAATTTTGACTCTGAACTTGGTGTAAAACTTGTCAAACAATTGTCATGATGACTAGCTATCCCAGTGTCACAGGCATAATTCTGTATGCACTTTCTTTTTGCCTAAGAAAATAACAACAATGTTTTTTTTAAAAAAAAAAAATTCTATGGCATCTATCTTGCAAGAAGTAGTAAATATTCAAGTAATCTACAGCACTTAATCTGTTCTTAGTCCCACAATATCTGGATTTAAGAATTGCTGATCTGTTAATGAGCATAGGCCCTTGAGCACTACTTCATTGCAAAACTAACCAGTACTGGAATTAAATGGCTAAAAGAGCATGTAATTGAATATTGTGGGGTTCAGTATTGAATAGCTTGTCTGATTAGAATATATTAAGACAGCTGGTGTAGTTTGAATGGAATAACAGCAAGTCTCTGGAGTGGAGCAGAATTGAGTCTGAAATTAAGTGTAAGAATGATCTGAAGCCAAATCTTTTAGAATAGTTTGTTTTTTTTCTTCTCCCACCTGGTCTACAGAGGATTAGGGGGACTGCAAACTAACCAAAGGACTGGTCAGTCAGGTTTATAGCACAAAAACTGACCCTTTAGTCTGCATGAACAATTTGAACCAGAGATGCTAAACTAATCCAGTCCCATTTACTAGCACATGCCCCATATCCCTCAACTCCTTATTTGTCTAGATGCCTTTTTAAAATGGTTCAGTATTGAATAGCTTGTCTGATTAGAATATATTAAGGCAGCTGGTGTAGTTTGAATGGAATAACAGCAAGTCTCCTGGAGTGAAGCAGAATTGAGTCTGCTCATTCTAGATATATACCACCCTCTGCAAAAAGTTGGACTTTTTTTAGGTCCTTCTTGAGTCTTCCCCATCATAAATCTATGCCCTTGTGTTCTGGATTCATCCAGATCAGGGGAATGATGTTGTCTACTGACCCTAACCATGTCCCTCATGATTTTATAAGTGTCTACATTGACACCCCTCAGCTGTCACTCCAGGGAAACCAGCACCAGCCTATTCAGCCTCTCAATAGCTCAAACCTTCCAATCCTGGCAACCTGATTAAATCTTTTCTGAACCCTTTCCAGTTTCATAACATTCTTTTCCATTGGGAGTGCAGAATGGGGTGGTTTAGAGAAAATCCTAATAGAGAATGATAGTGATAGTTCTCTAGCTATATCCTGAAACCTTAGCACAGTCAACTGCTTTAGACTGTAGAGGAACTTGGACAAAGGATCCATGTGTGGTTCATGGAATGATACAAAATAGCTGTGAAGCTTTGAGCAGTTTAAAATTTTGAAATGCTCTACTTAATTTTGGATTACTACCAGAGCAGCATGCAAATCAGTTGGAAGTGTATCCAGGACATTGTGGGGTCCTCTAGTGGTGATTTGTATCACCTGCCATGAGTGGGGTGCCAGAATACTGGAGGGTGGCTCATTTTCTGCGATTTAAAGGCTGTAATGAACAGCCAGGCATTAGACTCGTGAGACTAACATGTCAGTAGTGGGTAAATTGGAGGTATTGAGACAGGATCTATATATATTTTAGAAATCTGCTTGAACAGCTTAAGTTTTTTAAAGTGATCAAGATAAAGGCAGTAGTGGACTTCAGCAAATATTTGACAATGTTCTCATGTTAGATTAGTTGGGGGAAGGTCAGATCACATGGGTATGGGGCAAACTAGCCAATTGGAAATCAAGCTAGCTTGACCAGGGGACAGTTGTGATAGGTTGTTCAGATTGAAGCCATGTGACAAGTGATGTGCTGCAAGGATTAGTGCTAGGTCAGTTTCCAATGTATAAAACAATTTTAGATGTGACTATATAGGAAGTATGGTTTGTAAGTTTGTGGATGAAGCCAAAATTGGTATAGTGGATAGTGAAAAAAAGTTGAGAATACAATGGGGATTTTGATGCAGTGAGCCAAGGAGTTTACTGCAGGTAAATGAGGTGTTGCATTTTGGTAAGCTAAACCAGAGCAGGACTTGCATAGTGAGCATTACAGACCTGGTGTGCAGATCCGTACGTGAAACTGTTGCTATGGGTAGTAAAGGAGGAGTTTGACCTGCTTTTCTTCATCGGTCAGTGCATTGTCACTGTACAAGAAATTGGTAGGCCACATTGGAGTACTGTGTTCAGTTCTGGGTGTCCTAGTATGGGAAGAATGTCTTTAAGCTAAAAGGAAGCAAAAGATTTTACAAGCTACAGAGAATACGGTTTAACCTAAAAGGATAGACTGGGGCATCTGGTGTGTAGGAAGTGGAGGGATGACTTCTTTAGAGATGTATTAAAATGACTGGCATGGAAAGGATGAATAGCCAGGTCTTTTCCCCAGGGTAGGGAGTGTCCAAAACTAGATGCCATAGGTTTAAATCCAGTGAGGAAAGATGAGGGGTCTGAGGAGCAACTTTTTCAGAGGGTGGTGTGTGGAACAAACTGCCAGAGAAATTGATAGAGGTGGGTACAATTACAACATTACAGGCATTAGGACAAGTGTGTGGGTAAGAAATGGCCAAATGAAGGCAAATAGGGCTAGTTCAGTCTAGAAAACCTGGTCATTGTGGATAGGTTGGGTCCAAGGGCCTGCTTTTGTATGACTAAAACTCAATTAAATGTCTGGCTTTGATTTGAGTAGGAGAAATGTAATTCTGAAGACAAATGACCCAACTCTTTTATCTTCAAAGGCACTTAACAGTTCCATGGAATTTCTCCTGCAATATTTTGGATTTCCAACATTTTTGTTTTTCATTAATCCCCGCATGGTTCAAATGTCCTGGTGGTAGGAGGCTTTACACCAAATGAAGACCATAGGGTAGTTTTTGCTTTTCAGAAGTCAGGCACAAGGTATTGTAGGGGTGAATAAATGACAGGAAGGGAGGAAAATATTGCTGCAGGAATTTGAGCCAGAATGAGTAGCAATAGTAACTTCTGTACTTTCAGTTTATTTACTGCCCTGCCTGCTTTATTTAATCATTTGCACTCTCTAACAATAGGTGAATTGACAGCACAAACAAAAATAAATATGCTTTGATAACTACTACAGAAATGTAGTTGCAAGATGATCAGGACTGGAAACGTAATAGAACTATTCTACATCCTGCAGGAAAATGAGGGGAGATAGCATTCTTTGAAGATCTCCGTATACTGGTAATAGTGGTTAAGATGCAATTGATTGTGAAATGTAGAAACACCCAGGTAAGGAAGTCACAGTTGGGAGTCATCTACAGACCTATCAAGAATACCTCGGCATGGTGGCTCAGTGGTTAGCACTGCTGCCTCACAGCGCCAGGGACCCGGGTTCAATTCCTGCCTCTGGCAACTGTGTGTGGGTGTGTGTGTATATAATGTTAGCACATTCTTCCTGTGTCTGCGTGGATTTCCTCTGAATACTCTGGTTTCCTCCTGCAGTCCAAAGATGTGCAGGTCAGGTGAATTGGCCATGCTAAATTGCCCCATAGTGTTAGGTGCATTAGTCAGGGGTAATTATAGGGGAATGGGTCAGGGTGGGTTGCTCTTCAGAGGGTCAGTGTGGACTTGTTGGGTTGAAGGGCCTGTTTCCATATTGTAGAGAATCTAATCTAACCTAACAGACTAAATTGCTGAGTAATGGTATGTAAGAAGGATAATGCAAATTCCATTGTTTTTTATTTGCAAGTTGACTGGACAGGTCAAAGGGCAAGTATGCTATGGAAGTCACAAAGCATGAGTGCATCACACTTTGTTCTTAGAGCGGTATGTTGTATAGCCTACTGCCAGATCTTCGAGTTAGATGTAATGATGCTGCATTAATAAAGGGATAGTTGAGACCTGATTGCAAACCGGTAGAATTTCAAATTCCGTTTGAGGGTGTATAATTTAGTCTCCAGTCAGTGTCATCCAATTAAATCAGGGCACTTGGAAGTATGCAGAAAGTTATCTAAGCAGGTTAGGCAAGTGGATGAAGAAGGTCTGCAGATGAGCAGTGGTAGGCATTTAAGCAGATTGTGGGCAACACAGCGGTTAGCACTGCTGCCTCACAGCGCTAGAGACCAGGGTTCAATTCCCGACTCGGGCGACTGTCTGTGGGTTTCCTTCGGGTGCTCTGGTTTCCTCCCACAGTCCAAAAATGTGCAGGTCAGGTGGATTGACCATGCTAAATTGTTGGTAGTGTTGGGTAAATGTAGGGGTATGGGTGGGTTGCGCCCCGGTGGGCCGGTGTGGACTTGTTGGGCCAAAGACCCTGTTTCCACACTGTAAGTAATCTAATCTAAATAGAAATCTTCCATTAAAGGACTGTGGTGTAAAATGGACCACTGGCTGAAAATGTGGAGCAGAGGAGTTTACATTTTAAAAATTAAGACCTACAAATTGGCCAGGACTCCTTTGGGAATCAGCAGCAGTTGACTTAAGCTAACAAAAAGGGACAATTGACTGAAATTGGCAAGAAATATTTAAAGCTAATGTGTTCTGGTCCCTTGAAGGATGTGACTGGGGGATAGATAACTTGGAAATAACATGCCAATATTTACATCAATCTTTAAGGTAGAGAACACTAAAGGGGTGTCCATTTAAGATTTGAGGGATTTGTTTTGAGGGTGGTGTCTGCTCCACATTTAAGGCTGAGATTCCCAATCAGTATGGGAATCAAAGGTTACAGGAAAATAAGTGTGAGGAATAGCAGATCAACCAAGATGGGGAGCAGACTTGAGGTGACAAATGGTGTCCTGTTGTTCTTATTTCTAACGTTTATGTTCAAGAGCCATAAAGCATATTGTAAAAGTCTATAATGAGGGAAAACTTTCACCAACTTAGAAGACAGCTCACTAGGATGTGATGGCCTATATCCAATGATTTAAAAGAATTGGCTGCAGAAAGAAGTGTTGGTTGAAATGTTCCAGAACTCACGATTCTGGAAGGGTTCCAGCAGCTTGGTTGTTTGCCAATGTGACACCCCTTTTTAAGGATGGACATATACAGAAGGCAGGAAACCATGGACTAGTTAGCCTGACAACTGCCATTGGGAAATTGCAGTTTATTATTAAAGAAATAATAGGACATTTAAGAAAAGCTAGTAAAATTAATCAATATTGTTTCATTAAAGGGAGAACATGTTTGACACTTGACATTCTGGTAATTTACTTGATATAAACAGGGTTAAAAAGGAACCATTTTGGTTGTGTATGTGTATAGAAAATTGAATGTCTTCTGAATTCCAGGTTTACTATGTAAAAGCTTTTTGCACAAGCTGGGAACTCTCAATAGTGGGGAATAATAGACTGAAGATAGGCTAATGCATATACAGCTGAGTGGGATTAATGGGTCTTTTTCAGTTTGGAAAGACATAACTAATGGCATGCCATAAGGATCAGTCCTAGGGCCTGTATTCTGTAAATGATATGGCAAGGGCAGTGTAATATGTCCCAATTTACTGCTAATACATAAATAAGTGGAAGGGTGTGTTGTGATGAGGACCTTTGAAACCTGCAAGGTTATACATAAAGATTAAGTGAATGGGAAAGAAATTAAAATTGTGTTGCTGGAAAAGCGCAGCAGGTCAGGCAGCATCCAAGGACAAGGAGAATCGACATTTCGGGCATAAGCCTTTCAGGAATGAGGAGGGTGTGCCAAGCAGGTGAAGATAAAAGGTAGGGAGGAGGGGCATTAGGAATGCGATCGGTGGAAGGAGGTTAAGGTGAGGGAGATAGGGTGGGGGTGGAGAGGTCAAGAAGGCAGTGCTGAGTCTGAGAATTGGGACTGAGAAAAGGGGGGAGGGGAAATGAGGAAGCTGGAGAAATCTGAGTTGGTGCGTGTCCCAGAGGTGTTCTCTGAAACATTCCGCAAGTAGACGGCCTGTGTCCCCAATGTATAGGAGGCCACATCGGGTGCAGTGGATGCAGTAAATGATGTGTGTGGAGGTGCAGGTGAATTTCTGATGGATATTGAAGGATCCCTTGGGGCCTTGGAGGGAAGTGAGGGGGGAGGTGTGGGCGCAAGTTTTGCATTTTTTGCAGTGGCAGGGGAAGGTGCTGGGAGTGGAGGTTGGGTTTGTGGGGGATGTGGATCTGACAAGGGAGTCGCAGAGGGAGTGGTCTTTCCGGAACACTGATAGGGGTGGGGAGGGAAATATATCCTTGGTTATGGGGTTCGTTTGGAGGTGGCGGAAATGACGAAGGATGATCCGATGTATCTGGAGGTTGGTGGGGTGGTAGGTGAGGGCTAGTGGGGTTCTGTCCTGGTGGCGATTGGAGGGAACGTGGTGGAGAGCATCGTCAACCACGTCTGAGGGGAAATTGCGGTCTTTGAAGAAAGAGGCCATCTGGGTTGTTCGGTATTGGAATTGGTCCTCCTGGGAGCAGATGCGGTGAAGGCGAAGGAATTGGGAGTACGGGATGGCGTTTTTACAGGGGACAGGGTGGGAAGAGGTGTACCTAGATTACACCTCTTTCCACCCTGCCCCCTGTAAAAACGCCATCCCATGTTCCCAATTCCTTCGTCTTCACCACGTCTCTCCCAGGAGGACCAATTCCAATACCGAACAACCCAGATGACCTCCTTCTTCAAAGACCGCAATTTCCCCTCAGACATGGTTGACGATGCTCTTCACCGCACCTCCTCCACTTCCCGCTCCTCCGCCCTTGAACCCCATCCCCTTACTGCACCCGATGTGGCCTCCTATATATTGGGGAGACAGGCCGCCTACTTGCGGAACGTTTCAGAGAACACCTCTGGGACACCCGCACCAACCAACCCAACCGCCCAGTCGATGAACACTTTAACTCCCCCTCCCACTCCGCCAAGGACATGCAGATCCTTGGCCTCCTCCATCGCCAGACCATAGCAACATGACTCCTGGAGGAAGAGCGACTCATCTTCCGCCTAGGAACCCTCCAACCACAAGGAATGAAGGCAGATTTCTCCAGCTTCCTCATTTCCCCTCACCACCTTATCTCAGTCCCAACCCTCAGACTCAGCATCGCCTTCCTGACCTCTCCGCCCCCACCCCCTCTCCAGCCTATCACCCTCACCTTAACCTCCTTCCACCTATCGCATTCCCAACATCTCTCCTCCCTACCTTTTATCTTAGCCTGCTTGGCACACCCTCCTCATTCCTGAAGAAGGGTTTATGCCTGAAACATCGATTCTCCTTCTCCTTTGATGCTGCCTGACTTGCTGTGCTTTTCCAGCAACACATTTTTAAGCTCTGATCCCTAGCATCTGCCGTCCTCACTTTCTCCTAATGGGAAAGAAATACTTGGCTGATGGTGTTTGATGTAACAAATTGAGATCATGCACTTTAGTATGAAGAATGAAAATGTAGACTATTGTTTCGAGAGACTCCAAAAAGGTACATCAGAGGGAACGGAGTGTTCTGTGCATGTAACTCAAGTTTGCATGCTGGTGCAGCAAGTAATTAAGGCAAATGCAATTTTGGTTGTAATTGCTACAGGTTGTTACAACTGGTACAGGGTGCTAGTGAAACCCACACTAGAGGACTGTTTAGATTTAGTCAAGTATTTAAAGAAGGATATATCTGTGTTCGAGATTAACTCGGCTGACTCCTGAAACAAAAGGTTTGACTTGTGAATGATATTTAAATGGGTTAGGTTTTTATTCATTAGAGTTTAGAATGAGGGGTGACCAGACTGAAACTTATTTGACTCTGAGAGGGCTCGACAGGATAGATGTTAAGATGTTTCCATTAGAGAGGGAAGCCTCTAACTAGGGGACAAGGTTGCAGAATAAAACGACATTCATTTAAAACCTAGATTCAAAAGAATTTTTGCTGTCAGAATAATGAATGCTTTGACTTAACTGCTGCAGTGTTTGAATCTAAATCACAAAGTAATTAAAAAGGATGCAGATTATTTTTTGAAATATTGTGGAGTTGAAATAGCACATGAGCTGTAATTGTATTGAATGGTGGGACAAGCTGAAGGGCTCTAATGGCCTACCCTGTTGTGATTTCTTATGTTCTATGTGTCATCTGTGAACTTACAGGTCATATCTCCTACACATGTCTAGATCATACATTTATACTGCAAAGAGCAAAGGACACAGTACCAAACCCTATGTAGACCTCTGGACATAGGCTGGAAAGGCACATATCTCTATTTTCAAATTGTATTTATAATTACACAGCCTACTTCTTCATGCATATATTGCCACTTTGATCCTTAATCAACTCTACATTTTTCTTGATTATCCCTTCACCCCTAATATTCTTACAAAATGCCTTTGGATTTTTCTTTATTTCATTCCTGTCCACTATACACTCCCCAACCTCACGATTGAGGTCATGTTGCCAAGTAATATCCAACCCATCTTTTCTGAAAGGATTGAAGATGTTTAGAATCTGGAGCTTGCATTGAATGGTCGAGTTAAACATGTGGAGGAACCATTAAAAGTCAAGCTAGAAGGATATGTTAAGGTGAAATGAAACAGAGTAAAATGAGGTTTGTGTGGAACCAAGCATGGACCAATTGAGATGAATGACCTCTGAGCGGTTAAGATTTTAAGAATTGAAAATATAGTGCTGTGGCCATCTCTTGCTCCTAGTTTGATAGTTTGCAATGCAAAGAAATCAAGGTAATAACTACTTTATCTAAGGAGACAAAATCTAAAAGTGCCTAATGATTTTTGACATTTTAAAATAAAATCCACACTAGAGGGTACTCCAGCTCCACATTGATTACATCTTGTGACAGGGTTGAGCATTCAAAGGACGATTGATTTGTTCTTGAAATGCACTTGGAACATCAGCTATTGTATTTTCATTCAGATCCTGAAACAACTTCACATTTCAAATATCTTTTTTATTGGCTCAAATGAGTTGTCTTGTAAGTAATAAGGTGAAATGGTTACACAAAACGTAAATAATTTTCAGCAATGTGCCATTGTGAATTTACAAAGCAAATCAGGGATCAAAATCAGCAGCTACAGCCATAAGCTCCACAAAATGATAGGCAGCTTGCACACTGCCTTTGTTACAGACAGTTCAGAAATATCTTGGCCTAATATGTTATTAGACACTGAAACTATGTAGATGAAATAAGAATAATAGGAATTGTTTCAGTAGAGAAAAAATGGTTTATTAAGTCAGTTCATTTGTCTAAGGGAGTAGATAAATTGGCACGTAATGCTGCAGTCATATTCAATATAAACATGACCACATGGGTCAAAGACAGTCCTTCTTGAAGTAGCTGTTGGTTCTAAGCTTGAAAAGCAGACTACTTAACCACTGAAGCATCACAGCATAGCCAATGCTGCATGCCCTTGGTGTCTAGTTGCTGAAATTGCCAAAAACTGAGGCTAAAGCACCAGAGTGAATGTGAGAAAGTGAGTATTTTAAGGGAGAGTGAGAGAGAGAGTGAGTGTGTGTGTGTGTTTGTGCGCGCGCGTGCAAGTGAGACAGAATGGGTAAGTCATTGTGCATTATATTACCCCAACACCTGCTCACAAATTGCCTTCCTCAACCCCTGCAACTCCAAAGTCACTCCCAACAGCTTTCAAGCCTCCAAGTGGGGTTTGGGGAAGGAAGCACTGCGATAGATGCTCAGACATTGAGTATATTCAACACCGAGATTGATATTCCTTTGGAAAATTAAGGAACCAAGGAGATACATAGCCAGACAATTGAACTGATGTGAAACAGCAGGAATGATCTTTCAAATGGTAGAATAGAGGGCCAAATTGCCACCTCCTACCTCTTATGCTGTTAAATTGCCCAATGGTTGATTTCTGAATACCATAAAAGACTGAGTTCTGGATTCTGTAGCCTCTAAATGAAAACATTACAATCTTTTGATGAATATGAACATGACCACGTGGGGAACAATTCAGCCGTTGAAGTAGCTGTTGGTTCAAAGCATAGAAAGCAGGCTCCTTAACCAATGAAGCATCACAGCACAGCCATTGCCACGTGCTCCTGTCAGGAATCACTGAAAACTGATCTGAGACTAAAGCACCAGAGCGTGCTTGCAGTTCTGCTTGCGAATGAAGAAATGTACACCTTAAAATAAAGCCAACCATTTGATAAAAGAGACTGGAAGGAGAGTTGGTTTCAAGTTTTTACTTTCTGCAAAAGCATATGCTGCACAATAATTAACAACAGGCCCATCAATCGATTTTACCATGGCTTTTTTTTCGCATTCACTTCTTGGAATGTGGTTTCTTGGAAAACATTTTATTTTACAGCTGTTGCAACTATTTAAAAATTCTAATAAGTCTGACAATTATGCATTAGTTTAAAAAATAGTTTACAATATTTCAGCAAGATGCAATAAAGGGGTCAAATGGCATTTCCTTGCAACTGGCATCCTGATTTATTTTCACCCTTGTGGATTCTTCTCAGTGCCCCAAATGAAATTAAAACTGGCTTTGTAAAGGATTAAAAAAATATACACAGCATACATTCAGTACAATCACGGACATCAATGTACATTCATTTAATGTCCTACAGAACAAAACAGGTATGTTTTTCTATTGATACAAACTGTAGTCAGCAAAAGCAGATTTAGATTATGTAAACAATCAAGTTTCGTACTTTCGATCCTGATTTAACACCATTTATATCCCACTCACCTCCCCAAATGAATTCAAGGTGTTCTTGGCTGATAAACACTTGTCAATGTACAGACAACAAAGTACAGACATGCAAGAACTTCACAAAAAAAAATGGCAGAACCATGAGACGATCTGTCCTGGCAATTTAACACCAATCAGTCTTGTACAAATGTATCGGCAGAAAGAATGGGGCAGTTACGATCTGCAGCAACCCGTGCCTTTCATTTCCGAGTTCACATAATCGTGGAGCTTGAACTTGGGGTGGTTTGGGGATTTCATTGACCTGTGTTTCAGTTCTCTGTAACAAACAGTGCAGTCATAGTCATTCCTTTCCTAAAATGTGCAGCTGTGTTAGTTTATACTTATCCTGTGTCAAGGATTGGAGCAACACAATTAAGTGAGCTCACACTGACCTTATAATTTGGTTAACAAGATTCAGATCCTGTACAGTAATATTTAACAGGATGTGCAGCATCTGTGGAAAGTGAAATAAAGGTAATACTTCAGATCAAAACCTTTCATCAGAATTGTAAAGTGTTACCGATATTGAAGTTACATTGCTGAAGAAAGGTCATTAGCCTGTGTTCAGCAGCGGGGTGGGAACCCAAATTGTAGTATGAATATACAGGAGGTTGAAAGTAGTGAGGTCCGAAATAAGGTTTCAAGGTCGCAAGATGGCATCAGCAAGCAAGAAGGTGGTTTGAAGTGTGTCTACTTCAACGCCAGGAGCATTGAGAATAAGGCAGATGAACTTTCAGCATGTGTTGGGACCTGGGATTTCGGTGCTGAGGTAATTTTTGAGACATGGATAGAGCAGGGACTGGAATGGTTGTTGCAGGTTCTGGTATTTAGATGCTTCAGTAAGAACAGAGAAGATGGTAAAAGGGCAGGGGGAGGGGGGGAGCTGAGTGGCATTGTCAATCAAAGGCAGTATTACTATTACAGAAAGGACATTTGAGGACTCATCTACTGAGGTAGTTTGGGCTGAGGTTAGAAACAGGAAAGGAGAGGTCACTCTGTTGGGAGTTTTCTATAAGCCTCTGAATAGTTCGAGATATAGGAGGAAGGATAACAAAGATGATTCTTGATAGGAGTGAGTGACAGGGTAGTTGGTACGGGGTCTTTAACTTTCCAAATATTGACTGGGAATACTATAGTGCAAAAACTTTAGCTGGGTCAGTTTTTGACCGATGAGTGCAGGGAGGGTTTCCTATAACACAGCATATAGACAGGCCAACAAGGGGCGAAGTCGCATTGGATTTGATACTGGGGAATGAACCCAGCCAGGTATTAGATTTGGAGGTCAATGAGCACTTTGGTGATAGTGACCACAATTCAGTTATGTTTGATTTAGTGATGGAAAGGAATAGGTATATACCGCAGGGCAAGAGTTATAGCTGGGGGAAAGGCAATTACGATGAAATTTAGACAAAATTTGGGATGCATAAGATGGGGAAGGAAACTGCGGGGGATGGGCACAATTGAAATGTGGAGCTACTGCGGGTCCTTGATAAGTATGTACCTGTCAGGCAGGGAGGAAGTTATCGAGTGCAGGAGCTGTAGTTTACTAAGGAAGTTGAATCTCTTGTCAAGGGGAAGAAGGTTTATGTTAGGATGAGATGTGAAGGCTCAGGATGCTTGAGAGTTGCAGGTTATCCAGGAAAGATCTAAAGAAAGAGGTAAGAAGAACCATGAGGGGACATGAGAAATCATTGGCAGATAGGATTGAGGAAAACCCAAAAGCTTTCTACAGGTATATCAGGAATACAAGAATAACTAGAGTAAGATTGGGCCAATCAAAGATAGTAGTGGAAAGTTGTGCAGGGAGTCAGAGGAGATGGGGGAAGCTCCAAATGAATATTTTTCGTCAAATATTCACACTAGAAAAAGACAATGTTGTTGAGGAGAATATTGCGATACAGGCTACTAGACTAGATGGAATTGAGGTTCACAAGGAGGAGGTGTTAACAATTAGATTAGATTAGATTACTTACAGTGTGGAAACAGGCCCTTCGGCCCAACAAGTCCACACCAACCCGCCGAAGCGCAACCCACCCATACCCCTACATTTACCCCTTACCTAACACTACGGGCAATTTAGCATGGCCAATTCACCTGACCCGCACATCTTTGGATTGTGGGAGGAAACCGGAGCACCCGGAGGAAACCCACACAGGCACGGGGAGAATGTGCAAACTCCACACAGTCAGTCGCCTGAGTTGGGAATTGAACCCGGGTCTCAGGCGCTGTGAGGCAGCAGTGCTAACCACTGTGCCACCGTGCCGCCCACAATTCTGGAAAGTAGAAAAACGAGAAGTCCCCTGGGCCAGATGGGATTTATCCAAGGATTCTCTGGGAATCCAGAGAGGAGATTGCTGAGCCTTTGGCTTTGATCTTTATGTCGTCATTGTCTACAAGAATAATGCCAAAAGATTGGAGGAGAGCAAATGTTGTTCCCTTGTTCAAGAAGGGGAGAAGAGACAACCCTTGTAATTACATACCAGTTAGCCTTACTTGAGTTGTGGGTAAAGTGTTGAAAAAAGTTATAAGAGATAGGATTTATAATAAATAGAAATGAATAAGCTGATTAAGGATAGTCAACACGGTTTTGTGAAGGGTAGGTCGTGCCTCATAAACCATATTGAGTTCTTTGAGAAGGTGACCAAACAGGTGGATGAGGGTAAAGCGGTTGATGTGGTGTATATGGATTTCAGAAAGACGTTTGATAAGGTTCCCCACGGTAGGCTATTACAGAAAATATGGAGGCATGGGATTGAGGGTGATTTTGAGGTTTAGATCAGAAATTGGCTAGCTGAAGGAAATCAGAGGATGGTGGTTGATGGGAAATATTCATCCTGGAGTTCAGTTATTAGTGGTGTACTGCACTAATTGTTTTGGATCCACTGCTGTTTGTCATTTTCATAAATGACCTGGATGAGGGCATAGACGGATGGGTTAGTAAATTTGCAGATGACACTAAGGTCATTAGAGTTGTGGACAGTGCAGAAAGAATTTGCAGGTTACAGAGGGACATAGATAAGCCGCAGAGCTGGGCTGAGAGGTAGCAAATGGACTTTAATGCAGAAAAGTGTGAGGTGATTCATTTTGGAAGGAGTAGCAGGAATGGAGAGCACTGGGTTAATGGTACGGCTCTTGGTAGTGTCAATGAGCAGAGGGATTTTGGTGTCCAGGTACATAGATCCTTGGAAGTTGCCACCCAAGCTGACAGGGTTGTTAAGAAAGGACACAGTGTGTTAGCTTTTATTAGTAGAGGGATTGAGTTTCGGAACCATGAGGTCATGTTGCAGCTGTACAAAACTCTTGTGCAGCCATACTTGAGTATTGTGTACAGTTCTGGTCACTGCATTATACGAAAGATTTGGAAGCTTTGGAAAGGAGTTAGAAGAGAGTTACTAAAATGTTGCCTGGTGTGGAGGGAAGGTTGTATGAGGAAAGGCTGAGGGATTTGAGGCTGTTTTTGTTAGACAGAAGAAGGTTGAGAGATGACTTAATCAGAGGGTTAGATAGGATGGACAGTGAGAGCCTTTTTCCTCGGATGGTGATGGCTAGCATGAGGGGACATAGCTTCAAATTGAAGGGTGATGTCAGAGGTGGTTTCTTTACTCAGAGTAGTAAGGGTGTGGAACACACTGCCTGCAACAGTAATGGATTCACCGACTTTAAGTACATTTAAATTGTCATTGGGTAGACATATAGATGATAATGGAATAGTGTAGGTTAGATGGACTTCAGATTGATTTCACAGGTTGGCACAACATCGAGGGCCAAAGGGCCTGTACTGCTCTGTAATGTTCTATGTTTCTCCCTCCAGAAATGCTGGCTGACCGGCTGAGTATTTCCAGCATTCAATGTTTTTATTTCAGGTATTCATTATAGATACAATCTGGTGACCTTTTGCAAATTTTCATAACAAATTCTAGAGATATACTGTTTACCCTATCCCAGTAAAAGTAACTACGTCAATAGTTTATTACCGCTATCTGATGGCTACTGTAATGAACAATATAAATAATACCTACGAGGGAATTCTCACTTTTAGTTATAAATCATCAAACTTGATTCCTATGATAAAAGCATTCTTCCTGGTTTGAGCAGGAGTCATACTGGACTCAAAATGTTAATTCTGTCTTTCTCCACAGATACTACCAGACCTGCTGGGTTTCTCCAGCAATTTCTGTTTTTGTTTCAGATTTCCACCATCTGCAAATGGTTGCTTTGATTTGATTCCCTCATTGCCTGTAGCAATATATCATTCTGTTCTCAGGGTCATCAGACTCATTTTCAGGGACTATAACACGTGCCTTTTAAAACATGAGATAATTTCTGTCAAATATTAATTTTGCCATAAGATTGAGCAATGCTTTGATAAATATTGTTTGTCACTGAAGTTCGCCAATGCATTTGAAATTTTAAGATTGACCTTGCATAACTTACTTTGCAATAGCCATAAATGCCAGCTCAACATTTAGACCTGTTTTGGCACTTGTTTCCATAAAGGGCACTCCGTATTCCTAAAATAAAATAAAAGCTAATCAGTAGTATATAGGTACATCCATCTAAAACACAATCCACTAGGATTTTCATCCTGACTGCCAGGGCAGACATTTGGCCCAGTGAATCACACATATAATTTTTGAACCCTCCAAATTTCATCTTTTTGGTGCTACTTGGTTCACTCTGTACAATGCTGAAAGTATGTTGCATAAGCCCTTCTCATGCCCGAAACGTCGATTCTCCTGCTCCTTGGATCCTCCATGACCTGCTGTGCTTTTCCAGCAACTCATTTTCAGCTCTGATCTCCAGCATCTGCAGTCCTCACTTTCTCCTCACTCTGTACAATCACTACCAAGTAATGAGTTTAGGATAATTCCCATTTTCACTTAGAGTAGTTTTCCCATGATTGTAAACTTAGATTAAATGCTTTGTCTTATAATAGATGCTTTCTAATTTACTTCTTCAGACAGGTTATCTCACACCTATGGAGCAGATGGGCTTTGAACTCTATACCACAATAGCCCTTATATCGTCTTATGTTTGGCTTTCAGTCACATCCTAATTCACAAAAGTACAGATGGTGTAATAGGGAAACATAAAATCTGCTATTAAATCATCTGAAATTTGTTACACCTTTCATGAATGTTTTAGCAATGGACTGAAATTTTTGTTTTACTGCAATGAACTGTACCATGAAAACAGGTGAAATAACAAATGAAAAATTCCTGCAAGAGCAGATTAGTAACTTACTGTGCATCACTTCATCTCAGATTCACAGTTTAATGTCAACGTTACCAGTGACTTAAAAAGCAACATACCTTTGCTAATTTTTCTCCTGCCTCTTTCTTAACAGCCCTCTCTTGAGTTGCATCAGCCTTTAAAAGATAGAAAATGTAATAAATAAGTTCTATAGTCATAGCTGTAGTATGAATCTGGATTTCTCCTGCGCAGTATTGCGCATTTCCTTTCTAAGTGGCACAGTTCCCAATTGCTGAAGTCTAAACTTTCACTTACTGGAAAGATTGACGTTTTCTGATAAATACAGTTCCTGTACCTTTTTTCCCCCTGGAGAAGAGTAAAACAAGCACCATCTCATATTTGGCGTTTCTGAAGGGGGCCACGTGGTGTTTTTGATTTCTGCTGCAATTCATCATAATATCAATAGATGGCAGCAACTATCTACTGTACATTGCAAAAACACCAATTTAATAAAGTTAAGCCGAGAAATAATAAAAGTGTGCCACCCCTGCATTTAATTCATAAAAGTCTAAATGACTCTGAAGGGGACCAATGCATTTGCTCAAACTGCACCAGATCTGTGCCATACTCGCAACTGACCAGTGTGTCGGACTGGAACAGCAACGGGCCCATTGCAAAGTGAGACCTAATGCCTATTTCATGCGTCTCTCCCATACTCACAAGGTTATGTCCGAATCCCAAAGGTTGATGTTTCACCCTCTTCACATTGGACACATTCTGTTGACATCTTGGGTTCACTGGTTATAGCCTGATGGCACAGAGGACTATGGTCCTCTCACTCACCTCGCTTCTCCCAATGGTTCTTGCCCCTGGTCATGCACAAACCAAACCCAGGGACTGATATTCTGATATAAGTGATGCTTTTCGAGGCAAAACAAAAGCTGGCCCCCGATATAACAAGAGCAGTGCTAGCACTCACCTTGTTACCCAACAACATGATTACCACGTCTTGTGTTGCATATTCATGAATCTCTGTCAGCCAGGCCTATAAAGAACAAGGGAAGTGTTATAATAATGAGATATAAATCCCGAAAACCAAGGAATAAAACAGAGCTGAATGATATAGACAGCTGGATACTGTAACTTTCAGGCATAGGATGTTTCACTGCTGGTTACATTTGATTCTCCTTAGTAGTAAAAGTGGGACACACTAGGAATGGTTCAGTAGGTAACTTAAAACATCACTGAACAGCAGTACAAATGTCAGTTTCAGCCAGGGAGCAGGGATGGAGCCGAAAATATTCCCTGCTGCTGACAATCTATTTAGTTCCAGGAGTTATTTGTGATGCTAAACATTGGTGCTCAAAGAAGCCCACCAGCAGTATTTGCTTGGTGCAGCTGCTCAGGAGACTGGAGTCCATAGGCACAATGTCAGTTTTGTGAAACAGTGTTTGAAAGAGCCAGAATAATATTAATACCAAGAGGCAGGAGGACAGGGTCATGAGTCCAAAGTAACACAGTCTTGAGAGAGGAGACTGAGCCACCTGGGAGGTGAGCAGTCATCAAAGCCGTCTGAACTGTAGAAAGGTGAAGAAATTCAGAAGCAAGACCTTAAAAATTGAGACACTAATAATAAAAGGGGGAATAAGTTTTTTTTATGAGATTTGGTGACTCACAGTGACAGTAAATTCTGGGACGGCCGGTGAGGAATCCATGAGATCTGTTTGGACTGTATTTGCTATTTGATATGCAACAATTTGTCAATTAACCCACATCTACCTCATGATAATGCTGGAGTATATGGAGTTATATGTTGTTCAGATTAGTAGATTGTCTTACTTTTCCAATTTTGTGTTCAAAATTATTCAAAACAGGCTTTATTCTCATAGTATGTACCTGGGCTTTCAAAAAACTTTAAACTAAAACGTTATATTTCCTAACTGGAATGTAACATGAACTTAGTGCTCTCGTTTTGGATTGTAATACAAATTCTTTGGTCTTGTCTGGGATCATAACAGATGTTCTAATTCATAATGTATAAGACCTTAAGACATAGGAGTAGATGTACGCCATTTAGTCCTTTGAGTCTGTTCCACCATTAAATGAGATCATGGCTGATCTGATAACCCACAACACCACTTTCCTTTACCACAGGAAAAGACATGACCAACCCAAAGAAACCCAAACATATAAATTTTCAGCAGTGTTTTACCAGGAGGCCCACTGAAGATGTTACCTAGTTGGGTGACAAAACATCTGGAAATGAACCTTCAAGCTCAGCGAGCAAACCTACACCCAAAACCACTTTCATCAATTTTCCCCATCACCCTTGATTCCCTTACAGGTTAAAAATCTGTATTAGCCTTGAATACACTTAATACTCAGCCTCAACAGCCTTCTGTAATAAAGTCTTCTACAGATGTTTAACCCTCTGAAAGAAGAGATTCCTCCTCATCGGTCTCAAATCGCAAACCCCTTACACTGAGATTTTGCCTGCTGGTTCTGGATTCTCTGACAAGGGGAAACAAACATTCTGGATCTACCCTGTCAGGTCCCCCAGAATCTTGTTTGTTTAAATAAAATCACCTTTCATTCTTGTAAACTTTAATGAGTGCTGATCCAACCCACACAACCACATACGGCAGTCCCTCCATAACTGGTGATAATCTAGTGAACTTTCTCTGGACTGTCTCCAATGCCAATATATCTTTCCTTAGGTAAGTAATAAAAACTGTGGACAGTATTGTTGTGATATGATGATGAGTTTTAGCAACACCTCCCCACTTTTATATTCTATTCCCTTTGCAATAAAGGCCAACATTTCATTTGCCTTCCCTGTTACCTGCTGAACTTGGATGCCAACTTGTTGTGATTCATGGATAAGGACTCCCAAATCCTCTGTGCTACAGCTTTCTGCAGTCTTTCTCCATTTAAATAGTATTCAGCTCCACTAAATTTTTTGCCAAAGTGCATATCCTAACATTTTTCCACATTATATTCCATTTGTGAATTTGTGCCTATTTGCTTAGCCTGTCTACATCTATCTGCAGACTCTTTCTGTCATCCTCATCATTTGCTTTCCTATCTAATTTTGCGTCATCTGCAAATTTGGCTTTAGTGCATTCACTTTTCACATCCATGTCACTAATAAACATTGTAAATAATTGTGACCTCAATACTGATCCCTGTGAAACACCACCAGTTATGGGTTGCCATCTTGAAAATGCTCCTTCCCCTCTTACCCTAGCTATTCTATTTATTCTCAACTGACAACAATCAAAATTCAGAAGCTAAACTATGAAGGAAATGAGTCTGTAGTTACACTGGATAAAAATTGTTTAAAGGAATAGTAACAAGGAAAGCTGCCTCCTGAATTAATGGCTGGTAAAATGTGAAAATTACCTGCTGTGCTTTGACCAGCAACACATTTGCAGCTGTGATCTCCAGCATCTGCAGACCTCATTTTTTACTCGAAAATTTGAGGGAACATAGAATCACTTAATCACTGGATTGAGTCCATTGCCTGGATATGCCAATGGGTACTGCTACCCTAATATAACTAAATTCCCAGCCTGGTTCCTATGACAGACACTGAATCTGCTTTCATCTTTTAAGCAAGTTACTCAGTTTAAGATCAAGGTCCTCTTTATATTTCTTTGACTCATCCTGTTGTGTTGTTATGAATAAGTCTTTGGAGAAGTCTTTATATGGAAGCAAAAACAATTGGTTTGAAAATCATCTCACTTTGACAAAATATGGGACACATGTCTGATTCAGAATGACATTCATCATTCATTTTCACTGTCCCGCTAGTTAATTTCTAGCTGGCAGATGGTGGAGTAAAACATCACCATGAGTCTCTTAATAAATAGACAATGCTCAATACATTCTCAGTAGTGATCAACAATAACATTGAGACAAGTTGATTGCTGCATTTAGACTACACAGTGGGTCCATTAGAGTCATAGAGGGCTACAGGACAGAGAATAGGCCTTCAACCCATCGAGTCTGTGCAAATCAAAATGAGACATCTAGCTATGTTAATCCCATTTTGTAGTACTTGGCATTGCAAGTTTTCATCTAAATACTTCTTAAATGTTATGAGTGTTTCTGCCACCACCATCTTTAAAATTAGAATCCCTACTGTGTGGAAACAGTCCCTTCAGCCCACACTGACCTTCCGAAGAGTACCCCATCCAGACTCATTCCCCTACATTTTACCCCGACACATGCACCCCGAACACAATGGGCAATTTAGCCTGGCCAATTCCTCCTAACCTGCACATCTTTGGATTATGGGATGATACCGGAGCACCTGGAGGAAACCCACACAAAGACGCAGAGAATGTGCAAACTCCACACTGACAGTCGTCAGAGGCTGGAATTGAACGCAGGTCCTTGGTGCTGTGACGCACCACTGTGCCACCACTTTACAGGCAATGAGTTCCAGATTCTCATCACCCTCTGGTTAAGACATTTTTAGTCACATCCCTTCCTGCCCCTTTGCTTAAATCAATTACCCCAGTCATTACTCCCATTACCAGGGGGAGAAGCTTCTCTGTCAATCCTGTCAATGCCCATCATTATTTTATTACATAATTTGCCCCGGTTTATACTTCTTCCATCAGTCTGGATTGAATTTGCAATAGGATCCAGCAGTGATGATCCTATTTAAACTCCCCTTTTGAACAATCCTTCAACCATAGTCTGTGTGAGGCAAAAGTGAGGACCGCAGATGCTGGAGATTAGAGCCCTTCCTGATGAAGGCGTTTTGCCCGAAACGTCGATTCCCTTGCTCTTCAGATGCTGCCTGACCTGCTGTGTTTTTTCAGCACCACACTCTCAACTGTAGTCTGTGTGAGGTGATGCAAAGAGGTCAATTGAGCTGTGGATTGTTCCAAAGATGTCCATCATGAATTCCGTGAAAATAAATTACAAGTTAAATTAACAGAATGATTTCCATAGGCTATAAAATGATCAGTCAACCACTGCAGATCGATTATAAATGATGAGCCTTCAAATGAGCACATTACAAACATTCATAATGAAGCAATTAGGCACATATTAAGCAATTATTACAACAGGAATGTAATCAATTATTTCTGAGATTGGTGAGAAAAGAAGCCTACATGTTCTTCATGGTCTTCAGTCATAATTTGCCATGCTTGAGTGTGTTCATTTAGAGCTAAATTTCTACTGAACAATCTCCAAAGTTAACCTTGGTTTACTTTGGCTTCAAGTGAATGCAAAGTACTAGGAAAATCACTCAGGTCAAATTCTATCCATTGACTCTCACTTATTTGATTCAAAAGCCTCACTTCTGGCAGGAGTACAGCATCTAAAGTACCTCTCTCAAAATCCACCCACTTTTTAAAATTCACTCATGGGACATGGGTGCCACTGGCTTGGCCAGGATTTCTTGCCCACCCCTAGTTGCCCTTGACAAGGTGGTGGTGAGGTGCCTTCTTGAACTGCTGCAGTCCACCACTGTGGGTCAAGCCCTAATGCTATTAAGGAGAAAATCCCAGGATTTTGATCCAGCGACGGTCAAGGAATGGTGATGTATTTCCAAGTCAAGATGGTGAGTGGCTTGGAATGGAATGTGCAAGTGTTGGTGTTCCAATTATCTGCTGCCCTTGTCCTTTTAATTTGAATTGGTCATGGGTTTGGAAGGTACTGTCTAAGTATCTTTGGTGAATTTCTGCAGTGCATCTTGTAGATAGTACACACTGCTGCTACTAAGCACTAATGGTTGAGGGAGTGGATGCTTGTGGATATAGTGCCAATCAAGTGGACTACTTTGTCCTGGATGGTCTCAAGCTTCTTGAGTGTTGTTGGAGTTGCACCCAGCCAGGCAAGTGGAGAGTATTTCATCACACTCCTGAGTGGTGCCATGTATATGGTGAACAGACTTTGAGGAGTCAGGAGATGAGTTACTCACCACAATATTCCTACTCTCTGACCTGCCCTTCTAGCTACTGTATTTATATGGTGAGTCCAGTTGAGTTTCTTGTCAATGGCAACCCCAAGGATGATGAGGTATTCAATGATGGGAATGTCTTTGAATGTCATGGGGGCATAGGTTAGATTGTCCCTTATTAGCAATGGGCATTGACTGGCATTTGTGTGGCTTCAATGCTTTTTGTCACTTGGCAGCCTTAGCCTGGATATTTGTCCAGGTCTTGTTGCATTTGAACATAGATCGATTCACTATCTGATGAGTCATGAATGGTGTGAACATTGTGAGATCATCAGTGAACATCTCCACTTCTGACCTTATAATGAAGGAAAGTTCATTGATGAAGCAGCTGAAGATGATTGGGCCAAGGACACTGCCCTGAGGAAATCCTGCAGAGATGTATTGGATCTGAGATGACTGACTCCCAACAACCACAGCAATCTTCGGATGTGACAGGTATGACTCTGACCAGCAGAGAGTTTCCTCCTCATATCTACAGATTCCAGTTTTGCTTGGGTCCCTTGAAGCAACACTCATCAAATGTGGCCTTGATGTCCAGGACTGTGACTCTCACCTTACCTCTGGAATTCAGTTCTTTGTCCATGTTTAAACCAAGGCTGTAATGAGGTCCAGAACCAAGTGCCTTTGGAGGAACTCAAACTGGGTATCACTGAGCAGATTATTGCTCTGCAGGTGCTGTTTGATAGCACTGTTAATGACACTTTCCATCACTTTACAGATGAATGAGAATAGACTGATGGGTCGGTAACTAGCCAGGTTGGTTTTGTCCAGCTTCCTGTACAAGACATATTGGACAATTTTCCACATTGTTGAGTGGATGCCAATGTTGTAACTGTACTGGACAGCTTGTCTGGGAGACCGACAAGTTCTGGAGCACGTCTTCAGTACTATTGTCAGAATGTTGCCAGGCCCGTAGCCTTTGCACTATCCAGTGCCTCTAACTGTTTCTTGATATCATGTAGAAAGAATCAAATTGGCTGAAGACTAGTATCTGTGGCTCAGTTGATATCATGCTCATTTCTGATCACCAGGTCACACCTCAGGCCCTTGAGCACAAAGTCAGATCTGATGCTGCAGTGAAGTACTGAGGGAATGTTGCACTGTTAAAAGTATTGTTTTCAAATCAGATAGTAAAACAAGGCATTGGTTGCCTGGTTGGGTGGAAATAAGAAGTCACAAAGTGTTTCAAAGAAAAGCAAGTGCTCCGGCCAATATTTGTCCTTCTATTAAAGTCAGAAAAAATAGATTAGCAAATGCTAAGATCCCAGCTGATGATGCTCCTGGACAAGTCAGGTTACAAAATGAAATCTGGCTTGATGGATCCTATTTTTGATTTTTGCTTTACCCTGCCATGAAAGCCATTAAGTTGCAGATTTGGTTTAAACAATAAAGCAGAAGCTTATCACATAAAAGATAGAAACAGAAGGTGAAATGATGCAAGCTGTCTAGTTAAAACACTTATAGACAGATTTCAACAAAATCCCATCTATTCCCCACTCCCAAAACAATACAGCCAACCAAAATATAGAGAAAAATGTCCTTCCATATCAAAGCTGTAGGTTATTTACAAGTTCTTTTCAGTTTTGGTTCTGTGAGCTGCAAAGCATTTTTTTTAATTGCACAACTGCAATCTTAGAATTTCTCAACTTTGATCAAACAATGTGGATTTCTAAAGAAATGCTCAAGGTCTGCAAGTTTTCACAAACTAAAACTTACACTGAGATAAGTTATTTCATTAATGTTTTCGAACAAGCTTCTTTTTCTAGGACAATCTGTCCTTTCATCTGACTCTTGTCAGGTCGCCTTCAAACTGAATTAGAAGCTTTTCACTAAATTTAAAAGAAAAACTTTTTCAATCTAGCTTCTGCCATGCAAATAGCTTTCAGAAATGTTTCTCCTGTTGTAAACCTCCAGTACAAACAAGCTTCCATTAGTTCTGTCATAAACCTTCAGTCATCTGCTCATTGACACTTACATGTTTAAAACGATGGTTCTGAAAAAATTGACCTAACTAATTATTAAACCCCATCACATAAAAAGACCGTGAGTTTAAAATCCAAACTCCAAAGAAATGATATGGATAGGCTACAGATGTTGTTCGTGGGAGTTTGTGGAGTGTAATTTGCCTACTGCAGTACCTATATTACAAAGTACTTCAAAAGGTACCTCATTGCTGTAAAGCATTTTGAGATGTTCAATGATCAACTAAAGCACTTTATAAATGTCAGTCTTTCCTTTTATGTCTCTGTCAGGTCTGCCCCTGCCAGAAACTTGAGTTGATACATCTGAGGGGTGGAATTTGACAAACATTTGGGTGTTCGATTGACACTAATTTCTGGATGTAAGGTCTTCACTGCTTTTAGGCATCCCTGGAAGCTGCCTGACAACATTAATGAATTGAAATATGCAACTTTAGGTACAGGGCATGTGTTTTAATGCAATATTTTGATGTAAATCAGCATTCAGATTAATCACACAACATTTTAAAAAATGGAAGTTGTAATTTCATAATTTGGGATGCGTTGTTGGCACTCGGTTGAATGCCAAGCCAAGAATGTTTCAGTCACAGGGATGCCTTTGTAAAGGTTATAAATTCAGCATTTTACATTTCTACTAAGCGTTTCTGCACTCTATACAGCATGGAGTAAGGATCGGGAGTGTGGTGGAATACGTGTTGTTTTCTTGGATGAATGCAGCTCCAACCACTCTTCAGAAACCCAACACCATTTACAAGAAGAACAGTCAATTATTGCAAATGCTGGAGAACTGAAATAGATAAAAAAAAAACACTGGAGAAACTCAACAGGTCTGACAGCTTCTTTGGAGAGAGAACAGTTTTTTAAAATTCATTTGTGGAATGCGGGCATCACTGACTGACAAGCATTTATTGCCCATCCCTAGTTGCCCTTGAGAAGATGATGATGCGCTGCCTTCTTTTATTGCTGCAGTCCACCTGCTGTGGGTTGACTCACAATGCCATGGGGGAGGGAATTGTGGCATTTTGACCCAGCGACAGTGAAGGAATGGCAATATATGTTCAAGTCAGGATGGCGTGTGGTTTGGAGCGGATCTTGTAGGTGGTGGTGTTCCTGTGCATCTGCTGCCCCTTGTCTTTCTCCATGGAGGTGGTTATAGGTTTGGAAGGTGCTGTCAGAGGATCTTTAGTGAGGATTTCAAGTCCAACTGGGGTAAAGCTTGTTCCGACCATCCATTCATTCCATGACTGCACACATTGGCTGCAGGCACATAAGGTGCACGATAGATTGTAGCAGATGGCAAGACTCCCAAACCCATGACCTCCACCACTTTGAGGGGCAAAAGCAGCATATACATGAGAACACAAACATTTCCTGCTCAGACACAATCCTGATTTGGGTGTGTGTCACTTATTCCCTCATTGTGACTGGGTCTAAATCCTGGAACACCATTCCTGACAGCATTATCAAATGACCAGACAGACTGCAGCAGTTTAAAAAGGCAGCTGGTCACCACCTTCTTAAGGGGAACTAGGCATCGACAATAAATATTGGCCTTGCCTGCAATGTCTCTATCTCAAGACATTTTAAGAAAAAGGAGTCTGCTCCGTTGCCTGATAAATTGAAGAATGATCACACGCTGATGGTACATGATTTGACTATTTAATGATTCCTTTTTATTTGTCTTAATCTTTAATGCAACATGTGTTACACTCTAATTTATGGCAAATCCTGGCAACTTATTTTCTTCACCTGACACTCACTCAATTGCACTATCGACTGAGACTCCCTCGATTGCAATCAGGATGAGGAATCTTTGATTGCACGCTCTTCACAATTCCCAAAATCCGGAAACTAGCTATAGCAGCTTCACAATCATCTAAGTCAGCAGGGGCTGAGGAACAAGTATGGGGTCTATCTAACCTTTATGACACATCGGTCTACCAGTCTTTGCATTTATCAAATTATACGCTGCATTGCCTTGTATGAAATATGTATTAATTTAATCCTTTCTTTATTTCCTCAATCTCTTTCTTTGCACCAAGACATTAACCATTAGTTAACTTTAGTAGGCATCATTCTTCAAGGATCTATTATGCAGTGCTGTAAAACTATTCTTAAAAATGCATCATTTATGTCATCAGTGCCTTTCAGCCTTTTACAGATCCTGGACAATTTTCCTTCTCAATCTTCTCCTTGCTCATAAAAACATGTCATTTGTCAGAATAATCTCTCCTCGCTGCATCACAGCAGTGACTACAAAAAGTGCTTCATGAACAGAGAAGCACTTGAGAATGTCCTGTAGGTCACCATATGCATGCAAGTCTTTCTTGTTTTTTAATACTTCAGAATTAGCCTTGCATCTCTTTTCGAAAGCTTCTCAAATGAATCAATGTCCTTTGGAAGATAAAGTGCCCAGATCTGTGGGCAGAAGCTGAATGCATTCACATTAATGCTATGCAATGCAATTAATAACTTGTTCAACTTGTAATAAATGCCCTTGAGATTCACTCCATGGATTGATTTGCTTTGTGAACAGCTTCATTTCAACTGACTTCTGTTGATGAATAACCAGTAATAACACACAAGTCTTTTCCGTTTCCTTATTCTTTATCACTTAGGCGCATGGATAGAGTGAATAGTCAAGGTTTTTTCCCCAGGGTAAGAGAATGCAAAACCAGGCAGCATTGGTTTAAGGCAAGAGGGCAAAGATTTAAAAGGAACTAAGGGGCAATATTGTCACACAGAAGGTGGTGTGCGTATGGAATGAGCTGCCAGAGGAGGTGGTGGAGACTAGTGCAATTACAGCATTTAAAAGGCATCTGGATGGGGACATGAATAGAATGGATTTACAGGTTTAAGGGCCAAATGCTGGCAAATGGGACTAGATTAATTTAAGATATCTGGTCAGCATGAGCAAGTTAGGCCGAAGGGGTTGTTTCTGTGCTGTACATCTCTATGACTCTGTGAATGGCCACTATCTTCCTGCTGACTCACCTCTGTGTTTGATTCAACTTTCTGCCTATCTGTACAGGATATATGATAATTGGGAAGAGTTCTTAAGGGAATAACTGGCATTCCATGAACCTGAGGCAGCATTTTACGATATGAACCCAAGAAATAAGGGCTGGATGGGCAGCTTTGTTCCTGAGCCTGCTTCAATAAGATTATAGCTGATCTACTAGAGTAACTCCATCTTGTACTGTGCCCATATCACTTAAGGGGCTTCAGGATGATAGAGCCGGGTGACGCGGGGTTCCGGGGGTATTCCTGATGAAGGGCTTATACCCAAAATGTCAACTCTCCTGCTCCTCAGATGCTGCCTGACCAACTGTGCTTTTCCAGCGTCATGCTGTTTGACCTCCATATCACGTAAATCCACTAGTATCCAAACATCAAACATCTGGGTTCCCAAGCACTGAACAGCCAGAGCTCTCTCAGGTACAGAAATGCAAAGTTCTGGAGTGAATACAATACCATAAAAATCAGAGAGAAATTGGTTCACTAAATATCTTGTATAACTGCTGAAACTACAGCCCCAATGTCATCAAACCCAAACAGGCAGGGTGGGAGGAGGGAGGGAAGGCAGAACATCTAAAATAATGTGCAGCACATATTCTCCCCCAGTCTGGCTGCTTACCTCTTGTGGCACAGTGATAGTGTCCCTACCCCTGGAACAGGAGACCAGATTCCAGTCCCACCTGCTTCAGAGGTGTGTAATAATATCCCTGAACAAGTTGATTAGGAGAATAGTTTAACTTGTCCTTCTGACACACACAGGTTGGAAATGGAGTTCTCTTCGAAATATTTTAAGTCTGATTATTCACTATTCAAAACGTGTTTTTACTTTGAGGATGAGCCCATTCTGAGCAGTATTAGCAAAACTCCACAAAGAACAGAAATTGCTGGAGAAACTCAGCTAGTCTGGCAACATCTGTGAAGAGAAAACAGTGTTAATGTTTCAAGTCCAGTGACCCTTCTTCAGAAGTGTTCAAACTTAAAAAGGGTCACCGCACTTGAACACTAACGTTGTTTTCTCCTCGTGGATGCTACCAGGCCTGCTGAGTTTCACCAGCAATTTCTCTTTTCATTTGTTTCAGAGCTTCAGCATCTGCAGTTCTTTTTATTTTAGTAAAACCTCTCTCAAATTAACCTGATTGTGACTATGCAAAGAATTTTAGTGGTAAATTGTATTGTAACTGAACCAGTCCAAAATTTCCAAGAGCAATGATACAACGGTGTTTGTCTTCTTTTATTCATTCAGAGCATCTGGGCATCATTGGCTAGGCCAGCGTTTATTGCCCATCCCTAATTGCCAAGAGGGCAAATTAAGAGTCAAGCACATTGATGTGTGTCTCGAGTCACGTGTAGGCCAGACCAGATAAGGATGACAGATTCCTTTCCTAAAGTGAACCAGATGGGTTTTACCAACAAATAAGAATGGTTTTATGGCATCATTAGACTCTTATAGTCATAGAGTCACAAAGATGTACAGCATGGAAACAGACCATTCGGTCCAACTCGTCCATGCCGACTAGATATCCCAACCCAATCTAGTCCTACCTGCCAGTACCTGGCCCATATTCCTCAGTACCCTTCCTATTCATATACCCATCCTGATGCCTTTTAAGTTTTGCAATTGTACCAGCCTCCACCACTTCCTCTGGCAGCTCAGTCCACACACGTACCACCCTCTGTGTGAAAACATTGCCCCTTAGGTCCCTTTTATATCTTTCCCCTCTCACCCTAATCCTATGCCCTCTAGGTCTGAACTCCCCCACCCCAGGGAAAAGACTTTGTCTATTTATCCTATCTGTGCCCATCATGATTTTACAAACCTCTATAAGGTCACCCCTCAGCCTCCGATGCTCCAGGGAAAACAGCCCTAGCCTATTCAACCTCTCCCTATAGCTCAAATCCTCCAACCCTGGCAGCGTTCTTGTAAATCTTTTCTGAACCCTTTCAAGATTCACAACATCTTTCCGATAGGAAGGAGACCAGAATTGCTTGCAATATTCCTACAGTGGCCTAACCAATGTCCTGTACAGATGCAACATGATCACCCAACTCCCGTATTCAATATCAGAAGCCTTCTTCACTATCTACCAGCAACACTCCCTAGGACCTTACCATTAAGTGTATAAGTCCTGCTAAGATTTGCTTTCCCAAAATGCAGCACCTCGCATTTATCTGAATTAAACTCCATCTGCCATTTCTCAGCCCATTGATCAAGATCCTGTTGTAATCTGAGATAACCTTCTTCACTATCCACTACACCTCCAATTTTGGTGTCATCTGCAAACTTACTAACTATACATCTCATGCTCACACCCAAATCATTTATATAAATGATGAAAAGTAGTGGACCCAGCACTGTTCCTTGTGGCACTCCACTGGTCACAGGCCTCCAGTCTGAAAAACAACCCGCCACCACCACGCTCTGTCTTATAACTTTGAGCCAATTCTGTATCCAAATGGCTAGTTCTCCCTGTATTCCATGAGATCTAACCTTGTTAATCAGTCTCCCATGGGAAACCTTGTCAAATGCCTTACTGAAGTCCATATAGATCACATCTACCACTCTGCCCTCATCAATCCTCTTTGTTACTTCTTCAAAAAACTCAATCAAGTTTGTGAGACAAATCTCCCATGCCCAAAACCATGTTCACTATCCCTAATCAGTCCTTGCCTTTCCAAATACATGCACATCCATTCCTTCAAGATTCCCTCCAACAACTTGCCCAACCAATGTCAGGCTCACTGGTCTTGTCCTTACCATCATTCTTAAATATTGGCACCACATTAGCCAATCTCCAGTCTTCTAGCACCTCACCTGTGACTATCGATGATACAAATATTTCAGTAAGAGGCCCAGGAATCACTTGCCTAGCTTCCCGCAGAGTTCTAGAGGACACCTGATCAGGTCCTGGGGATTTATCTACCTTTATGCATTTCAAGAAATCTACTTTCTCCTCTGTAATATGAACATTTTTCAAGATGTCACCATCTATTTCCCTACATTCTATATATTCCATGTCTTTTTCCACAGTAAATACTGATGCAAAATACTCATTTAGTATCTCCCCCATCTCCTGCATTTCATACAAAGGCTGCCTTGTTGATCTTTGAGGGGCCCTATTCTCTCCCTAGTTACCATTTTGTCCTTAATGTATTCGTAAGAACCCTTTGGATTCTCCTTAACTCTATTTGCTAAAGTTAATTTCAGATTTTCACTGGATTCAAAATTCACCATCTGCCACTGCAGGATTTGAAACCAGGACATTATCTGGGTTGATTTCCTTCCCAAAAGGGCATTAGTTGAGCATTTTGTCTTTTTGTGACAGCTTTGTCATGATGGCTATCACTGCTGACATTTTTTTTTAACTCTGGCCTTAGCATTTAAATCTAAAGTCCATTAATAGGATGTGAACCTATATCTTCAGAACATTAATGTGGCTCTCTGGATTACCAGTCTAGTGACATACCACTGCACCACCATCGCTGCAGCCCCATGCTTCAATAACTATTGGGTGTAGATAAAAAAAATCTGGAAAACAAAGATTTGCATTGTTTTTCACGGCCTCAGGGCATCTCACATTCCTTTCCAGCCACTGAATTAGTGATGAAGTGTACTTCTCCTGGTAGTGTAAGAAACATTTCTAGCCAATCTGTGCACAGCAAGTCTCAAACAGCCGTGGGGGAAATGACCAGATAAACTTTCTTTAGTAATGTAAGTTGAGGGATATAAATTGGTCAGTACAATGGTATGAACAACTTTACTCTTCTTTATAGTGAGGCTATGGGGTCTGTGATGTCCTGAGAGGGGAGGAAGTACCTCATTTTAATGTCTGATCATCCAAAACAGCCCCACTGTCTCAGCACTATACAAGGCATGGGGTAAATAACGCATTCTACTTTCTGAAGTGGGATTTCAACTCACAATCTACTGAGTCATACATGAGAGTGCCACTCTCTGGTAATGGATGTTAATCGACCGCAGTTAACTTAAATCCTTGTCATTTGTTCAACTCCATTACACTTCACCAGTGACAAATTCATGTAGTAACATCTGTTGTCATTGCTCACTTTTCAAATATCGAAAATTCAAGGAAAACGTCTTAGAAAGCATTCGCCTATCAGTCAAGCAGAAAAATTGAACTTTAATTAGCACAAAATGGAACATATTCATGACCAGTTCTGCAGCTCTGGTTTACTGAGCTCTATGATCTCTGAGTGAGAAGGTTATTCCAGCAACGTGAGAACATAATCATACCTCACATTGCTGCGGGAGTGCTACCTCTCGGGTGAGATGTTAAAACAAAGCAATGACTGCTTTCTCAGGTGGTCAGATAAGATTCAGTGGCATTGTTTCAAAGCAGCTCAAGGGAGCTATGCCAGTGAGCTGGTCAATTTCTATCCTCCAGTCAAAGGACACTTTTCACAGACACCCCAAGGCACTGGAGCAGTCCCACCAAACGCTGCCTGCACAAGATTCTGTGAAAGTGCTGGGACGAAAGATGCACCAACACCAGTGTCCTCGACCAGGCCATCATCCCCAGCATCGAGGCACCGGCCACCCTTAATTGGCTGCGATGGGCTGGGCTGAACAACACGAGGACTCCCCAAACAGGTGCTCCATTCCCAGCTTCGAAACGGCAGGCAAGCCCCAGGTGGGACAGAGGAAACGCTTCGGGGATACCGTCAAGGCCTCACTGGCAAAGTGCAGCATTCCCACAGACACCTGAGAATCACTGGCCCACAGCCATCCAAAGTGAAGGAGGAGCATCCGGGAAGGCATTGAGCACCTTGGAAGCGGTAAAAGCGGAAAACAGCCCACTGCCACGGCAATACCCCACCTGTGACCACCTTTTGCCCCAAGTGTAACAGAGCCTGTGCAAGCCACATCAGTCTGTACAATCACGTACAGACTCACCCTGAGAGTGGAAGAGAGTCATCCTCGTTGGTGAGGGACCGCCGGTGATGATGATGATTTATCCTCCAGTCAACACCCAAAAACAGGTCATGGTCACATTGCTGTTTTGGGAACATCCTGTCCACAAATTGACTGCTGTATTTCCATGTCATAGCAATGACTAATTTCAAAATATTTCACTGACTGTAAAGAACTTAGGGTATCTCGTGGCTACAGGGTAAGCTATACAATTGCAAATCTTTCTTTTATTGCAATTTCAGAGATCAGCATTTGTTTACTGTTAGAATTTCTGAACAGAACACCAGACACTTCAGAGACAAATAAACCTTGCACTCGTTCCAAAATGTATCGAAATCCTTTGTACTTCTACAAAATTGGGTCCCGAGTTTTGCAACAGTAGTTGAATTTACAACAAAAGCTGCTGTCATGTCCACTAAATCCTACTCAATAGTCTTAGCATTCTTTGAAATGTTTTCTGCAATACTGATGCACGAAGGTGATAGAACCATTGAAGGAGATAGAGGCATTCTTACAATAATTGTGTAGCTATTTTCTCATCAACCAGTTCAGCTGTGTTATTATCCACCTCTGGAGCACATGAGATATGAACCCATACTTCTGGCTCAGAGATGGGGACACTACAGCATGAACCCTGTAATAATTGTACAGTCATCTGCACACTGATGAACCTGATTGATTAGTGAATAGAAGCTGAACTTCCCGCTTAAGTAGATAGGAATTATTAAAGACTTGTGTTTGATGTGCATACAGCCTGATGGTGCAATGGTAGTGTCCTTATCTCTAAGTCAAAAGATCTGAGTTCCAACCCCACCCGCATAACATGGCTGAATTGATTGGATTAAAATATCGAGCTCTTGTGCTGCCATGGTAATGTCCACTCTGGAAAAACTCTGGACTAGAAGGCATGGGTTCAAGTGTCACCTGAATCAGAGGTGTGTAATAACATCTCTGAACAGGTTGGTTAGAAAATATCTACAGCCTGTATTCTTAATGTAGAGGTGATGAATATGAAATATGTCAAAGCTCTTTATATAGTTTGGATTCCTAGCAACTATGCTTCACAATCTTCCCAATCTTGGGCTAGAAAGCCCAGTTTCAAATCCCACCTGCCATTCATTCCTGAACAGAAACTCCCAAGGTCATGCTAATCTGTTTAAATAATGAAGCTGAAAGCTGCTACAATAGATTACAATTACAATTAAAATTACAATCTATTACAAACCACCTTACTCCTTGTTTTTGTAATTGTCTGAGGGGATCCGTGAAGATTCCTTGCTGCCTTAGATTAATTTATTCATTGTAAAAAATGGAATGGCCCTAATGGGTCACTGCTGAACCTGTCTGGTCACCTGGTACAAAAATAGAGGCTTGAACAAAAAGTTACCTTCACACAATTGATTGAGGAGGCAATGGTTTGCACATTTCCTCTTTACATTGTGGGTGGTAACAGAAATTGTAGATTTGTATAACATTTCGCAAATCCATCAATTTGCCGAAAATATTGACAAGACTTTGTTTAAATGGCTGAGTTTAAGGGTTCATTTTGTTTCTCTTTGCTGAGGCAGCAAATTGACCAACTCTAGTCTTTCCACTTCTTCAGAGAAGGTCCCTGTCAAGACAGCATCCAACTGTGATTGGCGATTTCACAAGTTACTATGGAGATTGCTCTACCTCTCCATTCTGTTGCCCCATCAACACACAAACACACAGTGGAAGGGTACATTTGTGCTCTCACAGGTTCTAAACAATAATCTTAACATCATTATCATCCTGGTATTAATCCAAAATGAAGTAATCACATGATTTCACCAAAAGCAGTAAGAAAAAAATGAAATGGAGATAAGGCAGGAAGCGGATACTGATTAGGAATGATCAGCCATGATCATGTTGAATAGCGGTGCAGGCTCGAAGGGCTGAATGGCCTACTCCTGCACCTATTGTCTATTGAAAGTGCGAAGTCACAATAGGACCAAAAAAACCTTCAGCCACGGCTCAGTGGATAGCACTCTTACCCATGGGTTGAAAGTTGTAGGTCAAATCCCATTCCAGGACTTGAGCCCCTCACACAAAAAAAAATCAAAGCTAACTACTTGATGGCCAGATGTGTTATCTTTGACCATCGTTTGGGCCACTCCTTTTCAACTGTAAAACTGCTTGACTTCAACCTTGCCTCAGCTCATCAGTTTCTGAAACCTTTATTTGTGCCTTTGTTACCATTAGACTTAATTATTCCAATGCATCTCTGGTTTATGTCCCAAAATTTGCTTAATGTAAACTAAGGGCATCCAAAGCTTTGCTGCCCATCTACATTTGAATCAAGTCCCTTTCCCCAATACCTCTGTGTTTGCTAAACTTCATTGGCTCCCAGCTTGTCTTCATTTCAAAATCTTCATCCTGGTATTCAAATCTTTCCATGGACTTACCTCTTCCTATCTTCAGATCTGTAACCCTATGAGGTATCTGTGCTCCTCTATTTTTGATCTTTTGTGCATCCCTGATTTTAATTACTCCACCATTGATGACCAAGCCTGTAGTTATCCAAGACCTAGGTTCTGGAATTCTGCCCCTTCACCTCTCTACCATGCTTCCTTGTTTGTGACACGCCTTAAGATCTAGTTCTTTGACCAAGCTTGTTGCCATCTGACCTAATGTGTCCTTATGTAACTCGAGGCCATATTCTGTCTTACACATAAAGCATCTTGAACCTTTTGTTTGTGCTGAAGGTGTTCTACAAGCATGAGTTGTTGTTGCCTTTTGAATAAGGCCCAGGGCTCCATCTGGCCTGGCAGCTGGACATAAAGGATCCCATGAAATTATGAAAGGGGCATTTTCTCTGCTGACCTATTTGCTCATCAAGAAATAGTCTCAATGTAGATAATTATCTCATTGCTGCGTATGGAACCTCACTGCACGTGGCTGGGCCACTGCATTACAACAATGACTACTTCTCAAAAGTACTTCATCAGCTTTGAATGTCTACGAGGTCTGGCAAATTATACAAGGTCTTATTTTTGAACAAGCCTTTCTCTTTGTTCATTTTGGGAAATTCTTCTCTGGTGATTCAAAAATTTGGTTGTCTATGCTTTCTTAAGGATAACCAGGGCCCACACAGCCAGAGGGATAGATCTTGTCACCGTAGTAATGGCAGTGGACTAATAACCCAGAGGCCTAGGCTCATGCTTTGGGCATTTGTCTTCAAATGAAAACTGGTATAACTTAAACTCAACAAGTAAATTGGAATCTGATGCTGGACTCAGTAATGGTGACCATGAGAGTTGTTGTAAAAATCTATCTGGTTCATTAATGTCCTTCAGGGAAGGAAATCTGCTACGTTTCCTTGTCTGGTGCCGCAGATCTACAGTGATGTGGTTGGCTCTGAAATGACCGAGGAGGCCAATTAATTCAATAGCATCTGGGGATGGGCAGTAAATACTGACCTTGCTAGGGATATTCACAAGAAGAAAATTCTCAAGAATGAATTTTTAAAAGTCTGCTGGTGCTATTGCAGGAGAGTTAGAAGCATATGGGAGGCACGTTGGCACAGTGGTTAGCATTGCTACCTCACAGCGCCAGATGCCCGGGTTCAATTCCTGCCTCAGGCAACCATCTGTGTGGAGTTTGCACATTGTCCATGGGTTTCCTCCGGGTGCTCCAGTTTCCTCCCACAGTCCAAAAATGTGCAGGTTAGGTGAATTGCCCATAGTGTTAGGTGAAGGGGTAAATGTAGGGGGGTGGGTTGTTCTTCGGAGGGTCGGTGTGGACTTGTTGGGCCTAAGGGCCCGTTTCCACACTGTAAGTAATCTAATATGTTTCCTCTGAGCTGCATATTTTTCACAAATGGAAAGAAGCTGACACTTTGATTTCATTTCAGATTCTGTCTGTAAATGCAGTTGCGTGGAAATTGAATCAATATATTTGTCTCACACTTCATTGCACCCACAGCTTCTGATGATACATACGCACAATGGAACATTTTAGCATCGAGCAAGACTGCCCGAGTTTCCATCTGTTTCACATAAACAAATACGGGTAGTGATTTTTACGAAGATCTGTAGCTCCGGTTGATGATATGGACATAAGTTAGCTCACTGAGCTTAAAGGCTTGTTTTCAGATGCTTCGTCACCCTACTAGGTAACATCATCAGTGAGAGTCTCTGGTGAAGCGCTGGTGATATATCCCACCATCGTATTTATAGGCCTTGGTTTCTTAAGGTGGGTGATGTCATTTCTGGTTCTTGTTTTCAAGGGAAGGTAGGTACGATCTAAGTCGACATGTTTATTGATGGAGTTCTGGTTAGAATGCTATTCATAAAGGTGATGTTAGAAAAACCTTCACTCTGAAGTGACACCTGAGAGTCATGGATCTAACTTTCGTTTTAATCACATTACATATATAACCCTTGGACAATTTCTTGTGCCTTCTCTTCAAGCCAAGAACGATGTATAAGGGCCAAAGCTAAGCATGTGGGGATGGACTATCAGGGTGACTGAATGATGACTTACAAGGGGAGGATATTGCAACAGTTACTACACAACATGCCAAAAGAGCTGGTTGAGGGCCTGACAGTGTGACAGTTTGAAACGATATAGAATCTGTGACAAACGGAGATGAATGGATGAGATGTACAATTGCCATATTCCATTGTGGGATAAGGGAGCAGTGACAGACAGGAATAAGGAGGTTTTGAAAGCTGCCCAAACAGGACTCCCACCAGCTACACACCTAAAATCATGCTGTCATCATGGTGCTGAACACTGTTGGCCAAGTGGGTTCATGTCAGCTTTCTGTAGGTCAATCTGGCTAGCCCAAATAGCTCTACAAGTTTACCTCCTTCAACTGCCCTTTCAACTTCATTGTGAAATGTCTGCTTTCATTAGCCTCTTAGTCAGTTTCAGGTCATTACCATTCACAGTGTAAGAAAAAGGTCTTCTTCACAACATCCCACCTGCTTCATTTCTTGCCAAAACCTTAACTCACTGCCCCATTCATTATGCAATCAACTAATGGGAACAGCTCTGTTTTTGTCTACCTTATCTAACCCAGTCACAATCGTGTTCCCTGTATCAAATCTCCCCTCAATCTCCTTCACTTTATCAACACCAGCTTCTCCACCCTAATGATGTGGCTAAGATCCTTCAATCCTAGAACTATTCCAGTAAATGTCCTGTCAAAAACTTTTACATCCTTCCAGAGACCTGAACTGGGTGCAGTAGTCTATCTGTCATTTTAACAGATAATAAAGATCCAGCACAACTTCCTGCTTTTTAACTTAATACCTTTATTTGTGAAGCCTCGTTTCTTATGTCCTCATCCTGAAATTCACAGGCATTCAGTTTTACTTATTTCCTCCCTATGAGAATCCACATCCATAAATCGAAACACTGAAGAAAGAATATACATTTCTATAGCACCTGTCACAACCACAAGACATCTCCAAGCAGGTTACAACCAATTAATACAAGTGTAGTCACAGGTGCAACATGAAACCACAATCTCCCACAAACAACATTAGGATAAATGGTCAGAAAATCTGTTTTGAATATGTTGATTGGTGTTTGGATAAATTGGACACCATTTACCCACCATAGCTCTATTTTCCTTGAAAGCCCTAACTATCAAAAATTTATCGCTCTCTTCCATGAAAACTCTAATTTTCCACACACCTGTAGCCTTTGAAACCAATACCAGCTAAAACAGATTAACTGAGCATTGCTAAATGGGTTATCTTATTGTGTACAAATTGGCTGCTGGGTTTTGCCATGTTCCTTTCTCTTGTTGAAGAATAAGTCCATGACTGGATGCACAGGGAAATGAGCACTGCCAGAGAGATTCCTTACAAGCCCACTACAACATTATTTGACACTGTGTGTTCTAATTCTACATGCAGTGTTTGAATGGATTAGTGCCCTTTGCTGGATTTTAATGCTATCTTCTGTCATCCACATTCAGTTTTATCCCTTTGGACATCATAATTAGGATTTCAGGCACAGGGGTGGGGGGATAAAATAGAAGTGTTTTAATTAAAGTCATAATTACACAATAGAAAAGACAAACAGTTTTCTTGCTCCTAGCTAGCTCAGATAATTAGTCTTTTGCCAAGCAATTTAATACAGGAATACATTATTTCTTAAAAATCTCTTCTTTGATGTACTTTGAACACTCCATAATGGTTATGACCTTGAATGGAATAAGTACAGTGAAGAGCTAATTAACAAATAATACAGTTCATTTTTGCTCAAATTTAAACATTGACATTACTATAGCAACTTTAACACTAAAAATTGATTTTAAATTACAATATGTATTATATCAACTGTTTTTCTTCTCAGATCTTACATTTCTTTCTTAAATAAAAGTACTTTGATCAGTCTTTTTTGTCAATTGTTCTTGTGGCATTGAAATATTCCTACATTTACGTTTTTTCTTTGATTAGACATCACTGCTAAAATTGTCCTCAGGGCCTCTTCCTGCTTTAGTGGCATAATGGTCCAGACCAGACCCTCTCAAATTATTTTAAGAAGGTAACCCAGACCCTAAGTTTTTCTTATTTTAAATATAGATGTGAATTGCGTGTTCCAGATGTGATGTGATTGGTCAAACTACTCGAAGTAAAACAAAATTTATTTAAACAGTCTAGTTAAAATACAAACAAAAGAAAGAGGAATTCAGAACAACTTACCTATTGGAAAACCTACCCAAATAATAAATACAGTACTATTGCTAATTAACTGTTCCAATACAGTCACATCCCATAAATCCCTTGGCAAAAGGCAAATTCAGACACAGATTCTTACATGCAGTTCTCCAATCCAGGAGGAAAAAAAACATCGAGAAATTTCAGAGAAAATAGCAGCTGCAAATCACTCACTGAGGCTTCCAACTCTTCTGAGACCCCAAACACCTTCTGACTGCTGAAAAAAAACAAAACCCAGAAATCCTGATTTGTGAAAGCTGGCCACAACCATTCAGGCAATGAAAAAACCCCAAGGCTTCCTAAGTTGTTTTCTTAAGCTGTCTTCAGTAGCCAATTTGTCACCTCTGCCTTTACAGCCTCTCTTCAATAAGTCACAAGACAAAATAACCTTTTAAAGTGACAGTATCATCTCAGTGGGAGCTAGGCAGATAGAGGATATGGTAGTAGCCCAGATGAAAAACTAAGGGGATTCCCAGTGCAATTCTCAGCGCTAAGTCTCTGACTCTAACTTATTTCTTCTCTGGAATTCTGGGCAAGGTCACCTTCCTTGGTCTTTCCTAACACCTACAATCTCAGTGGGTGGCATAGCCACTCCTGAGTCAGCAAGAGATAGTTCAAAGAAAAAGGATACACAGAAGGTGTATTCCCACTGCAGTAACCAGGGTGAGCTGTCGTATTAAACGTACCACCTGTCCGATGGGCCATGAAGCCAAGGTTCCTTCAGCCTTCACATGTTGGATGCAAAAGATTACCCAATCCCATTTCAAAGAATAACATAGGAGTTCTGGTCAATATCTATCCTGTAAACAACCTCACTACAAATGATTATCTGGTCATTGTCATATCGCTGCTTTGGGTAGCTTGCTGTGGGTAAATTGTCTCCTGAATTTCCCATACATACACAGTAAGGGCACTCTAAAAGTACTTCATCGATTGTAAATCTCTTTGGGATGATCCCAAATTGCATACTAACTGCTTTTCATGGTCATTTTGTCAATGATTTCTTGGGGCATTTCATTGATTGGAGTGTCCACAAGCTTTATTTATTGTATTTCAAAGACAGTGAGCATTAATCATTGCTGAGTTCCACGTTAGAGAACACAGTCCTGTTACATCGGAACACAGTCATCCATGACCACATGCTGTAAAGAAACATCATGCCTGAAAAGCTTTCCTCACCTGTTTGTCACATTGATTCAATGTGCTCATGCTTTCAATACCCATCAGAAACAATACTCTGAATGCAGATATCACTTTTGAAACAGTCTACTCAAAATGGGAAGCTAATCAATGATCAGAAGCTGACTTTATTTATCTTGTCTGTCTGTCAAGGGCAGTCACAAAGAGCAGAATTATTGAGCAAAGTAAAAAAAAACAGCAGAATGGATGCATTCCTTTGCCAACCACAGGCAAGAAATTTGATCTATAATTGTGTTACCGCTAATAACAAATTAGGATGGATTTATAATTGCTTGCTTATGGTCCATGGCAAGATTGTACTGAAATAGAAGTTGAAGTAAGGAAAATATTGACAATACAAAGATCTCAATATCATCTTCAGTATTTGTGTTTACAGGAAAAGGCCAGTTGGCCCATTTGATTTATGTCAGTGTAGTGATTGCACTGAGGAGAACTTCAATGAGTATGAACTCCATGATTGGGGCTGTTAATCTACTCCAACCAGAGAACCCTGTTTGACAGATTGAAACAGGAGTGTCAGAGGTTCTGAGAGAGCTGGATCACTGTTAAGAACTTTCCCTTGTTTGTGTCAGAGGAGGGGACTGACTTTGTGCTAGCTGGTGTTACAGTCAGTATGTTACTGTTAACCTGGGACAATCGGGAAAGCTCTGGCTGACTGATATAAACAGGAGATTCAGAGGTCTTCTCAGTTTAGGGGATTGACTCTGTGCTGGCTGGTATTATAGTCAGTATGTTACTGTTGGTTTCTGCTTCTCTTTTTTGGAGGGGAGGAAAAACCTGATTCCTGAACTGGCTGAATTATTTAGCCAGTTTGTGAACTGGCATTCCTTTTAGTGAGGACTGATTGTTAAACTCCTGATGCACATAATGTGTTTCAGGTGTAGCTCAGTTCTCATTAGGGGATTGTTGTTTTACTAGCTGGTTACAGTCTGTGTGTTGCTCTTTTCTCTTTCTGAGAAAAGAACAATGTTAATTTTATGGTAGGGCTTAGCCCTTTGACTGTAGTTTTCTTTGTTTTTTATATGTGTATTCACTTTTTATTGGTGTTTGGACTGAGCCCTTGTGGAAGACATACATTTTACCACAGGAGCTGTGCCTGTGAGGAGGCCTAGCCCTGGGACTGGGCCTCTGAAGATTGAACACCTGTGTGTGTGCTGGGAGGTGAGCAGTTGCTGTATCCTGGAGTTTTGGGAGAACTCCTTTCCTTTAGGAGTGGACCAACCCCTGTGAGTTAACTGCACCTGTACTGTGTTCCTGTGAGTAGGCCTGGCTCTCCAAGGCTGGACCAGGACTCCATCGAGACTGAACAACTGTGTGCTGTGGAGTGTGCGTTTGCTGCCTCCAGGAGTGGACTCTGCCCTTGGTTGTGGACTCTGTTTTTAGCAACGGACTCTGCAGTTTGGAGTGGACTCTATTTCTGACAATGCACATTGTATACTGGAGTGGACTCTTCCTGGAAATGGATTCTATATCTTGAAGACTGTATAGATTTGGACTGTGTACCAGAAAGAACTCTGATTTTTGGTAACTAACTGCATTGTGGTGTTTCCTGGGTCTATCACCTGCACCATCTTGTGTGTCCCCGGGTTTGGTAGGCCTTACTGTGAGCTGGGAGGCTCATGGGTCATCCTGAATGCTGTCACCCTGAGAGCTGGAAGGTGGGTAGGCCATCCTGTGAACCTGAAGGTTGGTAGGCTGTCCTGAAAGCCAGAGGGTGGGTAGGCCATCCTGATGCCAGTCACCCCAAGAGCCAGATGGTGGGTAGGCCGTTCTGAGCACTGTTGTCCCAAGAAGGGGTAATCGGGATGGGCTGCCCTGGAGATGGTCGAAAGGTGTGTCAGGGCAGCCGAGCACCAGAAGGTGCGTAGGGACGGGCTGAGATCTGGAAGGCTTGTGGGCTACCCTGCACACTGTCATCCCAGGGAAGGGGACGGGCTGTCCTAGAGGTGGCTGGAAGGTGTGCCAGGATGGATGGCGTATCAGGGTGGGTGAGAGCCCAATAGTACGTAGGGGCATACAGAGAGCCAAAAGTTGGGTAGCCATCCTCAGAGCTGTCACCCCAGGTGGGTACTGGGGTGGGTTGCCCCAGAGGTGGTCGAAATGTGCTGAGGGGGGTTAGTGAAGCTGGAAGGTGGGTAGGCCATCCTGACTGCTGTCACCCCGGGCAGGTACCGGGGCAGGCTGTCTTAGAGGTGGTCGAAAGGTGCGTCAGGGTGGACCGAGAGCTGGAAGGTGGGTAGGGGCGGGCTGCCTTAGAGTGGTCGGAAGGTGGGAGTGATGGGGGCTGCTGGGTCTGTATTGTCTGCACTTTTGTATGGAACAGTATTGTCTAATATACAAATGTCATTGCCACTGTCTTGTCATATGTGGAACTGGGATTTGAGGTTTGTCCTCATCTCCCTGTAAAATGGTTGAATGGTAGGGTTTGGGACCTAGTTCTGCTGCCCCTCTCCCTTGTAACATTGCTGTCTCTTGTGTACAGCTGTAAATGTTTTTTTTTGTAAACTGTTTTGTAATTTGCTTAATGAGATAGGAGTGTCAGCCGGATGGGAAATGGGGTGGACCGAGAGCCGGAAGGGGTGTAGTGGGTGGGCTGCCTCATGGCTGGAAGGTGGGAGGGCGTGTTGTTGCTGGGTGGGAGGGGAGGGTGCGGATTCTGTGTTCCGTGCACTGTTTTCCATTTGATTGGACTGTCTTGTCTACGTTTGTTACTGTTTCCTTTCTGATGCCTTAACATGGGATTGTAGGTTCACCCTGATTTCCCTGTGAACTGCTTGAATGGTTTAGGGTTAGGCCTTGCTGCCCCTTCCGCTGTAAGTAGTAGTTTTTGCGTGTGAACTGCAGCTTTTTGTTTTCTGTCAACTGTTTGTACTTTGTACAGTTGCATAAAATGTAAACAAATAAACAGGAGTATTTGACATCCTGCTTACTCTGAGAGCTGATCAGTCCATCACTGAAACCAGCCTTCCTCCCACTGGCTCAATCTACATTTCCCCCCATTATCTCAGGAAAGCAGCCAACATTACTAAAGAGCCCTCCCTCCCCAGTTATACTCTCTTTCACCCTATTCTATCAGGCAGAAGATATACAAGTTTGTATACACATACCAACAGATTTAAGAACAGCTTCTTCCCTGCTGTTAGTAGACTTATGAACAGCGTTCTCAGATATTAGAGCTGATCTTTCCCTGCACCTTCTCTGTAGATGTAACGCCATAGTCATGATGCACTTATGTAAGCTATAATTTGTCTGGTTAGCACACAAAACAACACTTTTCACTGTATCTCGGTACATGTGACAATAATAATTCACACCAAATCAAATCAAATCCTTGCAGTGGCGAGTTCCACATTCTAACCATTCTAACTGGGTGAGGATGTCACAGAGACTTTACAAGACAGAGTGAGTCCTTCGACTCATCATGTCTGCATTAGGAATTAAAATAAATGCCAGTTTGATGACATCTTGCAACACGTTTTTATATGCAATGGCAATTTAAGTGTTTATCAAAATGTTTCTTTTGAAATGCTTATTGGATTTATTAGTAGTCATCCTACACTTAGGGCCCATAGATCTAATTTTCCCACAGCTGGAGATAATCTCTTTGACCAGTGTTTCCCCATAATAAGGATACATGGGGAAGACTGTTATTTAATCTCATGCAATTACGATACTGTTTGAGATTAGCTTCTGTAGCTCAAGACATCCTAATTGAATTAGAACTTTGTATTTCACTGATTCAATAGATCCTCTACATTCTTTGAGATGGTCGCATAACTGCACTTAATGTACAATCAAGCTAAGATCTATAAGACTATCTCTTGTAGACATGCCACATTGCTCAGTCCTTTGAGATTAGGAGTTGGGACATCATGTTGAGGTTATACTGGACATTGGGGAGGCCTCTTCTGGAATACTGTGTCCAGTTCTAGTTGCCTAGTTATAGCAAGGATATTATTAAGCTGCAGAGGGATCAGATGAGATTTACCAGGATGTTGGCAGGCTTGAGTTATAAAGAAAGGCTGAATAAGCTGGGAAATTTTTCATCAGAGCATAGGAGGTTGAGAGGTGACCTGATAAAGTCTATAAAATAATGAGAGGTATAGGTAGAGCTAATGGTCGGTGTCTTTTCCCTCAGCTGGGGGAGATTTCACGACTAGGGGGCACTTTTTTTAAAATGAGAGGAGAGATTTCTAAGAGGCAGTTTTTTTTACACAGACGGTGGTTCGAGTACGGCATGAATTTCCTGAGGAATGGTGGATATAGGTACAATTACAATGTTTAAAAGACATTTGGATTGATACATGAATAGGCACAATTTGGAGGGATATGGGCCAGGAGAAGAGCAGGTGGGACTTGTTTAGTTTGGGATAATGTTCGGGATGGACTAGTTGGACCGAAGGGTCTGTTTCCATGCTGTGTGACTCATGACTCTGTCATCTAATCTTTCCTGTCTTCCACTTGATCCTAGACTTACCACATGATCTTGTCCCATCCATCCTTTGCCAATTACTTTGCCTCGCTTCGGTGAAATGTCATTGACTCAAAATGTTAACACTGTTTCTCTGTCTGTAGATGCTGCCAAACCTGCTGATTTTTTTTTTCTTCTGATCATTCCTGCCTCCATTTCAGATTATAGCATCTGGTGTAATCTGTCTGGCTTTTAATTGTTCAATCCATTGGAACAGGTCTTCACTTTAGCTGTCTTCAGAATTCACGGTTGATCTGATTCCTGCATGATCATAAATTGCAATGCAAAACTAAAAAATAATAACTGAATAAATCATGTAGATAAAATCCAGTTAAAAGTGCTATTGATTTTATAATCCACATCAGCAACTTTGCGATGTGTTTCCAATGAATTTGTAGCTGCAGTGGAGTGAAACAGGAAAATGCCCAGCATCAATGTAGCACCTTCTACATCATTCTGAAGTGTTTTAAAGCCAATAAGGTAAATTTGAAATGTTATTACTGCTGTAAACCACACTTTGCGCACACACACAAGATTTCACAAACAGAAGTTCTCCAAAGATCCTCAGACAGCACCTTCCAAATCCACAACTACTTCTGTCCTGAAGTACAAGGGCAGCAGATACATGGGAACACCACCAGCTTCATGTTCCCCTCCAAGCCATTCATCACCTTGACTTGGAAATATATTATCGTTCCTTCGCTGTCACTGGATGAAAATCCTGGAATTCTCTCCCTAACGGCATTGCGGGTCATCCTACAGCAGGTAGACTGCAGTGGTTCAAGAAGGCAGTTCACCCCCACCTTCTCAAGGGCAGCTGGGGATGGCCAATAAATGCTGGCCAGCCAACTCCCACAAATGATTTTTTAAAATCCAATCATGACTAAACAGTCTTTTGGTTCTAGTGGTATTGCTTGAAGGATAAATATTAGCCTGGACATCTAAGAATTGCTCTTCTTAAAATAGTACCACAGATCTCATATACCCACTTGAGAGAGCAGCTAGGACCTCAATATCTGATCCAAAAACCTCCACCTCTTCCAGTGCCACACTGATTTAGTACTGCAGTAGAATGCAGGTCTAGACAGTTGTGCTAATGTATCTGGAGTAAGACTTGAGGGTACGACCTTTCTGGGGTCACAGGCAAGATGGCTTTCAACTGAACCACAGCAAATACAACAATACAAGCCATAATGTATCTTAAATGAGCAATAACGTGACCCCAGGCTCACATGTTAGAGCAACGGCAAAACGATCTTCATACAGAAACCAAACCCAGCAAGCCATACAAAACAGGCTTCTTATAATGACAAGAAAAACAGCTATAGTTTTGCTGAAGAGCTCCCTCAGATGCACTTTAATATTGGCAGAAGCAGTACACTGCAGAAGGCAACAAATTGAACTGAATTGTTTAAAGAGGAGCCTTGAAAAGAATATGATCAAGGAAGAAAGATTAGCATTTACATAGTCCTTTTATGTTGCAAAGAACTTCAAAGCTAATTAAATAATTTGGAAGTGTAGTCATTGCTGTAATGCACCAACAAATTGTCAATCCATCTGAACAATGAAAGATCCCAGAAACAGCAATGTGATTTTTTTTTGTTATGCAATCAGTTCTAGTGACGTCGGTTGCTTCATGATAGTAGCTGCAGCACTTTAAATGGTCTGGATACTGTGGTATAGGAACTTCCGCCCATGTGTTTAATTTCCACCAGTTCTCCATCCCATCTTATCTGTACAAACTGCTCGTGTCTCAGAGCTGAATGTATCCTCATCACCCAGCTGCAGGCATCCCTCTCTCCCAATTCTCCAACCCCTCCCTACCACCTCACTTTATGGCACCAAGTTCCTATACTCTGGAAATCCTACCCTAAATCCTCCTGCTACTTCACCTCTTTGGTCTCCTCTGAATCTCTCTTGATAACCTCCTGACAAAGCTCATGATCATCTCTCCTTAACCACTCCTACTTTGACACAGTAGACATTTTCCCTCAAACCTTCAAAAGCCCTTGGGGATTCACTTTTGCATTAAAGCTGCTTTATCTGCACAAACCCCTTGGGATCTACTTTTACTTCAAAGGAGCTATATCAATACAAATTCACACTGAGAATTGGAATAGGAACTTGGAAAAATATATGGCAATTTGAATTTATTACAACAGCTCCTTCCTGATCATTAGTACATAATGTGTGACATATTTTCAAGGTTTTGGTGACATTACTGTTTGTAATTTTAGTCCTATACACCACAGATTATTTTAATTATTATGTGAAGACTGAACTTATATCAATAATTTTATAATCCAAGTGTGGGCAGTAAATAGTACTTGTGCTATCTAATAAAAATTTCTGCACTAATGTTTAATTAAAAATCGGAATCTGCTTCCCTGTTAATGCCTAAATCATTAAATGTTGGCTCACCTGAAAGAAAATAAGTAACAGTGAATATTACAAAATGCTGAGCTAATGGCTGTTTGGTAACAATATCTTATCAATTTTCCCATGTCTTCCTAAACCCCCAGTTTGCTAAAGATGTATATGTTAATATTCAGAGACCATGGTTGCTCGATGGCTAATCTTTGTGACTAAAATTACCTATCCAGAATGATGGATAGGGTGACAGAGGATCGTTAACATCAAATCATAGCTAAATTACATCAGAGATTTATGAAAGCTCGTGAGCACCTTTTTAAAAATTAAAAGTGAATAATTTGGGAAACCTGTAATTGCCATTTAACAAAATGATTGAAGAACAACAAAGTAACAACTATTTGATATGCATCCAGAGACAATTTCTTTATTTATTATACCATTGTCTCAATCCCTGTGAATCTTTTCCTGTGGCCCTATACTTTATGCCAGGGTTTTGACCTTGCCTTCTGAATACTGACTAACAGAGTTACTTTGATTTCTGAACACCACCTTCCAGGGTTTAAAGATAGTTTTCCAGGCACAAAATGGATCAACCAAACACCAATTAGGAGGTCACAGGGTGTATGAGCACATCACCTGGTAGGGTGTAAACAGACTGCTATCAAGTTACATGAGGGTGGCACTTGTGAAAACAGCTGTCCTCAATCCCCTGAAGAGATGGGCAGCAGGATGTGGTATTGAGGAATGGCACTGAGGAGGCACAATGGGAGTGGCATGGCTTGGCTTAATGAAATGAATTTTGTATTGGCCTGAAAACGCTCACTGCTTACTTGAAACGGAGCTGGTTGTCATGAAGTCAAGATGCTTAAAAACCACAAATTTTGTCAAAAATGTTAGTTACCAGAGCTGTGTTACAGAAAATGAATGACCATAACATGAGTTTGTATGGGATGATATAGCATAGTAACAGAGCATTTGGTCCTAATACTTTGTGTTTTGTGTTAAGCCTTGCCCCAGCATAGCTCATCTCAGCCTACCAACATATTCTTTTATTCCTGTCTCCCCCACTATGTTTATCCAGTTTCCTGCTGTCTATGTACTTTGCCTCAACTGGTCTTTCTAGTAGTAGGTAAAATATAGAAGGAAAACTAACTGGTTTACTGTATCGCCCTCTCAAGTGCTATCTGATAATCAGTATGAACCATCTGTCAAAGGGCAACGTCCTGTGAGAAACCTGAACTCCAAATGTAGCATCGTTTGCAATGTAAATGTCATAATTCAGGTGAAAAAATAATTCTGAGGCAGTTTCTGAGCAAAGGTATGACATAACCAATCCAGTGTCTTATATTTAATTAACAATTACCAGCACTTGACTGAGTTAACATAGGAACTAAGAACAACAGTAGACCATTTCCCTTCTGTGTCAGCTCCACCATTCAGCTTTAGCATGAAGTGTTCCCTCCCAGTCGCAGAGTCGCTGAGCAGAGGCTGATAGCCAAGTTTGGTACCCATGAGGATAACCTCAACTGGGATCATACTACAGGTGACCCCACTACACTATACACTCTCTCACATGCATGCACACATTCTCTCACACACACTCCCACACACACACAAAATTCCCTCCCCCTCCCCCTCCCTCCACTACCCTCTCTCACTCACACACACACACACACACACACACACACACACAGGATGAATTTGCATTTATAGATTTGTATTTGCAGATACATTGTGTGTTTTTTGAACAAAACAGAATCTGTAGGCAGTCAGTCCATGTGTCATTTTATAAATTCCTATGTTGGAAATTGAACCAGTCTGACTCAAGGTTGGGATACAGACAGACTCTATCCTCACACCTCTAATGCATTGTCTGAGGTGAGATGTCACCTTTTCTTATAAAACTTGTGACTTGAAAGGGGACGAGAGAGAGAGAGAGGGTCGCTCCACCAGACTGTGCCTACTTGCTCTGAGGTCAGCATCACTGTTGTCTCCAGGGAGTAGAGGAAGAGCCAACAACACAGAAGAAAGCACAAGAACCTTCTCCTATCTGCCAGGGTAAAGAGCCACGCTCAGCTCTCTGCCACCTCATACTCACTCTCACTCTGTTACTACACCCAACTCGACCAAGACACATTCTAGCATTCTCGCTATTGCATGCAATACCTTCCCTCACTTGATTTAATTCTCTGTCTACACCCCCAGCCCTCTCACACTGACCCTTCATGCCCTCCTTTGTCCTTCAGTACACCTCACAACCTCTTCCCCACATGCACCAGTACTAACTGCCTTGTCACCCACTGTCATCTTGCTCACTGGCTTATTACTGGTGAGGCCAACCCACAAGAGTGGAGGGTGGTCAATATCGCTGTCCTCACCCTCAATGAGGTGAGAATCCTGACCCTTGCTGGAGAAGACTGAGACTGTTACTGTGGGGATGCAGAAATATCCATAACCCACCAAACCTGTAATTACCACTGACTTCATTTCATATTAACCCCACTGTCACTCTCAATTATTGCACACCACTTCTAACCAAAGCCTTCTCTCTCTCCTACTGGCCTCCCCATAACCTCTGTGGAGAAATGATCAGTTCTGTACTCCCACCCCATCTTCTCAATGCCCCACCCTCCAATTCTGAAGACAAGAGTCTGGAGGCCTCTGAGGAAGCTTCCTGGACTGTCCTCAACAGCCCAGCTATGACACCTCAATGTAGACATAGAGAATGAAGGAACATAACCGAGTGAGCACTTCACTGGGATAGCTCTGCAGCTGGCTGGGGAATAAATGGCCAAGGCAGCTGGCACTCAGGAGACTGAAGGAGATCACAGAACCGAGGGTCAGAGGGCACAATGTCAAAATAAGGGGTCATCCACTTAAGTCGGAGATGGGAAGAATTTGCTCTGAGTGAGGAGAGACTTTTTACTGCAGAGGGCTGTTAAGGCTGGGTCATTAAGTACACTTAAGGCTGACACAGACAGATTTTTATTCAGTAACAGCATCATGGATGATAGGGAAAAGGCAGGAAAGTGAAGTCGAGATTTATCAGGTCAGCCATGATTCCACTGAGTAGCAGATTAGTCTTAATTGGCTGAATGGCCAACTCCTGCTCCTACATCTTATGGTTCAATGTGATGTCCTACTGCCTAGTTTAAATGATGTGGAGGAGCCAGTGTTGGACAGGGGTGGACAAAGTTAAAAATCACACAACCCCGGGTTAGAGTCCACCAGGTTTATTTGGAAGTACAAGCTTTCAGAGCACTGCTCCTTTGTATCTACCTGATGAAGGAGCAGCACTCCTAAAGTGCATTCCTCCAAATAAACCTGTTGGACTATCACCTGGCGTTGTGATTTTTAAGCCTAGTTTAAAGAAAGACAACAGCAGGATTTACCTGACAATTATTTACTGACGATTAGTAAATTTAGCTGCAATGGAGCACTTGGGTGATTTATTTCCTAACTTGACACTCACAGAATCAGGAAAAGAAGGACAAAAAATATATCACGTTCACCCTCCAGACTGAAGCCAATTTGAACAGTGCACTGAAATCGATTGAGCTGGTGTGCTTTTCAAATTAGGACAGAATAGCAAAAGGATAATGTGGAGACAAATCTGAGAAATCTGATTGAATGTGTGTAACTGATTTAGTTTCAAGGCCCAGTGGACTTCAGGTACAAAGATTAATTCAATAATCAATCGGTGCTCCTTACAGTTAGAACATCAACTCAGTCTCATGAACATCCTCCTCAACAATCTTACAGTCTCTGCTGAAACCTTGATTTTTACCTTGGTCACTAAAGATGACTCGAGGTTATGTTTTTGACAACACATTATGTTATTTGTACAAAAGATAATGGCCAGATTTCAACAAAATTTGTAACATTGATAGGGGTGTGGCCCAAAGAAGAATGGATTTGTTTTCAGAGGAAGATATGGATCTGGATTCTGGAATTATTTTAATATTGGGCAATAGGACAAATTAACATTGTCTTTCTACACTGTTATTGGTTGTTTTAGATTGCCTGACTTGTGATGAAATTTGTCACTGTTGTGAAACTGTGCGCAGAGCTTTTGGAGCAGGTTGTTAATTGAGGGTTAGCTTGAAGACCTCTCGATGAAATGAAAACACCAATAAAAAGATTATTTTTCTCGTTTTTATATTTATGAACATCAACCTGGCAGAAAAAGGTTTCAAGGAAGAGCTGTGTAATTGTAATAGTGTTGAACTTACATGGTGTTGTGGAAGTACATAAAAATTATTCGTGTAATTTTCAACTATTGAAGGATATGTGTCGATTTGTATTTGGTCAAATTGGCTACACAGCTCTTGTAGGGAAGTAATTCAGGAAGCTCTGAGATTCCCCCCCTCAATGTCTCTACCTCTCCCTCATGTACATTGGTCCTCTGAAATGATCACTTTTATTAGATGACTGTCCTAACCTTCTTGTATGGGGCTTAATTGTGCGGCACACCTGTGTCTGACACCACGGTCATGATCGGCATTATTTAAATGCAAGTTATTGGGATTGTTGACTCCAGGTTTGGTCCCTGTTCTGAACTGAATTTGCAGCTGTCAGCTGCTATGAGGTATGGGAACAGGAAAAGGCCTGGACTGTAAGACTATCAGTGGTTGTACAATTAGCCCAGTGCCCCTGGTTACCACTCATGCGAAATGAATAGGAACAGAAATTGGATACTCATGTTGGGGATACCCATGACTGAGCTGCACAAAATGGCCAACTGCTGCCCATGCCAAAAGCAGCAGAACATGGCTGACATTAATTAGGGTGAGCGCGCTTGGGAAAATATTTACTTAATGTAGCCTGCACACATTAGAACAATAGTAGCTCTGGAGATCCAAGTTAACAGAATCGAGTTAGAAATGCACCTGCACAGAAGACATAGATAAGATCATTTCACATTACATTTAGTTAGTAAGTCTTTACAATAGTTGGTAAAAACGGAAAGAACTGTGGATGCTGTAAGTCAAACAAAAACAGAAATTGCTGGAAAAGCTCAGTAAGACAGAGTGATTTCTCCCATAAATGCTGCCAGACCTGCTGAGCTTTTCCAGCAACTTTTATCTTTGTCTTTAAATTAGTTAAACTATTACAATAATATATTTTAGATTCTTCAAATAGTCATGTGTATATATTGTGAATTAGTTATAGATTTACACAAACACACACACAGCATGTGAAGAGAAGGTGTGATAATTACCACTACAAGATAGAAGGGGTGTGTCTGTCCAAGATCAGGCAAGAAAGAAACTGTTCACAACTTGTTAGCTAAAGAATTCTAATATTAGGTGTAACCATATAACTTTGATCTGATCTTATAACAATTTGTAAACTTTAATATCCTTTTGTGTTTTCTGTAATGAGATTAATCAGAAAATAAGCTGTATAAGCAAATGTCTGGGAAGGAATGTACTTCAAAACAGTGTCCATTGTGAAAGGCCCCAATAAGGGAGGGAAGAGAGTCTGGGAAACGTCATGAGACCATGGAAGGCAAGGGGTTGACCACAAGCCTGTCAGTCTCCAGCCATGCAGTCATATGATGAGCTTCATTGGATTAGTTTCAGTTACCCATGGTTTACCGTGACCTGAACATATTACTGTGAACATTCGAGAACCAGGGGGCTGCTGGGAAGGTAAATTTCCCATTTTAAATGAATGGGTTCACATGTACCCGCAGCTTCAGGTTTCTGCAGTGGGTCTTGGAACATATCCCGCACGAGTACAGGGACACTACTATATTATCCTTTTAGATGAGAGGCGCCCTGTGGCAATTAATCCTGGTGAAATGGAGTCCTTCATAGATTCGCGTAGGTTTTACTGCTCAGAAGGAGGCCATTTAGCTCATCATGCCTGCACCAGCTCATTAAATGAACATCATTCCCTCTTATCCAAAAGAATGTCAAGGTTCGCTGGGCTGTAAAAAGTGAAACTCTTTTAAGTTAGCACTTTTCAGCAGAGAAGACATGGGACTGCCTATTGGTTGGGGAGTGGCCTATTCAGACAGCTCTTTTAAAGGCCATCACAGTCACTCAATAGGCCAAATATCCTCCTGAGTTATCCAAACCTACACTGAGGGTAGAAAAGATGCCCAAGAAAACTCACACTTTTACAAACAAACCGAAATCTTCAGATCGGCGAACGCAGAGTCTAATTGGGTAAAATATGCCTGTGAGCTCTGGGGGAGCAGAATCCCATGGGCAAACAGTCCTATTTTTATGACCTGGCTCCTGAGATTGATTTACTGTTCCTTCTGGCAAGGAACAGATTTAAGATGGGTTCTAAGAGAAGCATCAGGTTGCACAGATCAGCGTGAATCAATCACTATCACCTAGGTTTCACATGGTGCTGCCTTGAATGCCAAACTAAAGAGAGACTCTTGTTGTGAACAGGTTACATAAGCTATAAATAAACTCAAGCATGAGCAGACAGTTATTAGCACTACAAAAGGTCTCTCAGCAATATCTAAACCACAACGGACATACAGTCAGAAGGAATCCTGTTTGAATTCTAAATCTCTGAGAGCTCCATTCATTCTTACTTCTGCTTTCATTTTAGGACATTAATTAAACAGGGCACATTAATCAGACATTTTTTCTGGCAGTTGTTCTCGACCATCTTTTTCAGGTTTTACAGGTTTGAAAGTTCCATAGAAATTATTTTCAAAATGATTGCAGATGTACTTTTGCACTCCCAGATTGTAATTTTCCATTAAATATAATCTTGGTCAAGAGTCAGTGTGAATTTGTTTACATAGTGGTTCATCATCGGGAATTGTAATTGTTTACACTTGCTTCCTGACTTGTCCAATATCATTTCCTCTTGCTTGAATCATCTTCATTTTTAGTTAACCTCATAGATCCTTATTTTCTGCTTTCCCCCAGTGGCCCCCTTGTAATTGCTGAAAGAATGTTATTTCCTCAGAAAGATGGCACCAGACATGGTTGACTCCTTGCGAGCTCCTGCGTGCAGATCTAAGTTTCCTATTTCCGTTCCACACTCTTTAAACTTTGCTGTATTTTTGTCTTTGCCACTGTTTATCTATTATTTAATATCTATCCTACTTAACTATGTGATCTGCCTGTATTGCTCCCAACACAGAGCTTTTCACTGTGCCTTGGTAAACTTGACAATAAATTCAATTCAGTTCGATTCAATTCCATAATATCAACCAGTTCAAGCTAAAGACCATAGATTGGGTGAGATTGTTAATGCTCACAAAATAGGCAGTCACCTGATAGCACAGAGTTTGAGTGTTGGCCAAGACACAGACATATTGTCAAAAGTTTTCAGCTTTACAGTCATCAGGACAAATGTAAAAATGCCAAATTACAACACCCAATATTACAGGAGAACAGGATGCTGATTGGTTGACAGAGAGAAGACATGGGTGCTGACTCGTTGACAAAGAGAGCTGATTAGTTGGCAAGTCAGCTTGTGTTATTATTGGAAAGAGGCGGGAATCTAAATTATTGTGATCATTTGAAATTTGGCATTCTTGCATTTGGCCTGATGCATGCGAGATGAGAAGTTTCTGCAACAAGTGTTTCTTTTCACAAAAATCATTCACTCATGTGGAGTTAAAATCCAGGCCATTAACTGTATCCCTTTATTTCTTTCTCTCCCTGATAGAGTCTAAGCCGCTGAATATTCTGACTTTACTTAGTTCTTGTTGTGGTTCTGTTCGCCGAGCTGGGAATTTGTGTTGCAGACGTTTTGTCCCCTGTCTAGGTGACATCCTCAGTGCTTGGGAGCCTCCTGTGAAGCACTTCTGTGATCTTTCCTCCGGCATTTGTGGTGGTATGTCACTTCCGGTTGTCAGTTCCAGCTGTCCGTTGCAGTGGTCAGTATATTGGGTCCAGGTCGGTGTGCTTATTGATTGAATCTGTGAATGAGTGCCATGCCTGTAGGAATTCCCTGGCTGTTCTCTGTTTGGCTTGTCCTATAACAGTAGTGTTGTCCCAGTCGAACTCATATTGCTTGTCATCTGCATGTGTGGCTATAAGGATAGCTGGTTGTGTCGTTCCGTGGCTAGTTGGTGTGCCACAAATGCTGATGGAAAGATCACAAAGCGCTTCACAGGAGGCTCCCAAACACTGAGGATGTCACCTAGACAGGGGACGAAACGTCTGCAACACAAATTCCCAGCTTGGCGAACAGAACCACAACAACGAGCACCTGAGCTACAAATCTTCTCACAAACTTTACTTAGTTCTTTTAATTTTTTTTAATGCCATGGGAATGAAGTGATATTGGGATAGGGTGGAAAAGTGGAATTGAGGTTGAAGATCTTTCTGAATGGCAGAACAAGCTCAAGCAAGGAGCGATATGGTCAACTCTTGCTCCTGTTTGTTTCTGTCCTTATGCTTCAAATAAAGTGGTGATTTCTACTGTGTGCAGCACAGATGTCACCTTTGATTCATAAGAAGCCAGTAAATAACACAGCATTAATCATTCCACAGAATCGTATCAAATATGGTTTCAGTGAATGAAAATAGATCAGTGCCATTTGATGCCGTGTTAGTTAACATTGGGCAGAGCTTGATATTAGAGTACCACACCTGGGCATTGAACCCAAGCTTCTAACTCCATTTCATCTATACGTTGTAATTGTACCCACATCCACCACTTCCTCAGGAAGTCCATTCTGTTGCACATCCCATCAGCTGCAACAAAGTTACCTATATTAAAAATGAAAATCAAAATAACAACAGGCTCGAAGGACTGCAAGATTCACTCTTTCAAAAAAGATTACCTTTGCATTGCCCTGGGCAGTGTGATTGTCCTCACTCCAAATCTTCACGGTACTATGGATCACTTAAACTTCACCGCACAGAATCAGGCCATGCAGCCCACATGGGCCATGCTGGTGTTCATGTTCTGCACTGGTCTTCTCCAACTATGCAGCATCTGACCCTACCAGAATCATCTTCCACTCCTTTCTCCTCATGTGTTTCACTAACTTCCCTCTAAACTCAATTGTTCTTTTCTCCTTTGCTACCCTCTGTGGTAGTGAGTTCTACACTCTACACACAAGGAGGCTTCTCCATTAGATTTAGTTGAGATAATCCTGTGTTGGTGATGCTTAGTTTTTGACTTCTCCACAAGTGGGAATGTTTTCTCTCTGGGCAATACCTTGTTGAAATTTTGGGAGGGTCTTGTTGGCAGGAGACCCCGCACTGCCTCTTCCATGGAAAGCCCACCAAATCTTTCATCAATCAGACCAGACCACTGACAAGCTTCATTCTGGAATTAAGACCCACGTGGCAAAAACTGCCAGATAATTGGAGGCAGTGGACAGAGGAGTTACCCAGGTTGGTGAGGTATGGTCCTGGTTGGGGTGGACAGAGAGGTCTATAAGGGTGCTGGAAGTGAGGGTAGAGTTTGTGGTTCTCAGCAGACACACACATGTCCATGTCCAGTCCCTCCACTCTAGAACGGAGTGTCTTGAACTGATGAAACCTGCAGGTATAGATTGAGTTAATGGCAGTTGCCTTTTCCCTAGGATGTGGGATTTCAAGACTAGGGGCCACATTTGTAAGGTGAGAGGAGAGAGATTTGAAAATGATATGAGGGGCAAATTTGTTATGCAGAGGGTGGTTCATGTGCAGAATGGACTTCCTCAGGAAGTGTAGATGTGGGTACGATTACAATGTTTAAAAGACAGTTGGATAGATACATGAATAGGAATAATTTGGAGAGATATGGACAAGTTTAGTGTGGGATTATGATCGGCATGGTCTGATTGGACCAAAGGATCGGTTTCTGTGCTGTATGACTCTTCAGTGCTGGTAGGTAGAACCACAGTGCCTTACAGGAGGGAGTTCCAGGATTTTGACCCAATGACAGAGAAGGAACAGTAATATTGAGATCATAAACATAAATCATAATAAATCCATCACTATAAAAAATTGGGTTCAGCAATTGGAATTATAGTAGCCTGGAGCAATATGTTGGGAATTAGGATATCTATTTTCTACTGACACATATTATACTTCTGAGGCATCAATAAAACAGCAAAGTACGTGGCTGTACAATTTTAAAACATAAAGTGCCAGATGGGCTGATGGTGAAGGCTGGATATGATCAGCCCCAGAACTTTTGCAATCTGCTGGAAGCAGGTTTTACAGATATTTTACAGCAGCTGCTGGGATGACAGGAAACACAAACATTCCACTATTACACTTCTCAACAAATATCTTTGAAGCACTTGACAGAGAAAACACCATAATCCTTTTAAAACAAAAAAAAACCTGCCCTCCCCTGTCACATTTCTGTGTTCGGGTTCAACTGGACTTGCAGATCTGGCTGTTTAAAAGATGCTGTGCTTCTGAAGTAGAGCGATATGTTAGAATCTGTTCCCCTTCCATTGATTAACAGGCACTTTGCTGTAGAATGGAAATTATTACTTGTCCTGTCAGTGGAGCTGGAAGCATTTGTTATGACAGTAGTTCCATAATGAATGTTTGGCTGGGTTTTAAACGCTTCAGTTGAGAAAGTGTTTTTTTTAAATTCAAAAACAATTAACAATTTTAGAAGCCCATAATAAAACAGATTATAATTGACTTACACATTGATTGCCATTTAAAGAATTACGACTGCTTCTTCCTTGGGTTTCTCATGCAGGTTTAATGCCAGTGTTTGAATTCAGGACTTATTTAGATTTTTAGGAGTTTAATTGTCTTTCCAAAGATTTTGAAATAATTTATATTGCTATCGTATTAGCTCTAGAGGATTGCACTTCATGTATGTTGGGTGAGTACTTATACAAAATACATGGGGAGCATGGAGTTGGCAAGGGTATGAAATGGTGGGATATTGAGGATTGTGAGAGATTATGGGTTGGCATGTGAGTTGAGTGGGGTTTGGATGAGATATAGAGGGTCTGCAATTGATATTGTGAGTTGAGCTGCTCTGTTGAAGACCAAAGCCTGGCCACCTCTGCACTCATCTAGATTGCAGAATCCACTACAAATCTTCCAACTGCACTGAGAGAAGACTGAAATTACAAAATGCACATGTAAGTCCAGTGTGCATCTTGTCAGCTAATAATGTGTGCAGTTTATTTTTCCCTGAAGCAAGACAAAAGTTCAGCTCATGGTCAGCACTGTCATGTCAGAGAATGCCATAGTTTTTTTTGCAGACAGGAAGATAAGAATATTTGTGACGCAAAATAGGTAATTTTATATATTTTAATACGATTCATTTTGAATTTTGAACTCGTGGCACATGGGTATTTTGTATGTCTAAATGATTAACTTGTAAGTATTTCTGGAGTGTCAGTAATTTCTATTAATACAGAGTATCAGAGAGAGACTTTCTGGAGAGTAATGGTATGAAGCTTAAATTGGGAAAGTTTTTGAGTGAACAAAGGAAACAGAGTAGTACATTATTTTTTTTAGGTAGAAGCTTCTGTATTTTTTTGGTGGTCAGGGCTTAGGGGCAACATCCATAGTTTTGAAAATACTATTTAGTTTCAGTTTGGGGCAGTTTGACAAAACCTTAGCTGAAACTGCTTGTTGTAAAGTAGTTGTTCCTGAGAAAGGAAGATAGATTTAGGGGACTGTTAAAAAACAGAATACTTCAGTGTAAGGAATTTTGTTTAAAATTTTCAGAGCAGAAGTGTTTGGTTATACACCTGAAGGGCTGAAAATGTGTTGCTGGAAAAGCGCAGCAGATCAGGCAGCATCCAAGGAGCAGGAGAGTCGACGTTTCGGGCATGAGTCCTGCTTCAGGAATGAGGAAAGTGTGTCAAGCAGGCTAAGATAAAAGGTAGGGAGGAGGGACTTGGGAGAGGGGCGTTGGGAATGCGATAGGTGGAAGGAGGTCAAGGTGAGGGTGATAGGCCGGAGTAGGGGTGGGGGCGGAGAGGTCAGGAAGAAGATTGCAGGTTAGGAAGGCGATGCTGAGTTTGAGGGATTTGACTGAGACAAGATGGGGGGAGGGGAAATGAAGAACTTAGATTTCTCCAATTTCATCCCTTGTGGTTGGAGGGTTCCTAGGCGGAAGATGAGGCACACTTCCTCCAGCCGTCGTGTTGCTATGGTCTGATGATGGAGGAGTCCAAGGACCTGCATGTCCTTGGTGGAGTGGGAGGGGGAATTGAAGTGTTGAGCCGCGGGGTGGTTGGGTTGGTTGGTCCGGGTGTCCCAGAGGTGCTCCCTGAAATGTTCCGCAAGTAGGTGGCGTGTCTCCTCAATATAGAGGAGGCTACATCGGGTGCAGCGAATGCAGTAAATGATGTGTGTGGAGGTGCAGGTGAATTTGTGGCGGATATGGAAGGATCCCTTGGGGCTTTGGAGGGAAGTAAGGGGGAGGTGTGGGCGCAAGTTTTGTATTTCTTGCAGTTGCAGGGGAGGTGCCGGGAGTGGAGGTTGGGTTGGTAGGGGGTGTGGACCTGACGAGGGAGTCATGGAGGGAGTGGTCTTTTCGGAACGCTGATAGGGGAGGGAAGGGAAATATATCTCTGGTGGTGGGGTCCGTTTGGAGGTGACGGAAATGACGACGGATGATACGATGTATATGGAGGTTGATGGGGTGGTAGGTGAGGACCAGTGGGGTTCTGTCCTGGTGGCGATTGGGGGGTGGGGCTCAAGGGCAGAGGAGCGGGAAGTGGAGGAGATGTGGTGGAGAGCATCGTCGATCACATCTGGGGGGAAATTGCGGTCTTTGAAGAAGGAGGCCATTTGGGTTGTACAGTATTGGAACTGGTTCTCCTGGGAGCAGATGCGGTGGAGACAAAGGAATTGGTAGTATGGGATGGTGTTTTTAGAGGGGGCAGGGTGGGAGGAGGTGCAGGTCCTTGGACTCCTCCATTGCTAGACCATAGCAACACAACGTCGGGAGGAAGAGCGCCTCATCTTCCGCCTGGGAACCCTCCAGCCACAAAGGATGAACCTAGATTTCTCCAGTTTCCTCATTTCCCCTCCCCCCACCTTGTCTCGAACAAATCCCTCGAACTCAGCACCGCCTTCCTAACCTGAAATCTTCTTCCTGACCTCTCTGCCCCCACCCCCACTCTGGTCTATCACCATCACCTTGACCTCCTTCCACCTATCGCATTTCCAACATCCCTCTCCCAAGTCCCTCCTCCCTACCTTTTATCTTAGCCTGCTGGACATACTTTCCTCATTCCTGAAGAAGGGCTCATGCCCGAAACATCGACTCTCCTGCTCCTTGGATGCTGCCTGACCTGCTGCACTTATCCAGCAAAACATTTTCAGCTCTGATCTCCAGCATCTGCAGTCCTCACTTTCTCCTAAACACCTGAAGGGTTTATTTAAAGCTGAGAAAGTCTAAGCTCAGGAATATGAAGACTCCTGGAAGAAGCAACCAGATTCTCAGGAAGGGGTATTTAAGCAATTGTTGTATTAAGCCTTTTAGATATGAAAGAGGAGCAAATTCTCTCTGATATGAGCATTGTAAATAAGTATTTTTGAGACTAACAGGATTGTATATCTCAATTTGTATTTTATATTTAAATAGTTTGGCTTATTCTCTTTTATCTTCATTGCTTTTGCATAATAATCTTCTAATTGTTAAACCATAATCTGCAGCATTGCATCCCTGTGTTTCAGTGAAAAATCATCTTGCTAAAACTAAAAGAAGCAAAATGTGATCTATCAAGCTAGATTTCAGCAATAATATCATCTGGATCATAACACATTAAATAAGACATCAGGAGGATTTCCTTCTCATCTTTATAAGAACTTTTCTAGAGCAACTATGAACCCAACTGTCCATTGGAAATAAACATTTCCTAACTGCACTCATGACTGGAATCTTGGATATAAAAACCAAATACACTGTTACCAAAACTTGTGAAAGTGCATCGTGTCTACACTTTTTTGCGAACAGCTACCAGATTCAGCACTTGCAGCTTGTAGATCATGGTTGATGAAGTGTTACCATGGTTATATCTTCAAATATTTAAAATCAGTATAATAAACACTAAGGATTACTCATGTCACCTACACTCTCATCTATTTGCCAAAAAAACCACAAGTAATTTAACCATCCCAAATAAACTGGAGGACAGGGAGTATAGTATTTATTTTCTTAATACAATTTCTGAAACCATATGAATTTTGATTGCTTTTCTGCAGTTGCGTAAGGAGATCTGAAGTAACTATTTTTATGTGTGAAGTTCATTTTAGAGAAGACTTGGCTTTCTGCTGAATTTCTTACTTTGTAACTAAACCAAAACCACACAGACACGAGCTTTCAACCACTGCTATTTACCAGTCTCAGTCATTATCAGAACTTAAATATGAGTTAGAAATACACACCGAATCGTAAGTAGAGAAGGGGACTGTTCAGCCCCTCATGGCAGTGAAAGATCCATTCAATTAGTCCCACTTAGCTGGTATTTCCACACAGACCTGCTAATTTTTCCTTTTACAGTATAAAACTCTTTTGAAACTTACTATCTGAATTGGCCATGCTAAATTGCCCGTAGTGTTAGGTGAAGGGTTAAATGTAGAGGAATGGGTCTGGGTGGGTTGCGCTTCGGCGGGTCAGTGTGGATTTGTGGAAGGGCCTGTTTCCACACTGTAAGTAATTTAATCTAATCTGTTCCCACTGCCATAGAGTCATACAGTATGGAAACAGACCCTCCAGTCCAACCAATCCATAACGACCACGTTCCCAAACTAAATGAATCCCACCTGCCTGCGCTTGACCCATACCCCTCTTAAACCTTTCCTATTCATGTACTTACCCAAATGTCTTTTAAACATTGTAACTGTTCCTGCATCCATCACTTTCCCTGGCAGCTCATTCCACACATGAATCATTCTCTATGTAAAAACTTTGCCCCTTCATGCTCTTTTTAAGTCTTTCTCCTCTTATCTTAAAAATATACCCCTTACTTTTGCACTCCCTCACCCTATGGGAAAGACCCTTGTCATTCACCTTATCTATGTCCCTCATGATTTTATAAACCTCAAACCCTCAACCCCTTATGCTCCAGTGAAAAAGTTCCCAGTCATTTTAGTATATTTTTGTATCTCAAACCCTTCATTCCCAGCAACCTCCTGATAAATGTTTCTGACCCCTCTCCAGTTTAATAATATCCTTCCTACAACAGGGTGACTTGAGAAGAGGTTTCCCCAACATCCTGTACAAACTCAATATGATGTCTCAATTCCCCTATTCAAAGATCTGAGCAATAAAGGCAAGCATGCTAAATGCTGCCTTAACCTGTCTATCTGTGATGCAAATTTCAAAAATTATGCACCTGAACCCCAAGGTCTCTTTGTTATCTCTACAACACTACCCAGAGCTCGACCATTGATTGTATAAGTGCTGTCCTCGTTTGTTTTACCAAAACGCAATACCTCGCATTTATCTAAATTACACTCCATCTACCACTCCTCAGCCCATTAACCCAACTGAACAAGACCTCTTTTTAATGTCTTTCAGGCAATGCCTTCCAAATCTCAATGGTTGCAAATAATCATAGAAACACAACAATTAGGAGCAGGAATAGATCACTCGATCCCTCAAGCTTGCTCTGTCATTTGCTAAGGTCGAGATAAATTTGATGAAAGGCTTCAACACAACTTTCCTGTCACTCCTCACAAAAAAAGCTTTCGCCTCATCTCCCTATGATTCTGCTGAATTATCTCAAAACTCTATGTTGATTAATGATCCTCTTGTTTTTCTTCTTAGAATAGCATATTCTAAAGCCAAACAGATAGTAGGCTGTATTAGACCTGATATTGTGCATCAGGATAGAATTTATTAATTACCTCACAGTTGAGGAGACTGTAGGTAGCAGGGATCATAATATGATTGAATTGCATATTCAGTTTGAGGGAGAGCAGAGTGGAACCAGGATTAGTATTTTAACCTCAAATAAGGCAATTATGAGGGTATGAAAGAAGAGATAAGTAGAATTAACTGGTAAACTTAGGTTAAAGGGTAGATCAATGAAGATGCAGTGGCAGATATTTCATGGAATTTCTGAGAATATACAGAATTGACGCATGCCAACAAGGAAGAGAAACAGAAGGGGAAGACCCACCATCCAAAGTTTAAAAAAAAAGAGTTAAAGACAGCATCAATTAAAAAGAAACCATATAACTGCAAAAATGAGCGGCACGTCATAAGACTGAATGGAGTTCATGGAAAGAATATAATATCTAAAACATGAATAAGTAGTGAAAAATTACAGTGCAGGTATAAGCTAGCTGAAATATAAAAATGGATAGTAAGAGCTTCTTTGGATTTTTTTAAAAAAAAGTTAACAAACTAAGAATTGGTCTTACAGACAATTAAGATTAGATTCCTGATGAAGGGCTTTTCCCTGAAATGTCGATTTTCCTGCTTCTCGGATGCTGCCTGACCATTCTGTGCTTTTCCAGCACCACTGTAATCTTGACTCTAATCTCCAGCATCTGTAGTACCCACTTCTGCCTTACAGACAGTTAGTCTAGGGAATTGGTGATGGAAAATAAGAAGACGATGATCAAATCGAAGGGGTATTTTTCATCAGTCTTCACTGTAGAGGATACAAGTAACGCTCCAGAAATAGCTGCAAATCAGGAAGTGGAAGAGAGCAACTTAAGAAAATTACAGCTACCAGGGAAGTGGGAAGTGGGAGTGAACAAATTGTTGGAGCTGTGGACTGACAGATCCCCTGTTCTCAACTGATTTAATCCGAAGGTCTTAAAAAAAAAGTGCCTGGTGAGCTATTTGAGGCATTGGGAAATTAAAACCAAACTTCTCTAGATTCAGGAAGGTTTTAAGAAATGGGGAAGGCAGTAGACAGGAAACTATAGGCCAGTTAGCCTGACCTCGGTCATTGGTAAGGTTTTAGAGTCCATTATTAAGGATGAAATTGCAGTGGACTTGGAAGTGCATGGTAAAATAAGGCAGTATCAGCATGGCTTCAAGAAGAGCTCATGCCTGACAAATCTGTTGGAATTCTTTGAAGATATAATGAGAAAGTTAGATAAAGGAGAGCCAATGGACATGATTTATTTGGGTTTTCAGAAGGCCTTTGACAATTTTGCTGCACTGGAGGTTACTAAATAAGCTAAGTGCCCCTGGTGTTGGGGGCAAGGTTCTGGTATGGATAGAGGTATGGAGGTCTAGAGTGTGGGGCTGGAAAAGCACAGCATGTCAGGCGGCATCCGAGGAGTAGGAGAATCGACATTTCGGGCAAATGCCCTTCATCAGGAATGAGTCATTTCTGATGAACGGCTCTGGCCTGAAGCATCGATTCTCCTGATCCTCAGATGCTGCTTGACCTGCTGTGCTTTTCCAGCCCCACACTCTTGACTCTGATCTCTAGCATCTGCAGTTCTCACTTTCTCCTGGATAGAGGTATGATTGATTTGCAAAAGTCAGAGAGTGGGGATAAAGAGGTCTTTTTCAGCATGGTGGCCAGTGACTAGTGGAATCCCACAGAGGCCAGTGTTGGAAAATGAATAACAACTTATTGTCATATGTATTTTTTACAAAGAAAATGCAGTGAGAAGTTTTATAAGTTTCCATACCATAGCACCGGTATTAATGGCAGAAGTCATAGATAAGAATAAAAAAGTAAGAGTCAAGACAGAGTTAATCTCAGATCAATTTCGGTTTTGGGGAAAGTTGATTAAGATGACGAACACTAGATTGTCTGGAAGCTGTTGCTAAAGAAGACCTCCACAGCAGGATAAGACTGCCCAACCTGGAACCCACCAAGCCACAGCTATCCACAATATAATTGGATGAAGGAACAGAGGACGTTGTTGCTAAGTTTGCAAATGACACAAAAATACGCGAAGGGACAGCTAGTGTTGAGGAAGTCAGGAGGCTGCAGAAGAACATGATAGGGGAGTGAACAAAGATGTGACAGACTACAATATGGAAAAGTGTAAGGTTGTACATTTTGGTAGGAAGAAGAGGCGTAGACTATTTTCTAAGTGGGGAAAATATTTGGAAGTCTGAAGTGCAAAGGGACTTGGGAGTCCTAATTCAGGATTCTCTCAAGGTTAACATACAGGTTCAGTTGACATTTAGGAGGGCAAATGTAATTAAAATCTGATTGAAGATTTGTAGCTCGGGTATCCGTTGTTGTGGTTCTGCTCGCCGAGCTGGAAGTTTTTGCTGCAAACGTTTCGTTCCCTGGCTAGGGAACATCATCAGTGCTGTTGGAGCCTCGTGTGAAGCGCTGCTTTGATGTTTCTTCCGGTATTTATATTGGTTTGTTCTTGCCGCTTCCGGGTGTCAGTTTCAGCTGCAGTGATTTGTATGTGGGGTCCAGGTCGATGTGTCTGTTGATGGATGTTCTTGTCGTTTCCAGGTGTCAGTTTCAGCTGTAGTGGTTTGTATATGGTGTCCAGGTCAATGTGTCTGTTGATGGAGTTTGGGGATGAATGCCATGCTTCTAGGAATTCTCTGGCTGTTCTCTGTCTGGCTTGTCCTATGATAGTGGTGTTTTCCCAGTCAAATTCATGTTGCTGGTTGTCTGAGTGTATGGCTACTAGAGATAGCTGGTCGTGTCGTTTTGTGGCTAGCTGATGTTCATGGATGCGGATTGTTAGCTGTCTTCCTGTTTGTCCTATATAGTGTTTTGTGCAGTCCTTGCATGGTATTTTGTAAACTACGTTAGTTTGGCTCATGCTGGGTATTGGGTCCTTTGTTCTAGTGAGTTGTTGTCTGAGCGTGGATGTTGGCTTGTGTGCTGTTATGAGTCCTAAGGGTCGCAGTAGTCTGGCTGTCAGTTCTGAGACGCTCCTGACGTATGGTAGAGTGGCTAGTCCTTTTGGTTGTGGCATGTCCTCATTCCTCGGTCTATCTCTTAGGCATCTGGTGATAAAGTTGCGTGGGTATCCGTTTTTGGCGAATACCTTGTATAGATGTTCCTCTTCCTCTTTTCGCAGTTCTGGTGTACTGCAGTGTGTTGTGGCCCTTTTGAATAGTGTCCTGGTGCAGCTTCGTTTGTGTGTGTTGGGGTGGTTACTTTCATAGTTTAAGACTTGGTCTGTGTGTGTTGGTTTCCTGTGTACCCTTGTGGTGAATTCTCCGTTGGGTGTTCTCTCTACTAACACGTCTAGGAATGGGAGTTGGCTATCCTTTTCTTCTTCTCGTGTGAATCGGATTCCTGTGAGTGTGGCGTTGATGATTTGGTGTGTTTTTTCTATATCTGTGTTTTTGATGGTTACAAAGGTGTCATCAACATATCTGATCCAGAGTTTGGGTTGGATTTGTGGTATGGCTGTATGTTCTAACCTTTGCATAACTGCCTCCGCTATGAGTCCCGAGATTGGTGATCCCATGGGTGTTCCGTTGATTTGTTCGTATATCTGATTGTTGAACGTAAAGTGTGTGGTGAGGCACAGGTCCAGTAGTTTAAGTATGCCGTCCTTGTTGATAGATTCGGCCTCCTGTGTTCTGTTATGTATGTCCAGTAGGTTGGCTATTGTTTCTCTGGCCAGGGTTTTGTCAATTGAAGTGAACAGTGCCGTCACGTCGAATGAAAACTACTGGACCTGTGCCTCACCACACACTTTACGTTCAACAATCAGATATACGAACAAATCAACGGAACACCCATGGGATCACCAATCTCGGGACTCATAGCAGAGGCAGTTATGCAAAGGTTAGAACATACAGCCATACCACAAATCCAACCCAAACTCTGGATCAGATATGTTGATGACACCTTTGTAATCATCAAAAACACAGATATAGAAAAAACACACCGAATCATCAACGCCACACTCACAGGAATCCGATTCACACGAGAAGAAGAAAAGGATAGCCAACTCCCATTCCTAGACGTGTTAGTAGAGAGAACACCCAACGGAGAATTCACCACAAGGGTACACAGGAAACCAACACACACAGACCAAGTCTTAAACTATGAAAGTAACCACCCCAACACACACAAACGAAGCTGCATCAGGACACTATTCAAAAGGGCCACAACACACTGCAGTACACCAGAACTGCGAAAAGAGGAAGAGGAACATCTATACAAGGTATTCGCCAAAAACGGATACCCACGCAACTTTATCACCAGATGCCTAAGAGATAGACCGAGGAATGAGGACATGCCACAACCAAAAGGACTAGCCACTCTACCATACGTCAGGAGCGTCTCAGAACTGACAGCCAGACTACTGCGACCCTTAGGACTCATAACAGCACACAAGCCACATCCACGCTCAGACAACCACTCACTAGAACAAAGGACCCAATACCCAGCATGAGCCAAACTAACGTAGTTTACAAAATACCATGCAAGGACTGCACAAAACACTATATAGGACAAACAGGAAGACAGCTAACAATCCGCATCCATGAACATCAGCTAGCCACAAAACGACACGACCAGCTATCTCTAGTAGCCATACACTCAGACAACCAGCAACATGACTGGGAAAACACCACTATCATAGGACAAGCCAGACAGAGAACAGCCAGAGAATTCCTAGAAGCATGGCATTCATCCCCAAACTCCATCAACAGACACATTGACCTGGACACCATATACAAACCACTACAGCTGAAACTGACACCCGGAAAAGACAAGAACATCCATCAACAGACACATCGACCTGGACCCCACATACAAATCACTGCAGCTGAAACTGACACCCGAAGCGGCAAGAACAAACCAATATAAATACCGGAAGAAACATCAAAGCAGCGCTTCACACGAGGCTCCAACAGCACTGATGATGTTCCCTAGCCAGGGAATGAAACGTTTGCAGCAAAAACTTCCAGCTCGGCGAGCAGAACCACAACAACGGCAAATGTAATGTTAGCATTAGTTTGAAGAGGGCCAGAAAACAAGAGCAGAGAGATTCTGCTGCGGCTGTATAAGGTTCTGGTCAGACTGCATTTGGAATATTGTGAGCAGTTTTGGCCTCTTTTCTATGGAAAGGCAAGCTGGCATTGGAGGGAGTCCAGAGGAGATTTCCAAGAATGAATTCAAGGAAGAAGGGCTTGTCATATGAGGAATGGCTGAGGACTCTGGTTTGTATTCAATAGAGTTTGGAAGGACATGGGGGATCTGATTGAAACTTGCAGGTTACTGCGAGGCCTAGGTAGAGTGGACATGGAGAAGATGTTTCCACCAGTAGGAGAGACTTGGACCTGAGGCCACAGCCTCAGAGTGACAGAACCACCCTTTAGAACTAAGATTACGAGGAATTTCTTCGGCCAGAAGGTGGTGACTCTGTGGAACGCATTGCTACAGAGAGCTATAGAAGCCAAGTCATTGAGTGTATTTAAAACCGGAATAAATACTCTTGCTTGGAAAGGGGATAATTGGATGCAGGGAGAAGGCAGGACAATGGGGTTGAGAAACCTATCAACTAGGTAAAAACAATGACTGCAGATGCTGGAAACCAGATTCTAGATTAGAGTGGTGCTGGAAAAGCACAGCAGTTCAGACAGCATCCGAGGAGCAGGAAAATCAACATTTCGGGCAAAAGCCCTTCATTAGGAATCCTATCAACTAGTATTGAAAGGCAGAGGAGACTCAATGGTTGAATGGCTTAATTCTGCTCCTATATCTTATGTCTTAAATTTCCTCTTGTGGGAGAATCTAGAACTAGGGATCATTGTTACAAATTTAAACAGGGGATGAGGAGTCTTTTACTTCTCATAGATGTTCTTGAGTCTTTGGAACTTTGGAAAAGGTGGTAGAAGAAAAACGTCTTTGAATATTTTTAGGACAGAGGTAGTTAGATTTTTGAAAAGTGAAGAAGTTGAAAGGTGTTGGATGCAGGCAGGAGTGCAATGTGTTTGGGAATTGAACTGGTAAATCTTTCTTTTCCTTCTCTATTTTAAAAGTTTAAAGTTCAATAGTCAAGTGAAAAGGTTAAAAAGGTAGCTGATTCATCTGACTGAGGGACGGTTATCAGTGAATCACCTGAAGCCTGAACAGGTGGCACGGTGGTTAGCACTGCTGCCTCACAACGCCAGAGACCCGGGTTCATTTCCCACCTCAGGCGACTGACTGTGTGGAGTTTGAACATTCTCCCCGTGTCTGCATGGGTTTCCTCCGGGTGCTCCGGTTTCCTCCCACAGTCCAAAAATGTGCAGATTAGGTGAATTGGCCAGGCTAAATTGCCCGTAGTGTTAGGGGTAGGGGAATGAGTCTGGATAGGTTGCGCTTTGGCGGATTGGTGTGGACTTGTTGGGCCGAAGGCCTGTTTCCACACTGTAAGTAATCTAATCCAATCTTGATAGATGTTCATTATTATTGAAGCTTAATTAGTGTGAGTCACCTCAGCTTAGTTAAGAGAGGGCCTATTGAAAGCACACGATTAATACATTTCACACAGTTAAGAAGGAGTGAGTGTATAGTTTGGGTAATTTGGAGGCAGCGTGAGAATTTGGTGCATAGAGGAAGGGGTGATTTTCGGTTGATAGTTTGTTAGTTTTATTTTAACATTATAAATTAAAGCCCAGCATTAGGAGGCTAGCACAGGTAACATCACAGGTAAACCCTAAGTTCATTGGTTGGTTCTTGATTAGTAAGGGGATCTAGCATTACAGAGAGAAGGTAGAAGGAGGGGTTTAAGAAACATATCTGCTATGATCGTATGTTGGAGCAGGCTCGATAGGCTGGATAGCTTAGTTCTGCTCCTGTACCTTTTGTTAATCAGAGTGGTCATCGTCTTATTGAATGGCACAGCAGGCTTGCAGGATCAAATGGTTGACTTCTGCACCTAATTTGTATGTTTGTGTGTTCCTATCGATGGAAATGGTTTCTCTCAATTTACCTTAGGAAAATTTGACTGAAGCTCAACTTATTAATTTCTGCTTTACATGGCATCTATAACTCTACATTATTCTCATCAAAACTTACTTAATTCCGATCGCAAAATAATTGCTCTCATTCATTGCTTCTTCATAGAAATGAATTAAGGGCATAGACTGGCAGCATGTGTTGGGAACTTAAAAATATCATCAAGTAAATCAGGTAATAGATTTTAAATGCTCCATCATCCTGATACTGAGGTCCATTATTCCACATTGGCAACTTTAGGAGCATGCAGTTGGTGTGACATATCAGTTGAGAACTGTCCATTTGAGTTGCTGTGGCTCAGTTGGCTTAATGAGGGCAGTATTCGATGTTAGTGACAACTCATTGAAGTACACACCATTCATATTAAGTGCTGAGAGCACTGTGAGAGGAGGGATGTACAGGTTTTAGCCATTGGCAGCAACAGGAACACTCCACAATTCTACCCTAGCCAGCACCATGGTGTAACATTGAAAGGAAAAAGCCAGGCTTCCACTGTGTGATGGTGACCCCTGGCACCAGACTTCAAAGGAGGCTTTGGATAAAATGTACTTAATTTACTAGTATGTGTTCACACTTAACCTCCACACTGGAACTCCACTCAGTATAGTGCCTCTAGCTCAATTTGAAGCATTTGTTTGGACTTTACACTTTCGAGTGGTGCCTGGAACACGTTGCCGGCAGAGAGAGTGCAGGCAGGCATGGTAGATTCATTTAAGATGCGTCTGGACAGATGCATGAGTAGGTGGGGAGCAGAGGGATACAGATGCTTTGGAATTGGGTGGCAGGTTTAGACAGTAGATTTGGATCGGCTCAGGCTTGGAGGGCCGAAGGGCCTGTACCTGGGCTGTAAATTTTCTTTATTCTTTGTTTTTGTTCTTTGTTCTATTTCCTTTCTACAGCACTCTTTTGACATCAACACAACTTTTATGTACATTGAAGGTGAAATTGCTCTTGAAAACAAACCAAAAGGAATGTTGATCCATGATCACCTTTTAAGCTTTACATTTCCCCCCAGAGTAATTCAATCCATTGGGTGGCACGGTGGCTCAGTGGTTAGCACTGCTGCCTCATAGCACAATGGATCCTGGCTTGCTTCCAGCCTTGGGCGACTGTTTGTGTGGAATTTGCACATTCTCCCTGTGTCTGCGTGGGTTTTCTCCAGGTGCTCTGGTTTCCTCCCACAGTTCAAAGATGTGCAGGTTAGGTGGATTGGCCATGCTAAATTGCCCATAGTGTTCGGAGATGTGTAGGTTAGGCGCAATAGTCAGGGGTAAATATAGGGTAGGGGAATGGACCTAGGTAGGTTAATTTTCAGAAGGTCGGTATGGACTTGTTGGGCTGAAGGGCCTGTTTCCACAGGAATTGTAGGAATTCTGATTCTAATTTGTACAGAAATAGAGAAATTGTTACTGGAACTGAATCACATTTCTGCTGATGCCCTTAGAACATGTTTCTCTTGCATGGTGCATCAGGCTGAGAGTTATCAGAACTAGGTGGAATCTCAAAGTCAGCTCTCATTTCACATCTTGAAGCATTTGTCTTTACTTCAACACAGTTTCTGTATAAACTGAGGAGAAACAGCTGCCGATCGAGAGAGCTCCCAGTGATTCAATCTTAGTCTAGATCGAGCAGGGAATTAATACAATTGAAGCTCTCCGTATAGCTGAAAATTTCACAAGAAGCTCCCCTGATATTCCTGAATATACCAGTACTGCATTTCTATTTTGTAAATCAGCCTGTCTTGAGCCACTCTGAGAAATCACTAAAATAATCTGTTTACTGCTAAAAATGGATAGTTTTGCTGCTGTGATTGTGAAAAGATGCATTGAAACTGCTAAGCCTACTCAAAATCTTACTGCTAACACTTAAGAGAAGATTCTGATCCTCTCAGGCTAAATTAGATTCAAATCTACAACACAGAAACACGGAGAAAAGTTTATCCTCCGCACAGTGTTCCATATTAAATTACAGAATATCCAAGTGTTGTCCAATATTTTCAAATTCAAATATTGACAGTACCATTTATAAAGAGGTAGATTTTATTGAACTAGTCAATTGTTGGTTAAATTATAAGAAATGATGTCAGTTAAATCATGTTTGAGGTGAAGTTACTTTATAAAACAGGAAACAGCTAATCTGTACTCTGCAAGCTCCCTATAAAAATCAGATAATGATCAGCAACATTGAGGGACAAGTATTAGTCAGGACATATGGAAAAGTCCCATGGCCGCCTTTGAGCTGCAGGTTTTTAATTTTACTATCCACCAAGACAGCACAGTGGCGTCAGATTAGTATCACATCAGAGAGACAGTAGCTTGACACTGTAGCACTGCCTCAGTGTTGCACTGGTGGATCAGCCTGGACTGTGGGCTGAAATCACTGGAATGGGACTTGAGTCCAGAAATCTCTTGACTGAAAGGTGAGAGTGCTACCATTGTGCTACGTTTGCGAGACCAAGCGCACCAACTAAAGACATGTTTGCACTAGGGGGGAGTTCACAGTGTCACCTGGTGTGATCACCTCTTTAAGGGGAATCACTAATCAATCTTCCTCTGGAGCTCCTGGACAATGAGTTGCCTTGGTAACAGCAATGGTCTGTGCAATTCATCAACTTTTATAAAGCAGACCCAAGGATAGGCCTACAGAGTTGTCTGTTCTGGACTGGGATTAGCCTAGATACACCATGAGTCGTGGAAAGGCTGTTCCTTTCCAGTCTAGGTTCCTGAGTTATTACACCTGGGATGAGCATTTTCTTTGTGAAGGCAGGCTGGGTTGGCTCAGGTTGTTCTCTGCAGACCAGAGAAGGCTGAGAGGGGCCCTGATTGAGGTGTATAAAGTTAATGACAGTGTGGATAGGAAGTAGACACGCCCCTTAGTTGAAGAGTCAATAATAGGAACTCATATTTTATGGTGAAGGGCAGAAGTTTTAAAGGGCATTTCAGGAAATCTTTTTCACCCAGAGGGTGGTAATAATCTGGAATGCACTGCCTAGGAGGGCAGTAGAGGCAGGACACCGTTAAAATGTACCTGGATTTGCTGTTGTAATGTAATAATATTAAAGGCTATGTGGCCAAGCGCTGAAAAGTGGGATTTCTGTGGATAGGTCAGCACAGATGTCTTGGGCCAAAGGGCCTCTTCTGCTCTGTACGACTTTGAGTCTACGAGTTACAAGGAAATGGCTGTGACCCAGTTAATGACTAGTTTATAAAGCTTCAAGGTTAATTGCGCGATTTAATTTTTACCACAACAGTTTGTTCAGCTTTCATTCAAATAGTTCTTTCTTTGAACAGATCTCTAAAGTGGTTTTTGTTAAAAACAAGTTAAAATGCCAAATGATAATAAAATAATATAGAAGAGGATTTCAATGCATTCAGAGCATTAGATAAGAACGTGTACACAAAAATTCTACAATAACCTTTAAAAGATGAATTAGAAATTAATAATAGAAAGATCATTCTTGATTATTCATAAAATCTGAGCTCTTGTCGCCAAGGGAACAGGTGTATAGCATTGTTAATAACCAATAAATGACCCTCGGGATCCTATTAAAACTGCCAGGCTTTTTAATTTGGCACAAAATCATATTTTTGCAGACACTTTAATATTATAACCAGAAAGAGCAGTTGTAGAATGGGAAAAATGGAAAATTTAATTAACCTTGTTCTTCTTAACATTATGTATTTTTAGCTATTGATTTCAACATCAAAGTACCAAACAACTAATAAGTCTCTTGATAAAATAAAGGAAATGTTAGGCCTCCTAGGCAATCTAGAATCCAGAACCAATGAAGAACACTTCATTGTGGTTAACCTAATCTATATTGCAATTGTTTGCTTTTATATGATAAAGCCATAGAATGGTTAGAGCAATGAATGAGGCCATTCAGCCTGATGCATTTGTGACAGCTCCCTGTTAAAACAACTCAGTTCATCCTACTCCCTTGCTTTTTCTCCTTAATTGACAAACATTATGGTTGATGACGGTTTTCTGTCGCAGTGCAGATGTCAATTCTGTACCATCTTTCTGCGCCTTGCACATGTGAATATGTCAGAAATTATGTTGATAATTCTGTACTCTCACAGCTGTTGGAAATACCTCAAAACGTTCACAAGAAGGAAGGGTTATTCTTTGTGTTCATTACATGGGTGCTCATCCAACAATCATCTCAAGGAACCTGCCTCTGATTCCCAGACTCCTTCTTCCTCATGGTCACCCTCTGCTGCTCTCTGCCTTCTTTCTCCTGTTGGCTTTTTTCCCTCCACACCCTGAAAGTAACATTCAGCTCTTTTACTGCTGTCCCTACTTCTTTTCTAATCTCTAATATCTTTATCTCTTTCCTTCACATTTTATATCCTCTGAGTCTCAATGTTGGCCTCACTTGGTTATGGGTTTAAGGCCCACTGAGGATTTGAGCCCAAAAGTCAAATCTGCACTGGCTGGACCCAAGGGAATGCTGCACAGTTGCCGTTAATGCCATTCACGATATGATGTAAATTGAAGCCCCATCTATCCTCTCAGACAGGGGCACTATTGAGAAGAACTTCTATTCTGAAGTACACCTGAGGTGTTGTTCGCATTTCTCTGGTTGCTAACATTCCTCTATCAATATCATGAGACAAATTCGCTGGTTGTTATCATGTTGCTGATGGTGGGAAGTTGTATGCATCCTGGCTGCCATGTTTCCTACATTATAACAGTGACAATTCTTCAAAGTTACTCAATACTCCATGTCCTGCGAAGGTGACTGGTGCAAGGCTGTCACTATCAGCAAAGTATGAATAGGAGTGTCTTGGCAGAAGCTTTTGAAAAGATTTAAAAATTAGCTAGAATTTTCCAAATTCCATTAATATGGAGTGTCCAAATGTAAATAAGGAATTACTCCAGACAAGCTCAGTGACACTGCTTCCCCTTTCCCCCGGGGAGTCTCCTCGGGCATGTTGCCATGAATATTGTCAACCTGCTCCATGGAGATGGGCAGCTAAGCAAGGCCCCATTTAGGGGCCATTTACACATACCAACTAAGGTGGCAGCAGCTTCGGAGCCGATTCTCATGATAGGCCAGACACCAATCTGTAAGGATGGAAACACTGCATTTGTGGCCAAACCATTTCTGTGAAAGAGCTTTCCCTCCACATTGGCAACACCAACAATTTCATGTCTTCTTTAACGTTAAACTTTCAGCAGAGGTCTGGGAATGCTGCCATGTTGAAGTGTCCTTGTGCCTGCCTTTCCGTTCCAGAAGTGTGGTTGTCTAATTGGATCTTCTGCCTTGGGAACCTGTCCACCAGTTAATTAGATAGGACTCAGAATTGGCCCATTTGGAGCTTGCTTCACGTCATGCCTAACCATGGGGTGTGGGCTCCTTACTCTTGGATACTTGGGATAAAATTCAGCCCAAATGTTTCGTTACAGGGGACAGACATAAATATAACACAATCGCTAATAAATCAAGTAGAAATGCTTTTACCTAGGCAGTAGTGAGAATGTAAAATTTGCCACCAAATAGGATAGGTGAAGCAAATAGTGCAGTTACATTTAAGAGGAAAGGGTGAAAGGATTAGAAAGTGAGGTGAAGTAGAGAGGATGGTTGTATGGAACATAAACACCAGCATTGACCTATTGGGCCAAATGGTCTGTTGTTTTGTGCTATTCCTTCAGATTAAATTGACATTATCCAACTTCAGGTGGCAGCATGTGAGAGTCTTCTCAGCCACAACAGCAAAACCAAGAACCCTGATAGTTGGGTACATATGATACACTCGACAGGACCATCCTTCAAGGTAGGTGATGCAATTAACCATAACCCAGTTTAGAAACTAGAACTGGTTATAGGCTCTCTTACTTGGTGTTGACTGATGAATAATTCAAGGGTTTGTTTTGTGTCTGACTGACATAGTGACAATCAGAAGTCCCATGGAACTTTTCACAACCTCTGGGCGCTTGTTAAAGCACCAACAATCAATGAATTTAATTTTGAAATGTGATTAGCAGTTGTAATACAGAAAACACAGGATTCAACTGCTGTACAACAAAATTCCAAAAAAAAGCAATGTGTTAATGGTAACGCTTGGTTGTGGGTGTTGGTTATGCCACCAGGGAGTGCTAGCTCCCCAGCTCCTCCTTGAAAAAGATGTCCATGAGATCTTTTGTATGCATCTGGGAGACCAGACGTGGCTTCAGTTCAACATCTTGTTTGAAACACAGACAGCATCTCAGCCTGCAGCACTCCCTCCAGCACTGGACTGCGGGTGACATCTTAGACCATGCATTCAATCTCTAAAGTGGGTCATGAATCACCTGACTCTGAGGTGAGACTGCTATTGACTGTATTACGGTAGACATTTTAATTGTTAAATTAATCACTGACCTTGGAATGTTTCATTAGTGCTCAAACAATCGCTAATGTGACCATGGTGATTAATCGTAATAAATAATATCGAGCCGTTCATTTTAAAACAGTTTGTAATTAAGGCTCACAATAGTAGGACAACAGATGCAATTTCTCAAGCAGGAGCTGCTGACTAAATCATGACATTGACTGGATGCAGACATTGTACAGCTGTTTCTGTTTGACTCTTCCGAGGTCAGTTTAAATAATGTGTCAATCAAACCAGGCAGAAGGCCCCATCAAAACACAACGATGATCACCCTTGAGGGTTGCCTCAAATGAGACATCAGCAAACTACCCTGCATTCACCAATTAATTTGTACTCAAAGCTAATACCTTTGCAATCTCAGTAACAGCAAATTGTCACCAGGCAGATAAGAAAATTGCAATTTAGAGTTTTACATTCATTCAAATAAAGAATTCCCTTCTGATTGCTAATCATTACAACAGCTCCATGTTTACTCAAAAAATAATTTCATCAGAATATGTTCTCCCAGAAGTGAGTCGCACAAAGATTTAACAGTTATGATGGATGGGTAGGTCTTGCCAATCAAAATGACAATGCAACTTTTGCCAACCCAATTCCGCACAGTTAGCTACTCTTAATTGGAACACTGCCTCAGTGCATCTTAACAGAAGTTTTATAAACAATGGAAAGTTTACTTGGTGTGCTAGACAGTTGTCCAAACTGTTGCTTCTGAGTCATAATGGTATGAGGTTAAGTCCAAAATCAGGGTTTCTCAACTAAAAAGAAAAATCAAGGCTGACAGCACAAAAGAAGTGCCTCATTGTTGGAGATGCCTTTGGTGCATGCTGTGGATAAAGGAGAACCAGTCAATGTACTGCACTTAGATTTCTAGACGACATTGATAAAGTGCCATGTTAAAGTTCATTGCTGAAAGTAAAATGTTGTGGTGCAGAGGCAGCATAATGATACAGATATCAGATTAGCTAGTTAACAGGAAGCAGAGAGTTGGTGTAAATGGATTGGTAAGATGTAACAATGATAAGTCACAGGAATCAATGCTGGTACCGCAACTGGTTACAATTTATATAATTAACTTGCAGAATGGATTAAAGGTATGATTGCCAACTTTGCTGTTGAAACAAAGACAAGTTGTGAAGGGAGCATAAGCTGGTTATAACAAGATAAGTTAAGTGGATGGGCAAAGATATGGCTTATGGAGTATAATGTGGAAAAATGTGAAATTGTCCATTTTTATTCTTCCTGCCAAAAGAAACACATCCACATAGTAAGACAGTGCAGAGATCTGAGATGCAGAGGGATCTGGGTGTCTTAGTGCATGAATTGGAAAGGTTAATATGCAGGTATAGCAATTAGTAATTCGGAAAACTAATTGAATGTAACCATGTAATGTGAGTGGAATTGTCTGCAAAAATGAGGAGCTTATTCTTCAGTAATGCAGGACACTGGTGAGACAACATCGGACAGTACGGTTTATAGGATTGGCCCATTTATTTACGAAAAGATTTAACTGTGTTAGAGGAAGTTCAGAGAAGATTTACTAGCCAAACACCTTGTATCAGTAGGTTGACTATGAGGAAAGGTTGGACAAGTTAGACTGGTATCCAGTGGAAAAGTAGGAGATGGCTTGATTGAAACATAAAATCCAGATGGATCTTGGCACAGTCAATGTGGCAATGATGTTTTCTCTTATGACAGAATCCAGAATGAAGCATCATAGTTTAAAAACCAAGATTTGAATTTTTTTTCTCTCAAAGGGTCATGGGTTTTTGGAACTGTCTTCCTAAAAAAAGTGACAGAAGCAGAGTCCTCAAATATTTTTCAGGCAAAGGTAGATTTTTGTGAAGCAAGAGTAATTGGGTAGGTGGGAGTTATGGATTTGAGGTTACAATCATGATCTTATTGAATGATAGAACAGATTTGAGGGGCTGAATGGACTACTTCTGCTCGTCATTTGTGTTTTTTTATCTTTGAAATGTGATGTGAAACCAAGGCAGTGGGTGAATTGGCATTGCCCGCATGGGTGAATATCAAATATCCCATGGCATTACTTTGAAGAGGAGCAGGGAAGTCATCTCTGGTCTCCTGACAAAGCTGTGACTCTCAATTCACACAAAACACATTATCTGGCCATCATCACATCACTATTTGTGGAAGTTGACTATTTCTTACATAGTAGAGTGACTATGCTTCGATAAAGCACGCCGTTGACCATAAAGTGCTTTGAGTCATCTGGTGGGTATGAAAATTGCTACATAAATACCAGCTTATTATGCAGTATTACACAGCACGGAAATTGACAGTCTGGTATCAAAACATGGGAGAAATGGTGACTGTTAGTTAGCTGCAACTTAGTTGAGCACAGCGCGGCTTCTCTATCACCAAACTATTTAATACCTTGGCTTCCTATGCCTAAAACTCAAAAAAAAATTAATGAAACTAAAATTAAGCAATTCATTAAAATTATGAATTGAACTAGCACCAAATGTCAAATTTTGAGACATCTTCCCCTTCCTGGTAACCTAAAGACTAGGCATCACTCAGCACCAAAAATGGTAGACATAGGTATTTTCATGAGGTTTTGCAACATACAACAAGTGATGGTTATAGCAGGGGATCTGTTATCACTGATTTGATATTCCCTAGCTCATCAGCGAGCTTATGTGATTAAATGGCTTCTCCCTCTTCAATCAAATGCTTCATAATTTTTTACACATTCATCCAATTCCCTCAAGCTTCTTGGCTCAAAGGAAAACAATCCCAGTCTCTCTGGAATCCCTTATCCCTCCGGTTGTTCCAAGAAATCTCTCTGAACCTTCCACAAAGCCTTTACATCTTTCTGGTGCCTGGAATTGGAAACCATAGTCACAGTCAGGTCAAAATGTTTGATATTGATTCGGCATAACTGCTTCATCTTTTGTACATTATAAAGACCATCAAAAATATGGATTTCGGTACAATACACTTTTCAACAACAGCTTTGTCAAACAACTGTACAGAAATTAGTCATTCTTATTGTGCAACCTGTTCCTTTTCATTGAATCTGGTCCTATGCTGGGGGTCAAAAATTTTTATTGGACTTTTCTTGAGAGCTACTCTTTTATTTTTTGGTTTTCAGGGGTTTCACTTGCACTCTCACTGCCTCATTTATTAGGTTTTACAATCTCATGGTAATAACACCTTCCATATTGGTGTTGACATATGGAGTAATTAGACTCGCACTGATGTGGAATTAGAAACAATCCACGATATCACAGTTATCAATCCTCTATTACAATAGTGTCCTCCCTATTGTTCTCCACATAGTAACTCCTAACTTTATAGAACTATTAATCTAGAAATTCCAAATCATTTTCAAAACCTCACTACTTAGAGTCATACAGTTGTACAGCATGGAAACAGACTTTTGGTCCAACTCGCTTATGAGTAAAAAGTGAGGTCTGCAGATGCTGGAGATCAGAGCTGAAAATGTGTTGCTGGTTAAAGCGCAGCAGGTCAGGCAGCATCCAAGCAACAGGAAATTCGACGTTTTGGGCATAAGCCCTTCATCAGGAATGCTGCATTCCTGATGAAGGGCTTATGCCCGAAACGTCAAACTTCCTGTTCCTTGAATGCTGCCTGACCTGCTGCGCTTTAACCAGCAACACATTTTCAGCCCAACTTGCTTATGCCAACCAGATATTCTAAATCAATCTAGTCCCATTTGCCAGCATTCCTCCAAATCCTTCCTATTCACATACTCAACCTGATGCCTTTTAAATATTATTATTGTACCAGTCTCCACCACTTCCTCTGGGAGCTTGTCCCAAACACACACCACCCTTTGCATGAAAAAGTTGCCCGTTAGGTCACTTTTATATCTTTCCCCTCTCACCATAAACCTATGCCCTCTAGGTTTGGACTCCCTGATCCTGGGGAGAAGACCTTGTCTATTTGCCTTATCCATGCCCCTCATGATTTTATAAACCTCTTTAAGGTCATCCCTCAGCCTCCGATGCTCCAGTGAAAACAGCCACAGCCTATTCAGCCTGTCCCTATAGCATAAACCCTCTAAGCCTGGCAACATCCTTGTAAATCCTTTCTAAACCATTTTAAGATTCACAACATTCCTCCTATAGCAGGGAGATCAGAATTGTATGCAGCATTCCAAAAGTGACCTAACCAAAATCCTTTCCAGCTGCAACCTGACCTCCTAATTCCTATACTCTATGCACTCACCAATAAAGACAAGCATACCAAACACCTTCATCACGATCTTATCTACCTGTGACTCTACTTCAAAGGAACTATGAACCTAGACACCAAAGCCTCTTTGTTCAGTAACATTCCTCAGAACCTTATCATTAAGTGTATAAGTCCTGCTCTGATTTGCTTTTCGAAAATGCAGTCCCTCAAATTTATCTAAATTAAACCCCATCTGGCACTCCTCAACATATTGGCCCATCTGATCAAGATCCCATTGTACTCTGAGGTAACCTTCTTCACTGTCCTCCAATTTTGATGTCATCTGCAAACTTACTAATTATACCTCTTATGTTCAAATTCAAATCATTTATATAAAATTAGAACAAGCAGTGGACCTATTTATTAAAAATGCAATACCTTTATCAAAAGAAACATTAAATTACAGGATAAGTTGATTAATGTTTATGCTTTAAATCCAAAACATTTGTTTTCAGTCCCATTCAGACAAAAAAACACAAGTGTCGGTAAGGGATAAATAAAAGAAAATAACAACATTGGCCAGATTACTTAAATGGCTTTCATGATGCATTGCTTCACAGACATAAATGTGGACTCATTGTTTGCTTTTCTGGGACTGTTGATTAAGGTCACTTTCTCAGTTGACTCACGTATTGATTGTAATAATTCTAACTCAGTTTTCTAATCTCTGGGTTTCCAGAAGCTGGTGTAGCTGGTTAGGTAGGGAGCTTTCAAATCTTCAGGTTGTCTTGTCAGCAGCTAAGCTTGTCTTCCAGAAAACATAGGTTAAAAATAGAACTTCAGTTCTTGTCCTGCCCTGAGTGACTGATCATCTCTTCCAGAGCCCCAATTACTATTCAACATTTGCTAGAACATAAGGTCTCTTCCAGACTTGCCTCCCAGGTACTGACCTTATTAATAGCCAACTTCTCCTTTCTGTTTAAATACAGCACTCTTCCCAGCATTGTCATGTACGTTAGAACCTTTTTAGTCAAGAATCGGCCTCCAATTAGCCTCCAGGCCTGGTGTCACAAACAAGCCTGTTTGATCTGCTCTTTTCCTTAGACCTGAAAATGTGTTGCTGGTTAAAGCACAGCAGGTTAGGCAGCATCCAAGGAACAGGAAATTCGATGTTTCGGGCCAGAGCCCTTCATCAGGAATCTGGTCTTTTCCTTAGACCACCAGCTGGACTAAACGCAACATGCCAGTTCACAATTCCAACCAAAACTGATAAAAGAATAAAACATAAAACATAATGAAAAGTCAAAGCAATTTCTAACAATTAGTTAATCCCAAAACCTCATAGCCTTGACTAAAAACAAAATACAGTGGATGCTGGAAATCTTAAATAAAATCAAAGTGCTGAAGAAACTCAGCCTGTCTGGCAGCATCTTTTGAGAGAGAAAAACAATATTTAAGTTTTGATTCACAGATGACTCCTCTTCAGAACAGTTCAAGTTCCCAACTTCTTGCTCACGCCTTGCCCCACCCCCCATCTCTGATGAAGAACTTATGCTCGAAACATCAACTCTCCTGCTCCTCAGATGCTGCCTGACAGGCTGTGCTTTTTCAGCTCCACGTTTTTTTGACTCCTTGCTCACTGCAGCCAATCACCTTCCCAGCTGCTCCTCTAATGGCAGACTGGTTATCTTCAGTGTTTGCTCCTGATAGGCCCACTGGTGCGATTCTGTAAGAAACCGCTCCATGAATAAGAGATGCTTGCTCTCTCATGCTCCACCAATCACAAACTGGCAAGTACTAGTAAGAAGTAGCCTGTGATTGGAGGAGGATGAGCAAGCCCGATCACTGACTGGAGGAACATGAGTGAGTGAGAATCTCTGATTGGAGGAGTGTGAGCATTCTAGAATCTCTCTCTGTCTCTCTCTCTCCCTGGCCTTGTTCAGTTTGGTCACCACATGGGGGAGGGAGTATGCAATGGAACGTTGGACCCTCCCCCGGAGGGCTCAACCCTCTCTCAGGCCTTCCTTCTGCCCCCAGAGTCCCAGATTCAGGAAAAGGGGGTCACTATTCTGTTGCAAAGTGTTCCAAGTGGTGCGAGATGTGGTGAAACTTCCTGAAAAGAGGTGACACTCTCACTCCTGATCTTCAAGAATGATGTGGAGGTGCTGGTGTTGGATTGGGATGGACAAAGTTAAAGCTCACACATCATCAGGTTATAGTCCAACAGGTTTATTTGAAAGTATAAGTAGCTTCCTGATGAACGAACAGTACTCTGAAAGCTTGTACTTTCGGATAAGCCTGTTGGACTACAACCTGGTGTTGTGTGAGTTTTAACTAGAGGTTGTCCACCCGCTGATGCCACACGAAGTCCTGGAATGCAAATATCATGAGCATGAATAGTTTACACTGGGAATTTTCAAAGCGTTGCTTTAAAACATTCACCAGATTTAATGTACTACTGAGTGTCATCCATCTTGCTGAATTTTAAGACGTCACTTCAGCTTTTTCACTTTCTTGAAGTTGTCAGCACATTTCCCAAGTGAATTTTGCCTGTGTTTTCCTCTTCATCCTGTCTCACGTTAGACAGACTGCTTGGGTGGAAAGTATTTAATATTCTCAGGGGAAGCCTGAGCCATTGCTGATCTCGAATCTTGACAAGAGTTTACTGCATCATGCTGCAGTTCAAACTACAATTTATTGTCTCACTTCCTTACTGCTTAGAAAACTGGGGAGTTCATAAATAAATACGATTAACATCCTAAGGCACTTAAAATGAATCCCACAAGCTGAAGTCCAAAGACCATTATTGTTGCGTAATTCTATCCTTCGCTGGGTGACTTCCTGGTTGTTGAAGTAAGTAATGCTTTGGGTGTGAAGTACCGCTTAAGGAATTGATGCTCTTTTCTGCATATTTGCATGACTAAAGCTTACTTATTCTGGTCTGTCTCTAAAGGAGGAACAGAGTCCATGTAGGTCAAACTAGTTAGCCAGCTGTGAATTTATATGCTTAGCTCATTACGTCTATATTTGGATCTATACGTATTGATACATTGTAAGGACATACATATATCTCATGTATATCAATTTCTATCTGTAAAATTGAAAACAAACAGGGAAGGGGGCCATTTGGACTATCGTGTCCATTTTGGCAAAAACCTTGTCTAAGCCCACTATCGAACTTATGATTTACAGATTCTTCAGGTTACAAGACTTCAAGTGCACAGCCAAGTATTTTTTAAATACAATGAGAGTTTCAGGCTGTGAGTTTCAGTCCCCCCGCAAGCCAGCAGTGGAAATAAATGAAATCAGAAGTTATTTATATAGAGTCATAGAATCATACAGCACAAAAACAGACCCTTTGGTCCAACTAGTCCATGCCAACCACAATCCCAAAATTCTCATCCCAGTCTAATTCTACCTGCCTGCGTTTGCCTTGTATCCCTCCAAATATTTCTTATTCATGAACTTATCCAAATGTCTTTTAAACATTATAACTGTACCCGCATCCACCATTTTCTCTGCATTCCATACACATACCACTCTGTGTAAAAAAAAAATTGCCCCTCATGTCTTTTTTAAATCTTTCTCCTCTCACCTTTAAAATATGCCCTTTCGTCTTGACATCCCCAACCCTAGGGAAAAGACACCTGCCATTCACCTTATTTATACCCCTCATGATATTACAAACTTCTATAAGGTCACCCCTCAAAGTCCTACGTTCCAGTGAAAAAAGTCCCAGCCTATCCAGCATTTCCTTATAACTCAAACCCTCCATTCCTGACAATGTCTTGGTAAATCTGTCCTGAACCCCCTCCAGTTTAATAATATCTCTCCTATGGCAGGGCGACCAGAACTGCACACTACTCCAGAAGAGGCGTCACCTACATCCTGCACAACCTCAACATGGCGTCCCAACTTCTATATTCAAAGGTCTGAGCAATGAAGTCAAGTGTGCTAAACACCTTTTTAACCACCCTATTAAATGCGATGCATACTTCAAAGAATTATAAATATAACTATAAATTCACATTCTCTATGCATACTTGCATTACCCGTTGAAAGGTTAGAAACTGTATGGAAAATAAGAATGTTGTACTTGGATACTGGGACAAAATTTGGGCAGTGCAGTGGCTCAGTGGTTAGCACTACTGCCTCACAGTGCCAGGGATCCAGGTTCGATTCCAGCCTCAGGTGACTGTCTGTGTGGAGTTTACATATTCTCCCCGTGTCTGTGTGGGTTTCCTCCCACAATCCAAAGATGTGCAGGTTAGGTGGATTGGCTATGCTAAATTACCCACAATGTACAGGGATGTGTCAATTAAGTGCATTAGTCTTGGGTAAATATAGGGTAGCGGAATGGGTTGGTATGGATTTGTTGGGCTGAAGGGCCTGTTTCTACACTATACGGATTCTATGTCTAAAAACAGAGAAGACTATCATGTCAAAGCAGTTCACCCTTTTAATTTAAATCAAGTAATGAAGATAAACCTGGCAGTTATTTCACACCAAGTATATTCTCTAAAGTTCATCTGTTATTTCCAAGACAATGTAAGAATTCTCCAAACATTATTATCGAGCTGCTACTCGAGACAGGAACTCTCACTGTTTGTACTTATCTGTTGACATTTTTAATTACCTAGAATTTATCTCTTCACCTTCGTGTTCTGTGCCTGTGCGCTTCCCTCCAATTCACCTGATGAAGGAGCAGCATTCCTTAAAGTTTGTGATTTCAAATAAACCTGTTAGACTATAACCTGGTGTCTTGTGACTCCTGACTTCAAGATAGGAACATGAGTGCTTTAAAACTCAGTTTCCTCGCTTGTCCTAAGGACACAGCTTGCAATAATCTTAGTCATGCAGTGGAGTTTTCTGACCCAGACCATAAGGTCAAATCCTGGTGTGGGCCACCATCCCACAATGCTCTGCCCAGGAGGAACAATAGCACCAACTGAGCCAAGCCGACACAGTCACAATTCAGCTTCCTCATTGGAGATCAATTTTGGCTTCTTTCCACACATAACGTAGACTAAGGTGATGTTGCTCAGTGAATCTGATTACATATACCTAAGACCAGACTGAGCACCTCATGGTCTTGTGAAAATTCTTCGCCTGTACAATACAGGAGGATTGAATTAAACCATCAATCCATGGGACATTGAATTAATAGAGGGCCAAACATCCACCCAAAAAGTTGGAAAGAAAATTAATTTACTGTGATTTCCCATCAAACCACAATATAAACATGATCACGTATTTGTCAGCATACCCCACACAAGGGGGGGGGGGGAAGGGTGTGGAGGAGGGTGGAGTGGGCAGCAAGGCAGTGCCAGGCTTTAAACTTCCTTAGACAGTACCAGCTGCCAGCTACCTCACAGCACAGGGTCTCCCCTGAGTGGTCAGTGTCAAGTGAGTGATAGGAGGAGATGCCAATGCTGCAGTCTCCCACATCATTGCCCTGGAAAAACTGGAGCAAAGGGGCATCACCATGTAGGGCACAGGAAAAACAGTCAAAATAAAGGATGCACCTGTAAACTAAGAGAAAGTCAGTTAGCCCACCCTATGCTGTGGTATCAGAAGTGGAAGGCACTGGGAAATGTGCGAGTTAGCAATCCTGTCTCACCAATGGCAGAGTCTCAATTAGAGTGACCACTCTTTGGGATCTGTGTTACAATTCACACCAAAGTGACAGCATTATTGAGCTGCAAACAGAGACAAAAACAAGATATGCTAGCAGGTGTGGATTAAATCATTGACATTCCGGCTCTGCTCTCCAGTTAGATCACCCATCAACTCTTGGACTGAGTATTCTGTTTATCATACTTGGATTTATGTAATATGTAGATGAGACACCAACAGGGCCATCTCTAGCTGTGATATCCTGACTCGTTCCCAACAGGAGAAATCTGTTTATATGTGGTGATATTTACAGCTCCTGAAAAGAGAATATCTGAAATATTTGTAGGGTCTGAAATGGTGGAGCTGAAATGGTGGAGCCCACCCCTCCCCTCCCCTCTTATTGTCCTCCCCTTTCAACCTCCCCATTTCGCACCCTCTGCTCCCACAGTTATCTTCTCCTCTAATTGTTGTCCAATCCTCCCTGACTTCATTCTCAGCTTTTAAGCTGCTTCATGGGACTTCTCATACACCAGTATCCGGAGCAAGACCATGAGCAAAAATGCTCAGTTAACCAGGGTCCAAGCTCCATAAAATGTCTGAAGTCATCATGTGATCACATATCATGTGATCCAATGTCACAAGTCTGAATGTCATACAGGCAAACTGACACTTAATCAAACCTGCACAAATTCCCCCGAGCAGAGTTGGCAGCCATATAGGTTACTGAAAAGGAACGATTTGCAGGATGATGAGGGAGGATCGGAACTTGCTCAATTTCACTGAGCTGGCACAGTAAATGGTCTGCTGCACTAGATAACACGGGCTATTGAAAACCCCTCAAGCATTTTTAACATAAACTGCGAAAAATTCACACGCATGCAGAAAATTATGCGAGGGTTGGGTCAAGCACTCGTCCTTTTGCCTCTGGAACATATTGCTCCCTCCTGGCCAAATGGTGCCCTCATGTCATCAAAAGCAGACACCTATCAGCATGAGGTCCAAGTCTATCAGCATCTGTTTACCGGGTTCAATGATGCTAAGGGGACAATTCCTGAACATATTTGTTTAATGTGATAGGGCAACAAGGGTTGGACTACAAATGCTGACCTTGCACTTATTTCCCCGAATGAATAGAAAATGGTGATAATCTGATTATAAACCTGATTGTGCCTGTCCCAGTAGGATACCTGCGGATCATGAGCTAAAATAAGATCTATGTTGACTCTGATATGTGGCACTTGACATCAAACTGCAACTTCGCCTAATGTGTTACCAATGACTATCACTGAAAACGCTCTAAAAGGATCACATTCGTATGTGTTTCAGAGAGTGACATCAGGTAAGAAATGGGAGGCTTTGCTTTACCTTGTGCTTTAAGCCAATGATGCTTCCCACACTTTGGAATATCTGTCTGGAATATCTCAGACACTGTTTCCAAGTGAGGATGTACAACCCCTGATACACTATAATTCCTTTAATTACTTCTGCACATGGTGGGTTCTCAACTACACTACGATAGTGCAGTGTCTAAGACCTCTCTCTTTATACGCTCACTTTAGACTTGTGTTTTCTCTCTTACAGATATCAGAATGCTCTGATCAGTTGCATCCACACAATTTACTGGAATGCTCATGATGCCACACATTAGAAGGACTTCAAAGGCTGACTGTATCACTCAAAGTCTAATGGGAAATCTGAAACTCATTGCCTGAGGAGGTGGTAGAGCCAGAAATGCCTATAACATTTTAAACATGCTGGAAGATGCAGTTAATGTGCTGAAATACACAGGGTTGGAAAGAGGAATTAATCTGGATGGCTCTTTGTCAACCAGAGAGGACTGGAGGACTGAATGATGCCCTCCTGATTCTGTAACAGTAAATAAGCACTCCTCTCTGATCGTTAATGTTGTCAGAGAGTAATCTGCATGGTTTAAGTGCACCGTATATATCTATCAGCAGACTGTTATTATGGACACAGTGAAAAGTGAAACTGGTAGTCAGCCACAAATTCTCTGTTGTAATCAGTTATTACAAAGAATTATCTCCCATTCAAGTTCATTGACAACAAAATGTTTATTGACAATCCCAATGTAATAGTTTATTATCCAAAGGGCTCTGATATATTGGGTAGGATTACAATTCCTTTGGCAAAGTAATGGGGAAGGATAGAGATGGGAAGAAAATGAGGCTGGGGTTGTGAGGTTGATTGTGAAAATTCAACGATGGTCTGCTGTGTCCTTATAAACAGCTCTTTCCATCCCAGAATGCATGAATGGAGTCATCAGCGTTCTTCCATCACCTTAACATGATGGATGGGCAGGAGATCCAGTGGGGATGGGATTGTTTCATAGAACCATAGAATCACATAGGCAGAAGAAGCTCTTTGGCCCATCGAGTCTGTAACACCAAAGTTATTCCAAATCTATACAAATCTCACTTTCCAGCACTTGGCTCAGAGTCTTGATGTCATGACATTTCAAGTACTCATCGGCGTATTGTGTGGTTTCCAAACTCTACTTCTGTCCCAGGCTCTCTATTCCAGATTCACACCAGCCTTGGGGTGAAAAAGCTTCCCCTCAAATTCCCCTCCTCCCCAAACCTCGTGTCTTCCACCTCAAGAATGCACCCCTTCATTATTGATCCTTCAACTAAGAGGAACAGCTGCTTGTTCCCCACCTTGTTCATGCCCCCCAGAACCTTATGCACTTCAGTCAGGTTACCCCCTCAGCCTGTTTTGGTCTAAATAAAGCAACCTGAACCTATCCAGCCTCCCTTCACACTTTTGCTTAAGAGAGCAATCAGTGAGAAGCAGGATTTGTCATAAATGCTACAAATGAGATGATCATCACGCAAATGAGACTTTTAAACCTAGGAACAACATCACACAAACCAACTAACACATTGATCAAAACGATGGTTACTCTAATCATTCTTATCAGACATATTATGTCCCACCGGAACAAGTGGCTGTTGAATCTAGACTTTCTGGTTCAAAGGTAAGGGAGTCTACCACTGCATCAGAAGACCCAAGGTGATCACAAGGAGTTACAGCTCAATGATAGCCACCGAGTCACATTGTTCAACCAAGGGAGTACTGTGCTGTCTAGAGACTAGATGAGAAATTGTAGAAGGGTGAGCTTTGGCCTGTGCCCAAACCTAAAAGTGACAAGAAGCTCTTAAAATTGAGCTTGTACGTATCTAGTTTTAAATAACTTCCAGAAGTCAGGGAACAGAATTTCTTTAAGCCCTACAGTGGGAGATTTTAACAAGAGCTCAGCGCTAGTAAAAAGCAATTGAAAGTAAGAACAAATCACTTTCAGTGCAAGTGCGCTAAAGCAGAACAAAATCAAATTAGGGTCTCCTTGGCAGAGAGAAGTAGATTATACAGAACAGTAAATCGTTAATTGAGAGTCAAGATGATGGTTTATTTCAATAGTCAAAACTCAGCCTTCATTTAAGAGAAAGAAATTCAGAGATTTGATGCATTGTTGGGCTTCATTCATTCCAGCAATTGTTTGAATAAAACAGGATGTGAAATATTCTGATGTGTTCACTTTAGCGTTGCCAATACCCCAGGACTGCTATGGCCTCTCCAGGAATTAAAGATTAATCTGGTCACTGCTACAGGCAGCCAGGAAGAAACATCACCATGGCAATTAAATTACAATGTTTCCTTTTCATTTTTTTGGAATACCTTTGTTGATCAGTTTTAAATATTGGTGATGGATGAAGGCTGTTTCATTGGGCGGGGAAGGTTTGTGGTTGGGAATTGTGTGACAAGGTCTCCAGGAACATGTCAGACTGGAGGCAACAAGCTCCCTCTCCTTAAGCTGCTGCTCAGTGAGACAGAATACAACTCACCTGTTGATGCAGAATCATGGCAGTTCTAGCCAACTGGGGGCCCTGAGTGCAACTTTGTTATTTGCCTTTGGATGTAAGCATCACTGACAAGGCATTTATTTTGGAGATGTCCTGGCAAGACTGAGTTTCCAACACAGTGGTCCTTCCCAGCATGTACAATCTGCTCAGGCAGCGGTGGGCTATGCCCACAGCATGGAGAATGGCCTCATCCCAAAGGATATCCTCTATGGAGAGCTCACATCCAGGAACAGACCCACTGGGCGTCCCCAGCTGCGCTACAATAATGTCTGCATGAGGGGCATGAAGGTGCTTGATATCGTTACAGAGTCCTGGGAAAGAGATGAAGAAGCACCCTGAACCAACACCTCAACACAGGGGAAAAGAAATTGATGAGCACTGAGGCAGACAAGTGGGCACCAAGGAAAGAGTGCAGCAGTTCTAACAGATCAACGACCACATACAGATGTGACCTCTGCGACTGGGACTGTCACTCCAACACTGGTCTCTTCAGTCACAAGCAACATTGCTTCAGGGAAGCAGAAAGCTATAACAACGAGGATGCAACCCATGGTCAGCCATGACCGAAAGGGGCCTCACTCATATTGCCCTTGAGGAGGTAATGCTGAAACATCTTCTTCAACAGCCATCTGATCCAGGCACACCCAGAATGTTGTTAGGTATAGGTGACCCAGTGACACTGAGGAAGTGACGATATATTTCCAAGTCAGAATGCTGTGTGACTTGGAGGGAAACTGGTGATGCGCTCCGATATCAGCTGCCTTATCCTCCTGGTACAGGTTGCAGATATTTGAGAGGTGTAAACTTTTGCAAGTTGCATTTTATACATTTCATACACGTCTGCTGCTGTGCGATGGTGGTGGAGGGAGGGTCTCAGTGCTTAAGTATAGAGTACTTTGTCCTGGATGGTGTTGAGTTTCGAGATGGTGTTACTGGAGCTGCATCTATCCAAGCAAACTGAAAAGTGTGGCGCTGGAAAAGCACAGCAGGTCAGGAAGCATCCTTGACTCTCCTGTTCCTTGGATGCTGCCTGACGCTGTGCTTTTCCAGCACCTCACTTTTCAATTCTGATCTCCAGCATTTATCCTATCCAGGCAAATTGTCAGTATTCCATCACAGTCCTGACTTGGGCCTGATAGATGGTGCAGAGAATTTGGGGAGTCAAAATCTTGTAAATTGTGCAAAAGCCAAATTGTAGAAGAACCAGGAGCTTCCCTAATCGGTAACAGGACAATTCAGCCGGGCCACAGAGAATTGAAGGCCTGTCACTGAAATCTTGGCTTGTGTTCAGTTCATGTGATGGAAGGTGCAGCAAACAGACTTCACACTCCTGAGCATTCTCTGCTTATTTTCCACTCTCTGACTTCTCATTTGATGCTGCACTATTAACAGCCATTCTCTATCCTTTGGAACTCTTCCCACCAGTTCAGTGTTAAAAATCTCACAACACCAGATCCAACAGGTTCATTTGGAAGCACAAGCTTTCAGAGCGCTGCTCCTTCATCAGATGGTTGTGGCGTATAAGATCATAAGACACAGAATTGAAAGCAAAAGTTTACAGTGTGATGCAACTGAAATTATATAATGAAAAAGCCCTGGATTGTTTAAGTCTCTCATCTTTTAGAATGAACATGTTGGTTTCAGTTCTTTCATATGTAAATCACATAACTTTTTTAAAAATTACATTCTCAAGTGAACTTTCAGAGTTGGTGGTATGTCGGCCCAGATAATGCATTTATGATGTGAGGTGCCCTATGTGAGACTGTCTGTGCCACAATGTTCAGACTTGCTGGTTTATTTTTCCCTAGTGGTTATGTGTTGACTAGTTAAGCAGCTATCTTTCTATTTTATAACAGTGTGGAAAGTCAGTTACTATTGTTCTCACTTTACTCTTTTCTCACTGTGAGAAGCTGCTTTTCATTAGTTGTTATCACAGTAACTGGATAATAGTATTGGATTTAGAGGTTTTTTTTGCTCCAACAGAAATTTCAAGAAAATCTCATTATTTTAAGACTGCAATAAATCTGCTTAACTCAATCATCATGTGCTGCTTTCCTGTTACTTCGAAGGAATCCTCAGTACATAACACTAGCTCACAGCTCCTGGATTTTCTTTTATGTTCTTTTATGGAATCTGTGTGTCACTGGAAATCTTGCCCATCTGTAATTGCTGCTGAGAAAGTGATGGTGAGTCATTTTCCTGAGCAGCAGCAGCAACAGCCAATCTGGTGGAGGTACATCCAATGTTTTAGGCTCAGTAACAGTAAAGGAACACAGCAGTTGATCCATAGTCTAGGCCAGTATTTAATGTAGGTTGTGAGGGTCTCACTCACTAGTTGGAGGGCCATTGGGAGTTCTGCATCACCTTCCTTGGGAAAGCTCACTCAAATTATGTCTCATCCCAGGCTCTTCAATAGACTGTAGGGTGGCCTCCTTGAGATTAAGGACCTTTGGCCAGGGAATTTAGCTCCTGGCTACCAGTGCGGTAGCTACTGCCTGTTCTATATCAAGGAGAGACTGAGTACCCATGCCCCAGCTGAATAAGAGTGGGATGGGGTCATGGTGTGGGATTTATTGGAGAGGAGAGAAGGAAGGGGGTCACCACCAAATGCAGGGGTTTGGCCTTTAACAGCCCTCTCCCCCAACTTCCCAATGCCAAGCCCATTCAGTCAAACATTGAGTCACCCCCTCCACTCCTCAACCAGGAGTCCTACAGGGTTTAAGAGATCCATTGGTGCCAAGGGTAGGGAGGCCACTCATGTGCTTTTCTACCCCTGACTTAGTTAGGGCAGGGGCAAGAAGGTGGTGGGTTTCTATTCAGCATGCGCCTGTCCAATTTCATCTCCAAACTGACCTCCAGAAGGGTATTAAATTTGGCCATTGTTCCCAGTCGGGATGGTGTGGAGGATAATTTGTCAGTGTCCCTATGTATCTGCAGCCCTGGTCCTGTAGAGGTCAGGGTTTGGAAAGTGCTGTTGAAGGAGCTTTGCAGAACACCTTGTAGATGGTACAGACAGCTGCCATTGCGTGTTGGTGGTTAAGGGAGTGAATGTTGACAGCCATGGATGGGACACCAATCACTGCTTTGTCTTGGATGGTGTTGGGCTTCTGCACCTATCCCAGTGATTGGAGAGTATTCGTTACACTCCTGACGTTGCCTTATAAATACTGGAGAGGCTTTAAGAATCAGAATGTGAGTTGCTTGCTGCAGAACAACCACAGTATTTACCTAGGTGGAACTGGTACTGCAGATGCTGGAGCTTAGAGTCAAAATTAGAGTGGTGCTGGAAAAGGACAGCAGATCAGGCAGCATCCGAGAAGGAGGAAAATCGACATTTCGGGCAAAAGCCAAAAAGCCTCCTGATGAAGGGCTCTTGCCCGAAACATTGATTTTCCTGCTCCTCAGATGCTGGAAAAACCTGCTGTGTTTTTCCAGCACCACTCTAATCACAGTACTTACCTGCCTGGTCCAATTGCATTTCTGGTCAGAGGTCATGGGGATTGGAGGTCAGCTGTTCAAACAAAATTGGAAACCATATTTCAGGCTGTACACAGACTGCACAGCACCAATCTGAGCCTGAAAAGGCCAATGCATACACGTTCCATTTGTACTGATTGCAAACTGATTATAACAAGTGACGAAACCCAACTGGCTTTCATTATGAGTCATTCCTTCAAATGACAATGATGTGACAAATCTTCACTGAAGATTGGCTTGGTTCTCTCAGTGGTGTGAGATTTTGTGGCATTCACATGTGACAAAGCATTGCTCTCCCAGTGATAATAACTTTGGAAAATTTTTTCTATTTTGTGTTCATTTCTCTGCACGAGTGTTCTGACTGTGAATTGGGTTTCAGAGAAAATGATGAATGGGCCGCAGTTTGAAAGAGGTTGATTCAATCCTTTCTGGGCAGACTTTCCCCTATAAATCAGTTTACCAGCAAGTTACCATTTGCTAAACTTGTAATTAAAGCTACAGAGTTCAGTTCATTCCGCACTCTCCCCATCTCTTACAATGGTGTATTTCCCGCACACCCTCAAATTCCCTTGTATGATGGGTCATGCTATCTCTTTTAGGTAAGCACAGTCAGCTACACTCCAGGACATGTTAGTGTTTGGGAAAGAGTATACGTTTTGACAACCTCTGGACACCTTTAAGAGCTTCAAATCCAATCATGTATTTCTTGGAGGATTGGACAGTAGAAAGTACAGCAGTCAATTTGTTCAATGTATTTACTTAGGTCAGATTATCCATTTTTGTGATGGTCATTGAGGGAGAAACACTGCCTGGGACACAGTGAGGGAATGCTCTGCTTTTGAAATGGAAGTGAGAGATCTTATACATCAGCCCAAGAGGATAGATGGAACCTTGGTTTAATTTTTTAAATTAGTCCTGAAAACCGGACCTTGACTTATGCAAGGCCCCCTCAGAACTGCAATGGAGAATCAGCCACTTTGTGTTCAAGTCCTTGAGAGAGATTTGAATGCACAACTATTGGATTCAGAGACAAGCGTACTATCCACTGGCTGTTAGTGCTGATTGCTCTGTGTTTGCTAATGGCACCAGCTCACAGCTGCTGCGTTCTGACATGGTTGTGCGATAATCACTGCTCGGCTTTGTTGCTATGGTACTGGGAAATATCAACAAGAACATGACATGTTTAGTCCACTGGTAATCAGACCAAATTGGACACTTGAAAGGTGAAAGATGTCAGGAAGGGTATGTCTTAGGGGCTTTAAATTAAGAGTGTCCTGTGTATTGACACTAAGTTCACAAGGAATGAAAGGTTTATAGCATGTGAGAATGCACACATGTAGCCTTAGACTTGGACAGTTCGTGCAATTTGAGAAACCATTACATCTAAATCTGAATCTCTAGGACATTTTGTTTAATATATTCTGATTGTTTTTTGTCTTTCGTAATTTCAATTAGGGTAAATTTTATAACAAAGGGAATGTTCCATCTGGGACAGGAATGTAAATTAACTCATTTAGAGATGCAATTAAATAAAGATCCTAAAAATAATGTATGGTGTAAGGGGAAAAAAAATACACATCGCTTTACTGCAGTAAACAGAGTCAACTGCTGTGTGTAAGACTGTTCCAGAGCACAATATTTACAAAGGCAAAAAGTGCGCTGATTGATTGGCTGAATCAATTGGCTGAATTGTTGCCATGGTGACAACAATGGTAAAAGGCTCCTCAAGCTCTCCGTGAATTCAAAAAACACATGGCCTGAGCATATTCCTTTTGTTTGCAGAAAATGGGTCCCTTTTTACAAAACACATCACTTCTGGCAAGTGTAAATGAGCCACGTTACAAGCCTGACTGGGTTATTTTAAATTGGCTATTAGTCTAGTGACAGCAAGTGCTGCCCAAACCTTGAATCACTTCTATTAGGAGATGTTCTGATGTAAGAAGGCAATTAATGTGTGGTACGATAAATGATTCATTGAGGTATGTATTTCTATTCATGATATACCACATTGTCCAGCATGGAGTTGGTGAAAGAAAGAAATATTCACTCCTGACGAACGTGCACCTTCCAGTATTTAACAATGGCATGTTAATATTTAGAAGTGGTCTCAGAAGCATCAATACCATTGTTTTCTATGGAGTAATCATACTTATTTCCACAAATGCAAAGTATTGCCTTTTTTAGATTAGATTACTTAGTGTGGAAACAGGCCCTTTGCCCAACAAGTCCACACCGACCCTCTGAAGAGCAGTTTGGTTAAACAAACAAGGGTAGGAGTTATTCAATTAAAAGTATGGCCTTGGGTAGTACTGTAGAACAGAGAGAAGTAGGGATTCAGGAATATAATTCGTTGAAGTTTCTGTCACAGGTAGACAGGGTGTTTAAGAAGGCATTTAAGCTCACTTGCCTTCCTTGCTCAGATCTTTGAATATAAGAGTTGGGATGTCATGTTGAGGACATTGGTGAGGCCTCTTCCAGAGTACTGTACATAGTTCTGGTCACCGTGTTATGGGAAGGATATTTTTAAGCTGGAGACGATTCTGAAAATATGTTGCCAGAATGGAGGGCTTGAGTTATAAGGAGAGACTGGATCGGCTGGGACTTATTTCATTCGAGCACAGCACGTTGACAGGTGACCTTATGAAAGTTTGTAAAATCATAATGGGCATAGATAAGCAAATGGCAGGTGTTTTCCTAGATTGGGGGATTTCAAGACCAGGGGGTGTATTTTTAAGGTGAGAAGAAAATGAGGGTAATTTTTTTCACACAGAGACTGGTTTGGATGTGGATTCAACTTCCAGAGGAGGTGGTGTATGTCAGTAAAGTTAAAACATTTAAAAGACATTTGGATAGATACATGACCAAGAATTTGAAGGATTATGGGCAAGCACAGGCAGATGGGACTAATTTAGTGTGGAATTATGGTCGGCATGGATTGGTTGGACTGAGGGTCTGTTTCTGTGCTGTATGACTCTATGATTCATTCTTAAACCTGTCTCAATCCAGCTCTTCCCTTTTCAAGTATGCGTGGACACCACAGTTTCGAAAGGATATGAAGATAGTGTGAAGGGCGCAGAAGTGATTTACCAGGAATGAGGGGTTAATCTTACCTGGGTGCAGGTGGGGTTGTTCTCATTACAACAAGGGAAGGTCAGGAGGAGAAGGGTTTATGTGGAGCAAATAAAGAGAGTGTTCTGCCAATAGCTGAAGGGTCAACAACCAGAAAGTACAGATTTATAAGAGATTGGCAAAAGAATCAGAGGTGGATTGAGGATTTTTTTTAACACAAGTAGTTCGGATTTAGAATTCACCTGCCTTATTAGATGATGGAAACAGGTTCAATAGCAAACCTTCAAAAAAGAATTGGAAAAAAGATTTGAAGAAAAAAACAACCAAAAGGTACACGTGGAGTGGGATTAATTTGATTGTTCTTTGAAATAGTTTTATTGTCTAATGGCCTCCAGCTTTGCCTTTATTCTATGGTTCTACTTACAGTAGCAAGTAAAATTGACTGTGGTAACCTGCTTCAGGCCAGCTGAATCCTTTTTTCTCTGATTTTGGCTTTTTTGACATTTTCCCTTTGCTCCACCATTGACAATCACACCTTCCACCATGTGCAAAAGCCTCTTCGTTTCTTTTGCTGAAATTTTATTTTACATTGCATGTTGATCCAGCACTTTAACTAAACCACACATTCTGCTTGTCTGACTGGGTTTGTTCCCTGCACTTGAGTGAAACGTGCAGTGCCATCCAACTCTGCAATTATTGCAATGTGCTATGATAAACCGCACCGGTGTCCCAATGGTGTGGATCATGTCAGTGACATAATAGAGAAACCTCATTTTGAATTTCAGCCTCAAACTTTCTTGCTCAATAAGACCTTCCCCATTAAGCAAAGGAAATTGTTAAACAGAATTCAACAGTTACACTTATCAAGGTCACCATCTGAACAAAGAATGAAAAGAAATGGAAGAACCAACATTGGAAGAGATTGTGATTTTGCAGGCTCCTCTGACAAAGAGAATGCTTCAAAACCTTGACTTTCCTCGAGCTCTGATTAATTGACTTTGCGTATCACATAAATGATTCAAAGACAATCTTACATTCTCATCAATAAAAGCTAGCAAGTGGGACTATCTCTTAAGGAGCATATCAATTAATAGTAATTGACATCAAACATTCAGAAGGTACCAAGACATGTACTAACTCATTGCTCTGTGAACCTTCTAAGCTTGTTTTTGTCAGACAGCTAAGGTGTGTTATCAAAATATTAATGATCTATTTTGAGAAGGACCACATTGATCATTTAAAGCAGCACTGCAAAATATCATCCAAGGCCCAGGTTTAGATCAATCTGCAAAGGCACAATTGCTCTGGATATGTTTAGTTGCCCTGGAGGATTGTAGCCAACATCTACAATTCAAACAATACACGTTAATGGTCAACCTGTCACGTATTCAATCCCTCTTGTGTAATTCCCAACAGAGCAAATTTTTCTGGTGGGTTCAGTGATGGAGGGTGCCAATCATCTCACTGACCATGGAATGAACCACTCAAAAAAGCAACTACTTCAACATATCATCATCTCATCCGCCAACTACCTCCGGTATCAGCTGGTAGCACTCTTACCTCTAAGGCAATATGCTGTGAATTCACATCCCACTCGTGGGTTTGAGCAGAAATATCTAGACTTAAGCTCTAACAAAGTACTGATGAAGCACTGATTTCTTTCAGAGAGACCTGAAACTGAGGTCTTGCCTGCCATCCTTCATGGATATGGAAGATCCCGTGTTATTATTTTGCAGAACAGCGGGGATGTGTTGCCTGGCGACCTGAATTATATATACCCATCAACTAAAATGACAAAATACAGATGATATGGTCATTGTGATGTTGTTTTACGTGGGAGCTTGTGCACAAAATTATTTGTCACATTTCCTACATTCACTGACTACGTTCACAACCCAAGGCCACTTACTTGTAAGTTTTTAAACTCCAACATGTGTTTTTATTTTAAAAGAGGATTGCTACAACCAAACAAATGACTGCACATGTAAATTCATATGACTTCATATGTAGGACCTTGAAATATCACACCTGAACAAGAGTCAATGAAGCTACAAAGGGATAGAGTTAAAAGGGAGAAAAATGTGTGACAAACTGAGCAAATGAATTCCTGTCAGTTTCTCATTCTGCGAATATAATCACCAAAAGAAGGGAACAGTTTAGATGAGAGACATTGTTCTATCTTTGCTTTGCAAGAATACATGGGGCTGGGAGTTAAAAACGAACTTCAACCCTGGTCAGTGTGTATCACGTGTAGTTTGGGGTGATATACAGATCACAGCTTTGAGAAGAGCCATTACACACTCCTGTTCCGCAGGTAAAAGGAAGAGAAATGATCTCTCTCACTCTGAGTGCTGGCTAACAAGCCAGTCGAAGGAAAATAGGGCACAAGGATTTTAAAGAAGCAGCAAAGCCAAGAATCCTCAAACTGGATATCAGATTGAAATCTGTCTTCAAAACCATAGGTTTTAATTTTCCATTTAGGTTAGTTCCTGAACATATTTACATGTGGCTGTCAATATAATTTTAGTAAAAGAACATAAGTTTGTGACACAAGGGAGAAAAGAAAATTTAGATATGTAAGATAATTTTGAGGGATCTTATCACAAACAGCAAAAAACAGTCAACACTTTTTCCCAGCAATATTTTCAACAGACACTCCATCCCAATGAAAAATCATTCATTTTACTTGTTAAATTACTTGCACAACTGAAGAAGTCACAAGTGGTTCCTTACATTAACTTCCTGCACGTTCATGAGGTGTGATCCCCTGTTGTTGTCTTATACCAAGAAGCACAGACTGGCTAACCTCACTCTTTTCTCTGACTTTGAGGCTACTAAAATTGTTTTCCAGTTCTGATAACCGGAAGACTTCCACAAACTAAAGAAACTGACTGTGTGCTGGTAAGGATATTTTATCATGACTTAATCTGGTTGTGACCCCCTAGCCATCTCTAGGTTATAAATATTTCACTTTGTTAACATCACAGCAATTATCTCCTTGAGGAGATTGCTGGTTATTTATGATCATATTAGATCATATGTTCTCTAGAAAAGGATGTCTTCAGGACACTGTTTGAAATGGCTCTCTGTCTCATTATTTAAAAAATCCAAAACTCACAGCACTGAAACGTACAACCCCACTTACCTGTCCTTTAGCATTCAAGTTTCCAAAATAATGACAATATCACGGTGGCTCAGTGGTTAACACTGTTGCGTCACAGCTCCAGGGTCCCGGGTTCGATTCCAACCTTGGGCGACTGTTTATGTGGAGTTTGCACATTCTCCCTGTGTCTGCGCAGATTTCCTCCCACAGTCCAAAGATGTGTGGGTCAGGTGAAGTGGCCGTGCTAAATTGCCCATAGTGCTCAGTGCATTAGTTAGAGGGAAATGAGTCTGGGTGGGTTACCCTTTGGAAGGTCGGTATGGGCTGGTTGGGCTGAAGGGCCTGTTTCCACACCGTGGGGAATCTAATCTAATCTTATAAACTTTCATCTCAATTCAGTAAGTTTGCTTTTCATAACATTAGGGAAGCTAAACTAATTTCTATTTCAACATGAAGGGTAAGTAGGTTAGCATGGAAACCAAACACTATCATACTCAAGGAAGCCATTCAGTCTTAGTTTCCATGTCAGTGCTTGTACTCTTCCCTTGCCAAGGTGGGGTGACACAGAGAGTGGTTTGCATGTGGAATGAACTACCAGAGGAAGTGGTAGATGCATGTACAATAACGACAATTTAAAAACATTTGTATAAGGACATGAATAGGAAAGGCTTGGAGGGATATGGACCAAACACAGGCAAGTGTGACTAGTGTGGTTTGGGAATATGGTCAGTGTGGACTGGTTGGGCCGAAGGCCCTATTTCCATGCTGTATGACTCTATATACACAGATGGTTGCGAGAATGAGGGACATCAGCTGAGAGGACAACCTGGAGAAGTTAGAATTGATCTCCTTACTGAGAGGAGTTTTGATCACTCAGCAGAGTTGATAGAGAATTCATTCACAGAAGGATTGAATAGTAAAAGACACAAACACCGTGAGTGGCAAATTAAAAAAAGAGGATGAACATTTTAAAGTAGTGAAAGACACAATTTAGATTGCAAGTCCTGAAAGGTTGATTTAGGCAGAATCCATCATCACTTTGAAAAGGGAATTACATAAGCAGCTGAAGAAAATAAAAATGCAGGACTATGGGTAAAGGGCAGGAAGAGATACTAACTAAATTGCTATTGGAGAAAGCTACTAGGGGCTGGACACAGTGTAGTCTCATTCTGATTTTTTCCCTGTCTACAATTCTATGACTCTTTCAAATAGTTGGTCACTTTGTGTCAGTTCATTTTGCTTTCCCAGAGCAGTTCTGCATACCTGTTCTTCCAGTCATAGAGTCATACAACATGAAACAGACCTTTCAGTCTAATTCATCCACGCAGGCCAGACATCCTAATCTGGTCTAGTTCTATTTGCTAGCATTTGGCCCATAAATCTCTAAACCCTTTCTATCCAACAAGATGCTTTTTAAATGCTGTAATTGTACCCTGCTCCACTATACAGTTATAGAGTTATAGAGATATACAGCACGGCAACAGACCCTTCAGTCCAACCCGCCCATGCTGACCAGATATCCCAACCTAATCTAGTCCCATTTGCCAGCACTTGGTCCATTTCCCTCCAAACCCTTCCTATTCATCTCCCAATCCAGATGCCTTTTAAATGTTGCAATTGTACCAGCCTTCACTGCTTCCTCTGGCAGCTCATTCCATCCATGCACCACCCTCTGTGTGAAAACGTTATCCTTTAGGTCCCTATTATATCTTTCCCCTCTCACCCTAAACCTATGCCCTCTAGTTCTGGACTCCCCCACACCAGAGAAAAGACTTTGTCTAATTATCCTATCCATGCTACTCATGATTTTATAAACCTCTGTAAGATCACCCCCCAGCCTTCGGCACTCCAGGGAAAACAGCCCCAGCCTATTCAACCTCTCCCTATAGCTCAAGTCCTCCAACCCTGGCAACATCCTTGTAAATCTTTTCTAAACCCTTTCAGGTTTCACAACATCCTTCCGATAAGAAGGAGACCAGAATTGTCCGCAATATTCCAAAGGTGCTCCTGCACAGCTACAACATGACCTCCCAACTCCTGTACTCAGTGCTCTGACCAATAAAGGAAAGCATACCAAACGCCTTCACTATTCTATCTACCTGCGACTTTACTTTCAAGGATCTATGAACTTGTACTCCAAGGTCTCTTTGTTCAGCAACACTCCGTAGCACCTTACCATTAAGTGTATAAGTCCCTCTGGCAGCTTATTGCATACACATATCACCCCCTGCATGGAAAAGGTCCCCCCTCACATCCTTTTTAAAACTTGCCCCTCTCACCTTTAACTTATGGCCTCTAAGTTTGGACTCCCCCACCCTGGGAAAAAGACCTTAGCCAATCACCCAACTGATGCCCTCATGATGATGGTAAGGTTAAATCACATGGAATCCGTGGGGAGCTAGACAATTGGATAGAAAGTTGGCTTTAAGGTAGGAGACAGAGGATTCCTTTTTGGTGGCCTGTGACTAGCGACGTGCCCGCAAGGATTGGTGCTGGCTCCATTGCTTTTCATCAGTTATATAAATGATTTGGATGTGAATATAAGAAGGTATGGTTAGTAGGCTTGCAGATTACACCAAAATAGGTAATGTAGAGGACACTGAAGAGGTACAGTGTATTATGAAGATGTGGGTGTACTGTACCATTAAGAAAGTTATTAGCTAGTAGAACTGCCTGACAGAACCAAGTGTTCTGAAAAATAAAATGTAACATTCGACCAAACAACTCGATTAGCTCGTTGCCTGGAGACAAAACCAAATTTGAATTTGACTAATCAGTTTTAATTTTACCCCAAAATACCAACCTCCAAATGTCATAATCGATGGGAGTATAAGACCAGGGAAAATTGAACAGTTGGGAGGAGAACTGCCAAGCCACCAGCATGTAAAGACTGCCCCAAAAACAGCTCTCTTAAAGGTACCTTTATCAATCAGTAACCTGTGAAGCAGAACCCCCAAGAAGAAGAAAAGAAGACAGGAATATAGAGAAGAACTGAAAGCTACCTGGATTTGAGAAATTAAGTTTTGTTTTGTAAACCTTAATTGAGATTTTTATTGGATTAGTATTGTGGAGAAAGGAGTTGTATATAGTTGTTAGTTAATTATTCTCTGATATACTTGAAGAAATAAAGTTGTTATTTTTTACTTTAAATAGTTCTTGGCCTCTCGAATTTTCAGATTACTGCACAGGATAAACCTTTCTGTGTTGATGGTTTAAACAAAGCAGGAAGGTTTACTCCAAGTCGTACCAAATGGGACGCTGATCAGATGGGCCAATGGGCTGGGGAGTGGCAGGTGGAGTTTATTTTAAGTAAATGTGAGATGTTGCAGTTTGGTAAGGCAAATCAAGGCAGGACTTATGCAGTTCTTCAAAAACTTTAAAATCACATTGGTCAGGTTTGAGAAATGGCGCGATTGAAGCAATTGAATTTGTAAACCTCAAACACTTCTATATGTCATGAGGTCCTGTTACCTTCACTGCTGAATGTCTGTCTGATCTTCGATCATTTCCACCAAAATGAGATATTGATTGACTTTGTTTCAAAGGTGGATAAGAGAGCTGAGGGGATAACAGCTGGAAAGGATAATTAAATCTCAATAATATATTCAGCACGAAGATGTTTATATTTCCAATCTAAGTAACTGAAAGAGTATTGCATTGAATCGGGTGTAATTCAATGGACTCAATAAGGGAATAGTAGTCAATGTTATATCTGTTTCTCATATAAGGGAAATGATTACACTGAGTACATAAAAATCTACACAAAGGAAAATGACTTTAATCTTTGAGGCAATCTGTTCATGTTTTGCCAGACTAATTTGATAATTTGTTGGATTTGCATATTTCTGTAGCAATCAGTGATAAGTATTCTTCTTGACATATTTTAATGTTTTGTGGATTAAATGAAGTCAGATTGAAAGCAGTATCAGCTTGAGAAATAATAGCGCAATAATTCCTCATTTAACATTGTAGTTGCAGTCTTGACAGTGCAACTCTAAATGAAATAACATCAAGTACATAAGACTATTCCATTTAAACCACTGTGAAACTTCAATCAAATTCTGCAGAATCTTTCTCCTAAGTAAACATAGTGAAACATCATTAATTTGTCTATTTCACTCTTGTCTAATCCCCATTGTGTTGATCTCTTATCCACTCCAATCTATTTTAATTTTCACTTGTCTTCCAAAAAAAAAGTTATCAGCTCCAACTAAGGTGTGTGCACAAATAACACCTTAAAAATCCAGAAAAAGCTGACAAAGAACTCCAAAGGAAGAGCTAGCACAGCACTCCAAAAACTAAAAGCTCAGAAGCAACCTTGATTTACAGACCAATGGCATGTCAAAATAAATAGTTTATATTTGTGACTGGTATGAGACAACATTCTGCTTCTCCCCTAGAGAAAAGAAACATGCTGAGAGAAGCCAAGAAAGCAATGCGTAAATTTTGAGAGTGGAAATAAATGGCAGAAACTTAAAGTTTTACGATCATTCCTGCTGGAATCATTCTGGCGCTGTACATAATAAGTTGAAAAGACTTGCATTTCATTGCATCTTTCACAGCTTTGGGAAGTGCTTTCCAGCCCATGAGTCGACGTTTGTAATGCAGGAAATCTGACACAATTTCTTCACAGCAAGCTCCCACTAACAGCATTGTGACAGTGACCAGATTATCACCTGATTGAGTGATAAACATTGGTCCAAGTTACTGGGCTTAACATCCCTGTTCTTCTCAAACAGGGTCATGGGATCTTTTACACCCATTTGAGATGGCAAAGCTTTGATTTAACAATTCATCGAAAAGATAAAATCTCTGACAGTGCAGCACGCCACTGGAGTTCCATGCTGAAGTCCAGGAGTGGGACTTAAATCCAAACCTACAGACATTCCAAACAATTGCAGCTACTTTTGTTATCTGCATTTGATTAGGCTGTCAGCTTGGACTTGTGGAGTGTGACAAGAATTTATATCTTTTTGACTTAGAAGTAACAAGTATTCCCTACTGAGCCATGGGTGACCTGTAGCCTGTGCAGTGAAAGCTAAACGCTGTCTTCTAGAATTTGTAAAAGAACATGGATCATGCAGTTCCAACTAGTTGAGAGATCTTTCTATGTCGAAATCTTCAGAACGGGAAGCAGCAAGACTTCTTTTCGTGAACTGTCGCTGAGCAATCTGTCCTGGAGCAGAATGGTTGTACGTGTTAGAGCTAAAAAAAAAACAAAACGTTCAGCAAAGTGTGGCAAGCTTCAAGGAAACATTTTGTCCCCGAGATACATTGTCCATTTCCTCAGTCTAAGTTGACCTACTGAGATCAGAAAAATATTCATTGTCCTTTCATTCTCACATTGTCTGAGGAGTGAAGACAACATTGACCATTTGTGTCACGTTCCTGCAGGCAATCCATTCTGTCCTCTCATGGGTAAGTGCACCCCAAAGGCACTGTGATTCATTTGCCCATTTTCTGAAATAGTGGAGACACAATTTCAGCCAGAAGAAGGGTGTTCACCCGATTACCAATCCATCGCTGTGCAGAAGTATTGAGTTCCAATATTGTCTTTGCTAACGAAGGCACAGTCTCATTTACATATTTGCAGCCAGCCCTTTAAGCCTCTGCAGTGTGGTTCGAAGTCACATCTCCACTCTACCTGCTCATAGTAGTCAGTGCTGGAACGTACTAATGATCCAGAACTAGAAAGAGTAGCAGAGGTGGTCACACTGAGTGTAGCTGAGCACATTGCTGTCATATTCTTTTGCTGAACACATCATAAAAAGTCAAATTTCTATAATGAACAGTCAATACATAAATGATGCTTTACACCCAGATGGCAGTTTGAAAAACTATCCACATGAGTTCAAACTGACTTTGACAAGGGATGAACTGAACTCTAATAAACCTGCTAAATTCTAGACAGTGCCAAAATATGAAATTACCATTAAAGCTGCTGGATTGTTGTGCAAATAGAACAGTGTCGTTAATATATTCCAGGAAAATAAATGTTGTCCATTGCCCAATTTGGTTCCAGTCCACATTATGTAGACTGAGTGAGTGATGACAATGTCAAACATTATCCGTATACAGTGGTCTTAAGGCCTGCTTTAGGCTTTGGAATCTAACATGAGGGATCCTTAAAGATGAAACAGTTTAGGAGAAGCCTCTGTACCTAGAGAGTGCTGAGAATGTGGAACTTGATACCAAGCGTGGCTTTCATAAATAAGTACATGCAAGCATAAGGAAATGAGGATATATTGAGAAAGTGAGTTTGTTCATACATAGCAAAAACCACCAGCACAGACCAGTTAGAGAGAATGACTTGAACCTGGCCTCTAACAGGGAATGGAGCACTGTAACAAATGTCCACATTAATCTCTCGTGTTTAGATGCTTTGGGGTTATCATCCACAAGGAATTAGTGCCAGGAGGGAGTTTAATAGAGTGTTCAAAAGAAAAATAAATAAAGCACAAAGAAATATCCAACTTGTCAATACTGATGGCGCTGCAGATTCATCTGTATTCTAAATAGTACACTAACTCCCAGCCAAACCCTGCCACTGTCTCCCTCAGCTCCTGCAAATCCAGTTTGCAATCCTTTCATGAACTGCAGACCATGACCCTGTGACATAGGATCAAATAGAGGAAGATCTAAATTTGCAGTGGTCACACTTCAAGTATCAGGGAATTAAGCTTTCATTACTTCCAGTTTGGCTGGGTTATTTGAAATGAAATCGCCAATATTTTTTAGTATCACAGAGAACATTGCTTAATGGTCAAAGAGTTGAGCTGTGTCCAGTCACCTTAAAAAAAAGTGCATTAAAACAAATTTGCAGGCTTGTCAATCAAACAAAGTGGGTTTGTGGCAGTAAAGTCTTCAGCTTTCAAAGTAGCATCTTTTCAATTACTTAAAAATGACTTTCTTTCCTTGCTATTGTTATTTGATTTCCCTCTCTCCCTTTGGAAGATGTGCATTCATCTACCCCTGCTGCATCAAAGTATTGTCCCCACTTGACCAAAGATTTATTTTCCCAGGGGGCTCTGTGGTCAATCACAGATGTATCCATCTCTAAGAGCCCTTAAGAAGGTGTTGATAAGCCAAGCACCTTCTTGAATCGCTGTCATTTGGTGTAAGTAAATGGCTTCCTAAATCTTTTGAGACTGTGCCCCAAGAGAGGTGCCAGACCCCCACAAAACATAAATGATGACTTCCATCTTAATCCCCACCATCTCCCTGTGGTGGCCAGCCCTGGGTCTGTCCTGCACGCTCCACCAAAACCCCTCAGGCTTACCTCTCTCCAGCTGCATCGCACCTGGCACCACTCCATATGGCGCTGTTCAGATTGGGGACGTTTTGGTGCTCTGATTGGTTGGCAGCTCTTGGATGAGGGGGAGGGAGCACATCTTCCCATATGGAGTCAAAAGCCACAGCCTCAGGCATTTAACCGTCTGATGACCATAAAATATGGTGATGTCTCCCAGAGCTAGCAGAAGTGGACTCACCCCCAACAATTCAGCAGGTGGTCAGAGCCTACCTCACTTCCTCAAAAATATCAGCCTCTGTTTTGCATTCATCATTTCGACCATTTTGTGTTCCTCTCAATCATTGTTGTGTTGGCAAATGTACAGTCTTCAGGACACAAAAGACAAGAGCTAAACTGTGAAGTAATTTTCCAAATGTACAGTGCAGGCAAGAGCACATTGCAACTGCTGGCTGCTATTTTCTGGTTTTGGCTGGGACTGGGATATCTAATTTGCTCACATGAGCCGACAGTGCAGCAGTCATTTAATTCCACTGTGGACAGCTTCTTCAACCATCAGGAGGATTCATGAAGTGAATATTGCAATTAGAACAAGCATCTGGCTCAGTGATATCTTCCTTGGCTCTTAGTCAGAGGTTTCAGGCTCCTGCCCAGTGAGGGAGTAGCAACAGCACATTGGCTTTGCCTGGATTGGTCGATTAGTGACCAGACGTGGGCACAGCATCCAATTAATGTCAGCAGGCATGCTTTCAATGCTGGAGAAGCAAGAACAAGCCTTCTGATCAATTGATTCAATTTTTCTTTTACTCCTTTGATGGAATACTCAGTGACTAGCCCCACTCCCTAGCTCCGGTCCAACCTCCAGAACAATGTCCTGAGGCTGGGAATGATGCCAGGAAAACAGCAAGTCAGCCAGTATTGTACAAGTGTACATTGTCCCATCCCTGTCCCTGCTCCCCACATCAGGGTGGAAGTCTTTCCTTCGACTTTGAATTCTGGATTCTTATCCAGTGGGATTGTTATATTGGTGGATATGGGTGAGCAATCATCCCTAACAGTTTCCTGCTTTATATGATTAATCTCTCTGTTTGTTAACAGATGATACAGCCATGGAAGCAGTGTTTGTAAAACACCTAAACTAGGAAAGGGTAGAGCCTTTGAGTTTGCTCTGCCATTCAACAAGATGATGGCTGATCTGACTTTAACTTCAACACTACATACCCCTGAAAACATTTAATCCTCTTGGTAATCAAGAATCTACTCTTCCTTAAAGCGTATTTAAGAGTTTGCATCCATTGTCTTTGGAGGAAGGGGATTCAAATGACTCACAACCTTTGAAGAGATTTTTTTCCCCTTATTTTATCTTAACTGAGTGACCATTATTGTTAAACTATGACTCCTAGTTCTAGATTTTCCCATAAGAGGCAGCATCCTTTTCACCACCCCCTTGGTCAAGACCCCTCAGGATCTTATATGTTTGAGTTAAGTCAACTTTGACACTTCTAAATTCAAGAGAATACAGGCACAGCTTGTCCAACTTTTCTTCATAAGGCAATCTACTCCTTGCAGGTATTAGTCCTTTCAATAATCTTCATTCGCGGCACAGTGGCACAGTGGTTAGCACTGCTGCCTCACAGCGCCTGAGACCTGGGTTCAATTCCCGACTCAGGTGACTGTGTGGAGTTTGCACGTTCTCCCCGTGTCTGCGTGGGTTTCCTCTGGGTGCTCCAGTTTCCTCCCACAGTCCAAAGATGTGCGGGTCAGGTGAATTGGCCATGCTAAATTGCCCGTAGTGTTAGGTAGGGGTAAATGTAGGGGTATGGGTGGGTTGCGCTTCGGCAGGTCGGTGTGGACTTGTTGGGCCGAAGGGCCTGTTTCCACACTGTAAGTCTAATCTAATCATAGTGTTACAATAGTGGTCAACAAGGACAATTGGATTTTAACATTCAGTAGCAGATTGATGTACCTGAGACCTTTCATGAATGAAAATGATTTTTTTTCTAAAAAGGAAGAAAAATTGACTAAAATGACATTAGTGATCACATGACCACAGATTGAGGCAAGCTTCATGACACCCATGTGGAATAAATGAAATTGTCTGCACTCAAATTACTTTTTAGCCAAAGGTATTGAAACAAGTCTACTGAGTCAGCATCAAGAGGTGTCCATCACATACCTAACTCATACTGCCACTATTTGATATGATTTTACACAATACAAGACCCTTTTCATCCATGAAGGCAGTGTAATGTTCCCGGTTAATGGTATCACTGAGATGGCAAGATCTTCCTTCATAAAATCTGGCTTGATGGATCATATACTTTTGTTGATTTGAGTAGATGTGGTGAACTGCCATGGAAATATTGTCATACAAAACTATAGAATGTCATAACAGTAGAACAGAAATTTATGATACAAAAGATGAGCTACATAGGTATAAAAGACAACTTAAAAGAATCTTAAAATACACAGCAAAACATAATTTGCAACATATTTCCCAGCACCATCAATTTACAGAGATCCAGAGAACTGACCTCTTTATATCTTTCCTGTGAACTGTGGAATCTTCTTATAAGAATATGCACAGAACTGAGAGCTTAAACATTCTCAGCTCCTAACAGCCTGCAGATTTCTAAGCAAACTCTAATGGTTTGAAAGCTGCACCAACTAAATTTTTTGACTGAGGTAATTATGTTTTCCCTGAATTATAGTGAACTCCTGGAGTGGGACTACTCTTTGATCTTAAACCTCTGGAGTAAGAAGTTAAACCATGCTATTCTGATTGGGAGACGAAAGCATAACCCACTAAGCCTCTACTGTCATTAGATAAAACGCAAACTGGTTAAATGATTACAAACCATACCTGAGCATTACTCGTGGAGCTTCATGGACAACATTTAATAAGTATTAACCAAAATTCATTGAATAGTCGGTTGTGTTCTGCAAAATTAAACAGCATTCTTTGGCTTCATTGTTGAACTGGGCTCGTAACAGTATTAAGCAAAGAATGAAACAATTCAAAACCTTTCAGATTCAATTAAAGAGACCTGCATTCGTAATTTTGTAAATAATGTTTTTTGATTTAATTTCAAAGAATATCACCAGAGTTTTTCAACAGGGTTAGTGTAGTGCTCCTCCTCCTCCTCTTCTTGAGGAGGGTTTGTGCACAGTTATAATGTCACTACCTTTAGGCCAGGTTCGAGCCCCACCTCTGGACTAGTTGGCCATGAAGGTATGTCACATTACAACCAGACCGGTTGCTTAACCATCTGAAATTCATATGATGTGCCTTTGGAACCAAGAGTAGTCCAGTTCAGCCAGAATCATGTAATACTCCATATGGGGTCTTTAGGTGCGAGCAAGTGACATACTCAATCTAAGGGATTCCCACATGCTCATCCTAAAGGAGCTTGTATGCAAAAGTGTAAACAATAGCCCATGAACAAACACACATCAAGAAGGTGTCTTTAGTGCAAAAACACCATTTGGTAACTCTGTCTGTTTTCTAGTCATGTCCACTTGACTTATTCATCTGAGCTCATCAGCTAATACTCATAAGCTGTTCCATTTATCCATTAACCGTCCGTCTCATTATGACCCATGCTGTATATTTGACTAAAATGCCTACCAGATGAAGTTGTGTGTGTACTAGAATGATACATCTGTCTTTGTGACTATGAGAGTCAGCAGAGCCGGTCATCCCATAGTCAACATGGCCAATATCGATTCCTGCATAGTCAAATACAAATTAATTCGCTACTCTGCCCAAGCATGCTGCCTCCGCTCAACTTGCTCCTCAAAAGAATTCCCACTGATCTGCGGTGGGATTCCACTCCTCCCTTCTCACACCAACCTTCAGGTGGTGTTGCCAGGCTGCAATTTAATAACCAGTTTTATGCAGTTACGTGGCATGAATGCACATTGACTCACAAGTACAGTAGAATTGACAAACTCACATAAAACTTTCAACTGGCAATGTGAGCCGAATTGAAACACAAGTTCCTTGAGGTGAGAGGACCATGATTAACTCACAGTGAGTCACTCTTAATTCAAACCAAGGGTAAAGAAGCTAACAAAAGTACAGCCAATAAAAGGTCTCTGAAGAAGTTAGTTGGAAAATATATCTATCTTAGGGCTGATTATGCTGCAGATCAGAAGCAGTGTTTCTTCATATGTATTATTTATTAAGCCAATTAATTCGTAGAAACTGAGAAACAAAAATTAACTCTAAAGGATTTATGTGGAATTATGTCTGTCTTGAGAATTAGAAAATCTAATGTTGCAAGATTTTTGTCAGAAACAATTACAATGTCAAGAATATTTGATGTGATACTTCCCAACAAAGATTCAAGCCCTCACAGCTTCTCAATTTGATTGTTCAAATCTGCTATCTACAGGAATTACTGTTCTGATACTTCTCTCATTTAAAATTAAATAAATTATAAAACTGAAAGCTCAATGTCACCCTCCAACGTACAAGTTTTTTTTACCAATCACGCCCAATTAACAAGGAATATCATTCCACGGAAAGATTAAACACAGTTTTCCACATGATGGTAACTCCTAAGGTATGCCTGGGAAACTGTGAAAATATTAATTGTCTCGCAACATCAACCCATCTGTCTCAAAATTATTTAAATTACTTTTCAACGAAATTGAATAAGTATTCAACTTCAAGTTCATTAATTTAATTTTAATTTTTCATTTCTCAATCAACAAAAATAATCCACACTCTCATTAAATATTCACAAAGTCACTCTGTACAAATATACACATCTCTCAACTTAACCTTGCAGCAGAACTTAGGAATAGAACAGTTCACAACGAAAAAGCAAAAGTCAGACTGTAGCCCCAGTTTTATTGTGTTGAACAATGCTCAATGTTAAAGCCAGCTTTCAGGGCAAGGATGAGAAGATTACATGCTTTGTTGTAAGTTAATGCACACAGTACTGTTTTTGATTTTCCATTGGATACTGCAAGTTGGATTCACAGCTTTCGGTACCTCTCCCAGCGTAAAGTTTGTGTTCTTATAAGATACCTGCTCATGATTTCTGCTTACTGAGGATGTATGACCATTGTGGCAGAAAAGGAGCATGTTTTACTGGAAAGATAACATGGATGAGAAACCTCTGTTTTAAAGAGAGATTAGAGAAGCTTTGATTGTTCTCCTTTGAGCAAAGTTGTTGATGGGAATTCAATAGAGGTCTTCAAAATGACAAAGGGTTACAATACAGTAAGTAGGAGAAACTGTTGGCACTGACGGGAAGATCTGTAACCAGCAAAAAAAGATTTAAAAAATTATAGAATCCATACAATGCAGACAGAGACCATTCAGCCCATCGAGTGTGCACAAGCTCTCTGAAGAATTGACAAAATAGTGGAGAATGCTTTTTATTCAAAGAGTTCTTACAATCTGGAGTGCATTGTCTGAAAGGTGGTTGGAGCACAAGCAATAGTAACTGCTGAACTGGAATGTTCAACAAAGGGAAATTTGCCATGGTAAGAGTGAGGCATTGGAACAAATGGCACAGCTCTCTCAATGAGCTCACTCAGGTACAATGAGCCAATTAATCCCATCTGACCTTTACTTCAAAGGGAATGGAATATAAAAGAAGGAAGGTTTGTTAAACAACACTCGTCAGACTACAACTTGAATACTGTGAACAGTTTGAGGCCCTTTATCTAAGGAAAGATGTCCTGGCATCGGAGAGAGTCCAGGGAAGGTTCTCTAGGTTGAGGACAGGCATAGAGCTTTGTCCTATGAGGAAAGATTGAGTAGGTTGGGGCTGTAGTCATTGGAATTTAGAAAATTGAGAGGTGACCGTATTGAAATAAATAAGATTCTTAGAGGACTTGACATGGTACATATGGAAAGGTTGCTTCCCCTTCTGGGAGAGTACAGAACCACACAGCATGATCACGCATTTCAGACAGTGTTGAGGAGGAATTTCTTCTCTCAGGGATGAGTGAATCTCCAGCTGAGGCTGGGTCATTAAGCATATTCCAGAGTGAAACAAACATATTTCTGATCATTAAGGGAATCAAGGTTTATGAGAGCACAGCAGGAAAGTGGCGTTGAGAATTAACAGATTAACAGATCAACAGATCGGCAGCATGGTGGCTCAGTGGTTAGCACTGCTGCCTCACAGCACCAGGGTCCCAGGTTCGATTCCAGCCGAAGGCAACTGACTGTGTGGAGTTTGCACATTCTCCCCGTGTTTGCGTGGGTTCCCTCCAGGTGCTCTGGTTTCCTCCCACAGTCCAAAGATGTGCAGGTCAGGTGAATTGGCCATGCTAAATTGTCCATAGTGTTAGGTGCATTAGTCAGAGGGAAATGGGTCTGGGTGGGTTACTCTTCGGAGGGTCGGTGTGGACTAGTTGGGCCGAAGGGCCTGTTTCCACACTGTAGGGAACCTAATCTATTCTAATCAAACCATGGTCTCACTGAATGGCACAGCAGAATTAATGGGCTGAATGGCATACTGTGCTCCTGGCTCAGAGGTGGGACATAACCACCACAGCACAAGAGTCCTCATGCTTCTTACTATATGCAATTTCTTATCAAGATTCTCAGAGATGTTATTACAGATCAGGTCTTCTGGTTCAGAAGTAGTGACACTACTATGGGGGAGGTGATGGTCTATTAATATTATTGTTAGGATATTAATCCAGAAATTTGGCTAATGTTCTGGGGGACCTGCGTTCGAATCCTGTCATGGCAGATGGTGGAAATTGAATTGAATTTAAGAAAAATCAAAACTTGGAATTAAGACTAATGATCACTGTGAAACCGTTGTCATTGTCAGAAAAACCCATCTGGCTCACTTATGTCCTTCAGAGAAGAAAATCTGCCATCCTCACCTGGTCTAGCCCACATGTGACTCAAACCCACAGCAACGTGGTTGACTCTCACCTGCTTTCTGAAATGGCCGAGCAAGCCACTCAGTTCAAGGACAGCTCAGGATGGACAATAAATGCAGGCCAGCCAGCACTGCCCATGTCCCACAAGTGAATCAAGCAGACACTAAAACTGCATCACAAGAGCCCTCATGCTTCATATGACTGAATTGTTTTTAATAGCAGTCTCTTAACCACCAAAATCAGTTAACTATTCCGGCCAGGAAACAGGGCTCAATCTAACCTGAAAACTCAGCAGTCTGCTAGAAGTGAACAGGAGCTGCAAATAAACAAAGTTGTTTTCAACTTAATAAACATAGTCCTTCTCTAATGTTATATTTTAATGAACAATAACACAACGTATCACAAGAATACATAAACATACAATGCAGATATTTAGCATTCTACACACATTAATTAATCCCCATCTATAATGAACATTTCTAAATATTTTGGGTTCCATGCAATGTTGCTATGGTGATACCACTCATATAACAAAATGATTATACATTTTCTGTCATCAAATAAATTGTCAACTACCAATTAAACTCATTTAATTTATTGCTATTTGCATGCTAATTTCCTTTTCACCAATTCCTTTGTTTTGGTACAAGTCGGGTTTGAAACCCATGAGTGAGTCACATCACACACGAGCTGTTAAAGTACGGGCGTGCATGAACTGCACTGCAAAGCATCTGCTACTCTAACTCAGGCACTGTCTCATTATCTATAAACCAATGAACGCGTTCCAATAAAACTGCTCAATCCCAATAATTTAGGGAAGGTGTTAAATTATTTAAAATAAACATCTTTACTAAAACAGCAGAATTCCGGGGCTTATTAAAACTGGATCACATCTCATTATTTCAACCCAAATGTACCCAATCTTTGACGAACAACCCACTAATGCATTTGTTGCAGGTCGGCATTCAAAGGAATACAAACCTGGGGATTTATATTTGTCTTGGCAACTCTGTTCTCACACCTCAGCAGATTGCCTCTTGTGTTAGATAGACGACCAGATCTATAAACAATCAAAATTTACTCTTTGTACTTAAGGAAGTTTCAGTTTATTCACATTGGCTTTACCTACATCCCAGAACCTGAACTTTCAACTGGCACCCAATTAGCAATTAAATGGCAAAATGAAAACTAAAAGAACACAGATGCTGTAAATCAAAAACAAAAACAGAAGTTGCTGGAGAAGCTCAGCAGGTCTGGCAGCATCTGTGAAGAGAAATCAGAGTTAACATTTCAGGTTCGGTGACTAGTCCTGAAACGTTAACTCTGATTTTTCTTCACAGATGCTGCCAGACCTGTTGCATTTTTCTAGCACCTTCTGTTTTTGTTAGCAATTAAATGGCTTTCTATTTAAAGTTATTTATATTTACTTCCATTCAGTTCAGTGGAAATGTCAACGTATTGCTTAGTTTTACAATTGATTTGAATGTTACATAAGCAACAAGAGCAGGAGTAGGCCATCTGGCCAAACAAGCCTGTTCAAACATGCAATACGATCATGGCTGAGCATTTCACAGACTCCGCTCCACTTACCTGCCCACTCACCACAACCCCGAATTCCTTTATTTTTTCAAACCTCTATCAATCTTTGCCTTAAAAACATTCAATGAGGTAGCCTCAACTTCTTCATTAGGCAGGAAATTCCACAGATTCACAACCCTTTGGATGAAGACGTTCCTGCTCAAATCAGTCCTAAATCTGCTTCCCCTTATTTTGAGGCTATGCCCCACTTTTAGTTTCACCCACCCAGTGGAAACAGTCTCCCTGCTTCTATCTGATCTATTCCCTTCATAATTTTGTATGTTTCTAAAAGATCCCCACTCATTCTTCTAAATTCCATTCAGTACAGTCACAGTCTACTCAGTCTCTCAACTCTGGAATCAACTGAGTGAACCTCCTCTGAACCCTCTCCAGTGACAGTACATTCTTTCTCAAGTAAGGAGACCAAAACTACATGCAGCACTCCAAGTGTGGCCTTACCAGCACCCCAATAAGCTACGGCATAATCTCTCTAATTTTAGACTCCACCCCTCCAGCAATTAAGGGCAATATTCCATTTGCTTTCTTAATTATCTGCTGCACCTACAAACCAACTATTGTGATTCATATACAAGGATACCCAGGTCCCTCTGCACTGTAGCATGCTGCAATGTTTTCCCCATTTAAATAATAGAACATGTTGCTGTTATAATTACCAAAATGGATGACCTCACATTTACCAACATTATACCCCATTGTACACCCTATTCTGGATCAGTGGTGCTGGAAGAGCACAACAGTTCAGGCAGCATCCAATGAGCAGCGAAATCGACGTTTCGGGCAAAAGCCCTTCATCATCCTGATGAAGGACTTTTGCCCAAAACGTCAATTTCGCTGCTCGTTGGATGCTGCCTGAACTGCTGTGCTCTTCCAACACCACTGATCCAGAATCTGGTTTCCAGCATCTGCAGTCATTGTTTTTACCCCATTGTACACCCTAGCCCACTCAGATAATATAATGGGAGCAGTGACTCTGAAAGCAATGAGGTACAGTTTGACGCTGTGATTTCAAATCTTTCAGGACACATGAACATTACACTTGGGAATACAATGTGTGTTCAGTGTGGTTTAAGCCCTCATGCTGGTGGTATCTTGCAGAATCTGATAACTCACAGTCCTTTTCCACCTTCTTACCCATTTACAGCCCAAATTTTAACTCTGAGGTTATCCAATCTCTGAGACATGAAAATGGAGTCAGACCGGGAGAAGGATTGGGAAGCACTGATACACAGAAACAGAACAGGAGTTTGCGTCTCCAGCACTACGACAGAGCTCAGCTCTTCACCAGCTCGCCATTGATTCACGCACAGATGTTCGAGTCATGCTCAGCTAAAGCAAAGGGGGCTGCTGAAAAAGGAAATGAGTGCATAAATAACTCTAAAAATGGTCATTATTTGAGGATTAGTTTAGTGACAGCGAATGGGTAATTCTCCCATTAAATATGGTTGGTAATTCCAAAGTATCTACATTTAGATTATATAGAATTTAGATAGAGTCATACAGCACGGAAACAGACTCTTCGGTCCATATGCCAACCGTAATCCCACACTAAACTAGTCCCACCTGTCTGCACTTGGCCCACATCCTTCCAAACATTTTTATTCATGTGCTTATCCAAAAGTCTTTGAAATGTTGCAACTGTGCCTGCACCCACCCCTTTCTCTGGCAGTTCATTCCATGCATAAACCCCTCTCTGTGTAAAAAGAATTTCCCCTCATGCCTCTTTTAAACCTTTCTCCTCTCACCTTAAAATATGTCCCCGGGTATTGAAATCCCCAATCCTAAGGAACATACACCTGCCATTCACCTTATCTATGCCCCTCTGTAAGGTCACCCCTCAGCCTCTTACACTGCAGTGAAAAAACTCCCAGCCTATTCATTCTTTCTTAATAACTCAAACGCTCAATTCCCACCAAACCCTGGTAAATGTGTTATTGGTGACAGCAAAATGTATTAGTGCTGAAAGTAGCACTGTCCTCTCATTCCTTCTCATACATACGTGCCCTGTGCTGGTCACAAAGTGGCATCTGTCCTATGAGCTATTAGAGTGAAGTCGGATCTCAGATGTAAAAGATCCCATGGCATTATTGTAAGGAGATTGTGGCGATTTGGAGAAGGAGGTGGTTTTCTGATCAATATTTAACCCTTAGACAGAATGATCACAAGGCAGATGAGTTGATCTTTGTGGAGCCTTGCTGAGTACAAGTTGGACACAATGTTACAAAAGTGAAAGGACTAAATTAGTTCATTGGCTGCCATGTGCTTTGGGAAACCCTGAGGTGATGAAAGGCTCTACTTAAACGCGAGTTCTTTCTTTCCTTTCACGCTGTGATTGAGAGAAAAAGCTGCCGCTGAAAATCAACAATCAAAAACCTCTTCAAAGTATATATTTATCCACAATCAAAAACGCATATATGAATAAGGACAGATGGAGAACGAGCGGAATAAAAGCAAAATGTGGATGCTGGGAATCTGAAACAAACACAGAAACAATGGAAAAACTCGGCAGGTCTGGCAGCATCTATGGAAAGAGAAACAGAATTAATGTTTCGGGTCTGATACAACTCTTTTTCACAAGTGACCCCAGGTCTATACATTCCTCATGAAGGGCTTATGCCTGAAACGTCGATTCTCCTGCTCCTTGGATGCTGCCTGACCGGCTGTGCTTTTCCAGCACCACTCTTATTGACTCTGGTCTACAGTAGAACCACGATTATCTGAATGAGACGGTTGGGGAGTATTTTGTTTGGATAATTGATTGTTCAGATAATCGATCTGATCATAAACAAGTGGTAATTTATGCATGCAGTTTATCCGGGTGTTACTTGGTTACCGGCAACACACACCATAATGCCATTTAACCGATAAGTGATCTATCATAAACAAGTGGTAATTTGAGTGCTGGTTATCGAACATTTCCCAGTTATCCGGCAACACACACCATAATGCCATTTAACCGATAACTGAATGCTGAGTTGCCTAATGCCCTTTTTTATGAGACCTTGAGATCTTGTTCAGATAATCTGAAAATCAGATAATTGATGTTTGGATAATCGAGATTGTACTGTATACAGTCTATCCCGCTCAATGATGATAGCATGGACATTGGAATATAAACACTTCCCATTCTATTCGAAGGTCAAGAAAGTTTCAACTACCATGCAGTGATACGGCATGGAGGCAGACCCCTCGGTCCAACCAGTCCATAAAGGTCCCCATGCTCCCACACTAAACTACTTCCAAGTACCTGCATTTGGCCCATATTCCTCTAAACCTTTATTATTCATGCACCTGCCCAAATGTGTTCTAAATGTTGTAAGTGTACCTGCATCTACTGCTTCCTCTGACAACTTATTCCATTCACGCGCCACCCTCTGTGTGAAAGAATTGCCCTTTAGGTCCCTTTTAAATCTTTCTCCTCTCACCTTAAAACTACACCCTGTGTCTTGAATTCCCCCTATGGAAAAAACGTTTGCTATTCATCTTATTTATACCCTTCATAGTTTTATAAACCTTTATAAGGTCGGCTCTCAACCTCCCACACTCCAGTGAAAAAAGTCCCAGCTTATCCTCCCTCTCCTTATTAATCAAACCCTATGGGCCCAGCTCGCTTCCTGGTAAATCTTTTCTGAAACCACTCCAATTTAATAGCATCCTCCCTAAAAATTTCCCAGAATGTTTGAGACATCATTCAGCTTAAAAGAAATGAGCAATAATGTTACAGACAATAATGTCATATGAGCCCATTGTCTCATTCTGAATATCCACCATGAAATGTTAGTTCATAAGAATTCTTCCTTCAACCCTTTAAGTGCATCAGTGCCTGGACTGTTTGTACTGACAGTTCCATTGTTCTCTAACACAGCAGAACTCCCAGACAGCCATTAAGTCCTCAATACTCACAGTGCAAAGCTCTCTTTAAAAACGTTTTTCCCACAAGGAAACTGCATCATTATATGTCAAATTATATTGCCTATATGGATTAATCCATATGCATGTGTCACATTAATAGGATCGGTTTTAAAAAAGGGTTTCAAACCATTCATCAGTGATCGCTTACAGTGCACTCCGCTTGGCTCAATCAATTTAATTCACTTCTTGGTATAGTAAAGCTGTCTAGCAGCACTGCTTATATAATATCTTACAAATAAGTCATCCGCTTTATTACAAAGTTCACATCAATGTCACACCTCAGAACTCAGACGCACAAAAAGGTTGAAGAAAATGTGAAGTGTTTTTTGCCACATTGAAAGATGGTTAAAGCAATGATGAGGTAGGTTTCATTTGCCTTCCTAAATGTGTGCAACTGACAAAAGAATAAAAGGAATGAAAGCAAGAGGAAGCCTTAAACAGGGTTACATTGCAAATATAGCACAGAAACAGGCCACTCAATCCAGCCGAGCCATACCAGTGTTTATCCTTTGCTTCAGCATCCTCTTATCTCTCCTCATCTGAATCTCTCAGCCTGATTCTCTATTCCCATCTACCCCATAAACATGTCTAATTACTCCTTTGTATAACATCCAGTTCAGCACCGTCTGGAGTAGCAAGGACAATCATCTCACCGTTGTCTGGGTTAAAATGTCCTTTCTGAATTTCTTATTTTGTTGCTTGGCGATTAACCTACATTGGAGCCTTCTACTTTTGCTCTTCCCTACAGGTGAAAACTTTACTCTACTTTAACATAGCTTTCTAGAAGTTTGAAGACCTCTGTTAGATCATCCCTCAGCCTCTCTGCTCAAAAAAAATCTCCTAGTCTGTTTATCCTCCCCTGTTAAGTATATCCCATACATATATATATATATAGGTATACCGCCAGCTTATTGCACCTTGAATCACTCAATAAGATCATGACTAATATTTAACCTGAATATCAGAGCAAAAAGAGCAGTTTGCTATCCTCACTTGGTCTTTGGTAAAGATTACACTTCTGCAAGGTTGGCCACTGACTAGAGCCCAGGCTGCAAGCCAAGATTGTCCAACAGGTCTTTCATCCCTTCCGGCCATGAACATCAGATGGTGAAAGCAAAAACAGAGCAACTCATGAGCAGACAATCACATCCAGAAAACCACCAAAGCCAGTCAGTTACTAAAATTAACGTAAAATTGCCTTTTGAGCAGGTCTAGAAAGAGAACAAAAATGTGAGCATCAGGGTAAAGGACAGACAGATAAAAACTCGCCCTGCTTCCTGAAGAGAAAATTGCTTGTTACACTAATGAAAATTTAAAGGCCATAGATTTTCCTGGATCTTGGATATTTTAAGGAAGTCAGGCTGGGAGAAGAAACATAGAATCATGGAATTTTACAGGACAGCAAGAGGCCATTCAGATGTTGTGTCTGTACTGGCTTCTGAAAGACCTACTCTCCAGCCCCATCTCAATAGCCCTTGAAATTCATCACTCTCAAATATAAAACTAGGTCTCTTTGACAACCTTCCCAAGGAATCCACCTCTACCACTCTGCCAGGCAGCATGTTCCAAATGCTAACTGTAGTGATTATAACGAGGTTAGCCAGATGGACCTCATAGAATATGAGTTCCCTTACTGGGGCTGTTAACCTGGTCCAATCAGGGAGCCCGGGCTGATACATAAGAACAGGAGTGTCAGACATCCTGATCACTCTGAGAGCTGGTTCTGAGGGAACTGAATCAGTTGTTGTGGTTCTGTTCGCCGAGCTACAAGTTTTTGCTGCAAACGTTTCGTTCCCTGGCTAGGGAACATCATCAGTGCTGTTGGAGCCTCGTGTGAAGCGCTGCTTTGATGTTTCTTCCGGTATTTGAACTGAATCAGTGTCAAGGACTCTCCACATGTCAGTAAAGAGTGACTTGGTGATGGGATACCGGCCTCTGTGAAGTTATTTCACTAACAACTCTCCTTGCTCTTTTGTTGACAATCTTGAAATTGTGACCCCTTGTTACTGACATACTAACTAGTGAAAACACAATGCCCTTCTTTATCCTGACAAAATTGTTCCTAAATTTGAACACGTCAAGTAGGTCACCTTTTAAGCTTCTCTGCTCCAAGGAGAACAAGCCTAATTTCTTGAATCTTTCCTGTACGTAAAATCTCTCATTTCTGGTATAATTCTAGTAAATCTCCTTTGCACTCTCTCCAGGTCTTTAACATCCATCCTGAAGTAAGGTGCCCAGCACTGTATGCAATATTCCAAATGTGGACTGACCAATGATTTGCAGAGGTGTAGCATTACTTCCTGACTTTTAAACTCTATGTCCCTATTTTGAAACCCAAGGATTCTATAAGTCATCTTAACACCTGTTTCAACTTGCTTGGCCACTTTTGGAGAATTATGCACTTGAACCCCAAAGTCCCACTGCTCCAGTATTCTTGTGTGGTACCTTGAATTAAATCCCGGCTTTTCATCTTTGGCATTTGAGTTCAAATCCAGACAATTATATCAGCATTAAAATCTTCTTTCAAGACTGGCCATGACAATATCTCATGATCATGATGTAACCAACCTGCAACTAAGCAGGTCTTACTCAGGAATAACCATCCGCATGCACACTCAATATGGGATCTACCAGGGCCACTCAGTTCCTGACCACTTATAGCCTTGATTCAAGCATAAACAAAACAGCTCAGCTCAAGATATTATGTGAGAGTGACTGCCCTTGACATCAAGGCCATATTTAATTGAGTGCAGTATCAAAGATATCTCACAAAACTAGAATCAATGGAAAAATTAGGAGGAAAACTCTCTATTAATTGGAATCATACCTGGCAAACAGAAAAATAGTTGTGGTTGTTGGAGGTCAGCTCCAGACATCTCTGAAGGAGTTCCTCAGATTAGTGTCCTAGGCCCCCAACTATCTTCAGCAGCTTCATCAATGGCTTCCCCTCCATCACAAGCTCAGAAGTGGATGTTTGCCAATGATTGCACAATGCTCAGCACCATTCACGACTCCCTGGATACTGAAGCAGACCATGTTCAAATGCAACAACATCCGGACAACATCAAAGCCTGCGCTGACAAGTGGCAAGTGACCTTCATGTGCCAGGCAATGATGATCTCCATCAAGACAGAATCTAACCTTAGCCGCTTAACATTCAACAGCATTACCATTATTTTATCCTCACTAACAACATCCTTGGTACTAACATTTACCAAAAACTGAACTAGCCTCACCACATCGACTACAAAAGTAGGTCAGAGGTTAGAAATCCTGCAGTGAGTAACTCACCTCCTGACTCCCAAAACCCATCCACTGATAAGCGTAACTGAACTGAGATGGTAAGTGCTGAAATAGTTATCCATCTTTGAACCGTATGAATACGAAATTCACAAAATTAGTTTTCTAAAAGCACCCACACTTTTCAAAGTACTTTAGGAACTTGACATACTTTCCTATCGCAATTAATTCAACCAACTGCAGCTCAGCATCAACATACTGATGAAGCTTGGGCTGCACGATCCACTCGCTAACAGATGATCCTTTCCAAACAGCCTTGCTCTCTGAGACTTCCTGACAAATCCCTGAGTGGATATTGTTACAATTTATTCTTGTTTAACAGACGGCTCATTTATTATGCAACGTCAAGGGCAATTTCTAAAGGGCATTTTCTTCTCTGTCAAAATACAACCAAAGAGTGAGAGAGGGAAAGGAAGAAAGCATGCTGTACAGTTTATGTTCTATGTTCTCAAGAAAGAAACAAAACATCAAAGAGATAGAGAAAAAGAGAGAGAAAGAGTAAAAGAAAGAAAGAGATAGAGAAAGAAAGAAAGTGAAGGGAAGAAAGAGAGAAAGAGAGAGAGAGAAAAAAAAGAAAGAAAGAGAGACAAAGAAAGGGAGAAAGAGTGAAAGCAAGAAAGAAAGAGAGAGAAAGAAGAGAGAGAAAGAAAGAGAGAAAGAGAGAAGGACAGAAAGAGAGAAGGGAAGAGAGAAGGAAAGAAAGAGAGAAAGTGAAGGGAAGAAAGAGAGAGAGAGAGAAAAAGAGAGACACAGAGAAAGAGTGAAAGAAAGAAAGAGAAAGAAAGAAAGAGAAAGAGAGAGAGAAAGAAAAAAGAAAGAGAGAAAGAGAAAAAGAAAGAGAAATCAAATATTGTAGCTGAATGTACTTATGTCCTGAAGAAGGTATTTCACTGATTCCATCCTGCGTGTAACTCCAGACCCCATACTGATGTGGTTACCCTTAAGTACCTTAACTCCTCAGAAATTTTAAGCCAACTCAAAATTCACAATATATGTTAACTTTGCGGTGCCCAACACTATGACAGGAACAAAGTTTCCTTGAAGAGTAATACAACTATCTCCAATACACAGAAATTCATTGCAAATGATTCATTTTCTCAGTTGTATCTAAACTTTCATTGTTTCATTTGAAGAGTCATGGAAATAAAATGATTCATAGACAATTGACTGCTTGTGGATTTTGAAAGCAATGCCTTGCCCAGGGCTTAACTGAGAAACCCATGAACAAGTAATTGCTGACAATATGCAAATTGAAGCTACCTCTGGTATAGTACTTCAAAACAAATTGTGGCAACAGATCAAATGAACACAGGCTCAAACTGAGGATATGTATGACTGAGGATAGGCCAGAGGTTGTGTGAGTACTTCAATATGTGGCCAAGGAGAGACCACAGGGGAGATTTACCAGAACCGTGACAAGGATGAATATGTGGGGAGACTAGAGAAAGTAGGGTTGACCTTTTTAGAGGAGAGAAGAATTCCAACGACTCACAAGCCACTGAATGAAAAGAAGAATACAGTCACTACAGATTCTAGATTTGTAAATGTTAGTCTCTGGGCTTTCAAAATGAGGCCATAAATTGTAGATACCTGTCAATGATTTCTATCTATAATATGCAAACTGTAGTTAGATTGTGCCAATATAAAGAAATATTTCACATTTCCAGTACTTGTGATAGATTGCGATTAATCTGTTATAGCCAGCAACAAGATGACAGAAGGTCTTGGGAAATTCTGAAGAGTTGTCATACTCAACTTGAAACATTAACTCTGTTTCTCAAGCTACAGATGCTGAGATTCACTGGGTTTATTTCACACTTCCAGCATCTGCAGTACTTTGCTTCTTTTACCCTGAGATGTTTATTGTCTGTAGGCTTGATGAAAAATATCACAGTGACATGGCAATGGTTGCACTGCTAACTTTGCTCACTAACTCTAGATGAGTAAAAGAGAGACAGCGACAAGGTGAATGACACATTTGTGTTCACACTGGTTGAATGTAATCTAACAGAAATGGTGTATCAGCTTGTCAGGATCTGGCAGCAGGTTGAATTGAATGTGTCCTTGAATTGAAACCAGCAGATGACGGTCACTGAAGATTGAGTGTGATTGAATGTAACAAGTCATTTAGTGGCATTTGAAGGAGTGCTTCTATTTAACCCACTTGCTCAGAGCTCCATGTTTCTCTATGGGCTTCTCATTGTCATGCATTTTGTACATCTTCAAAAAGAGTGTAAGGCATTAAATGCAGACCAACTGTTACAAAAGTAAGAAAAAGCAAGGGTTTGCATTTATATAGCGCTTTTAATGATCTCAAGATATGCTAATTGCTTTAAGGCCAAGGCGACACTTTTGAGGTGTCATCACTGATGCGATATATGAAAATGACTGCCAGGTGATGTGTGGCAAGACTCCAGAAATCTAATTTACTTCCATTACTAGTCACCAGATAATCCGTTTTACATGGTGCTGCTTGCAGGTTTAATGCTGGCCAATGAAATGGACAGACACAACTCATTTTTCTTTGTTCAAATAATTCAAAGGCATCTTCTAGTTCCAGCTGAGCAGGCTGACTGTACCTTTGGTACCTCACTGAAGTCTCATCCAATATGACGTGCCAAGTTCATTTGGCTGAAGGTCAAGCATGTGACCAGTGCATGATACCACTACATAAACCAGAATAAATACAAGCCAGAGGATTATAGGGCTCTTGTCTGATCGCACATTGACATTTGCAATCTGTTCTGTTTGCCAAGAATCAGGGGGAAATTTAAGACAATGCAAAGATGAGCCATAGTCTATGACAAAAAAAAAGAGACCTGGGGTTTTAGGAGCAAGTAACATAGAGATTTTTTTTGCAATTCTTTCAGAGAATGTGAGCACCATTGGCAAGTGGCAGCATTTGATTCCCATCCCTAATTGCCCTCGAGAAGGTAGTGGTGTGTGCATTACCTACAGAAGCGATTATTCCACAAATAAGAACACTCCACAGTTTTGATCCAAAGATTGTGAACGGATTGCGATATAATTCCCAATCAGGATGGTGTGTGGCCTGCAGCAGAATGTGAAGGTGGCAGTGCTCTCACGATCTCACAATGTTTATGAAATAATAAAAGAATTGGGAATGGTACATCCAGCCAATCACCAGAAAGAACGGTAGAAATACCACAATTATAAATTTGAGCATCACAGTTAAAGGATAATGTTAGGAAGAGAATCACAGAATCAGAGCTAAGTAAATATAATTATTGTCATTAATGATTGATAATTCTGTCTGTCTGCCATTCGATTCATCTGAACTGCAGCAGTTCGAGACAGCAACTCACCAGCACCTTCACAAGAGCAAGAAACATTTTTCTAGCCATCGATGACCACATCTTGTGCATGAATACAAAAAAATACATAAAACACATTCAGAATTTTAATACTCATGATCTGATCATTGTGAGGATTCTGGTTTCTCAATCTTCACGCAATTCGTCACTCAAAACAAAATTATTTCAAACATGATTTTATCAAAGAAAGCACACCAGCACCATGTCCTCAGAGAATCCAGTCCACACTTTATATCCGATGGGTTTACTGTGGGTTTTGATGTTTTGTATTGCATTTTCACTTTTATAGATGAGGCCAATGATGAAGCAGTCAGCTTGCAAAGGATGACTGCAGAATCTAATGTGTCATCCTGCATTTGCCAGCAATTTTTAAGACCTTGAAGTGTTTCATCAAAGGCAGAAAAGAACTGATTGTCACACAAATTGTTAGTTACTCCAGGAAATTTGAATAAGGTTAGCCCCCAGATTGCACAGAAATGCACCAATTTTCCTTCCTCACTATTAAGCCTTGCCTTTTTACTCTGCTCAGATCTCTGGCTTTAAAGCATCTGTGACATCTGTGATATTAAAGGGTAGAGGGACGTACAAAAAGAGACATAAACTACTGCAGGATCACATTGAGCAAATGTTATGTTTAAAGGCAGCAACAAAAAGCAAACAGAATTATATTTAATACATGCAGCAATGTGGCAAGGGCCAGTCAAGCTGTTTTATTAATGATGGTTTGGTGATAAATGTTAGCTTGAGACACCAGGGATTAATCTCTTGCTCTTCATCAAAATAACGATCTTTTACTGCAGCCTGAGAGAGCAGCTGGAGCCTCAGTTTAATGTCTCATCTCACCAGAAAGATCATCCTTCCTCACTTCTCTGCTTTCCCGCCTAGTCTTCTGTCCTCCAGACAATCCATCAGCAAGATACCACAAGTGATCTCTTGAACCATGTGCAATATTAGTGATGATTTGTGACTTAGGTGTAATGTTTAATTAGCCTTGTAAGGCTGCACCCTGCAGCCCACAGAGAGATTTCAGCAATGATTATGAATTATGAGCACGAGGAGCTCATATCTTCCACATTCTGATGCTGCTCCACAAGAGAGAGAAGAGATAGAGGCACTAAAAAGTGAAGTTGGCAATGAATTAGTCCCTTGTTACAACCACTGGGCAGAACTGTAATCAGCTGGCTTGCTCACACAATCTGAAATGTAGCAATAGGACCCACATCTCCCAGGCCTCATACTCGTGCTTTAAAGCAGCGCCATTTTTTGATGCAAGACTCTTGCTTCAGTCATGTCATGATTGAGGAATGACATCACTACCTCATTATGAAATCCCTACCGTTTACTAATGACATTGAATTCAATGTCAGCCATGTACCATGAATGGGCTTGCCACTTTATCCATTAAACTGCATCAGCATGTTCCCATGCAACTAAAGAAGTTCCTCAAGCATGTCAAGTGGCCATGTTAGCGGTGGCAAGACAGCATTCCGCAGGCACTGCAGATATGCCCATGTTAGCAGGGCTCATACCATAGCACCAGCCTGGCTCTTCTACCACCACCTCTTGTTGCTTCTTGTCTGTGCAATATTGCCCAACATGTCAGGAGACAAGCCAGATCATCCTGCCCCGACTGTGAACAGACAGTGTCAGTGGAGGATAGAATGGGTGTGTGACGATACTATGGCTTTAAGAGGTGTATTTGTTTGTCCTGATTATTTTTATGAAGAGAGATTGAAACAGAGGTATCAAATGATCTGCTCAAAGCCAATAACATAACCAGCTTCTGAAGCCTTGGGATTTAAAAAAAAAAGTTGGAACAATCGAAGCAGCCTGAATGGGTGAGGTTAAGCTTCCATAGAACCAGGACATTTTAAACTTTTAGCCTTCAGCAGCAGTTACTGGGGTCTTGAAGCTGGATGCGGAAGCCCTTATTCCTCTCTCAGTTACAGCTAAAAGCTGGGGTTCTCCTCCTGCTGCTGGAATCGCATGAGAGACAATTTGCCTTTGCCAAGAGTGTGTTTATGGGATGCTACTATGTTGGAGCAGTTAATTAGTTTTTTTTTAAAAAATTAAGCATTCTAATAGAGTTAGAGTTAATCCAAGTCTTTTATTTGTATTTTGTCGGTATTTTAACTAAAGTGTGTTTTGCCTCAAGTTGAGTAGTTTGACCAATCGAATTGCATCTGGAATGTAACACCTTACACTTACCTCTAAAATAAGAAAATGGTATGGTCTAGGCAATCTTATTAATATATTCTGAGTGGGTTTGATCTGGTCCATAACAGTCTATATATAAGCCTGAGGGTATTTGGAAGAAGAGAATGTCTGAACAGTTACCATTGCATGTTAATGCTGTGATGTCAAGTATATTCAAGGCTGAAAGAGACTCGTTTTTAATCAGTAAGGGAGTCAGGCAGGAAAAGGCAGGAAATTGGAGCTGGAGATTATCAGATCATTGATGTCACTGAATGGTGCAGCAGAGTTGATGGGTTGAATAAGAATGTAAGGACATGACAACCAGGAACAGAAAAGGAAATTCAGCCACTTGAGATTGATCCACCATTTAGTACAATTAAGGCTGATCTCATCTCAGCCTTAACTCCTCTCTGGGAGAAAGTGAGCTGCAAATGTGCTGCTGGAAAAGCATAACTGGTCAGGCAGCATCTGAGGAGCAGAAGAGTCGACGTTTTGAGCATAAGCTCTTCATTAGGAATTTTTCAACTCCTCTCCAGCCTGTCTCTGCTCCGATGTCTTATTATCTTATGCTTGGAGGGACAGCCTCTCTGCAAATGAGGCAGGAAAGGATGAATATATTTGAAGAACAGAGGAAGAGGTGAAAGAGAGTCTTTATGCATATGGATAGATGGGAAAATAAAGTGGGTTGGACGACAATGTCAACAACATCACTGAGGAAAGCCAAACCAAATGCAGTTCTACCTCTGAAACACAGCAAATGATGATGCAAGAGAAAGAGGAGAGAGGAATAGAGAAGCATCAGACTTAAGAAGCAAATCCCAGTATCTAGGGCCTGAACAGTTGAAGGCATGGCTGTTCTGATGGTGTAAGGAAAGGGAGAGCTGGGCAAGAGGTCAGGGTTAGAGGAGCAAAGAGTAGTCAGATTATTGAAGGGTTGCAGGAGGTCGAGGTGACCGAGTGAACTTACAGCTAGTCTTTCACAGTGTGCATTCTTCATCATGTTTGGAAGCTGCTTGGAAAATCCCCTATTGACATTGTACAATTGTATTCTTGGCAATCAACTTTTAGGGTCAAAACATTAAGGGTATCTGCAAACTGTGGAAATATTTCAGCTGAACAGCTGAAAATTCTTCCAAGCGTGTGAAATATCATATCTAGTGCTACACATTCACAGAGAGTCCATTGCAACCATGGAGCTGCACCAACCCACTCCCCTGCAACTTCACTCCAATTTCCACGTCGCAGTGAAGGGGAGGGAGAATCCGCAGTAAAACTAAACTTCAGTTCAAACAAATCAAAGCAAATAGCAGCGATCTGGCCACATTCACTGAATCTTGAAAAAGAGCACCTCTGAAGAATGTCAAAAACACTACAGGAAAAACATAACAAAATGGTTCCTTTCGTCCAAGAGATAAAATGTTAACTCAATTCCACCAGGGCAATTTTAATAGCTTGCAGAGATTGATCCACACAATTAATGAGCTGATTTTTAGAAGGCCATCCTGCATTGGCTAAATGACGATTAAGGAGCCCGTCACACATATATGCACCATCATCTGTTTTCCCATTGTAAGAATTTATCACTTCACAAGATCATGAAAATCTCTCTCACTGCCACGAGTTGGCTAACAATATTAAACTGGAGCCTGAGAAACAATCCACCCACAGTTCACAGTTTATTGCTTCATCCTTTCATTGCTAGGAAAACTGATATACAGTATTCAGTTGTGTCAATCCATGCCAAGTGTCCAAAATTCACTGCTTGCTCAAGCCAGTCTGTAGTCAAGCTCCTTAAAATGATCATTTTAGCCCCATATCTAAATATCCAATCAATGAGAAATCTTAGTGTATCACTCCATTGATGAAAATAAATAGAACAAATGGAGCAACTAGTTTTCAAATCTCTCCCAAAATCACACCTCTACCAGTCGTATGTGCTTTTGTGTTCATTAAATTCAGAACAACTTGTCTGATAATAGCATAACGTGTTACTCTTAAAGTTTAAGCTTCCCTGTATATTACTCATCAGAGGATTTAATCCATTTACTTCTAGTGGATTTTAAGTTTCAATTGAATTAGTAAAAAGATTTAATACAACGGTATCAAGTATTGTGCAATAATATCTTTCAACATAACTTCCATAATGATTTCCTCAATGCTTAAAGTACCAATTTAGTGTTTTCTAATTTGACCATTTATTTTATTTATTTTCGTTAATACAAGTCAGATGTTAGTTATATTCTCAGCAATGAAATGATTTTGGGCAGAGCCAACTCAGAAAATGTATTTCTATAAAGACAACAGTATCAAAATGATGCCACACACCCATTCTATAAGCCTCATATTTAACTCGAGTGCCCCATAATATCATGCATTGGGTGCTGGACATTACACCCATGAACCTATACATGATTTGGTCTGATCTTTTCACTCGACGTACAGATCCACCTACCTGAATGTTGTCAAATGATGTTTTGTTTGTGACATCATATAGCAGCAAAAGAGCTGTAAAAGGAAGAAAGATAATTGATAAAATTACTTCACAAATCAATTGAGGTTTTAAGTTCTAAGCCATACAAAAGAGATTTTATCTAGCTGGCTTGCATGAGTAATGTATTGAAATTAGTCAGGAGTGTTGCCAAACAAAGAGACCTGAAGTGCAGGTTCATAGTTCCTTGAAAGTGGAGTCGCAGGTAGACAGGATAGTGTAAAAGGTGTTTAATATGTGTTCCTTTATTAGTCAGAGCAGTGGGTACAGGGCTTGGGAGGTCATTGCAGCTGCTTAGAACATTGGTTAGGCCAGTATTGGAATACTGCATTCAGTTCTGGTCTCCTTGCTACAGGAAAGATGTTGTGAAACTTGAAAGGGTTTAGAAAAGATTCACAAGGATGTTGTCCAGGGTTGGAGGGTTTGAGCTAGAGGGAGAGGCTGGATAGACTGGGGCTATTTTCCCTGGAGTGTCAAATTCTGAAGGGTGACCTTATAGAGGTTTATAATATCATGAGGGGCATGGATAGGGTAAATCAACAAGGTCTTTTCCCCAGCATGGGGGAGCCCAATATTAGAGCTTTAAGGTGAGAGGAGCAAGATTTTTAAAAAACCTAAGGGGCAACATTTTCACGTAGAGGGTGGTGTGTATAGGGAAGGAGCTGCCAAAGGAAATGGTGGAGGCCGGTACAATTACAACATTTAAAAGGCATCTGGATGGATATATGAATAGGAAGGATTTAGAGGGATATGGGCCAAGTGCTGGCAAATGGGACTAGATTAATTTAGGATATCTGGTCAGCATGGACAGATTGGACCGAAGGATCTGTGTCTGTGCTGTACATCTCTATGACTTTGTGACTCTATGAAGTGAAAAAAGTTGATGCAGGTTTTGCAATGGTAATGATGATGAACTCCCAGGTGAGACACCCCAGTTCCTTTGGAAAATCAACAAAATGAACAGTATTTCTTTTCTGTGCTGTTTAATTCACTGTCAAATCCTTTGAACAAATCTCATTTTGTTGTAAGAAGTACAGTTGGGTTTTTCACAGTGCTTATTATTATTTATGAATACCTTCACAGGTACTGACAATTGATTTTTATATTTGTGGAATTTCAAAATTCTCCATAAAGATAAAAAAACTACATAATTTCAAAAAAAATTATCTCTTTTTTAGCTTCTCTCTTATTCTAATTGTTCACCATCTGAAATTTAAAAGGGAAGGAATTCAATGCTTTTAACTTCTGTATTTGCCGAATAAATGAGTTCTTCAGTGTGGCTGGCTGGATTGCTGGATATGTCTTTTGAAAATAACTGCACTGAGGCTGAGGAGAAAGTGAGGATTGCAGATGCTGGAGATCAGAGTTGAGAGAACAGCAGGACAGGCAGCATCTGAGGAGCAGGAGAATCGACATTTCCGGCATAAAGTTTCCTCATGAAGTGCTTATGCCCAAAACATCAACTCTCCTGCTTCTTGGATGCTCTCTGACCTGCTGTGCTTTTCCAACACCACACTGAAGCTGATCCCATCACCAAGTCACCCTTCATTCACACATGAACCATCAGAGTCATAATCATACAGCATGGAATCTGATCCTTCAGTCTAACAAGTCCATCCCAAGCGTAATCTCAAACTAAACTTGTCCCACCTCCTGCTCTTGGCCCATATCCCTCCAAACTTTTTCTATTCATGTATTTATTAAAATGGCTTTTAAACATTATAATTGTGCCTACATCCACCACTTCCTTAGGAAGCTCATTAAACAGAAGAACCACCCTCCTTGACCTTAACACTGCTTCTTCAGAGTCAGCTCTCTCACTTTTTCCACTTTTTATCTGTCAGCCAGGGCTCCCTGATTGGACCAAATTAACAGCCTCAATCAAAGAACTCATATTCTATGAGGTCCAGCTGGAATCACCGCATCTTTGACTTCACACCAGATTTAAACTGTGTCAGGAATGGGGAGGCCCACAGTGTAGAGAATCTAGATTCTAGTGAGGAGCTACTTTTAATAGTCACAGGAGAGCACCCAGCCTTTGCCGCAGACCACAAAATGCAATCCATTAATTGTTTAAATAGTAAACACTAACAGGAAGCAAATAGCAAAAATTTCACCAATCAGACAGGGGAATAAATATCATTATACAATGCTCAATGCTTTTGTGACAAATTTCTTTAGCTGTTCAGATCACAACATTGTGGGTGTATTGGCAAGTGTATATTTTAGGATGCACAACTTTATCATGATTATGTAAAAAGGCTTTATGGGCTAAAGGATCTAGTTTGTCCATCATTGTTTGTATGTTTATTTGTGCTTAACTGTCACTTTTGTTTAACTCGTTCATGAGGAGTGGGTATGACTGGCTGGATCAGTGTTGATTGCCCATCCCTAAGGGCTCAAAGGGCAGTTAAGAATCCGCTACATTGCTGTGGGTCTGGCTTCACAGGTAGGCTAGACCAGGTGGGGATGGCAGATTTCCTTCCCTCAAGGATATTAGTGAATGAGAATCCCCGGATGGGTTTTTCCTGGCAATGGTCATCATTATTTCCAAATTATTATTGTATACAAATTCCACCAACTGCCATGGTGGGATTCTAGCCCAAGTCCCTCGAAAAAAAAACTAGGTCTCTGGATTAATAGTCTAATGATAATACCATCAGGCTGTCCTGTCTACAGATAGCTCATCTATAACACGATAGTTGTGTCCTTGTCCAATCCCGCACTATGGAAAAGTCACGCTTTAGAAATAGTGCTTGAAGTATTGGCAATGTAATCATGTTACAGCCAACAGAAGTTTTAAAAGTTTGCACTTTAGAAACAATGTCCCCAAGTTGTCAATCGTGTTTCAGCAAATTTGTGTTAACAAAACACACGTTATAGCGGAACGAACTGTATTGATGAAAATAGATGAAGTCCAGTGTTAAGAGCAGACAGAAATCTTTAAAAAATTGAATGTCACCACAGGACTGAATTTTACAGGATTCTGTGATACCCATCTCCCCTCCATGCTGTAAGGCTGGTGTGGGGTGGGGTTTGCGTGTGGAAGTCCACCCATGATGGCAGCGAGGCGAGACTTCCGTCCCTTTCCTGGGAGGACATGTGATTGTCCACACCACAGCCAGTCAGGAACAATGGCCACTTCTGGGCCTACAAGTTGTTCCTGAAGCCCAGCAGCCCCGACTGACATAACAAGTACAGGGTCCAGGGTGTTGGTATGGGTAGGGCGGGGTGGGTTGAGATGAGTTGGTTTAGGTTTCCAGCTTCAGGGTACTTGCCTGAAGGATTAAAAGTGGTGGGTTAAACAAAAGGGGATGTGTTTCTGATGGGCCAAGGAGCCTCCTGGGCTGACAACAGAGTGAATATTAATGAGCTTCTTGTGATGTGTGGGCCTCCTCCCACTGCGACTCATAGACTGAATGATCATTAATTGGCCCCATTTTTGATTTCATGTCTAGGAGACCATGTGGAAGTAAAATGGAGGTAGATGCAGCCTTGATTGGTTCCCTTTACGAGAACATCATGAAAATGACAAGGGTTGTTTACAGAGGAGTCGGAGAGAAACTGGAACCATTGGTGGAGGGTTCGATAACTGGAGAGTCCAAATTTTAAACTGATTGGTTCAAAGAATTTAAGGCATAAAGAAAAGCTGTATTACTCAACAAGGTAGCTACAATCCCAGCACAGTCCTCCAGGGGCTGGTGGAGAGAGAGTCAGTGGGTTTCAAAAGGAAATTGGGTAAGTACCTGAATGGAAAACGTGTTCAAAGCATTGGGATATAGCTGAATGAGCAGGGCTGGCCAAAATACTCTTGCAAATAGCCAGCTTGCTTTTGCAGGTCCAACTAGTCTTCTACAATCCTGTAACCAGTCCAGGATTCTAATATTGATCAAACATTATCACTAGTTTGGAATATTAATCACACAACTTTTAAAAGAAGAGAGCTAACTGCAGACCAACTAACCTGGTATTAATTCAAAAATACCTTAAACGTGTTCCCTTCAGAGCCTTTCAGAACTGTACAGTTAAAACTTCCAAAAGACACAAGTGCTGATCAACTTGACAAGAGGCAGACTCCTGCAGGGCTTTTGCCCGAAACGTCGATTTCGCTGCTCGTTGGATGCTGCCTGAACTGCTGTGCTCTTCCAGCACCACTGATCCAGAATCTGGTTTCCAGCAGTTTTTACCTTTTTATCCTGCACCACAACTCTAACATTTCCAATGAGTTTCTCTGTCTTTGCTCAGACTAAAGTTCATCATACCCACTGCCTGCTATAGTGAGATCTACAAAAGCCAGGTTGGGGCCCAGTAGGTAGTTAAACAGATATTAACTATCTTCATTATCACTGCAGCTTGGAAACAGAACTTGCAATTTCTTTTAATCAGTTCCAACTTCTTTGCTTGCTCAGGATGTCATGCTGCAGTACCTTGTGAGAACGTGTTTGGGGTGTCCCTTGTTTGTGGATGGTTTCCTGGCTGATTGTCATTGCAATGCAGAGCATTTTGACAGAGCTGAAATGGGAGGGTATTCACAAACAAAAACAGTGAGGCAGATTTTCTACAGGTCATGCAGGTGTTACTTCAGTTTAAATGGAATTTGGGAAACTGTGGAATTCCCAAGAAATAAACTCCAACTGAATAGCCGAGGCAATTCAATCTTCCATTGGGCATTTCCTAAGTCTGGAGCCCTCCGAAGTCTCCACAAGACTTCAAATGGTTCCAATGACATTTGGGAAAGTTGTTTGGCAGGAAAAGGTAAACTGTTAAATGCATAGTCAATCTCCTGTAATTGTTAAATTGATCCCATACTTAACACACAAGTCCAAGTACACTTCCTCCAAGTGACTTCCACACTCTCAGCCCACACCTGACAACCCCAGGAGCTGACACTCTCCTGAAGACCTATTCTTCACCCCAGAGCCCAACACACCTCTCTCAGCAGGAGACCACCCCTTTAGCCCCCCACTACCACCTCCAGTCCTGTTCTCTTCCCCACCCATCACTAGCTCCATCTGATCAGATCTCCCACGAAACCCAAGCCAACCCAGTACCTCTCCCCAATACTGTCAGCACAGGACCAGACCCCTACCCTGCTGCCAAACACAACCACCCACTCCCTTCACTCCTCTGGACCAAACCATCTATTCCCCCGCCAACCCCTTCTGCATCCCAATCTCCTACCAGACTTACCACCCACCCTCTGCACCCCGCAGCAGTTTCTCCAGCCCACCCCAAGCTACCATGAACACTGCATCACTTAACCAGATCCCATCGCCATCCCACCCCCTCCCTACCTGCCCTTTAACCAGTGGCCCCTACAGCCTTCCCCAGCTGGTTCCTGTCACCAATCCACTTGGCATCCTACCCATCCAGCACCCTAGCCTCACATTCACTTTATATGCTTATCATTTACCAACAGATCTGGGAACATTTACAATTCAAAATCCAGCAGCTGGTTGTTGAGAAAATGGGATGTGGTTTGCCTTTCTACATTGCAAAAGAACTGTCAGAATGGAAATACAGCTCTGCCTCTCTAAGGCAGACCTGAAGGAACTCTCCTCTTGGAAAACTGGAGCTCCCTTCTTTCATTAAAAAAAGAGGGGTCGGAGTGGTAATCTGACCAAGCATGCCACTCCTGGAGATTCTGGCTCAATGCATTTCACAGTCCAACTCTTGCAACATCAAACCATTGAGATTACACAGTTGGTGGCATGTGAGATTTGCAACTTGCATTTATGAAGCACCTTTCATGACTGCCCCGGCACGTTTGAAGTCTTTATGAGCACTGAAGTAATTTTGAGGTACAGTTACTCTGGGGAAGATAGGTGACATTGCAGCCTTCCCCTGCATAGCAAGTTCCCACCAATAGCACTGTGATAAATAATATCTGTGATGTTTATTGAGGGATGAATATTGGCCAATTCAGCAGGATTTGCTGCCTTTCAAAAACAGTACCGTGCAACCATTTACATCCAACACAGGGGACAGAATGAACTTTGATTTAAAATTTCATCTGCTCCAACACCATGGCACTCCCTCAGCACTGCACTGGGGCATCCTTTCTGACTTTGGCTTTGTGTGCAAGTCCTAGAGTAGGACATGAACCTACAACCTCAGAGATATCAATTGAATCACAACACTTGTAGAGTGAACAAACTATAGTATTTTTCCTATTCAATAAGAGAAACGTGGCCAATGTATGAATGGAGTCCCAATTCACACTGTTCCCATCTCACACACCTGATAAAGATCAAGTTCACTCAAATAACATGGCGTACATTAGGCCCCCTGTCTTATCAAACACTATAGTTAACAAGAATGACACAGAAGATAAACCCAAATGGCAACTATGCGAACAGGCTTGAGACATACACAGATATGTAAAACATTACATTAATATCATCTCATCTGTAAAAACTATTTCAGAGATTTGTTGTATTTTTTGAGGAATAAGTTGGGAGGAATATATATTTTGCCAGGGATATTGGTGTCTGATCAAGGTCCAGGGTTGCTAGGCTTGGTGCAGCAGATAAATATTTGAAGAAAGGGACAAGTGTATTCAGAGACTTAGAGTCATAGTCAGAGACTTAGAGATATACAGCTCAGAAACAGACCCTTCAGTACAACTCATCCATGCCAACCAGATATCCCAACCTAATCTAGTCCCACCTGCCAGCACCCGGCCCATATCCTTCCAAGCCCTTCCTATTCATATACCCATCCAGATGTCTTTTAAATGTTGCAATTGTATCAGCCTCCACCACTTCGTCTGGCAGCTCATTCCATACACATACCACCTTCTGCATGAAAAAGTTGCCTGTTAGGTCCCTTTTGTATCTTTCCCCTCTCACCCTAAACTTATGCCCTCTAGTTCTGGACTCTCCCATCCCAGGAAAAAGACTTTGTCTATTTACCCTATCCATGCTCCTCATGACTTTGTAAACAACTATAAAGTCACCCCTCAGCCTCTGACGCTCCAGGGAAAACAGCCTCAGCCTATTCAACCTTTCCCTATAGTTCAAATCCTCTAACCTTGGCAACATCCTTGTAAATCTTTTCTGAACCCTTTCAAGTTTCACAACATCTTTCAGATAAGAAGGAGACCAGAACTGCACACAATATTCCAACAATGACCTAACCAATGTCCTGTACAGCCGCAACATGACCTCCCAATCCTGTACTCAATACTCTGATCAATAAAGGAAAGCAGACCAAACACCTTCTTCACTATCCTATCTACCTGCAACTCTACTTTCAAGGAGCTATGAACCTGCACTCCAAAGTCTCTTTGTTCAGCAACACTCCCTAGGACTTTACCATTAAGTGTATAAGTCCTGCTAAGATTTGCTTTCCCAAAATGCAGCACCTTGCATTTATCTGAATTAAACTCCATCTGCCACTCCTCAGCCCATTGGCCCATCTGATCAAGATCCCGTTGTAATCTGAGGTAACCCTCTTCGCTGTCCACTACACCTCCAATTTTGGTGTCATCTGCAAACTAACAAACTATACCTCTTGTGCTCACATCCAAATCATTTATATGAATGATGAAAAGTAGTGGAGCCAGCACTGATCCTTGTGGCACTCCACTGGTAACAGATCTCCAGTCTGAAAAATAACCCTCTACCACCACCCTCTCTCTTCTATCTCTGAGCCAGTTCTGTACCCAAATTGCTAGTTCTTCCTGTAACCAGTCTCCCATGGACAACCTTGTTGAACGCCTTACTGAAGTCCATATAGGTCACATCTACCATTCTGCCCTCTTTAATCCTCTTTGTTATTTCTTCAAAAAACTCAATTAAGTTTGTGAGACATGATTTCCCTTGCACAATGCCATGCTGACTATCCTGAATCAGTCCTTGCCTTTTTAGATACATGTACATCCTGTCCCTCAGGATTCTCTCCAACAACTTGGCCAATGATGTCAGGCTTACTGGTCTATAGTTCCCTGACTTGTCCTTACCACCTTTCCGAAACAGTGGCACAACGTTATCCAACCTTCAGTCTTCCAGCATCTCACCTGTGACTATTGATGGTACAAATATCTCAGCAAGAGGCCCAGCAATCACTTCTCTAGCTTCCCACAGAATTCTTGGGTACACCTGATCAAGTCCTGGGGACTTATCCACTTTAATGTATTTCAAGACATCCAACATTTCTTCCTCTGTAATGTAGACATCTTTCAAGATGTCATCATCTCTTTCCCTACATTCTATATCTTCCACATCCTTTTTCACAGTACTTGACAGAATACTCCACGTTGTTTGAAGGAGGAGGGGCATAGCTAGAGCTCTACTCTTTGTATAAGATCACAGTTATTAGTTAAATAATAGATATTGAAGATGATAGTTTTCTAGCTGCATCTTGTAAAATGGTGGATCCATGGACTGCTTTAACCACATCTAACATTCTTCTTTGAACTTAAATGGGAATGAATATTCGGCAGGATCTGAAACAGGTCTCTGCTTGTTTGCTGAAATTGCTGCAGAAGATTAATTTCATGCTCAATGTGTTAAAAAATGCAGCGTAGACATTATTTTCGAAATACTCTGCACAATATACCACACAAGTTAAATCCATTGAATACCAGTCATCCATTATACTTACATTCAAGCTTCCTACTTATCACTTAAGTATGATTACAGTTGAAATGATGCACAGAATTAACAATGTACTTTGGATACAAGCAGCAATTTGTAAATTATTGCTGCTGATGGTGTTAGTATCATATGTAATCAAATGCTGCTTTTCCAGTGCACTGCAGTCCCTTCTACAGTGCAGTACATTTTGGACAATATTAAAATATGTAATGGTGAATAGATTTTTGAATCCAAAAGCTTCTCTGTTCTTCCAGAAGCTTTTGTTCAATGGAAATTCATCAAATGGGCTAAAGAACTGAGAAGTGGCAAATGGAGTCTAATTCAGATAAATGCGAGATGCTGCATTTCGGAAAAGCAAATCAGAGCAGGAATAATACACTTAATGGTAAGGTCCTGGGGAGTGTTGCTGAACAAAGAGACCTTGGAGTGCAAGTTCATAGCTCCTTGAAAATAGAATCGCAGGTAGATAGGATAGTGAAGAAGGCGTTTGGTATACTTTCCTTTATTGGTCAGAGAATTGAGTATAGGGGTTAGGAGATCATGTTGCGGCTGTACAGGACATTAGTTAGGCCACTGTTGGAATATTGCATGAAATTCTGGTCTCCTTCCTACTGGAAAGATGTTGTGAAACTTGAAAGAGTTCAGAAAAGATTTACAAGGATGTTGCAGGGTTGGAGGATTTGAGCTATAGGGAGAAGCTGAACAAGCTGGGGCTGTTTTCCCTGGAGCATTAGAGGTTGAGGGGTGACCTTATAGAGGTTTATAAAATCATGAGGGGCATGGATAGGATAAATAGACAAAGTCCTTTCCCTGGGATGGGGGAGTCCAGAACTAGAGGGCATAGGTTTAGGGTGAGAGGGGAAAGATACAAAAGGGACCTAAGGGGCAACTTTTTCATGCAGAGGGTGGTATGTGTATGGAATGAGCTGCCAGAGGAAGTGGTGCAGCACTTAAAAAACATCTGGATAGGTGTATGAATGAGAGTGTTTTGGAGGGGTGTGGGCCAAGTGCTGGCAAGTGGGACTAGATTAGGTTGGGATATCTGGTCGGTATGGAAGAGTTGTACTGAAGAGTCTGTTTCCATGCTGTACATCCCTATGACTCTCTGACTGAGAAGCTTTGAGTGTTACATATTGGCCATTTTTGTTTTGGACTCTACTTTAATTGCTCAATTGAATATACATTGTAAATGCTACAGTTTCTAAAACAGGAATTCATTTTATGTATCAAAGGCTCTGGTGCAGAGAGTGGGGTCACACAGGCCCATATAATTTAGAGCTACAGGATCCATTGTACCTACAAACAGGGTTGAGGAGATTTCATACAGTAATGACGAAAGATCATTGACCTGAAACATCAGCTCTGACTCTCATGACAGATTTTGCCCAACCTGCTGAGATTTGTAATTGTGTGTATGGAAAATAAGTTCTGGAAAGGAAGGGAAGAATCAAGAGTTAACATAATATTGGAAACAAGAATTACCATTTGCTTCTACAGATTATAGCAAGAGCTGCCCTGCATTCTCCTCAACAAAATAAAGCCTAGTATACCATTTCCCAGGCTTTATTCAGGCTTTCCCAGCATTTGCAAATTGTGGAACTGCATTCTATCAGTATTTCCTTGTTTAAACCATACATGGGTTTCTACAAACAAACAGGTTATTTCCAACAAGTCTTGGTTTGATCACATCACCCCATTATTCTTTCAAGTTTGGACTTGTCAGGGCCATATAAAACCACTCCCACTGAATTACCCCACCTTTTTCCACTTTTACTGTGAGGAGGGGTAATTTGATTTTGGATAAAGTCAATGTAAGTTAAAGTTCAGGAGATTTATTTGACTTGCTCAAGGGACATGGACGTCACTGGCTGGGCCTGTATTTATTGCCCATCCCTGCTTGCTCTTGAACTGCTGTGGGATGACCCACAATGCCATTAGGGAAGGAATTCTAGGATTTCGACTCAGTGACAGTGAAGGAACAGCAAAATATTTCCAAGCCAGGATGGCGAGTGGCTTGGAGGGGAAATTGCAGATTTTTTTTTCATATGCCCTACAGTGTGGAATCAGGCCCTTTGGCCTAACAAGTCCATATCGATCCTCCGAAGAGTAATCAACCCTGACCCATTCCCCTACTATCTTATATTTACTCCTGACTGAGCCGACACATCCCTGAACACTTTGGTAATTTAGCATGGCCAATTCACCTAACTGCACATCTTTGGATGATGGTGTTCCTATATATTTGCCGTCCTTGTTCTTCTCTATTCAATATCCATGTAGTAAACTTACCCCTTTCTTTTTCTTAATCCTTTCATGGGATGCACATGGTATTGGCAAGTCTTTGTTGCCAATCCAGACAGCAGTTAAGAATCAGCTACATCGCTATGGATCTGGAGTCACATGTCAGCCTGACCGGATATGGCCAGCAGATTTCCTCTCCTAAAGGGCTTTTCTGAATCATAATGACAATTTTATGGTCAGGTTTGACAAGACTAGCTTTCAGTTGCAGATTTTAAGAACTGAATTTAAATTTCACCAGCTGCAATGGTGAGAGTTGAAAGCACGTCCCCTAAGCAGGGCCTAGGCATTTGGATTCATAGTCTGTCCACATTACCAAGTGCACCACTATCTTCTCTGTTACTACTGAAGTCATCATTATTCATTTTCGCATCTTAGAAGCTATTTCAAGTGTTCAAACAAATACACTGAGGAATTTATTTATACTGTTAAACAATATGAGTCTTAACTCTACATATATATCTTCTCAATTCAAAGCTAGTGAATAGTTTAATTCAAAAGAGTGATGGTAACTACATGTATAAAAACGTTTGCTAGTCCAATGCAGCCATATAAGTGCCAGTTTTTCCAATTCAGACCCATTCCAAACCATTGCATCTCAACTTCATTTAATTATTATTAAGGAGTAGAGAGGCACAGAGATCTTGAGAATGCACACAGGATGCTAACCTCACTAAACTTGAATGTTGCAAATCAACCATCTGTGCACTTCGTATGGGATTATTAACAAGGCAGGAGTAGAATAAATTACAAAATGATAGAAGGTGAAGATAATTCCCAGTGATCTCAGTATCATTGCCTGAAAATCTGGGTATACCATAAATATAGCTTCTAAGGTTGAGTCTCAGTGTAAAGACTAATTTCATCCTGAAGTCATTTTGATTCGCCTCCAAATCACTGAAGGACAAAGATAAATTAGTAGGTGAAAACTAAAATGAGGTGAAAATCTTCCTGCTGTGTGGGAATTTCAATTCAAGTTGTTTCTGTTCAACATTAAAACACCTTTGACCACACAAAACTGAACCAATCTGATTCGGTTTCATGTGTGTAGGATCCCAGTATGTTACCAACTTGGGCTAAAAGTATTCACAGAGGCCTCGTCATAAAACCTCCCATTTTGACCTGCTCCACACCCTCACTGGTAGCCCATCCTCACAGTCCCCCATTTTCCCACACCAATTAGAAAATGACCAGAATCTTCATTAGCTGACTGAATACTCTTCACTGTCAGTCAAAATACCTATTCCTGATGAAGGAATTATGCCCGAAACATCGATTCTCCCACTCCTTGGATGCTACCTGACCTGCTGTGATTTTCCAGCACCACAGTCTCGACTCTGCTCTCCAGCATTTGCAGACCTCATCTTCACCTATTCCTCACACTCCTCCAAACTCGAGCAGTTTGATATTAATAAAAAAAGTTTTCCAAGAAATTGAAAAGAAGTGTTTGTCAACACCCCTGACATTATTCAACCAGATTGCTCTGAGCAGAAGACTAATCTTGAATTCCTGGAGACTCCAGGTCAATCCTGGAGAGTTGGCAACCATAGGTCTGTATCAGGTATATTCCTCTAGTTGTGTTAGGAAGCCAGGTAACTTTAGTCTTAGCCTCTTGTATGTTGTTGTGTGCTGTCTGTTCAATCTAGTCTTCAGTAAATCTACAGCACTCACCAACATGTGAGCTTTATATGGATAGATTACACACTAAATGGCACAGGGCACATGGGACCATTTGGCCTATCATGTTAGTTTCTCATCTTTGAAAGAACTATCCAATTAGTCTCAATCCCCTCCTCTTTCCCTGAAAGATACAGTCTGCTAATTTGCACTGCTGGAGGTGTAGTCTTCTGGCTGAGATATTAAACTGAAGCTCTCAACGAGAGTGTAAAAGATACCTGGCAGTATTACAAAGAAGAGCAAGGATGTTATTTTTAGTGTCTCAGCCAATATTTACCTCGCCATGATCATCTTTTCATTTTTACGTTGCCTTTCGTGAGATCTTTGTCTTCAAAAACTGACTGCCACATTTGCCGTGTTACAAAATTATTCAATTGGCTGGAAAGTGGAGACTGTGAAAAGTGTTTTGGAAATGGCACTTTGTTTTTGAATCATTTTCGCAGCTTTAGGCAGAAAGTCTTTTTTTTCTCCATTCAGGGGACATGGGTGGTGGCTGTCAAAGGAGAACATTTACTGCCCAACCCTGATTACCCTGGAGAAGGCCGTCATATTCTATAATATTACCATCATTTACAAGCGTGTGTTTACAACTCCGCACAGGCCAATGCAGCTGCCACTTCTGTTGTTGAGTAATTTCGAGTATTTCGGGACTTGGAGCTAAACCTGTTCCCATCTGTGATGGCAAAGTGTTTCAGGTCTGTGTGGCTCCAAACATATTGGCTCTCACAAAAGCCATGAACACTGGGGGAATTCAATGAAAAAGCAACAAAATCATGCTGCACAATTACACTTGAAGTGTTGTGTATAATCATGTAAATATAACACAAAATCCACTTCAAAGCTTTGTGAAAAAGTGTGTGACAAAAAGCGTTGTAGTCACAGTTAGTTAAAAAAGGTGTTGAGCATCAACTAGGGAAACTAATGAGGTTTTTAATTGTGGGTGACACATACATCAGCACTGTGATTTATAACTGCTACACTTCCACACACAACAAGTTATTTATTAATGAAATGTTTCTGTAAGGGGATTAGAAAAAGATTATTTTACATTGGTTTTGTTGAATAAAGGAGATTTAAAGGGTGATTCATTTTAAATTTATTCTGAATAAGAGTTACGCTCTGTCTGATGCTTGATGACATTCGACCCTGAAGATGTTTGCTTTAATTGCACAGTCACTTTGGCCAACTGCTGCAAATAGATACCTGACAGACTGATAGATATCCAATATGTTTGGGGGAGAAATGTTGCTAATGTATATTAGTGCTGACATTGTTTAATAATGATGAAAGAGTTCGTCACTTGGAGCTGAATGGATGTGGCAGCCTGGATCTCATTAACTGCTTCGACACAATCTGTTTTTTTTAGTTCCTGTATCAAGTCAAAGTGGAAAAATGCAGAGAAATAGAAGAAATTATATTCCTAGAATTCAACAAGCCAGTCTCCCTTCTTCCGTCACATCATATTATGAACTAATGATCGTTTTCCTCCAGGGTAAAACATTTCCATTGTTAAACAGCAGCACCCCTGCCAATTCACAATTACCAATGCCACAGGAGGTTATAGAATCATCAACGAGGAGTGTGCGATTCCTGATGAAGGGCTCTGGCACGAAATGTTGATTTTCCTGCTCCTCGGATGCTGCCTGACCTGCTGTGGCTTTCCAGCAGCAGACTGTCAACTATGGAGTCAACAAGTTATACAGCTTGGAAACAACACTTCAGTCCAACTCGTCCATGCCAACCAGATATCCTAAATTAATCTAATCCCACTTGACAGCATTTGGCCCAAAACCTTCTAAACCTTCCTATTCATATACCTATACAGATGCCTTTTAAATGTTGTAATTGTACTACCCTCTACCATCTCCCCTGGCAGCTCATTCCATACACGCAACGCCACCTTCTGTGTGAAAAGTTGCCCCTTAGGTCCCTTTTAAATCTTTCCCCTCTCACTTTAAACATATACCCTCTAGTTTTGCACTCTCCTCCCTTGGAGAAATGACAATCCACTCTATCCAAGCCCCTCATGATTTTATAAACCTCGATAAAAGGTCACCCCTCAGTCTCGCACACTTCAGAAAGAACAGCCCCAGCCTGTTCAGTCTCTCCCTATAGCTCAAAACCTCCAACCCTAGCAACATCCCTGTAAGTCTTTTCTGAACCCTTCCAATTTTAACAACATCTTTCCTACCACAGGAAGACAAGAATGCTGTATTCCAAAAGTGGGCTAACCAATATCCTGGTTGAAAGACTTGCATTTAAAAATCGCTTTTCGGAACCTCGGTGCTGCACTATTGAGTGAGGGTTTAATACGAAGACTTGCACGAGTCTCTATTCAAACTGCTCATAACCTTGAAAATCTGTCTAATTAAATGCCACTCTGAACGTCTCACCATTGCACAACATGTAGGGTATTAACATTCTAAACACGAATGCAATGTACACCTTAAACTCAGATCAGCACATTGTTTACTTGACATCATTGAACAATGGGATTTATGTACCGTGCTCCTAATTGCTTAGATCCAAGCTTTCAGGTGAAAAGCTATCAGAAAACAGGGCAAATAATCAATACCATTTCAGCAATAGATTAAGAATAACAAATTAAGAGGACATAGAACTCCGTTTGCTACAAGTGTTCAAATGAAAGCAGACTAAAGCATGTTTTCCTTAGAACTTACATTCTAGTGAAAAGTCCTACCTGAAAATAAAGCATCTCCAATTTACAATGAGGAATCTCCTGTTCCCAATAATTCATTTCGAGATATTATCATGTTTAGTGATGCTAACACACATATCTGGTGCTGGTCACTTCTAACATTCCAGCTGTATTTCTCACAAGGTAAAAACTGCGCCTTAGACCGCTTGGCCACACTACCAGACATACAGCTAGCTCAACATTGTGACAATCTTTATTGGGAATCAGTGCAGAGGGAAATCAGCAGAGGTTAAGATACTTTTTTATCTTACCCCGGTTTCATTTGGGGGAAATGTGGGTGAACACACTTTTCAATTATCAATGGCTCCATCTCAGTAAGACACAACAGACACAGTAATTCCTCATAGGATGCTGAGTCTTATCCCATCTTATGTGAAACCCTCAGGATCAGATGTACTGCTGGGTTTATACATGGCCAGTGAGTCAAGAGTGGGCAGGGGTTAAAGCTGGCACTCTATCTGTTGCTCTGTATTTTGTGCCCTTTGATTTAGGTTAAGCTGCTGCGTCCCATTTGCCATCATTTCTTTCCTATGTCAAACACTAGAAAAGGTGGAAATTAACTAAAACATCCATAAGATTTCTGGAATAAGAAGGCGCCTTATTTGTGAAACAACTTTGGCAATTTGTATCGTGAGGAATTGTGCTATTACTAGTTATGCTTCCAACTACTTTGTGCCAATTGCTGGACACTACAATTTATACTATTTAGAATAAGATACCTTTACAGTTCTTTTTAACTATATAAATATTTCTTTTTCATCTCCTCAGAACCAGAACAGACAGATCTTTATATTCTCATACACAGAATATAATACCAAACATTGTCTGCACAAAAAAAAGTGAGAAATGCAATGAGGATGCAAGAGAAACAACAACAACAGGAAAAAAGAATGAGGGAGACAGGAGAAGAAAGAGAGAGAGAAAAACATATAAAAAAAGAGCAGGAGGAAGTAAAATTGAAACTGATGGAATGACAAGGTTAGTGATACAGAAGGTGAGAATGAAAGAGAAATAATTTTAAAAGCAACAGGGAGACAGAGAGAGAGTACAAGAATGCATATTGAATCGACAGAAGTCAAAAAAGAGCCTGAGAGGGAAACACAAAAATAAGGGGCAAAAAGTAAGCAAAGAATGAGAGAGCAAAGGAAATATTCTGGCAACACTTCCAGAAAAATACATCTCTTTATTGCACTGGTTCTGAGAGTCAATAGAGAGGATAATCAAAGCATTCTTTACCTGCCTTCACTTTGAAGAAGCGAACAAGTGAAAATATCTGTTTGCCAATAAATATTAGCCAGCTAGCTTTGTGAAATATATCTATTTTGACAGGAAAGACCAATTAATCTTATCAAGGTTTAATGATTTTTGGTTCCCTACATCGGGTTAGTCAATCTGAGCCAAGAAAATATATGGGACACAGTCATTGCTCTTTGAGGGATGAGAGCAACTGAAGCAGGGATAATATCTATTGAGTCAGCTACATTGTGAAAATGATATTAAGGCTGAATATTTGAAGCTTTCTCTGAGCTGCACATGAAGTTGCACAATTGTTGTGGATCAGTTGGTAGCACTTTTACCTCTGAGTCAAAAGGTTGTGGATTTGATGTCTCACTCCAGGGATATAAGCCTACAATCTAGGCTGATGTTCCAGGACAGTAATGAGAAAGTGCTGCATGTTCAGAGTAACTGCCCTTTTGGATGGGGCCTCTGTCTTCTCAGGTGGATACACATTCGTGCATAAGACACTGTTCTGAACATTTTTAGTAAATATGGTTCAGAACTCAAGCAGCAAACACCACATGGTTGATAGGCCTGCAATGCTTTGTTTTCTAAATTCTATTTAATTGTGGAAATTGGTAGCAGTGAATGAAGGTGGGGGTTAGATTAGGAGGTGCATGCTTGTAATTGTATCTCTGTAATTGCTAATATAAATGCTTACAAAATGTGTAAAGATTGGATCTAGTTCTATCCTTCTCCATCTGGCTTTCTGGAAAATAACATTCAAGTTTCCTATGTTTATCAGCCAACCAATTATGTGATTGGAAATCATAGCAGAGGAATGAGAATTGAAATTGTAGACTGAGCCCCATTTCTGAACTCTCAATATGGTAATGGCTAGCACGAGGGGACATAGCTTTAAATTGAGAGGTGATGGATATCAGAGAGATGTCAGAGTTAGTTTCTTTACTCAGGGAGTAGTAGCGGTGTGGAATGCACTGCCTGCAGCAGTAGTAGACTCGCCAATCTTAAGAGCATTTATATGGTAATTGGATAGGCATATGGATGATGATGGAATAGTGTAGGTTAGATGGGCTTCAGATTGGTTTCACAGGTTAGCTCAACATTGAGGGCCGAAGGCTCTATACTGCACTGTCATGTTGTATGTTCTATGCACTTTCATCAGGTAAACGTGTTTGTGGAGGAGCTTCAGTATAAAATGTACCTTTCCCTTGATCAGTTATTACTGTTAATGTGATCGATTTGTCCCACTCTTTTGTGATTCGCTCTGGATCATTTGATCATATGAAACATTCAGAATGAAGCCAGAACCTCCCTCTGTCTCGTTGGCTTTCAGCTGAGTCAGGCAAAGGAAAGGGGCTGTGGGATTAATGCTGAAATATTGTGCAATTAAAAATGTTACATATCCTGTGAAACAGCCAATGCCCTAGACAATTATCTATCTTACCAATACTGGAGAAGATGCAAGTAGTATGATACCAGAACTGAAAAGGTAAATTTACACTTGAAGGAGTTCTTTTCTCCAGAAAAACATACGACCAAGTTGTGACCGACGAAAATACCTTCAAAAGTATGACTGGTTTTGATAGACCAAACAGAAGCAATAGATATAAGTTACAGTCACTGAAAAACCTGAAGGGAATCAGGAGAAACTCCTTTACACACCAAGGCCAGGATACTACGTGTCACCACAAGGGGACAGGTACTCAGCCCGCTGCCTCCTCACCCATTCCTATGTTCACCCCTATAGTGTAGATGGCGTCAAAATCAGCAGCCATCTGCAATGTGTAAAGCTCAACATTCCCTGATTGTACCCCATCCATACTTTAATGCAGCTGGCGTTTTTAAGAGTCAACATAAATGTTTTAAATGGTGGGAAGGATACCTTCAGAGGCCCATCAGAGACAGCTCACAAGATGTTAGCACTGACGGGGCGGCATGAAACTCAGTTTGGATAGCCTTCTACTGTCTTTGCCTCACTCGGGCAGCGGGGTGGCTTAGCGGTTAGCACTGCTACCTCACAGTGCCAGGGACCGAGTTTCGATCCCAGCTTTGGGCGCCTGTCTGTGTGGAGCTTGCGCATTCTCCCCGTGTCTAAGTAAGTTTCCTCCAAGTGCTCCGCTTTCCTCCCACAATCCAAAGATGTGCAGGTCAGGTGAAATGGCCATGCTAAATTGCCATAGTGTTCGTCAGGAGTAAATATAGGGTACAGGAATGGGTCTGAGTGGGTTACTCTTCAGAGGGTCGGTGTGGACTTGTCAGGTCATATGGCCTGCTTCCTGACTGTAGGGAATCTCATCTAATCATTGTTTTCTGTTTGCATGTGTACTGTGGCTATTGGCCACCAGAGGGAGTTATGATCACCCTCTCTTTCTTTCCCCACCAATCACATCCATAAAGCCCTTATGACCACCACTGACCCCCATGGTTGAAAGTGTCCCTTAATTTATTCCCTAAGAATTGGTCACCTTGTGTTTGGGTGATTGGTACAGACGCATTTTAAGGGAAATTGGATTAATGCATGATAGGATAAAATGAAGAGGGGTGCAAGGAGACCAATATGTTCCATAAATATTGGCATGGAGCATTGAGCAGAACAGCCTTTTTCTGGACTGGAACCCCAATGTACTTCCAAATAATACTTGTTACTAAACTCATTTATACACATATTGACATGAGGCAGTAATCCTTACCATGGGCATCTCGATAATAAGCATGAGTCACGCTGCGAAACCTTTCTTGCCCTGCAGTATCCCAGATCTGAAATCAGAAGCAAAAGCCTGTGAGTTATTCCTGTCGAAAGATCAATGCTTTCATTGAGCCTTCCATCAGCTTGATACAAATTCACTTCCCTACCCATCATGTTCTGCTATTTCAGATCCGGACATGAATAAAAGTACAGTCATATCTGACATACACCAGCGTAGCAAACACTGTATCAGACTGATTAGAGATGATCAAGCTCAGCTATTTATGAGTGACATCACTTGGATGTTTCTGTGGTACCATTTTTGTTACTGGTTGGGAATGTTAGCTTTAGCTGATCACTGGTAGATTAGGTCTTCTTTTTGAACTGCCACAGCCCTTATACCACACCAGTCACCCAGGTTATTAACTTACCAAAGACATGTGGCCAAAATACGCAGCAAACAATTTGTTGGGATCTATACAATGGCACACTAACGATGTACAACGAAGAGAATCCTGCCCTTCACCATCTTTCAAGTTCCTTTCTAAACCCTAAATCCTTGAACAAGCTTTTTGGGAAGCCCTCCTCCATAACCTTCTTTCACTCCCTGTCCATTTTTCTTAGATTGTGCCTCAGTAAATCAAGACAGAACGGGCATGCTTCAATGTTAAAAAACCACAATTTAGGTTGTTGTTGCATTAGCAACGAGTACGAACAGTTTGAAAACCATGGACATTGCAAATCTAATTCTTCTCAACTCATTCTTGATGGATAAGGCTTCTTGTAAATTGACATGTAGCCCTTTAGATATTTATTAAGTATGTAGAACATAGGAAATAGGTGCAGGTGTAGGCCATTTGATCCTTCAAGTCTGGTCCTCCATTCAATAAGGTCACAGCTGATCTCCTATCTGAGTTCTACCTTTCCACACCATCTCCAGATCACCCAATTCTCTCTTTTCCTTATATTAAATGTGTAGGGAGATGATTTAGATGCTGTCTTATGTGGCCAATTTTAAACAGTTTAGATAGGCCCAGCAATGTTATTAACATTAGGATGAGATCAATTTTCATTCATTCATCTGAGATTTTTTTGTCATGATTTCAAATTATCCAGCCCAGTGTAAATTCAGAAATCAACTTGCTGAATCTAGTAATTTTACTCATTAAGACCTCAATAAGACTTGGTTAGATAAGGATTAGAATTATTCATGTTTAATATTCAGAGTCCCGCTATTTAAATGTTCAAGCAATCAAATATAAAGAAATTATTCTAATCTCCTGGGCACACACCTTAGATAATGAGAGTGTGACTGATAGGAAAGTTTTGTCTGTTTTGTTTGAGAGATATCTGGGATCAATGTCCAGGATCAATGTGCACCTCACTCAGCTACAGAATGCAAGGCAGCCACTTTCTTTTTGAAGAAATGTTTGAATAGTATCTCACATGAATAATGTGACTGGGGTTTGTTAGCTCTAGGCAGTATTACATAACGGATTCTGCTTTGATTGCGGGGGAAGGTTTAGTGCCCATTTACAAGGTAGAGTTCCATCCTTTCTGCTTACTGAACTGTTATCCATGGGGAACATAATGTAATGCATGTTACAATTCTCAGCCATTACCGTCTGACAACAGACTCTAACAAGTGTTAACATTCCTGTTTACGACCGTGCCATACAAATCCCAAGACATAAAACTACAGGCTGAGCTGCTAGTGTTGAACTCCAATAGAAAAGCAACAAACTCTTTACGTATAATGGATTTTGATTTAAAGGCAGTAGGGAAAGAGAACCTGACTAATCGACGACTAAACAGGCCAATAACCAACCAATAATAAAAAGTGGTTCCTTTAGGTAAAAAAAACGCTTTGTTGAATGTAGCAGGACTTGAAAGTCTTTCACAAGGTTGCCTGATAATGTACATGAATGTGGCTTTGCCAATTATTAAAGTTCAGCATTTGTCAAACCCTGTTAAGAGTGTATGCAGCCTGCATTCAGATCATGACATTCCTGCAGGCCAGGCTTTATCATTCAGAAAGTGCTTAGGTTGGGATGATGTGCATCTGGGGCCCCACAGAACTCTACATGGACCATCCTACTCAACAGTAACTGTTAGATGAACAATCCCAATGAGCAATCAACACGTTCCTTTTCCTGTCAAGTACCAATGTGGAATGCTCCCTTTCCTCCACCTCCCTGTCTCTCTCTGCTGTCTGGACAGAGGGCTTAATTTTACTGCAATGATTTAGCAGGGAAAACAGTGCAGCACCCTTAAAAATAAATTGCATTCGCATAGCAAACGGCATGACCACAGGACATCCCAAAGTGCTTTACTGCCAATGAAGTACTGCTGAAGTGTAGTCACTTTGTAAAACAGAAAAGATAGACAACCAATGTGATACACAGCAAGATCCCACATACAGCAATGTAACAATCGCATAATCATCTTCTTCTGGCAAATTGACTGGCTTGGATAGTGAAGGGAAACTGCCTTGTTCTTCCAAATTGTGTTGTAAGAGATGTTGGCCACATCTGAAAGGGATGAAGAAACCTTGATTTAACACCATTCAAAACACAGCACTTTCTATGCTGCCCAGTTTTGATTTTTGTGCTGAGATCCTAGAGTAGGTCTTGAACTCACGACTGTTGGTGGTTTAGATAGAGTGCTGCCACAAATTTTCCAATCTATGCTGAGTCTAAAGTCCTGACTGAGTATCAGCAGTACTGATTAGACTATAGGATTGTCTTTACAAGAACAGGCCTTACATAACAAAGAGTGGTTAATGGGAAGATAGCAAAACGTATAAGTTACCCGGTCTAGTTATTTCTCCTGACCACATCAAGATCCCAAAGATGATGTGACATCCACAGTTTGCATGGAACCAATTCAACAGGAACACTTTAAGAACCATTCCCTTATACAACAAACACATACTCCTGTTTGTAAGTAATGGTGCTACCAACTGAGTCACTGCAGCTCCCACGTTTTTGTCAGACTTTTAGAAATGTTTCTTTTTTTTGCTTTAAGATTAATCACAAACACACAAGAAGCCCATTGAGCTTAATTTTACAAACTGTTATTGGCAGCTGTGATGAGAAAAATTGGAACATTACCCACTTGAGTAGTTTTGAAACGGATTTTAATTTTGTTGAGTCTAAAAATTAATTTATCATTTGGTCGCACCGAATGCTGAAAGGTTGCTGTTCCCTCATCATTTTGAAAGCAACACTAAAAAGATCAGAGGTCTGAGGTCAGACATACCTGCAGCTTAACTTTCACGTCATCCACATTCAATACTTTATTCTGAAAGAAAGAAAAGGAGAATATAAAATGATTGACCAAAAAACACCAATTTGGACAGAAGGGTTTGTTTCTGCATTGTACAACTCTGTCACTTTACCTAGATTGTCATAAAAATTCTCTAACGTCTCCTTAGTCACTAAGTGTTCTTATCCAGTCAGTCCTGAACGTGACTCCAGGCTCATTGCAATGGGCTTGATTCTTAACACATGCAAGTCTCAATTCAATAAAGGATGGGCAATTAATACTGGCCTTGTTCATGATGGCCAAATCCTGACAATGAATTTAAAAAGAAGATACCGACCTGAAAAGAGCAATAGAAACACATTTTAATGTATCTTATAACCACCTGATGAAGAAGCAGCGCTCCGAAAGCTAGTGCTTCCAAATAAACCTGTTGGACTACAACCCGGTGTTGTGTGATTTTTAACAATGTATTTGAATTGCAAAGTTACAACATGCTTTGTGCAACAACTGACCAATCATCTTTAAAAACGTTGTGATTTTGTATTTGTTCATTATTTCCAGGCTGGATACCTGGTTAAGATTCAACCTCGCCAGTGCCTCCACCCCTTCCCAAACTCTGTGACCTTTTCCTGCCTTGATCTCACTGAGATATCTCCTTTAGTTGTAGTTGTTCCATTATTCCTGATGAAGGGCTTATGCTCGAAACGTCGAATTCTCTATTCCTGAGATGCTGCCTGGCCTGCTGTGCTTTGACCAGCAACACATTTTCAGCTGTGATCTCCAGCATCTGCAGACCTCATTTTTTGCTCCACAATTAATGGACCTGCATCAGCAGCCTGCACCCTAAGGTCTGGAATTTCCCTCCTTGAACTTTTTAATCTCCCTCTTACCTCCACTGCAACACTATGTATTTGATTACCAATCCAATATTTCTTTATTTGCATAACTTGACGTCATTTTTTCCAAAAAGCTCCTCTGATGTGCGTTAAGATGGTTTATGATGTTAAAGGCACCAATATAAATACAGTTGCTAGTTGTTGCTAGAGACAAAGCTTGTCTTTAAACCAGATTTATTTTGTGCTGAGTGAAGAACCAGCCAATTTGCTCCTATTGTTCCATAGTCCTACCATTGGCTGTTTACTATTCAGGACGTGGTGGCACAGTGATTACATTATCACATTGTCCATGAAGTGGTAAACCCAATGATACAGAAGCATGTGTTCAAATCCCACAACAGTTGGTGCATTTAAAGTCAAGTCATTAAAAAGACTCTGGAATCCAAAACTAATGTCAGTAATGTTGACCATAACACACCGAGTTGGACTGAAGGGTCTGTTTCTGCGCTGTACAACTCTGTCACTTTGCCTAGGTTGTCATAAAAATTCTCTAACGTCTCCTTAGTCACTAAGTGTTCTTATCCAGTCAGTCCTAAATGTGACTCCGGGCTCATTGCAATGTGCTTGATTCTTAACACATGCAAGTCTCAGTTCAATAAAGGATGGGCAATTAATACTGGCCTTGTTCATGATGGCCAAATCCTGACAATGAATTAAAAAGAAGATACTGACCTGAAAAGAGCAATAGAAACCCACTTTAAAATCAAATCCATTTGTTTCAAAAGAAAGGTCTTAGGCATTTTAATAGCAGACACTAAGACCATTCTTCTTCATCTTCAGTTGTCCGCCCAAAGGCAGATCTGACCTACTGCACCGAAACCTCTATCAAGGAGAAGGTAAGGAGGCAGGGACTGAATTCACTGCAGCAGCCAGGATGGGGATTGAACCCTGTGCCGTTATCACCAATCTAATCACCACCAATTATCCAGCCATCTGAGGAAACAACCACTCCACCATCCAATCAGATTAAGTTGCCATGGCAACATACCTGGATGCCATAGTCCTGATCTGTGAATAGTGATGGCAGAAATTCCCATTTTCCTTTTGTGACATGGCTGAGCGGGAATCTCTCCTGCTGTCACCATTGGTGTATAGATTGGGAGCATTTACTCTCTTTGGCCATGTCATGAATGCATCTTCCTTGGCCAACAAGTCCTGGGTTGGGACTTGAATCTGGACCTCCTGGCTCAGAAACAGGGAGACTACTTCGATAATTTGCTAAACAACCTGTTCACAGATGTTATTACACACCACTGCAGCAGGTGGGATGTGAATCCAGCATCCTGGCTCAGAGATATGGACACTACCACTGCACTGCAGAAGTCCCTAGGGACACTATGCACTGCACCAAAGACCAATTGACAGTATTATCCCTGGCAATCAGGAACAAGAGGTCCTTATTATCTCAAACTAAGGCCTCTTGAGATGAATAAGGTGCTAGGTACAGCTTGAATTTACAGCCTGTTGACCAATCAGGTGTGCAGAGGGGTCAGGAGTAAACCTAACATCTTGTCACCAAGGAAACAAGAGAATAAAAAGGGCTGCAAGTAATCAATTTTTTTTAACTGAGTTGTGAAGGAATAGCTTTTGCCACGGTATATGGAGAATGTAGAAGGGTTATTAGGAATCACTTTATTTTATCAAATAATGTGGGCTAATGATATAGCGAAGCTTTCTGGATTCATTAGCCCACATTATGCAATGAGTCAAACTGCACTCTTTGTTAAGTTAGCACATTTGAAACATTAGGCAGTGCAATGGTTCAGATATGGTCTTATTTTACTAATGTTTTCTCCAGCCAAATATGAAAAGATTGAAAATGTGCAACGAAAATCACAAGGTCGTCCATAGGTTGGCCTATTGTGTAGTAGATATCAGGCAATGCTGTCGGACCCCTCAACCTGAGACATTCTGACCATTTTGGGGTGGGTGACACCACCATTTTGAATGAAACATCTCATGTAGATCCTAAATATTGACAAGATTATGGAAAACAAACCCAAGTTCCAGAGATTTGCCATTATGGCAGTGACAATTCATCAATGCCCAACAATAATCCAGCCTTCCTTAAAAACTTTATTTTTTAAATGACTAAATGCAACTTAAAATGAAGGAAAAAATGCTATCTTCCAGCAGAGGGGCTCAAGAAACAGGTTGGAAGGGAACTGTGGCTTCATATAAAACCGAACAAAAGGAGAATTTTCATTTAGATACACAGCTTTGAAGCAATCAATCCCTTTCATCTTTCATCAGAGGCAGAAAGCAAAATGTTTCAGTGTGGATGATTTCCACTTAGCCATCAGCCACCCAAGGGAGATCATTAGCCACCAGATCACAATGTTATATCGTGCACTAATCATTCAAATCATATGGTGTTCTGGGAGTATTTTTCCCTCCAACTGCAAAATGCAAAGGCATCACTAACAGGCAGACCACTATTTACATCTTTACTCACCATTTAAGAAGCAGCTTTATAAAAAACAAATCCAATTAAAGTGCTTTCCTCTATGGCCATTGATACTTTCCCTTTTTATGTTCGCTTCAGCCACTGTGAGATTAGTGCCTTTTGGCTCAGGTCTCCGAGTAATGTCTGCCATTGTCAGTTTGTGATAAATAGTACAAGTTCAGTTTGAAGCAAATTTCTCCCATTTGCATAACTTTAGGGGTCTTGGAAATCACTTCAATCTCTAAAATATTTGTCCATCTCGCTGTCTGCCCACAGCACGATTTTGACACGGCACAAGGGCATTACATACATTGGATCAAGCTGCCAGTCACACACAGAGAGCATGAAAGGCCATTGACCTGAAAGGTTAACCCTCTCTCTCCAAAGCAGCTGCCAAGCACCTCAAGGTTTTAACACCGGAACAGAAGAAATCTGACCTACAGTCCCTCGAGCAAGCTTCACTGTTCAATCAGATGGTGGTTGATTTGTGTTTATGATTTGGAGATGCCGGTGTTGGACTGGGGTGTACAAAGTTAAAGACCACACAACACCAGGTTATAGTCCAACATGTTTAATTGGAAGCACTAGCTTCCAATCACCTGATGAAGGCACGGCGCTCTGAAAGCTAGTGCTTCCAATTAAACCTGTTGGACTATAACTTGGTGTTGTGTGATTTTTAGATTTGTGTTTAGCCATATTTACTCAGTGTACCCCTTTCCAATAAAACTCCATCTATCTTTAGTAGAACACCCAGCATCCGCTGCCTTTGAAGGTTAGACTTCCATCAAACCTTTGCATGAAGAAGTCCCTCTTGATTTTGCTCCCGATAGGCCTACCGTCACTGGGTCTGACTTTCATGAAAAGTGTTAAATGTCTTTTTATCGAAGACGATTAGCTGGCAGCCTGTCAGATAGTCGCACAAGGTAATGGCAAGAGGGGTATGGGCAGTGTCCTTCTCAATGCCAGCCAGTTTATCCTGTCAGAGCAAGCAGCTACTGATCAAAAAATGAAACAAGGTGCACTGCATCCACATGAGGCTTCAATGGGCACAGGAGGGGAGCTGAAGGTGTACTGGTTATGTCTCATCCAGAACCCTAGGTTAACGTTCTGGCAACATGGGTTTGAATCCCACCATGGCGGATGGTGAAATTTAAATTTAATAAAACAAATCCAGAATAAAAGGTTAGCCTGTTGCCAAGTGTTACTAGAACCCAGTTGCTTCATTAATATCCTTTAGGGAAGGGAATTTGTTGTCCTTATCCAACCTCCATGTGACTCCAGACCCTCAGCATCATGGCTGACTCTTAACTGCCCTCGGGGCAATTGGGGATGGGCAACAATCGCTGGCCTAGCCAGTGACACTCTCGTCCTTTGAACAATTGAGTCCCTTGACTCAATATTGAGTCCAACAATTCTAGGGCTTGAGGTACCTTCTCCCATGTCCTTACCCCAAACCCCCACACACATTGGCCTTGTTATCACATGGTCTGTTATTACACACAACCCATTGTTAGCCACTGATTGTCCCTGTTAGTAACTATTCATTCTTCCAGGCTCATCGTTACCCACTCCTTTGTCAGTCCAACTGTTCTTCTCTCTCTTTGCGCTCTATCCCAAACTATTGTTTAGTACCCACCCACCCCCCACCCCACACAAACCATCTGCTGTGTGTAAATTGACTTTTACCCTAGCTTCCATCAGTTCTGAAGAAAGGTCACTGGACTCTACTTTCTCTCCACAGATGCTGCCAGACCTGCTGAGATTTTCCAGCGTTTTCTGCTTTTTGCTTTCCTTTGAAAAGTTTTTGTTTTTAAACTGGCACTTGCCAGTCTCTGGGAATCCCTGGTAGCCAAGAGACCATGGGTTGAAATTTGGGTCTATGGTTGGGACTGCAGTATTTTGATAAAATGAGAGGTCAAGTAGAGGTCTGCACTGTGGGGCTGATTGGCCTTTGGCAGTGGCTTCCCCAAATTGGCCAATAGGAGATCCTTCTCCTGAGAAGCAACTCAGATAAGAGAGAGGGGGAGAGAGGGGGAGGGAGAGAGAGAGAGAAAAAAAGAAAAAGAAAAAGAAGGCTCTCCATGTTACACAACATGCACTGTAAATTTTAGAAGTTTAAAATTAAAAACTGGCCTCAGCGCTTGGGTCAGCATTGTGGCTGGAAAATTCTAGTTGGCCTTGATCAATTGGCTTCATATGCAATTTACTAACATCAATCGGCTAACCATTACTTTCAGGAAGCCTGCAGCTCCATATCGTGCTCCCAATACAATAGCTCAGGCGCAGGCTGGCACCAAGAAAATGCTGACCATCCCTGTGAACCATCACATATGCCTGAATTTGCATTCACCCATGGTTTCAGCTCCACGTATCTTGGACCCAGGGCAAAGTAAGAGCCCACCGTGGCTCAGTTTTGGTCTAAACAGCAAACACCAAACCAAAATGGTTCTTATCCAAGTCACCAATGACACATGACAGTGACAAAGTTGAACTACCTCGCCTCATTGCTCTTGACCTGTCTGCAGCCCCAGATCTGGTTCCATCTCCAGCCTCCCCTCCTTCTCGTCCAGCTAGGTGGGACTGCTCTCACTTTGATCCATTCTTATCTGTCTGAATGAAACCAGAGTATCCCCTGCCACCTTTCTCTTCCTGCTCCTACACCATTACCAATGTCATTGCCTCACCCATGGATCCATCAGTGCCTCCTCCACATGATCTATATGTTGCTCCTCAGCAACAATATCCAAGATCAGAGCATTAGTTTTCCCTTATCCTCTGATGGTATCCAGCTCTACAGAGGAAAGTAGAAAGGAGGACTGTGTGCTCAACTTGACCAAAGGTAACAATCAGGTTAAGAAAGATCAAAGGGACGTAGTGCACCATAGTAACTGTCACAGTGGAAACCATTTTTACTTTGATGATTAATGGTTTAGAGCGGTGACAAGGTTAGAAACCTGATTGGAGACCTTTCTTTCGAAAGTCCAAATTTAATCAATGAAACTTGAGAGAGGAAAGGGTATTGTGGAGGGAGTCAGCCAAGGTCTGTCAGAGCAGTGCCTGTACAGTGCACCATTGATCTTCTGCTGTTGTTGAACAGCAATCTCCATTAACTAATGTCTTGCAAATACTTAATGTTGTGTATGTGTAAACAGGTCATTGTAAAGATATTAATAATTTATTTTGGACTCAATTCAAAGCGGTTCCTGTCACAGATGCAAGGTGAATGTTTGAAGTCAGCTGTTTGTCTCTTATCACGCAGAATAAAAATGCAAATAAATATTCATTTCCACCCATCTGAAAGAGATACGGGGGCATCAGGAATAACAGTGAATCTATTTGCAAATTCATCTTGCTCAGAAGTGCCATTTCATTGGTTAGGTGCATTTGTATTATTGTTTATTAGCAAACTGATATAAAATAGTTATGAATAAAGCTGTTTAGGAAATTCAGAACCTAGTGATATTGCTGTTAGGCTAGTCATTCAGAGATCCACAGAATGTTTTGGGCAGCTGGGTTGAAATCCTGCAGATGGTGGAAATGGAAGTTAATAAAAATCTGGAATCAAGAGTCTAATGATGACCATGAAACCATTGTGAAATGTTGGAAAAACACCATCTGGTTCACTAATGTTGTTTAGGGAAGGAAACGGTCATTTTTACTTGGTCTGGCCTACATGTGACTCCAGACCCACAGTAATGTGGTTGATTCTTAACTGTCCTCTGGGCAATTAGGGATGGGCAATAAATGCTGGCCTAGCCAGTAACACCCTCATCCTGTAAATAAAATAAATTCAGGAACAACTATTTCACAAAAGAGTGGAGACAATTTAGAACTTGCTACCACAGTGAGTGCAGAATTGAGAGGCAAATCAATGGATAGAGGTGGATAGACTGAAGGGGAATTCACTGGGAAAGGACTATTCACAGGAAAAAGGAGAAAGAATCTGATGTAGCAAGTTAAGGAGTATTTTGCGCAGGCTGAGGTGAAGAGTTTGCACCTTTTCCCCATGTCTGCGTGGGTTTCCTCCCACAATCCAAAGATTGCAGGTTAGGTGAATTGGCCATGCTACATTGCCCATAGTATTCAGGGATGTGTAAGTTAGGTGCATTAGTCAGGGGTAAATGTAGAGTAATAAGGTCGGGGAATGGAGGGTCATTGTGGACTTGTTGGGCCGAAGGGCCTGTTTCCACATTATAGGGATTTTATGATTCTATGAAACATAGGCCTCTTGGGGCAAATGACTTTGACTTTATTTTGTATATTCAAGGCCACCGTAATTAATAACAAAGATTTGCATTTATCTAGAGTTTTCCTAACCTCTACAGCCTATCTTTTGTCTTTACTTGATGTGTAATCACTGTTACAATCTGGGTTACACAGCACTAAATTTGCACTCAACAAACTCCCTCAAAATGTCATTTGATCGTGAACAGGTAATCAATTCTTGTGATGTTTGAAATGCTGCCACAGGATCTGCCTCACCCGTCCAAACATGCAGATGGTTTAAACACCCATGTGAAAGATGGCCCCTCAGACAATGCAACACACCCTCAGTACTGCACCACTTCGCAACTAACACACAGCAGCAACTGCATTTCTGATGCTGAGGACAAAGATTTCATGGTTAAAAAATCCTTCAAAAACTCATCCTTCACTAGACTCCAACCATAAGTAATCCTTTCTTTACATTGCTGTACAAAACAACAGACAGGCAGCTGGATGAAACACAGAAGGTTTGTGGTGTGTATCACTTTGCTTCCCACACTTGTTAGAATGACTTTGCCTTTTATAAAGATTTACTCAGTTTTTTTCCAAAAAGCAACTCGAATCTTTACAAAGTTTTAACATTGTACAATATCCCAAGCTGCATCAAAAAAGTCTGAACAGACAAAATCTGTCAGAAAGTTGCAAAAGGAGATATTAGAACAAATGACCATGAATGCCTCACAGCACCAGGGTCCCAGGTTCAATTCCAGCCTCGGGTGACTGTCTGTGTGGAGTTTGCACATTCTCCACGTGTCTGCGTGGGCTTCCAACTGGGTGCTCCGGTTTCCTCCCATAGTCCAAAGATGAGCGGGCTAAGTGAATTGGCCATGTTAAATTGCCCATAGTGTTAGGTGTATTAGTCAGATGGGGGTGGGTTGCTCTTCAGAGGGTCAGTGTGGACTTGTTGGGACGAAGGGCCTGTTTCCACACCGTAGGGAATCTAATCTAATTTAATGCTTGGGGTTAGAGGTAGATTTTAAGAAGCACCTTAGAAGGAACATAGCAAGTGGAGAAGGGGCATTCAATTTATGAATCCCAATCAATTAGTTATAAATCTTAGCCCCATCTCCCCACATTGATCCCTTAACTTTTTTCTTTTTTTTCCCAACTTTTCTTTCTCTTTACCCCCACACTACCGCCGAACTGTGATAGTGCTTATTTTTTTCCCCAGCACCCATGTTGCGTGTATGCAGGTGTGAGACACAGTGAAAGACACAAGGTGCACGAATCTTCATTCAAATTTCCACCACCAGGAAGAAAATAAACGCCCAAGTGGCCAGTGACAAGCAGTGCCCTTGTTAGAGGGCAATGCTGTGTGATCAAACAGGGAAGGGGAAGGCAGGGATGAAAGCAAAATAGATTTGGAGGGGGAAATAATACACTCCACACACTGTGGTAGTCCCTTAACTTTTAACACCCTCATTTAATTTAAAAAACTCGCACTTTCAGTTTCCAAGTGTTCAATGATGCCCAACCCTCAGAGCGTTTTGGAAGAGAGAGATGAGAGATAAACAGAGAACATTTCATGGCTAAGATCAGGCAGGAGTGGCAGGTTGAAAGAGGTGGTGCTTGAATAGTTGGAGGAGTTCACAGAGACAGAAACAGACAAAGGCAGGAAAGGGTACTGAACAGAGGGGTGAGAATTGTAAAACACTTTCTGTAAAGTCAGCGAGTCATACAGCACAGAATAGGTCCTTTGGCCCAACTCATCAATGCCAACCAGGTTTGCTAAACTGACCTTGTCCCATTTGCCTGTGTTTGGTCCACATCTACCTGAACTTTTCCTATCCATGTACCTGTCTAAATGTTTCAAACTGTTTTTTAAATGCTGTAATGGTACCCAAGTCTACCGCTCCCCTGGCAGCTTGTTCCATATATGCACCACCATCTGTGTGAAAACGTTGCCCCTCAGGTCCCTGTTAAATCTTTCCCCTCTCACCTCAAACCTATACCTTCTAGTATTGGCCTCCACTACCCTAGGGAAAAGATCTTGGCTAGAAACTTTATCTACACTCCTCATAATTTTATAAACCTCTGTAAGGTCACTCCTCCAGTGAAAAAAGTACCAGTCCATCCAGCTTCTCCTTATAACTCAAACCTTCCAGTCTCCTAGGAAATCTCTTTTGCACACAGTATGACCAGAATTGGATGCAGTTCTCCAAATGTAGCCTTATCAATGTCTTATGCAGCCAGTACAAGATGTCTGAACTCCAGTACTCAATACTCTGATCAATGAAAACGCGCATGCCAAATGCCTTCTTAACGACCATGTATACCTGTGATGCCACTTTCAATGAATTATAAACATGCACCCTTTCAGCCTCTGTTTGACAACACTCTCATTAACTGTGTAAGTCCTACTGTGGTTTGTCTTACCAAAGATGCAACAGCTTGTTTTTATCTGCATTAAACTCCATCTGCTATTCAATGGACAGAGTAGATCAATGAACAAAACAGAAAGCCCACACATCCTTTCACAATTATAGGCTCTGCTGCTACATCAGCCATATTGAATGGCAGAGCAGACACGATCGGCCCAATGGCCTCATTCTGCTTCTATTTCTTATGGCCTTCTGAGAGGAAATCAAAATATGTCAGTCAATCTACCCACTGGATCAATGTAATTTATAACAATGGATGCCAATTGCTTGAAATACCAACATTTCAAGTGTCCTGCCACACTTTGTGGAAAATAAATTGTTATCCATTGAAGTAAGAAATTAACCGTCAATCCTAATTCACTCAAAGAAATGTTCTTTCAAAGCATGTGTAGCTCTTAATCTGTACAGTCTACTAAAAGCTGAAGTGGCCTATAATTTCTTTTTGTAATTTAGGACTAGGCTGACAATCACATTTTCATGCACATCTATTAAAAGCAGAAGGCATTGTCAGAACAGTCCTGCAGGTCAAGTGTGGGAGCACTTAACTCCCAAAGTAGGTCACGTCATGAATGCTGCTGTTCTGAGCTCGTCTAGTCAGGCTGACTAATTTGACACGGTCGAACACATTTATCAACCCTTGACCGGCATGAGTGAAGCTTTTGCTACATGGAATAATGGAGGTAGGACAAAGAGAGATAGTGGCAGTGTAGTCAAGTACTTAAGCATGCATCTGTTAGCATTTGTACATGAGAGAGAAAACAAGACAATGGGGCTTATTTGTCTCGTAGTGAGAGATCAAATGTTCTACCTTTCTTGATTACTTTATTTCTATTAAAGTTATTGCTCATTTTTGGATATAATCGTGAAATTTTCTCTGCCTGAACTTTACTTAACTGACAAAATTTATACAATGTCTTCAGGTTGGTGATGGTTAATACACCATCTTTAGGAACTTCAGCAATGTAGATAATTGCACGATTTGTCAGGGAATTGGATGTGGAGTGTGCTGAGGCCTGTCAGGATATTGGGAGCCTCTCACTCCACCTTTTATGCTTTTACCAAGTAGTGCAGCAAGTTTTTAGGAATGATTCTATTGTCAACTGTATTTTACAGTGAAAAGTACGTTGAAAAGCTTCAACTGTTGCCATGGTTCTGGCACAATTGGAATAGTTTAAGAATAATAAATAAAAATAGTTTAAACACATTCCATAATCCTTACACCACCGCCAGTGCCATGCCTGACCAACACTGAAGTCATCGTTCCTCAGCGCCAACTTTCATGCTGTGCCTACCTCGACAAAGCAGCCAATACTGGGTCTCATGCTCAGCCTTTTGCCAGCCACCTCCTCGCTGCCGCTGCCAATGTCATATTCCGGGATCAACATTCCCCTCACTATCAGCCAGCAATGTCCCATTCAGGGTTCACCATTCCCCTCACCATCACAAAGTAATGTCCCATTCCGGGTTCACCATCCCCCTCACCATCACAAAGTAATGTCCCATTCCACACTACCATCCCCCTCACCATCACACGTCAATGTCCCATTCCACACTCACCACCCCTCCTCACCGTCAGCCAGCAATGTCCCATTCCACACTCACCGTCCCCTTCACCATCACACAGCAATGCCCCATTCCGGATTCACCATCCCCCTCACCGTCACACAGCAATGTCCCATTCCGGGTTCAATATCCCCCTGACCATCACAAAGTAATGTCCCATTCCACACTACCAGCCCCCTCACCATCACACAGCAATGTCCCATTCCGGATTCACCATCCCCCTCACCGTCACACAGCAATATCCCATTCCGGGTTCACCATCCCCCTCACCATCACACAGCAATGTCCCATTCCGGGTTCACCATCCCCCTCACCATCACACAGCAATATCCCATTCCAGGTTCACCATCCCCCTCACCTTCACACAGCAATGTACCATTCCGGGTTCACCATCCCCCTCACCGTCAGACAGCAATGTACCATTCTGGGCTCACCATCCCCCTCACCGTCAGACAGCAATGTCCCATTCTGGGTTCACCATCCCCCTCACCATCACAAAGCAATGTCCCATTCCACATTTACCATCCCCCTCACCGTCAGACAGCAATGTCTCATTCTGGGCTCACCATCCCCTTCACCGTCACACAGCAATGTCCCATTCCGGGTTCACCATCCCCCTCACCGTCAGCCAGCAATGTCCCATTCCGGGTTCACCATCCCCCTCACCGTCAGCCAGCAATGTCCCATTCCGGGTTCACCATCCCTCTCACCATCACACAGCAATGTCCCATTCCGGGTTCACCATCACCCTCACCGTCAGACAGCAATCTCCCATTCCGGGTCCACTATCCCCCTCACCTTCACACCAGTAGATGCCATGCTCTGGACCCTGACAAAGTCACCCTCCTATGGCCTTTCCACCTTCCCAATCGATACCACCACCGCTAATGCCATCACAACCGAGCTCTTCCCAGAAGGTAAGTAGGAGTACAAAGTAAAAGATAAAAAGCAAATAAAGGAGAAAAAACTGGAAGTGGTCGGAGTGGATGAGCCCTGAGAGTGGAAGCCCAGACTCTGCCTACTCCACTGCCTCTATCTTGAAGCATTTTTTACTGGCTAACAGCCTTGTGTCAATGATGGGGGACTATAGTAGGTTAAACACCTTGTTGAGGGCCCATCCTGCCTCATTAATATTCAGTTTCCTATCTGACCAAATGCACTGGCCAAAATAGATTTCAAGAACTCTCAGCTTCGAAGTCAGAGTGGGTACTTGAGCTCAACTCTGACTGATGTTGGCCAGCACCAAGCAACACCTCAGGGCACAATCTTGGGCACCAGCTGCACACATGTCTTGTCCATGGACACTGGCATCCAACACCTGCCATGTCCTCACTGACAACATGGCACCCCTTTTGCAGAACACTTAGAAAGGACACATCCAATAACTAATGCTGAGAGGCTGCTACAGGCACACATTGTGCTGAGGGTCAGGAACCCAGCTCTGGGATTGGACCAGGCTGCATTTCATGGGGAGCTCACCTCTCTTAGCTCTTGCCTATTAGTGCCTACCTGCTCACTCAGAGCATCCCTACCTTGCCAGGCCCATTGTGCACATTGGCACTACAGCCAGAGCTCCAGGCTATCAACACAGGCCAAGTGATGTGCCCTTTTGCATTGACAGGCTGCTAATCATGCTGACAGTGGGTATCTGTCCAGGGTGGGGGCAACATGATGTATAGCAGACACAGAAACGCTGGTTTCACACTGACAGCACATGTCAGCTGCCTGTGTGGAAAACACAGTGCTCATTTTGTTCAACCAAACCACCATTGCCGAAACTGTGGGTGACTGGTTCTCTGACCCATCATGGTGCAGGGCAGCTATCGGTCAGGGAGTTCCAGCGTCCTCTTACAGCACAATCCCCATCCAGTTCACAGTTTGACGGTGGTCATATCAGCTGAGAACGCACTTCAGGGGATCTGTCTGACTGCAGTCTGGGGAGTGGGCAGTATTCAGCACCAAAGGTCAAAGGGAATCAGCAACCCGGGAGGTGAAGGGCAGTAGGTGAAGGGTCTGGTCAGACGTGTCTAGGAGCTGCTCATTGAGGTCTGTCAGAGGTCTGGGTCAAACACAGTTCACCAAGAGATCACTAAGAAAGGTGCAACGGGGACTTACAGAAGCAACAGGGGCATCCCTGCCAAAAAGTGTGGGGGAGTCACAGCCGTGGGAACAAAGCAGAGTCATTTGTGGAGGTGGGAACATGAATGGTTATGGAGCAAATCTCAACCTGGGTAGGTGGTGTCTATTAGAAATAGCTTAGGAGGGCAGGGTAAGCTACGAGAGGGGCTGGTTATTGAGAGTTGACCATCATCGTGGCCTCCACAGGGGGAGTGTTGAGGAGCATAGTGGTGTCATTAAAGTACCATGCCAGGGTTCAGGCAATGGAGAGAAAAGCTCCAAAGTACAATGTGGTGGCTCTCCACTTGGAAGGAAATGGCCTATCAGAATAGTGGAAGGGAAAGGGAACATGCAGGGACATAGCCGATGAACAGCAGGGTTCCAGTGCTGACAGTCTCTACTATGAGTTGTCTCCCCTCCTTTCAGCTCTCATCTGTAAGAACTGGGTATCAATCAGGTGCTGGAGCAAAGGCCTGAACCATCCCCAGCCACCAACACCACCCTCCTCCACTTCGCCGAGCTCGTCCTCACCCTCAACAACTTCTCTTCTAAGTCGAAGAGTGTGGTGCTGGAAAAGCACAGCCAGTCAGGCAGCATCCGAGGAGCAGGAGAATCGAGGTTTCGGGCATAAGCCCTTCATCAAGAATGAGGGGTTGGCCCAAGGGGGCTGAGAAATAAATGGGAGGGGTGGGGCTGAGGGGGAAGGTAGCTGGGAGTATGATAGGAAGATGGAGGTGGGGATGAAGGTGATTGGTCGGAGAAGAGGGTGGAGCGGATAGGTGGGAAGGAAGATGGATAGGTAGGACAGGTCAAGAAGGTGGTGCCGAGTTGGAAGGTTGGATAAAGTGGGGGAAGGGAAAATGAGGAAACTGGTGAAATCCACATTAATGCCATGGGGTTGAAGGGTCCTAAGACGGAAGATGAACCTTCCAACTTGGAACCAACCTCTTGATCTGTCCTATCTGTCCATCCTCCTGCCCACCTATTTGTTCCGCCCTCCTCTCCAACCTATCACCATTACCCCCAACTTCATCTACCTATCACATTCCCAGCTACCTTCCCCCCCAGCCCCACCCCCTCCTATTTATCTCTCAGCCCCCTTGGGCCAACTCCTCATTCCAGATAAAGAGCTTATACTCGAAACATCAATTCTCCTGCTCCTCAGATGTTGCCTGACAGGCTGTGCTTTTCCAGTACCATACTGTTCAACTCCAATCTCCACCATCTGCAGTCCTCACTTGTTCCCAAATATTCTTTTAATTCCTCTCATTTTCTTCAGATCAGAGAGGTGCCCGTGGGTATGTGCATGAGATCCAATTATGCCTGTCTCTTCGTGGGGTGTGTGGGACATTCCTTGTTCCAGTCCTATCCCAGCCCTCACACACAATTCTTTCTCCAATATATCGATGGAGTATTTGGTTGGCATTGCAATTGTGACCTTCAAGGTGGTAAAAACCGTGACTGCAGATGCTGGAAACCAGATTCTGGATTAGTGGTGCTGGAAGAGTACAGCAGTTCAGGCAGCATCCAAGGAGCAGCGAAATCGACGTTTCGGGCAAAAGCCCTTCATCAGGAATAAAGGCAGAGAGCCTGAATCGTGGAGAGATAAGCTAGAGGAGGGTGGGGGTGGGGAGAAAGTAGCATAGAGTACAATGGGTGAGTGGGGAAGGGGATGAAGGTGATAGGTAAGGGAGGAGAGGGGGGAGTGAATAGCTGGAAAAGGAGATAGGCAGGTAGGACAAGTCCGGACAAGTCATGGGGACAGTGCTGAGCTAGAAGTTTGGAACTAAGGTGAGGTGGGGGGAAGGGGAAATGAGGAAACTGCTTATCTCTCCACACTTCAGGCTCACTGCCTTTATTCCTGATGAAGGGCTTTTGCCCGAAACGTCGATTTCGCTGCTCCTTGGATGCTGCCTGAACTGCTGTGCTCTTCCAGCACCACTAATTCAGAATTGTGACCTTCAGCCTATACTCAATTCCTCTGTATTCCCTTTTCCTGGTTGTCAATAAAAGATGACATTTGAACTTGTCCAAATTCTTGTCTGAATGTGATGTTTCCCTTCTGGACAATGACAAGATGTGAGTAATCACTGGGCATTGGGAAGAAAGGGTTTTCAGCCAGGGATCTATCTAAGGTCAGGTAAAAGGTGCAACTAAGGTGCAAGAATGGGTTTGAATGTGTGAGGGAGTGTTATCTCTGCTAGCTCTGTGCTATAGGCAGTGTACCTAAGTAGCTGCAGTGCCAATGCATTACCAATGAGGGACTACACCATATTGACAGCAGCCTCTCAGAGGTCCCATGGTCTGTTAGCAGATATCTGCTGAGTGGCATTTGTTCTGGGAAAGGCAGAAGATGTGGATAGGATTGGAGGTGTGGGATACTATAGGGCAGGAAGTCAGTGAGGTGTGTTTGGTAGGGTATGGAGGGAAGTTTCAACTCATGGCAAGAATTTCTCCAAGCAACTTGATGCAGTGTACACTTTAGACAAAAAACAGAGTGGGATTCAGACATAACATTGTTCCATAAACATAAGAAACACGAGCCTGAATAAAGCATTTGCTCCTTCAAGCCTCTTCCAACATTCAGTCAGCTAACCTTCTCCATCAACACCTCTTTCCCACCATTTCCCCAAACCCCATGACCCTCTTAGAATTAAAAAAATCTGATGATCTCAGCCATGAATAAACTCAACTTTCTGTGGTAGAGAATGTAACAGATTTGCAATCCTCTGAGTCCTCAAGCAGGGAAAGTAACTCTCAGCATTAATCTAGTTGATCTCTCTCAGAATCCCAATGGTTTTATTCAGATCACCTCTCATTCTTTTAAACTCTGAGACAGTAAATCTCCATTCAAACCTTCCACATAAGACAACTCTCATATCCAAGGAATCCTTTATTGAACTCTTGTTGCATTTCTTCAAAGGCATGTTTATTCTATGATAAAAAGATCAAAACAAGACATGGTATTTCCTGGTCTCACAAAACTCTCACAATTACAGCAAGATATTCTTACTCTTGTCTTCCAACCTCCTTGCAATAAAGGCCAACATCCAACAAGACTCTCTTGTTGTACCAAGCAGGCTAAGATAAAAGGTAGGGAGGAGGGACTAGGGGGAGGGGCGATGGAGGTGGGATAGGTGGAAGGAGGTCAAGGTGAGGGTGATAGGCCGGAGTGGGGTGGGCCTATCACCCTCACCTTGACCTCCTTCCACCTATCCCACCTCCATCGCCCCTCCCCCTAGTCCCTCCTCCCTACCTTTTATCTTAGCCTGCTTGGCTCTCTCTCTCTTATTCCTGATGAAGGGCTTATGCTCAAAACGTCGAATTCTCTATTCCTGAGATGCTGCCTGGCCTGCTGTGCTTTGACCAGCAACACATTTGCAGCTGTGATCTCCAGCATCTGCAGGCCTCATTTTTTACTCTCTTGTTGTACCACCTTGTTAACTTTGTGTATTTCAGGATCCCAAATCTCTCTGATTTAATAATTTGTCACAATTAACAAAAACATCTGTTTCTCTGTTCCTCATAGCAAAGTTAATGATTCCACATTTACTCGTCTTGTATCCTTTCACTTTCTTACTTTCTCATTAACCTACCTGATAAACTCCTTGCGCTCAGTTTAAATTTTGTCAAAGTGAGTGGATTTTGAGTAAGTTCAAGTCTCCTGCTTCCTTCTCAGAGCTTACCTAGTTTTTCCATAATCAGCTAACATTACATTGGTATCTTCATCAATGGCACTGATATAACTTGCAAATAGCTGAAGCCCCAGTAGAGTTTTTTGTGGTACCTCACATGTACCAGTTCGCCTCCCTCAAAATGACCCTGTCCATTGAGGGTATAATCAATGCTGGTTAAAGGTTTATAATAAAGACACACCTTTAGCTGGGTGTGGTTAAATGGTTTCTGTATTTGTTACTGGAAGGGCAGTAATGTAACTTATCACTCAGACTCAGACCATGTCTCAGACTATGTCTCAGTCTGCTGTGAGGGAAAAGCCAGGTCAGACATGTACAAAATTCTCCTCCTGCCACCAACTGCTCCACTCCTTCATAAATAAGCTTCTGAAATTGTGCTAAAGAAAACCTTTGTCAATGGTTGGTACCTTGATGTTAATTAGCTGGACAGTGAAAGGAGAGCAAAACTCAACACCATTTATTCTTACTCTCCTCTCACCAACTGAGACGATAGTGGTGTTGGGTAGTAATCCAAAGGGTATTATTCTATGGACATGAGTTCAAATCCCACCATGGGAGCAGCTAGTTGAATTTAATCAATAAAGTTTGGAATATGAAGCTGGTCCCAGTATTGGTAGCCATGAAGTGATCATTGATTGTTCCAAAAAATAATTAAATTCATGAATGTCATAGAGTCACACAGCAACTAGTCCACGCTGAACATCATCCCAAACTAAACTTGTCCCACCTGACTGCTCCTGGCCCAGATCCCTCCAAACCTTTCCTATTCATGTACTTATCCAAATGATCTTTTAAACATTGTAACTATGCCTACATCCACCATTTCCTCACGAAGTTCATTCCACACACATGAAACACCTTCCATATAAAAACTTTGCCCCTCATGTCTTTTTAAAATCTCTCTCCTCGCACCTTAAACATGTGCCCCTTGGTCTTGCAATCCCCATCATAGGCAAAAGACACCTATCACTGACCCTATCTATACCCTCATGATTTATAAACTTTGATTAGGTCAACTCTGAATCTCCTATACTCCAGTGAAAAAAGTCCCAGCCTATCCAGCCTTTCTTTATAACTCAGACCTCCCATACCCGGCAACATCCTGGAAATCGCTTCTGAACCCTCTCCAGCTTAATAATATCTTTCCTATAACTGGGATGCTAGAACTGGACACTGTACTTCAGAAGAGACTTCACCAATGTCCTGAAGGAAATCTATCATCCATAACTTCTGTAAATCAAAGGTATTAAGGGATCTGAGCCAAAGGCAGACATATGGAGTGAGGCTACAGGTCAGCCATTATCTCATTGAATGATGGAATAGGTTTTAGGGGCTGAATGGCCTACTCCTATCCTATGTTCCTTACCTTGTCTGGCCCACATGGGACTCCTAAGTGTGCTTGATCTTAACTGCCCTTTGGAAGATGGGGACCAGGACAATGAGGAATGGGCAACCAACACTGGCCTTGCCAGTGATGCCCACATCCAATGGTCAAATGAAGAAACAAGTGTCCATGCTGCTATATTATCCCCTCATGAGTCCTTATTTCAGTCTAATTTCATTCTCTGTCGAATTTAATTTGTAAACTGGCCTTTAGTTAGGTACTATGATTGCACCGTTGACATTTTTAATTTTAAAAAATGGGACATAATTTCTTCGCTAATCATTAATAATAGAACACTTTGGTAGTTGCACAATGATTTATAAATGACCAAGAGGGATGCAGTCAGAGGACCTTCAAACAGTAAACTATTTCCATAATACTTTGCAGGGTTTTTTTTCTACAAAGAAACTAGGTATTTTGATTCCTTTCACTGCTGAGATCTTCCTGTTAACTGTTGGATGAAGTCAGTGACAGACCAGCACTAGTTAGGTGCTTCCCCTGTTTAACACAGTGCTTAGAACATTTCCGCATGCTCTGCCAAATTGTTCATCAACAAATAAATAATACAGATAATAATAACTAATCAATATTGCCAATAAATATGTTGCTAAAGCTTTGCATCTTGCGCCCCTCAGGACAAACTCAGGAATGCCCAAATTCAAACAATCACAACAATTTATACCACAGCAGATGGAAGATTGACTGACTGATGGAGGCATAGCCATGGGGAAAGCAATGGTGGAAATTAATGAACGATTAATACATTCATTCATGTGATGTAAAAATTCCAGGTCCCTTAATTGTTTCAATTAACCACAGGTAGCCACTGACCAAATCTCCTTGAACATGGCCCAGAGTCGGGATGCTCCTGACAAACCTGCATTCTCTTTTCTCATGGAAATTTTTCTGCTTGGCCACTTCCACTCTCACCATCACAGTTTTTTGAAAATTGAACCCTTCCACCTCTAATCCAAGGAGGTGTGTGAATGTTTCCCATGAAAGGTTTAAACACTAATGGTAAGGAGGTCTTGCTCTTCTGCTGTGTCTGTATGCACGTGCATATGAATGTGTCAATGTGTCAATTTAAATGGGTTCGACATCAGGTGAGGCCAGGGGCAGCTCAGTTGTGACGCATTCCATGTTTGAATAGTCGGAGGACAATATGTCTTAGTGCAGCTGTGAAGCTTTGAATGGGAGCAATGAGTTAACACTATTTGTGGTGCAAACTAAAGAGAAAATAACAATTCATTCCCACTATGATACACTTCAAATTCCATCTGAGGGCTAGTAACTCAACCTTCATACTTTCAAAGGTGTACTGCTCAGCTGCAGGTCAAGAGAAGTTCAACATATTATTGGGTTTTGATACTTTACTTGGTTAATTTGACTCAATCTTCATGCTTTCAGCAGCTAATGATCCTAAGATCTGGAGTTTTTTCTCTGAAACTTCCCAGCTCTCTTTACCTCCCTGTACTCCTTTAAGACATCGATTAAAACTGACCTCTTCCACTAAAGAGAGGTAGTGAGGACTGCAGATGCTGGAGATCAGAGTCGACAGTGTGGTGCTGCAAAAGCACAACAAGTCAGGCAGCATCCGAGGAGCAGCAGAATCTATGTTGATGAAAGGCTTATGCCCGGAACGTCGATTCTTCTGCTCCTCGGATGCTGCCTCACCAGCTGTGCTTTTCTAGCACCACATTTTTCGACACTTCTACCACATATTGGTTATCTGCCTTAATGCTCCTTTACATGACTGAGAATTACATTCCACCTGCAAACTGCCTTAGGACATGTGACTATGTAAAAGGGCCAAAGGTTAAGAACAAGTTGTTGTGGTTCTATTCACATATCTCTTTGTGTCTTCCCCATTATCACACCTGAACTGTAGCTTTAGGTAAGAGGCAGGAATATATCTCTCATGCTATTGTTATTTCCAACGTTCTTAAAACTCTCTTAAAAAGCTTTTCAACATGATAATGTGACTCCCTACCCCACCCATTGAGAGATACTGACTAGAAATATTTCCATTTGTCCAGGAGGATGGCCACATCAGGGGGAAATGCACATTCAACAGGAGCTAGATTATGAAGGGTGTATAATTCAAATTAAAAAGCAGAACCTTGAATGCTTAATTTCTATTTCATTGGTTAACTGACAACAGTAAATTACATCTATTTTTATTATAGGCTAATAGAATTACCTGATCATACCGAACTGAAGCAAAAGGAGCACCCAATTAATGTTGCGTTTTTTTTTAATACATTCATGGGATGTGGCCAAGGCTGGCTGGGCCAGAATGTATTACCCATCCCTCGTTGCCACTGAGAAGGTCATAGTGAGATGCCTTGCTGAAGCATGCAATCCATTTGGTGTAGGGACACCCACAAAGCTATTAATGGAGGGAGTTTCAGGATTTTGACCCAGGAACGGTAATATATTTCCAAGTCACGATGGTGAGCAGATGGAGGGGAACTTGCATGTAGTGCTCATTCCATGTCTTTCTAGATGGTAGTGAACAAGGGTTTGGAAGATGCTATTTGAGGATTTCTGAAGTGAACCTTATAGATGGTACACATTGCTGCTACTGAGCATTAAATTGTCTCTTATTGGAGATGGTCATTGCCTGCAATTTGTGTAGTGCAAGGGTTGCTTGCTATTTGTCTGCCCCAGCCTGGATGTTGCCCACATCTGAACACGGACTGCTTCATTTTCTGTTATTTGTAATGAATGTTCAGCAATGTTCTGACGCAACTCTAGTATGTGAAACTGGGTCTCCTGGTTCAGATGTAGGGACACTACCACTGTGGTACAAGCACCTTTATCAGGTTGATGATATTTTTTAGTCAATTCTAAATTATTTTCACTTTGGACTGAAAACCTGGAACTGCAGTCAATGGAGTTTAGATTGATGAAGGGGGATCTTGTTGAAACTTACAGAATACTGAGAGGCCTGGATAGTGTGGGTATGGAGAAGATGAATTTACTCGTAGAAGACACTAGGTCCTGAGGGCACAGCCTCAGAGTAAAGGGACGACCGTTCAGAATTGAGATGAGAATCCACATATGGAGTCAGATATTACGAGGGGGCATAGCTTTAAATTAAGGGGTGGTAGGTATAGGACAGATGTTAGGGGTAGATTCTTTACTCAGTGAGTCGTGAGTTCATGGAATGCCCTGCCAGTAACAGTGGTGGACTCTCCCTCTTTATGGGCATTTAAACGGGCATTGGATAGGCATATAGAGGAAAGTGGGCTAGTGTAGGTTAGGTAGGCTTGGATCGGCGCAACATCGAGGGCCGAAGGGCCTGTACTGCGCTGTATTATTCTATGTTCTAATCTCTTCAGCCATAAGGTGGTGAATCTGTGCAACTCAACAGGAGGTCAAATCATTGAGTGTATTTAAGACAGATGTAGATAGTTTCCTGATTGGCCAGGTGATCAAGGGTTACTACGAGAAGACAGGAGAATGGGTGCAGCTGAATCAATAGGCCAAGTGGTCTCATTCTGTTCCTATGTCTTATCATCTTATGGTCTTATAGAACTCCTCGCTTCCTCTTAGCAGTCCAGTGTTGCTGTCACCTTATCATTATTTTGAGATTTCCATTAGCTCCTCTCCTCTTCCTTTCAACCTTCAAGGTGTCCTGTTCTATGAAATTTGTGTTTTGTCTTAATTGCTCAACAATAACCTGTCTCGAAGAATAAAAATAACTTTGGCCCCATTTTCTTGCAATGATTCATCTAAAACAAGTAACAAATGCATCACAGGAATGATTTATACCCTTCCTGGAGCTAAGCACATTACATTTTTCTTTGAATAGAGATCTTGTGGATGAGAAACAGTGAAATGGTTTGGGTGGGAGTACTCCTCATTTATATACTGTCAAGGGCATCACAATTTGGAAATATACATTCCTGAAGTGTTGAAGCTCCATTATTCATAGTTTATTCAGATTTATTCAAATACTTTAACCTAATTGCAAACCCAGCATCTTGTTGACTGCTGATCAGATGTTGCCTAATTCAGGGTCAGAAATATTCCTATAGGTTTTCATTTCTCTTATTTTACTTCATTAAATTCTGAACAAAATAGCTTTTAACTCAGGACAGGGCAAAGTTTTATATTAAAAATTGAACTTTTTTTGTATAATTTCAACAAACATGAATATTTCACAATCTTTGACAAACTAAAATGGTAGAATAGAAAGAAGAAACTTGTATTTATCTTTTGCCAGAGATAAGTTAACATGTTAATTCCCACTTGAAAATCACTAAAAGTTCAACAGCTGATAGGAAAAATGTCAAGCTAAATATGACTGAAGAAACAAAAACAGAATCTAAATATAGATAAGAGTAAATATATTTGCAAAAGAGAATTAGATTACAGTCTGTGCAATTTTTCTTGCTCTTGTTTCGTATATGAAAGTAACATTTATCTCTTTTGAAACAAACCCATTGAAAATAATTCAGATTAAGATGATCAAGCATTATTCTTTCATCAGACTCCAAGGACTTAAAACCTGTTGAACATAGGATTGCGTCAGCAAATTATTCTCTTAGAGAGTTGCACCATGTCTATCTTATTTTTCTAACATTTGTGAACACAGATTCCAATAACAACCAAGATCACAAGATCTAGTTGACTTTCAGCCACTAAGCTGGAGTATGAATGCAATTACAGCACTCCATGTATTTCCCCAGATGTCCCCATACAACTCCAGCCCGAGCTCAGTTACAAACCTAGAGGAATGAATCTGGAATTTTCTTGGATTTTGTAACACTACAAATTGTTAGTCAGACCACGTCACCAGGTTTAACTGTACTCTTGACACAACCTTCCCTCGGCTGACTGTCATTTCCCCATTAGAGTCATAGAGATGTACAGGATGGAAACAGACCCTTCGGTCCAACCCGTCCATGCCGACCAGATATCCCAACCCAATCTAGTCCCACCTGCCAGCACCCGGCCCATACCCTTCCAAGCCCTTCCTATTCATATACCCATCCAAATGCCTCTTAAATGTTGCAACTGTACCAGCCTCCACCACATCCTCTGGCAGCTCATTCCATACACATACCACCCTCTGCGTGAAAACGTTGCCCCTTAGATCTCTTTTATATCTTTCCCCTCTTACCATAAACCTATGCCCTCTAGTTCTGGACTCCCCCACCCCATGGAAAAGACTTTGCCTATTTATCCTATCCATGCCCCTCATAATTTTGGAAACCTCTATAAGGTCACCCCTCAGCCTCTGACACTCCAGGGAAAACAGCCCTAGCCTGTTCAGCCTGTAGCTCAAATCCTCCAACCCTGGCAACATCCTTGTAAATCTTTTCTGAACCCTTTCAAGTTTCACAACATCTTTTCGATAGGAAGGAGACCAGAATTGCACGTAGTATTCCAACAGTGACCTAACCAATGTCCTGTACAGCCGCAACATGACCTCCCAACTCTTGTACTCAATACTCTGACCAATAAAGGAAAGCATACCAAACACCTTCTTCACTACCCTATTCACCTACGACTCCACTTTCAAGGAGCTATGAACCTGCACTCCAAGGTCCCTTTGTTCAGCAACACTCCCTAGGACCTTACCATTAAGTGTATAAGTCATGCTAAAATTTGCTTTCCCAAAATGCAGCACCTCGCATTTATCTGAATTAAACTCCATCTACCACTTCTCAGACGATTGACCCATCTGGTCCAGATCCCATTGTAATCTGAGGTAACCCTCTTCGCTGTACACTACACCTCCAATTTTGGTGTCATCTGCAAACTTGCTAACTGTACCTCTTATGCTTGCATCCAAATCATTTATGTAAATGACAAAAAGTAGAGGACCCAGCACCGATCCTTGTGGCACTCCACAGGTCACAGGCCTCCAGTCTGAAAAACAACCCTCCACCACCACCCTCTGTCTTCTACCTTTGAGCCAGTTCTGTATCCAAATGGCTAGTTCTCCCTGTATTCCACGAGATCTAGCCTTGCTAATCAGTCTCCCATGGGGAACCTTGTCAAACGCCTTACTGAAGTCCATATAGATCACATCTACTGCTCTGCCCTCATCAATCTTCTTTGTTACTTCATCAAAAAAACTCAGTCAAGTTTGTGAGACATGATTTCCCACACACAAAGCCATGTTGACTATCCCGAATCAGTTCTTGCCTTTCCAAATACATTTACATCCTGTCCCTCAGGATTCCCTCCAACAACTTGCCCACCAGCGAGGTCAGGCTCACCGGTCTATAGTTCCCTGGCTTGTCTTTACCGCCCTTCTTAAACAGTGGCACCACGTTTGCCAACCTCCAGTCTTCTGGAACTTCACCTGTGACTATCGATGATACAAATATCTCAGTAAGAGGCCCAGCAATCACTTCTCTAGCTTCCCACAGAGTTCTCGGGTACACCTGATCAGGTCCTGGGGATTTATCCACCTTTAACCATTTCAAGACATCCAGCACTTCCTCCTCTGTAATCTGAACATTTTGCAAGATGTCACCATCTATTTCTCTACAGTCTATATCTTCCATCTCCTTTTCCATAGTAAATACTGATGCAAAATATTCATTTAGTATCTCCCCCATTTTCTGTGGCTCCACACAAAGGCCGCCTTGCTGATCTTTGATTAATACTTGATTAATGTTAACCACCAGCCTCAAGCCTTCAGCCATGGTCACAGGCCACTAGTTAAGCCTTGACATTTCACCTGTACTGACCCCTTCCTTCCCCTGCGTTCCGATACCACAATAAATATTCACAAAGAAAAGCTCAGGCAGGATTTTGAGCAGGATTTAGCTATTTCACACACACATTCTCTCTCTCTGTCTGGCTCAGTGACCCTCCAGATGAAAGAAAGGAGGCTGGGGAACATTTTGTATGCTGGCTTGATGGATGATCTGTGGATGAATCTTGTAGTGACATTGGACTGATTTGTAGGCATATGAAACAAAGAGACACTAAATCAATTGGTGCCAGATTCACCTCTCTTAATCATTCCAACCGTGTTGTCCAGAATGGCACTGAGTGAAAACACTTTTGTCCTTTTCATCAATGCTGCTGACAAAGGATGTAAATTTTAATGAAAACATGAGCCTAAAGTTTCAGAGCATTCAGTAGCAAAGAACAAATGTTCAGCATTGTTGAGCTCGGTACCCAGTGCATGGTGAGATTCTGAATTGTCCAATGGGCTCCTGTTTACCGCAATTTTTCAGCCTTGCAAAAGTGAAACGATAAATTAGCAAACTTGCATTTAGGTAGAGTCTTTCACAAACTCAGGATGTCCCTTGGTGTTTTATTTTTGAGATACAGCGCTGTGTCATGAGGAAGAAGCTGAGCCAACTTATGCACAGGAAGTTCCCACAAATACCAACATAACAACAATCAGATCATCTGTTTCAGAGTTGTTTGTTGAGGAATAAAGATCAGTTAGAATACCAAGAAGAACTCATTGTCTTTAACTTATTCATTCTTGGAATTGCTGCCAGGCAAGCATGTACTGTCAGCTCGAGTTGCCCTTGTTGGTGATGCCCTTGTGCTTCTGGGTAGAAGTCCCAGATTTGGAAGGTACTGTTGAAGGAGTCTTGATGAGTTGCTGCAGTTTATCTTGTGTGTGACACACACATTCCAACACTATATCAGTGCTTGGAAGGAGTGAATACTTCAGGTGGTCAATGGTGTGTTAGTGGAGTTGGCTACTTTATCTTGGATGGCATCAACTTCAAGTGTGTTAAAACTGCATTCAACCATGCATGTGTAGAGAATTCCATCACATTCCTGATTTGGATGGTGCAGACAGTGGACAGGCTAAGGAGAGTCGGAGGGGAGTTACCTAGCTCAGAAGTCCAGCCCCTGACTTGGTTTAGTAACTATTAACTATACGGCTAGTCCAAGTAAGCGTCTGGTAAATGCTAATCTGTGGATGCAGATAATGGGAGATTCAGTAATGGTTTTGCATTTCAAGGGAAAATCAATAGCCCCTCTCTTGTTGGAGATGGTAATTATCTCAACTCACATTTGTGGAGCCTGAATGTTAGTTGCCACACGTCAGCCCAAACCTGGATGTTAGACAGATCTTGATGTTGATGAAAAAAGAATGCATCCGCACGCAGGAGTTGTTAATCATCTTTGATGTTAGGGGTGGTCACTTTGGCCTGATCTCTGCATTTCAGCTTTTCTGTTTAGAGCAAGTCAGGTCAGGAGCCCAATGGCCCAGGCAGAACCCAATCTGTGCATCAGTGAGCAGGCTGTTGTGTATGTACCATTTGTTCGCCCTGCTGATGACATATTCAGTCATTTTGCTGATGATTGGGTAGACGTAATTGTCTAGATTTTAGTGGAAAGAACCTGGTAATTTTCTGTATTATCAGATAGATACCAGTGTTATTAATGCACTGGAACAACTCGGTTAAGGGTACAGCAAGTTGTGGAACATAGGTCTCCAGTGCTACAGCTGGAATCTGTTGGGAGCCATAGTTTTGTTGCAACACTCAGTACCTTCAGTTGTTTTTTGATATCATGTGGAGGGAATCAAATTGCTGAATTAGTGATGGTGGGGTTATCTGGAGGAGGGTGAGATGGATCATCCACTCGGCACCTCTGGCTGCAAGTAATAACTTTTTGCACTGACATGATCACACCTCCATTGCTGAGGATAAAGATGATTGTAAAGTGTCCTCCTTTGTCTAGGTATTTAATTATTCACCATGACGTGCAATTCTGGTCTCCTTCCTATCAGAAAGATGTTGTGAAACTTGAAAGGGTTCAGAAAAGATTTACAAGGATGTTGTCAGGGTTGGAGGATTTGAGCTATAGGGAGAGGTTGAACAGGCTGGGGCTGTTTTCTCTGGAGCGTCAGAGGCTGAGGGGTGACCCTGTAGAGATTTACAAAATTATGAGGGGCATGGATAGGATAAATAGAAAAAGTCTTTTCCCTGGGGTCGGGGAGTCCACAACAAGAGAGAATAGGTTTAGGGTGAGAGGGGAAAGATATAAAAGAGACCTAAGGGGCAACGTTTTCACACAGAGGGTGGTACAGGTGTGAAATGAGCTGCCAGAGGAAGTGGTGGAGGCTGGTACAACTGCAACATTTAAGAGGCATTTGGATAGGTATATGAATAGAAAGGGTTTGGAGGGATATGGGCCAGGTGCTGGCAGGTGGGACTAGATTGGGTTGGGATATCTGGTCGGCAAGGATGGGTTGGACCGAAGGGTCTGTTTCCATGCTGTACATCTCTGTGACTCTGTGACTTTCTAGGGCAGGACTGCAGAACTTAGATTTGAACCATTGGTTCTGGAATAATGGACAGGGCTGTCTATCGCCTGTTGCTTCTACTGTTTGGCAAACTCTGGATTTCCGAGGTCAGGGTCTCATTTTTGGGTATGCTTGGTGTTTCTCCTGAACCAGGGCTGACGTCCTGAATTGATGCCAATACAGGGGAAACGTCGAATGCTAGAATTGTGCAGACACACTCCAACTTACTCTCTATGATAATACTAGATTGAGGGATAGGATGGTCCATGTGGTTACATATTGCCATTGAATACAATTTTGTTACCCATGGCACCTCGTCAATCTGTTCTGAGTCTACATGATGGATGGTATATTCAGTCTGAAGATGGGACTTTGTCTCCACAATGAATGTGTGGTAGTCACTCATGCCAATACGGTCATGGACAAATGCATCTCAACAGGTGGACTGGTGAAGGCGGGTTGCAAAGCAAGTGGCCGCAGAGCCGCACAGAGGGTGCACACAATGCCAATTGGCATGCCAACCGGCACTGACCTCTGGTTGCAGATGTTGCTGATGCAGATAGACCTCAGAGGGACACGTCTATGCAGCAGTAACAAAAATTAGAGGGAACTAAGCTTACAATGCCATTACCAAAGGTGTGTTGCACTGTCAGATGATGTCATGCCTGCCCTTTCAGAAGGGTGTAAAAGGTTCCATGTCATTACTATAAGAAAGCACCACTTGGAAAAAGTACAGAAGATACCAAGAACACCGAGGATACCAAGAGTACCGACTGCACTCTGCAAGGGGGACTGCAGTTTCCATCAACCATTTCTCCCTCTTCCTGATTCCCTCACTGCTGTTGTGAGTATTGTTTTCCAAATATATATGTCAGCACTTGGCTATTTTGGTTAGTAGTGGTATTATCAAACCACACGTGCTATTGGGGATTTCTGCAAAATAGCATCAGCAGTGATAATGTGCAAACAAAGTTCACATAGGGCTGATTGCTATTCAGGGGAGCTGTATTTAGACCTGTGAGGACAAACAAGCTGTAACTTCAGCAGGGAGCTGACATTTTCTAGAGGTAAGCTGCATTGGTCACAACGGCATGTTTTGATCATCCTTAAGATTGGTTATGGTTGACTTTCAGAGGCTGTTTCTAGTCTTGATCAGTGGGATGAGCAAAAAGTGAGGTCTGCGGATGCTGGAGATCAGAGCTGAAAATGTGTTGCTGGTTAAAGCACAGCAGGTCAGACAGCATCCAAGGAACAGGAAATTCGACGTTTCAGGCCAGAGCCCTTCATCAGTGGGATGAGCAGGCAAGGATGAACATAAAGAACCAGAACATGCTACTTTATTTAAATCTTAGACAGGATATCGACTGAATAAGCTGCAAATGTGTTGCTGGTCAAAGCACAGCAGGTTAGGCAGCATCTCAGGAATAGAGAATTCGACGTTTCGAGCATAAGCCCTTCATCAGGAATAAGAAGATGGAATATAAGAAATGAGTTCACAGTGTTAAAGCTGATGACAAATAGGTTTTTAGAGCTCATTATTCAAAGAGGAGAAGGACAAAAAACAAATTCAATGTTGTTGTGACTTTTAAGAAAATGGAAATATGTTACTTCAACCCAGTAGGAGTAAGCACTGATTTTTTTTATGCTCTTGGCATCACTGACAAAATCTACATGTATTGTCCACAAATAGTCGGTAATGAGCCAGCTTCCTGAACCACTGCAGTACATATAGTCAACTCACACTGCTGTTGGGTAGTGAATTCCAGGATCTTGACCCATCGACAATGAAAATACTTTGATATATTTCCACGGCAACAGTATTTGGCTAGCAGATGCAACTTTCATCATTCCGGCTGGTTGAGGATACAGGTTTCGGATGAGCTGGTAAGGAAAGCTTAGACAGTTATCGCCTCATATTTTGTAGACCCAACTTCTAAACTGAATTCAATAATAATGGATGACAGATTGACTTGACATGTCCTTAGCAGACTATATACTGAGCATTAAAGAGTCAAGTCAATCATATTTTGAATGTCATTTTTCAAAACGTCAGGAGATTAAGAAGTATGACTTTCTTCTGATGTTGCATGTCCCTACAATTGTCCCTCACCAAAAGCAGTTAGCTACACATTTCTATTTCCTGCCTCAGTATACTGAAAGATCAGGGGCCCCTTAAAGAAACCACACAAACATTCATTGAAATGTCTGAATAACAAAACTGAAGCTGGTTTCTGTAATGGGAGTCTGATCTGTAACATCAGTTTTACATAAGTTTTAGAAACAACCCATTTATACCCAAGAAACCTCAAGCAATCACAGCTTGTCATCACCTGCAAGTTCCAAGCCACACACCATCCTGATTTCCAACTGTATCATTGTTCCTTCACTGTCTCTGGGTGAGTATCCTGGAGCTCCCTCTCTAGCAGCACAGTGGGTGAACCTGCACCACACATAAACTGCAGCAGTTCAACAAATCACTCATTACCACTTTACAAAGACAATTAGGGATAGACAGTGAACATTGACCTGACCAATGTGACCTGTATGCCATGAATTAATAAATTTTAAAAGAAATTACTTTTTGTATTTAATGTGGAAAAAAGCTGCATTTTAGAGGGAGAATAATGCATTCAATGGTTTCAGTCACTATCAAAAATTGTATGTTGCATTTACCATAAAAAGGATCGGTGAGTACAACTTCTACTCATTCTCATTATCTTGGCACCGTTTTTCCCTTTGCCAAAATCATTGTAAGAACATTTATATGACTGCTCATCTTAGTACTTTCATACAATTGATAGTGGCATCTGCATTAACAGAATCTCAACATGCCTCAACAAAAATACTTTTGCAAGCAATGACATTGCATCGATCGATGTGCAGCAATTATAGGCTGCCAATTTACTCCGCGTGATATCCAGAAAGCATTAAAGGCACTGGGTACAGCAGAGTCTATAAATCTCAGTAACATTCCAGCCATAATGCTGATGCTTCCTGCTCCAGGACCAACTATGCACCCTTGCCAAGCTGTCACAGTATTGTTGCAACACTGGCACCTTCTAAAGACATTCGAAAAATTAACTAGGTGTATCCTGACCTCTAAAAGCAGGACAATTCTAGTCTGGCCAATTGCAGGCACATTGGCCTACTCTCAAAATTATCAACAAAGTTATGTAAGGAGTCATCATCACTGCTATCAAGCAACAATCATACACTAAACTGCTCACCAATGTTCTGCTGTGATTCTGTTGGGACCACCTGACTCCAGAATTTATGACTGCTGTAGTGCAAACAGGAGCAAATAAATACATTTGGAGAGAAGGTCAAAATGACTGCCTTTGACATTGCCACAATTGTCATATAACAATTCTGCATTATTGTGGATGACTTGCAACATGTTGTTGTTGACTTCAACTCATCATGGTTTTTATTGTAAATTGAATGTTACCTCCACAAGCCTGAATCATAGAATCATCATAGAATCCCTACAGTGTGGAAACAGGCCATTTGGCCCAACAAGTCCACACCAATCTTTCAAAGAGTCACCCACCCAGAACCGATACATTTCCCCCTGACCAATGCACTTAACCTACACATCCCTGAACACTGTGGGCAATTTAGCATGGCCAATTCACCTAATCTGCACAGATTACAACTGAAGGTTGTAACTTGCTGTACAAAAGGAGAACAAAAGAACAGAATGTTATTTTGTACAGAAAACTTGTAGAAGGCTGCAACCCAACGCAGCTTGGAGGTACTTGTGCATGAATGACAGAAAACTGTCACACAGATACAACAGGTAATCAGGAAGGTTAATGGAATGTTGGCCATTATTTCAAAAAGATTGGAGTAGAGTCATAGAGACGTAAAGCACAGGAACAGACCCTTCAGTCCAACCCATCCATGCTGACCAGACGCCCCAATCCAATCTAGTCCCACTTGCCAGCACTTGGCCCATATCCCTCCAAACCTTTCCTATTCATATAGCCATCCAGATGCTTTTTAAATGATGTAATTATACCAGCCTCCACCACTTCCTCTGGCAGCTCATTCCAGACATGTACCACCCTCTGAGTGAAAAGGTTGCCTCTTAGGTCTTCACTTTTTAAAACATTTTCCCAGATGCAATCCAATGTCCAGCGATACATGAATTCAACGCAAATTCTGTCAGTTAGCAATGCAGGTTTCTCTCTCTCTCTCTTTCTCTCTCTCTCTCTCTCTCTCTCTCTCCCGCTCTCTCTCTCTGCACTAACCTCACCATGGGGAATTGAGGTTTATGGGAAAAAATGCAGGTAAGTGAATGTGAGGAATGTCACATCAGCTATGGTCCTATTGAATGGCAGAATAGGTTGGAGGGGCGGAACAGCCTACTCCTGTTCCTATTTTTTATGGTCGTATTGTGCTATTACCTGTGGAGATGAGAGTGGTCCTATGAACATTATGCCAATGTTCAAAGTACATAGGGACTGAGGAAGAACTCCTCCAACATCCCAAATTGCCTGTGACAGTTCACTCAGGCAGGTTGGCCAATCAGAAAAAAATCACCCCCATAAATTAGAATGTAAGGAAAGGGTGAGAAACTGTTTCTCCAATCACAGGCTAGCTCTCCCTCATGTCTGTCACTAATAGGTTTACCCATGAGCCTATCGACAACCAATGTGAGAGAATTGATCTATTGGTCTGCGGCTGGAACAGCAACAAGCAGATAACAATGAAGTGTTGGGGGTGAGAGGTGAGGGGGTGAGGGGGTGATGGGTGATGGGTGATGGGTGATGGGTGATGGGTGATGGGTGATGGGTGATGGGTGATGGGTGAGGGGTGAGGGGTGAGGGAGTCAATTGGGGAGAAGTAAGCTAAGGTCTGAGCATAGTCTGGGAGCAAGGCATTCAAAGGCTGCAGCTGGGAATCAGCTGCCATTTGCCAATGCTGGGAGGAGAAGTTGGGAGTCACCTTTTTGGCCAAGACAGCTTCTTGCCTGATGGGATCAGAGATAGGGCAGGGGTCAAAGGGAAGAGATAAAATTCAGAATGAAGATATAGGCTGCAAAGGGATTTGGAAAGGGGGGGGGAGGCTACAAGACTTTGAGGGAGAAAGGGTGCCCAACACTGAGGCCATGGGAGAAGCAGCGAGGCTGCAAGGGGGAAGTGAGGGGAAAGTTGCAAAGAAGGCAGAAATGTTCCAAACCAGCCAATGAAGGACCAGTCAGCTCACGAGAGGTTTTGGAAACTTGAAATCAGCAAGACAAAGAATCACTTGCTAATGAACATGGTAACTCTAACTAGAGGCTGCATTTGTTCAGGACCAAATCTGTGGGGAAATATTCTAGTGAATATTGCGGTAATTGTTAAATTTAAATCTCAGATTGATATCTTAAATACGTTAAGAAGGGTTGTAGCTGCCTGGTAAAGTATTCCAGTTTTGGGAACGTGTAACATATTAACTGTGATCTCACCAGTTCCGTGGAAGATGCATTTTGGATGGTGGTTTTTTTTTGTGTGTGCAGAAATATGTGTCAGTATGAGTGATAAAAGTTTATTCCACAGGAGGTTTCAAAAGAGAGCTATCTATGTATGTGAAAGAGATTAATTCAAAGGGTTACAAAGGTAGGGCTGGAAAATGGGACTGGGTAGTTCTTTCAGAAGCTAGTACAGGCCTTATGGGTTGAATGGCCTCCTTCTGCACTGTAAAATTCTATAAATCTACAGAAATATTTCATGACTTATGGCTGCTGTTGTGTGCCAATTTAAATAATGTGGTGTTGAGGAAGTTAATGCTTTCCAAGTATGTTTTGGCTTCAAGTTTAATTGGGTTGACCATTATTGGGGATATTAATTATAAATCTGATTCCATGTGAGTCCAACTACACTAAAAGTTGTCACAAACACAGAGGCAATGTTACTATATGACTGCATCAATGAGCAAAGGAGTTCGTGAGAATAAAAGGGCAACCTTTGAAAATCAGAACATTTGCAGAAGAGGGTTTGGCCTCGCATGTAACTTTGAGGAACTTTTTGTAGGGTTGTTCTGGGGCTGAGATGATTGGTGCCCCAACAAGTACAACCATCTTCTTTTCCCATCTCTCTGAGCTGTGACTCTGAACAGTGAAGATGTTGTTTTCAATTTTACAAGACTCCTTGATGCCACATTTGATCAATAGTGCCTTGATGTCACTCTAACCTCATCTCTGAAATTCATATCTTTGTCTATGTTTGAACCAAAACTGTAATGAGGTCAAGTGATCTCAGCAGAACTGAAACTGGGTGCTGGAGAGTGGATCATTGTTGTATGAGTGGTGCTTCACAGCATCAATGATATTTTCTATAATATGGTTGATGAGTAAGAATAGGCTGATGCAGCAATGGTTAGCCAGATGGGATTTTTTTTCTGTTTTAGCGGTTAGCATTCACCTGGGCAATGTTCTCAGGAAGATGCTAGTGTTGCAGTACATTGGGACAGTTTAGATAGGAGCATAGCTAGTTCTTCAGCACTACAGCCCAGATATTGTTGGACCCCACAGAGAAGGCTGTATCTAACTCCTCAGCATTTCCAGATATCACCTGGTTTCAATTAACTAGCTTGAAAAGTGGAATCTCTGATGCCGTAAATCCCAGAAGGAAGCCAAAATGGATCACAGACTTTACACATCTGACTGAAGATAAACACTTTAACATTCTCTTTCACATGCTGGGATCTACCATGATTGAGTATAGGAATGTTCATGGAATGTCCTCCTCTATCTAATTTTGCCATTGCCAATCACCGTTTGCAATTAATTATGGGTGATACATTATTGATTGTTAAGTTTAGAATTTTCCAGAAGCCTTGCTGTCTGTCTTTCCTTCTCATGTCTTTCAGACACTTGGGTTAACCTGCCCTTGGCAAATGCTTGACTGACAACTCCATTCCATTTCCAAACCAAACAAGTCTTAATTGTTTTCACAGAATTTGAGCAGTTGTTAGCTGGACAGTGTCCAAAGTCTTCTCATTGAATTGTGATGCCAAGAAAAATGTGTGTGGCATCATTCTGGGACACTTTATTCTCCTGCACAGCACTGCACTAACTGGAAATAAAATATGGTAAAAACAATGACTGCAGATGCTGGAAACCAGATTCTGAATTAGTGGTGCTGGAAGAGCACAGCAGTTCAGACAGCACCTGAGGAGCAGTAAAATCGATGTTTCGGGCAAAAAGCCCTTAATCAGGAATAAAGGCAGAGAGCCTGAAGCATGGAGAGATAAGCTAGAGGGGGGTGGGGATGGGGGAGAAAGTAGCATAGAGTACAATAGGTGAGTGGGGGAGGGGATGAAGGTGATAGGTTGGGGGCAGGGGGAGGGTGGAAAAGAAGATAGGCAGGTAGGACAGTTCATGGGGACAATGCTGAGCTGCAAGTTTGGAACTAGGGTGAGGTGGGGGAAGGGGAAATGAGGAAACTGTTGAAGTCCACATTGATGCCCTGGGGTTGAAGTGTTCCGAGGTGGAAGATTAGGCATTCTTCCTCCAGGCATGTGGTGGTGAAGGAGCGGCGGTGAAGGAGGCCCAGGACCTCCATGCCCTCGACAGAGTGGGAGGGGAAGTTGAAATATTAGGCCACAGGGCGGTGTGGTTGATTGGTGCGGGTGTCCCAGAGATGTTCCCTAAAGCTCTCTGCTAGGAGACGTCCAGTCTCCCCAATGTACAGGAGACCTCATCGAGAGCAATGGATACAATAAATGATATTAGTGGATGTACAGGTAAAACTTTGATGGATGTGGAAGGCTCCTTTAGGATGGAGGGGAGGGAGGAGGTGTGGGCGCAGGTTTTGCAGTTCGTGCGGTGGCAGGGGAAGGTACCAGGATGAGAGGGTGGGTTGTAGGGGGGCGTGGACTTGACCAGATAGTCACGAGGGAATGGTCTTTGCGGAAGGAGGAAAGGGGTGAGGAGGGAAATGTATCCCTGGTGGTGGGGTCTTTTTGGAGGTGGCGGAAATGTAGGCGGATGATTTAGTTTATGCGAAGGTTGGTAGGGTGGAAGGTGAGCACCAGGGATGTTCTGTCCTTGTTACGGTTGGAGGGGTGGTCTGAGGCGGAGGTGTGGGATGTGGACGAGATGCGTTGGAGGGCATCTTTACCACGTAGGAAGGGAAATTGCGGTCTCTAAAGAAGGAGGCCATCTGGTGTATTCTGTGGTGGAACTGGCCCTCCTGGGAGCAGATACGGCGGAGGCGGAGGAATTGGGAATACGGGATGGCATTTTTGCAAGAGGTAGAGTGGGAAGAGGTGTAATCCAGGTAGCTGTGGGAGTCGGTGGGTTTGTAAAAATGCCATTTCTCACCACCGTTCCTATGGAAAGATGGAAGATGAGAGAATAATGCTCCGAATCTATGCCCTAAAGTGACATTGCTAAAAATAAAACTAAGTTTACAAGTTACCATTCTCTCACTCACAAAAAAAACCTAGTAAAACTGGGGAAGGCAAGATAATCCTGGAGACATATTTTTAATCATTTGCAACCTTTTTTCTGATTTGTATTATTTTCATTACGAGGTTATAATCAGTCATTTGATTTTGTAAGTGTGAACATGATGCAAGGAATTGTCCTTTAAGTTAGAAATTTAAGACCCCTGAAATTTAAATGCACAGTAGGCTGAAACTTCAATGCAGCACTGAAGAGGCACTGCGCTGTTGTAGGTGCTGTCTTTTCAATGGGATGCTAACCCTGGCTCTATCTGCCTGTGCTTATAAGGTCCCATAGTGATATTTGATGTCAAATAGGTGTTTCTTGACCAACACCGGTTCCCAATATTGCACTTCCAAAGCAGATTAACTGGCTGTTATTGGTGTAATATATTAAACTGAAGCTCTTGACAGTGGATGGTAGGTCAGAGGATGCTCTTCAGATGGATGGTGCAGACTTGATGGGCCGAATAGCTTTCTTCTGCATTGTAGGGATCCTATGAACTATATATCCTCAATAAGAAAATGAACAATGAGAGTTTCAGTGAGGTCTGCAGATGTTGGAGATCAGAGTTGAGAGTGCATTGCTGGAAAAGCGCAGCAGGTCAGGCAACATCCGAGGAGCAAGAAAATCGACATTTCAGGCCGAAGCCCGTCATCTCAACAAATGAGAGTTACCAGTCCTGCACAAAAGTTCCTTTGTCAAAGATCAACAGCTGGAACATGATAGTGAATTATTTTATTAGCTAAAGGTAAACATCTTCCCTTTCCCCTAATTTTGAAATACAGAAGACCTCAGGGAGAATGATAGGAAGCAAAGTTTAATTGCAAAGTCACCACCAAGCTCGTCTGCTTTAGTTGTGTTAGCAATTGTATTCCACCAACAGTTATATGGATACTGCTAGCTAAGCAGGCATGATCTACTGAAATGGTGGTCATGATAATTAAAACTATAAAAGTAAATAGCCCAAAGAGGACTCTTGAAGATTTCAGGATGTGATATCCTATTTGTCTCAAAGTTTCAATTAATCTGTGTCAAAGCTGGCTGCTAATTTCACTGGAAAAAGATCAGTTCACATGCCCACAGAAGTTCAGAACTTTAACTCAAATGTATTCACACCTTGGTAATTCTTGAAAGTGGGTTATGTGATGGATTAGATTTCTGCCCATTACTAAACAAACCACCAGGACACCAGGATTTCGGAGTCCTTATCCATAAACCACAAGGAGCTAGCATCCAAGTCCAGCAGGTAATGGTGAAGGCAAATGGAACATTGACCTTCATTTGAAAGAGAATGGAGTATAAAATTAGGGAGGTTTTGCCAAGTCAGACCACAGCTGGAACACTGCGAACAGTTCTGGGCCTCTTTTCTAAGGTAAGATATGCTGGCATTATAGGCAGTCCAGAGGAGATTCACACAGATATTGAGTATGGAGGGGTTATTTTCTGAGAGGTTGCTTAGGTTGGGTCTGTACTGATTGGCGTTTAGAAGAATGAGAGGCATTGAAACATACAAGACTTTGAGGACACGTGACAAAGCAAATATGGAAAGGTTGTTTCCCCTCATAGACATAATTTCAGAATAGAGGATCACACATTTAAGACATAGATGAGGAGAAATTTCTTCTGTCAGAGAGAATTCTTTACCACAAAGGGCTGTAGAGGCTAGGTCATTAAGTGTATTCACGGCTGAGATGGACAATTTTTAATCAGTAATGGAATCGAGGGATGTGGGGAATAGCTTGGAAATTGGAGTTGAGGTACATCAAATCAGCCATTATCTCACTGAATGGCAGAGCAGACTCGATGGGCTGAATGGTGTTTGGACATAGTCACACACATTGCCTTCCCATGAAGCTTCTGACCATTCAGATGAGTGATAGTCAGTTGAGCTTGGGTACAGTCAAACATCTGTGCCAAGACATTTTCTTACATACTAAGGTCTGGAGGGACAAAGTTGTACTTTCCCAACCATTAACTGCTCAGACCTTGAATCCTCAAAGAGGTTGAACAGAAGACTGAAATTGACAGACCACAATTTGGCCAGTGTCAGTACAGGGGATGTAGACCCTGTGCAAGTACTCTTCAATGCACACCTGAGATGTTGACACTGACTGGGTCCGCAGCCAATGTCCTGTCCTTCATACTAAGCCACTTTTCTACTTTTGCCGTAATGTGGTTTTGGATCGACTGAGCTAGTTTTCATCTCCTGGCTTGCACTGTTAAGAAAACATGGCACTATTTATGCAAAGAGATTGCTCTATGTACAATTGTCAGTGTTTTGCAACATGTACCATAAAGATCCTCATGATAAAAGATTGGTTGTGAGTGAACAGTTGCCATCTGCTGCTGAAGTCTGAGTAACAAAGCTTGCCACAATTATCATATTATTTCAGTACAGAAGAACAGTGCCAAGCAAATATAAAAAGATATTTTTTGCCTGAGGCAGAATGTCAATGTACCTAATCCCTTTAAGTTGTCAGAATGAAGCTTCTCCTCCCTATTAACAAGATTTAATTTCATAAATCCTACTTGCTTTCTAAAAATAATTGGAATGGTTAACCCTTCAAATTTAATCAGCCTTAAAAACAGGTTATTTTTCCCATTATCCATTTAAGAGGGTGATGTTATATTAAGTCCACTTTAAGCTGGTGGCTCCATTAATTAATAATATTTCTTGAATTCGTTTACATTATTTTTGTAGAAGTCTTCAGTGCCTGTGTGTTCTCAAGTTCAGAGAGCAATCTCATTGAAACATATATGATTCTTAGATGGGTTTACAGAGTAAATGGTGATAGACTATTTCCCTCTGGCTGGAGAGTACAGAAATTGGGGTTCTCCATTTAGGACTGAGATGAGGAGAAATTCTTCACTTGATGTGTTGTGAATCTGTGGAAAATGTTCATTGGTAATTGAGTATGTTCAAGACTGTAGTCGTGAGATTTTTAAAGACCAGGATCATTAGAAACAGAGAATGGTTACAGCGCAGGAGATAAAAAAGATCTATCAAGACTATGTTGGCTCTCTATAAGAGCGATTTAGCTAAAGCCAATACCCCAACCCTTCCCTGTACAAGGGATATAGAAGAAAATGCATAAATAAAGTTGAGATGAAACCTTAGCCAAAGTTTTATTGAATGGCAGAGTAGGATTGAAATACTCTTTGATTTCAACTCCAACAATATTGTCGGCCTGTAAAGAACTAATAGCAGTTTAGAAATTCAGAGTTCAGGTAGCTAAAAGGCAGTACCTATAAAATGAATGCTCCAGTCGAAAAGGTGACTGTAGACACAGACTTTCATGTAAAATCAATAGTTTGCTTTGTTGAAAAATGATTCTTTGAGTTACTATTTCTTATGTTCCAGAGAGTAAGTTTTAAATTTTCAACCTGCTCCATTGATGCGAAATGAAATCTCTTTAAGAAACGACATAATTAGCATAGAACAAGTTAGTGAATTAACAGACAGTCAATATACTGTCTGTTATTAGTATGTGAATAAGACAGCAACTTTAATAACAAAAAGAAAATACCTTGTGGATTATAAATTATCATGAACTGTTGGATGATTTATACCCTTCTATCATTAGCCTGTTGAAAATGGCAGCTCACTATGATCGTCATCATGTGTTTCAAAGTGGCATATCTGTGCTTTAATGGAAAATTTCGGCATTAACGTAACAGCATAAGGACTCCTCCATCCTCCTGGCTATTGAATAAAAGATTTTTTACGTTACTTTTTCTTTCTTACATTGCAGAGTGCCAGGAAAAGATAAGGAAGTGGGAACTAATTTAGTTGCTTTGATGAGGGCTGGTACAGGATAAGTGCATTGAAAGGTCTCACTCTGTGCTGTATTCATCACATATTTGGTTTTTGATACTTTCTTTCCACTTCTCTTTTTTCCTTCTCTCTGCATATGATCTTTCTTTCTCGCTTTCATTCAACCCTTCTTTCCCTTTCTTTATTTCATTTTCCGTACCTGATTTGACAGCACAGTGGCTCAGTGGTTAGCACTGCTGCCTCACAGCACCAGAACCCGGGTTTGATTCCACCTACGGTCTGTGTGGAGTTTGCACATTCTCCCCGTGACTGCAGGGGTTCCCCCGGGTGCTCCGGTTTCCTCCTACAATCCCGCAGGTCAGAGGAATTGGCCATGCTAAATTGCCCATTGTGTTCAGGGATGTGTAGGTTAGGTCCATTTGTTAGGGGTAAATATAGGGTAGGGGAATGGGTCTGGGTAGGTTACTCTTCAGAGGGTCGGTGTGGACTTGTTGGGCTAAATGGTCAGTTTCCACATTGTAGAGAATCTAATCTGACTCCATTTCCTTCCATTTTCTTCTCTATTCAACCTTATTTCTTTCTCAATCCTTAGATCTCAGTGGTTACGATTGGGAGATTCATCTTTTCCCAATATCCCGATGCCCTTGTTGCCGTCTTTATCCCACTATCGGCTTGCATTTTGTTGCAATTTACAGCATAATGTTTTTTTGAGCTGCTGGGCAAGGGACAAGTTATCACAGTGTGGAGACAGGCCTTCTGGCCCAACAAGTCCATATCGACCCTCAGAAGAGCATCCCACCAGCCCCATTACCCACTGCCCTCATTCCTTTGCTTATTGTATTTTAATTAGGAATCGTTGAATCCCTACAGTGTGGAAACAGGCCCTTCGGCCTAACAAGTCCATACTGACCTTCTGAAGAGTAATCCACCCAGACCCATTCGCCCTACCCTATATTTACCCCTGATTAATGCAGCTAGCATACATATCTCTGAACACTATGGGCAATTTAGCGTGGCCAATTTACCTAACCTGCACATCTTTGGATTGTGGGAGGAAACCAGAGCATCCAGAGGAAATCCACGCAGACACGGGGAGAATGTGCAAACTCCACACAGACAGTGACCCGAGGCTAGAATTGAACTCAGGTCCCTGGCGCTGTGAGGCAGCAGTGCTAACCACTGAGCCACTGTGCCATCCATACAGGGGACAATGGCAGCAAATTCTAGTCAGGATTTTCATCATAACCCTCTCGTCGGGGCATGGGATTTGTAAAATGAAAAGTTTCCTGCAATATTTTCTAACCTCCTGAAACATTGCTGCATCTGTCATTAAAATAATCTGTTTTCTAGATATAGATTTCACGTGAAAGTTTGGATTCAAAGTTGCCAACTTTTGCAATTGGAGTATTCACTTTACACATCCTGCTTTTCAGACGCTTGGATACTGAATCTCCAAGTTAATGAAACAGGACCATTAATTCTTTCAAAGGCACAATATATTGCTCTGTATTTGCTTCAGGTGCAACTCATAACCAAGGAGGATAAGTAATATATTAAAAAAACATGAAGATAAGTAAGCCTGACCGGAATGATAAAGAACAGGATCAGAACTCAGGGCTATATCATTGCACTTTCACGTAAACCAATCCAGCCTATGCTAGAGATGAGGAGAATGGTGAGAGCTGCTGCTTCTAACCTCCTGGTGGATAATCCCAAAGTCATAAAGTACCACACTAAAGCTCCTCACTGAAAGGTAGTTGCTTGATAACTAATCCCTCTCAGTTGCTCAGGCACTAGTTTCTGGTAACAGTCCTGTTTTAACTGTGTATGCTTCCTCAGAACCCATCTTTTGTTTCTGTTCACTTCCCATTTCCCCTCGCACCAATAACCCCTTTTATCATCTAATCACTCCTGCCTTCCACCCTGATCACCCCTTCCTCGGCTATCCCTGCTGGATTCTTACATGACAAAAAGAAGAAATGGTGAGCAGTCTATTAACCTTGTCCAACAAAAGGTCACTAAGTTGAAACATTGCTGGGAACTTTCCTGTGGAGGCTGGATTGAAGGCAGAGGAAATCTCATGAGGATGGCTGCTTCATTTCTAGGCAGGAGAGGCAGGCAGCTAATCGTGAGAATGTAGGCCTCATGGAGAAGCCATTTATGCCAGTGATGCCATTTTACCTATGGTCACTTGAATCCAAAGCCCCACTCCTCAATCCTTTCCATCTCATGCTGGACTTGGAGCCAGGTAACATTATGAGGTGCCCTCACAGTGGCAGGGCAGAGGACCTTCTGAAGCCACGGCCAAGGTTCAATCATGAACCAACTCATTCTTTTGGAGGAGCATCCCCTCTGAAACAAAGGCACTCTCAGGTCTAGGCCTTGTTTTTTTTAAAGGCTGGTTTGTTGCAGATGCCACCACCAGGTGCAGCAAAGTGTACGCACGCACAGAAACAAGGCATGGCAGTGTGGCATCACTACCCAGAGATGGAGAAGCAGCTCCATATCACAAAGATGGCGCTGACCATATGATCACACTATGATTGTACACACTAGGCAGAGAAACAGCATCACAGGCTTCCATGGGACCTTGGCTGATGGAGTCTTCCCTCCCTTCTGAGGAACCACTTTCCCTCGTAGTGGACAAATCTCTGTGATAAACTGCTGGTGTTGTTTTGCAGCTCCATCTGCTGGACTAGGGTGTACATTTGACGGAGTGGGTTACAAAGTATTGTTCCCCCAGGCTCTAATCAAAAGGTGGAGTGCTGCCCCTCTATGCACAAACCAATAGAAGAAGGATCAAACCAGAGAAACGGGCAGCCTGGTGCCTTTGGCCTTAGCTTTACAGTTGTGTGTTAGGTGCACAGGAACACAATGTTTTCGTGTGATTCCCATTTTGTGCATGAGCACTCAGTGAAGTTAATACACGCAAAAAGTGCTGACAGTGAAAGTGTCTGCATGGAGGCACTCTGGCTCAGGGGAACTCAGGTCACTGCCTTGTGCAAGAGCAAGCAGCCATTTTGGCAGCCATCCTTGCATTTGGGCCAATTACAGTGTTAACATTTCGTGACAGCCTCCACTTTTGGGGGAGCCCCCCTTCGGTTTTCCTCTTCTCTCAACTGCACCGAACTCTCCCAACAAGGCTGCCAGCTCTCCCACTACATGACCGTCTTTCTGAATTTTGGGGTGTGCTCCCATAAATGGGGGGGGGGCTACAGGCATGCTGATGAGGAACAGGGGGTTCGGACCTGCAGATAGCACTGACGCAAGATTTCGCTCCCAAGCCCACAGGCTCCGTCCGACGTGCCAAGCGATTCTTTGCGTTTTCTGCTTTAATGCTAGCTTCCGCAGAACTTTGCTGCTGTCTCCCTTGGATTGCCAGCCTCACCAAGCCTCCCATTTCTATTGATGACTATATTCCACCATGTCGTGTATAACCAACCTGTGTAGCAGGCGTAATCTTTGCTCATCGATTTCATGCCCCAGGTTGAAAGCTGCTACTTGTGTCTGAAATGAAAACTCATCTTAAGGAAGAGTGGAAGAATTATCAGAGAGATGAATCTGGCAGCAAAAGTAAATTCCCTGCAGTGTGACTGTTGGCAAGAAATGTTCAGGGTACAGATGGTGCCCTGGGTCAAATCCTTGGCAATTAATGGAGATTTTGAGAGGTATGAAATGAAGCAACGATAAGAATATGTTCAACTGCGGGAAGCTGGGGTGAAAATGGGCGATGGGGAAGGTTAATGATGAAAATATCGGCTCATGTCTGCACAGCACTCTCTGATCACAAATGTGCCAATACATTGCATTGAAGAGGAGTGTCGGGGGAGCTAAGTGAACTGAACAGAAGTATAGTCAGACACATTGATTTTAGGGAGACTGGAGTAATATGTCAGGGAAAAACAGTTTAGGGAGAAAACCTCAGAGAAAGGGAGCAGGGGGACAGGGAGAGATAGAATTAGTGTGTGAGTGAAGGATGGGAGATAAAAACATAAGCCGAAAGGATCCTTTGGGTCCACCAAGTCTGCTTCATTATTCAATTATATGAAAATCCTCAACTCCACTTTTCAGCCTTATCTGCAAAGCCTTTCATTTGCTTACTGTCTATCTCAGCCAGATTACTGCCTATCTCAGCCAGATTACTGTCTATCTCAGCCAGATTATGAAATGGCTGTGCAGAAGTGGGTACTGCAGATGCTGGAGATTAGAGTCAAAATTAGAGTGGTGCTGGGAAAGCACAGCAGGTCAGGCAGCATCCGATGAGGAGGAAAAATCGACATTTTGGGCAAAAGATTCCTGATGAAGGGCTTTTGCCTGAAACATTGATTTTTCCTGCTCCTTGGATACTGCCCGACCAGCTGTGCTTTTCCAGCAACATTCTAATCTTGACTATGAAATGGCTGTGCCTATTCACATATCCTTTGTATCTCAGGCTCATCTTTTGTTTCTTCAATTTCTGTCCACTTTTTGGATCATTATTCTCTGTCTTTGAATTCCCTCCCCTCCTCCATCTCAACACAGAGCTCTCTTTACATTTCCCGAATCAATAGCTCCAATCCACCCCCACCCTCCACCCCAACTTTCCCCAGATTCTCTTCCTTCTTACTAACTTCCATTGTTTTCTTAGTTTTTGCCAAAGGCTCAGGAATCTGAAACATTAATCCGAGTCTGGGTCCTGTTTCCTCAGTTGCTGCCTGAACATCTGAATATTTCCAGCACTCTCAGATTTCTAGCATCATTAGCTCAAGCTCGATCAGTGGCTGGCATTAGCCCCTCTCAGGATGCAGGTTGAAATCCCACTCCTGGGTTTGTAGCAGCTTTTATAGCAAGGTTGTAAATCTTTCCATATGATGGGAATGATGAACTGTTGGAGAAGCTATCTTCAGGTGAATTTAAAATATCCTATCCTACTATCTCCAGAGCAAAGGAGTTCTGCCTGCAGCCAATACTAATCTCTCAGTTAATGCCATGAAGTAGATTATCTGATCATGATGACACTCACAAATTACAGGAGCTTGTGTGTGTTAACTAGCTGTTGCATTTTCTATCTTACAACAGTCGTGGAGGCTTGCAGTTCATTCAGGGAGTCTAAGTTACTGTGTCAACATGCACCTTTTTATGTGGATATTGAAATGCGGAGCCACACATCGTGATGGTCAAGGCTTCTCGGATGTCATGTTGCAGCTGTACAGGTTGGACCACTTTTGGAACACTGCGTTCAATTCTGGTCACCCTGCTACAGGAAGGATGTTGAAAGGGTTCAAAAAAGATGCACAAGGATGTTGCCGGAGTTGGAGGGTTTGAGCTATAAGGAGAGGCTGAATATGCTGGGGCAGTTTGCCCTGGAGCGTCAGAGGCCGAGGGGTGACCTTATAGAGGTCTGTAAAATTATGAGGTGCATAGGTAGGGTGAACAGCTAAGGTCTTTTCCTGGTGTGGAGGAGTTCAAAACTAGACAGCTTAGGTTTATGGTGAGAGGAGAAAGATTTAAAAGGAACCTAAGGGACAACATTTTCACACAGTGGGTGGTATGTGTATAGAATAAGCTGCCAGATGCATCTTGATGGTTACCTGAATGGGTGGCACGGTGGGGGCTCAGTGGTTAGCACTGCTGCCTCACAGCACCAGGGACCCAGGTTCAATTCCAGCTTTGGGCAATTGTCAGTGTGGAATTTGCACATTCTCCCCGTTCATGCGTGGGTTTCCTCAGGGTGCTCTGGTTTCCTCTCACAATCCAAAGAGGAGTACATTAGGTGAATTGGTCATGCTAAATTGTCCACAGTGTTCAGTGATGTGTAGGTTGGGTGTATTAGTCAGGGGTTAAATGTAGGTGAATGGGTCTGGGATGGGTTACTCTTTGGAGGGTCAGTGTGGACTTTTGGGCTGAAGGGCCTGTTTCCACACAGTAGGGATTCTATGATTAGGAAGGATGGGCCAAATGCTGGCAAATGGGGCTAGATGAATTTTGGAAATATGGTTGGGATGGATGAGTTTGATGGAAGGGTCTGTTTCCATGCTGTATGTCTCTATGACTCTGAGTATGATATGACTGTCCTGCAGTCTGTCCCACTCTGATCACCTCCATTGGCCTGTGTTGGAAGGATCCGCAGGTGAGTACTCAAACCAGCTGTTTGAGCGCATCATTTTTTTAGGCCATTGGCTCCTGGGCTACACTGAGCCACAAGAACATAAATTACAACAATGACTACCCTTCAGAAGTACTTCACTGGGTTAAAACCACTTGAAACATCCTGTTGCCATGAAAGGCGCTCTGCAAATTCAAGTCCTGTACTCTTTTCTCTTTATTAATTGTTTTAGGACACTGTTTATAAATATTTTTAAAAGCTTTGTTCCCAGGATGAGGGCACAGCTGACTTGGCCAGCATTTATTGCCCATCCCTAATTGCCCAGAGGACAGTTAAGAGTCCACCACATTGCTGTGGGTCTGGAGTCACATGTAGGCCAGACCAGGTATGGATGGCAGATTCCTTCCCGAAAGAACATTAATAAAACCAAATAGCTTTTTTTTTCAACAATCAGCGATGGATTCATGGTCATCATTCGACTTTTAATTGCAAATTTTTCGCTGAATTCAAACTCCACCATCAATCATTGTGGGATTGTACCCAGGTCCCAAAAACATTGCCTGGGTCTCTGGATGAACTGTTCAGCAATAATACCACAATGCCATGCCTTTCCCGGTTTTATGATTCTACACAATGTGACTGGAGTTCCAGTGCATCTATATCCTATTATTTTCTATCGATATATTGCAAAATTAGAACCCAACAAATGAGGCCCAACTTGGCTGATCCTGACTGGAGGTGGGGTACACACATGGGGGTCAAGGTGCCGAACAGCAGCTATGGGGATCATGGGAAATTTCAAGCTAACATTTTTACTAAAAAGCCTCTGACAGAATATGACTCCTGGTGCTGTCATGACAACAACACTAGTGATAGCCTTTTTCTGCTTACATGCACATATAGCACAATCATTTTCTTAAACTGCATGGAGGCAAAATGCAGTCTGGATTTATTGCTGCTCATCCTTGCCTGAGCTGCCATCACGACAGAGAGACAGTTAGCCACCTGATGTGACGAGTTGCAGTGACTCAGGAATGTAAGCGCATGTGTTTGAACTAGTTTGCTATTTGTTCAATCTTGTGGAGGGTTAAAGTAGTGGCAGGGAAGGGAAAGGGATGTGAATGTGAGCCAGAATGTGTGATCACACCAACAGATCTACACGTGGGGTGACATGAACATATCCTGTGCAAAAATGCAATGTGGATGTGGAAAAACCAAGAAAAGCAGCTGAAGGAAGTCTTGGTCTACTCAATGAAATTTTACTCTCTCCTTTAAAAGGACAGTGTGGCTAAGCAGATTAGATGTTGAAATCGTCAGTGTTCAAGATTTTAGTCCACCTCACAGAAAATTCCCACCTCCATCCTTGCTCCCTCTTCAGATTAGCCTCTTGTGTTTGAAGGGGATTCCTGATGACCGGGGAGTTCAGCACTATGGGTCACAGTCCTGATGACCGGAGAGTTCAGCACTATGAGTTACAGTCTAAATATGCGGGGCAGGCCATTTAGGACTGAGGTGAGGAGAAATTTCTTCAACCAGAGCATGGTGAGCTTGTGCAATTCTCTGTCACAGGAAGTGGTTGAGACCAAAACATTGAATGTTTTCAAGAAAGAGTCAGACATAATTTGTAGGACTAAAGGAATCAAAGGTTATGAGAGGAAAGCAGGAGTTGGAAGACCATATTGAATGGTGGAACAGGCTCAAAGGGCTGAATGGCCTCCCACTGCTCCAAGTTTCTATGTTTCTATCTTCCCATTGGCAGAAGGAATCAGTTAAAGTGACTGACCAAAGAATCAAAGCCTAAACAAAGAATAAACTACCAGAAGTGGTCATGATCTAAAATAAGAAGAACCTGGCGCTATCCTTATACGTGGCAGGACAAGTTGAGCAAGCAGAAACAATGTATACAGAACCCAGCACTTCATAAACTGGTGCATATAGCCCCGTACGAAGCCAGGAAGGTGATGGGGAAACCTGTAGAAATGAGTGGAATAAAGGCAAAATACTGCAGATGATGGAAATTGGAAACAAACACAGAGAACACTGGAGAAATTCAGCACAGCTGGCAACATCTACGCAGAGAGAAACAGTGTTTACGTTTCGAGTCCAGAATGACTCTGCTTCAGAAAACACTGGTTCAGTCTGAACTGCTCCCACTTCTGGGCTCCATAAATTAGGAAAGGGGAAGGATTTCACGAGGTATAAAGGATTCATAAGAATGGTTCCAGGGATGAGGACGCAGGGCTTGTTCTTCTTGGAGAAGGGAGGGTTGACAGAAGATTCGAAAGAGGTATTCAGAAGTCAGACTAGATAGAAGAGATGGGGTAAAATTGTTCCAGCAGTAGAAGGATCAAAAACCAAATTTTCACTCAAAATAATAAAATCTATGAGAAGAAAAATATCGCGTGAGTTAATGACCTGGAAGGTACTGCCTGACAGTGTGGAAGCTAATCATGTCTTTTGAAGGTGGATTGGATAAGCACCTGAAGGGAAAAGTTTTTCAGGATTATAGGTTTGAGGGAGTGACTAAATTGCTCCTGCAGGCAGTTAATTTGAACTTGATAGACTGATTGGCCTTCTTCTGTGCCGTAACTATATTACCATCATCTTAAATTGGGTTCAGCATGGCATTAAATAATTGACCTGTGTTGATTCAATCAGGAATCATGGATATTGTTAAATTCCTCTTCCGTGATACCTCCATTTTATTTCATTCCTGATCAGGCTCGTTAGTAGATTTAATCTATTCTGTGATTATGCATCTTTTTATATAAAAAAAAGGAAACACAGCCTTTCGATATCACTGGGAATACAGTAGATGACTCACTTCGAGCTTAGCCAAGGACTGGAGGATTTTATTTAACAAAAGTCAAACTAAAAACCAGCAACACTGTGTTGGATTAGGGAAATGACTGCACCCATATTTGCATAAAAGATCCCTTGAAGCAGTTAATTATTAATAGCAAATGTAATTACTGTACATCTGTCTCTTGGGTGCATTATTTGCAAACTACAGGCTTTAAAAGGATTACTTTTTTATTGCTTCTGAACGCTTAATTATTACCTTTATTAAAGAGGTAACGTCGACCAAGGAAAATAAGTTTAAAGTCAACAAGTTGCATGTCACATTTTGCCACATCATGCTCAAAAAATGCAAATCACCTTTCCCACAGGATTCACGTCAATGTGTCAGCATTTAGTGACCACGTGAGAAAAAAGAGTTTGCCAGACCCAGACCACTTTTGTAGAAAATATTCTTTGACGAAATACTACCCTCCTCTGATGGGACTGGTCCAGTAACTCACACTGCCTTTGGCTCTGAGGAAACTATCATTGAATGATATAGTACAGAAGTAGAAATCTAATTAAACTCATTAGTTCCACTGCCTCCAAACATTCTCAAGTCTATATCTAAATCCCCATTGTTGTCCTTGAGTGTTCATTACCACTTTGCTGGTCAAGATCAGGAGCTGAGATTTGAACCCTTTACCTTGTAATTCAAGCATATAACTCAATGAGCTACTGCTAATCTTGAAGTATTGCAAAGCTGAAATCAACTCATTTACACCTTGAAACGCAGCTAAACATTAAATCCTAAACCAAAGCTTTTATCTTAACCTTTCACCACAATCAATAAGGTCATTAGGAGCTCAGGCCCATTTTCCAGGGTTTAACACATTATATCAGCTTCAGAAACAAAGAGCTAGCATGTTCTTCATGTCAGAAATACAGACCAGTAGTTCCTCCACACAGCTGCACACAAAAAGTATGTTAGCAAGAAATCTCTTAGATAAATCACCAAATTCATCTCAATATAGTCTTCAGAAAAATGCTCAAACCAATTTAAAAGGTGGCACAATGGCTCAGTGGTTAGCACTTCTGCCTCACAGTGCCAGGGACCCAGGTTTCATTCTGGCCTCTGGCGACTGTGTGGAGTTTGCACATTCTCCCTGTGTCTGCATGGGCTTCCTCTCACAGTCCAAAGGTGTGCAGGTTAGGTGAATTGGCCATTCTAAATTACCCAAAGTGTTAGGTACATTAGTCAGGGGTAAATGCAGGGGAATGGATCTGGGTGAGTTACTCTGCGAAGGATGGGTGTGGACATGTTGGGCTGAAGGGCCTGTTTCCACACTTTAGGGAATCTAATCTAAAATGAGACTGTGGTACTTAAAAAAAAAAATTTGTGATTGGACAGAAGTCAATTTGAATTAATGGCTCAAAATTGTAATTGATTCAAGAGATTTTTCTGGTTATAAGATAGAGGATGTCTCTGGAAGAACCATTGGATACAATGTATTTGGATTTTCAAAAATAATTCAATAATGTATCACATGATAAGTAAATCATGTAAATAAGTGCAATTATAAGTAAATCAAAACTCATATATTTGGTGTTTGTAGATTAACATGGACTGAGGAAAGTAGAATGGAAAGAAAGCATAGGAATATTGTCAATGGGTCATTTTCAGATTGCAAAGCTATAACTAGCAGAGTGCCACAGGAATCAGTGCCAGGGCCTCAGCTTCTGTCAGTAGACCAGTAAGCTGGAGGTCTGAGGAGAATGGGATGCCCAATGGGCTGGGGCCTGAGTGCAGTGGGATGCCCAGTGGGCTGGGGGCCTGAATGGAGTGGGATGCCCAGTGGACTGGGCGCCTGAGTGGAGTGGGATGCCCAGTGGGCTGTGGGCCTGAGTGCAATGGGATGCCCAGTGGGCTGGGGCCTGAGTGCAGTGGGATGCCCAGTGGGCTGGGGCCTGAGTGGAGTGGGATGCCCAGTGGGCTAAGGGTCTGAGTGGAGTGGGATGCCCATTGGGCTAGGGGTCTGAGTGGAGTGGGATGCCCAGTGGTTGTTGGACTAGGGCGTGGACAATCAGCAGATTGCAAGATCATGCGTGGAAGTCCCCTGCACTGATCTACTGCAAGCTCTTATAGAAAGAATGGAATGTATATCTTTTTTAACTTTATGTCTTATTTTTCTAACTTACACATGAATAACTGTAAGGTAATGTAACTTTTTTCTTTATTTCTCTATTTTGTATCTAAGATTTGTACCAAGGTACTTTGTACCTAGATGTTTCCATGCGAACTTTTCACTGTACTCCTGTACTTGAGTACACATGACAATAAAGCAAATTCTGAATTCATTCTTAGAATCGTTAATGATTTCAGTGCCAAATAATGCATACACATTTGCTGATGATACAATGTTAGGTGGAAACTAGGGCTGTGAGGACGATGCAAAGAAACTGCGAAATCAATTAAGTAGTGAGTGAGCAGAATTTGAAATAATCTACTTGGACAGAGTAAATTAAAAGGCAGAATATCATTAAATGGTGAGAGACATAAAATGTTGGTATTCAGAGAGAACTGGGATTCCAAATCACAGCAAGTTAATCTGCAAGCACAGTAAATAATTAGGAAAGCAAAGAGTATGTGAACCTGTATTGCAAAAGGCTCGAAATATAAAAGTAATGGAATCTTCCTGCAATTGATGAGGGCCTATTGAGACTACACCCTGAGTGCTTTGTACAGTTCCCTACCTACATTTACCCCACAGGAAGTGTAACAAGGTTGGGCTGATTGATTCTGAGATATGGAAACAGTCCTGGAGGAGAGAATAAGTGGATGAGGTCTATATTCTTGAGTTGAATTAATGAGAATGTATTTTTTAGAGCTGTCAGATTCTGGGAAACTTTGATTGGGTAGATTCTGAGAGAATGTTTTCCTTAGCAGGGTATCTGCAGATGTCGCAGGTGTCAGCCTATTGGAGTGAGATTAGGAGAAATTATTTCACTAAAAGGTCAGGAACCTTTGATATTATCTACTTTACCAGAGCTCTGGATGCTTAATCAAGGTTTGTGCGAAGATTTGTAGCTCGGGTGCTCGAGGACAGACCACTATAAATACCGGAAGAAACATCAAAGAAGCGCTTCGCAGGAGGCTCCAGAGCACTGATGATGTCGCCTAGCCAGGGGACGAAACATTTGCAACAAAAACTTCCAGCTCGGCGAACAGAACCACAACAATGCTTAGTCATTGTATATATTCAAGGAAGAGATTAATAGATGTTTTGATAAGAGGATAATCAAGCAATATAGGGATACTGCGAGACAGTGTAATTGAGGGGCATGATCTTGTTGAATGCTGAATGCTGGAGCAGGCTGAAGGAGCTGAATGGTGGACTTCACCAGTTTCCTCATTTCCCCTCCCTCCCACCTCACCCCAGCTCCATCCTTCCAGCTCTGTACCGTCCTCATGACCTGTCCTACCTGCCTATCGTCCTTTCCACCTATCCACTCCACCCTCCTCTCTGACCTATCACCTCCATACCCTCCCCCATTCACCTATTGTACTCCATGCTACTTTCTCCCCACCCCCAACCCCCTCTCATTTATCTCTCTAACCTGCAGGCACCCTGCCTCTATTTCTTTTGCCCGAAACGTCGATTTTCCTGCTCCTTGGATGCTGCCTGACGTGCTGTGCTTTTCCAGCGCCACTCTAATGCAGACTGAAGGAGCTGAATGGTCCATTCCTGTTCTTACTTCTTACACTTAGTTTTTGGAGGCTGAAAGGCATCTCTAATTGGCCAATTCAATAACACACACCTAAAAGTGGCCTTAGTTCTGGAATTAACTAGAAGAACAAAATGGGTTGTATTGTACAGATTACTCCTCAAACATCTTGCCTTGAAGAACGGTCCCGCAATTATAAAGAGAACCACAAAACTACAGTTACGTAACATCCTTAAATGTGGTGAAGTATCCGAAAGGACTTTGTAGAAGTAGTAATAGACAGAAATCTGACACTGAGATATCTAAGCAGATATTGCAAGATGTGTTTATGTTGGGCAAAGGAGTTGTTATTTAAGAAAGAATGAGAAAGGATTGGAGGGACTGAGAGACGGAATTCCAGAGCTTAGGGCTCAGACCGCTGAGGAATGGGGGTGATGACAAATCAGTATGTGAGAGAGATCAGTAATGGAGGCGGCAGGTTTTAAATCTGGAAGAGGTCACAGTCACAGAGAATGATAAGGCCTTGAGCTGTTTTGAAAATAAGAGTAAAAATCTGAAAATGGAGGCATTGCTCACTGGGAGGTAATGGAAAGCAGTGAGGTTAGGGGAAATGGTGGATTCGATTCTGTGTGCATGAGGATAATCACGCTCCATCAATTTCCTTCTATCACCCGGCTCCTGCCAGGACTGGTGTTGACCTTGAACTGGACATTCATCTGAACATTTTTAATAATACACAGAATTGATATGAAAAACATTGAACAATAAATTTGGATCGCAAAATCCATCGTTATTATTTCCTCCAAAATAATTCAGACTTTGCAGACAGGAACAGGTCAGAATCAGTCGTCCCCAAAGCTGTTAGTGAAGACGAGAAAATTGAAGATTTATCATTCCGAATTGGAAGAGAATATGCAACTCCACATGTGCATCAGAGCAGTTTGTTGGTTTTGCATTTATCACTTCATAATTCACTTTAATACTCTCCTCCATCCTGTGACAGAATATATTTACCGTGTTTTAAAATGATGAAAATCTATTCATATCCTAGCAACCTGTAACTGTTCTCCCACAAAAGGCATTCAGGACTTCCGACTCTGTGGTTTTTAATAATACAGCGTTAGGGAATTGCAGCTAATGTGCACAGAATGGTGCTCAGATGAAACCTTCTGTGGAATCCATTTCAGTGAAATAATGGTGAAGGGAAAAGAAATCATATCGCAGAACTCATGAAAAAATAAAAACAAGATACGTTTACAGTATTGAAGAAGACAGTTCAGCCCATATTGCCCATGCTAGCCATGAATGGACTATCCAGTCTCAGTGAATTTTGTGGTTCCTGGTCTTTAAGCCTCTATGTTGCACCACATCACTTTCTTTTATTCATTCACAGAATGCAGGTATTGCTGACTCAGCCAACATTTATTAACCATCCCTAATTACCTCTAAAACTCAACTACATTGCTGTGGGTCAGGAGTCACACATCGACCAGACCAAGTAAAGGTGGCAGTTTCCCTCCCAAAAGGACATTAGTGAACTAGATGGGTTTTTCCAACAATCGACAATGGATTCATGGTCATCATTAATCTCTTAATTCCAGATTTTCTTTATTACTGTTGAGTTCAAGTCCCATTACCTGCCATGGTGGGATTTTAATCTGGTTGCTCAGAACATTACCTGGATCTCTGGATTAACATTCCAGCTACAATATCACTAGGCCATCGCCACCCCAATAATGAATATTAACCATTTTCTCTGCCTCTTCATGAAAATTTATTCCCCAACTTGTCTGTCAATTGTATTAAATCTATGCACATTGTTAATGACCTTCTCAAAAGGAGGCCTATTCTGCAAATTTAACTAACCCTAAAGATCAGAAATAAATCGCGGGCTGGAAAGCAGTTTAAATTTTACTCATCCAATCACTGCGCCATCAGTTGGTTCTCATCATCAACAAGGTGATGGAAAGTGGTCATTGATAGTGCTATCAAGCAGCACTTGCTCATCTGTGACCTGCTTACTGGCACTCAGTCTGAGTTCAGCCAGGGCCACTCAGCTTCTGGTCTTGTGACAGCCAGAGTCCTAAAATGGATAAAAGAGCTGAATTCCAGAGACAAGATGAGAGAGACTGCCCCAGACATAAAAGCAACTGTGATCGAACAGCCCTAACCAAGCTGGAGTCAATGGAAATTCAAGGGAACAGTCTCTGCTGGCTGGAATCACAGCAAGTATAAAGAAATGATGACTATGGTCATTGGAGGTTAATCATTTCTGTCCCAACACGTTGTTGCAGGATTTCATCAGTGTATTTTCCTGATCAGAGACAAACTTAATGTTTCAGGTCAACTAACCCTTTCTCAGAACAGAAGTTCTGAGGAAGGGTCACTTGACCTGGAACGTTAACTCTGATTTCTCTCCACAGATGCTGCCAGACTTGCTGAGCTTTTCCAGCAATTGCTATTTTTGTCTCTGATTTACAGCATCCACAGTTCTTTCGTGTTTTATTTTCCTCATCAACTTGTTTGGAGATATCTTTACACACTACTGGAGCAGGTGGGACTTGAACCCCAGGCTCCTGGCTCACATATAGGGACACTACCACTGCACCATAAGAACCTGAATTACTCAGAGTAAAGTTCCAGGCACAACCATCTTCAACTGGTTTACCAACAATCTTCCCTCCAAAAGAAAAGCAAATAAGGGGATGTTTGCTGATGACTGCGCAATGCATAGCACCATTTGCAAATCCTCAGTTACTGACCAGTCCATGTTCATATGCAACACTCAGGCTTGGGCTGGTAATTGGCAAGTAACATTTGCACCACACAAGTGCCAGACAACAATCGCTCCAGTAAGAGAAAATCTAACCATCTCCCCTTCATATTCAATGGCATTACCATCACTAATTTCTCCACCATCAACATCTGGTAGTTAGAATTGGCCAGATATTGAACTGGACTAGCAATATAAATGAGAGCAGGTCAGAGACGAGGAATCCTGTAGCAAATAACTCACTTCCTAAGTCCCCAAAGCCTGTTCACCATCTGCAAGTCAGGAGTGTAATGGAATACTCCCCACTTGCCTGGATGGGTGCAGCTCTAACAACACTCAAGAAGCTTAACACATCCAGAACAAGCAGCCTGCTTGATTGGCACCACATCCACAAACATCCATTCCTGCACTACCAACACTCAGTATCGGCAGTATGTACTATCTAGAAGATGCAATACAGAAAATTCACCAAAGATACTTGGACAGCACCTTCTAAACTGACAACCACTTCCATCTAAAAGATCAAGGACAGGAGGTACATTGGAACATACCAACTGCAAGTTGCCCTCCAAGCCCCTCACCATCCTGAGATTGAAATATTTTTTTTATTTACTTGTGAGATGTGGGCAACACTAACTAGAACAGCAGTTATTGCCCATCCTTAGTTGCCCTTGAGTAGATGGTGGTGAGCTGTATTGTTGAACCACTACAGTCTACGTGCTGTAGGAAGAGGATTCCAGGATTTTGACTGAGCGACATTGAAGGAACAGCAAGATATTTCCAAGTCAGGATGGCAAATGCCTTGGAGGGGAACTTGCTGGTGCTGGTGTTCTTATCCTTCTACATCAAAGTATGTATTGCCATTCATTCAAGGTCACTGGATCAAAGTCCTGGAATTCCCTCACTAATGGCTTTTACCAGTTCAAGCAGGAGTTCACCACCACCTTCTCAAGGACAATTAAGGATGTGACAGTGACACTGACATCTGATGAAAGAATAAATTTTAATAATTGCACTGAAAGATTCATTACCAGACAGAGAGGCCAGATCATCTCTTAGATATTCAATTTTATCATCAGCCCAATGCCAACCAACTCAATTGTATTTGTTCAAGAACCATACTGAATCATGTCTGTTCTAGGAATGTTGTAAAAAAAGTGAGTGAGAATCATAGAATCCCGAAAGTGTGGGAAGAGGTCATTGGGCCCATTGAGTTTGCATTAACTCTCCAAACAGCATCCACCCAGACCCAGTCCCCCACCCTGTTGCCTTAACCTCTCATTCCCCATGGCAAATGCACTTAGTGTGCACGTCCCTGGATACTTAGGGCAATTTAGCATGTCCAATCCACCTAACCTGCATACCTTTCAATTGTGTTAGGAGAGGGGAGCACCCAGCAGAAACAGGGAGAATGTACAAGCTCCACACAGATGATCACCCAAGGCTGGAATTGAACCTAGGTCCCTGATGCTCTGAGGGAGTAGTGATAACCACTGAGCCATGTGCCATATGTGGCATATTGAATATTAATGTTCAAATGCAGCAGTTGAATACTAATACATGATTCTGATGGTACTGTCCAAGTACTGCCACATTTATTGATGAGAGGACCAGATGGCTGAGTTCCTATCCTTCTCCCATCCTGGAAATGCTTTCCTTCCATTCTCTTTTCGATGTCTATTTGCGCCTATCACCTGGGCTAAACAGCACATTGCCAGGAGTCATCAAGTAACCTGATGGGGAAAAGTAACATTGCCAGCTTTTACTTACTTGGTGGTGGAGAGGAGCTGGGAGAGCTGAAAGAAGCTGCATGTTGCACTGAACTCACTAGCAGTGTACTAGTAATGGTACAAAACATGGATGGGGTCAAACATCAGCTTTACTGATGTTTGACCCTATCCGTCAGATCAGTGTGGTCAAGTTCCACTCCATTTCCAGCGCAATGCCGAGAATTCTGCAATATCAAAGGTACTAATTGTCAAATAACACATCAAATCAAGATGTCCTCAGTAGGACAGGAGAGACCCCATAATATTAATAGAAGGTAAACTATCCCCAGAGTCTTGAATAATATTCATCCCTCAAGCAAATTATCTGCTCATTCATGTTAGGATTAGACACAGAATCCTGACAGTGTAGAAGCAGGCCATTCAACCCATACTGACCCTCCAAAGAGCATCTCACCTAGCCCCTTACCCTATCACTGTATATCTCACGGCTAATCCACCGGACACAATGGACACTTTAGCATGATCAATCCATCTAACTTGCACATCTTTGGACTGTGGGAGGAAACCAGAGCGCCCAGAGGAAACCCAGACTGACATAGGGAGAACGTGCAAACTCCACAAAGTATGTGAGGGTAGAATTGAACCCAGTTCCTGGTGCTGTGAGGCAGCAGAGCGAACCGCTAGCCTTTGCTGCTGCTGCTTGCTGTTTAGTTGCTATGTTATCACGGTGCATGCCATTTCAGAAGTTCCTCATTTCACTGTCAGACACCAGGGATGTACTATCATGCACAAACCTATCACAGAGGCCTCATTGGATAAGTTTTATCTCACAAACTGGCAGCTGGTTATTCAGGAGTGAATGACAGGAACCCTATGCAGAGTGCATAAGTTCAGACCTCAGTCATACAGAATAGTTCTAGGTATAGGAAGTGACTTGGAGTGGAATCTATTCTTTTTGGAGAATCAGTTTCTTGTTGGGCTTAAAAACAGGAGGTACCTCCACTTGAGGTACAGAATGTGTTTTCTCTGCAGTTGCATTGTTCTCAGCTCAATGTATATACATGGGCAGGTAAAATGCTGAATTTTATGTGCAGGTGGGCAAGAACACCTCATCCCCCAATAATTTGATGGTGCTGTATTTAAAAGGTACCTGGAACCCCACTTGTCTGGAACTCCAACAACACTCAAGATGCTCGACACCATCCAGGATACTACGTCCACAAGCTTCCATTCCCTCCAATGCTCAGTAGCAGCAGTGTGTACGATCTACAAGATGCTTTGCAGAAATTCACCAAAGCTCCTTCAACAGCACCTTCCAAACCTATGACCATTAACATTTTGAAGAACAAGGGCAACAGATACATGGAAACACCACCACCAGCATGTTCCTCGCCAAACCAATCACCACCCTGATTTGGGAAATAGATCTCCGTTCCTTCACTGTGGCTGCGACAAAGTCTTGGAATTCCCTCCCTAAAGGCATTCTGGGTCTAACAACAGCAGTTCAAGGCAGCTCACCACCCACCTCCTTAAGGACAACTAGGGCTGAGCAATAAAAGCCAGCAATGCCCATGTCCTACAAGTGATTCAAAAAAGCATTTCACTCTCTGCAATTCTGAAGCATCCCTCAACCTCTGCTTATCATCCCCACCCAGCCCAAGAGCTGTCAGAGACCAGGATAAAAGCAGCACTATATGTTAGTGACTTATCCTTAGAGATTCTCCTGAACCCTGTCCAGGAGAGAAGAGAAGTGGTTTTCCCTATGGCAGCTATAAGAGGCCATCCTGATTGATGCAGTGATTCTGGAGGTCAGCGCCCATGGTTGGGTGAAGAGAATTTGGCTCCAGTTCTGCAAAACTGGGCTCTAATTCACTGCAGAACCAAAGACGTATCCGCAAAGATTAATGCCAGCTTTCTGTCCCACAGCGGTTACAGAAATGGGGCTGCCTCTGGAGGAGTTTGTACAACAAATTCCTTTATAAATTCCTGTAGTCTGCCAGAGGAGGTACCACTATCTTCCCTATTCTTCCTGCCCCTCAAAGTGTGAGTTAATATCGGAACATTGTGCCTGCACAGCATTGCAACGCGAAAGGTCAGGTGTCAACCTCCTCCATCACATGCCTCATGTGTAATCAATGCCTATCACTTCATCGCAGTTACAATGTAACATTACTCATATCCCAGTGTTAATGACACTCAGTACTCATGCCCAGAAGGTTCTCTCACCTACCCCTATTCTAAATGCTGCTGCCCAGAAGATTCTATCCATGGTGTCCTAAGGACTGCAGCAAAGTGAGAACTCAAATGAAAAACAGGATTGTTTTCACATTTACCTTTGTTAGCAAAAGCAGGAATTCACCATTTTTGATGCCAACTGGACTTAATGGGCATTACCTAAAGATTTGGCACAGCAGTGGCTCAGGTGTTACCTCACAGTGCCAGGGACCCGGGTTCAATTCCAGCCTCGGGCGACCGTCTGTGTGGAGTTTGCACATTCTCCCCGTGTCTGTAGGGGATTCCTAAGGTGTGCAGGTTAGATGGATTTGCTACGCTAAATTGCCCATAGTTTCCAAGGGTGTGGAGGTTAGGTGGATTAGCTGTGAAAAATGCAGGGTTACAGGGATCGGGTTGGGGGGGTTTAGTCTGAGTGGGACACTCTTCAGTGGGTCAGTGTGGACATGTTAGGCCAAATGCGATTCTATGAATGAATGAATGAATTCTATGAACTTGCTTATTGGATCCTAACCCAAATATTCACAGCTTTGCATCTGAACTTTAGCAGTGTAAGAACAATCATGTCTGTTTATTGTTTGCATTTCTGTGATTCTGACTAACTTGAACAAGCGTTGCCTTTTAATGTAAAAAAGAATTGATGTGGCAACCTTTGGGTAAAAAATGAGGTCTGCAGATGCTGGAGATCACAGCTGAAAATGTGTTGCTGGTCAAAGCACAGCAGGCCAGGCAGCATCTCAGGAAGAGAGAATTCGATGTTTCGAGCATGAGCCTGATGAAGGGCTCATGCTCGAAACGTCGAATTCTCTATTCCTGAGATGCTGCCTGGCCTGCTGTGCTTTGACCAGCAACACATTTTCAGCTGTGGCAACCTTTGGGCTCAAATTCACTGCAGAACCAAAGATGTATCCGCAAAGATTAATGCCAGCTTCCTGTCCCACAGCGGTTGCAGAAATGGGGCTGCCTCTGGAGGAGTTTTTATAAAGAATTCCTTTATAAATTCTTGCCTCTCTTCCACATTTATGACTTTTGTTTGTTATGAACATGTCTATTCCTTGTGAGTAAAATACAAAAAAGCAGATGTGAAACAGAAGAGCAAAGAGTGCATCAGTAGAGCTAATGTCAGAAATTTTGTCAGCAGTGCTGTGTTTCCAATCCTTATCTACATTAACCATGAGTCAAGAATGCAAATGCTTTCTCAAACCAGAAAGAGTAATGGAAATATATTGTTATGCACTCTATCAATTCTATCCTTCCAGCACTTAGAGTGAATGTTTCTGCTCTGGGTGCTGCTAGATGATAGTTCACGTGTACATCAGGCGCTTCTTTAATTTCATTTGCATATCATATAGCCTTTACAGGTTAGCAAGTCCTAAGAAGATCTGTAGCTCAGGTTGAGGCTCCAGATGTAGATTTGCTCACTGAGCTGGAAGGTTTGTTTTTAGATGTTTCGTCACCATACTAGGTAACATCATCAGTGAGCCTCCGGATGAAGTACTGGTGAGATGGCCCGCCTTCTTTACAGGTTTTGAAGGAAACAAAATGTGAGATTATGCTGGGGAAAAAGAAAGCCTTTCATTTGTATTAGCACCTGTCATAGCCACAGGAGTGCTATACAACTAATGAAGTACGTTTGATTTGTAGGTACATTTGTAACATGGAAACACAGGAACATATCTGTGTACAGCAAATAATGATTCACTAATGGTCAGATTAGTAGCCATTGACAGAGCTGGAATAAATATTGATTACTGTTTTTTTTATTTTGAAATAGCACTGACGTTTTTAAACTTCAATTGGGAATGCAGGCAGGGCTTTGGTTTAACACATTACCCTGCACATCAGTCACTGCACTGGAAAAGTACAGAGATGATTCACTAGACTGACTGCTGGCTTGAAAGGGTTGTCTTATGAGAAAAGGTTGGCCAAGTTGACTTTACATCCTTAGATGTCTGGAAGCACAATGGTAATCAATTGGAATATCAGAGATCCTGAGGAGACCTGAAAGGGTGGATGCTAAAAAAATGTTTCCCCTTATGTGAAAGACAAGAGTTTAACAGTTTAAAAATGAGGAGTCCCCCCATTTACGAGGGACATAAGGAGAATTTTTTTTCAGCAGGCTGTTAGTCTGTGGAATTCTTATCTCTAGGGTGCAATGGAGGCAGAGGTATTTTTATATTGATTAAGAGAGATTCATGACTGAGTGAAAGGTTTAGGGCTAAACAGTAAAGACTACAATCAGATCAGCCATGATCTTACCAAATGACTTTCTCCTTCTCCTGAGTCATATATTATGTTCATATATTAACAGCTTCTTTCCTATCCAAAAGGATGTTGACACATTGTCTAGCGTACCCATCCGGTAAAGGTTGGACTGACTCATTGTAGAACCAACTCCATTGAACTCAATAGGAGGATAATCAGCTACTGTAGAGGAGTAACCCACTTCACACAATGATTAACTGAAGGGTGAAATGGACAAGAACCCTCATTGGCAACTGGCTTTAAAACATGTCCTCTAACTGAGCTGATTCAACATGATAAGGTGACAATTTAATACAAACAATTGATTAAATCAAACCACTCCAGATATAAATCGCGAGTTATTATTGGACAAAGTAAACTTCTGCCTTAAAAATGACCAATTCCATTGCAACCACACAATGCAGTGGCCTGAGAGTTTGTGTAGCAAGTGTGTTTCAGGCTGAGCAAACTTTTACTGTAATGCCATTGGTCTAATTTGAGTCAACTGGAAGCAGTGACCCACGTTCATATAGGCAATTGCTCATAAAATGGAAATCTGAAAGATGGATCTAACTGATAAACCCTTTCACAACGTAAATGGAGCATTCAGAGCTATGAATGATGAATCAACTCTTCAAGTGACTTTGAGGTGGAAGTGCATATCCTTGCTTATGGTACTGTCAAACAGGGTCAGCTGTCTCTGGATTAGTGGGGACCAGTTTCACCTCTGAATTAGAAGGTTGTATGTTGAACTCCTCCTACTCCAGAGACATAAATGCAAAAGCCCAGGCAGACACTCAAGTGTTCTATTAAAATAGCATTTTAAAGAGTGTTAGTCATCTCATGGTAAAGAGAGGGGGAGCTATTCTGGCCAATACTGAAAGACTCTTATGGCACGGAAATAAGACCTTCAGCCCAACTTGTCCATGATGAAATTCATCCCTTAATAACCACTTTCACAACTAAGTTGGGAGGGATGAGATGATCGCTTTCATTGTCCCACACATCCATTGGTCACAGCAACATTTGAATTCAAAAAGGTGTCCAATATTGCAAATTATATATATAAAAGAGTGTATGTAGCTCAGCGTTAGAACTTCTTTATTGCAATTAAAACTTATTCAAGCAAAGATCATTAACTAAAGGATTTAAACTGTGCGAGGGCATATAATCAGCCTTCTTGAAAACAAAGACACAACACACACAACATCTTATAAACAAAAATACTGCAGATGCTGAAAAGCTGAAGCAAACATAGAGATTGCTGGAGAAACTTGTCAAGTTTCGGGAGAGAAACAGAGCTAACATTTTGAGTCTAGTATGACTCTTCTTCAGAACAGGGCATTTCAACCACGCAATGTATTGGCATCCAATGGCTTGAGGTTTTGGAGCTACAAATATATTTAAAGCCAAGCAAGTGTTGTTGCTGTGCCATGTTTTGAAGAAGAGTTTTTTAGACTCAATGTTAACTGTTTTTCTCCTACAGATGCTGGCAGAACTGCTGAGCTGCTGCACAATTTCTGTGTTTGTAATTCAACAACTAAAGCTGAGGAAAAAAAGTGAAAACATTGCAGAATATTATCATGGAAGTACTTTGGCCAAGTAATGGCTAAGTTCAGGAAAAATACTTATTGACAGATTGCTTAAATGTTTGAGTTATGCACACAAGCTAGTGGCACTAAGGTATCTTCCTGAATCAGTGTTGACTGGCGAAATCCACTTTTCAAGAGACATAGTGTAGATTTCTTTAGGAACCCTCCATGTGAAGTAATGAGGCCTTCCAATGTGTTTTCAACTCACACACTCTGATGAAAGGGATTTCAAACAAAAGCGAGAGAGGGTGAGGCTATTGCTCCAGATGATTTACCTCTCTAAATGTAAACAAATTCAATAGCTTTATTACATGCACAGACTGGGTCATGTGACCCCTCTTTGAAACATAGAAAAAAGGAGGAGTAGGCCTTTGGCCCTTTGAGTCTGCTCCACCATGGCTGATCAACCAAATCAGTACCCAATTCCTCTTTTCTCCTCATACCCTTTGATCCATTTAGTCCTAAGAACTACATCTGATTCTTCTGGAAAAACATTTCATGTTTTAGCCTCAATCACACTCTGTGGCAGAGAATTCCACAGGCTCCCCTATTTCTAGGTGAAAAAAACTCCTTATCTCAGTCCTAAATGGCCTACCCCAAATCTTTAGACTGGTTCTGGATATAGTCTCCCAGAGACATTGTCACTGAGATTTCTAACAATCTGGTGTCTGTCTGAATTCTGCATCCTCTCCATAGGAAGGGGAGTAGGCCATTCAGCTCCTCAAGCCTGTATCCCAATCAATCTGATCATAATTAAAAATCACACAACACCAGGTTACAGTCCAACAGGTTTATTTGGAAGCACTAGTTTTCAGCGCACTGCGTCTTCATCAGGTGGTTGTGGACACCTAATGAAGGAGCAGTGCTCTGAAAGCTAGTGCTTCCAAATAAACCTGTAAGACTATAACCTGGTGTTGTGTGATTTTTAACTTTGTACACCCCTGTCCAACACCAGTGTCTCCAATATGATCATGTCTGTTTACCAAACTCAGTATCCTATTCCTCCTTTCTCCCCATACTCTTAGATCCCTTTAGTCCTAAGAACTATGTCTAACACCTTATTATTAAAAACATTCAATGTTTTGGCTTCAGTTGCTTTCTGTGGTAAAGATTCCACAAGCTCGTCAATCTCTGGGTAAAAAAAAATTCTTCTCATCTCAATCCTAAATGGCCTACCCCTGAAAAGTATTGGGAACAGAGTGACTCCAGCCAGGCAGATTATATTCTTTGCAATTGTAGCATTAACACCCTGCTGCAGCCAGTCTCTTTGCCTTGGAAAGTGTCCTTCTTCAGTCAATGATATTCTAAATTAATATACTGGCGAACGTCTCCATAACACCGTCACTCGAGAAGGAATTATGTGGCCGATATAACATTTTCTGTGTCATTTAAATGTCAGCAAGATATTTTAGGAACAAAGGGAGATTTATGGGGATGGAGAAAGTTCATTCAGCCCATTTTCTCTGTGCCAGCCACAAGAGATCTTCCAGCCCTAGTGGATTAGGATCTCCTATGGTTGGAAAAGGGACTGTACAAATGCAAGTCTTTCTTTTACATCTGAACCATGAATTTGTAGCAAAAGCAATTGCTCCGAAAGCTAGTGTGCTTCCAGTTAAACCTGTTGGACTATAACCTGGTGTTGTGTGATTTTTAACTTTGTATACCCCAGTCCAACACCGGCATCTCCAAAGCATAACTAAAGCAACAAGTTGGGTCAGTCAGATAACATCTCCTGCTCTTCCCTTTGTTTGCTTTCTTTTATTGTACTCTTTCCTTTGTTCACAGTCTTCCTGGTTGTGTAATGTCTTCCCTTCCCTCTCTGGAGGTGGACTATAAATCAGTTTAAAGATGCCAGTATTATATCTTCATGAATTGAAGATTAATTTTCACCAAACTGCTGTCAGCAACCCAGGAGAAAAACATCATTGAAGCATTAAAAATAAAGTGCCTGCTTCTTTTCATTCTGGTCGTTTAGTTATAAACATTTGGAACAAGCAGTTAAAAAAAACCTATCAAGTGCCATCCATTTGGACTTACAAAGGGTCTGTTTGCTTTATATCTGGCAGAGTTCAGCATCTTTGCATCTCCTCAGTTCTTACCCAAATGCAGCAAGACCTGGACAGCATCCAGATCTGGGCTGATAAGTGGTAAGTAACACTCACAACACACAAGTGCCAAGCAATGGCCATCTCCAACTTGTGTCGTGCCTCAAGTTGGATCTCAAGCCCTGCTATTCCCTGACAAAGTTAAAAACAAAATCAGCAAAGTCCACTCAGTCCCCAATTTATCTGTCAGATAGGCCCAGGCTAATTGTGGACCAGGATTCTGTATTTTACAATGTCTACTCTCTATGGCAATTACTTAACAAAACATGGACCAGGGTTCTATACTTTAAAATAATCACGAATTACTGCAATTAAACCACAAGTAAACAAATTTGAATGACTGACATGTAACTGTACTAACTAAAACTCTAACTCCTTTCTAAACCATCCGCCAACCCCCAACCATGCACAGACAAAAAAAAAATTGGTATTATGAGTGGAGGAAAAACAAAACTGGGAAAGCAGTTCAACAGCCTCAGTGTCTTGCGGTTTGCTAATAAGATCCTTCTGCATGATCGAATTTTCTGCTCTTTTATCTCCCTTCACCAGGCTCTTTTCACCTCTTTGAGGGACGAGAGAATCTAACCATTGCCCCTCGACATTCAATTGCGTTACCATTGCCAATTTCCCCACTTTCAACATCCTGGTTTATCACTGATCAGAGTAAATGCTATGGCTGCAAGAGCAGATCAGTGACTAGGAATTTGGTGGCAAGTAGGTAACTTTGTAATATCCTAAAACAATTCCACTAACTATTAGGCGCAAGTCAGGATGGAATACTCTCTATTTACTTCCATGTCTGCAATTCCAAAATCACTCAATAAGTTCGACACCGTCCCGAACAAAGCAGTGCATTTGATTGGAACCCCAACCACAATCCTAAATACTCACTCCCTCATTCAATGATGTATAGTGATAGGCAGGTATGCTAGCTGTAAGACGCACTACAGAGAGTCATCAAGGCTCCTCCCACAGCACCTTCCAAATCCATGACCTCTACCACGTGGAAGGTCAAGGGGAGCTGAAGCATGTACACACTGCAAGTTCCCCTCCAAGCAACACATGATCCTGACTTGGAATTATATCGCTGTTCCTTCACTGTTACACAGAGTCAAAGTTTTATTTTTTTTATTCTGTCATGGGTGTCACTGCTAAGGGCAGCATTTGCTGTCTATCCCTAAATGCCCTTGAATGTAACAGCTTGTTACACAGTTTCAGAATCAACCACATCACTGTGGGTTGCAGTCACATGGAGACTAAACCAGGTAGGAACAGCAGATTTCTTCACCTTAAGGGCAAAAAAAAAACAGATCAATGATAGACTTATGGTCACCAACTTGACTAATGTTCAGTTCCAGACTTTAGATTAGATTAGATTCCCTACAATATGGAAACAGGCCATTTGGTCCAACAAGTTCACAGCAACCCTCTAAAGAGTAACCCACCTTGACCCATTCCCCTACCCTATATTTGCCCCTGACTAATGCACCAAACACTATGAACAATTTAACATGGCCATTTCACCTAACCTGCACATCTTTAGACTGAGGAAGGAAACCGGAACACTCAGAAGAATCCCACGCAGGCACATGAAAAATGTACAAACTCCACACAGACAGTCACCCAAGGCGGGAATCGAATCTGGGTCCCTGGCGCTGTGAGGCAGCAGTGCTAACCACTGAGCCACTGTGCCACTCTAAACTATGCATTTTATTAATGAATTCCAACAGCTGCCATGGTGGGATTTGAACCCATGTCCCCGGACAATTAGTTTGAACCTCTGGATCAGTAATAACACTACCACTGCATCATCATCTCCCCAGTATCCTTGAGGTATCTTCCTATCAGCATTGCACATGTCCCTGCATTCCGTGTATTGTTGAAGAAGGCAGTTCACACTCATCTTCTACAAGGCAATTAGAAATGAGTTCAAGTTCTGTATGACCAAAAGCTACTTTTTCATGTGCATTAAGTATGAACATCACAGGTTACACTTGTAGTTATTGTCCATCCCTAGTTTTAAACAAGGCAGCTTGTGTCTAATTGACCAAAGTCAACCTGGCTTGTTTAAACTTAAACCAATGCTTAGCAGTTAACTGTCCATCATTATTAACTGATGTACTCTCTATAGTGACATCTCTACCAATCAAAGTCCACTTGCCAACCAATCATCATGCTCTTCTCTACAGTATAAACATTGTTTCCCATTTATTTTGATTTTTCTTACTAAGTACAAGGGGAAACACCTTGACAGAATGTGTCTTTTTTTTCAACAATACCCAAAATTAAAGGTAGGTAGGGTACTACAAGAGTGGCGAAAGTGAGTACTGCAGATGCTGGAGATTAGAGCCAAGAGTGTGGTGCTGGAAAAGCACAGCAAGTCAGGCAGCATCCGAGGAGTAGGAAAATTGATGTTTCGGGCAAAAGCCCTTCATCAGGAATGAACCACACTCTTGACTCACTACAAGAGCGGCCATGTCAGTTGACCAATAGCAGGATTATGAATGCAAGCAGTTGGAAGCAAGAAGTCATACGATCAAGCCTCCAGATACAGAATCAATCAGAGTTAGTGGCCATATAGCGGTGGCAAACGTTGTTCAAATCTTAGGCTTGTTATGTTCATAAAGGGCTTTCACTGCTGCGGTTGTCTCATTTTTGAAGGCAAGACTCTCACCTCATCAAGATTGGGATGAACAAACTGCACAATCATCCAAAGAGGATGAAAGGATCCAATATATGCACCTGACATGTTCATATCATCCCTGCTGATGGGTACAAATCTAGTTCAATTGTGCAATATCCCCCCCGACAAACACTCGTCCATAATTGAGTGTTACACTGTGTGTGACTGGCATGAGTACCTCTCCGTTATACAGAATGTCATTACGACTCAGCCACGAAGAAATCCTTGACCTTCACAAAAACACATTTCTGCTGAAATTAAATTTACAAGTGGTTGAAATAAATTCAGAAGGCAATGAAGCAAGCTGATCAACACTTTGATAAGGTTTTGCTGACTGTAAGAACAGAGCGGAGAGGGTTGGTAAGTGTAACAGTGTGAGGGGGGGCATTCAACGTGACAGAGGTTGGAGGATGGGGGGTGTTCTTCAGCCAATATTACTGGAAGGGTCGGTGATTTATAATCAATGAAATCCACACAATTTACCTTTTGTGCCAGAACGTTATCATCTCTTTGCTGGTGACTCATTCACCAGCGGTGTCACTCAAACCACTTCAACTCAATCTAGAGACTCTCATGAGCTGTCCTAGAAATCAGGTACATAAGGCACCCTTAACAGACAACAGACAACAGTCAAAGTCAGGGACAATCCCTTAAATTATGGGACAGTTAGGCACCCTGAATCAAGTGCAAAAACTATGACAGTGTTCCAAGATAAATCTAGGAAATAGCTTCCTATAGTAAGCGTAAAGGAAATGTGTGCAGATCATTGAAAGTGACAGGACAGTGGGAGAGAGCAGTGTTCATGGCTTTATTAATAGGGACTTAGAATAAAGAGATGATGCTGAACTTGTACAAGACACTTGTCAAACCTCAGCTGCAGCATCGGTGAAGCTATGAGTGTTATGTTCTATGAAAAAGGCAAATGTGTCAGACAATGCGCCGAAACGATTTACAAGAATGGTTCCAGGAATGTGAAACTTCAGTTCTGAGGATAGATTGAAGAAGTTGGGCCTGCTCTCTGGAGAGAAGAAGGCTGAAAGGAGATTTGACAGAGGTTTTCAAAATCATGAGCAGGTTGGCTAGAGTAGATTTGGAATGGGGTTGAGAGTGTGCTGCTGGAAAAGCATAGCAGGTCAGGCAGCATCCGAGGAGCAGGAGAATCGATGTTTCAGGCAAGGGCTTTTGCCCCAAATGTCGATGCTCTTGCTCCTTGGATGCTGCCTGACCTGCTGAGCTTTTCCAGCACCACACTCTTGACTCTGATCTCCAGCATCTGTAGTCCTCATTTTCTCCTGGATTTGGGGAAGCTCTTACTGCTCATAAAAGAGAAAAGAACGAGATGCCACGGATTTAGGATGATCAACAAACAAAGCAAGATGATGTGAGAGAATCACAAAGTGAATAGCTAGGGTATGGAATGCACTGGCTGTACTGGGTGGAAGGATGTTTGGTTGAGACATTCAAGAAGGCATGATTTATGTAGATAGGAATGATGTGTTAGCATACAGGGAAAACACAGGAGATTGGCACTAGTTAATAGAACCAGTACAGGCACAATGGGCCAAATGGCCGCTTTTTGCGACACAGAGGTTCAGTGGTTAGCACTGCTGCCTCAGAGCATCAGGGTCCCAGGTTCGATTCCAGCCTTTGGCGACTGTCTGTGTGGAATTTGTACATTCTCCCTGCATCTGCTTGGGTTTCCTCCAGTTGCTCAGGTTTCCTCCCACAGTCCAAAGATGTGCAGGTCAGGTGAATTGGCCATGCTAAATACCCCATAGTGTTAGGTGCATTTGTCAGAGGGAAATGGGTCTGGGTGGGTTACTCTTCGGAGGGTCGGTGTGAACTTGTTGGGCCGAAGGGCCTGTTTCCACAATGTAGGGAATCTAATCACCGTGGTTTTGAAGAGACACAAGGGAGGTTCTAATTATCACTGTGTCACCTGCTAAATTCAACAAGATACAATAAAGATAGCTCTAGTTTAGAACACATCTTAAATAAGCATTTTTGTATTAGTGCAGCTTTTATTCTAGGGAACTTTGTCAAATAGTACTGCCAGCTACCATTTTCATTTCAGCGCTTTTAGAACATAGAACATAGAAAAGTACAGCACAGAACAGGCCCTTAGACCCATGATGTTGTGCCGAGGTTTAATCCTAATGTAAAATATAGTAACTTAACCTATGCACCCCTCAACTCATTGCTATCCATGTACATGTCCAGCAGTCGCTTATATGTCCCCAATGACTCTGCTTCCACCACCACAGCTGGCAACGCATTCCATGCATTCACAACTCTCTGCATAAAGAACCTACCTCCAATGTCTCCTTCATATCTTCCTCCTAATATTTTAAAGCTATGACTTCTCATTCCAGTCAACCCTGCCCTGAGGAAATATCTCTGGCTATTGACTCTATCTATTCCTCTTATTATCTTGTATACCTCGATTAGGTCTCCTCTCTTCTTCCTTCTCTCCAGAGAGAAAAGTCCGAGCTTATTCAACCTTTCTTCATAAGGCAAGCCCTCCAGTCCAGGTAGCATCCTGGTAAACCTTCTGTGTACCATCTCCATAGCCTCGGTATCTTTCCTATAGTTCGGCGACCAGAACTGGACACAAAATTCCAAGTGTGGTCCCATTTGCTAAGTTATTACTGTGCATATGTTAAGAAGCACATCAATATTCCAATTACCACTCAGTTATAGTGGCTTCATTATTCTATGGATTAACATTGTGCATTGCTGCTGATTATTTTCATTTCTTTACTGTGCCTTGAACATTGCGTATCTAACTGTGTTGTCTTGTGAACACTGTATTTCATCTTAAACCTGGTCATGTCTGAGTGTGTCGATTTCAACTGAAAGCACTTGGATTGCAGAGGTTCAAGAAGGCAGCTCACTGCCATTTTCTTAAGGGGAACTTGGTAGGAAAATAAATGCTGGCCAACCTGCAGACACACACAAGTGATCAAAAACAGATTTCAACATCCCACAGAGACTAAGAGATGAGGTTTAGTGTGCATATGCAAAGTTGCCATGTTCTCATTCCATGGATTTGGCTGAATTTGTTTTGCACACTATTGGGAAAAGAAGATTAAAGATCAGTGGCCGGAAACAGCAACTTGGATAAATTCATTTTATGCAGCAACCTCTGGGGAAAGGTGGAGGTTTAATAGGATCTCATGATTAGACTAGATTCCCTACAGTGTGGAAACAGCCCTTCGGCCCAACAAGTCCATACCGACCCTCCGCAGAGTAATCCACCCAGTCCCTCTTCCCTCTGGCTAATGCACCTAACACTATGGGGCAATTTAGCATAGCCAATTCACCTGACCTGCACATCTTTGGACTTGTGGGAGGAAACCCGCAGACACAAGAAGAATGTGCAAACTCCACACAGACAGTCACGCAAGGTGGGAATCGAACCTGGGACCCTGGTGCTGTGAGGCAGCAGTGCTAACCACTGGGCCACCCTTCACAGATGAATTAAGGGACATTAAGGGTTGGAAATGCTCCACCTTGTGCTTTCATTCAGAACCATGTGGCTTCCACAATCAGGACATCAGTCACTGCATTGTTTTGTCGCAAACAAATAAAAGGTTGGCTGAATATATTTACTCGAACATGTCTCTCCTTTTAAATGAAAGCACAACAGTAATGGCTATGATCACACGTCCAGCAATAACGCTGTGTGATCCCGATTTGCAATTCTGCACAAAGTGGCTTTCACATCAAGCTCAGGCCCTGTTTTGACCAGAGCCTTTTTGACATTTACAGCCCTGCTGTTGGGAGTCAAGGATGGCTGAATGCACTAGCCGGTGATAGTACATCTCTCACTTTGCTGCAAAACATTTGCTTTCATGTTCCTAAATGTTCTGTGTGCTTAGCAAATCTCGCAGCTGTGAGTGCAGCAGTTCATTCTCCATTCATAGTGAATGTTAATGGGAATAAGCATTCTCCCCCCTGTATCTCCTTCCCTCCATTTGCTCTTCCCTTCTCTCTCACTAGGCCTGTGGGTATTCGGGATCAAGTCAGCATTGTACCATTCTATAAAGGTAAAAACAATGGCTGCAGATACTGGAAACCAGATTCTGGATTAGTGGTGCTGGAAAAGCACAGCACTTCAGGCAGCATCCGAGGAACAGTAAAATCGACGTTTCGGGCAAAAGCCCTTCATCAGGAATACAGCATTCTATAAAGCTGATTTGATGGCGACACATGCAAAGCACACACAAATGATTCTCTAAATCAGGCAGTGGTACAAGCTGAAAGCTAGTCTCTTGTAGCACAGTGGTAGTGTCGATGCCTCTGGGCTAGAAAGTCAGGGCTCGTGACCTATCTGTCCCAGGGGTGTATAATAACCTGTCCAAACAGGTTGACTCAAACTGCATGCAAGCTGTAACCTGTTTGTTTGGCTGGTGTAAGGTTTCTGTTTGCAGTTGGATAGGCAGGAAGAACTCTCAGTTTATTGGACTCAATAGTTTGTCAAATGCATTTCTCTGCCCAGTTATGAAGACGCCTCATTTGGCTTCTCATGGGTTGCACGGTGGCTCAGTGATTAGCACTGCTGCTTCACAGCACCAGTGACGCAGGTTCAATTCCAGCCTTGGATGACTGTCTGTGCGGGTTTCCTCTGGGTGCTCTGGTTTCCTCCCACAGTCCAAAGATGTGCAGGTTAGGTAGGTTGGCCGTGCTAACGTGCCCCATGATGTCCAGGGATGTGTGGGCTAGGTGGATTAGCCATGGAAAATGTAGGTTTACAGGGGTAGATCTGGGTGGGATGCTTTCTGGAGAGTCAGTGGGGACTTGATGGGCCAAATGATCTGCTTCTACACTGTAGGGATTCTACAATCTTGTTTAAGGAAAGGAGATTGAGACCCTGGAGAGAGACCCTGAAAGATTCATTAGAATAACATCTGGAATCTGGGGATACACTGGTCATGAGATAAACTGCTTGGGTTCTTTTTCTCTTGAAAGGAGACAGCGGAGGGTCACTAATTGAGGTCTTCAACATTATTGAAAGGTTTTGATAGGGTAGACCCCGAAAATGCTTTAAAGGCAAACAATATGAGACAGTCGGCAAACATTTGAATAGAAAATTTAGAAGAAATGTACTTACACACAGAAAGCAATTAGGACGTGGAACTCACAACCAGAGTGAGTGACTAAATGAGTGTTTGAGAGAGAAGGGAATGGAGGACCAATCTGAGAATGTTCGATGATTAATGACTGGAGGAAACTGGAGTATAAATGTCAGCATGGACTGGTTGGGCTAAATGGTCTGTTTCTGTGCCATTTATCCTATACAATGTGCACAAATTGGAGAGTCTTTGAATCAATGAAATCTGCTTCTTTTGTGGATTAGAAGTTATCTATCCACAGCAACCATTTTCTTGACACTTAGAGGTGTGATACTCATCTGTAGTGTCACATCATGGATTGTGAAAACTGACAGAAATTTTACTTCTAAACTAAATTAGTTCTGGAGTGCTCAGGAAGATTTATTTTCCTTGTAAACATGTAAGGCTTGTCCCTGGCATTTGCTTTTGGAGGCAGTACAATGCCACCTTGCAAGAATGTTCCCTGGACTCCACAGGTTAAGGTATGAGAAGCGATTATACAAATTAGGCCTGTTTTTGCTGGAACTTAGAAGGTTAGGGGGTGATCTGATTGAAGTCTTCAAGCCATTAACAGGAAAAGACAAAGCAGTTAAATCATGGTGTCCCTACATTGTGGAAGCAACCATTCAGCTCATTGGATCTGCACCGACCCTCTGGAAAGCATCCCACTCTATAACCTTCATTTCCCATGGCTAAGCCACCTAGCCTACACATCCCTGGACACTATGGGCAATTTAGCATTGGGCATCCACCTAACTTGCACACCTTTGGAATGCAGGAGGAAACCAGAGGAAGCCCATGTAGACACAGGGAGAATGTACAAACTCCATACAGGCAGTCACCCAAGGCTGGAATTGAACTGGGGTCCCTGGTAACGTGAGGCAGCAGTGTTAACCACTGAGCCACCATTCCACCCTAAAGGTAGACTATTTCTACTGGTTGGGGATTCTAAAGCCTGCTGAGTTTTGCCAGCAATTTCTGTTTTTATTTCTGATTTTGGTTTTTGTTGACCAGGGATAACTCCCCCACAGTCTTTGAAAATAATGCCACGAGATCATTGCATCTGAGCAAAGAGATGGGTGCCATGGTTTTATATCTCATCTGAAAGACAGTACCAAGTGACAGTGCAGCTCACCCTCAATACTGTACTGTCAGTCTTAATGCATGTACTCTAGCCTGGAACAAGGCTCAAATTCAGTTGTTAGGCTGCTGCCATGACACTACAGCAGGCAGTATTATTCACAAATAAACTTGCAAGGTAGCTTAGCATCGTTAAGCACAAGATTCCCGCTGAATTTGGCGCATGCCGTACTGATAAAATATAATCTTCTTAACGGCCCTGGATTATAAAATACAAATAAAGATTTGGATAAAGAAAATATATTGGTATCGCTGGGGAGAAACTTGTTAAAACACTGTCAGTTATCTCAGTGTGGAGCATGAAGGAAACAGCACTGACATCTGCTCTGTGGCCTATACAAACACTGAGGTGAAAAAACATTGGTTTTGGTCAGCTGGGAAAATAAATGATGACACAAAGATCAACGTATAGAAGCATAGAATACCTACAGTGTGGAAGTAGGCCATTCGGCCCATTGAATCCATATCAACCCTCCAAAGAGCATTCCACCCAGACCCGCCACTCTACCAAATCCCTGTAACCCTGCACTTCTTCTGGCTATTCCACCTAGCCTGCACATCCCTGGACACTATGGGCAATTTAGCCTAACCAATCCACCTAATCTTTGGACTGAGGAAGGAAACCAGAGCACACAGAGGAAACCAATGCAGACACGGGGAGAATGTGCAAACCTCACGGAGACAGTTGCCCAAGGATGGAATCAAGATACACAGAAAATTTATGGCAAATCTCCCATCATCAAATTCATCATCAAATGTGCATCGCCATCTCCATGATTCCTATGACTCTATGGTTCCTAATGAAAATACAATGAGCAAAGGAATGTGGGTAGTGGGTCATGTGCTGTCATTTTGGATTCAAGACCAGAAACATGCAAAGGAAAAATAACATTGATGAAGGAATGAATCATGTGTTTTCAAACTGTCTCGATGTTGCCATTTCTTAAACTCAGTTTGAAAGAGCACCAGCACGCATACCCTTTCACTGGTACCTTCCTCTCCCCATTGTCACCCTTTCAAGCAAACATGGATTTGTCTGCAAATTCTTTGACTATCCTCATGAAGTCCTGAGGAATCTTGTCTTGCTCAACCTGACTCAGTACAAATACAATTTACTGAATCTCCAAAAAAAAAAGACATGCTTCCCAGCGTGCTCAATTTTGCCTGTTTGATTTGTATTCTTACCCTCTTACTCTTACTATTTCCTTCTTTCACCAACCTCCATTCAGGGCCTTGCAGTGTTAATCATTAATGTCAACACAATGGCTGGCAATGTTTCATTTTAGGTATGAATGATGCAGGGCAAGCCAGAAATCAGTATTTGCTTCGTGCTTTGTTGAACATCCTTTATATCCCGAAAAGTGGGCTAGTCTCAATTTTTCATCTATATGCAACATAAATAAGAAATGGCAAATAATGTATGTGTCACAGTTAGTTGTGTATCTTAGTTGTGAAGCACATAAATAAAGAAGACTTGCATTCATGTAACACCTTTCACAACCTCTTACATCTTTTGAAATGCAGACAGTTGTAATGTAAGAAACAGAAGAGCCCAACGCTCAGGTGCATAGGTGCTTAAAATGCCACAACAAGGTACAGAAAAGTCAAGAATGCTAATGGAATGCTGGGCTTCATATCTACAAGGCTAGAGTATAAAGATGCAGATATTAGTCTGCAGTGATACAAAACCCTAGATAGACTCCACTGTACTGTAAGCATATGTGTACATCACACCTTAGGAAGGATGTTTTGACCCTGGAGGGAGTTCAATGCAGGTTAGCAAGGATTATATCTGGATGTGAGAGGTTAAGTTAAGAGGAGAGATTGGACACATTCGGCCTTTATTCTCTAGAATTTAGAAAGTTAAGGGGTGATCTCATCCCTGTTTTCAGAATATTAACAGGGAAAGACAGGATAGGTAAAGAAAAACTATTTCCACTGGTTGAAAATTCTGGAATGAGAGGGGAACAGCCCAACAATCAAGGGTATTCAGGAGAGATGATAAAAAGCACTTCAACATGCAAAGAGTAGTGGAAGTTTGGAATTCTCTTCCTCAAACAGCAGTCAATGCTAATTCAATTGATACTTTAAATCTGAGATAGACAATTTTTTTATTAAGAAAGGGTATCAAGGCATATGGGCCCAAGCCACATGAAGTTACGCTGATCATCTTATTGAATGGCAGAACAGGCCTGAGGGGCTCATTGTCTCCTCTCATTTTCTACATTCTTAATTTGCACATGGCAAGGTATTATTTTGGAAAATATTCTTTCCAGCACCCTGTCTTCAGTATTTAACTTAAGCCAACATCACAGAATGGAAACAAGAAGGCATTTCTTCAGCTTGACAGTAATGGGCCTGTGGAATTCATTGCCATGGAGTGCAGTGGAGGTCGGGACATTAAACGTCTTCAAGACAGAGATCGAGACGTTCTTAATCTTGCAAGGAATTAAGGGCTACAGGGGGAGTCCAAGTAAGTGGAGTTGAAATGCCTATCAGCCATGATTAAATGGCAGAGTGGACTTGATGGGTCGAATGGCCTTACTTCCACTCCTATGTCTTATGGTCTGAAAACAAATTAAGTGGTCATTATCAAACTGTTATTGTAAGAGCAGAAATTACTGTGCACAAATTGGTTTCTGCATCGCCCACACTTCAGACAGTGCTCGGCTTGTTAGTCAGTGTCTTGGGACACCCAGAGGTCACGAGAAGCTGTGTCGAAATACACTTTTCTTTAAATCTTGAACTGCATTCTTAATGGGATATCGATCCATCCTTTTTTAAAGACTTAATCAAAATAACATTAACTGCTTTTGATAGGAGTCTATTCTCTGCAAAAGTATTTAATACTCTCTCCTTGCCAGGAGCACTCTTGATGTGAATTCTTCTTTCATTCATGCTATTTGGACTTCCCAGCACTTCAAAAATCTACCATTTTACCAACAGAAATAGCAAGTCAAATCCCAGGCCTCTCTTCATAAATTACAATTGTAAGTAGTAGATTTATCAGTCTTCTTTCATCTCTCCTTACAGGAACAGAGTGGGGGGGGGGGGAATGGCCAAAAGGAAACCATGACTTAGAGGGAGGCAGTCTCCATCAGTTTACAGAGGACAGTGAGATCAGCAGATGCTGGAAATCAGAGTTGAGAGTGTGTTGCTGAAAAGCACAGCAGGTCAGGCAGCCTGATGAAGGGCTCTGGCCCGAAACGTCGTTTTCCTGCTCCTTGGGTGCTGCCCGACCAGCTGTGCTTTTCCAGCAACACACTCAACTCCATCAGTTTACAATCAAGTGATCTCAAAAATGCATTCCTGTACATTATCAGCTGCTATGGAGCCATAATAAGGGCCAATTGATCAGTCTTTTTTTTTTGGAAGAAGAATTGTAGGTGTTTTGGGATTGTGTACAGTAAGAATGATATCCCTGACACATGTTGATTCTCTGCTTGTCTTAATGACAGCTAGACCAGTTCTCACAGCTAGGGAAGCTGAAGTTAAGTGTCTTTGTAGGTAAAACTTGGTCCAAATGATCTCTTAAAAATAAACAAAAGTCTCACATTTAGGTCATACTCTTCACGAACACAGGCTTTACTGCCAATGAAGTACTTTTGAAGCGCAGACAATGGCTCCGATGAATCCTCTGGTGTCAGTGAAAGGACAGTCAAACAAATCCTAGCGTCCTTCCTAAAGCCAGTTCCATGAGTATTTCATCAAAATACCTGCAACAGCAACTTCAATGGACCAGACGCTATGTACAAACAGCCAAAACATCCCTCAAACTGGTTTAAAATACTCTATCTTAAGTGCAGCAATGTTGACATTAACAAAATGGACCAGCTTGCTCTCATTTTATGTCACACAGCCAGTGTGCATTTAACAGGCATGCTCATTATATCATAGTATGTGACCTGAAGCTATAACGATCTCATACTTTATCTTACCTTGAAATCACTTGAAGCATGGCATGTCTTTCTGTCATACTGAATAGTTTAATATTAGCCAAGACGCTTACTTAGAGTCATAGAGATGTACAGCTTGGAAACAGACCCTTCGGCCCAACTTGTCCATGCTAACCTAATCTAGTCCCACCTGCCAGCACACGGTCCATGCGGAGTGCTGCATTTTGGGAAAGCAAATCAGAGCAGGACATATACACTTGGAAGGTCCTAGGGAGTGTTGCTGAACAAAGAGATCTTGGAGTGCAGATTCATAGCTCCTTGAAAGTGGAGTCACAGATAGAGAGGATAGTGAAGAAGGCGTTTGGTCTGCTTTCCTTTATTGATCAGAGTATTGAGTACAGGATTGGGAGGTCATGTTGCGGCTGTACAGAACATTGGTTAGGTCATTGTTGAAATATTGCGTGCAGTTCTGGTCTCCTTCCTATTGGAAAGATGTTGTGAAACTTGAAAGGGTTCAGAAAAGATTTACAAGGATGTTGCCAGGGTTGGAGGATTTGAGCTATAGGGAGAGGCTGAACAGGCTGGGGCTGTTTTCCCTGGAGCATCAGAGGCTGAAGGGTGACCTTGTAGAGGTTTACAAAATCATGAGGGGCATGGATAGAATAAATAGACAAAGTCTTTTCCCTGGTGTGGGGGAGTCCAGAACTAGAGGGCATAGGTTTAGGGTGAGAGGGGAATGATATAAAAGAGATCTAAGGGGGAACTTTTTCACACAGAGAGTGGTACGTGTGTGGAATGAGCTGCCAGAGGAAGTGGTGGAGGCTGGTACAATTGCAACATTTAAAAGGCATTTGGATGGGTATATGGATAGGACGGGTTTGGAGGGATATCATATAGATTAGATGTCTAAGAAATATAAATGTACGATTGTTAGTTGTAATGAGTGTTGGATTCTTCAATTCTGCAATGTTCATGTCCTGTTTATGGTATAGAAGATAATATAGGCATTACTGAACATAAAAAACCTTGTCTGAGGCAAAATCACATCAAATATTACTAAGTGTCCAGAATAGCATCCATCTGTCCATCAAGCTGTATTATTCTTTGAGACCCAACATCTTCCCTCGTTCAGCCACAGGATGCTGCTACGGGAGTTCCTCAGGGATATATCCTACAGCCAATCACCTTCAGCTGCTTCATCAATGACATTCTTTCCTCATAATGTCTAAAGCAGGAATGTTCACTATGATTGCATAATATTCAGCCCATTTGCAATTCCTCAATTATTGAAGCAGCCTGCGTCCAAGTGCAGCAAGATCTGGACGACATCCAGGCTGTGGCTGATAAGTGACAACTAACATTCAAGTCACACAAGTATCAGACAATGATCATCTGCAACAAGTGAGAATCTAACCACCCACTGACTTTCAATGGCATTAACATCTCTGAATCCTATATATTTAATACCCTGGGGGTTACCACTGACTACAACCTGAACTGGACCAACCATATAAATACCATGCCTACAGAAGTAGATCGAAAGTTAGACATTCTGCAGGGAGTAGCTCATCTCCAGTCTTCACAAGGCCTGTCCACCATTTGTAAGACATGAATCAGGAGTGTGATGAAATAGTCTCTACTTGATAGGATGGTTGCAGCTCAAATAGTACTGAAGAAGCTCCACACCACCCAGGACAAAGTAGTCTGCTTGATTCCCAGACCATCCAGCACCAACCCATAGAGGCAGCAGTGAGCACCAAGTACAGGATGCACTCACAAGACGGCTTTAGCAGCAGTTTTTAACCCCACAACCTCTATCACCTGAAAGGATAAGGCTGCAGATTCATGAGAACATCACCACCTGAAACATCTCCCCCAACCACAACTGGGATCTATGTCACTGTTCCTTCACTGTTGCTGGGTCAAAATCCGAACAGCATTGCTGGTGAGCCCTACACACTATGGACTGCAACTGATCAAGAAGGCAGCTTGCCACCACCTTCTCCAGTGTAATTAAGAATGGGCAAGAAATGCTGACCCAGCTAGTGATGCCCACGTTGACTTGAATTTAACAAAAGCCTCAATGGCAGCAGAGAAGGTAAGAAAGAAAAGTAAATCTTGCACTGCAGATCCCTTTAGCTTGTGAGATGGCCTCTCCATTATGCCCAAAGACCTGCAGATCCAAAATTTGTCTATTCAGACCCATGAAGACCCACAGCAGGAACTAACAAACCTAAATAGATACCACCCTCAAAAGAGAGCCATGCATTGTTGCACTTATTGGAATAGAAAGTGAGTTCTCCAATTTCAAATAACCTCCCTTCCCATCCCCTGGCTCCCTCCCAGCCCCTCCCCCTTCCCTTCCACTGCTCCCTGCCACCAACCTGGATTAATTCCTCCCATTGACCAACCAGGTCGTGCCTGTCTTCACCTATCCCCACTACATCACCCTGCCACCACCACCCCCTTTATCTGCAGCTCCCCCTACACCTACCCCAGCCCTGAAGAAGGGTTACACCCAAAACGTTGACTTCTCCACCTACGGATGCTGCCTGACTTGCTGCGTTCTTCCAGCCTCCTGTCAGTCTACTTTGGATTCCAGCATCTGCAGTTTTTTTGTCTCTAAGTTGAGCAGGAACTGAGAAGGTCTTGCACTCTATCAATTTGCCTTAGCAACACATGAGTTCATCAGTCTACCAACAGGACACTCACATTTCATTTCTCTGTAATCTCGACAGACCGACACCATTATATAAGCTCTGACAGGGTTAAACCACACGCACAACACTGACAACAGCAATTAGCACATTTTTGCCAAGGTTTGAAATTTGTTTCACAAAATTCTCATTTACTTGGAGGCACTTTGAAATGAGAAGTTACATAAGTGTGAAAATGTCATCTTGATGCAAAGTCAATATCGGATGTAAATATGGAAAAGAAGCCCAGTGGTTTTCCAAAGCTGAAACAGAGGGGAAAGAAAAAGTCAATTTTGTTGGGAAATGAGGTGTCAAAGCTCAATCTGGAGATATGTGGACAAATTTCTGCAAGGGAAGTGACTTAATTGCAGAATAAATTCCAGTAATTCCAGGCCCTGTATCAATTAGCTGAATCAAGCAGCTTGGCTCAATTAGAACATAGCAGTCCTTCCATTTACCTGATTAAGTATCATGTGTGGCTCAATTGGAAGCACTCTTCCAATGTGATTGCTGGGTAATTATCACATTGCAGTTTTGAGAGAGTTAGTTATATATTGGCAGCCACTTTTCTTACACTACAACAAGGACTACACTATAAAAGCACTTCATTGGTGTAAATACTTTTGAGATTTGGTTATGAAAAATTCTAGAAATATAATTTTTTTTGCAACCTTCCTGGCAGCAGTTACTTCCAACACATGACAGATGTCCTTTCAACATGTTTATTTTGGTGATATCAATAAACGTACACCATTGTTGGGCCAATCGTCAAGTGTATGACCTAATCTTATATAAGGCAAAAGTGAGGACTGCAGATGCTGGAGATTAAAGTCAAGAGAGTGGTGCTGGAAAAGCACAGCAGGTCAGGAAGCATTCAAGGAGCAGGGGAATCAACGATTCGGGTAAAAGCCCTTCATTAGGAATGAGGCTGGGAGCTTAGAGGGTGGAGAGATAAATGAGAGGGGGTGGGGCTCGGGGGAAGGTAGCTGAGAATGCAATTGGTGGATGGAGATGGGGTAACGGTGATAAGTCGGAGGGAAGGGTGGAACAGATAGGAGGGAAGAAAGATGGACAGGTCATGAGGACGTTGCTGAGCTGTATTTACTTTATCTGTTGCTCCCAATGCGGTCTCCTCTACATTGGAGAGACAGGATGCCTATTTGCTGAGTGCTTCAGAGAATATCTCCAGGACACCTGCACCAATCAACCCCACTGGCCCATGGCTGAGCACTTCAACTCCCCCTGCCATTTTGCCAAGGACATGCAGGTCCTGGGCCTCCTCCATTGCCACTCCATCATCACCTGACGCCTGGAGGAAGAACGTCTCATCTTCTGCCTTGGACCCTCCAACCCCATGGTGTCAATGTGGATTTCACCAGTTTCCTCATTTCCCCTCCCAACATCTTACCCCAGTTCCAACCTTCCAGTTAGCTTCAGACATGACCTGTCCCACCTGTCCATCCTCCTTCCCACCTATCCACTCCAACTTCCTCTCCGACCTATCACCTTTACCCCCACCTCCATTCACCTATTGCACTCTCAGCTACTTTCCTCCCAGCCCCAACTCCTCCCATTTATCTATTCACTCCTGAGGCTCCCAGCCTCATTCCTGATGAAGGGCTTTTGCCCGAAACATCAATTTTCTTGTTCCTCAGATGCTGACTGACCTGCTGTGCTTTTCCAGCACCACATTCTTGATTCTAACTTCATATAAGCTTACTTCTTTCATTTTGTTATCCCCACCATTAACATTCTTGTGTGTGTGTGTGTGTATACAGATGAACTATAGTGAAATATTCTAAACAGATTTTAATGCAATGAAACAATAGTGAAATATTTATAACCATTGTACACAAAGACAAAGGGGGCTTAATGGCATTGTTATTGCTACTCAAGAACTTCAGCAGTAGATAAGTAGGAATTTTACAGCAAGTGTTTTTTAATGACAGCTATTAAACCACTTCTCACTGAGATATCCGTTCCGGCCTTCCTTCATTCAATTTAGAACTGTCCTGTTACATTAAGATCTGTCCAAATTGTTCTGCCCTGTAGTTCAATAATAAAAAAGCCCTGCAGTTCCATCAAGTTGCATGCACAATTTGTGTCCTGGTTTGCATCACTGCACTTGCAAACTAAATGCAACAACTTATATTCAAATTCTTTATGCGTACAATAGGGATTACCACAGAACTCTTCTTCTCACTACAAGTGGCACATGAGGCAACAAAGCACATGCTTGTAGCTGTTTCCATAGCTTGGTTCACCTAGAACAAGTCACCAACATTTCACCAGACAACGGATTTCTAAGGGCACCACTGGCATCAAGTGTGACCAACAAGCATACCCTTCCATTCTTATCATATGTTATAGGTGTAGTGTAAGGATTTCTAGATTAACTATCAACTTGACTATCCACTTCCTCCAGACTCCTTTGAATCCTCCCACTTCCTCCAGACAAAAGGGGGAGCCTTTTTCAAGTATGTGCAAGGCAAAAAAATGGTTAGGACTAAAATTGGGCCCTTGAAGACAGAAACAGGGGAATATATTACGGGGAACAAAGAAATGGCAGAAGAATTAAATGGGTACTTCAGATCTGTGTTCACTGGGAAAGACACAAGCAAACTCCCTGAGGTAACAGTGACTGAAGGACCTGAACTTAAGGGAATCTGTATTTGCCAGGATTTGGTGTTGGAGACACTGTTAGGTCTGAAGGTTGATAAGTCTCTGGGGCCTGATGGTCTACATCCCAGAGTACTGAAGGAGGTGGCTCGGGAAATCGTGGATGCGTTGGTGATTATTTTCCAGAGTTCGATAGATTCGGGATCGGTACCTGAGGATTGGAGAGTGGCTAATGTTATACCACTTTTTAAGAAAGGTGGGAGAGAGAAAGCAGGAAATTATAGACCAGTTAGTCTGACCTCAGTGGTGGGAAAGATGCTGGAGTCTATTATAAAGGATGAGATTACGGCACATCTGGATAGTAGTAACAGGATTGGACAGAATCAGCATGGATTTATGAAGGGGAAATCGTGCTTGACTAATCTTCTTGAATTTTTTGAGGATGTAACTCTGAAGATGGATGAGGGAGATCCAGTAGATGTAGTGTACCTGGACTTTCAGAAAGCTTTTGATAAAGTTCCACATAGGAGGTTAGTGAGTAAACTTAGGGCGCATGGTATTGGGGGCAAAGTACTAACTTGGATTGAAAATTGGTTGGCTGATAGGAAACAAAGGGTAGTGATAAACAGCGCCAATTCGGAATGGCAGGCAGTGACCAGTGGGGTACCGCAGGGATCCGTGCTGGGACCGCAGCTTTTTATAATATATGTTAATGATATAGAAGATGGTATCAGCAAATTTGCTGATGATACAAAGCTGGGTGGCAGGGTGAAATGTGATGAGGATGTTAGGAGATTACAGGGTGACCTGGACAAGTTAGGTGAGTGGACAGATGCATGGCAGATGCAGTTTAATGTGGATAATATGGTTATCCACTTTGGTGGCAAGAACAGGAAGGCAGATTACTACCTCAATGGAATCAATTTAGGTAAAGGGGCAGTACAGAGAGATCTGGGTGTTCTTGTACACCAGTCAATGAAGGCAAGCATGCAGGTACAGCAGGTAATGAAGAAGGCTAATAGCATGCTGGCCTTCATAACAAGAGGGATTGAGTATAGAAGCAAAGAGGTGCTTCTGCAGCTGTACAGGGCCCTGGTGAGACCACACCTGGAGTACTGTGTGCAGTTCTGGTCTCCAAATTTGAGGAAAGACATTCTGGCTATTGAGGGAGTGCAGCGTAGGTTCACGAGGTCAATTCCTGGAATGGAGGGATTACCTTACACTGAAAGACTGAAGCGACTGGGCTTGTATACACTTGAGTTTAGAAGACTGAGAGGGGATATGATTGAGACATGTAAGATTATGAAAGGATCGGACACTCTGGCAGCAGGAAACATGTTTCCGCTGATGGGTGAGTGCCGAACCAGAGGACACAACTTAAAAATATGGGGTAGACCATTTAGGACAGAGATGAGGAGAAACATCTTCACCCAGAGAGTGGTGGCTGTGTGGAATGCTCTGCCCCAGAGGGCAGTGGAGGTCCAGTCTCTGGATTCATTTTCAGAAAGAGTTGGATAGAGCTCTCAAAGATAGTGGAATCGAGGATTATGGAGATAAGGCAGGAAGCGGATACTGATTAGGAATGATCAGCCATGATCATATTGAATGGCGGTGCAGGCTCGAAGGGCTGAATGGCCTACTCCTGCACCTATTGTCTATTGTCTATTGTCTTGTCTAGCCATGGACACCCACATGGGCCCCAGTTATGCCCGCCTCTTTGTCGGGTATGTAGAATAGTCCATCTTCCGCAGTTACACTGGCATCATTCCCCACCTTTTCCTCCGCTACGTTGATGACTGTATCGGCGTCACGTCATGCTCCCACGAAGAGATTGAACAGTTCATCAACTTCAGCAACACATTTCACCCCGACCTTATGTTCACCTGGACAATCTCAGACACCTCCCTCCCCTTCCTGGACCTCTCCATCTCCATCTCCATCAACGGGACTATTTCAACACTGACATCTTCTACAAGCCCACTGACACCCACAGCTACCTGGACTACACCTCCTCCCATCCTGCCTCCTGTAAATACGCTATCTCTTATTCTGAATTACTTTGCCTCTGCCGCATCTCATTATATCACAGAACATACCAGATGGTGTCCTTCTTTAAAGACTGCAATTTCCCCTCCCACGTGGTTGATGATGCCCTCCAGCACATCTCATCCACTTCCCCCACTTCTGCCCTCGAACCCCACCCTTCCAACCGCAACAAAGACAAAACCCTCTGGTCCTCACCTTTCACCCCACCAACATCTGTATGCGTCGCATCATCCTCTCCCATTTCTGCCATCAACAAACTGACTCCACCACCCAGAGATATATTTCCTTCCCCACTCCTATCCGCTTTCCATAAAGACCATTTTGTCCGCGACTCCCTTGTCAGGACCACACCGCCCCACCAACCTACCCTCCCCTCCCGGCACCTTCTTCAGCCACCGCAGGAATTGAAAAACCTGTATCCACACCTCCCCTCTCACTTCCATCCACGGCCCCAAAGGAGCCTTCCACATCCATCAAGGTTCTACCTGCACTTCCACACGTCATTTACTGTATCCGTTGCTCCCGATACGGTCTCCTCTACATTGGGGAGACAGGACGCCTACTCGCAGATCACTTCAGAGAACATCTCCGGGCCACCTGCACCAACCAACTCCACTGCCCCCATGGATGAACATTTCAACTCCCCCTCCCACTCTGCCGGGCACATGCAGGTCCTGGGCCTCCTCCATCGCCACTCCCTAATCACCTGACACCAGGAGGAAGGGTGTCTCATCTTCCGCCTCAGGACTCTCTAACCACATGGCATCAATGTGGATTTCACCAGTTTACTCATTTCCCCTCCCTCCACCTTATCCCAGTTCCAACCCTCATGATCTATCCTACCTGTCCACCTTCCTTCCCACCTATCCTCTCCACCCTCCTCTCCGACCCCCACCTCCATCCATCTCTTGCACTCTCAGCTACCTTCTCCCTCCCAACCCCACTCCACCTCCCATTTATCTCTCAGCACCCCCCAGCCCACAAGACTCATTCCTGATGAAGGGCTTTTGCCCAAAACGTCAATTCTCCTGCTCCTCGGATGCTACCTGACCTGCTGTGCTTTTCCAGCACCACACTCTCGACCTCTGATCTCCAGCATCTGCAGTCCTCACTTTTGCCTATCAGCTTGGTTGGTCATGCTACAAATGCACTTTCCATGGCCCACAAGAACTGGAGTGATTGATTGGTTGGTTATTGTCACATGGACTGGGATATAGTGAAAAGTGTTGTTTTGCTTGCTATACTCGTAGTTTCTGGCTCAGAGGCGAGGATACCACCACTGTGCCACAAGGCACAATTACAAAAACACAATTAAAGCAAACCTCAGTATTGCTATATCTCCAATTGTTTTGCAAACTAATGAAGGGAATCAAGCATATGAAATGTAGCATTGAATAATAACTATAGGAGAATGTGACTAGCTGAAAAAGAGCTTTAAAGGCACAATGGACCAAATGACCTCCTTCTGTGCTGCTTGGTTCTGTCATTATGCATTTTTGGAAAATTAAGTATTCATCTTTTGAATAATGAATCACGACACAACACAGCTGTGTAACGTTTCCAACCAGGTATATTTCATCATATAAAAAAGTACTAAGTTCCAAGCAAATCAAAGGGAAGTAAAGAGATGTTTTTTTTTGTTAGCAAAAGACCTCTCGACTGTGGTCCAACAATGTGCCTTTAGTTCAAACTTAATCTTACATACACTTGTGCAACAATTTTCCACCCCTCACATTACTCATTCTGGAGACCATTTTGAGTGAGATTTTCAATTTACTGTCAGACTAGCAGCAGTTTCTGGACCCGGGCTCTCTCAGAATTAGTTGCAAATGAAGACGTCCATTTCAAAATGTTAATGAGAAGCAACAACTTAAAGTATTAACCATGTCTACCTATGGTCCAGAGCAACTGTCCAAAATACCTTGCTCTGGCCTACAAAAAGTCTCTTCACTCTTGCTTCTCTTTAAGTCAACTCAAACAGCCTTAAACTCACGAAGTGCAATTATCGCAGAAAGTAAAAGTGTGTCAGTCATGGTGGCACTGAAAGAAACTTCAAATACTCTTAATTCAAGCAGCAGAACAAACATCAAAGGAAACATCTCCCACGGGAGCCACTCTTTAAATATTCATCAGGCGCGATCCTGCATGCTTATGAATAAATCCTCTGCATGAACGGATAACTGATCATTCACCTCATTTGTCCATTTGTTGTACGAATGTCAGCACACTTTTGGGTAGATGGCAGATTTAATGTCAATGAATAGAGCAGAATAAACTGGCCTTGAAGTTATTTGCGGTTTTGCTTCAAAACTGCCCTGAAATCTCCGAAATGTAATAACGAACTTCGAATTAGTGATTGTCATGCTAAGTTTACTAGCCATTGGAAAACTTTTGACTTTTGGATTGGGAACACAATTTTTAACTGCAACAAGTTGGATTATATTTTCGTCTATTTCGGAAAGACACGCAAAATTGATTGCAGGACTTCCCTGGGTAATTAGACTGAAATTAAAAACCTCCTGGAGGCAATAAGAAGGCTAATGAGTGCATTTATCAATTGATTTTTTTTCCTTTAAAAGGAGAGGTAGCTATGTTATTCACCCACTAGAGTCAGCTGGATGACCCAGGATTAACCAATATAGGTTCAGTTGTTCAGTCCAGGATAATAAGGAGCTGTCCACTAAATTGTGATGTGGTCCAAATACCTTGGAGCATCCTCTTTCATAACGTGCCACTGTACTTTGCACAAGACCACGATGTAGTGTGTGTCTTCCAGTCAGTAAATGTAGGTACATATTGGAAAAATGGCATGTACCAACATGGGACTGTGTACCAGAATGATGGAGTTTTATATTCGACTGAAATTAATCCTAGCCAACATGTTTACATTAAACCTATGCAGCCAAGGTCATATTGATGAGCCAAGCAATGATGTTTAGGTAAATAATCTATTCAGTATGTCCAATATAGAAAACAAAATCCTGCAGTACACATTAACTTCCTATCACAGCTGATCTGTCTGTTTAGAACCATCCCAACTTCCATTAAAAAAAAAGTTAAGCTTGAAGCATATATTTATACAAGGCAGAAAGACACCATTCAGACCATCACTCTTATACTAGCTCTTTGGCAGAGCTATAAAATTAACCCATCTCCCTTGCTTTTTCCCTAAACCCCACAAAACACTTTCCTTCAAGTATTTAGTTAAAGATTTTTTCAGAAACTTACTCCTGAATCTGCTTCCAAAACCATTCAGATCATAACGACTTACCCCTCCCCATCTCACCTTTGTTTCTTTTTCCAATTATTTTCAATCTGTGTATTCTTTGCTTAATGGCCGTCCTACACACAGAAAGATTTTTCCCAGTCTCTGCAACCAAGGCTACTCAGAATTTTGAGGACCATTATTAAGCCTCCCCTCAAGCTTCTCTGTTTAAGTTACCCAATTTATTCAGTCAGTCTAACTAATAAGGACAAAGAAAGCAGCATCATTTCTTGTCACTGGCATTCTGTTAAGAGCAAGGAAAAATATTAACAGTTTAGTAATTTATATAAAGATGTGAAACTTGTACAAGAAGTGCAATGCAATGAGTGACAAAGCAAACAAGTTATTTTCAGACCCATTCAGATTCACAAGATTTCAAAAGAAGTCTTCATAGCCAAATTTATAAAGCCCGGGATTGCTCAAGTTTGTATTTTCATGGTAGACCCAGTACAGAATACAAGCAGATACTGGAAATCAGAAACCAAAACAGAAGTCCCACTGGGCCAGCCAACCACTGTGGAGAAAGAAATGCAATTTCTGTCTCATTCCTCCTCAGGGCAACTCGGGAGACCAAAGTGTCTGACATGTCAGTGAAGTCCAAATCCTAGTAATTAATTTGTAAAATAAAGGTTGGCAGCTTGACAATAACCTTTTTTATTTAACCTTTATCAAATGACTCAATCAGCAGTAAACGTGGGAATGTCATGGTCTTAATTGGAGCAGCAGCATTCAAGGTGAGTTGTGTCTTATTGGCAAAGGCCTTTCTTGCTGCCTTTATCAGCTCTCTCGCCTTCTCCTCTTGCCATCTATAACTGCTCTCTCTCTCTCCTGTCACTGACTTTAACCGAGCTCTCATTCTCTCGTTGCCTTTCACTGCATGCCATCTCTCCTTTTGCACCCTAGCTTTAATCACTTTCTCTCTCTTGCTCCTCCCATTGCTTTTAACTCTGCTCTCTCTCTGCTCTCACTGCCTTTCATCTTGGTCTCTCTCTCTCTCTGTCTCTCCCCTCACTCTCCTCTCGCTGCCTTTAATCGCACTCATCTTTAAACACATTCCCGGCTGACCTTCAAACACCAGGTTTTACAAAGCACAATATTATTTCAGATTCACGACAGGTATCCAAATGATTTTATGAGAGGGGAGTATGGAATACACACTGAACAGTTTTCCATTAAGTGAAGCACTTAATTAAAATATTTTCACCAAGAAGATTTTCATTTGCTTCTGGTTCATCATGAAATACAACAGTTTTGTCATTTTTCTATTCACGAATGCTTCCCAAAAAAATGTTTCCTGGTTCCAATGTAATTTTAGCTCATTTAACCATTAGTAAACTTGAGATCACTCAAATTGCTGCTGTTCCTATCTGCAGTATGAGGTTCATTGCTAATAACTTCAGAGCATTGTCAATGATGTCAGATAATATTAAATATGTGGGCGGCACGGTGGCACAGTGGTTAGCACTGCTGCCTCACAGCGCCTGTAGACCCGGGTTCAATTCCCGACTCAGGCGACTGACTGTGTGGAGTTTGCACGTTCTCCCCGTGTCTGCGTGGGTTTCCTCCGGGTGCTCCGGTTTCCTCCCACAGTCACAAAGATGTGTGGGTCAGGTGAATTGGCCATGCTAAATTGCCCGTAGTGTTAGGCAAGGGGTAAATGTAGGGGAATGGGTGGGTTGCGCTTCGGCGGGTCGGTGTGGACTTGTTGGGCCGAAGGGCCTGTTTCCACACTGTAAGTCTAATCTAATCTAATAACATCAGTTTGCATGACATTGGAAGCTGAGGGAAGAGGGCTGTAATGCTAAAGTCTTTCTCTGTAAGTTGTGCAAATAGAGTTCTAATAATCATTCACAAGTTTGCCCTCGCAAGGTTTCCAAAGGCACCCAGACCCTTGCTACTTATACAGTGCCAAAGCACACCCGATCCGATCCATCACTCTGCTAGCTGAGCTACACCAGCTCCAGGTTGAGCAGCATCATGATTTTAACTTCCTCATCCTCGTTTCAAATCTTTCCATGGCCTTTTCCTCCCTGTCTCTGTAATCTCCTGCACCACAAACCTCTGAGACATCTGTGCACATCTAATCTGCCTTCCATGACTTTGAATGTTCCAGCACTGGTGGTCATGCCTTCAGCTGATAAGACCCAATGTTTTGGAAATTGCTCCCTAAAATTATCCAAATCCTTCTCTAAACTTATGCATCTTTCCTTCCTCCTTTAAGACACTCTACAAAACCTTTATATTTGATTAAACCTTTCACCATCTCCTCTAATATTATGATATGTGGCCAGGTGTTACATTCTAATTTATAACAATCCCATAAAGCACCTTTGGAAGCTTCAATGCGCGATATAAATACAAGGTCTAGGGTGCTGCTGTTGTTGTTACATGGCAGAATTCCACATTAAGCACTTCTCAAGCCCACATCCACCAGCAGCTGGAAGTACAGGGATAGCAGGTCGATGGAAAGTTAGCTACAAGTTTTCTTCCAAATTATATACCAGAGTATGTGACCTGAGGGTTTAAAGACCTCATACTCATCACACCTCAGATCACGTGAAACATAATACGCTACTGAATGAATGCTGCTCTGTTGCAAACACCTAGCTGAATGTTAGCCCAATGTAGACCTTTTGTTCCTGAGAAGGGCTTTAGCCCGAAACGTCGAATTTCCTGTTCCTTGGATGCTGCCTGATCTGCTGCCCTTTAACCAGCAACACATTTTCAGCAAATATAATGATTGTATGTAATAGTTAACTATAATAAATGTCTATTTACCAATATCACACTATCATATCCACGTCCAGTTACTTATATTACGGGAGATAATGTGGACATTGCTGCTTCAGGTAAAACACCCAGCTGCAGACAAACTCACACCAATCACCTTCTCAAGATCAACTCGCGTTTCTTTATCCTTTCCTTTCCTTGGTTGTTTGGTGCTCCTGGCAAAGGTGGCTCATCCTTAATTTCCCTTGAACCAATAATTCAGTGGCAGGAGCTGTTAACAGCCAAGCACACTGCAATGGATCTGAGTCACCCATAGATCAGATCAAGTAAGGGTTGTCAATTTCCTCTCCTAAAGGATATCTGTGAGCTAGATAGGTTTTTGCAACTATTATTGAGACTAGCTTTTGGTTCCAACTTTACTGACCAGAATTAATTTCCACTAACTGCTGTAGAATCACAGGATCCCTACACTGTGGAAGCAGGCCATTTAGCCCATTGAGTCCACATCAACAGCCTAGAGAGCACCCCAGCCAGACCCATCCCCTTACCCAATCCCTGTAACCCTCTATTTCCCATGGATAACCCAGTTAGCCTACACATCCCTGGACACTTTACACATTTCCCATTGCCAATCCACCCTAACCTGCACATCTTTGGACTGTGAGAGGATACTGGAGCAATCGGAGGAAACCCATGCAAACACAGGGAGAAATGTGCAAACTTCATACAGTCGCCCAAGGATGGAATCAAATCCAGGTCCCTGTTGTTGTAAGGCAGCAGTGCTAACCATTGAGCCACCGTGCCACCCCGTGTTGTGGTTGGATTTGAATCTAAGTCCCTACAGCATTAACACAGACCTCACAGCAACTATCCCAGTGACCTTACTACTTCACCACTGTTGTAATAAAGCCAGTCTTTTACCTTTGATGTCCTAATGGGAAAGGAAAAATAACTTGGTTATTATTGTATCTGAAATATTCGAGTTGGAAAATGTCCTCACATTTGAGGGTTGGACCCTGTCATTAGTGTTTCATTCCGGTCTGTCTTGTTCAATTCTACTGGCACTTCAATCTGTTTCTGACCATTAGTTATTCTGCATGTTATCTAATGTATTCAAAACTAATTTGGTTCCATAACTAGGATGCGTGGAATTGTAACATAAATCAATGTTACTGTGAAGAGCAGAAGCCAAGCTATCGAGCCTAGCTCCCTGCAATGATTACATTTTTCATTACACTATGACACTGTGTTTATCATCAGTAACACAGCCTGCAAATGGTTTCCCAGCATGCGTTACACCTGTCGAGAACAATGCAAAAAAAAATTGCAAAGATGGGATTTGCAGCATTTAATTATATTAAAGACATCAATGCTTTAAGTGATCATTTTTTGATACTGCTAATTTTTCCACTTCAATTATCAAAAGCATTAACTATATAACACTTCACCACTGTTTCAGACCATGACCAAGCCAATTTAGATACAGAGTTTAATGTAGTTAATTTGTCTTTTGCTTTCCCCTTATGCTACAACTTGAAGTCACAGAGTGTCACATTCACAGTTGACAGGTTCTGAAGATGTAATGACAACTCTGCACTGATCTCATGCGCTGGTACAGAGCTGTTTGAACATATTTTCTGATCATAAGTTCAAAAGTTCTGTCTCGTTTCTAATCGAAAGGACTATCCCAGTTGTTGACAATAAACAGTCTCTAAATTTTCCTGAAAACTTTTCGTAAATTCCAGTTACATCAAAAGTCAATCAGCCATTTTTTTCTGACACCCAGGAAATTGGGTCCATTGACCCATTCATTATTTCACATTGCTACAAGAAAGGCCATCATGTTGTATATCTCTAACTCTACATGGCATCATCTCTTGTGGGCGGCACGGTGGCACAGTGGTTAGCACTGCTGCCTCACAGCGCCAGAGACCCGGGTTCAATTCCTGACTCAGGTGACTGTCTGTGTGGAATTTGCACATTCTCCCCGTGTCTGCATGGGTTTCCTCCCACAGTCCAAAGACGTTAGGTGAATTGGCCATGCTAAATTGCCCGTAGTGTTAGGTAGAGGGGTAAATGTTGGCGGGTCGGTGTGGACTTGTTGGGCCGAAGGGCCTGTTTCCACACTGTAAGTAATCTAACCTAATCTTCCTATCTCTTTAACATCCCCTGAATCTAATTCTGGCTTCTTGCACATCAATGGTGGCCTTGCCTGCAGCTGCCTCAGTACTGAGCTATCCCTTTCCTATACATCTCCGCCTCTTTCCTCCATTTCATGCGAGTGTTAAAACCTAGCCCTTTGACCAAATGTGACTGCCTGTTCTAATGTCTCCTCAAGTGGCTCACTGCTCCTGGGAAGCACCTTGGAGAATTTTATTTGTTAAAGGTACAGAGAGGCAGTTATCCTGGAGGAAAATGGTTTTGACATCCCTCTAGATTTGGGGATTGGGGAAGGCAGATCATAGAAGTAAATACCTACAGTGTGGAATCAGGCCATTCAGCCCATCAAATCCACACTGACCCTCCAAAGAGTAACCCACCCAGACCCATCTCATTCCTGTACCCCTGCAATTCCCATGGCTAATCCACCCAGCCTATACATCCCTGGGGAAGGGATTGTTAATATACCGATGGTCTTTGGTTTCATTGACCAGAGAGTGCCTTTTGACCTGCCTGGAGTGCTCAATCCTCATCCACCAATGTTTAATTAGTCACTGTTTAAAATGTTATGGGGAGTGGGCTGGTGTTACTCAGATTATGGTGCAGCACAGTGGCTCAGTGGTTAGCACTGCTGCCTCACAGCAGCAGGGTCCCAGGTTCGATTCCAGCTTTGGGCAACTGTCTGGTGGAGTTTGCATGTTCTCCGTGTGTCTGTGTGGGTTTCCTCCCACAGTCCAAAGATGTGCAGGTTAGGTGAATTGGCCATGCTAAATTGTCCATAGTGTTAGGTACATAAGTCAGAGGGAGATGGGTCTGGGTGGGTTACTCTTTGGAGGGTTGGTGTGGACTTGTTGGGCCAAAGGGCTTGTTACCACACTGCAGGGAGTGGAATCTAGTCTAGTCAACTAGTGGTGCAGGCTAGAGAGGTTGAATTGCTTACTCCACCTGCCCCCTCCATCCACCACTTTGATGGTACCCAAAAATTAAATCCCATCTTCCAATGCTGGAAGAAATTCCTTAATCAACAAAAGCAGCTGATGCTTTGGGATTAGATATTTCTCCCTGTGGTGCTGATAGTAACAGGAGAAGGAAATTCAACCCTTTCAGCCTCTTCTGCAATTCAGTGACCTGCTATGTAGTTCCACTTATCTATCATACCCCTCTTTTACTTAATGCCTCCACTTTAACTGAAATTGGCCAATCTCAGGATTAACATGAACATTTGATCTAACATCAACTGGCAGTTGAGGAACAGAGTTCTAGAGTTAGGCTGCCAAAGTGGGGGTCACTGGCTAGGCCAGTATTTATTGCCTGTCCCTAGTTGCTCCCTTGAGAGGATGGTGGTGAGCTACCTTCTTGAACCGCTACGGTCCTTTTGCTGTGGGTTGACCCACAATGCATTTAAGAAGTGAATTCCAGGATTTTGACTTAGCGATGGTGAAGAAATGGTGATATAGTTCCAAGTCAGGATGGTGAGTGGCTTGGAAGGGAACTTGCAGCATGGTGCATCTGCTGCCCTTGTCTTCCTAGTCAGAAGTGGTCATGTATTTGCAAGTTCCTCGAGTGTTGTTGGAACTGCACTCATCCAGGCAAATGGGGAGTATTGCATCACACTCCTGACTTGTGCCTTAAAGATGGTGGACAGGCTTTGGGAGTCAGGAAGTGAGTTATTCACTGCAGTATTCCAAATCCTTGACTTGCTCTTGTAGCCATTGTATTTGTAAAGCTAATCTAGTTCAGTTTCTAGTCAATGGTAACCCCCAGGGGCCGGATGTCACTAGTTAGTTATTTAGTAATGGTAATGCCATTAAATGTCAAGGGGCAGTGGTTAGATTTTCTATTATTCGAGATGGCCATTGCCTGTATTTGTGTGGTGAATTTATTTGGCACTTTTTAATCCAAGCCTGGATCTAAACTTGATATTGTTGCATTTGCTCATAGACTATTTCAGTATCTGAGGAGCTGCAAATAGTGCTGAACGTTATGCAATCATCAGAGAAGATCCCCACTTCTGACCTTATGAAGAAGGGGGGGTCATTGATGAAAGGGTTATTGATGAAGCAGCTGAGGATTGTTTGGGCTAAGGACACTTTCCACAGGGAACTATTTCCTGACTTCATTCCTGAGACACTGAGCTGTCTCAGGAACACCTTTGAAGTTATAATCTCAACCTCTAGATTCTCAGCAAACATTTTGGATGTGAATATAGGAGGTATGGTTAGTAAGTGTAGAGATGACACCAAAATAGATGGTGTAGTGGACAGTGAAAAAGATTATTTCAGAATACAATGGGACTCTGATCAAATGGGCCAATAGGCCAAGGAGTGACAGATCGAATTTAATTTACGTAAATGTGAGGTATTGCATTTTGGTATGGCAAACCAGGCAGGACTTATACAGTTGATATTACGGCCCTGGGGAGTGTTGCTGGGGTGTAGGTGGCTAGTTCCTTGAAAGTGGAGTCCTAAGTAGACAGGGTGGTGAGAAAGGCATTTAGCATGCTTGCCTTCATTAATCAGAACGTTGAGTAAAGGGGTTGGGATGTCATGTTGCGACTGGACAGGACATTGGTGAGGCAACTTTTAGAATACTGCATTCAATACTGGTCACCCTTTTATAGGAAAGATGTTGTTAAACTTGAGAGCATGCGGAAAAGATTTACAATCATGTTGCTTGGACTACAAGGTTTGAGTTAAAGGGAGAGGCTGAATAGGCTGGGGCTTTTTCCCCTGAAGCATTGGAGACTGAGGGGTGACCTTGTAGAGGTTTACAAAATCATGAGGGGTATGAATAGGGTGAACAGCCAAGATCTTTTCCAAGGCGGGTGGGGGCTGTCCAGAACTAAAGGGCATAGGTTTAAATTGAGAGGAGTAACATATTCATGAAGAGAGTGCTGCCTGTATGGAACAAGCTGCCAGAGGAAGTGGTGGAGGCTGGTACAAATCCACCATTCAAAAAGCTTTTAGATGGTATATGAATAAGAAGGGTTTAAAGGAATATGGGACAAATGCTGGAAAACAGATCTAGGTCAGATTGAGATGTCTGGTTCGTGTGGACAAATTATTTCCATGCTGTATGACTCTATGACTGTAAAAGGATTCTCTCCATCTGCCCTATCAGCTCAAATTCCATATAAAACACAGCATGAGTTGACGTGAAAAGTTGTCTATTTATTTTCACCTTCTGATACTTGACAAGCTCTGCAAGTTTTTTGAACATCTCAATCAATTGCAATGTACTACTGTCCAATAGCTAATGAATTCTCATCAATTTGTTGTGAAGTCTCTAATTATTCATTCATACAATAAGCAAAATACTTCCAACAATGCAAAAACACTTTATCTTGTCTGTCAGATTTTAAAACAAGTTATCTGAAATTGGCAAATGGCAAAGTAGTTAATTATAAATAGTCGGTATTGTATGAGCTGTCTATGTAATTAACAGTGTTAACAATGCTGCATTAGTTGGAACTGCTTCTTGAGGGCAGAGAGTCGTCTGTCACATTCACTTTCCATTTCTAAACTTGTGTTCGTCAACTGAGAATTTCTTGCTGGCCATCCTAAATGCTTTCCTTTCAAATCACCCACATAGAAGGCAAAAGCAGTTAATATTGTTTCTAACCAGAACTTATCTCACCAATGTCTGCACCCTTCCTTCACTCAGTTTTAGAGAGGGATTCTCAGGGACTTAGTGTTCAGGCAGCTGAAGGCATATATGACAGTGGTGGAAAATTTGTACCAGCCTCCACACTTCCTCTGGCAGCTTGTTCCATACAGGCAGCACTCTCTTCATGAATATGTTACTCCTCTCAATTTAAACCTATGCCCTTTAGTTCTGGACAGCCCCCACCCGCCTCGGAAAAGATCTTGGCTGTTCACCCTATTCATACCCCTCATGATTTTGTAAACCTCTACAAGGTCGCCCCTCAGCCTCCCATGCTTCAGGGAAAAAGCCCCAGCTTATTCAGCCTCCCTTTAACTCAAACCTTTTAATAATTTCATCTAACTTGTCATTTTACAAATAACTGTCCAGTTTAACATGTCATACTTTTGCAATATTTCAAGAAGTCAATATGGAAGAACAAAAAAAAACCTTTAGCTAAAAAAAGACAGATTCCATTGTGGCTTTCCAAAGGGATTTAGGTAAAGTGGTTAAAAAGACCCAGAATGGGGTACCAGCAGAGAATTGACAGGCCAAATGGACCTCCTACTAATCTTCAACCATTGTATGATTCTATGATGAAGCTGTGTCCCAATTATTTTAATTGCAACCTGTTGTAAATCAGTACAGTGTATACTCTCCGTTAAATATGTTCCATCCACTGATGGAGCTAGCATCAATCATCTACATCTCTCAAACAAATGCCATTGAATAGAATATTTTATTTTAACTGAGTTGTGCACTTTGTTCATTTCTGGTTATGAAGTAACATTTTGCTAAAGAGTCCTTAATACCCTGGAGGCAAGATACAAACTTACCATTGTCCTAATGGAATACATGTCCATTGGAGAGACACCAAATGGTGGTTTAACCTGAGGGTTACCACACGACAGGCAAGGGGAGAGGCTCAGAAGGCACAACATCCATGGTAAGCTCAGATGGTGTGGGAACAGAACCCACACTGTTGGCACCACTCTGCATTACAAACCAGCCATACGGCCAACTGAGCAGCCCATTTTTGACAGGCATGTGCTGAGTAAGCCAAACCTTGTCAGCTGTCTACATCTAAAGAATCACAGTGAAATCTCCACTTCTTATCCATTTCAGACTTCATCACATATATGTTCAGACCATACCGCACCCTCTCAAGTCATGCCATTTGGTGCAAAACGGACTCAGTCTGCATTTCATGTTGGCAAGAGGACCGAAGGCACCTGTTGCTACTAATGATGTTTCCAGTGCCTTTACTATTCACAATCAATTAGTGATATGGCCCTCAGGCGAAAAGGTCACTCTGTGCTTAAAATTTGTCAGTGACTGATTGCCTTTGACCTATGGCTTAGCAGCTTCATGTTACGGGTATTGTCTTAATGAACAGTTACCCTCTGTCCAGGCTCCTGGTTAAGATATGCCCATGTCACTGTTAGCAAGTGTGCAAAAATCTGAAAGGGTTAATGCTGAGGAGTGTATTAAGCACCACCCGAAATGATAATGTTTCATGGATTCAAGAAGGGAAACAGCTTTGAATCAGGTAGAAATCAGAATTAACATCAAATTCTCCAGCACAATCTCAGTAACAAAGTCTTTCATACCAATGTAACTTGTACCTAGCTGCTATCTTCTTTAAGACAGGAGCTTCTCATGACCAGACTACCAGATGATTTTCCTCCCCACTCTTGACCGAGGCAGTGTAGATCACTACTCGGAAAGAGGATGCTAGCAGCATCAGATGAATCTTATCGCTTGATGAGTAGTGGTGAGGAGCCATCTTGCAATGGTCACTGCTTACAGTGAATTGGTCACTTGGCAGCTCCATTTTCCATTTTCAAGTTCACATTTCTGCATTGAACAAAACCCAGCCACAGTGGATTTGCACCAAATAGCTAAAATGTTACGATTAGGACATGAGGTAAGCGAGAGACACTGTTGAAGCTAAGGCAAACATGGGCTGTTTTACTTCCTTTGGTTCAGGTGCTAGTAGCTAAATGGAGAGGTAGGTCAGTAAGAGTGGCTAACAGGTAGTTAATTCATCAAAAACAGCTCTCCACCATCTACAAAGTGATCAGCATCTCCATTAAAAAAGCCCAATACCAAAATGCAACCATGGTCAGTTCTGAAGAAAGAATTATTTGAGAATTGGTGAATTTCACTGAAGGTTTAACCTGATATCCAATGTACTTCATTGGCAATCAAAATGCTTTGAGACAATCTTGCATTTGAGATGCAATTTAGAAATGAATATCTTTCCTTTCTGTCTCATTAAGTCTAAAACCAGGAGCCATACTAACTAGGCCTCTTCATGTTGGAGAAAGATGGAGAATGGGATTGAGAAACTTACCCGCCATGATTGAATGGCAGAGCAGACTTAATGGGCTGAATGGCCTAATTTTTGCTCGGTCTAAGTTAGCTGATGTCAATCAGACCTTGGTGGTGAGAGTCCTAGGCTTAAAGGAGTGGGTAAAACAATCAGGCCTGGATTGTCAATCCCAATCAAGGTAGGAAGCACTAATGGAGATTAATAAAGCTTTAATTAAGGGATACTTGAACAAATAGTCAAGAGGGAACTGGAAAAGCAGTCCCATGACTGAAAAAAACCTTGGGGGAAGGTTATCCCCTGCTTGCTGCCCTCCAATCGGAGATTATGGCCCTGAAAGAGCAGTATGATTGGAAAGGACAGAGTCTCCTCAGAGCTCCTCACAGATTCTGTCTCTCCCACATACAATGGTGGCATTTACTTCATTGGCCACCTAAGTGACTGAATCTTCTACGGACCTCTGGGGCGCCCAAGTGTGAATTCACTAGGTACCTCCATGCTTTTTGAACCCAGAACAGGAGGCCATTCAGGAGATGAAGGGATAAAAATCCAGAGGAGAAACAAAAAGAAAGAAGGCGCCTAATGTTTGGTGTCAGACTTGGCTCTCACCTCATCAGAAGGCAGTAGGCTCAACCTGTACTCAAGAGATTTAAGACTAATTTATACAGACACTCGCAGCATAGTACTGAGGGAGACCAAGTCTGCCATCATGGCAGGATGTAAAAGATTCTCTCACACTAATTGAAGAGGGAGGGAGCGTGCATCCTCATATTTGAGCAAATATTTATTCAAAACCAATAAAACAGATAACCTGGTCACTGTTTATTAGATTTGTATGAACCAAAGGTGGATAAGGAGTTAAGTCTCTAATCAGCTAGGACGTCATTGACCGATAACACAGGCTAGATGAGCTAAATGACCTCATCCTGTTTCTATTATTTATGTATTAATTATTTATATTATTTCAAGTCAATCTGTAGGACCTTGCTATGCACAAATTGACATCCATGTTTCTGATACATCAAAAGCATAGGATTAGCCTTAAAAGAATTTCAGAAATGTCCTCAAGGTGGCTGACCTAAATAGGTACTATATAAATGCAAGGTTTGCTCATTTACATACTGTAACAGGAAGACTATCCGCTAATCAGTCCTTTGAGTCAGCTCTGTGAAAATATGGCTATCTAAATATAGCATCAGGTGAGAGAAAGCAGACGTGAGGCTAATTAAGAAGAATTGGTCTGGACCATTGACGCAACAGGGGCCAGTCTAATTAAACACAGAATCTGTTTAGCATAAGCATCGAGCTGTCATCCAACAAGTGAAAAGGTGAAATTGGAATCAATGGTTCAACTCTGGAGAGACTAGAGATCGTCAGAGACTGTATGTAGATCCAGTGATGTGTAAACATCTAAATGCATGAGGACATCTGACAGTAATTAATACCAATTATTTGCTTCACACCAGCAAAGCTTTGTTCTGATCTTTTTGTGCATTTGATCCAATAGGTTTATAAATGACAAAAAAGCAGAGGGGGATGAGACAGATTGACACTGACCAACAGGCCACACGCTGACCAAGGGATATTATTATGGACCAGACCAGATGCCTCCTCAAAATATTTTTAAAAAGGTAGCATAGACCCTAACTTTTATTATATTAAAGGCGATTATAAAGTACTGTATTCCAGATGCAGTTCGACTGGTCAAAATACCCGACATTAAGTAGAACACAATTTATTCAAATGATACAGTTAAAATACAACAAAAGAAAGAATAACTTAGAAAAACTTAACTCTATTGGAAGACTTAACAGAATAATAGATATGGTAACTATTACTAAGTAACTGTTCCAATATGGTAACACCTCATAAGCACACCCATTGGCAGAAAGGGAAATTCAGAAAACAGATTTTGTCTGACATGTAATCTAGCAGCCTGGGAAGGGAACCCCCATCTTTTGGCTTTAATCAAGAGAAGGAAAAATAGCTTCCACTTCTTCAAGTCTATAACAGCAACTGCTAAAGCTAACTAAAAGTCCTTGATCTGTGTAGAGTTTGACTACACCATTCAGACTGCTTCTACTGTTCCAACTTCCAAAAAAAACCCAAAGCCTCACAAGTTGTTTATCTTTTCATGGACTGCTTGTTACCTGTCCCCCAACCTCTCTGTAAAACAAACCAGGACAAAACATATTTTAAAGCACAGCATTATAACAGTACACATCAGAACGGTGCTCCGCCAAATCTCTGGCATCAGTTCCTCTCTTCCCACCCTTTTCAAAAGGATGTATAACTTGTTACTTCCTAGCTAAGGCGGCCAATCCTCCAGGATTGTCCTGGAGTCTCCGTGGATTGAGATTCGTCTCCTGGTCAATACTGCAAGCAAACCTGGAAGAAAACCATTGGGACTTCTGAAAAAATTTCTCTGGCCACTACAGTTCATTATTCATAAGAGCATTTGGTGAGAGGAGAGGGGGCTGCTTAATGAACATATTAGCAGCTAATTGGGGAATAAAGACGTTTGTTCATTGGGGTTGGGAATGGGGTGCGTCAGACAATATAGGACAAATTGGACAATTAATGGGTTGAGGGGGTCAAGGGTTCACACGATCCAGCCTCCAGGCATTAGTCTAACCAGAGTTGGTAGTCCTACTGACAGCAGACGGAGTGTCACAGGGCTTTTGTTTTGGCCAGCGAGTGATTTGTGCAACAATGAGATACAGAGTGGACTCCTGGCAATGACGGGGGGATTGTCACATTCAACATTCAAATGACCCTGGGATAAAGAGGTGAGCAATCTCTGTTAGGGCAGACTAGCAAAGTGCACCAGACAGAAATCTGAAGGTTCTGACTCATGCGGGGCCACTAATCATGGTAGCACATGTCTTTCATAGCAACTCCCAATTATATAGCCTCTCAACACAGTAAAAACTTCAAGTTGCTTCACAGGAGCAAACATTAAGACAATAAGGTATAGGAACAGCATGAGGCCATTTAGCCCATTTGGGTTTGTGTTTGCTCCACCATTCAGTCATTGCTGATATGTTTCTAAACCCCAAACTTGCCTTCTCCTCATATCTCATAATCCCCTTACCAACCAAGAACCTATCAATCTCTGTCTTAAATGACTTGGCCTCCACTACTCTCCGCAGCACTGAGTTCCACAGAATCTCCACCCTCTGGCTGAAAAAAATTAAACATAATTTGATATCACACCACACAAGATGATGATGATGATGATGATGAAGTAGGTTTTAATTAAAGAACTTTAAAGTGTAAAGAGAAGGAGAGAGACAGAAATATAGAGAGGGATTTCCAGACTATGGGGCCCAGGTGACAGAAGGCACAGGCCCAATGACAAAGGGATTAAAATTGGGAATGTGGAGTGACCAATATTGGATGGACATGGTGCAATGTTGGAGAGGATGCAGATATCTCATTAAGTGTCAGAAGATTGTCTCAGGGCCCTACCATCTTCAGCTTCTTTATCAATGACCTTCCTTCCATCATAAGGTGATAGCTGGGGATGTTTGCAGGTGATTGCACAATATTCAACATCATTTATGATTTCTCTGATATTGAAGCAGCCCATGTCCAAACTCAGCAAGACCTGGACAACGACAAAGGCGTTTTACTAGAACAACAGCTGCAACAAACAGGTTATCTTAGGTTGGATTAGGCGGGCTTGTTTCCAATGGAATTCAGACACTGAGTGGTGATTTGATTAAAAGGTATTAGATCCTGAATTGTCCTTTCAAGGTGGATGTGGATGTGTGAGTCAGATCAGACCGAGGGGGCACTGTATTAAAATTGGGTCACCTTTTCAGGGCAGGAAAGAAGAAACCTTTTGCTCTCAGAGTATTGTGCATCTTTGCCTCAGAAGGCAGTGGAAACAGAGTCATTGAATATTTTATAGATAGATTTCAATAGATTCTTATTGGGCAGGGGGTTCAAAGGTTATCGGGGGTAGTTGGGAATGTGGAATTCCAAATACAAATAGACCAATTGTAATTTTCTTGAATTGTGGAGTAGGTTTGAGAGGCCAAATGATCTACTTCTGCTCCTATTTTGTATGTTCAGATGACAGTTGCCTTACACTAGGTGAAGCCTCTATCATCACCATCCTGAAAGTTAGAACTGACCAGAAAAATCTGGACCAATCATATAAATATTGTGGCTACAAAAGCAGGTCAGAGGCTGGGAACTTTACAGCTCACCTTTTGCCTCCTGTTATTGACTCCATCATCCAGTCATGAAATTGATGGAATATTCTCCACTGCCTGGATGAATGCTGCTCAAACAACACTCAAAGAGGTTGACACCATTGAAGACAAAGCAGCCTGCTTATTTGGAACCCTTCCATAATTATAAACATTCATTCCCTTTGCCACCAAAGCACAGTGGCAACATCTACAGGATGCACTGAAACTACTCACCAAGACTTGTTAGACAGCACCTTCTAAACCCACAACCTCTACAATCGAGAAGGATAAATGTAGCAAATTATTAGGAGCACCTACTCTAAGCCACTCACTATCTTGACTCAGAAATACAATGCCTCGTTTTCACTGTCGCTGGGTCATAATCGTGGAACTCCCTCCCGCATGGCATTGTGGGTCTACCTACAGCAAATGGGCTGCAGATATTCTCCAAGGCGGCTTAACACTACCCTCTCATGATGAAGGGCTTATGCCCAAAACGTCGATTCTCCAGCTCCTCGGATGCTACCTGTACCACTGTGCTTTTCCAGCGCCACACTCTCTACACTACTCTGTCACAGGCAATTAGGGATGGACAATAAACACTCGCCCAACTAGTAATGCCCATATCCCAAGAACGAATGAAACATAACTTAATGACTCAAGAAGGAGTCATGGAGAAAATAGCCCTGTTGCATTTAAGGGGAAGCTAGACTAATGTGGGAGACTCAAATGAATGAAAGGATATGTTGATTAACTGTCATGAAAAGCCTTGTGAGAAGCACAAACACATGATTGGTGTTAGGCCGAATGGCGTGTTTCAATGCTGTAAATACCATATGATTTGTTGTTTGTGCATCCAATCATATAGCACTTAGGCTTTGACAAATGCTTAAACAAATGATAATTCATGGTAATCAAAACAAGCAATAATTACTTTAATTAACTGTTCGCTATTCACTTGATGTTCACTTATAATTACAGGAGATAATGGAGACTCCCACTCAATCAACAGACTCAGCTCAGTTATTGTGGGGTCTGTTGCTGGAAGCAGAGTCATGTATACATTCAGCCCACTGAGTCTGCACCAAACCTCCAAAGGGCATCCCATCCAAACCCACTCCCCTACCCTATCCCCATAACAACCACGGCTACTGTACAACAAGCAATGCTTAAGATGTCTAACCATTACCAATGCAAAGAGTAGAGTGCCACAGCAATTGTTTAGAGGTGTGTAGAATCACACAAAGATCTAATTTAAGGCTATGGAAACTGGCATTGATTTGGCCGTTTTGGAATGCAATTCTAACAGTACATAAATCTAAGACATGTCAAATTTTTCTTGTGATGTGAGCATAACTGTTAAGGTCAGTATATCTGGCCTGTTCCTAATTGCCCTTGAACTGAGAGGCTTGCTAAGTAATTTCTGAGGGCGGTTCGGAGACAACTACAGAGGCATGAGGGAGGAACTAGGCAGAATTGACTGGGTGAGGAGCCGAGCAGGAAATACAGCGGAACAGCGACGGCAGGAGTTTCTGGGAGTAATTCATGATACACAGCAAAAATTCATCCCTAGGGAAAAGAAGTATGGTACAGGGAGGATGAGGCAACCATGGCTGACTAAGGAAGTCTGGGATAGCATAAAAGCAAAAGAGATGCTGGAAAGTGATGCCTGGGGAGATAGTAGTGGGAATGAGGAAATGGCTAAGGAACTGAATAATTAGTTTGCATCAGTCTTCACAGTGGAAGACATGAGTAATATCCCAAAAATTCAACAGAGTGAGGAGGCAGAAATGAGTATGCTGGCCATCACCAAGGAGAAGGTGCTAGAAAAGCTGAATGGCCTGAAGGTGGATAAATCACCTGGATCAGATGAACTACACCCCAGACTTCTAAAAGAGATAGCTGCAGAGATAGTGGAGGCATCAGTGGTGATCTTTCAGGAATTGAGTGTCAGGGGACTGGAAAATCGCTAACATGACACCCCTGTTTAAAAAGGGAGTAAGGCAAAGGACTGAAAGTTACAGGCCAATTAGCCTAACCTCAGTAATGGGTAAGATTTTGGAGGTAAAAACAATGACTGCAGATGCTGGAAACCAGATTCTGGATCAGTGGTGCTGGAAGAGCACAGCAGTTCATCCAAGGAGCAGCGAAATCGATGTTTCGGGTAAAAGCCCTTCATCAGGAATAAAGGCAGTGAGCCTGAAGCATGGAGAGATAAGCTAGAGGAGGATGGGGAGAAAGTAGCATAGAGTACAATAGGTGAGTGGGGGAGGGGATGAAGGTAATAGGTCAGGGAGGAGAGGGTGGAGTGGATAGGTGGAAAAGGAGATAGGCAGGTAGGACAAGTCCAGACAAGTCATGGGGACAGTGCTGAGCTGGAAGTTTGGAACTAGGGTGAGGTGGGGGAAGAGGAAATGAGGAAACTGTTGAAGTCCACATTGATGCCCTGGGGTTGAAGTGTTCCAAGGCGGACGATGAGGCGTTCTTCCTCCAGGTGTCTGGTGGCGAGGGAGCATCGGTGAAGGAGGCCCAGGACCTCCATGTCCTCGGCAGAGTGGGAGGGGGAGTTGAAATGTTGGGCCACGGAGCGGTGTGGTAGATTGGTGCGGGTGTCCCGGAGATGTTCCCTAAAGTGCTCTGCTAGGAGGCGCCCAGTCTCTCTATTGTAGAGGAGACCGCATCAGGAGCAACGGATACAATAAATGATATTAGTGGACGTGCGGGTAAAACTTTGATGGATGTGGAAGGCTCCTTTAGGGCCTTGGATAGAGGTGAGGGAGGAGGTGTGGGCGCAGGTTTTACAGTTCCTGCGGTGGCAGGGGAAGGTGCCAGGATTGGAGGGTGGGTTGTAGTGGGGCCTGGACCTGACCAGGTAGTCATGGAGGGAACGGTCTTTGCGGAAGACGGAAAGAGGTGGAGAGGGAAATATATCCCTGGTAGTGGGGTCTTTTTGGAGGTGACGGAAATGTCAGCGGATGATTTGGTTTATGCGAAGGTTGGTAGGGTGCAAGGTGAGCACCAGGGGCGTTTTGTCCTTGTTACGGTTGGAGGGTTGGGGTCTGAGGCAGTGGTGCGGGATGTGGACGAGATGCATTTGAGGGCATCTTTAACCATGTGGGAAGGGAAATTGCAGTATCTAAAGAAGGAGGCCATCTGGTGTAATCTGTGGTGGAACTGGTCCTCCTGGCAGCAGATACGGTGGAGGCAGAGGAATTGGGAATACGGAATGGCATTTTTGCAGGAGATAGGGTGGGAAGAGTTATAATCCAGGTAGCTGTGGGAGTCGGTGGGTTTGTAAAAAATGTCAGTGTCAAGTCGGTCATGGAGATGGAGAGGTCCAGGAAGGGGAGGGAGGTGTCAGAGATGGTCCTGGTAAATTTAAGGTCAGGGTGGAATGTGTTGGTGAAGTTGATGAATTGCTCAACCTGCTCGCGGGAGCATGAGGTGGCGCCAATGCAGTCATCAATGTAGCGGAGGAAGAGGTGGGGAGTGGTGCCGGTGTAATTACAGAAGATCAACTGTTCTACGTAGCTAACAAGGAGACAGGCATAGCTGGGGCCCATACGTGTGCCCATGGCTACCCCTTTGGTCTGGAGGAAGTGGGAGGATTCGAAGGAGAAATTGTTAAGGGTGAGGACCAGTTCGGCCAAACAAATTAGAGTGCAGGTGGAAGGGCACTGTTGGGGACGTCTGGAGAGGAAAACACGGAGGGCTTGGAGGCCCTGGTCATGGCGGATGGAGGTGTAGAGGGATTGGATATCCATGGTGAAGATGAGGTGTTGGGGGCTGAGGAAACAGAAGTCTTGGAGGCGGTGAAGCGCGTCGGTGGTGTCTCGAACGTATGTGGGGAGTTCCTGGACTGGGGGGGATAGGAAAGTGTCGAGGTAGGTAGAGATGAGTTCAGTGGGGCAGGAGCATGCTGAGACAATGGATCGGCCAGTGTGGTCAGGCTTGTGGATCTTGGGAAGGAGGTAGAACAGGGCAGTGCGGGGTTCCCGGACTATGAGATTGGAAGCTGAGGGTGGGAGATCTGCTGAGGTGATGAGGTTCTGTATGGTCTGGGAGATGATGGTTTGGTGATGGGGGGTGGGGTCATGGTCAAGGGGGCAGTAGGAAGAGGTGTTCTCGAGTTAGTGTTTGGCTTCAGCAGTGGAGAGGTCAGTGCGCCAGACTACCACTGCGCTCCCTTTATCCGCTGGCTTGAAGGTGAGGTTGGGATTGGAGCAGAGGGATTGGAGGGCTGTGCGTTGTGAGGGTGAGAGGTTGGAGGGGAGGAGGGGGGTAGACAGGTTGAGGCGGTTAATGTCCTGGTGGCAGTTGGAAATCAGGAGGTTGAGGGCAGGTAATAGGCCAGCGCGGGGTGTCCAAGTTGAATGCAATGTGTTGGAGGTGGGCGAAGGGGTCCTCGGAAGGTGGGCGGGAATCCTGATTGTGAAAGTCAGCTCAGAGGCGGAGGCGACGGAAGAACCGTTCGACGTCACAGCGTGTATTAAATTCATTGATGCGTGGACGGAGGGGGATGAAGGTGAGTCCTTTGCTGAGGACTGATCATTCGTCCTCAGTGAGGGGAAGGTCTAGAGGGATGGTGAAAACTCGGCAGGGCTGGGAGCTGGGATCTGGTATGGGTGTGGAGCTGGGAGTAGGGGCAGAACCTGTAACTGGAGTGGGTGTGATGGTGGGGGGAATGGGGTGGAGTCATGAGCAGGGGTAGTGTTCCCCCCGGGGTTCTGGGAGGTGGGGATAGTGACAGTGGGGTTTGCGGGGGGCGTGTCAGCAGAATGTACGTGAGTGGCGTTGATAGGAGCAGAAGTGGTGGTGACCACGGCAGTAGGGATGGCGGAAGTCACTGAGCGTGTGGCATCAGCGATAATGTGAGGGGCGGAAGTGATGTCACGTGTGATGCATGAGGAATTGTGAGGGGCGGATGTGGTTGTGGGAGTGGCCATGATGGGGGCAGAAGTGACATCATCAATCAGCGTGGGGTGGCAGCTGCATCAGCCCCATGGTTAATGGAGTCCAAGTAGTTGCAAAGGCTGGGGGAATCTTCTGGAATATTTGAGGAGCGCTGGTTATGGAGGTGGGTAGATAAAAGTTTGTTGTACTTACAGTTTTTGATGTTTGAGATGGAGTTGAAATACTGTTTGTTGAGACTATGAATTCTCCTGAGGATGTAGTGCAGAGTGGGTCCTTTGCAATTCTGAGAGATTTTGGACTCCATTGTGAAGGATTAAAATTCTGAATATTTGTAAGTGTATGGTAAAATAGGGGAAAGCCAGCATGCTTTCAGCTATGGGAGGTCATGCCTGACAAATCTACTGGAATTCTTGGAGGAACAAAGAGACCTTGGAGTGCAGGTTCATTGCTCCTTGAAAGGAGAGTCACAAGTACATAGGATAGTGAAGAAGGTGTTTGGTATCCTTTCCTTTATTGGTAAGAGCATTGAATATAGGAGTTGGGAGGTCATGTTGCGGCTGTACAGGACGTTGATTAGGTTACTTTTAGAATTCTGGTGTGTAATTCTGGTCTCCCTGCTATTGGAGGGACACTGTGAAACTTTTTTTTTAGATTAGATTCCCTACAGTGTGGAAACAGGCCCTTTGGCCCAACAATTTCACACTGACCCTCCGAAGAGCAACCCACCCAGACCTATTCCCCTACATTTACCCCTGACTAATGTACCTAACACTACGGGCAATTTAGCATGGCCAATTAACCTAACCTGCACATCTTTGGACTGTGGGAGGAAACCGGAGCACCTGGAGGAAACCCACACAGACATGGGGAGAATGTGCAAACTCCACACAGACAGTTACCTGAGGCAGGAATTGAATTCGGATCCCTGGTGCTGTGAGGCAGCAGTGTTAACCACTGAGCCACTGTGCCACCCCCACCCCCTGAGCCACTGTGCCACCCCCACCCCCTGAGCCACTGTGCCACCCCACCCCCTGAGCCACTGTGTTGCCCCACTTGAAAGGATTCAGAAAAAATTTACAAGGATCTTGCAAGTGTTGGAGGATTTGAGCTGTGGGAGAGGCTGAATAGGCTGGGGTTGTTTTCCTTGGAGTGTCGGAGGCTGAGGGGTGACCTTATAGATGTTTATAAAATCATAAGGAGCATGGATAGGGTAAATAGACAAAGTCTTTCCCTGGGGTGGGGGAGTCCAGAACTAGAGGACGTAGATTTAGAGTCAGAGGGGAAAAATTTAAAAGGGACCTAAAGGGCACCTTTTTCACACAGAAGGTGATATGTGTATGGAATGAGCTGCCAGAGGAAGTGGTGGAGGCTGGTACAATTACAACATTTAAAAGGCATCTGGATGGATATATGAATAGGAAGGCTTTAGAGAGATATGGTCCAAGTGCTGGCAAATGGGACTAGATTAGGTTGGGATATCTGGTCAGCACGGACAATTTGGACCAAAGGGTCTGTTTCTGTGCTGTACATCTCTATGACTGTAATTAACAAGCAGGTTAGACCAAGGAGAGCCAGTGGATGTTGTCTACCTAAACTTCAAGAAGGCCTTTGACAAGGTCCAGCACAGGAGACTGCTGAGTAAACTAAGAGCCCGTGGTGTTAGAGGCAAGGTGCTAGCATAGATAGAAGATTGGCTGTTTGGCAGAAAGAGAGTGGGGATAAAAGCGTCTTTCTCAGGATGGCAGTTGGTGACAATGGTTTATCGTAAGGCTCAGTGTTAGGACCACAACTTTTCACTTTATACATTAATGATCTAAATGAAGGAACTGAGGGCATTCTGGCTAAGTATTCAGATGATACAAAGCTAAGTAGAAGGACAGGTAGTACTAAGGAGGTGGGGAGGCTGCAGAAGGATCTGAACAGGTTAGAAGAGTGGGCAAAGAAGTGGCAGATGGAGTACATGAGAAAGTGTGAGGTCATCCACTTTGGTAAGAAAAATAGAAGCAAGGACTATTTTCTAAATGGGGAGAAAATTCAGACATCTGAAGTGCAGAGAGACTTGGGAGTTCTAGTCCAGGATTCTCTCAAGGTAAACTTGCAGTTTGAGTCAGTAGGTAGGAAGACAAATGCAATGTTGGCATTTATTTTGAGAGGACATGAATATAAAAGCAGGGATATACTTCTGAGGCTCTATAAGGCTCTGGTCAGACCACATTTAGAGTATTTTGTGGAGTTTTGGGTCCCATATCTCAGGAAGAATACACTGGGCCTGGAGCATGTTCAGAGAAGGTTCATGAGAATGGTCCCAGGAATGAAAAGCTTAACGTATGATGAATGTTTGAGGACTCTGGTTCTATATTCGTTGGAGTTTAGTAGGATGAGTGGAGATCTAATTGAAACTTACAGAATACTGGATAGCCTAGACAGAGTAAATGTTGGGAAGATGTTTCCATTGGTAAGAGAGACAAGGCCCCAAGGGTCTTAGAGTAAAGGGAAGATCTTTTAGAATGGAGATAAGGAGAAACTTCTTCAGCCAGAGAGTGCTGAATCTATAGAATTCCCTGCCACAGAGGTTATGGAGGTCAGGTCATCGAGGATATTTTAAGGCGGAGATAGGTCGTTGATTGTCAAAGGGACCAAGGGTTATGGAGAGAAAGCAGGAATGGGGTTGAGAAACATATCAGCCATGATTGAATGGTGGAGTTTACTCGATGGGCTGAATGGCCTAATTTCTGCTCCTATGTCTTACAGTCTTATGGAAAGTGGTGAGAAGGCTTATCCCATTTCCCCCACCCTCAGCGTTGAAATACCCTGACTGTGGGCTATACAATTCAACCTCAAATCAAAATAATAACCATTTGGAGAACAGGAAGTTTGTAAATTGATAAATCAATTTCTCACATCTCACTCAATGTGATTGACTCTCAACTGCCTTCTGAAGCAGATCCAGCAAGCTGCTCGATTGGCAATAAATGCTAAACCATCCTGTGATACCCATATCCAATGAACGAATTTTTGAAAAACCTCTATGTAATAAACCTCCGGAAAACAAAAAGCAACATCAGTTTAAAGGAGAACACAGAGGGGTTTCAAATTTCACCCTGAGAAATGAGTCCTGCTTTAAGTAGACAATATTGGTTGTTCTCTGGGTTTTAGACATGGTTGTGTGCTGGCTCTTCACAGTAAACCATTTTGTGTCCCTTTCCTGCTCTGTTGGCAGTGTTTCTGGCTCTCTATTCAGTCCTGTCAAGCTCCGGGCTATTTAACATATTCAGTGTCAATATTAATTAGATTAATGTGTTGAGTTCTCATCTCCCAATGGTTAATGTGGCAAATCCAAGACAAATCCAATCACAATCCTCACCTCAGCCTTCAGCTTGGTTCACAAGGTCCTGGATTACATCCATGAGAGAGTTTTGCCTGAAAACACCCAACAGCTGGAATTTAATTTAATGGGGTTGGACAGCCAGTGAGAATTGTACATTTCCCCTTTTCAGGAAGATCCATGAGGTAAGGGCCACTCAAGCATCTAACGTGACAATAGTGAGCCTTCCTTAGATAAAAGTACTTTAGGGGTGAACCTCCCATGTACTGAGAGCTGTCAGTCAGTCAGAGGCCAGCGCATCCTCATTGCTCTGCAGCTCCATCAGGAAGGCTTGGCTGCTTCAGGTAAAGCATCTGCCAGAGGCCTGGCATTACAGATTTCAGGGTGCAGTGAGTGATGGTAAATTGGGGATCTCACAGAGTGAAGTTCATGGGGTAAAGTGGTTGGCAGTAAGAGGGATATTCTGTAACTGTGGATATCCACTCTGCCTTTTCCAATGGTTTCCTTCCTGGTAGGTGTCCAACCTGGCACTGGGTTAACATCCATGGCTACAGAAAGAGGCCCTTAAATGGGCCTTGTCTCCTGTCTCAGTCTCTTTTGAAGGAAGTTACTCCAGATATCCTGGCCAATAGTTAACCCTCAATCAATATCACTGTCACAGATTACCTAACCACTACCATACTGCTGCTTGTGGGACCTTGCTGTGCAAGCTAACTGTGACATTTCTGACACTACACCAGCGATGACACTTCAAAAATACTTCATTGGTTGTAATGTGTTTTGGGAAGTCCTGAGACCTGGAAAGGAAACACAAGTCTTTCTTTTTTAATCCAGGATTAGCTGTAAATGTTAGTAATAGTAATAGCAATCATTTTCCCTTTTCCTGAGAGTATTCTGCATTTGTTTCTGTTGCAATAACACACATGGGTAATTGCCTTTCTTTTAGTTCCACCTTTGATTGTACCAATTATAATCAGCACTGAACACGCAGATGTAATTGCTGTCTTACTGAATTTGCAAGCCATATTGTAAATTAGTGCATTATAGCTTTAGGCCCATGTACACGAGCTAACATGCGGATCAATGTATAATTAATCTGCTGCCAAAAAAATGGAATTAAATGACAATTTGAAGGAATATAAATTGTTTCACCAATTCCAAGTAAACCAAGTGGGAGTCTTTCTCTAGATTCCGTAATTCTTATGACCTCTGGGCATCTTCGAGGTTGACAGTTCAGAGCAGTACTGAGGGAGTGCTGTACTGTCACAGGAACCATTTTCTGGGTGTGATGTCAAACTAAGGCCCACTCTCTGCTCTCAGATGTATGTAAAATATCCTGTGAGATTATCCAATTAGAGGTGCCACCAGCCAATGCTGTCCATTAATTGACACTACCCTGGACGGGCTTCCCTTACTCAACCTGTGGAGTGAGCTTTTCTACAAAGCAGCATCTATGGACCTTGAAATTACTGTATTGACTGTAAGATGCCTTGCAATGTTGAGAAAGATACCATATAAGTATAAGGCTTTTCTTTTAACATTTCTATTAAGGAGGCAAGTACATTTAGCTAGATAACAATGAAAGTATTGAAATTATTATTTCTGTACTGCATGAGGATTTTGAGAGTCAAGCAATTAAGCAGTGGTGAATCAGTTAACATGGGTGCTCCATTTCTAAAGCAGGCCCTGGCATAATGGGCTGAATGGCCAAAATCTGTATTGTCTTACATGAAAAATGCCAACTGACTTTATGTATTATGTCAACAATGATTTTGTCTCAGTCTCTACAGGTCTTAGCTGGTTACAATCGAGCTGTTGATATTATTTTCAGAAGCCCTGGGCTGGAAATAAATCCGTCAGGGTTTCTGCTGCGGCTCGATATCCCATCGGTCAGATTATCTTCAGCATTCTCCTGGAGTCTCCAAGAATTAAATATTCATGTCCTGAATATTGCTAAAAGCAACTCAGGAGAAAAGTAATGGGCTGCTATGAAGAAACAAACGTGCGTTTTTTCTTTTCATTTTCTCTGGCCTTGCTTGTTCCATTGCGGTAGAGGGAAACCATTTCCTGGTCTAAGTAGAAGAATCTCTTATAATTCATAAGATATAGTTTATTGCATGTGAACAACTTATACTGATCTGATAGACATCATTACAAAGACTTTGGGATGTCTGTTCTCACTGCTTTGAGATCTTGAGATACTCCGCCCATAGATATGATCTGAGTCAGTGCAATGTACTCAAGCAGGGTCAACAACCCTACCCAGTCACTGTTACTTCAAGATAGGAAGTAGGAATTTGACTCAGTCATTGGTCCTTTGGTCTTGATTTGTCGATCGATACAATCATCGTAGATCTTCTGCCTCAGCTCAATATTTCTACACTTTCCTTCTATCCCTTAATTCCATTAGCACCCAAGATTTCATCAATTCCTACCCTGAATATACTCAATGAATGCAAAAGAGAAAATGCTGGAAAATCTCAGCAGGTCTGGCAGTATATTGTAAGGAGAGAAAAGAGCTGACGTTTCAAGTCTAACTGACCCTTTGTCAAAGCTGGGATGAGTTGAAGGAGAAGTTGTTGAGAGAGAGGACAAGTTCAGCCAGGCGGAGGAGAGTGATGGTGGATAAAGATTGTTTGGGCCTCCTTTCGAGAATGAAGCAAAGAGCTTTCAAGCCATCTTGGTGTGGGATGGAGTTGTAAAGAGATTGCACATCCATGGTGAATAAAAGGTGGTTAGGCCTGTGAATTGAAAGCTGTCAATGTGTCACAAGGCATCAGAGGAATCCCAGAATCAGTTAGACTCGAAACGTCAACTCTTTTCTCTCCTTACAGATGTTACCAGACTTGCTGAGATTTTCCAGCATGTTCTCTTTTGGTTTCAGATTCCAGCATCCGCAGTAATTTGCTTTTATACTCAATGAATGAACATCCACAGATCTCTATAGGAGAGAATTCCAAAGATTTAAGTGAACACAATCAGGCTCATGTATGTGTGATGTTGTGCCCTACAACCTCTCTCTTCCTGTTTACGAGGAAGCAAAGTCAGTAGCCAAAGAAGCACACCTCCGTTACATTCAGTACCTTCAGTAAGGCAGGAAATTTAATGAAAAGTTAAATTGGTCCCATTGTAGTGAGTAAGCACAACTCCCTTGGTGAATACACGCAGATACTTTAGTGGTCAAAGAAAATTAAGCCTAAGGTATAACAAAACCAGTTTGACTGGAATTCAAATAAGCAAACACTTAATTTAATCCTTCACTACCACAGGGTAAGACATATGATTACGACTTGGGTGCCATTAAGTTAAGTTATGTACGACTCCAATTAACATATTATGGTCAATATCTGCTGCATTAGCAGGAACTCAGCAAATTAATTATACTCATTAGCCTTTCCCACCTAATTATTATTGTTTTTCCTATTAAAATCACAAGTCAGCGAGTGAACAATGATTCTACGTTTGGATAAAGATACTCACTCCTTTTGGGATGAGGAAGTAGTTTCTCTAAACACCTCCTTAAGCAGCAGGTTGGAGCAATGCAGGGACAGAAAGTGACTTGGAGGATATTCTTTATGAAGGGGTCTGGGCTCAAATGCGCTCCATCGCTCAAGCATAAAAATCAAAGATGACTCTCTGGAGCGATACTAAGGGAGCGCTGTACTGTTGAAGTTACGATCTTTGAGATATGACATAAAATCAAAAATTTCTACTGCCTCCCATTTCGACATGTAAGAGATGCCATATCTCTATTTCAGCGAATGAATTTCCTGATCAATATTTATCCCTCAATCAACATCACAAAAACAGATTATCTGGTCACTATCACATTGCTGTTCGTGGGAGCTTACTGTATTCTAACCAACTGCTGTGCTTCTTACATTAAAGCAGTAACAAGACTGCAAATAAATGCTTCACTGACTGTAGAAGACTCTGCGACATTGGCAGTTGTGTAAAGCACTATGTAAATGCAAGTCTTTCTTTCTTTATTCGGCCAAAGATGTAATTGTATCATAGAATCCTACAGTGTGGAAAGCAGGTCACTTGGCCCATTGAGTGTACGCCGACACTCCGAAGAACATCCCCCCCGAACAGAATGCCTGTTCCATCCCTGTAACCCTGCATTTTTCATGGCTAACCCACTGTGCCTACACATCCCTGGACACAATAGGCAATCTTAGCATGGCCAATCCACCTAACCTGCACACCTTTGGACTGTGGGAGGAAACTGGAGAACCGAGAGATAACCCACGCTGACATGAGGAGAATGTGAACACACCACACAAACAGTCGCCCGAGGCTGGAATCAAACCTGGGTCCTCGGCCCTGCCGCCCCATGAGCCACCATGCCACCTTCAGATTTACATCGAGTTTAGGTGTAGGCGAGGACCGTTAATGAGTTGGATGAAGAAAGCCAGAGAGCTCTCCCTTCCAACACTTTCAATATTTTAACAGCATTTGTCATTTAAATGGAGGGTGAGGATTATGGTGCATTTCCTGGGAGTGATGGAAGACTTCTTGCAGAGTCTGCCTATTTCCAATATATAACTGTTGTGATGATACTATGGCTTTTAAAGGTGTATTTTGTCCTTTGTGTTTGAAGAGAGGCTGAGACAGAGTTGCTGGACATTCTGTTCCAAGCCAAGAATGTAAATGGCTTGTGAGGCTTTGGGATTTTTCTTAAAGTTAGAAAAATAGAAGCAGCCTGAATGGGTGGAGTCAGGCTCCCACAGAACTAGGCTTTTAGTTTAGCTTTCAGCAGTTGCTCGGGATTTGGAAGTTGGCTGTGAAAGCAGCCACAGCGACAAGCTAGAGTTCTCTCTCTGCTGTCAGAAATCACATGTGAAACATTCTATTTATCTGAATTTTCTATTGCCATGGGTGTGTTTATGGGATGTTACTATATTGGAATAGTTGTTCTTCAGTAATTAAATAATCTATTATGCTGTTAAGTTTCCAATAGAGTTAAAATTATACCAATTCTTTATTATTATCCTACATTGAAAATACAAACAAAAGAAAGAAGAATTATTTTGCTTAAAGTTAACAATCACGCAACACCAGGTTATAGTCCAACAGGTTTAATTAGAAGCATTAGCTTTCAGAGCGCCGCTCCTTCATCAGGTGGTTGTGGAGGACACAATTGCAAGAAACAGAACTTATAACAAAAATTTACAGTGTGATGTAACTGAAATTATACATTGAAAAATACCTTGATTGTCTGTTGAGTCTTTCATCTGTTTGGACACCATGATAATTTCACTTCTTTCATGTGTAAATCACAAAACATTTTTAAAAGTTATATTGTCAGGTTAGCTGCAACAATTGGTGTTAGCTAGACAATATGTTGAGGGTGTTAGCCCCCTGTGTTCTCTGTCTGTGCTATAATGTTTAGATGATTCTAATCTAAAAAGTGAGATAATGGAGTCTTATATGGATTCATGCAGTTTTTGAGCAAAGTACAATGTAACCCTGCAAGTACAAATTCACCCCACAAATGTATATGCATGTTGTGTGTGTGTGTGTGTGTGTGTGTGTGTGTGTAGGAGTGTCTGTGTGTGTATATACTGCAATGGTGATCACCTGTAGTGTGACATGAACCCAAGGTCCCATTGAGGCCCTCCCTATGGGTATGGAACTTAGCTATCAGCCTCTGCTCGGCCACTTTTTGCTGCTGCCTGTCCCGAAGTCCACCTTGGAGGATGGTCACCTGAAGGTCCGAGGTCGAATGTCCTGACCCGCTGAAGTGTTCCCCAACTGGGAGGGAACACTCCTTCTGTGTGCAGTGCCCATTCATCCATTGCCATACGCTTTGCTCGGTTTCCCCAATGTACCAGGCCTCACGGCATCCTTGCTTGCAACGTATAAGATAGACAACATTTGGCTGAGTCACATGAGTACCTGCCACGTACAGGGTGGGAGCATCCCCACGTGTAATGGTGGTATCTATGTCCACACTCTGACATGTCTTGCAGCGCCTACCGTGACAGGGTTGTATGGAGTTGTCCTGAAAGCCGGGCAGCTTGCTACGAACAATGATCTGTTTGAGGTTTGGCCGTTGTTTAAAGGCAAGCAGTGGAGGTGTGGGGAAAGTCTTGGTGAGGTGCTCATCCTCATTGATAATGTGTTGCAGGTCACGAAGAACTTGGTGCAGTTTTTCAGCTCCTGTGAAGTACTGAATAACAAAGGGTGCCCTGTCGGTTGCAGCATGTGTCTGTCTCCTGGGGAGGTCATTACGGTTCCTTGCTGTGGCATGTCGGAATTGGCAGTCGATGAATTGAGCATCATACCCTGTTCTTATGAGGGCATCCCTGAGTACTTCTAGGTGTCCAACACATTCCTCCTCATCTGAGCAGATCTGGTGTACACATAGGGCGTGTACATAGGGGATGGTTGTTTTAATATGTTTTGGGTGTAAGCTGGAGAAGTGTAGCATTGTGAGGTTGTCTGTGGGTTTGTGGTAGAGTGTGCTGCTGAGGTGTCCATCCTTGATGGAGATGCAGGTGTCCAAGAATGAGACAGATAGTCGAGAGTAGTCCATAGTGAGTTTGATAGTGGGATGAAACTTGTTGATGTCACTGTGTGGTTTTATCGGTGACTCCTCGCCATGGGTCCAGAGAAAGAAAATGTCTTCACTGTACCTGGTGTATAATGTTGGTTGGAGATCCTGCATAGAGAAGTCTTGTTCCAACCTGTGCATGAAGATGTTGGCATATTGGGTTGAAATTTGGTCCCCATGGCTGGATGAAGACCTGGTTGTCAAAGGTGAAGACATTGTGATCGAGGATAAAACAGATGAGTTGTAGGACTGTGTTTGGAGATTGATGGTTGTTGGTGTTGACTACTGAGGCTGTTGCCGTGATGCCATAATTGTGGGGGATGCTGGTGTAGAGTGCAGAAACATCCATTGTGACGAGGAATATCCCCAGTTCAACTGGTCCGTGGGTGCTGAGTTTCTATAAGAAATCCGTAGTGTCACGACAGAAGCTGGGGATCCCCGGTACAATGGGCTTCAAGATGCCTTCAACATAGCCGGAGAGATTCTCACACAGGGTCCCATTGCCTGATATGATGGGACGTCCTAATGTATTGGCTTTGTGTACTTTTGGAAGGCAGTAGAAGTCACCTTCACGAGAAGGACAAGGGATGAGGGCATGTAGGGAACTCTAAAGGACTGGATCCAAAGTTCTGATCAGTGTGTTTAATTCTTGGGTGTGTTCTTTGGTCGGATCAGCTGGTAGTTGCCTGTAATGTTCCTGGTTGTTCAGTTGTCGGTACACTTCCTTGCAGTAATCTGTTCTATTCTGAATGACAATGGCTCCTCCTTTATCTGCTAGTTTGATGACAATGTTGTGATTGGTTTTGAGAACCTGGATGGCGTTGTAAACGGGTGATAATTTACTCTACCTTGTGGGTACAGCTGATGAATCTGGCATTTATATATCTCCTGATGGTTTGAGCATACATGTCAAGCCCAGGGAAGCAGCCGTCCAGTGGCGTCCAAGTTGACACCTTCTTTGGTCGCTCCTCTACAGATCCCTGTTCCAGTTCATCAGTAGGCTCATTGGGATCACTGCTGGCACCTTGAAAGAATTCCCGGAGTCTCATTCGTCTGATGAACTCCCCCGTGTCTGCTGCAAGAACCAATGGGTCCATTTTGGTGGTAGGGCAGAAGTTGAGACCCCTGCTCAGAACGTCAATCGCTTCCGGTCGAAGGGTGTAGTCCGATAAGTTGATAATAGACTTCCCCACAATGATAATGTTATCCACTGTGGTGCCAGGGTGGGATTTGCTATTACTGGTGAGAATGCCAAGCTTCTCCAGTTTTTTGTTCTTGGTGTGCATGTCTGTGATGTAGTTTTGTCACCTTGTCTGTGTGGCAATGTCGCATAATTGTACTGCTGTATACTGAGCGCAGGATGAGCGTGTGGACTGCATCTGAATTTCGAGGTTGTGGCTTCTGCTGTAGAGTTGGTGCACGAAATGATAAAGCTGAGTAGTGTAACCAATTGCATTACATCTGGAACACAGCACCTCCATGCTTACCTTTAAATAATTTAAAAGTTGGCCTGGATCCTATCTGCTTGATATATTTGAAGGGGGTTTGGTCTAGTCCAAAATATTGTGCACTTGATAAAGGGAAATGCTGGGCACTGTTTGAGAGTATCAACCAATGTTTTGGATAAAGGGACTGAAGTCTTAACCTTTTTTTTGATAAAAGCAAGATTCCTGAATAAGCCAATTAAAACAGGCTGTGACTCGGAGTCCAATTACGAGAGGCAGAAGCCAGACATGGCTAATTTATCAGCTTCCAGGATTAACTCTGCAGGTTTGTGTGAGAAACTGGGGCAAAACATGGTTAACTGACCTGAGCACAGATCTAGTTGTACTGGAGGCTGTTCAGAAGAGGTTACTAGATTGATTCCGGAGATGAGGGGGCTTGTCTTATGAAGGGAGTTTGAGCAGTTTAGGTCCATACTCTCTGGAGGTTAGATCAATGAGAGGAGATCTAATTGACATATGTAAGATGTTAAAAGGGATTGGCCAAAAAATGTGGTGAGAATGTTCCCTACCTGTGAAGCAATCTAGCATGAGAGATTTTGGTTTTAGCGTAAGGGGTGGCAGATTTAAAACAGTGATGAGGAGGAATTACTTCTCTCAAAGAATCGTGAATCTGTGGAATTTACTACTCCAGAGTGTATAGTGGAGGCTGGACATTAAATATCTGTCTATCTCCTTAAATTTATTTAATGAGCAGTAGGTTGAAGGGTTATGGAGAGCAGGCAGGAACATGGAGTTGAGGCCAAGATGAGATCAGGCATGATTGTATTAAGTGGCTGAGCAGGCCCAAGGGGTTGAAAGGCCTTCACCTGGCCCTAGTTCTTACGTGGATAGGAAAGGAGGTTGGGAAAAGGCTTTTATGGAGCATGAACCCTAGCCTATAACACTACATAAACAAATTACGAGATGTTGAGACACTAGATGTTTCCAGTTCTGGCAGAAAGCTCATGTCCCTAAAACATTAACTTCATACTGGCCTAGAGTAGAGTCAAATTGACTATCTTATGCAAAAATATATTATGAATTTTTAACTGTGTTTAGTTGAAAGATAATGGAATTCTCATTGATCCCTTTACTTAATGCTGAAGTAAAATGCCACTCAGCTATAGTTTATTCGTAGAATGAATAGTCGTCAGTGTGTCACCTCTTAGCAACTCATTAATGGATCTCATTAGTATAGCCTATTTTTTGTTAGAAGTGAAAGTTCTGACTCATACAGTGATATTCATGACTGCTGCATTTATATAGTGCCTTTAATGTTGTAAAACATGCCAAGATGCTTTGCAGGGGAATCATCAGACAAAATCTGATACTAAACCACATTAGGGGATGTCACAGCAAATGATCAAAAGCTTGACCACATAGATTTTAAGCAGCATTTTAAACAAAGGAAAACCGATAGAGATCTGGAAAAGTTTATGTGGAATATCCAGCGTTGAATGAAGCCTTTTGGTGCAAACAGTCCATGCTGATAATTATGTCTCCCTCAAGTCTTCTCCTGATCTCAATTAACTCAATCAACAAAACGCTCCATTTCCTTCTCCGTTATACCCTTGCAGCTTTTCCTTAAATGCATTCTACTCATTACTTTGACTATTCCCTGTTGTAGCGAATTCCATAATCACATCATTCTCAGGATAAAGAACTTCTTAAATTCCACTGTTAGTTTATTTGCAGCATAACAGTGGGAGGTTGGTTAGCTCGGTTGGTTAGTTGGTTGGTTTGTCATGCAGAGTGACAACAACAGCATTTGGACTATAACCTGGTGTTGTGTGATTTTCAACTTTGTACACCCCAGTCCAACATGGGCATCTCCAAATCACAACAACAGCATTGCTCAGTTCCTGCACCAGCTGAGATTACCATGAAGGAGTCTCCTCAACCTCTCCCCTTCACCACCACCACTGGTTATCTGTTTCTAATGACAGAGCAGCCGAATGTCTGATAAGACTATGGCAACTCTACTGTTATTTTGTTTCCTAGTAGCAATAGTTTTGCTCTTCAACCAAAGTTAAAACACCATCTCTGTGTCTACACTATTCAGCTTTGATTTGGAGGTGCCAGTGTTGGACTGGGGTGAACTAAGTTAAAAATCACACACCACCAGGTTATAGTCCAACAGGTTTATTTGGAAGCACTAGCTTTCGGAGTGACGCTCCTTCATCAGGTAGTTGTGGAGCAGGATCATAAGACCCAGAATTTATAGGTAAAAACAATGACTGCAGATGTTGGAAACCAGGTTCTGGATTTTCCTGCTCCTCGGATGCTGTCTGAACTGCTGTGCTTTTCCAACAGAATTTGTAGCAAAAGGTTATAGTGTCATGGGGCTGAAATATATTAAACAAATTTAGATTAAATCTTTCACCTTTTAGAATGGTTGTTCCTAGTTTTGGTTTGTTAATATGTAAAACCCAGAACTCCTTTTAAGTCACATTCTCAAGATAACTTCAGGTTTTATAACAAAATGTGTCTTCTCAGCTCAGACAATGCATTAAAGGTGTGAGGTCTTATGGTCCAGTTCCACAACCACCTAATGAAGGAGCAGCGCTCTGAAAGCTAGTGCTTCCAAATAAACCTGTTGGGCTATAACCTGGTGTTGTTGGTTTTTAACTATATTAAAACTTTATTAGATCATCTCTCAATCTTCTCTTAACCGAAGAAAACAAAACCACACTTTTCAAACCCCTCTTATTTGGAAAGAGCTTATGAAGTTGAAGTATACAGGAAAAAGAATGTCTTGCTGCATTATACAGGGCATTGGTAAGGCCACACCTGGAATGCTGGGTGCAATTTTGGTCTCCTTATCTGGGGAAGGATGTTCTTGCCATACAGAGAGCGCAGGGAATGTTTACCTAACTGATTCTTGGGAAGACAGGACTCAGGTAAGAGGAGAGATTGATTCAATCAGAATTGTATTCACCGGAATCAGTGTTGAAGGATCTCATAGAAACGTATAAAATTCTAATAATACTAGACAGGATAAATGCAGTAAGGGTGCTCCCCATAATAAGGGAGTCCAGGACAAGGGGTCATAGTTCAACAATAAGGGGAACATTTTTTAGGACTGAGATGAGGAGAAATTTCTTCATCCAGAGTGTGGTGACCCTGTGGAATTCATCACCACAGAAGTGACTGTGTCTCAAACATTATGTTTAAAGAAGGAGGTAGATATAGCTCTTGTGGATAACGTGAGCAGAAGAAGGGTAACATTAGGGCATTGACCTTGATGCTCGGCCATGAACATATCGAAGAGGGGAACCAGACTCAAGGGGCTGAATGGCCTACGCCTGTTCTTATCTTGAATGTTTTTATATTGCTATGTTAAGATCCAGGCAGATAAAAGTGCAATGACTAAAACTCGGAAAGTGCAAGAGGCTGGACTTAGAGATAGAGGTGTTGCAGATTAGTGAATCAGATGGGTTTTGTGTTATAATTATTGATAATTTAATGTTTACTATTACTGAAATAGTTTTAAATCCCAGATTTTATTGATTTAGCTTTCCACTAACCATTGTGGTGGGATTTGAACCAATGTCCTTAGAATATGAGCCTATGCTGCTAGATCACTAGCTCAGTAACCTTACTACAATACTGTGGGGTTGAAAATGATTAAACAAATGGGAAGGAGGCTGAAGCCATGGAGAGATTTTAAAATAAAGTTGAGAATTTTAAAAACATTGCTCAACCAAGAAATGTAAGTCAGCAAGGATTAAGGGCGATAGATGAAAAGGACATTATATGAGAGTGAGTTAATACATGAGCAGTAGAATTTTCATATTTTATTTGTGAGAATTTGAAGTGTGTAAATTGTCTCCCATGCAACCTACATTACTACAGTGATTATCCTTCAAAAGTACTCTGTTGGTAAAGTGTAAAGGACAAATTCTCAGTATTAATTTGGGATGTTTAGTGGTCATGGAAAGTGCTTCATAAATGCAAGTTTTTTTCATCTATCACAATGAACTTGGTTTGTGCATTATTTTTGGACACCCCCACCCTCAAAACAAGTATGCAGAATGTACCATCCAGCTCTGCTTGACTGGTGCCTTCGAACAGCGGTCAAATCCTCTTCCAAAAATTGCTAGGAGCCTCACGTACAATGTGATATATGACCCTTTCCTGACATGAGCACACTGCTGCAATTTTTAAGTATTAGCATGTTGGCTGCTCCCAGCATTCACTCTGCTCATTAGCCTTGGTCAAATCAGTGACTCTTAAAAGATAAAAGTTTGACAGTGCAATCACATGGCATGGTCAGAGAGAGATAACTGGTGATGGTTTAGTCTGAGAGCCACTGTGCCTCAGGGGAGGGGAGAGGCTGTGAAAGAGTCCTTCAGCTGGTGTGGGAATTGAACCCACGGGCGGCATGATGGCTCAGTGGTTAGCACTGCTGCATCACAACGCCAAGGACCCAGATTTGATTCCAAACTCAGGTGACTGTCTGTGTGGAGTTTGCACATTCTTCCTGTGTCTGTGTGGGTTTCCTCTGGGTGCTCCGGTTTCCTCCCACAATCCACAGATGTGCAGGTTAGGTGAATTGGCCATGCTAAATTATCCATAGTGTTCAAGGATGTGTAGGTTAGGTGCATTAGTCAGGGGTAAATGTAGAGTAATAGGGTAGGGAAATGGGTCTGGGTGGGTTATTTTTCAGAGGGTCAGTGTGGACTTCTTGGGCTGAAGGGCCTGTTTCCACACTGTACGGATTCGACCGCTGATACCCAAACCAGTTGCAAATCTCCCTTTAACATATCACACAGCACCAACAGTCCTGTGATCGTTGGTCAATGTTTCTCATGAAAATTCTGTGACAGCTCATGCATGGGAGTTGAAAGGGAAATCACTTGCAAAACCTTCCATTGGGTCTTTGATCATTTTTGTGCAAGGAAAAGCATAATAAGTGTCTGATAATGATTTGGTAGCGTTGCTGCATTATACTCTGTAATGTTTGTTTGTGGGCCTGAGCACAATCATTTCAAAAATGTTCATTACAACCAGTGTCCTCTCCACATCACACACCTCTCTCTACAACACAAATCTGCTTCTAAAAATTATCAGCTGAATCAGTTGTAGCTTCACTTCAGCAGCTGCTCAAGTGATTTGATTTATTACTATCAGGTATATTGAGGTACGGTGAGAAATGGTGTCTTATATGCTTTACAGGCAGATCAAATCATACAAATGCATCAGGGTAACAGAACAGGGTGCAGAATACAATGTTACAGCTGCTGAGAAAATGCAGAGAGAGATCAACATTAACATTAAAGAGATCCATTTAAAAAGTCTTATCATTGGGGAAGAAGCTGTTCTTGTATCTGTTCATACATACATACAAACTTTTATATCTTCTGCCCAAGGGACGAGGGTGGAAGAAAGTATAACTGGAGTGGGAAGAGGCTTTGATTATGTTCGTTGCTTTCCCAATGCACAAGGAATGTGAACTGTAATGATATTTATTCATTTCATCATTGTCAGAGCCTGGGATGTTAACTTAGTCGGCAAGCCTCACACACTTGAGGAATCGGATTTCACCTTGCTAACTAAAAGTACTTCTTCACTCACAATGGGTAAATAACAAACTTTTGTAAGCTACACAAATATGCGGCTTCTAAGCTTTCCAGTGTTAAAATCAAACTTGTCAGTAACTTTGTGATTCATTCAAAACTTGTTTGTTCGACATTTGAATGTTGAACATTTAATCTTAGGTAGAGAAAGACAACACAGTCTACCTATGTGCTTGGACTGCTAATCCTATTAATCAGCAAACTGCTCATTATCTACTCTGAAGCAGAAGCCATTTATCATTTGTTAAGTGCTCTATTTCCAACCAAGCCATACCAGGCAGGTCAGTTCAATTTTCTCTAACAGCACAAATTAATTCTCTGAGAATTTACCCTCAATTGCACCCAATTTCTTGCCATGCTAAGTTAAAGCAACAACTGTATTTTTGTAGCACCTTCAATAGATGAAACGTCTCAGAAGGGCAAATATCAAACAAAATGTTACACTGATCAGCATCTAGAGAAATGAGGAAAGATAGGAAAGCTTGAACAAGGTGGTAGATTTGATGATGTATCTTATTGCAGGGAGAGTTGCAAAACTTTTAAGAGGGAATCCCCAAACTTTGAACTTTGACAGCTCTCGAGACATGGCTTCCAACCCCACCCTGGCAGATGATGACATTTTAATCAATGAAAAGTTGGTCTAATGATAACCATGTTAATTTTGTTAAAAACCTATTTGGTTTATTAATGCCATTTGGGGAAGGGAATCTGCGGTCTTTCCCTAGACTGGCATCCATGTGACTCCAGACCCATTGCAATGTGGCTGACTCCTAACTGCCCTCAAAAATGGCCCCAGCAAGCTTCTCAGTTTAAGTTGTAATTAGGGATTGGACAATAAATGCTGGCCTGGCCAATGAGGCCAACAACGCATGAACAAATAAAGAAAAACATTTAAAATTTCTCACATTGGTGTTTGTAGAATCTTGCCTCATAGGGCAGCATGGTGACTCAGTGGTTAGCACTGCTGCCTCACAGCATCAGGGACCAGGGATCAATTCCAGCCTTGGGTGGCTGTCCATGTGGAGTTGTACATTATCCCTGTGTTTCTCTGGGTTTGCTCAGGTTTCCTCCCACAGTCGGAAGGTGTGCGGGTTAGGTGGATGAGCCATTCTACATGGGAAGTTATGGGAATAGAGTAGGGGGCTGGGTCTGGGTGGGATGTTCTTCAGAGGATTGGTGCAGTCTCAAAGGGTCAATGGCGTTCACCTGCACTGTAGGGATGAGATTCTAATCTGTTAAAAAGCACATCAAGTTCTTGCTCTATAATCTCGGAGTCTTAGGCTAATGAGTCCAGCTGCCTGGTTGTGGTGTGACATGTATTTTTGATCCTTTGACAGTTTTGTTCTCTTAACTGGCAGGCCTCAGTGTGTGTGTGTCTAATCTGGGCCACTACACTACAAAGGGTAGTGGTTGTATTATTGTGAAGGTGGAACCCTTATATTTATTGCAACTTTAGCTGATTTCTTTACACCTTAGTGTAAAATATCTAATAATTCTGTACCTGAATCACAGAAACAAGCAGATGCATCAACATCCACAGTGCTGCAGTCCTGTCACGTTCTGACACATTTATCATAACAACTTGTTTTATATAACACCTCTCCTGCAGAAAAATTGTCCCAAAGTGTTTGGAAGTGAGTATCAAAGAGCAGAGTCACATTAGAACTGGGACAGGTGACCAAAAGCTTGGTCAAGGAGATCAGTTAAGTGATGTAATAAAGGGGGAGAAAGCAGTGAAAGGAGAAGGGACAGAATAGGAGACAAATCATCTCAATTATGGAATTGCTATTCCTGCTCATTTGAGCACAGTGTGGAAACTAATGCCAAAATTTATATCTTGAGACCCCAGAGAGGGAAGGAAATGCTTTCTGAAAATAATCTATTATAAACAACAAGTGATTTCAACTTTGTGTGACTTTTATGACTCATTTGTAATTTGACAAATAAATGGCAACAACATTGGGACATGTGTTCCCACTTTGAGTAATGTGGATCAAAACATGCTCTTCCTTGACGTGAATATTTGGGAAGAATTCCAACTTCATGATCAACTGGAACAAAACCTCAACTGCAAACCTGGAACAAAACCCAGGTCCTGAAAAGAACTCCGACCACAATGCAACCAGCACAATCATCACCTTCCAGGTCAGGTCAACACCAAGACTAACTGGGTCTAGCATCTCTAACCGTGTCCTATCAGCAGTATTGGAATCACTCACCTTATTTTATGCCTTCAAAAGTTGCAAACCATAGGATGGAATCAATGTTGTTGTTGGTTGCAGTCGCATAGGACTTTTGGGAAGGTTTCTTGCCACATTGCCCTGTGAGATTTTTTATTATGTCTTGCCAAACCTACCAAACTAATTACCTGCCTCACTCTGATAGCTTCCCTCTCATCTGATTATAGTTCCAATTTACCACACAACATTCCTAGCACAATTCACCACTCACCAAGTATCCATCAACAAACCAGCGCTGGCACCACCTTTAAAAGGTCACTGTGTACCCAGCCAAGTATTGACGATCTGGTGTTTCCCCTCACTAGTAATATAATGACACAGCAGCCACAAAACCAAGTTGCTAAGGAACATAACTGACACTCCCTCACACATACCATCCCATTCTCTCGCCCTAGTTACTGTTAAACTGTCAGACCACACAGTTTCCCTGTCCTCAGATACATCCTGTCTCCACACCCTCTCTAAATCACCACTATTCACAGTGCACAATGGATTCTCACAGCTCATCACTGTCCAGTAGGAGAACATCATAACAAGACAAACAGTTAGTTCCAAAAGTGAGCTTATATTTACAGCCAGCAATAGCAAATCAATTAAAATGAATAGAATCTGCAGATCAACTGCACAATGTGAACTAAACACGAGCACCATGACCAACAACCAGTCTACATTCCATGGTGACCTACTGCATCAGGCTCTCATCTACTGGAACTGGCTGTCATTCGGGTCTTGTCTGGTTTGTAGCATCCTGCATCACGAGCTCTGTCATGGACAGAGCAACGTCCTTTCCCAAGTTCTCCTCCTCCTCCTCCTCAGAAGGCAATCCTCATTGCCCCAGTCCCTCAGCATCCAGCACATTGCTCCTACTGTGCAAAGCATGGCATACCACAATGCTGCTGCACGCTGTTCTGAAAGGTCCCCAAGCAACCCCACCTTCTACTTCACCAGACCCTGGTCCCAGCCTGTGCACTGACTTGGTTAAGGGGCCGCACCAGCTGAGTAACCAACATTTTATATCAAAAATAGAAATGCCTGTGCACCCAGACCTCCCTTTGCAATCCAGACCCCTATCCACAATTGCACTGACACAACATGTAATGCTGCTCCGACATTTCATAACCTCTTGGAAGTTTCCCAAGTGGATGGGATGCTTAAGGCCAGCATTTACCCCTTTTTAAAATCATTGCTGTTAACTTCTACATCACTGAAATGTCAGTGTTGGATTTGCAAACACTAACAACATGTTACAAATCACCTTCAACCAGCATTGGAATCCAGTACACATTCACTTTGCGTTACAAATGAACAAAAAGATTATTGGAAACCATTTGTCGGCAGAGTTTGAAATGCATGCTTCATGTATTTGTCCCTTCAAATTGTCCTAGTGTCCAGCAGGTATGGACCCTGCACTTTCACCCAAACTGTCACGACTTTGCCCATCCTCAGTGTTGTTCCAGCTATTTCCCAGTTACAGTGAGCATCAGTGAACAGTGAGTGATGGCAGGGAATGTAGTTTGCAATGGACCCCATCACCATCAGGTTCCACCTGCTCACCAATACCAATACCAACACCCTCCCCCCACCTCTGTCAGAGTTCCCTTTTCCCTTGCACAACCCTGACAGCCTATTACCAAACATCTTTCCCAACATGGGGCCCACCACATTGATGGCTTTCATTGCCATCCTTTCCCACCTCACATGACACAAGCCCAGACGTTGCATCTCAATGATACCCTGCACCTCTACGTTCCACCCCACCTCCCTGCCTACCATTTCCTCCAATGCTGTTCTATTTATTCCCCCACATTATACCTTGATGTCCCTTTTGCTACATCTGTACATCCAGACAAGGAGAGCTGGGTTCAAGTCCCATCTTCTCCCAAGGTATGGAATAACATCTCTGTACAGGGTAATTAGAAAGTATCTGAAACACACACAGAGTGAATGAGCAAGCTGGTGTACACTGTACTGGGACCCTTCTGGTGCAGTGGTAGTATCCCTGCCTCTGGGTCGGGAGGCTTGGATTCCAGTCCCAACTGTTCAGAGGTGTATAATAACATCTCTGAACAGTTAGATCAGAAAAGCTATAAAGCACCGGTAAAGTAGCCAATGCTGCTGGAGTTGTGGCAGATTACACACTGGCTCACTGATTTGCATTTGCTTCAAATTCAACCCTGGAGTCATTTCTACTCGCCAGACAATAATCCTGATATAAATACTACTGTCTTATTTCTGTATCTGGTGCTATAAATTACACTATGGAACAGTAGAACAGGGCTTCATCCCTCTGCCTGGCAAGGTTTTGGTCAAGTTAGCCTCAGTGGCACAATAGTTTTTATCAAAACAAAATAGCTGCAGGTTACTTTTCCTGGAGCATTGGAGGCTGAGGGGTGACCTTATCGAAGTTTATAAACTCACAAGGGGCAAGGATAGGGTGAGTTGCCAAAGTCTTTTTGCCAGGGTAGGGGATTCCAAAATAGAGGGCATAGGTTTAAGGTGAGAGGGGAAAGGTGTAAAAATGAACCTGGGGGTAATTTTTCATGCAGAGGGTAGCACATGTATGGAATGAGCTGCCAGAGGAAGCTGGTGGAGGCTGGTACTCGTGGAGGCATCGGTATGGGTATATGAACATTTAGAGGAAGGATTTAGAGGGATATGGGCCAAATGCTGGCAACTGGGATAGATTTCTATAGGATATCTGGTCACACGGACAAGTTGAGCTGAAGGATCTTTCTCTGTGCTGTACAACTCTATGACTCTATTTTATATTCTCAAACCCCTCTTAATATAATCTTGATTTAGTGGGATCAGTGACTGCATATTAACCCCATGGGCAAAATAAGTTAAGTTCAGCACAAAAAAGTAGATGCACAGTGTGATTAAATCATTATGCACAAAGGACATGATGAGCATTATGGCCATTTTGGAATGCAAGCCAGTTAAAACAGGAGGCATCCAGGCAGTCAGCTTCCCAGCTCCCTGGCAGACGTGAGCTTCCCTCCTAAACTCTGCAAAGAAATGTTTAGCTGCATGTACACGTAGAGCAAGTTGACACTTGAGTGACTTGTGAAGTCATCTGGAACAAGGGAACGTTGCAGAGGCTGGCAGGTCAGAGCAGTTTCTGAGAAGAGGTGGCCAGGTTGACAGAAGCAACATTTGATATTATCAAAGGCATGGGTTCAGAAAAAAGCTTACCGCATGAAGGTGGCCTCTCACAAGACATGAGTGACAATAACATAATAAAAACCGAAGGCGTTGAAGTTCACCATCACAGGACCTGTCAAGATAACTGAAGGAGCAAGTGCTAGTTGCAGAAAATAGACCAAAAGGAGACATCAAGCAAACAGCAGCCCTCGTGATAGCTCATATGATATTGAACTGCATCAGACAGAGTTACATTTTCAACATTGAAAGCAGATGAGGATTCAATGATTTAGAGTTATAGAGTCATACAGCATGGATACAGACCCAAATGGTCCATACTCCAACAATGTTCCCAAGCCAAACTACTCCCATTTACCTGCATTTGATCCACATCCCCCTAAACCTTTCCTATTCATGTCCTTATCTAAATGTCTTTGAAATCATTCTTTTTAAACATATTTTTATTGAAAAATAGATTTTTAAATATTACAACAAATATAAAGCAATGCAATTCAAGATGATACCAAGAAAGAACACCAACAATGTAAAAAACCCAAACCACCCTCATGTACAAATGTCTAAATATGTATACAAAAATACATATAAAAACCCAACTAACTACTTAACTAAATAAACTAATAAATAATAAGAATACAGCTCAGCCAAACAAAACACAAACTCTTGAATATCGAGAGCATTAATTTTCACCAATTCATATGTTCACAGGTTCCCCCTCTCTGGATATTGGACTCGTAAAGCACAATTGTTACAGCTATATAAAAGCCCTTGTTAGTGTGGCAGACAAATCTGTGTCCAGGTATTCCAAAAAGGACCACCATGTCTTATAGAAATTCTCAGTTTTGTGGTGTACCATAATTGTGAGAAAATCCAAGGGGAACCGTCTTCCACCAACCCGACAGGCCAGGGGTATTTTCGGATATCCAACCTAACAAGATATTCTTTCTTGCACAGAAAGTGAGGACGTTGAAAAGTTTTTTTCTTTTGCGCATCTGCAGGAAACACATTGGGCAGGCCAAGAAGAGGAGAGATCAGGTCCTTCTCCACCCTTACACCCAAAATCCCCTCCATTGCACCTGCCACAGTGCTCCAGTATGTTTGAAGCCTACCGGAGGACCAGAGACAATTGGTAAGAGTGCCCATACCAACCTTAAACTCAGGACATGTTGAAGATACCACTGGTTTAAATTTTGACAAACTGTCCAGAGCCAAGTGGATCTTGTGGAGGATCTTCAACTGTAAAACAAATTGATATCTTTCTTGCATTTTTCCAAATATCTTCCCATGCCTTGAGGAGACCTCAACACTTACTTCTCTCTCCCACGCCCTGCAGAGTCGACCAAACTCATCTGAGGGGGCACCCCCCCAATTGATGACATCAAGTGCTGACAGAAAGTGTACTCTTAGCACTGAGCTCCTTCCTCTCTATGTCGGATTTGTAGGGATCAGTCAAAAGTGTCGTCTTTTTTTTGAAAGAAATCCCTAACTTGAAAAAAATGAAAGAGATCCCTGCTAGCTCGCTCGTATTTCCATGCAAACTGATCAAAGGACATCATTGTGTCTCCCTCAAATAAATCACCCAAGCAAGACACACCCCTAGCTGCCCAAAGTTTGAATCCTGAATCCATCATTCCCAGTTGAAAACCTGGTATAACCACTGTAGGTGTATGAGAGGATGTGTTGCCAATATTGCCTTCCCTCTGCTGAACTGCCCTTCATGCTCTAACAGTATTGATAACTATTGGGTTATGGCAAAATTCCTTAACTGTCCTCATTTTGTCCAAAAACAGCAAGCTAGTAAGGGGGCACTTTTTATCTAAGAGGTTTTGATGTCTAAACATATTGAAAAAGGGTCCCCACAAGCCCAATCACTCACATAAGATAAAAGTGAGCTCAGTTGGTAGTATTTAATGTCCGGGAGATCCACTCCCATTAGTCTCTGAGGCAATTGCAGTTTAGCTAATTTAATAAGGGGCCACTTACAATGCCAAATTAAAGAGGTATACCAACCGTCCAGTCTCCTGAACACTTGTTTATTGAAAATCAGGGGAAGCATCTGTATACAACAAATGAGAGAGAATATTTATCTTAATAAGCGCTACCAGACATAACCATGAGACTGGAAGCACCTCCCATCTTTGAAGGTCTTGTTTGATTTTATTGAATAATTGAACAAAATTAGCTTTAAATAACCGATCAAGAACAGGAGTGATGAATATGCCCAAATACATAAAATTCAATGCAGATCACAGTGCCGTAATCCTCTGTAGCTTGGCCAATGAGGGCCTGTCAAAGTGAACCTTCTCAGCTGCTTTCAACCATGCTTCAAGGAGACGTTGCTGCTCACCCTTCTGCCACTTCCTACTTGCAGAGTAGGAGAAAACAAACCCCCTGGCACAGGCTTTGACAGTTTCCTGAAGGATGGACAGCCTACTAACTGAGCCAGAGTTAATGTCTAGGAATGCCCAATATTCCCTAGAGACATACTCCACAAATTTATTATCCTTAAGGATAAAGGGTTCCATTCACCAGTGCCTTGGCCACACTATAGCTTCCTTAATCTTAACCAACAGGTACAGTAGAGCATGATCAGAGGTGGTAATATTACCAATCGTACAATATAACACCAAGTCTGGGGTTGCCACAAGGGTCAGAAAAGAAAAATCAATCCTGGTGTGACATCTGTGTGAGTTGGAAAAAAACGTAAAATCCCTGCCTGTAGGGTGGAGATGCCTCTAGACGTCCACCAACCCTAACCTTGGCAGAGGACGTGGGCCAGAGGGCAGTAAACATTTTAAAACACCACATTCTTCCCTGTTTATCAGGGCTTTGAGAATTACAAACCTCCCGTGTGTGTCTTTAACACACTCTAGTAACTTTAATGGGAAATTCCTCCTAACCAATATAGCCACTCCCCTATATCTGGTATTAAAAGATGAAAAGTAAACCTGATCAAAGTCATTCTGCTGTAGTTTCAACTGTTCCCGATCATCCAATTCTATTTCCTGTAATAAAACAATATCCTTTTCCTTTCTAAGACTCAAAAATTACCTTCTTCCACTTAATTGGTGAGTGATTCCTCTTGATGTTCCAGGCACACCATTTAATCAAGTCATTAGCCATAACCTTTTGCAGTAACATTTAGATTCCAGACAGGAGGAACTCGAGCCACAAATCGCCGAGCCTTAGTGTCACAAGATCTATCGAAAATAAAAACTATATAAACTAAAACCACTACAGTTAACAAACCTACAAAGCTGTCAAAGATTAAATACAACAAAAACTAAAAAAAAAGGGAAGTTCACTCCCTGCGCAAACGGGGCATCTCCACATCCCAGAACCCAACTTCCCATCCTGCTGCCAATATTGCAGCCTGGGCATTTTAAATTTCTGAACCAGACATAAACTGCCTGTAAATAGGCATCTAGCCATCCCAACCATTTTCTCACCTCCTAGCTGCAAACACAAGCAGAAAACAAAATACACCATGGAATAACAATGTGAACAAAGAACTTTTGAAAAAGAGAGGATAAGTACCCCACCCATTCTTTGGGATAATGTAGAATATGAAAATACACATCCCAACCACATGCGAACATAGTTTAGATCAGATTGTTACCAATTTAAAAAAAAAGGAAAAGAAAGCCCCAACCGGACTTTCGCTTTTTTAAAAGAAAACAGCGACATACCCAAACAACACTACTATTTGTACATACTGAGTTGTTCAGATTAAGTTCATTCGTCCACAAAGTCTCTTGTCTTCTCTGACATATCAAAAAGATGTACAGATCCATCTAAGGTGATCCAAAGCACCGCCGGATACCTCAGAGTATTGGGTCCTGAGCTCCCTCAGTCTTCTCATCATAGGATTTTCTTTTCCAGATCCCCGCCACTGAGAAGTCCTGTAAGAACATGATCTTAGAGCCCTTGTAAACTAGGGCTTTTGGATCCTTCCCCTGGATTATGGAAGCTTCCATGATTCTCTCCTTATCTCTATATGTTGACCCAGACCTGATCTCTGTGCCGTGACCCGGTGAGCCATCTCAATCCTCAAACTTCTCAGTCCAGCCTCCAAATAAAAGAATTTTGGCAACCCAATAAATTCCACAGGCCGCTCACCTTCCTTAACCTCCAGCAGACCGATGATCTGAATATGTTTTCTCCTCCCCGTGTTCTTGAGGTCATCAAACTGGTCAAGCAAATTACGGACTGCGTCTCCAGGGCTTGGATCCAATCCTTGGAGGAACCGGTATTAGCTTCCACCACTGTGACCCTGTGTTCTAACTCATCCGTCCTTTTCTCCAGGTCTCCCAGCTGTTGTTCATGCTTCCACAGCATGATAGAGATCGGGGCCAGCTTATCCTCTACCTGCTTGCCCAACATCTTGCAAGATTTCATGAGCTCCTTCAGCAGGACCTGGTAAGAAATCGAGTCTGAGGATCTTGGAAGCTGGGCCGTGGGCCCAGCCTCAGACACACCTCCTCCCTTCTTAGGCATCTCAGGACGGCGAAAACTAAGGTAAGTTGCTCTCTGACAGTTTCCTGGGACTTTATGACCTTTCCGGAGCCCCAGGATATCGAGGTGGTCTGGATAGAGTGGGCTAGAACTTTGTTCCACTTGTGATGCAGTGCAAAACTCTGCAATGGGATCTTCCTAGATCGCAGCCATCTTGGATTCCCAGAAACATTTTAACTGTACCTGCATCTAACACTTCATCTGGCAGTTCATTCCACATATGAACCATACTCCATGTAAAAGACTTGCCTCTCATGTCCGTTGTAAATCTTTCCCATTTACCTTAAAAATATGTCCCCTAGTTTTCAACTCGCACACCTTAGGGAAAAGACCCTTGCTATTCATCTAACCTATGCCCCTCATGATTTTGTAAACCTCTATAAAGGACTCCCCTCAATGTCCCATGCTCCAGTCAAAAAGGTCCCAGGCAATCCAGCCTCTCCTTACAACTCAAATCCTCCATTCCCAACAACATCCTGGTAAATCTTTTCAGAACCCTCTCCATTTTAATAATATCCTTCCTATAGCAGGGCAACCGAAACTGCACACAGTACTCCAGAAGAGGCCTCACCAATGTTCTGTACAACCTCAATATGACATCCTAACTCCTATACTCAAAGGTCTCAGCAATGAAGGCTAGTGTGCTAAATGCCTTTTTAACTGTCCCATCTACATGTGATGCAAATTTCAAATTCCTTTCCATTATTTGTATTAGTCCTGCCCTTGTTTATTTTGCAATACCTCACATTTATCAAAATTAAACTCTATCTGCCATTCCTCAACCCATTCACCCAATTGATCAAAATCTTTTTGTTTTCTTAAATAACCTTCTTCACTGTCCACTATATCACCAATTTTGGTGTCATCCACAAACTTACTAACCAAGTGTCCTAAATTTTCATCAAGATCATTCATGTAATACGTCAAAACAAAGTGGATCCACAACCGATCCCTGTGGAACACTGCTGGTCCCAGGCCTCCAGTCCAAAACACAATCCTCCACCATCACCCTCTATCTCTTACTGTCAAGCTAATTTTGTATCCAACTCGCAAGTTTTCCCTGAATCCCATGTGATCTAACTTTACTAATTCGTCTACCATGAGGGACCTCGTCAAAGGTTTTATCAAAGTCCATGATAACAACATCTGCCGCTCTACCGCATCAAACCTTTTGGTTACTTCCTCAAAAAACTCAATCAAGTATGTGAGACATGATTTCCCTCACAGAAAGCCTTGCTGACTATCCTTAATCAGTCTGTGTCTCTCTAAGTTCACGTAAGTCCTATTTTTCAGAATCACCTTGAACAACTTGCCCTCCACCAATATCAAACTTACAGGTCCATAGTTCCCAGGCGTCTCCTTATAGCCTTTCTTAAATAAAGACAAAACATTAGTCATCCTCCAGTCCTCTGACACCTCACCTGTGGTTATTGATGATACAAATATCTCTGCCAGGGACCCCACAATTTCTCCCCTAACTTTCCACAATGTCCTGGGATACACTTCATCAGGTCCCAGAGATTTATCCACCTTTATGTTTTCTCAGACCTCCAGCACTTCCTCTTCAGTAATGCAAATATTTCTAAACATCAATATTTACTGCATTATTTAAGCTGGCCATCATTTAGAAAATCATGTCGCAGACCAATCTTAATAGCTGCAGTATTGATATCAGTAAATTGCTGGCAATGAACTGGGAGAATTACTTTGAGTTCAGTTAGTTTGATACATAGTTTGTCATGTTATCATTATGGTTATCATGTAGAAATTTACTTACATGCACTTTCTGCTTGTCTTAGTACATTGCATGATAAAATAACCATATTATAATAAATAAAAAACACACCTTAAGTAAGACATGCAATGTTTGATTCCAGAATTTTCCTACAATAGAGACACTTACATTCTGAATCCTGGGCTAAATTTTGAGATAATTCCTTTGGTACTTTAAAGGCAATGGTGCAATGGAGACCAACTTAGTTTAACCATTTTTGACCTATTCCTGATGAAGGGCTTTTGCCCAAAACATAGATTTTCCTGCTCCTCAGATGCTGTTTGACCTGCTGTGATTTCCCAGCACCACTCTAATCTTGACTCTAATCTCCAGCATCTGCAGTACCCACTTTCGTCCATTTTTTACGCTTTTGCCTTTCCTCAAACTGGCGAAATAACAGAAGTGATGACTTCTTCAAATTCCATAGTTTTCCAATCAGTAAGAAACTCTTGTTAACAAGACTCTGTTACATACCAAGGAATTTTACTGCAGGTCAAAGTAAATTCTTGCCCAAGGTTCCCCTCTCACTTGGTTCCAGGCTGTAGAACACAAAACTCTTGCAATATTTCCTCATCTTCAAATCTCTGTCACCAAGGTCAAATCAAAACTGAATATTCAGTCGAGGTGGAAAGGGGTTGCCCATTATATGAGGATATTTACAAAGTCCTTATTCAAACCTTCTTAAACTTTAGTAACCATACAGTTTAAGTTTCCACACTTTGGCACAACTACTATCCAAAACATCACTCAAAACTCTTTTCCAACAGTTTACGTTTCCTCTTGCTGTCACCATCCTTAGTGTGTCTCAGCATTATCAGTATAGTTAAAACATTCATTAAAAAAAATTGAATTCTGTTTTAGTCACTATCTGTCGCTTGCTTCAGCCACATATCCAAAGTTATTCAAGACTGAAACACAACATAGAGCTCCGACAGTGTGGAAGCAGGACATTCAGCCCATTGAATCCACACCAACCCTCCAAAGAGCATTCCCACCCCATCCCTGGCATTTCCCATGGCCAAACTACCCTAGCCTGTACGTATTTGGACTGTGGGAGGAAACCAAAGCTCCCAGAGAAAACCTACACAGACAACCATCTGAGGGTAGAATCAAGCCCAGGTCTCTAGTGCTGTGAGGCAACAGTGCTAACCACTAAGCCATCCTGCCAGCCTAGATTACATATGTTCTGCCTAATATGGTATATAACAATCCACTCTTGTTCTTTTTGCACCTCTGCAGATGTGGAATTTTAACCCTCCGTTCTTTTCTGATTATGTTGAACACTTTGCTTGTATACACAGAGCTCACCAAGGCCACAATTGGGATGCAAAAGATTTGAGTACATTTGTGGCTTCTCTACTCAGATAACAGAAGAGTCTGCATATTACTAAGTGCTCGATGCTTGGAAAAAATGTTGGATTTATCTCATTAATTTCTTTTCTTGTTAATGTAGAGCATTAATTGTCACTACACAACACAGAATTTACTCCGATAGAACTGAAGTCTACACAACTTACTTCTCACACAAAATGGACGAAAGGGTCCTCTCCAAAAAGATTACTATTCTGAAGATTCCTAAATACCTTACCATATCAATATTTTATACAACATCATTTTTGCTGGGTGATTTTTGTTTAAAGTTCCTATGTGGAAAGAAATGAGAAAAGCTTTTGAAGATTTTGGAGAGAAACAGAGACTATAGATAGAAACACCTATTTTGGAGAAGGCAGAAGAATGCATTAAAGGCGAATCACAGAGTAAACATCCCTTCGGGCATCAGTCACATGAAAAATTCGTTGTTCCTACCTGATCTGTAAAACTTGCACTCAGCATGGATTCTGGCTCTTATATTTTCATCAATTCTTTTCTATTTAAGTTAGGTGATGTGACGAAGATAAAAGGAAGGAATATTATAGCAATGCCACTTTATACAGCGGTGGTTTCAGCAAACTAAAATTGACAGTTCGAATCACTGTTGGGACAAACAAAAGGTCTTCTCCACACACGGCCACAAAGTCCTCTGTTGCTTTATTTTGGACAATCATACTGCGACATATTCACGTTAATACAATGCCTGCAAGTGCCACTCACATCTGAATACATTAATCTGCTTTGTCCTGTGGTCTGTATTTGGAAGCACATCAGACAGAAGGATCGATCTTTTCTTTGTGAAACAGCACAAAAATGAGTGACTGCAAGTCAATGGGTTGTTTTACCTTTCAGCCAGTTTCTATTTCCATTGTCCAGGGCTCTGTTAATGGCATGATAAAAATGCCAGTTGTTATTGCTATTGTGCTCAATTTGGGTGAAATGTTGGAATGGTCTGCTGATTCCACTATGATCTGTTTGCAACAGTCTAAAAAACTGGCAAAATGGTTTTCATGCTCTCAATTGCCCCTTTTTCTCAGCAATTCTCCAGAAGGTGCTGACTCATGTTGGCTCAATGGATATTGCCGTCCTGAAGAATTCCACATTAATGGTTCTACAGAGTGGGGGAGGGGGTTGTGTGGTGGGGATAGCGAGTGTTCAGGCCAATGAAGCTGATGGCATTTTCAAGGATAAAACAAAGAACTGCAGATGCTGGAAATTTGAAGGCAGCTTCGAAAGACAATCTCTGCACATTCTATCTGTAAGAGGTCAGTTCCCCTTAGCAAAGGGCTCAAGGATACTTAAAGCAGCTCCTGTTTTAACCTCAAGTAAAGATTCCATCTCCACCCTGCAATTCCCTGTCCATATCAACATTAAAGACTGCAGATCCCAACCCCTTCAGTAAATCATAGTGACCAGCTTGTGTTCTGTTAACTGGTCTCAATTTGGCCAGAGATTACTTTGGAAAAATGAGACTCAGTGGCTTTTGAGGGAAAGAAAAATGTTCTGCATTTTATCCATACTATAAAATGTCTTTCTGTGTGGAAAGTGATTGAGGAATCATTATAATGATATCTGAAGTGACTGGTTATTCATGTCAGACTGTAAGATGTATAAGCAAAGTAGACCATTCAGCTCATCAAGTGTCTTCTCTCATTCAGCTGGGCTCGTTTCCCCAGAAGATGGAACACTGAGGGCATGTCCACAATGAAATCTTTAAAATGGTAAAAAGGCTTGATCTGGTAGACACAGAAATATGTCTCCACTTTCAGCCAAGACTAAAACTAAACGCCACAAATGTGATTCAGTCACAAATAAGTCCAATTCAAAATTAGCAATCAATCAAAGAGAGGGTGAAATTGTGGAAGTTGCTTCCAGAAGTAGTAGTTGATGTGAATTAAATAGGTGTATTTAAAGGCAAGTTATATAAACATATGGGGGAGAAAGGAATAGCAGGATATTGTCTTGAGGTTAGTTGCAGAGGGAGTTGGAGAAGGTTTTCTTTGAGATTAAATAGACTTAATGGGTCAAATGGCCTTTTTCTGTGCTGTAAATACTGTGGAGAACAATGTGAGGAAACAATTTAATTTGGATGTGATGTTTTTCCATGGTTGTTAGGTTGACTCTCAGTGTCTAAGCCACACATGAAGAATAGGTCATTTGAAAAAAAATTAGTTGTAAATCCAGTTCTATGAAAGGTCACTGGTCTCAAAACATTAACCCTGTTTTACTCTCTGCTGATGCTGCCAGACCTGCTGATTTTCTGTTTTTCCTTTCAGACTTCCAGCATCTGTAATTCTTTGTTTTATCTTTGTAAATCCAGTCAGCTTCATTGGCCTGAACACTTGCTATCCTCCCTACAAAACCCCCAATGTGGGGCCCACCTACAATGCTTCAGCAGAGGGCTCGCTCTCACCTCATTGAGACAACCTGAGTCAGGACCTCCTGGAGAATTGCTGAGAAATGGGAATAATTGATAATTGCGAAAAACATTGTGCTGCCTTGTTCCTATTCTACAGCTCCCATTTAATTTTAGGATATGCAACATGAAAATTGCACTGAAAGCTGAACAGACTGACAATTGAAAAGACGCTCTTCTCTGAAGATATTTTCCCTTTGTTACATAACACAATATAATTACTCTGACAATCATTCAGAGTTATTAAGACCTTTAAAATGCTCATCTACAACATAAAGGGAAACAAAGTCGTGTTGCCAATGGAATAGAGAATACTGCACCACTGGCCACAAAATATAATTTGTCCCTTGACTGGCACTAAATCACTTTGTCACCAAAAAGTGAACACTGGACAGTACATACTGTACATTATTATAGGCACTGCTAAGTAAACTGCACTTAAATACTTTCAGAAGAAGAGTACTTGATTTGTTGTCAACCTGTCAGCAGATGTGATTTCTTTTTCTCCCTAAAGGCTTTGTGCAAATACTGACCAGGTTCCCATTCTGAGAATTTTAATGCTGAGCCAACGCCATGCCAACTGGCCAAGAAGATTAACTGCAAACTGCAACTCATGCCAATGGCGCATTGTAGATTCTTATGCTTTGAGACTTTCTTCAATAATTTTGTTTCATTCTCACAACTAGAGTAGCCAGTTTCCTGGACCCAGCCTCTCCCTTGTCTTTATCGTGAACATGCAATACTTCTTACATGTTCATTCCCAATCAAGATGGCCTGCAGGTTCTTTGCTTCTTTGCCTGGAAGTAATGTGAACAGTTCCCATCTCCCCCCTCTCTCCTTCACTTGGCTGAGTTTGTTCTCACTTTGAACAACACCTCCTTTAACATCCCCCACTTTCTTCAAATCATGGCCGTGCAGATCCAGCTTATGCCTGCCTCTTTGTGGTGTAAATGGAACATTCCCTATGCAAGTCCTACTCAGGCCACGTCCAATAATGCTTTCAACCAGTACACTGATACATAATCATTGCTACTTCTTCCGTGGCTTTGTTCTCAGAGAGTTGTTATATCTTGGTAACTGAAATACCAATCATACTTATCATTGACACCTGACAAAGGGGCGACGTTCCATAAGTTTGTGATTTCAAATAAACTTGTTGGACTATAACCTGGTGTCATGTGACCTCTGATTTTACTATTAACACTTACTTTGCATTTCAATCTCTCCTTTACCATCATTAGCACTCCCTTTATCTTTTGCTCAGGGAATCCTCAGTACCTTTCTCGCCACTCATCCTCCATATGATAAAAAATATTTTTCTCTAGCTTGTTTCAATTCTGAAGAAATGTGTTTGGAATTGAATCATTTTCTGTTTCTCTCTCCATAAAGGATGTCAAATCTGCTGAGGTTCTTCGATTATTATTTCAGAATTCACATCATCCGCAATATTTTGCTTTCACTTAATGGAGCATCCATATTCGTCTGGGAAGAAAATTCCAAAGATTCAGAGCCCGCTGAGAAGAAATAATTCCTCATCTCATTACTAAGTAAATTCGATCATATCCCGTTTTCCAGATTCCCCAGCCAGTAAAACAATTTGTCAATATCTACTCTGTCAAGCCTCTTCAGAATCTTAATGATCTCATCTCTCATTGGTCTAAGCTTGACAAATCTTTGGATCCAATTTACATAGCCTGTCATTGAAAGAACAATGCTCCCACCCAAGGATATATTAGTGAACCTACCATTAATCACTTCTTAAGTATGATGAAGTTTCCTGATGAAGGGCTTATGCCCGAAACGTCGAATTTCCTGTTCCTTGGATGCTGCCTGACCTGCTACGCTTTTCCAGCAACACATTTTCAGCTCTGATCTCCAGCATCTGCAGACCTCACTTTCTCCACTTCTTAAGAATATCAATCCTTAACAATGGAGACCAAAACTGGGAAGGGAAGATTCCTTTTTGACTCCAGCCTCTTAAGAAATGTCTGAAGTAAGATTGAAAGGTCTTACAAATTAACATGGACAACTGAGACTTGAAGGTGGTAAACATTTAGTACAATATTCTCACATAAACCAAGGGAAATTGAGATGAACTTAAGGATGAGCCAGTTGCGGCTTTACCTGAGCTGCAGATGGAAAAGCTAATGACCTCTTCTATGTTATTGCTGCTAGTACAGTTGATTTTGCTATAATGCGGTAGTTCTGTTCTTGTGCAATGCTGTGTTACAAGAAAATGGCGTAAGAGCAGCACTACTTAAACTCATGGGGTCGGAATCGCATTCTAACCAACACACGCTTTCAAAGTTTGTGCTCTCTAGAAACAATGTCACCGATTCATCAATCACATTATAGCGAATTTGCATTAACGAAATGTACGTTATAGCACAACGACCTGCACTGACACTGGCTTCAGTTTTTAAATCAATCAACATCCTCAATTGAAGCTAAACCATAGGATTTGTGATTCATGAACCTACCAGATATAGTTGAACCCTCACATGATAGAATAGTATTACTAGACCTGACCTTTCGTAACATGCTAAATGAACTGTTAAATTTTCTCATAGAATGACCAATCATTTCAATGCAGTTGACCACTTTTGTAGCCCATTCTGATGTTGCAGAGGTACCATGGCTCAGTCTATCACTCTCTTACATCTGAGTCAGATATTTGTGGGTTCTGGTCCCCTTACAGATTTCTGAGTATATCTATGTTGACACTCCCAGTGCAGGACTTAGGGCGTGCTGTGCAGGTGGAGGTGTTGTCTTTTGGATGAGATGTTAAACTGTGATCTGCCCTCTCAGAAAGATGGTAAAGATTGCATAATACAATTCCAACAAAGAGCAGGGGAGCTGCTCCCTGGTGGCTGTAACCAGTACCATTCCAAACAAATTACCTGATTATTCAAATCATTTCTGCACTTTATTTGCAAATTGACTATTGCGTTTGGCTGTATCATAACACAAACTGCATGTCACAAATACTGATTGTGTACAAAATCCTTTGGGACAGCTGAGAGAAATGGGACGCGGTGTTATTAATGAATATTCTTTTTCTTTGGTTAAATCTATTGGCAATCATTGCTCCATTTTTAAATCATATTGATAAATATTGAAGAAAATGGCAACAAAATTAAAGTATCATTCTTTCATAATGTCAAGCATTTATGCACATGTTTGTATCAATTTATTCCCAATTGAATATTCACTCACAAAGACTCTAAGGATTCTAATACTGGTAGATAGATTAAACCAGAGTTAAGGTATTAATTAAAGCATCAGTCTGTTCTGCAAATAAGAGATATTGTTGCTATCCTTATTTAATGAGAAAAGTAAAATTATAGAGATGGGACAGCAATAAAGTTCAAAAACATTGTGTTAAAATTTAACAAGGGAAAATTAGAGTTAAGAAGATTGCAATTATAAAGCAGCTTTTAAAACCACCAGACAATGTATATTGCAGTGTATGATGTGTAATCACTGGTGTAACATAAGGAACACAGGGCCCAATTCATGTACAGCAAGATCCCACAAACAGCTCTGATTGGTTTACCAGGACACCAAGAAGACATTCCTCATTCCTCTTTGAAATAGTAGCCAAGAGCCTTTTACATCCGCCCAAGAGGGCAGAATGGACCTCAGTAATTTGACTGATCCAAATACTGTCACTTCAACAATGCAGCACTTCCCTGCAACACTACACTGGAATATCAGCCTTGATTTTTTATTCTCAAGTCCTGATGAGAAATTTGGACCTAGAATCTTGAGACTCAGAGGTAAGAGTGTTCCCAACTGGACCACATCCAGAGAACTACTCAATAATATAAGAGATGATCCTTCATATTGACACAATGAAGATGCAAAGAGGAATGAATGTGAAGCTTAAAGGATTCATGTGACAAGAGTTCGCAAGAACAATTGACGCCATTGGTAATACAGGACTCAGCAGTTGTTGGTTCAGGTAACTTCTCTCACAGAAAGATGAGCCATCAATGCTATGTAGATACAAACGCCTCAGTCATTGTGTGTTGGACTCTCCACACAAAGCTGAGGCTGAGCATCAACTGTTTCTGATTAGCCGCTATAAGTGTCAATATCAACTGGTTACAGTGACACACGTCTTCATTAGGTAGTGAAATAACATGGATTTGTTCTCATAAACTCAGCAAGGGTGTTTCTGGCTTTGGCCACCAGTGTCAAAGGGCAATATCTCAGTATGTCAAACTTCCTGTAGGAATTAAACATTTGTCTCCCGAGCAATGAGTGCAGTGAGAAACACATACGAAAAATCAGGTGAGGAAGCAAAAAATGTTTTGTAAATGTTGAAAACTCGAGAAAGGGCTGTTTGACTGACAGCAAGAACCATTTATTCAGGTTATGAAAAGGATTCACTTTTCAATCAATCTTGTGAAGGTGGAACACAATGGTGTTAAGTGATCAATGGCAAGGGTTTGGGTAAGGGGTGACTACCAGTGGGTTATCATGTGCTGGCACTTCAAGGTCAAATCAGGGTTGGCAATTTTTGGAATATCAGGTTAGTTGTCTGTGTCTTTTCAACACAGTATCATGGAATCTTTTTTGCATCCAGCCTGTTTGCACTGGCATACAGATAGTTATATAGATGTACTGACCTTTGGATCTCCAATGCCAATCTATATGAGCTACGATTGTCCACTGTAAGGTGAAAGCAAATACTGCAAACATAGCAGGGGCTGTGGTGTGGTACACAGGCTCCAAGAAAGCAATGAAAGGAGTGTTTGCTAACCACAGCACACAGACAGAAACCGACAAAGGAGCTGGAGGAAAATTTGGAGAATGTTTTTAGATTTGGAATGCATCTCCTTAATAATGGGTGACAGGAACAGAGTCAGTAGTAACTTTCAAAAAATAACTGGACAAACTCTAAGGGAAGAAAATTGCAGGGCTGCAAGGCAAGAGGAATTGTTTGGCTCTTTCAAAAAGGTGAAACAGACATAATGGACCGTCTTCAAGCTTAAAATGATATGATTCCATGAGGGCGATGGTGCTATTCAATGTAGACTGGAAACTGTAAGAAACCTAGAGTAGAAGTTGGGGGGGGGGGGGTGGTGGTGGTGGTGATGGTTGAGTGATATTGCCACTAGACTATTAATCCAGACACCCAGGAAATGTTCTGAACACCTGGGTTCAAATCCCATCAAGGCATGGGGTACAATTTGAATAAAATAAAAATATGGAATTAACCATGTAATTATATAAATTGTTGGAAAATCCCATCTGGCTCACTAATGTCCCTTTAAGAAAGGAAACAGCTGGCTTACATGTTACTCCAGACTCACAGCAATGTGGGTGAATCTTTCCTACTGCCTGGGCAATTAAGGATGGGCAATAAAGGCTGACCTGGCCAGCAATACTCGAATCCCATGAATGAATACGGATATGCGTTCACCCCATTTTACACATGCTACTCTAATGCAGCATTCATAAAACTAATTCCCAATTGTTGTAACTTGAGAGGAAACATAAATAGTATCTGTCAGAGAAAATAAATCACATTATCAACACTTACCAATTCAGGTATATAATTTCATTTAAGACAAACATTTTCTGTGTTCAGCAATTCATCCTTCAAACTGGATGTTGCACATTGTCATCTTCAGATGACTGCTGGGAATACTGGTGCAGTGATAGTATACTGGATGAGTGATTATGGTGAAAAAAATGACTGACAGCTTGGAAGTGTTTATCACAGTAATGCACTATCTCCTTCTCTCCCAAGAAACCATAGCTACAGACCTGCATTATAAAATGATCAGCTTAGAAAATAGTGTTCACAAATTCAGGAGTAAATTATAAGGCACCTGACAACTCATGGGGTAATTAATGTTTTTTTGGAAGGAGGGCTAACTCCATTCCTTTAAAGATGGCTCACTAAAACATGTAAACATTGATTATGTTGGCAATATTTCCCACTAAGAATTAAACAGAACGGTAGTACTCAGATGAGAATCTGACATGGGTATTAAAAATATAATTACTTACCATTTAGCAAGTGCAGAAGTAATTTTTACAAATTTGCATTCTGGACATTTCTGGAATCTGCAAACTACAACTGCTCCTTGGTTTTATGAATGCTACATTAAAGCTCCTTCTAACTTTCAATCCCTGGACAGAAACCTTAAGGTGCTAGCACCCCGATCCATTGATAAAAATATGGGGAAATCAGTCAGAAGTTTAAGTCGGCTCCAAATTTGAAAGAAATGGACTACTATCAAACATTTGATTTCACTTTTTTATTTCGCACTTTATTGAAAAGTAAATACATGAGCTTTTTAATGGTGAATCTTCACGTGATTTAAGCCTTTTTTCCTATCAGGTTCAGGCCAATGATGTCATTGCTAAAAGGGTTGAGTTTAAAAGCAGGGAGATTATGTTGCAGCTGTACAGGGTACTGGTGAGGCCACACCTGGAATACTATGTTCAGTTTTGGTCTCCTTACTTGAGAACTAATGTTCTGGCACTGGAGGGGGTGCAGAAGAGGTTCACTAGGTTGATTCTGGAGTTGAGGGAGTTGGTTCATGAGGAGGCACTGAGTAGATTGGGTTTATATTCATTAGAATTCATAAGATTGAAGGAGGATCTTATAGAAACATATAACATGATGAAGGGAATAGATATGATAGAAGTAGAGAGGATGTTTCCACTGGCAGGTGAGGGTGGGGCAGAGAGCATAGCCTCAAGATTAGAGGGAGCAGATTTAGGACTGAATTGCAAAAGGAACTTCTTTATCCAGAAGGTTGTTAATCTATGGAATTCCTTGCACAGTGAAATAGTTGATGCTACTTCAGTAAATGGTTTTAAAGCTAAGGTAGATTTTTTTTGAACAATAAAAACATTAAGGGATGTGGTGTGAGTGTGGGTAAGTGGATCTGAGTCCATGGAAAGATCAGCCATGATCTTATTGAATGGCGGAGCAGGCTCAAAGGGCCAGGTGGCCTACTCCTGCTCCTAGTTCTTACGTTCTTAAGTATTTCTGTAAAATGGCCTAGTGAGCAGGCAGAAGTCAGGGGGAAGGATGTCAACAGCCTGGTGCAACTCAATAAGAAGCAGACATATATCTACCATCACCTTTTTCTGGCTGGAATGGTTGCCAGTCAGCATATTTTCAATATGGGACAGAGAATAGTAATGAAATGTCAAGATGAAGGAAAAGAAGAAGGAAAAGCTTGCATTTATATAATGTCTTTCACAGTTTCAGGAGGTCCTAAAATGCTTTATTGCTGATGAGGTTTGTTTGATGTGTAACATAGAAAACATGGCATCCAAATATGATGGCAACCATAGAGATCTTCAGTATGGAAATAGGCCCTTTGGTCCAACATGCCCAAGTTACCTAGTTTTCACAACTAAATGAGTCCCACTTGCCTGCATTTGGCCCATATCCCTCCATACCTATTCTATCCATGTACCTGTCTAAATGTTTATTAAATGGCAAAATTGTATTCACTTCCACCACAACCTCTGGCAGCCCTTTCCAGACACTCACCACCCTCTGTGTGGAAAGAATTGCCCCTCTAGACTGTTTTGTATCTCTCTCCTCTCACCTTAAACCTATGCCCTCTAGTTTTCAGACTACTATGAGGAGAAACTATTGGTTATCTACCTTATCTATGCCTCTCATGATTTTATGGATCAGTTAACTCATTTTACTGAAATTGATTGGGTTGTAATTATTGGCCAGAACATGTTAGATTTTTTTTGGATATGCACATTGATTTGACTATGTAGTTGAACCAAAGCATTCACAACCTGATAAAGAATATGGACAAATGGGAGAATATGGATGAAGGGGGTCCTAAAATCTCAACACTTTATGACAGGAACTAGTGTGCAATAGATTGACAGCAATACAGGCAGAATGATGTAAAAACAATGACTGCAGATGCTGGAAACCAGATTCTGGATCAGTGGTGCTGGAAGAGCACAGCAGTTCAGGCAGCATCCAAGATTTCACTGCTCATTGGATGGCTTTATTCCTGAGACAGGCAGAATGATGTTGAGTACTAATGCTATTCTGAGTGGGTTTGGTTGCTTGAAGGGGCATTGTGTTCATGGTGGATTGTTTGAAAGCTGGGTAGGAGAAGTCCCTGAATGACTTTGCTTTGGAGAAGCTGGATAAACACAACATGGAGAAAGATATGTACCAGAGTTGGATGAAGAGAGAAGATACCTTTGCAACATAAACACAGGCACAATCGGTTGGCTCAATTGGTCTTCTTTTACATTCTATGTCATTTGATGTACTATTTATTGCATGCAAATAAATAGGGGTGGAATGAATTACACATTGCATAGTGTTTATAAAAGAAAAGAAGGGACTTCCATTTATACAGCACCTTTTATAACCTTAAAATATCCCTAAAGCACTTGAAGTCAATGAAGTACTTACAAAATACATCATTGTTAAATTGTTGGAAACAAGGCAGCCAATTTGAACAAAGCACTGTCCCACACACAGAAATAAAAGGATGAGGGCATCGGTTGAGGATTGCAGTTGTGAATGGGCTTTTATATTTTTGTTCTCACTGCTAATGATCTGTTCAGTTTACATTACCTTTTCCATTCTGGGTGATATTACATTCACATGTCAATGATACACTTGCCATAGAGGGTTCACTCAGCTGATACCAGGAATTGCAGGATTGTCCTAAGAGGAGGGATTGGCACAACTGGACCTGTATTCACTAGAGATTAGAAGGATGAGGGGCCAGTTTAGTTCAGATGGCGAAATGTGATGCCAATTGCATGGGTTCAATTCCCATCACTGACTGAGGTTACCATGAAGGCCTCTCTTTCTCAATCTCTCCCATCACCTGAAGTCTGGTGAACCTCAGGTTAAATCACGCCAGTTGTCTCTGTCTGTCTCTCTCCCGTAATGAGAGAACAGCTCTATGGTCTGGTAAGACTATGGTGACACAGTAAATACAATAGATGGATGAAAGGGGATCTGATTGAAATGCATGAAATTTTAACAGGACCAGACAGACTAGATGTGGAGAGTCAGAGCTTAGAGATATCATCTCTTGGACGGCACAGTGGGTAAAAAAACACCACAAAGGATCAGACTGAGCAGTTCATATTGAATTTGTCTGAACTGGAATGATGTTGGTGGTAATGCTGGAATCACTGTCCAACTTCCCCAAACCAAGGATGCAACATATTGCACATGTAATCCATACTGTACTCCAGAGAGAATGAATGTGTATATGCATGCTTCTGTTTTAAGGGAAAGTGAGCAAACACAGTAAGAGACAAATTACTAAATGCATCAAACATACATTATGTGGAATTCAAACATCATCTGCAGTTGACTGCACTGCTGACTGTAGGATACAGCCGAGTACAATACAATATTTTGCATGCTGAGCTCATTACATCTTTATCATTGTTCTGTTCTTTATTAACTTCAGTTCCTTCTCAGTATTCATGAACAGTTTTTTTTAGACATTGAATAGGTCAATAGAAAAATTGTATTAACCTCAATTATGTGTAAGTGAAAATGACCACTTGAAAATTCACTAAATTGAGCAGGAGAGAAGTCCACGAGCGTATGAGTGATTGAGATGAGTCAACGTGCTCCAAGCTGCTGTCACAGGGAAACTAACATTCGAATACAGTGAAGAATAAGGCATTTGAAATTCGACTTGGCAGTTGCTGGCAAAGCTAATATTTACTGGCAATCCCTACTTGAGGTGGTGTTGGTGGTGAGCTAGGTCCTCTCACAGTGCTGTTGGAGGGGTGCTTCAGACATCTGACTCAGCAACAATGAAAAAATGGCTGAGCTAAAACCATGCTGACACACTGTGCGATTTAAGGGAGAACTTACATGGATGGGTGCTTCTATGCTTTAACTGCCCTTGTTCTTCTCAGCAATAGAGGCAGCAGGGTTTGGGAAATTTTGCAAATCCTTTTGTTTAATTATTCTTTCTGGAATGTGGACATTACCAACCTTGTAGCCATTTCCTAATTGCCCTTGACCATTGCAAAGGACAGTCGAGAATCAACTGCGGGTCTGGAGTCGAGAGTGTGGTGCTAGAAAAGCACAGCAGGTCAAGTGGCAAAATCAACGTTTCGGGTAAAAGCCCTTCATCAGGAATGGGAATGTAGGTCTGGTAGAGAAAGCAGATTTTCTTCCTTAAAAGGCACTAGTGAACCAGATGGGTTTTTAAGGCAACTAAATGATATTTTCATGATATATTTTCATGGTCACCATTACTGACTCATAGCTTTTGACATTCCAAATTTATTAAACTGAATTTAAATTTTCAAGCCGTGGGATTTAATTTGTCTCTACAGAGCTTTAGGCTGGCTCATTAGTTCAATAGCATTGCCACTATACCAACATGCCTCTACATAGTTTTAAAGTACTATCTCAACCAGGAGAAACAAAGGCTGCCAAAATAGTGAATCAACTGGGTAAAAATCAGCATTACTTGGCAAAAAGTATATATCTTAGCATTGTCACCGTCTTATTTTCTAATGAGAAGCCTAGTTTTTAAATTAATTCACGGTACATGGATGTCAGTGATTGAGCCAACATTTATTGAGTTATGCTTGAGAAGGTAGTGGTGAGCTGCCTTTTTGAACCACCACAGTCTATGTGATAAACCCACAAAACCCTTAAGGATTGAACTCCAGATTTAGTTGAAGTAGGGGCAAGACCAAATGTGCTTTACACTACCAAACTGGACAGGAATAAGATAAAAGAGCAGCAAGGACTAGCTAATACCATGCACAGATGTTGTATTTTTGAGGTGAAGATATTTCAAGAGGGTTACGGTTAGAAAGGTTATGAGGAAGACAAGTAATTGGGGTGGTATGGTGGCTCAGTGGTTAGCACTGCTGCCTCACAGCACCAGGGATCTGGGTTTGATTCCAGCCCCAGGCAACTGTCTGTGTGGAGTTTGCACATTCTCCCTGTGTCTGCATGTGTCCCACAATCCAAAGATGTGCAGGCCAGGTGAATTGGCCATGCTAAATTGCCCATAGTGTTAGATGTGTCAGTCGGGGTAAATGTAGGAGAATGGGTGGGGTGGGTTACTCTTCGGAGGGCCTTTGTGGACTTGTTGGGCTGAATGGCCTGTTTCTATACTGTAGGGAATCTAATTCCATAGTTTTGATGTTCTGAGCCAAACTGAATGATTACAGAACAATAACTAATGTTTAATTTCACCTTAGGATGTTTTCAGTCTGGATTTAATTCAAACATAACAATCATCTCTCATTGTCAGCTGCAAAGATTCTTTGGGAAATAAGTTTCATCCATCTATTAGAGCTCTTTACAGTTATAAAGGGATTTGATCAGGTAGACATCGACAAAAATCTTCTATTTGAGGGAGAGTCCACAGATAGGGCCCATAAATACAAGATAGTCACTTATAAGTGTGGAGAATTCAACAGAAACTTTGTTAGCCATAGTATGTTTACCAGGTGGAGCTCATTCTGGGGGAGCTGAGGGTAATATTAGAAGATACTACAAATGATTAGATTTGTTCTGCTGAGGTGGAATGAAGAAGCTTGGAAGAATAGTTTTGTGGAGTATAATTACACTATACAGAGTAACTGGACTGAATAGCTGATTTCTTTACTGTAAGTACTATGTAATCAGAAATAGTGCCACACCGGATCACTGTTACTAACCTAAGACAAGGAATGTAGTACAATTTCTAATCGAAATTCAAACTAGATTAGATTACTTACAGTGTGGAAACAGGCCCTTCGGCCCAACATGTCCACACCGACCCGCCGAAGCGAAACCCACCCATACCAATACATTTACCCCTTACCTAACACTACGGGCAATTTAGCATGGCCAGTTCACCTGGCCCGCACATCTTTGGACTGTGGGAGGAAACCGGAGCACACGGAGGAAACCCACGCAGACACGGCGAGAACGTGCAAACTCCACACAGTCAGTCGCCTGAGTCGGGAATTGAACCCGGGTCTCAGGCGCTGTGAGGCAGCAGTGCTAACCACTGTGCCACCGTGCCGCCCACTAGTGCAGTAAGGATTATTCCTCTGAGGTAGAGAGTACAACATAGCATTAGGACACAGCAAGCCCCATTCTCTTGTGAACCTGGTCACACCACACTGACAGCGGAATGCTCAATTTCGAAACAGGACGTTTAAAATGAAAAGACCTCCTTATTCCCAAAGCTGAAATCTAGAGAAGCAAGGAAAATCAGATGTCCTCTCAGGAAAAGGATAGATCAGATCTAAAAGTTGAAGTTCTAAATTGGAGCAAGGCCAATTTTGACGGTATTAGACAAGAACTTTCGGAAGATGATTGGAGGCAGATGTTCACAGGTAAAGGGACGGCTGGAAAATGGGAAGCCTTCAGAAATGGGATAACAAGAATCCAGAGAAAGTATATTCCTGTCAGGGTGAAAGGGAAGGCTGGTAGGTATAGGGAATGCTGGATGACTAAAGAAATTGAGGGTTTGGTTAAGAAAAAGACGGAAGCATATGTCAGGTACAGACAGGATAGATTGAGTGAATCCTTAGAAGAGTATAAAGAAAGTAGGAGTATACTTAAGAGGTAAATCAGGAGGGCAAAACGGGGACATGAGATAGCTTTGGCAAACAGAATTGAGGAGAATCCAAAGGGTTTTTACAAATATATTAAGGACAAAAGGGGAACTAAGGAGAGAATAGAGCCCCTCGAAGATCAGCAAGGCGGCCTTTGTGTGGAGCCACAGAAAATGGGGGAGATACTAAATGAATGTTTTGCATCAGTATTTACTATGGAAAAGGATATGGAAGATATAGACTGTAGGGAAAAAGATGGTGACATCTTGCAAAATGTCCAGATTACAGAGGAGGAAGTGCTGGATGTCTTGAAACGGTTAAAAGTGGATAAATCCCCAGGACCTGGTCAGGTGTACCTGAGAACTCTGTGGGAAGCTATAGAAGTGATTGCTGGGCCTCTTGCTGAGATATTTGTATCATCGATAGTCACAGGTGAGGTGCCCAAAGACTGGAGATTGGCAAACATGGTGCCACTGTTTAAGAAGGGTGGTAAAGACGAGCCAGGGAACTATAGACTGGTGAGCCTGATCTCGGTGGTGGGCAAGTTTACATGTATTTGGAAAGGCAAGGACTGATTCGGGATAGTCAACATGGCTTTGTGCGTGGGAAATCGTGTTTCACAAACTTGATTGAGTTTTTTGAAGAAGTAACAATGAAGATTGATAAGGGCAGAGCATTAGATGTGATCTATATGGACTTCAGTAAGGCGTTTGACAAGGTTCCCCATGGGAGACTGATTAGCAAGGTTAGATCTCATGGAATATAGGGAGAACTAGTCATTTGGATACAGAACTGGCTCAAAGATAGAAGACAGAGGGTGGAGATGGAGGGTTGATTTTCATACTGGAGGCCTGTGACCAGTGGAGTCCCACAAGGATCGGTGCTGGGCCCTCTACTTTTTGTAATTTACATAAATGATTTGGATGCGAGCATGAGAGGTACAGTTAGTAAGTTTGCAGATGACACCAAAATTGGAGGTATAGTGTACAGCGAAGAGGGTTACCTCAGATTACAACAGGATCTGGACCAGATGGGCCAATGGGCTGAGAAGTGGCAGATGGAGTTTAATTCAGATAAATGTGAGGTGCTGCATTTTGGGAAAGCAAATCTTAGCAGGACTTATACACTTAATGGTAAGGTTCTAGGGAGTGTTGCTGATCAAAAAGACCTTAGAGTGCAGGTTCATAGCTCCTTGAAAGTGGAGTTGCAGGTAGGTAGGATAGTGAAGAAGGCGTTTGGTATGCTTTCCTTTATTGGTCAGAGTATTGAGTACAGGAGTTGGGAGGTCATGTTGAGGCTGTACAGGACATTGGTGAGGCCACTGTTGGAATATTGCGTGCAATTCTGGTCTCCTTCCAATCAGAAAGATGTTGTGAAACTTGAAAGGGTTCAGAAAAGATTTACAAGGATGTTGCCAGGGTTGGAGGATCCGAGCTACAAGGAGAGACTGAACAGGCTAGGGCTGTTTTCCCTGGAGTGTCGGAGGCTGAGGGGTGACCTTATAGAGGTTTACAAAATTATGAGGGGCATAGATAGGATAAATAGACAATGTCTTTTCCCTGGGGTCGGGGAGTCCAGAACTAGAGGGCATAGGTTTAGGGTGAGAGGGGAAAGATATAAAAGAGACCTAAGGGGCAACTTTTTCATGCAGAGGATAGTACGTGTATGGAATGAGCTGCCAGAGGATGTGGTGGAGGCTGGTACAATTGCAACATTTAAGAGGCATTTGGATGGGTATATGAATAGGAAGGATTTGGAGGGATTTGCACCGGGTGCTGGCAGGTGGGACTAGATTGGGTTGGGATATCTGGTCCGAAGGGTCTATTTCCATGCTGTATATCTCTATGACCCTAACTGCCTCCAGAAATAATCTACAGCAATTTGTCAGGATTTTTTGACCAAAGTCTACATGCGTTTTGAGCAGGGGAGGGGAAAGGAATCTGAAATTACTATTTGCCTGACAGGCAAGTTGCATGTCCATGGTTATAGCACTTGCCTTATTAAACTAAATCTATAACTTGTCAGACCTTTAACAGAACCTGATAATAAATGTCAGTTTTCAAGTGGTATTGGAGAATATAAGAGACTGAGGTAATTCTACAGCCTGATGTTAAAGTGCAGTAAGACTTGTAGCTGAAAGGTGCCTGTATCAACAACTACATCATTAACAAATATCAACCTTAACTTCAAGCCCAGAGTTCTAAAAATGAATTGTAGAATCTGTACGCTACTTTCAGACTGATTTTGAATCTATATTTGGAATTCTCTGACATGCTGGAGACCGGTGGATTTTACAAGCAGTGTAAACAAAATACAAACAAATTCCTAACCTCTGATAAGAAGAAATAAAATTTACACCTTATTTCCTGAAATATTTTTCACCCCGATCCTCACAGCCTAAGTGGTATTTTCCCCTTCTCTGAAAAAAAACTTGCAATAATGTAGCACCTTTCACAACCTCAGAATGTCTGCATTAAATGATGGAATCTCTATTGGTTTGCAGTAGCGAATGGCATCTGAAGATTGGAACTTGAACTGCTGCACAGGCATCATAGATAATACATAAAGAAGAGCAAAGTGACCCCCAGTCTCTTCAGCGAGTTAAGAATAACTGACCTGAATTTCAATGGAGCTAGCATCAGCCTGGATTCAAATTCTAGGCTGGATGCTTCAGACATAGTTCATGATCAGGGAGGGTGTGATTACAAGTGGGACAGGTATGGAGGTTCCAGAATGTTTCAAAGGAGAAGACTCAACCCCCGCAACTGTCCACAAGTCTGAGGTTCTTGCAGTTTGTGTTGACACAAGCCAGGTCTTCAGGGAGAATAGGGGGAATGGGAAGCAAACATTATAACAAGGGAATTATCTTAGGGTGGAAAACTTTGTTCTCTGTAGCCAACAGCACAAGTGCCAATGACTGCTATGCCTGCCCAATGCAAGACTTAAGGATAGCTTCTCAGCACTGGAAGGAAACTTGAGTGAGAGGAGGAAGGAACAAGTTGTCATAAGCCATGTAAATACCAATGACATAGGTATGAGTGAATAGAATGTTCAACTAAAAGCGCATGAACAAGCTAGGGACTAAATTAAAAAGCTGAGCAACAAAATGAGTAATATCTTGATTACTACATGAGGCTGCAGCAGACTGGCGTACAGCAAATTAGATTAGAGGTGAACATGCAGCTCAAAGACGGGATGTAGGAGAAAGGGGAAACAATTGCTGGAAAAACTCAACAGATCAGGCAGCACCTGCAAAAAGAAAGCAGAGTCAATGTTTCATGTCCAGTGACGCTTCTTCAGAATAGAAGGGTCTGTCCACAGATGCTGCCTGACCTGGTGAGTTTTCCCAGCAATTTCTGATTTTCAACATCTGCAGTTATTTGGCTTTTTATAGGAGAAATGGGTTGCAATTCATGGGGCACTGGAACCAGTATCGGGGAAAGATCTGTACCGCTGAGTTGACCTTCACCAGAGCTATGTTGGGACCAGGGTACTGATGAATCATTTAACCAGGGCTGTAAAGAAGGTTTTAAACTAAATAATGGGGGACTGGTGCATTCGTGGGAGGGAAGATTTCAAAAGTAAAGTGCATGGTAAAGATACAAGCAATGATAATTGGAATGTAGCTGGAACTGTATAGAGTGTATAGACTTGAGTGCACCAGCAAGTAAGGACAGATCAGAGAAATATGGTTAAAAAGACAGTGTTAATAGCTTTTGACCTGAATGTAGCAGCATTCGTTACTAGACGAATGAACAGATAACACAATTAGAAACAAATAAGCATAATATGATCGCTGGCAAAGAGACATGGTGGCAGACAGACCACAGCTGGGACCTGATTATTCAAGAGTATGTGATATTTCAGGAGTATTGGGAAAAATGGGGTGGCTCTCTTAATAATGAATGAAATTATAATTGTCATGAAAAATGATTGTTGCTAAGAGGAACAAAACATGGAATTGAAGAAATGAAATAACAAAGGAAAGAAGTCTCAATTTAGAGTGGTTCATCGGCCTCTGACAGTAGTCATACTGTAGGACAGACATCAAATTAAGAAATAATGCTTCTCAGAAAGGAACTGTTACAATGAAGGGGAATTTTAATCTTCATATAGACTATACAAGTCAAACTGGCAAAGTAGCCTGAAGGATGAGCATATAGAATGTACTGGGGCTGGGTTCTTAGAGCAATACATTCTGGAACTAAACAGGAAACAGATGATTTTAGATTTGGTAATAACATAAAATTAATTAATTTCTTCATTTTAAAAATAAGGATGTGATAGTGAAAAGGAGGAATTTCTTCTGTCAGAGAATGATAAGCTTTTGGAATTCTCTTCCATAAAGAGAAGTTGAGCCTGAGATATTCAATATGTTTTGCTGTTGAATTAGACAGGTTTTTGATCAACAATAGCTTCAAGGATTAGGGTCAGGGAGTCAAGGTAGAGCTAAGGCCACAATCACGATCCTACTGAATGATGGAGTAGACTTGTGAGGTAAAAGGCCTACTCCTTCTACTATATCTTCTTGTAGATTGAAGCATGCCAGCTCTGAAGTAATAAGTTATTGCAAGGAGAATCAGTCTTTTACGTTTAATATCCATGCTGGACTTAGTGAGAGACTAACACACATCCAAGAGGAACGTACCAAAGCTCAGGAATACACAACAATCCACAGTTAATGGAGTCATAAAAACATTATCCTGTACACAGTACCTGTTCAGCTCTTGGAAACTACTCCAATGCTTTGTACAGATAAGCATAGCAGCCAATTTGTTTCCTTCATAGTGGAGCGAGGATTATTGGCCAGAGCAACTAAGAAAGATCTCCAATGAACTGTGCTTAGACACAAAGTAAGGAAAAGGGTATAAGGTAAATTTGCAGCACTAAGACAGTTAGAAACCCCTGTGAATGGAATCAGCCTCACACCGCAAGACAATTTCTGCATCCAGGCAATCTAATGCACCAGTTTGCAGACTCAGGAATATTACTTTGAGGCCTATAATATAGAAATATGCACTTCCTGCCAAAGTTAAACAGGGGTGTTCATTCAGTTATCACACCCTCCTGATGCCTCAAAAAAAGATCTTGCACAAGAAAGAAATGCCTTTTATTTGTTTGCTGGATATAATCTCCAATGTTTGTTTGTTCCTTCATATGTTACTGTACACAAACTGCTTTAGGGACCTTATATATAAAGATATTTTTAGAAATAGAGTACATTTTTGAAGTTAAAAAAAAAGCACTTTGAGAAGGAGTTAATCAAGCCAGCCAACTCTGATTTCTAGAAGACTCATCATGCTCTCTGCATTCTTTGAAGAATAAACAGGGGATGGATAAAGTAAATACTGCAGCTGTGGTTTAAAAAGATATTCAGCAATATGTGACAAGGTACAATATAAAAGACGGAATGAAAAAGTAATGGAATTTGATACAAAATGGAATGTGACCAAATTGATGGAGGGGAGGTTTGAAGGGAGAACCCAGGAATAAAAGGCAGTTTCTTAAACTCAGAAGACACAGTGAATGATGTTCCACTGGGATTTAATAGGGATTGCAATTTCCTTATTATGGCCCTGAATCTCTACGTTTTCTCTTGATTTCCTGCCACAAATCAAGTGGGAGGTTTCAATATCTATTCTTAATCTTGACTTGAAGACTGAATGAATTGCATAATGAAATTTATTACTGATGCCAAGTTTGGAAGGATGGAAAATTGTACAAGAACTGTTGGAAACTGTAGGAAGATACATCATCTTTTCTTTCATGGGGTTGGAGGGGAAGAATTGGGATAATGGGAACAAAGCAGAGAAGTTGTTATGATGTGTCCACACGATGTTATATTTTACCTTGGCGTGGATGATGGATATGAAAGAAAAAGCAAAATGTTCTACCGTTAGCACTGACACCCATCAAATCTGTAGTGTGCAAAAGGAGTATTTCCCAGGGACAAAAATTAAACAGAAACTTTCACTGACCAATTTTTAAGATCTATTTGTGCATGGAATATGAGCTTCATTGGCGATGCCAACATTTAATGTCCATCTCTAGCAGCTCTTGAAGAGATAGTGGTGAACTGAATCTTGAACTGCAGCATTGCATGTGATGTAGGGACACCCACAGTGGTGTTTTATGCCAACAACAGTGCAATATAATTCCAAGCAAGGATGTTGTACAACTGGAAGGGAACTTGCAGGTATGATATGCCTATATACCTGCTGCCATTTGCCCTCTTTTTAATAGAGATTGTGGGTTTAAAAGGTCAAAGAATTAAGTGAATCTTCTGCAAGATTTGCCACTGAAACTAGTCCACTTTCGTGAAATACTATACCTTGCATCCTTACTGTAAGCTTATCATTAATTGATGAATCTGGAAAATAATCCAATCCAGTAGAAAACATCAAAATATTATTTTTAACATGCCCCTAAAGAATTATTTGAAGGACAGCCTCGATAATTCTTGTGGAAGTATACAAAATAACAGAGAACACCTTGGAGTATATTAATTCATTCCATTTTTGAATCTCAAGAGGAAAGATGCTTCGATTTTCTTTCCTGATTGTCAATCACAATAGTATTCAAGTGCAGAGGCACAAGCTATTATATTGAGTTTCATCATAAATAGTAAGGTTTTACAGCAATCAATAAATGGGCACATATAAAGCATCTCCGTTTCACTGAGGTACACTCAACAAGCTAAAATGGTTCAATCCCAGCCAGAACTAATTTGATCTATTCTGATGGAGCATGTTTAAACACAGCTATGGTGGGGTTCTGTTGTTAGGGAGCTGGGAGGGTTGGTAAGGAATAGGAGTCTGTCTAGATTTTCTTCTCAAACATTTTGTAGCATCTCTAAGCAGTGGCACAATACTTTCACGTCGGTGTTATTATCAGGCAATAATAGTACATCGAACATCACAGCACAATACAAGCCTTTGGCTCTTAATGTTGCACCGATCCTTGGAACCAATCTGAAGCCCATCTCACCTACACTATTCCATTCTCATTCATATGCCTATCCAATGACCATTTAAATGCCCTTAGAAGTTGGCGACTCTACTCCTGTTGCAGGCAGGGCATTCCACGCCCCTACTACTCTCCGAGTAAAGAAATTACCTTTGACATCTGCCCTATATCCATCACCCCTCAATTTAAAGCCATGTCCCCTTCTGCTAGCCATTGCCATATAAGGAAAATGGCTCTCACTGTCCACCCATCTAACCTTCTGATTATTTTATATGTCTCAATTAAATCACCTCTCAACCTTCTTCTCTCTAACGAATACAGCCTCTACTCCCTCAGTCTTTCCTCATAAGACCTTCCCCCATAACAGACAACATCCTAGTAAATCTCCTCTGAACCCTTTCCAAAGCTTCCACATCCTTCCTATAATGCAGTGACCAGAACTGTATGCAATACTCCCAATGTGGCTGCGCTAGAGTTTTGTACGGCAGCAGTATGATCTCATGGTTCCAAAACTCAATCCCGTTACTAATAAAATCTAACACACCATATGCCTTCTTAACAACCCTATCAATCCGGGTGGCAGCTTTCAAGGATCTATGTACCTGGACACAGAGATCCTTCTGTTCATGTACACGGCCAAGAATCTTACCATTAGCCCAGTACTCTGCATTCCTGTTATTCCTTCCAAAGTGAATCAACTCTCATTTTTCCGCAATAAACTCCATTTGCGACCTCTCAGCCCAGCTCTGCAGCTTATCTATGTCTCTCTGTAACCTACAACATCCTTCCTCAGTATTCACAACTCTACTGACCTTAGTGTCATCCGCAAATTTACTAACCCAACCTTCTAGGCCCTCATCCAGGTCATTTATACAATAACAAACAACTGTGGACCTAAAGCAATCCTTGCAGTATCCCACTCGTAACTGAATTCCAGGATGAATATTTTCCATCAACCACCACTTTCTTTCAGTTAGCCAATTTCTGATCCAAACCACTAAATCACCCTCAATCCCATGCCTCCATATTTTGTGCAATAGCCTACCATGGGGAAGCTTATCAAACGCCTTACTGAAGTCCATATAAATCACATCAACTGCTTTACCTGTTTGGTCACCTTCTCAAAGAACTCACAAAGGTTTGTGAGGCACGACCTGCTCTTCACAAAACAGTGTTGACTATCCCTAGTAAACTGATTCCTTTCTAGATGATTATAAATCCTATCTCTTATAACCCTTTTTTCCCATTTTGCTCAAGCCACAACACGGAATATGTCCTTCCTGATATTTCTATTCCACAGCACAAAGTTGTTTGGAATTTTGAAATGAGATCATCAATTTTGTGTCATTACTGTCAGGGAAGAAAGTTCTGAGACTTATATAATCCCTTCCACTTACTCAATATGCCCTGAAGCGCAACAAATGCAGAGGCATCTGACATCTAGGCAACATCGTAACATAGGAACTGTGACGGCTCGGTTTTCACACAATCATTTCCCACCGACACCAATGTGATAATGATCGGACAATCTGCTTCAGTGATGATGATTGAGAGCTAAATATTGGCCAGTATATTTGAGAGACCTTTCCTGCTCTTCTTCAATACAATGTTGCAGGGTCTTTTATATTCCCTAGAAGGACAGTGAGGGACCTCGACTTGAAAAGACAGCACCACTGAAGTACGCCACGGCCTAGATTATGTGCTTAAGGCACTGAGGTTAGGATTGTAGCTGGTTAGAAATACTTTCTGAATACCTTAAATCTTAACTTAGAGTCTCACGGTGTCCAAATTGAGGCAGGACCCTTACAGCCAGAAGGGAAAGCAGACTTTTGGTTCAGTCTGTGCTCACTTATCAGAGTGAAAGGAAAGTGTAATAACCTATTCCCTCCTTCAGTTCTCTGTCATCCTTTGAATTGTGTTAGTCTATTCTCACAATGTAGAGGAGTCCATGGCTCCACCAAAGGAAGAACCAGTAGACTTCCTTGTGTCATGACTAAGTCACCTCACTCCAAAACCTTTCCAACCAAAAGTATTGATTGGCAATCATTGAAGCTCCATTATTGAGTGAAGTCTGTCAGTTATTGCCTAGAAAGCATTTTAAAACGTCTTGAATCCATAATAAGACATAACCTAAGCACTTATTTTTTTCTGCTTAAGACAATACATTCAAAGTAATTTTGAAACTACATATTGATTTAACCTTCTGCCATCAGTGAAGCTATATTAAATTCAGGATGTGATTCATTATAAAAATAGTAATTGTTGGAGAAACTCAGCACCATCTGTGGAGAGAAAGCAGAATTAAATTTTTGGGTCCAGTGACCCGTCTTCAGATTTCCAGCATCCGCAGTGCTCTGTTTTGTTTTCTGTCATGAGAGTCTTAATGCTGCATGTGAAAATGCATCAACAGCCTGATTGTAACAGAATCACTCTCAGTACTTATCAGCAGAAAGAAAAGTAACTTTTCAAAAAGCCAGTGCTATGCTGCTTGACAACAGATTAATCTTTTTTTCACGTCAACTGTATTCAGGTCCTGCAAAGCATGTTATGCAGAGACTGATTAATTCTGGTTGGCAAGAATGATGATTTTACCCTCTGTGGTGACTTGCCTTATAGAGGAAAACAACCATTTCCTCTTCTTTTTGCCCCACTGCCAGTTGCTTATTATTCAGACTGCAAGGGTCACCCTCAATCATAAGAAATGCGGCAACTGGTTCCAATTTGTCTTGAATGCGGCAGATTTATCAAACACGGTTGCGTGATGATTACAATATGAGACCAGTCATCCAGAACCCCACCAATTATCCCAAAGTGCAACAATCACAGATACATTTCTGACGTGTGGTCAGCATTGTAACAGAGGGATTGCGATGGCTCGATTTTGACACAACAAGCTCCCAACAACACCAATGTGATAATGACTAGACGGTCTGCTTCAGTGATGTTGATTGAGATGTAAATATTGGCCAGTACGTTGGAGAGACCTTCCTGCTCTTCTTCAGTACAATGTTGGGGGCTTTTACATCCCCTAGAAGTACACAGGAGGGTCTCGATTTGAAAAGACAGCACCTCTGAGTAGTAATTTAAAATCAATTTCTCACTGAAAATGGATTGTGAGCAATGGCGATCATAAAACAGTGATATGGCAATTAAAAAAAATCACTAATGAACTTAAGGACATCTGTTGCTTTTATCTGGTCTGGCCCATATGTGAGTCCATACCTAAAGTAATGAGTTGAACTCTCAATTTCCCTCTGGAATGACCTGCCAAGCCAGACTGTTGTATCAAACTCTGGATCAGTGGTGCTGGAAGAGCACAGCAGTTCAGGCAGCATCCAATGAGCAGCGAAATTGACGTTTCGGGCAAAAGCCCTTCATCAGGAATAAAGGCAGTGAACCGTTAGCATGGAGAGACATCTATATTCACAGCGGTTCAAGAAAGTGGCTCACCACCTTCTCTTCAAGAGTAATTAGGATGAGTAATATCTGCTGGCCTATACAGTGACCACCAACAACCCCAGCCCCTTCTCTATCGCACTGTCCCCAGCTCCACACCTCAGACTGCTCAAACCACATGAAGCAGTTTTTCCTGAAACTGTGAGCATAAGTATTTGTGTGTATATCAACACTCAAGATATGTGGACGTAGCTGATGAATCTTCCCCTGAAAGTCACTAAAAAGAAAACCAATTACAGAGAAGTCACTTCTGGAAAGAATGTCAGGAAATGGTAAAGAATTCCTCCTCCAATCACAGGCTGGCTCTGTCCCATGCTCACTGCTGATAGGATACCTCAAAATGACACGCCAATCTGGTGATGCTACTAAACAGGACCGAACAGTATAAACAGCAAGTGATCAACCCCTAGAGCCAAGCGATTTCACAACCATCAGATCAGATCTAAGCTCTGGTGGACAACTGAACAACTCACTAGAGAAGGAAGCCCCACAAACCTTCTTCAAGGATGCAAGTGCCCAGTATATCAGTGCAAATGTTAAGGCTGAAGGATTGTTGCATTGGAGGAGGAACTCTTTACCATTTCCTGAAATTCTTTTCAGAAGTGACTTCTCTCAAATCGGTTTTCCTTTTGGTGACGTTCGATTGTGAGGCCTGACAATAATCCACAATAGTACTGAAGACATGTGCTACAGAACTTGGCACATCTAATTCAGTACACCTGCAACACTGGGATCTACCTGGAAATGTAGAAAATTGCCCAGCTATGTCCTATACACAAAAAGCAGGGCAAATCCAACACAAGAAATCACCACCCTGTCAGTCTACTTTTGATCATCCATAAAGTGATAGTAACAGTACTACTAAGCAGCACCTCCTTAGCAACAAACTGCCAATGAAACTCTGTTTGGGTTCCACCAGTACCACTCAGTTCCTGACCTCATTGCAGCCTTAGTTTAAATATGAAAAAACAGCTGAACTTTAGAGGTCAAGGTTAATATAACACTCACTTTTGATTGAGTGTGAAGTAAAGTTGCCCTGGAATAATTAGAGTTAACGGGAATAGTGGGGGGAGGAAATCCTTCCAGTGATTGGAGTCATTCCTGATGCAAAGGAAGATAGCCATGATTGTTGGAAGTCAATTTCTTAGGCAGCAGACATTTCTGCAGGAGACCCTCAGAGTAGTAGCTAGACCTGGCAACTTCGGCTCTGGCTGTATCTCTTACCAGGCCACTGTGAATCACCTGAGAATTTTTTGTTTGAAATTAACTTTGTTCTGAATTTAACATTTTTTGGCGCTGTACAGCCACATTATACCTTTACTTTATCACCACAAGCTCCAGACTTTGTGGTATTTGTCACGGAAGTGCTTAAAAAAACCACAATTCAGTCTTTGTGGTGGCAATTATTAAAGACTTAAATTTGCTAAAAAAGAACATATCTAAGGTACTGGTTCTCATTTAGTTGGTCCTGCTCTGCTCTTCTGAGAGAAAATGGCAGGAGTAACATCAAGTAAAAAGACGAACCCAAACAAATCTTGCAAATATTGAATTGACAGGAGCTTTCATTCTTTTTATTGTTAAGTCCATAAGTTTTCTTCAAGACATTTTCCCTCCTGAAACGATCAGCAGAAGGTGTGTGTGGCCTCTGTGAGTTAAAAGAGGCAACAACATGCCTGAATATCACCCTTCTGTTCAGTGTAACAAGGAATGGGAACAGTTGCCCAGAGATGGGAATGGTGCTCAACGGTTGCCATAGAGATGCATGCATCAGCAAATCCTGAACAGCAACAACATCCATTTCCCCAAGTGTTCCTCTTGGGACATGTGACAGATGGGATGCAAAGGCAAAAAGAAAGCTGCAAACAGTATAAAGGCTGCCTGCCCCTGAATCCCAAACTCAGTTGACGGCCTCCAGTTAAATCAGCCAAATCCTAGTTGGAAAGTGTGAACCCCTGCCAAAGAAATTCACCATTTCCAAGTTTCTCTCTTGACCTTGTGCATATTGTAACCACACAGCAGAAAGGCACCACCTTGCAACCCATGTAATATTCCTGTTCTAAAAGTAAGAATTTTCTGTCTATATTTTTAGATTTAAAATACAGGTCGTTCTGTTATAAGGCATGTTTCGTCAATTCCCAAATTCACTGTAATGAAACTGAAATAATGGCAACACTGTTTCTCAAGTGAAAATATTTAAACATGTATTAGCTGTAACGTGATTACAGCGCCAACACATTAAGCACTATGTCTAAAGTGTGATTTTTCTATAATGCAGGGGTGTACAAGAACGTAACTATGGCATTACACAAAAATTGACTGTACAAATTTCCCCATCTCAATGAATGACCAGCTTGGTATCAGTCAGTGCCCAGCACTTTCACCAGAGTCTGAAGGTTATAGATTCAAGTTCCACCTCAGAGTCTTGAATACATAATCTAAGTTGACACTTCTAGTGCAGTAGTGAGGGGAGAGCTACAATTTCACAGGTCTTGCCTTTAAATAAGACAAAGCCCCAATCCACACTCTCTGCTAGATCTCTGTCTCTCAGCATTATTTCAGGAAGAGGAGGCAGGTTCTCGTGATGTCTCTGTCAATATCTATCCTTTACCCAACATCACAAAAAAAATTGTTATTGTGGGAGCTTACAGTGTGCAAGTTGGTTTTCCCACACTGCAAGAGGCTCCAATACAATATAAAGTTAAAAATCACACAACACCAGGTTATAGTCCAACAAGTTTATTTGGAGGCACTAATTTTCGAAGTGCTACTTCTTCATTCACCTGATGAAGCTAGTGCTTCCAAATAAATCTGTTGGACTATAACTCGGAGTTGTGCGATTTTTAACTTTGTCCACCCAGTCCAACACTGGCTCCTCCAAATCCATACAGTATAATATTACTTTCTTGATTCCAAAGTGATTTGATCCTGAGGCAATGAAAGATGCTATATAAATGTACGTCTTTCTTTAATAATCATGAGTGGGTAAATAGTCCCATTCATTTTCAACCCCACCAAAATGTAGTGCCCAAATATTTTCCTACCTCTATTCATGGCCATTTATATAGACATTCCTATCGCAAACTGCAGGTGAGATACTTCCATTTAGGCAATGGGTTAGTTTATGGAACTTGTAATTTACCTAGAGCTATTAAGTGTGAAGTGATTTCAAACCTGATTAAATACAGATAAGATTGAGTTCTCATTTAATCTCAGAAGTTAACGACCACTAAAGCATGATCCACATAAAACCTATGCAATATAAGCTTCATTACATTATACTTCAGCTCAGTTCCAATCTAAATATATAACATCTCACTTTTACTGTTCAATGTGATAGAAGCAAACCTTGCAGGATGCTGTGGAGGATTATATGCATCTTACTCATGATTCTGAGTACAGCCCACACATATGGTACAAACCTACAGAACTCTATCATCACCTGATAAAATTCACTCGAATATTATTGAATGTTGCCTGATCACTCAGGTTGTTTGATTGTTGGAAAAACACCACAGCCTATTGAGCCTGTTCCACCATTCACTTAAAATAAAATAAATTATCTCCTGCTCTTAGTTCTTAATAACACTCATTCAGCTTTTCTTCTTGCTAGCTATAATCTCTTTGTTTACCTATACCTTTCATATTTCTCATCTTCTGGGCCCTATCCCCATGCTGTCCTCCACCCTATCCCCACTTCAGTCTTTACCATAAATATCACTAGCCTATAGACCTAGCAACACAAAGGAACTGAGATTCATACTCCTATTACTCATTTCTGTGTGAGGCAGAACATCATTTTCTGAGGAAGGGTCACTCGACCCAAAACGTTAACTGTGATCTTTCTCCACAGATGTTGCCAGACAGCTGAGCTTTTCCAGCAATTTTGATTTTTGTTTCTGATTTATAGCATCTGCAGTTCTTTTGGTTTTATTTAGAACACCAATTTTGGTTTGACAGTGGTGAATTTCAGTGTTGGTGTCATACTAGGTTTATAGTCACAGTGTCCAACATTAGCTAAGATTCCATGATTAACATTTGTTAAATAGCTCTAACAGCCAAAACATACATTGACAACCAGTTTAGGATTACAGGTTGGCTTCACAGTATGATGCATATGCATATACTGGAAGGTACATACATTAACATATAGGGCACTGTCACCTGCAGGCAGAAAGAACAGTTACATACATTACACTTGTTTCACTGCAATAAATGGGCTTTAGCCGTTCTCTGGTTCATTTCTCATGGTAATATCTTAACCAATGAGAGTCAATCTGCCAATTTAAAATGTAAATAAAGCTTGTCAGTTAACTGTCAGTCCACATTACCCAGCTGCATTCTCCATGGCAATGCTCTACCAATCAGAGTAATCAATCAACACTCTCCTCTCACACAATACAAATATCATTTTCCATTACCTTTGACTGTGGGTCTAGAAATCATGGATGCATTGGTGATCATTTTCCAATGTTCTATAGATTCAGGATCAGTTCCTGCGGATTGGAGGGTGGCTAATGTTTTTAAGAAAGGAGGGAGAGAGAAAGCAGGGAATTATAGACCAGTTAGTCTGACCTCAGTGATGGGAAAGATGCTGGAGTCAATTATAAAGGATAAAATTACAACACATCTGGATAGTAGTAACAGGATAAGTCAGAGTCAGCATGGATTTATGAAGGGGAAATCATGCTTGACTAATCTTCTGGAATTTTTTGATGATGTAACTCTGAAGATGGACAAGGGAGATCCAGTGGATGTAGTGTACCTGGACTTTCAGAAAGCCTTTGATAAAGTCCCACATAGGAAGTTAGTGAGCAAAATTAGGGCATATGGTATTACGGGCAAAATACTGACATGGATTGAAAATTGGTTGGCTAACAGGAAACCAAGAGTAGTGATAAACGGCTCCCTTTCGGAATGGCAGGTGGTGACCAGTGGGGTACCTCAGGGATCAGTGCTGGGACCGCAGCTTTTTACAACATACATTAATGATATAGATGATGGTATTAAAAGTAATATTAGCAAATTTGCTGATGATACAAAGCTGGGTGGCAGGGTGAAATGTGAGGAGGATGATAGGAGAATACAGGGTGACCTTGTCAGGCTAGGTGAGTGGACAGATGCATGGCAGATGCAGTATAATGTGGATAAATATGTGGTTATCCACTTTGGTGGCATGAACAGGAAGGCAGATTACTACCTAAATGGAGACAAGTTAGGTAAAGGGGCAGTACAACGAGATCTAGGTGTTCTTGTACATCAGTCAATGAAAGCAAGCATGCAGGTACAGCAGGCAGTGAAGAAAGCTAATAGCATGCTGGCCTTCATAACAAGAGGGGTTGAGTATAGAAGCAAAGAGGTTCTTCTGTAACTGTACAGGGCCCTGGTGAGACCGCACCTGGAATATTGTGTGCAGTTTTGGTCTCCAAATTTGAGGAAAGACATTTTTGCTATTGAGGGAGTGCAGCGTAGGTTCACGAGGTCAATTCCCGGGATGGCAGGACTATCGTACGCTGAAAGATTGGAGTGACTGGGCTTGTATACCCTTGAGTTTAGAAGGCTGAGAGGGGATCTGATTGAGATATATAAGACTATTAAAGGATTGGACACTCTGGAGGCAGGAAGCATGTTTCAGCTGATGAGTGAGTCCCAAACCAGAGGACACAGTTTAAAAATAAGGGGTAGGCCATTTAGAACAGAGTTGAGAAGAAACTTCTTCACCCAGAGAGTGGTGAGTGTGTGGAATTCTCTGCCCCAGAAGGCTGTGGAGGCCAAGTCTCTGGATACTTTCAAGAAAGAGTTGGATAGAGCTCATAAGGATAGTGGAATCAAGGGTTATAGGGATAAGGCAGGTACAGGATACTGATTGAGGATGATCAGCTATGATCATAATGAATGGTGGTGCTGGCTCAAAAGGCAGAATGGCCTACTCCTGCACCTATTGTCTACTGTCCATTGTCTATTAACAGAAGCCTTAGACAAAATGGGTCTTCTGTCAGCAATATACAAGTGTGGCCTGACTAAAAGGCTACAAAATATAAAAGGCAGTGGATGTAAGTTTTCTCACTGAGCTGGAAGGTTCATTTTCAGATGTTTAGTCATCTTACTGGGTAACATCATCAGTGAGCCTCTGGTGAAGCACTGGTGTTAGTGACCTGTTTTCTAATTATGTGTTAACAGAAACATAAATAGAAAGTGGGTCAGTAACACCAGTGCTTTACCAGAGACTCACTGTTGATGTTACCTAGTAAGATGACGAAACATCTGAAAATGAACTGTCCAGCTCAGCCAGCAAACTTACTTCCAGAACCTCAACCTGAGCTATAAATTGTCTCAAAATGTGCTAAAAGTAGATAGTGTTATTACATAACTTCATTACCTTATACACAAGTCCATGCAAATTTAAAGGCAACACCTGGAACACCAAAAATGTAGTCTTCAAAGGCAATTCTCAGAAAGAAAAGTTAATACAATGGATCCAGATACAGTACTGAATATTTACAGTTTTAAAAACGTTATAGCTTTAAGAACTATCCCTTCAGACAGTTGTAGCAGCTAAAACAGTCAAATACCCCAAAGACAAACTCGTGCTAAGATCAACAAGCAAAGAACAGCATTTAATGTAAATTATTTTGCTTCAGGTGTAGTAAGGATATCACATAGACAAGTATGTGCGAGAACTTAGTCATATCACGTCATTACAGTTTCCGTAAGCAGTGGAATTTAGCGGGGGAACAGAGATGCATCAGAACTCTTGATTAAAGTGAGGCAAGTGGAAAACTTTAAATTAGCAGTGCTGAACATGCTGAGAAGGTTACAAGTTAAAAGGCAGTGCTTACAATTCACAATAAGCCTTGCTGACCTTGCAAGCAGATGCCGTGATGGGAAATCAAGACTATAGACGCACATTAGTCAAGTTCGCAACACTGGTGACATCACAAAGCCAGAATTAAGGAGATAAAGGGGAAATGTAAAAGCCTAAAAAGACAAACTCTAACAAATGAAGACAATAAGTAGACTATGAAGGCCATAATAAGAGCAAGAAAACCATAATTTAAACCAGAGTTCAGGCAGAAAGAAGGTATTAAGGCTGTAGGCAGCAGGTTTTCTTTTTGAAATCTGTAGAGAATGACAGGCATTGTTTATGGGGTTATGAAAGGGAGGAAATCATCCATTTTGACCCTGAGAAATTGGTGGTTCAGAATTTTGCACACAGAATGCTTCTATTTGGCTGCAGAAAACAGGAAATCATCCATTTTGACTGCAAACATTTTGGAAAACCTGCAATAAACAACACAGAATGACCACATCATTTATGTCAATGGCCACCTTCTAAATTTTAGGTTGATATAGGGAAGTTCTTACGTTGGCAGCAAGTTAGCCCAACCAGAAGCTGGCAATGGTTGACAATGCAGCACAATGAACTGGCACCAGCACTGTTTACCTCCTGGCTGAGTGAAAATCAATTCTTCACTGCACTTTCTATTTTTGATTTCTTAGCCAATTTTATATACACCCTTATACTTCCCTTTAATTCTATATTGCTGACAATATTGCTAACAAACCTATTCAGTGGGATTTTAGCAAATGCATTTATAAGTCCATATACATAATATCAGCTACACCACCCTCATTAACTTTCATTATTACCTCTCATTGTAATCAAGTTTGATTTGCCTTTTGGAGCTGCCTCTTTCAGCTGAAACTTGAAATGAAGCCCCATTGTCCTCTCAGGTGGACACCCAAGATCCCATAGCACTACTCAAACACAGCAGCAGAATTATTCCACATGGCTTAGTCAATATTTATCTTTCAATCAACATTGAAAAAACAGAATATCCTGCCTTATTACATTGCTGTTCTTGGGAACTGGCAACGCATCACTGACTGCTGCATTTCCTACATTACAACACTTCAAAAAGTGCTTCTCTGGCTATAAAGTGCTTTGAGACATCTTTGGTTGCAAGGCAGTAGCATAGTGGTAATACCACTGGGTCAGTAATCCAGCATCCCAGGTGAATGTTTTGGAGGGAATGGGTTTGAATCCCAACATGGCATATTTTTAAAAGTCTATCCATTAAAATCTGGCCTAATGCTGACCTGGGAACTGTTGTTGGTTATCATAAATACTCTGAAAATGTGTTGCTGGAAAAGTGCAGCAGGTCAGGCAGCATCCAAGGAACAGGAGATTCGACGTTTCGGGCATAAGTCCTTCTTCAGGAATGAGGAGAGTGTGCCAAGCAGGCTAAGATAAGAGGTAGGGAGGAGGGACTTGCGGGAGGGGCGATGGAGATGCGATAGGTGGAAGGAGGTCAAGGTGAGGGTGATAGGCCGGAGTGGGGTGGGGGCGGAGAGGTCAGGAAGAAGATTGCAGGTTAGGAAGGCGGTGCTGAGTTCGAGTGGGGGAAGAGAGCTTCTTCAAGGAAGACATCCTTGCAAGAGGATTCGCAGTAGGTTAAATACTCATAAATACTCATCTGGTTCACCAATATCCTTCAGAGATAGAAATCTGCCAACCTTAGCTGGTTTGACCCACATGGATTCCAGGCTCATGGCAAAATAGCTGACTCTTACCTACCTTCTAAAATGGTCCTAGCAAGCCATTCAGATTAAGGGGCAAGTAGGGATGGACAGTAATGTCCACATCATATAAATAAGTTTTGTTTAAGAACTGCAAATCTTTCTTTGATTCTCTTTCTTTTTTAATTAAGCATGGAGTATGTTTTCAATCCTGCATGTAGCTCTGTACTAAACTGGGCATTTTAAAAAATCCACATAACCATTGCAATGAGGGTGACTGGAAATTATAGGATTTCTTATCACAAGAGAGCCGGGCCCCATGAACTACCTCCTCACACCATTGAGGAGGTAACATTTATTGATATTTGTAATTATTTTTGTACCACCATGTTATTAAAATCAAATGAGGTGATTTCAGGAAAAGAAAATTAATCTTAATGTGAGTCATTAATCTCAATGGATTTCTTTCATGTTCTCAATGATGAGATTTCACCGTACTGGGCATAAACCTAGCTTTTTCATCCCAACAGAAAGACCTGATTCTTTCTGTCTAGTTACAGTAGATGAGAAATTGCTGACAGGTTAGTTAAAGTAGTATAGAAACACATGAGTGAAGTAAGTGTCAAACGCTACCAACAGTAATCCCTCAGCTTTCATGTTTTTCTCTCGCACAATCTGGTAGAAGCTCCTATTAGTCTCAATTTGAGAAAAACTAATCTAATTTCTAACACGTTTCAGAAGGTAATTTAGTAAAAAGCAAAATACTGTGAATGCTGGAAATCTGAAATAAAAACAGAAAGTGCTGGAGAAACTTGGCAGGTTTGGCAACATTTTGTAGAGAGAGAAACAGAACTGACATTTCAAATCCGCTATGACTCTTCAGGATTCGAAGAGATTAGATTCAAAATGTTAACCGTTTCTCTCTTCACAACTGCTGCCAAATCTGCTGCATTTTCCTGGCCCTTTCTATTTTTATTTTAGTGTATTTTTAAGCTATTTTTGATGACAGCTGATAAGGAAGATTTAGGAGCACAATGCAAAACCACAATGTTAGACTAACAAGGAGGTGCATTCAAAAACTGTATCACAAAAAGGCAGTTGATACAAGCAATTCTCACTGAAGGAATTTCAAGCACGTTTCCTATTCATTCATGAAATGTGGACATTATCTCCTAACTGCTTGGAGAGGTGGCTATAGCTAACAGTATTATTGCTTAACCATTAATCCGGAAAGGAGAAAGTGAGGACTGCAGATGCTGGAGATCAGAGCTGAAAATGTGTTGCTGGAAAAGCGCAGCAGGTCAGGCAGCATCCAAGGAACAGGAGATTCGACATTTCGGGCATAAGCCCTTCTTCAGGAATCTCCTGTTCCTTGGATGCTGCCTGACCTGCTGCGCTTTTCCAGCAACACATTTTCAGCTATTAATCCGGGAACTCAGCTGACTTCTGGAGGCCCAGGTTTGAATTCCATGAAAAATAAATCTGGAGTTAAGAATCTATTGATGACAATGAAACCATTGACAAGGAAAATCTCACCTGGCTCACTAATATTCTTCAGGGAAAGAAATCTGCCATTCCCACCTGGTCTGGCTAAATGTAAATCCAACCTCTAGCTATGTGGTTGACTCTCAACTGCCCCCTGAGATAGCTTAGCAAGCCACTCAGTTGTAGCGATCGCTTCACAAAGTCTGAACAATAAAACTGGACAGACCAGCTGGCATTGACCTAGGCACCAGAAAAGACAACAGCCCTGTTGACCCTGCTAGTGGGGCTACTGCCAAATGTAAAAAAGCTACTCCAACGCTCACCAGCAAGAGGGGCTGCACGACTGACTGAGCTGGTCAGCTCCTAACAGGCATAGCTGCTAGACTGTGTCTGCAACAGATGGTGAGAGAACCAACTAGAGGGAAGAACATACTTGACCTCATCATTGCCAATATCCTGGCTGCAGGTGCATCTGTCAATGACAGCATCGGTAAGAGTGACCTTGTGGAGACAAAGTCCACCTTCACATTGAGAATACTCTCCATTGTGTTGTGTGGCACTGTCAATGGCGACTGCAGAAGGGCATGCCAGGAGCAGCAGCTAAAAATGAGATGCGAACCGAGTGAAGCTATCAAACAGGATTACATGTATGCCAAACAACAAAGGCAGCAAACGCTAGACAGAGCTAACCAATCCTACAACCAATGGGTCAGATCTAAACTTTGCAGTCCTGCCACATCCAGGTTTGAATAGTGATGGATAATTAAGTGATTTAGTGGAGGTGGAGACTTCACAAATACCCCCCATCCTGCATGATGGCAGAGCCCCACATATCAATACAAAAGAAGGCTGAGGCACTTGCAGCAAATTTCGGCCAGAAGTGCTAAGCGGATGATCCATCTCACTCTCCCCCAGTGGTCACAGATGTCAATGCTCAGATTCACTGCATGTGATCTCAAGATATAATTAGAGGCGCTGAATGCTGCAAAGACTATGGCCCTGACAACTACTGAAGACATGTGCTCCAGAACTTGCTATTCCCCTTGCCAAGCTATTCCAGTAGTTACAACACTGGTATCTATCCAACAATGTGGAAAGTTTACCAGCTAAGTTCCGTACACAAGAAACAGGACGAATCCAACCTAGCCAATTACTGCCCCATCAGTCTACTGCTGATCATCAGTCAAGAGTCTGGTGCTGGAAAAGCACAGCAGGTCAGGCAGCATCCGAGGAGCAGGAGAATCGGCGTTTTGGGCATAAGCCCTTTATCAGGATTACTGCTGGTAGAACATAAGAACTTAAGAACAAGGAGCAGGAATAGGCTGTTCGGCCCTTCGAGCCCATTCCGCCACTCAATAAGATCATGGCCAATCTTTTCGTGGACTCAGCTCCACTTACCCGCGTTATCACCCTATCCCTTAATGCCTTTATTTTTTAAAAAAAACCAACCTTACCTTTAAAAGCAATTACTGAATTTGCGTCAACTGCTTCCCTGCGCAAGGAATTCCATGGATTAACAACCCTCTGGGTGAAGAAGTTCCTTCTCATTCAGTTCTCCATCTGCTCCCTCTAATCTTGAGACCACGCCCTCTTGTCCTAGTCTCACCCACCAGTGGAAACATCCTTTCTATTTCAACTTTATCGATTCCCTTCATAATTTTATATTTTCCATAAGATCCTACCTCATTATTCTGAATTCCAATGAATATAATACCAATCAACTCAGCCTCTACTCATTAGCCAACCCCCTCAACTCCAGAATCAACCTAGTGAACCCCTCTGCACTCCCTCCAGTGCCAGTACATCCTTTCTCAAGTAAGGAGATCAAATCAGCACACACTACTCTAGGTGTGGCCTCATCAGCACCTTTTACAGCTGCAACATTACCTCGCTGTTTTTAAACTCAACCTCTTTAGCAATGAAGGATAAAATTCCATCTGCCTTCCTAATTACCTGTTGTAACATTCTGTGATTCACGGATAAGGACACCCAGATCTATCTGCAAATCAGCACGCTGCAACTTTTTAACAATTCAAGTAATAATCTACTTTGCTGTTACACTTACCAAAATGTATGACTTCACATTTACTAACATTGTATTCCATCCACCTGACCTTTGCCCACTCACTCAATGTGTCTATGTTCCTCTGCAAAGTTTCACAGTCCTCTGCACACTTTGCTCTGCCACTCATCTTAGTTCCATTGGCAAATTTTGACACTGTTCATGTGGTCCCCACCTCCAAATCATCTATATAAATTGTAAATAATTGCGATCCCAACACCAATCCCTGAGACACACTAGTCACTGATTGTCAGCTAGAATAGCACTCATTTACCCCCACTCTTTGCTTCCTGTCAGTTAACCAATCCTCTATCCACGCAAATAGTCTATTCCTAACACTATGTATCCTTATCTTATGGAGCAGCCTCATGTGCAGCACCTTGTCAAAGGCCTTTTGGAAATCTCAGTACACCACATCCACTGGGTCTCCATTGTCCACATTGCTTGAAATGTCTTCATAGAATTCCAAAAGGTTTGTGAAGCACGACCAGCCCTACATGAACCCATGTTGCATCTGTACAATGGGACAATTTATTTTGAGATGCCCTGCTATTTCTTCCTTGATGATAGACTCGAGTATCTTCCCCACTACAAAGGTTAAGCTCACTGGTCTATAATTCCCCATCGTTTGTCTACTTCCCTTTTTGAACGGTGGCGTCACATTTGCTATTTTCCAATCTGCTGGCCCAGAGTCCAGTGAATTTTGGAAAATTACCACCAGTCCACCTGCTATTTTCCTGCTATCTCTTTTAGTACTCTGGGATGCATTCCATCAGGGCCAGGAGATTTATCTATCCTTAGCTCTATTAGCTTACCCAACACTAACTCTTCCATAATAATAATTGTTTCCAGGTCCTCACCTACCTTTGTCTCGTCATCACTTACTGGCATGTTATTAGTGTCCTCCACTGTGAAGACTCATGCAAAGTACCTGTTCAATGCCTCAGCCATTTCATCATATCGCATAACCAACTGCCCTTTCTCATCCTCTAAAGAACCAACATTTACTTTAGCCACTCTTCTTCATTTCATATATTTATAGAAACATTTGCTATCTGTCTTTATATTCTGTGCTAGTTTTTTTTCTCATACTCTATCTTATTTTCTTTTTAGCTCTTTCTGTGACTTTCTGTTGACCTTTAAAGGTTTCCCAATCTTCTGGATTCCTGCTGTTTTTGGCCACTTTGAATGCCTTCTCTTTCACTTTGATAGCCTGCCTTATTTCCTTGGACACTCATGGCAGATTATCCCTCCTCTTACTGTCCTTCCCTCTCACTGGAATATACTTTTGCTGAACACTTTGAAAAATTTATTTGAAGGTGTTCCACAGCTCATCAACTGTCACACCATAAAGTCTCTGTTTCCAGTCTACTTGAGCCAGGTCCTCCCTCATTCTATCATAGTCCCCCTTATTCAAGCATAGGACCCTGGTATTGGATTTTATCTTCACAGTATGGTTGAAATTAAAATACAGCTGGATAGTGTGATCACTCCTTCCAAGAGGATCCCTAACTATGAGGTCATTAATTATTCCTGACTCATTATATAGGATCAGATCTAGGATAGCTTGCTCTCTTGTCAGTTCCATTACATACTGTTCAAGAAAACTCTCACGGATACTGATCATCAGTAAAATGGTGGAAAGTATCATTAACAGTGATAACTAGCAGCACCTGTTCAGCTATAACCTGCTCAGTGATGCCCAGTTTGGGTTCCGCCAGGGCCACTCAGCTCCTGAACTCATTACAGCTTTGGTTCAAACAATTACAGAAGATCTGAATTGAAGAGGTGACAGCCTTTGACATCACGACTGTATTCCACCGAGTGAGGCATCGAGGCACCCTAGCAAAACTGGAATCAATGGGTACCAGAGTATAAACTCTCTGCTGGCCTCAGCCCAACCATCTACAGCTGCTTCATCAACGACCCTCCCTCTGTCATAAGGTAAGAAGTGGGGATGTCGTCTATGATTGCACAATATTCAGCACCATTTGCAACTCCTCAGATACTGAAGCAGTCCATGTTCAAATTCAACAAGATGTAGACAATATCCAGGCTTGGGCTGGCAAGTAGCAAGAAACATTCACACCACACAAATGCCAGGCAATGACCATCTCCATTAAGAAATAATCTAACCACCGCCTCATGACATTAATGTTAAGAGTGTTACAATTACTGAGTTCCCCACTATTAACATCCTGCATGTTTACCATTCACTAGAAACTCAACTGGAGTTGCCATATGAAACAATAACTACAAGAGCAGGTCTGAGGCTAGGAATACTGCAAGAAGTAACTCATCCCCTGACTCCCCAAAACCTGTTCACTATTTATAACACACAGGTTGGGAATATGATAAAATACTCCCCTTTTGTCTGGATGAATGTAGCTCCAACAACATTCAGGAGGCTTGATACCATCTGGGACAAAGCAGCCACTTAATTGGTACCACACCCACAAGCATCCACTCCCTCCACCATCAATGTTCAGTAACAGGTATGTATGCCATGTACAAGATTAACAGCAGAAATTCATCAAAGATCCTCAGACAGCACCTTCCAAACCCATAACCACTTACATCTAGTAGGGCAAGGGCAGCAGATGCAAGGGAACGCCATCACCTGCATGTTCCCCTCCAAGCCAATCACCATCCGGGTTTGGAATTATATCGCCATTCCTTCAATGTTGCTGGGTCATGATCCTGGAATTAGCTCCCTAAAGGCATTGTAGGTCTACCTACAGTCAGTGGACTGCAGTGGTTCAAGAGATCAGCTCACCAACACCTTCTCAAGTGTAACTAGGGATGGGCAATAAATGCTCAGAGTGAGGAACTTCCATGTCTGAGTGAATAAAAGCAAGGGTGTTGATCGACTACTACCTCCTTGAATAGAACTGAATAGAAGGTATTTAGAAGACAAACACATCGCTGCGGGTCTGAACTCAGATGAATGCCAGTCAGGGTAAGAGAGCAGAATCCCTTCCCTAAAGAGCATTGGTGAAACAGGTAAGATTTTTAAAAATTAAAATACCTAGTTTCATGAATTATCACCATTACTAATATTAACTTTGTTTTAAATTCCAGATTTGATCAGCTGGTATCAAATACCCTACAAGGCATGTGCAATTTGATCTTTGGGTTACTAGATATACTACAAATACTGTGTTATGACATGCCTATATACTATAGGCATCTATTCTACTATCTCCTATGTAGTACCTATGTAGTATCTATATACTACTATCACCTATGTAGGGAATGACACTTTCAGTTCTACCTCCACAGAGGGAGGGGTGAAAAGGCAAATCACCTCCAGGTGCTCTTGCATGTACCTGAAAATGTGTCATGATAAATAAACTTCCCAACTAATCAATTATCAGTGCCCTTCTTTCATAAATCAGAATCCAAAGATAACAGCCTACAGGAGACTGCTGATGTGCTAGGATTAATTAACATGGACATGATCTGAATGGACTTCTGCAATGTAATTTGTTGAAGGCTGGAGCACAATTTTCCAAATCTCAGCACCAAAGGGACGCAAAATCTAACTGTTGTTGACTCATCTGACAGACCCTTTTTTTCAAAGAAACATGCACACAATGGGTATATTTGTGATCTGCGGAAAACTGCAGTGCTGCAGCTTTGACACTGAATGCAATTATCACTTAGGCAGATGAAGACTCTAAATTACTCGGGCAGCAGCCTATCTGAGCAGCTCTCTTATTATTGTGCAGTTCTCTTGTTAACGTCATTACAAAATTTCACAAAGGACATCTGTTGCTCAGATAATAAGGCAGCTAACTAAAAATAGTGGGCATGGAAAGAATCATTATAGCCTTCAACTTCAGTGAAGTGTTGGGTGTGAGATTAATAAGCAAAATGTGCACAGCAGATTGTCAAGCCATTTACCTGTAAGGAGCTGTGGATTTGTTTAAGAATAAGGCATCTTAAAATTGGTTGCTATTTGTGATAGCACCAAGAGTCACTGTTTGACATGACAGAAGATGAAAGAGACAACTTGCACTTGTATTCTACCTTCTGTGACCTCAGAAATCCACTTGGCCCTTTTCCAACCAATAATTACTTTCAAAGAGTAGTCACTGTTGTCATCATAGTCACCTGTTCAGGTATATTACAAAACACTTCAAGGCCAGGTGGGATTTGAATCTCTCAGTAAAATAAAAATGATGGTTTGGCAGAAACATGTTAATTAAGATTATGCCATGGGACCTTTTAAATGAATTTGATGAGCGAATACCTCATCCAAACACAGCACTTCCAATATTGTAGCACTCGCACAGTCCTGCAATAGGAGGGTCACAGGAGCGGGTTGCTTAGCTCCTAGAACCTGTTTGAGATATTTCTTATCCAACCTGTTCAGATGTGTTCTTACACAACTCAGAAGCAGGTAGGACATGAAACTGGGTCTTCTGACTCAGAGATAAGAACATTACCACTGTACCCCATAGAGTCTGAGTTTTCATTCAATGAGATCCTAGCTAATCTGCAACCCAATTCCATTTACCCGTTATTCCCCTACTTCAGTCAAAGGGGCATTAGTGAATTTTTGCTGTGCATCATGTAGGTAGCACAACCTGCTGCTACTGAGTGGTGGTGGTGGTGGTGGAGTAAGTGAATATTTGTGGATTTGGTGGCAATTGTCCTTGATTATATCAGGCTTCTTCACTGTTGTTGAAGCTGCACTCCTTCACTCAAGCGGGAAGTATTCCATCACACTCCTAATTTGTGCCTTGTCGATGGTGGACTGGCTTTGGGGAGTCAGGAAGAGGATTACTCACTGGAAGATTCCAAGCATCTGACCTGCTCTTGTAGACACTTTATTTATATAGTGACTCCAGTTGAGTTTCTGATCGATGGCAACCCCAAAATATTGATAGTGGTGGATTCAATTATAGTTATGCCATTGTCCCTTATTGGTCACTGTCTGGCATTTATGTCACATGAATGTTACTTGCCACTTGTCAGATACAGCCTTGATATTGTCCAGACCTTACTGCATTTGGACATGGACTGCTTCAGTAATTGAGGAGCTGCTTAAAATTGTGCAATTGTCAATGAACATCCTCACTTCTCAATGATAGAGAGAAGGTCATTGATGAAGCAGCTGAAGACAGTTGGACCTAGGACATGCACACACAATTCCACACACAAAAAGCCATCACCCTAAACACAACTTTCCAGACTGCTAGTCATAGCTAATGCATTTCCATTGCTCATGAATAAAGCTGGAACATTTTAAACAGGCAGTTATAGCCCTATTTACTGCATCTTGGATCTCAATCTCAGATTTAAATTGAACAATTGACAGTGTTCATTACAGTAGAATTCACCACATTTTATCCAAGAATAGTAAGTAGCTCCTGAATTAACATAATCCTAATGTAAACATTCCCCGTTCATTTGAAAGGAATTCATTACCTCAGTGTTCTGATGTTCTTTTGAATCTCTGCTAACCTAATGGTTTAAAACTGTTCTCTATCCTTTGCAGGAGAAAGTGAGGACTGCAGATGCTGGAGATCAGAGCTAAAAATGTGTTGCTGGAAAAGCGCAGCAGGTCAGGCAGCATCCAAAGAGCAGGAGAATCGACGTTTCGGGCATGAGCCCCTCTTCAGGAAATGCTGGAGAAGGGCTCATGCCCGAAACGTCGATTCTCCCGCTCTTTGGATGCTGCCTGACCTGCTGCGCTTTTCCAAAAACACATTTTCAGCTTTATCCTTTGCAGCCCCTTCACCCTCCAACATACACCTCCTTTAGCCTCTTTCTCCCTCATTCCCCTCTTGAAGGCTTAGTCTCTTCAAACATGCAACCCTTCCCTCAAGCCTTTGAAGAACTTCCCTCTAGACACTTCCACAAAGGATAGAACAATAGTCATAAGTGAGGTTCCGGAAGACTGGAGGTTGCTGACATGGTGCCACTACTTAAGAAAGTTGGTAAGGAAAAGCTGGGGAGCTATAGACCACTGGGCCTGACCTCGGTGGTGGGCAAGTTGTTGGAGGGAATCCTGAGGGACAGGATGTACATGTATTTGGAAAGGCAAGGACTGATTAGGGATAGTCAACATGGCTTTGTGGATGGGAAAACATGGTTCACGAACTTGATTGAGTTTTTTTGATGAAGTAACAAAGAGGATTGATGAGGGCAGAGCTATATGAACTTCAGTCAAGTGTTCAACAAGGTTCCTCATGGGAGACTGATTAGCAAGGTTAGATCTCATGGAACACAGGGAGAGCTAGCTATTTGATTATAGAACTGGCTCAAAGGTAGAAGACAGAGGGTGGTACTGGATGGTTGTTTTTTCAGACTGGAGGCCTGTGGCCAGTGGTGTGCCACAAGCATTGATGCTGGGTCCAAAGCTTTTCATCATTTATATATATGATTTGGAAGTGAACATAGGAGGTACAGTTAGTAAGTTTGCAGATGACACCAAAATTGGAGATGTAGTGGACAGCGAAGAAGGTTACCTCGGAATACAATGGGATCTTGACCAGATAGACCAATGGGTTGAAGAGTGTCAGATGGAGTTTAATTTAGATAAATGCAAAGTGCTGCATTTTGGAAAAGCAAATTAGAGCAGGACTTATACACTTAATGGTAAGGTCCTGGGGAGTGTTACTGAACAAAGAGACCTTGGAGGGCAGGTTCATAGTTCCTTGAAAATAGAGTCACAGATAGATAGGATGGTGAAGAAGGCATTTTGGTATGCTTTCCTTTATTGGTCAGAGCGTTGAGCATAGGAATTGGGAGGTCATGTTGCAGCTGTACAGGACATTGGTTAGGCCACCTCTGGAATATTGCGTGCAATTCTGGTCTCCTTCCTAGCGGAAAGATGTTGTGAAACTCTAAAGTGTTCTGAGGAGATTTATAAGGATGTTGCCAGTGTTGGAGGATTTGAGCTACAGGGAGAGGCTGAATAAACTGGGGCTGTTTTCCCTGAAGTGTCGGAGGCTGAGAGGTGATCTTACAGAGGTTTATAAAGAAGCATGGATAGGATAGGCAAGGTATTTGCCCTGGGTGTAGGAGTCCAGAACTAGAGGGCATAGGTTTAGGGAGAGAGGGGAAAGCTATAAAAGGGACCTAAGGGGCAAATTTTTCACACAGAGCATGGTGCATGTATGCAATGAGCTGCCAGAGGAAATGATGGAGGCTGGTACAATTACAGCATTTAAAAGATGGGTATATGAATAGGAAAGATTTAGAGGGATATGGGCCAAGTGCTGGCAAATGGGATTAGATTAGGTTAGGATATCTGGCCGGCATGGACAAGTTGAACCGAGAAGTCTGTTTCCATGCTGTACATCTCTATGACTCTAAGATGACAAAAGGCCCTGTATCCCAGACAAAAGCAGCCTTCAGCAACACCTCCCCAAACCCTTCTACCCCATCCATCCCAATTTCACTCCACAACAGCAGCTTATATTCCCTGTCCACACCTGCCAACAAGCATTCTCCCAGCTTAGGTCTCCCAGCTGTCTCAACCTCACTATAATGGGTCTATCAGGGGCAAACCCAAGACAGAATCAGCCTGTGATTGGAAGGGGAGTTTCACATCACGTCTATCCATTCCATTTACAGGGGTACCTTTTCTCTGATTGGTATCCCATGTGTGCGAATTTTCCTGGACATTTGGGGACTTTCAAGAGTGGATCCCACTCGCAGGTCACCACCATCCCAACCCCCAACCCCACAACCCATATGCATATGAAGAGGGTTGAGGAGGGAACTCACACAGTTGGGTATTCCATAGTGAATATTGGACCAGACTTCACTGTTGCTGGGTCAAAATTCTGGAATCCCCTCCTTAATGGCATTGTGTGTCAACCAGCACATGGACTGCAGCAGTCCAAGCTCACAACCACATTCGAGGTGAAAGTGAGGACTACAGATGCTGGAGATCAGAGCTGAAAATGTGTTGCTGGAAAAGCGCAGCAGGTCAGGCAGCATCCAGGGAACAGGAGAATCAACGTTTCGGGCATAAGCCCTTCTTCAGGAATCCATTCCTGAAGAAGGGCTTATGCCCGAAACTTCCATTCTCCTGTTCCTTGGATGCTGCCTGACCTGCTGCACTTTTCCAGCAACATATTTTCAGCTCAAAACCACATTCTCAAGGGCAAATAGAGATGAGCAATCAATGCGGGCCAGCCAACAATACACACGTTTCATAAGTGAATAACAAAAAAGGACTGGGTGCCTAGGCTCTTAGCTATAATTGTTAAGCCAAAGAGCAATAAAGAAAGGTAAAGTTACCCAAATAACTCCATAAAAATCATGTTTCTCAATTCATGTGAAATTTGAAAGGTTTGTGTATCACCTCTCAATACTTTTATGAGTATAGAGCTACGAAACAATAACTTTTCATGTGAAGCATGTAAATTTTTCAATATTTGTGCCTTAAAAGCAGACTTCACATCCTGACGGGCATTTCAAAACTATCAGGTCACAATTAATTCTTATCTGGATGTTCAGGCACCCTCCTCCCTGACCTATCATCTTCATCCCCTCCCCCACTCACCTATTGTACTCTATGCTACTTTCTCCCCATCCCCACCCTCCTCTAGCTTATCTCTCCACCCTTCAGGCTCTCTGCCTTTATTCCTGATGAAGGGCTTTTGCCCGAAACGTTGATTTTACTGCTCCTCAGATGCTGCCTGAACTGCTGTGCTCTTCCGGCACCACTAATCCAGAATCTGGTTTCCAGCATCTGCAGTCATTGTTTTTACCAGGTATGATTTTAATATGTGCTATGATAAAGTAAGGAGCTAAAGCTGGTATCTGGGGAAGGTGAAATATCTGAAGGTGGATAAATCACCCAGACCCAGGCGGCACAGTGGCTCAGTGGTTAGCACTGCTGCCTCACAGCACCAGAGTCCCAGGTTTGATTCCAGACTCAGGTGACTGTCTGTGTGGAGTTTGTACATTCTCCCCATGTCTGAGTGGGTTTCCTCCGGGTGCTCCGGTTTCCTCCCACAGTCCAAAGATGTGCCGGTCAGGTGAATTGGCCGTGCTAAATTGCCCGTAGTGTCAGGTGCATTAGTCAGAGGGAAATGGGTTTGGGTAGGTTACTCTTTGGAGCATCGGTGTGGACTAGTTGGGCCGATGGTCCTGTTCCCACACTGCAGGGAATTTATTCTAAACCCCAATGTCCTGAAAATGGCTAATGTAACAACCTCTGTTTCAAAAGGAAGTGAAGCAGCACACAGCTGATAAGATTTTAGAGTCCATTATTAAAGATGAGATTGCAGAGTACTTGGACATGCATGGTGAAATAGAGCTGAGTTAGTATGGCTTTTTCAAGGGGAGGTTATGCCTGACGAATCTGTTAGAATTCTTTGAGGATGTAATGAGCAAGTTAGGCAAAGGAGAACCAGTGGACATGATATATATGGGCTTTTCAGAAGGCTTTGGACAAGTTGCCATATAGGAGGCTGCTAAATTAGCTAAGAGCACATGGTGTTAGGGGAAAGGTACTGGCATGGAGAGAGGAATGACTGACTGGAAAAAGGCAAAAGTAGGGATAATGGAGTGGCAGTTGGTGACTAGTGCAGTTCCGCAGGGATCAGTGTTGGGATTGTTATACACTAACAAGCTGGGCGAAGTTGCTAAGTTTGCAAATGACATGTATGTAGGTAGAGGGACATGTCATGTTAAGGAAGTGAGAAGGCTACAGAAGGACTTGGACAGGCTAGGAGAGTGGGCAAAGAAGTGACAGACAGAATATAATGTGGGAAAGTGTGAGATTATGCACTTTGGTTGGAAGAATAGAGGTGAGAACTATTTCTAAATGGAAAAAAGCTTCGGAAATCTGAACCACAAAGAGACTTGGGAGTCCTAGTTCAGGATTTAAGCTCAGTTGGCAATTAGGAAGGCAAATGCAATATTAGCATTCATTTCAAGAGGGCTAGAATACAATAGGAATGTAGTGCTGAGGCTCTATAAGGTTCTGGTTAGTCCACATTTGTAATATTGTGAACAGTTTTGGAATCTGGAACTAAGAAAGGATGTGCTGGTGTTGAAGAGGCCCAGAGGAGGTTCACAAGAATGATCCTCAGAATTAAGGGCTTGCTGTATCTGCTGCAGTTGAGCACTCTGGGTTCATACTCAACGGAGTTTAGAAGGCTACATGGGAATTTCATTGAAACTTACAGGATACTGAGAGACTGGATTGACTTGATGTGGAGAAAATGTTTCAACTAGTATGAGAGACTAGGACCCAAAGGCACAGCCTCAGAGTGAAGGAATGACCCTTTACAAATGAGGTTAGGAGGAATTTCTTCAGCCAGAGGGTGGTTAATCTGTGGAACTCGTTGACACTGAAGGATGTGGAGGCTAACTCATTGAGTCTATTTAAGAGAGAGATAGATAGATTCTTGGTAAAGGGATCAAAGGTTCTGGGGTGTAAGCAGGAGAATGGGGTTGAGAAATATGTCAACCATGATTAATGGTCTAATTCTGCTCCTATATCTAATGATGCAAAACACCCTTCAAGAGAAGTGAATGCTTTGAAAATGAAACATCTATTATCAGATAATACATAGGAGATTAGCTACAGATAAGGATGAAAAGGCAGACCACTGGCCCACAATCCCCTATATTGTGCACTCTCCACTTCTCTTGGTTACACCGCACTTGGAATATTGTGTTCAGTTCTAGTTGCCTCATTATAGGAAGGATGTGGAAGCTTTGGGGAGGGTGCAGAGTAGATTTACCAGGATGCTGCCTGGACTGGAGGAAGGTCTTATGAAGATAGGCTGAGGGAGCTAGAGCTTTTCTCATTGGAGTGAAGAAGGATCAGAGGTGACTTGATAGAGGCATACAACAGGATGAGAGGCATAGATAGAGTGGATAACCAGAGACTTTCTCCCAGTGTGGAAATGGCTATCATGAGGGGGCATAATTTTAAGGTGGTTGGAGGAAGGTTTAGGGGAGATGTCAGAGGTAGGTTCTTCACACAGAGTGGTGGGTGTGTGAAATCCACTGCCAGCAGTGATAGTAGTCAGATATATTTGGGACATTTAAGTGATTCTTGGATATTCACATGGATGATAGTAAACTGAAGGGTGTGTAGATTAGTTTAGAGTAGGATGAAAGGTTAGCACAACATCGAGGGCTGAAGGGCCTGTACTGTTCTACATTCTATGTTCTATTGAAAAGGGACCTAAGGGGCAACATTTTCACACAGAGGGTGGTGCGTGTATGGAATGAGCTGTCAGAGGAAGTGGTGGAGGCTGGTACAATTACAACATTTAAAATGTATCTGTATGGGTATATGAATAGGAAGGGTTTAGAGGGATATGGGGCACATGCTGGCAAATAGGATAGATTAATTTAGGATATCTGGTTGGCATGGACAGGTTGGACCAAAGGGTCTGTTTCCATGCTGTACATCTGTGTCTCTTTGAATGATTCAATGAGTACAACATGATATCGACTAAGTCCATCTCAGGATCAACTCCTGAATGGACATGACCTGAGTGCAGGCCTGGCTTCAGGTCAAACAGGTTACCAACAATAGCCAGTAGCCAAAAGGGCCAGCAACAGGACTTTAAACAATTGGGCAGAGGATATTCTAAAGACAAGGGCAGCATTATACTGCTACATTAAAGTTCTGTTCCATAATACACATCCTGACTAACCCGAACCATAACTGTTCCTTCATAACCACTGGAACTCCCTCCCTAACAGCCCCTCCATTGATCTATAGGCCACACTTCAATAAGTTGAACTTGATAGTACCTTCTCATCTACTTGAGCTCTCTCTGCCAAAAGCACAATATGATGGGGACACCATCTCCTCCAGAGATTGCACCATTTTCACTTGGCCATTAATCACCACTCACTGCCACAAAAAAAATCCAGAAATTTCTTTCCAACATTACTGTGGTGGTGACATAGCTACAAGAAGTGCCAGACAGTCAAGAAGGTCACCCGTTATAGCTTTCTTAGGGATCACCGTGGACTATAAATGTGGTTTTGCCATCAGTTCCCACAAAATTTAATTGTAAATATGTGCAGAAAATACATGAAAAATGAGAACTTGGACTTGGCATGCATTGCTAGTCAGCCCCTGTGGAACTGGACCAAGACCGATGGCTGTACTCTCACACAAGAGCAGCAAAGACAAAATATGATTGTAAAAGCAATCCAGAAATAATACTTCATTTGAACCAAAAGGTTTACCAACACTGGTGTCAGTCTGCTGCTCAAAACAATCATTCCAGCTACCTTGGGAAAGGCTTGTAAACTATGCTGTGATCATGGACATACAATATCTCAGGACAGCCACTCTTAAAAATAATAACATGTGCAAAAAGGAGATAAATTTTCATTGTCTTGGAACCTCCTTTATGCACACCACGTAGTGTAGAATATTAATGCCTAAGCTCCCAGTGAGTTGCTTGGTTTCAAATGTACACAATACTCATCCAATACTTTTTTCTGCGAATTTGGGTTAATGCAACTTAGAGCGACCATTAAGCCTGAATTGTACTTTGAGTAAAGTCACAAAATGAATTACAACTAATTAATTGCTGTGTCTACATTATAGATCCATATAAATTGAATGGATTCTACTGTAAATGCAATAAAGTTACTCAAATTTTTGTCTAAGTGGCCCTGTAGATATGAACATAATGAAGCTGGCTCCATCAACATCTAAGATCTCCTTTAAATCACTTCAGCAGCCAGGTCTCACAGAGTAGTCGCTTAAGTCCCAGATGACCACAGGGGTTGCTCTCTCATTAGAGAATGACAACTGAGGTCACCATGCCTCAGGCAAGGGGCGAGGTCGAGAAGGCAGAACCTTCAAGGTAACCTCAGCCAGTGTGGAAATTAAACTCTACATCACAAACCAGCCATCCAGCCAACTAAGCTAACCACTCCCATGTCTCATAAACAATGCGGTCAGCAGGTTTTTGGAACATGCAAGACAAAGTAGCCTCATTCAAACATGTCCTGATTCTATACATACGCACACCCATACACGCATGCACACACAGACACAGACGTGCAGATACACACGTGCACGCACATGCACAGACACACACGTGCACACAGACACGTGCACACACAGACATACACGCACACACAGACACACAAAGACACGTGCACACACATATGCCACTTGTGTCCAAGTCCTGTCTTTCCAGATAATTTTCCTGGTGGAGGCAATGAAGAGGCCAAATATGGGAACTCACGTTCAATTAGGGAAGGCAGATGGGGCTGGCCAAACATAGTGCCCAAGGCTTTGGGCAGACAGTACTTTGATAGAGGTGTCCTCTGATGACTTCTGAAATTGTTACAATGAAGTGTAGTCACAGCTATAAAGCCATCACTGTTCTGGGATGCAGCGTCTCCACAAGTGGGCGGCACGGTGGCACAGTGGTTAGCACTGCTGTCTCACAGCGACTGAGACCCGGGTTCAATTCCCAACTCAGGCGACTGACTGTGTGGAGTTTGCACGTTCTCCCCGTGTCTACATGGGTTTCCTCCGGGTGCTCCGGTTTCCTCCCACAGTCCAAAGATGTGTGGGCCAGGTGAATTGGCCATGCTAAATTGCCCGTAGTGTTAGGTAGGGGGTAAGTGTGGGGGTATGGGTGGGTTGCGCTTCGGTGGATCGGTGTGAACTTGTTGGGCCGAAGGGCCTGTTTCCACACTAAGTAATCTAATCTAAAAAAAACTGTGAGCTGCTGATTTCAGGGCTCAAGAATGGTGCAGATTAATGGGGGAGGGGAACAGTACTGCTCCTCCACTGGCCTGCCAATGAGAGGCCACATGCAGGCAACAGGCAGGGAGATCCCAGTGGAATCAGCAACTTGCCCCAAAGTGGGTACTTCATTGATCTTAATTAGCTGCCTTCTGTTCAGGTCACACCTCCAGCAACATCACACGGAAGCAACCCGATGCAAGATTCGTACATTTTGCTCCCGGTCTCATCTCCAAACCAATCTCCATGGGACTGCAAATAAAATCATCATCAACAGACCTTTGGATCCCATCCTCTGCTGACTTCACCTCGTCTTTTAAACAAAGCTGAACAGAACTCTCAGTGAAATATTGCATCTCCCCATCAGACGAGTAAGGCACAAACCTATATTCTGCATTTGGATCAGGAGATTTTCAGACAAGCTGACATTGGAAAAGCTGCCCAGCCTGTAGCAACAATTGTGTGAACTCATCCTACGTCACATTTACACTAAGGACAGACACCTAGAAATGATAAGATGCAATGTTCGCATTTGAATATTTAATATGATACTCCTCTCTCCCAATAGACAATAGGTGCAGGAGTAGGCCATTCTGCCCTTCGAGCCTGCACCACCATTCAATATGATCATGGCTGATCATCCTTAATCAGTATCCGCTTCCTGCATAATCTCCATAACCCTTGATTCCAATATCCTGGAGAGCTCTATCCAACTCTTTCTTAAATGAATCCAGAGACTGGGCCTCCACTGCCCTCAGGGGCAGAGCATTCCACACAGCCACCACTCTCTGGGTGAAGAAGTTTCTCCTCATCTCTGTCCTAAATGGTCTACCCCGTATTTTTAAGCTGTGTTGTCTGGTTCGGCACTCACCCATCAGCAGAAACATGTTTCCTGCCTCCAGAGTGTCCAATCCTTTAATAATCTTATATGCCTCAATCAGATCCCCTCTCAGTCTTCTAAACTCAAGGGTATACAAGCCCAGTTGCTCCAGTCTTTCAGTGTAAGGTAGTCCTGCCATTCCAGGAATTGACCTCGTGAACCTACGCTGCACTCCCTCAATAGCCAGAATGTCTTTCCTCAAATTTGGAAACCAGAACTGCACACAATACTCCAGGTGTGGTCTCACCAGGGCCCTGTACAGCTGCAGAAGAACCTCTTTGCTTCTATACTCAATCCCTCTTGTTATGAAGGCCAGCATGCTATTAGCCTTCTTCACTACCTGCTGTACCTGCATGCTTACCTTCATTGACTGGTGTACAAGAACACCCAGATCTCTCTGCACTGCCCCTTTACCTAAATTGATTCCATTGAGGTAGTAATCTGCCTTTCTGTTCTTGCCACCAAAGTGGATAACCATACATTTATCCACATTAAACTGCATCTGCCATGCAACTGACCACTCACCTAACTTGTCCAGGTCACCCTGTAATCTCCTAACATCCTCATCACATTTCACCCTGCCATCCAGCTTAGCATCATCAGCAAATTTGCTAATGTTATTGCTAATACCATCTTCTATATCATTAATGTATATTGTAAAATGCTGCGGTCCCAGTACTGATCCCTGCGGTACCCCACCTGCCATTCTGAAATGGAGCCGTTTATCAGTACTCTTTGTTTCCTATCAGCCAACCAACTTTCAATCCAAGTTAGTACTTTGCCCCCAATACCATGTGCCCAAATTTTCTCACTAACCTCCTATGTGGGACTTTAACAAAGGCTTTCTGAAAGTCCAGGTACACTACATCTACTGGATCTCCCTTGTCCATCTTCAGAGTTACACCCTCAAAAAATTCCAGAAGATTAGTCAAGCATGATTTCCCCTTCATAAATCCATGCTGACTCTGACCTATCCTGTTACTACTATCCAGATGTGTCATAATTTCATCCTTTATAATACACTCCAGCATCTTTCCCACCACTGAGGTCAGACTAACTGGTCTATAATTTCCTGTTTTCTCTCTCCCACCTTTCTTAAAATGTGGTACAATATTAGCCACCCTCCAATCTGATCCTGAATCTATCGAACTCTGCAAAATAATCACCAACACATCCACAGTTTCTCGACCCACCTCCTTCAGTGCCCTGGGATGTAGACCATCAGGCCCCAGGGACTTATTAACCTTCAGACCTAACAGTGTCTCCAACACCAATTCCTGGCAAATATACATTCCCTTAAGTTCAGGTCCTTCAGCCACTGTTACCTCAGGGAGATTACGTGTGTCTTCCCTATTGAACACAGATCTGAAGTACCAATTCAATTCTTCTGCCATTTTTCCCATATTTCAATGGAGAGAAAAACTAGCACATTGTATTTGTTCATTTTAACAGTTCAGGCATTAAATTCCCAACAGACTCAGGGCTATATTAAGGCCAACAGTGCAATTGGAAAAATGAACCCAACAACTCTCAAGTGCGTCAAAGTCAACTTGACTAGCAGAGGTGTTAGTCTTCCCACAGTGTAATCCACGACATGCTCATTTTTTAAATACTTATTTCCAACAAGCAAACAATTCTTTTCAACAAACTATTCCTCCTCTAAACATGGAGGAAAGCTGTCAATTTATCATGAAGAACAACCACTGGGAATTTCATGTTTATTTTTTCACAGGTGCACTTTTTCATGTAAGTGCTATTTTTCTGTTATTTAATTTAGTTACCTCCTCAATAACAGTTTGTGTTTATATCAGACCTTGAGGAAAGTACATCTCAAGTTGAGCTCTTATAGTGATATGCAGCTGCAAGTTGGAATAACTCCACAGAGGCCGGTGTTCTGTGACCCAAGTCACCCTTTATTTACACGTGGAGAGTCCTTAACACTGATCCAACTCCTTCAAAGCCAACTCTCAGAGTGAACAGGATGTCTGACATTCCTGATCGTATCTGTCAATCAGGGCTCTCTGATTGGACCAGATTAACAGCCCCAATCAGGAAAGTCCTATTCTATGAGTTCCATTTGGATGACCTCGTTACAATCGCTGCAAAAGTGTGCATTTGTTTTCCAACTCTGGTGTCATGGGCAGCTCTCTTGTGTTTAGAGATAGTGGGTTCAAGTCCAGCTATAGACAGTATGTGAGGCTGGCACTGCTGGAGCAGCACTGAGCAAGTGTTGCATTGCCAGAGGTACACAACTTCAGATGAGATATTAATCAAAAGCTCCATCTGCCTTTCTAGATAGACATAAACGACTCCTATAGCAATGTTTCAAAGGATGTGAGTGTGAATTCTTCCCTGTGACCGTGCCAACAGTTATCTCTCAACCTCGTCAGAATAACAATTACCATATTGCCTCTTTTTGGGAGCTTGAAGAGTGCGAATTAGCTGTCATCCTTCTTACATCACAATAACCTCTGCAGTTCAAGAATACTTCATTGGCTGTACAGTGCTTTGGGGTATGCTAAGGTTTTGAAACAGGGCAACTGCTGTATTATTGTGGTGGGCAGTGTATCTTTAAGACAGTTCAATTACATCACAACATGTCATGATTTGGAGACGCCAGTGTTGGACTGGGGTGTACAAAGTTAAAAATCACACAACTGAAAACGTGTTGCTGGAAAAGCGCAGCAGGTCAGGCAGCATCCAAGGAGCAGGAGAGTCAACCTTTCGGGCACAAGCCCTTCTTCAGGAATTCCTGAAGAAGAGCTCGTGCCCGAAACATCGACTCTCCTGCTCCTTGGATGCTGCCTGACCTGCTGCGCTTTTCCAGCAACACATTTTCAGCTCTGATCTCCAGCATCTGCAGTCCTCATTTTCTCCTAAAAATCACACAACATCAGGTTATAGTCCAAGGTTTAATTGAAAACACTAGCTTAAGGAGCACTGCTCAGACAACTGCCTGATGAAGGAGCAGTGCTCGGAAAGCTAGGGTGCTTCCAATTGAACCTGTTGGACTATAACCTGGTGTTGTGTGATTTTTAACTGATCATAACATGTGACTTTCCAGTATAGAAGTCCTCAGATTCAGTTGTCTCAGTGCAATATGTAATCAGCCAGTCAACGACGGGTACTGTTACAGCCATGTAACATTCCTGTAATCTCATAAACACAGATTATGTGTAAATTAGCTCTTGTAACACTATAAATAGTTGGTGTCGTTAATAAGCCTCAAGACATTTGCCTCAGTAAGAAACCATTTGTTGTGGCACAAAGTACATGGGTTTAACATTGGGAAGCACTAAGGCCATATCACAATGGCAGTGATGCTTCACTCAAGTGATCACTCGAGCTTATTTTGCCAGGGTAGCCCCAGTTTTTTTAGGCATGGTTCCGGCATCCCAACAATTTCCTGAGAAAAGAAATTCAAATGTTCTGGCATTTACCTTTTCCCTTTTGGTCAAATATAAACCAGGTGCAGAAAGTCTGGGCGAAATTCACTTCCTCGCTCCCCCATGGCAGTTTCCCAGGCAACGGCAGGAAGTGTAACATTTCTGCCCAAAACACAACATCCAGGTGAAGGCTGTGTCTCACTTGTACTTCTGACAATCTAGGCTCCAGCATTCGCTGCTCACAGTGTGGTCTCCTCTACACTGGCAAGACCAAATGCAGGCTAAGTGACTGCTTCATAGAACAACTCTGCTCTGTTTGTTGGAATGACCTTGACCTCCCAGTTGCTTGCCATTTCATTAAAGCACCTTGCTTGCATGTTCACATTTCCATCCTGAGCCTGCTGTAATGTTACAACAAAGCACAATGTACACTCAAGGAACAACGTCCCATTTTCCACTTGGACATTTTACAACCTCAAGTTCTCAATATTGAATTCAATAACTTTAGAAACTGCCCAGACCAGTCTATTCTCCATTTTTCTTACATTCTCAATCTTCCACCTCATTCCACGCAATGTCCCCTTGATGTTTCTGAGTGAGATGTCACAGCCATTTTGGTGCCAACAGCTGAGGGTGCCTTTCAAATGGCCGACAGAATAGGCTCACTAACTCTGGCTGGCCAAATTCTGAGAGATTTCATAAATTGACCTCCAACTCTCAGCACGGATCACCCAACATGTCAACCCTCACAGAGACCTGCCCTCTCATAAATTTTAGTAGGTCTCAATTATAGCTTTTGAAAATCTGGTCACCCTATTCTAAGAGGCACAAAGTGCAAGTCTTTCATTTTATGCATATCTACAAACAATTTTCAAATACACATATGTACAGATACACGCAGCAGACTTACACAAGCTCAGCAGGTTTTCTACTGTAGAAATCACTTGATTGCCATTTTCATGGGATCATTGAGTATGACAATTGAATGTTTCTTATCTTGAGAAGACTAAACATAGCCTTTGCATATAAAAGGTAAGTTGAAATATATAGCTGCACCAAATATTTCCTATTCTCAATAACTCTGATGCAGTAACAAGCCACTTGTTAACCAATAGAGTTAGGAAAGAAACTGCAGGGCACTAATATTTTGCAGCATATTTGGTGGCTACAGATTCTGCATTGCAATTCCATCAGGTTTAGACAAAACACTTTTGGCCAATCAATGACTACCAAATTTTTACTTCCAACAACAGCCTGTTATATCTGAATGTTTCATGGGTTAAAATGACGATTGAAAAGGAAGACACATGAATCTAAAAGGGCTTCAGTGGTCACTTGACGCAAACTTTGTCAGACCCATGTGGAAGAAACAAGTATGTCTCCATTAAAATTGCCATTTTATTTCAAGACATTGAAACTAGATAAATGAGTAAGCACAAAGGAATTTGCATATCCTGTTTAATTCACATACATATGATAATTTGGCATGTCTGAGAGGTGAAATAAATTCACGGGCAGATAGTCTACATGCAACGACATTGGAGCTAGACTCTGGAATACACACTGAATTATATTTCAACAGATGCTTTGAAGCTGCAGAGCAGGGAGAAGGAAAAATGAATTTGTAACAAGAGGTAGAACTTTCTCTCTCCCTGCCTGTTTCTCTCACCATTTCAGAAAACAGCGTTCTGTGAAGACACAAGTTGTGAAACAGTGAAAACACATTCTCCAAGAACTCAAAGAACTACATGTTCCACTGCAGATTCGGCTCGTGCAAGTCAACCACTGAACTGTGGCAAAAAAACAGAAAGTGCTCGAGAAACTCAGCAGGTCTGTCAGTATTTGTAGAGAGAGAAACAGTTAATGTTTCAAATCCAGTGACCTTTGTCAGAGCTGAAAGCAGCTGGTAAAGTTTGGTATTTATGTTGATGATTGGGGAGGGTAGGGAGAAAAGTGAATTGAACACATGGAAACAGTGCTGAGAGAGAAAGAAAATAAGAGAGGCAGGCAAAGGGATTGCTGAAGATAAGCTGAAAGAGATAAATGCTGGCTAGTGTGCTAACGGGAATGTAAATGGTTCAAAATAGTTTGACTGTGCTCGAAGCAACACATATAAACCGGGCATTGGGGTGTGGGAATAGATAGAGAACATGGAGAAGGGTTTTCAGGTTCTGAAATTGTTAAACATAACATTGACTCCTGAAAGCTGTAAGGTACCTAAATGTAAAATGAGGTCTTTCCACTTGCACTGAGATTTGCTGGAGCACTGCAACAGGCCTGAGATATAGATGTCAGTATGGGAACATGACAGTGTTCTGAGGTCGCAGGAAGCTTGGGGTTATTTTTACAGATGTAGCATAGGTGTTTCACAAAGTGGTCACCCAGTCTGTGTTCCATCGCTTCCAAATAAGGAAGAACCATATTGTGAGCAACAAATGCAGGAGACTAGGTTAAATGAAGTGCATTGTTTCACCTGGAAGGTCTGTCTGGAGCCTTAGCTAGTGAGGAGGGTGGAGTTAAATAAGCAAAGCATTGCACCTTCAGCAGTTGCATTGGAAGGTGTTGTGGGGGTGTGGGGAAATGTTGGAAGTGGAGGAGGAGTTGACCACAATGTTGCATATGGAAAAGTCCCTGGGAATGCTGACAAGGTGAGGGAGGGGAACATGTGATTGGTAGTCACAGCCCACTAGAGGTCATGGAAATGGCAGTTAGTGATCCTCTGCATGCAGAGGCTGATGACGAAGGGAAGCGACTGAACTGTGGTCTCAGTTATAAATCCAGCACCCCAAGGACTCTAAGCTCTCTAACTATGTCAGCTTTATTTTGCCTGTCTGTTTTCCTTTCAAACTTATTACCTGTGTTTTTTTTTGTATTTGTGTCTGTGTGTTTGATATCATTTTTTTTTGCAGAGTCAGCAGACAATAAAATTCCTCATTTTTTCACAGAAGAATACCATGGTAATTGACTCCTTTATTCTCTAACAAATCATATCTTCACTGAAGTGTGAAAGCTCTGTGCTAAAAGGAAGTAAAAATATTTATTACAACTCATCAAGGGTGTTGTGATTGTAATGTGGTCAGCCAAGAGGTTCTCATAGAATTTGAGTTCTCTGATTGGACCAGATTAACAGTCCCAATGAGGGAGCCTTGGCTGACAGATAAAGAGTATCAGACATCCTGTTCACTTTGAGTGCTGGTTCTGAGGGAACTGGATAAGTGTCACTAAATAGTGACTGGGTGATGAGATACTGGCCTCTGTGGAGTTATTTTAAAAAGGTGGTTAAAGAAAAGGGAGCTGATCCCCTCACCTCACCCAGTTGTAACAGACCTGACGGCACACCCAACATAGTCATCCATTGACCTTGTGCAGATTACAAAACTATTTGAATTATTTAATCAATTGAGTGCCTTGTATTATCTGTTACTACTCAACCATAAAGAAATCCACTCAAACGTTTTTCTCCACTATGTTTGTAATTAATGTTAAATGTATGCATGATTGGATAACTTTCTCTGTCTGGTATCTTCTGGGTCTGGATCAGACTAAGCGAACATTTTCAAATGATATCTAATTTAACTTAAAGATCTACTGCAACAATTATGCCATTAAGTGTGGTTTTCGGAAGAAAGTATGTTAGAAGACAAGACGGTGCAGTGGTAGTGTCCTTACCTCTGGACCAGTAAGTTCAAATTCAAGTCCTGAGGGCTGTAAAAATATCTTTGAATGGGTTGATTCGAAAAATAGGTTAATAAAAATATTAAGAATGGAAAATTATTTCAGATCAAATCTAAACTCTTACATTGTATCCTTATTTTAATATTTCCACAAGTTACAAAGGAAAATGCAGAAGTAAACTTGTTGATTGTTAGTTACTATCACTTCACCATAGCGTTCCCCCAAAGGTCCATCCCAGGCATCTCCCACTTCCTTATCTACAGATATGTCTACCTTATGAATGCCCACTTTATGAATGCTCATCCTTACAAATGTGATCCCATACAGGGGTGTAATTTTAAGCCCCCAGCATATGAACATTTCCTATATTTAAGAACAGCTGCTTTATGTTGTCCTGCTTTGCTTTGCGAGTTGCATGCAAATGAACTTGCAAACAGAACTTATTTACAATCTGGGATCTGACTGTAACATCATTCACAGACATGTCGGCTATTACCCAGTTCTTCCTTAATTTTCCTTTGACTCTCAAGTGGTAGCGTTAATACATCCATCAGATGACACACTATTTGTACAAATCTTGCGAGAAGAAAGTGAGGACTGCAGATGCTGGAGATCAGAGTTGAAGAGCGTAGTGCTGGAAAAGCACAGCCAGTCAAGCAGCATCTAAGGAGCTGGAGAATCAACGTTTCGGGCATAGGCCTGATAAAGGGCTTATGTTTGAAATGTCGATTCTCCTGCTTCTCGGATGCTGTCTGACCAGCTGTGCTTTCCAGCACTACACTAATCTTGTGAGGAGACTTGCAAGAATGGTGAAAGTAATGTGGCTTGACCTCGTGGACGATAGCAGCAGACTATACTCCCACCTGAGTCCAAGCGTCAACAACAATCCCCAGCAGCAATCCCCAAAACTATCACTGGAGTTTAAGGAAAAGGAGGACTGTTGTGTCTACCCATTGTTTTGTGCCAATATACAGAGCAGGGGCTTGGGCAATGCATTTCCATCAGAAAGACTGCTGCCAGATCCTTGAACAAGATAACATCCTTCAGGTTACACCTTAAACTGGGCTCCAACTGTCCTCTCAGGTGACTGTATAAGAGTTGATCGATGATTGGAAAAGTCTAGGGGAGCTGCTGTCTTATATTTAACCTTCATCCAATACTTAAAACCAGGTGACCTTTTCACTAATGTTGCAGCTCAGTGTGGGAACAGTCACCATCTTTCCTACATTCTGATAGTGACCATGTATCAATGGTGCTACTTTGGCTGTAACGCATTTTGGGGCAATCTCAGATCATGATGCTACATAAATGCAAGTTCTTTCTTTGCTTCTCACAGACTACAAACACAACACCATAATGTACTGTAAAAAGTTGCCCTAGCCTTACCAGATCATAGGGCTGTTCTTTCATTCAACAGAGACATCTGGGGGTGGTGGTTTAACCTGAGGGTCACCACACCTTGGGGTCAGTGGTGAGGTTGAGAAGGACAGTCCTTTATGGTAACCTCAGTTGATGTGGAAACTGAACACATGCGGTTAGCATCACTTTACATTACAAGCCAGCTGTCCAACCAACTGAGCTAATCAACCTGATCACCCTATTTATTGAGTAGATGCTTTAACACACTGAGTGATCCCACCACCTCACTCAAATTTTACTGGAGGCTTTTCAGACGTGTGCAGAATATTGCAATGTAACTTTAGCAGAAAGAAAGATCAAGCTACAGCATCAGCCTTTGCTACTACCTATATCGCAGCATATGTTGATGCTAAAATTGAACATTTAAATGTAGGTGCGGAAATAGATCCTGCCAGATTTGGAGCTGTTAAAGCTGATCAGCTTCCAGTCCTGATGGTATTCACTCTTGGGGGCTGCTATATTTAGTTGCTCTTTGAAAACTGGAATTTTTCCCAGTGACTAGGAGAGAAGACGCCCATGATGACTGTTCTTTAAAAAGAGAGAAGTCAGTCAAAACCAGGAGATTTTTTATAACTCATTGATGGAACGGGCTTTGTCCATCATTCATTGCTGTTGATGTTGGTAAGTCACATTCCTGATTTGCTGCAGGCCATTCATTGTAGGAGCACTCATAGTGCTGTTCGGAAGGAAGCTCCAGGATTTTGACTCAGTGACAGTGGAGCAGTGGGATTATATGGTTCCAAGTTAGAATGGCATGTGACTTGAAATGGAACTTTCAGATAGTGGTGCTCCTATGCATTTGCTCCCTTTGTCTTTCTGGTTGGTAGGCATCAGATTTGGAAATTGCTGTTGAAGCTGTCTTGGCGAGTTGATGCAGCGTACCTTCTACATAGTGAAATCTGCTGCCACCTTACACTGTGAGTTGAAAGGAGTGAATGTCAAGATGAAGTGCTAATAACTTGAATTGTTACATGCTGGATGCCTTTGAGCTTCTTGCGTGTTGTTTAAGCTGACTTCTTCCGAGTAAGTGAAGAATATTGAATCATACTCCTCACTTGTGCCTCGTATGTGATGAAGAGGCAGTAGGGGTGTTAGGAGCTAAATCTGTTGATATTGAATTTCAACATCTGACACATACTTGTAGCCACGGTGTTTATGTGGTTGGTCTAGTCATACCCCAGCAAGCTATGGTGGCCTTCAGTGGTACCAATGTCTTTGAATGTCAAGAAGAAATGATGATGCAACTTTCTCCTGCTGGAGATGATCATTATTTAACGCTCATGCAATAAAATATTCCTTGCTATTTATTAGCACAGGCATGAATGCTGTTTAGATCTTGGTGCACTGATATCTGAGCAATATTTCTTCTAAGCTATGCAGCAACTCCGAGGTCCCTCTGCAGTTCCATGCACACTGATTGGCATGGCACCGCATTATCTTCCAGTTTCGGAATTCAATGCTGCACAGGGACCTTGGAGGTCTGCACACCAGATAAAAAAAACAATTAGTCGGAGTGAGAGCAATTACAAATGGAACTGAATAAATCCATGAAAGGTTTAAATACCAGAAAGTTTTTTTTTTCTGTTGAGCTGTCAACCTCTGGGAGAAATAGACAATGAGAATGGATTCACCACAAGCATTCAAAAGGGAGCTGGATAGATTATTGACTCAGAGTCAACTAGGATGGAAACAGACCCTTCAGCCCAACCAATCCATATCGACTATCATCCCAAAATTCCCCAAAATTAAGTGTATTCACAGCGAATGGCACACTGCTGGCTGTGTTAAAAGGCATTTCGCTCCTCCCTCTCTAACCCTCAGCAATGTGTGCACCACTCAAGTTCTGGCCTCTTGACATCTCAGATTCTCATCACTCCAGTCCTGACATGCCTTCCACTGGCAAGGCCCTGAACTCTGGAACTCTCTCCCTTAATCTCTCCACCTCTGTACTTCTCTTCCCTCCTTTTCACATATCCTCAGTGCTGCTGGCCTTCATAACTTTGTACTGAACTGTTCCTTGAGCAAATGATAACTTTCATCTACTGAATGACAATGCTTGGCTACTCCAACACCAATGCTCTTATTAGCAGTGTTGCAGGAGGTCAAACTCAGCAGGTGGTTATGATCATGTCGCCAGTGTTTTTAGCCACCTTCACCAGTTCTTTGCAGCATGTCATTATGTGCCCAAGGATAATACCACATTCAACAAGTTCAAAGAATGCTCACAGGGCTCATGCCTGGTGGTTCTCCTCTGGGGAAAGACTAGACAAGGTGAACATGAACCCATTGGATTCTAGTAAAATGGGAGGTTATCTTGTGGAAACTTATAAGATCCTGAAGAGACTTCACAGGGTGAATACTGGGAGAAAGTCTCTTCTTGTGAGATTAGGATTAGGACAATAAGACAATTTGAGAATAAGAGGTCTCTCTTTAATGGAGATGAGGAGAATTATCTTTTGTCTGAGCGTTGTTCATCTGTGGAATTCTATTTCTATAAGGTTGGGGAAGCTGTATCATTGAGTTTATTCAAGGCAGAATTAGACAGATATTTCTGGACAATGGAATCAAGGCTTTTGGGTGCACATGGGAAAAATGGGACTGGGATCACAACAAGATCAGCCAAGATCTTAACTTATGGTGGAGCAGGCTTGAACCCTGAATAGCCTACATCTACCACTAAGTTCCATGTTATTATCAAGTGAGGGTTTGTAATTGAAGAGAAATTGTGAATTTTGCTGAGTTAAAGCTGGCAGACAAAAATGCATTCAATTCTTTTTAACAGATTGATTGACTTAACCTTCCGAGACTCAGGTAACATCATGTTGCATGCTTTTAGCACTGTTTTTTTTTCAAGTGAAATGCTTACCTGCATGAGATCAAAATTCTGCACAAGCCTTTACTATATTGGGAAACCTGTGCTAAAATTGCTTCCTTGATAGTTATAAGAATAAACATGCTTATTGTGATAGGTAGGCACAGGAATTGGACAAGTGTCTATCTTATTTCAATAAATTATTAGGAATCAGCTGAGCTTGTACAAAATGTAATGGATCCCAATAGTCTGACTGAAGTTAGGAGAACTGTCAAAAGATTGTGAATCATTGGAATTCTGTACTTCTGAGAGCTCTGAGTGAGTATATACAATTCAAAGTTGATCGGTTTATGTACTGTGAGGCAATTAAAAGACTGAAGGTTGTGAGGGTTGCTGAAGTTAAGGTCAAAAATCAGCCATAATCTTGTTGGATGTACATCAGGTTCAAAGGACCAAATGGTCTACCACATCACTTATTTCTAGTATTCATATGTCCTCAAATGAGAAAATATTGTAGGGTCAGGTTCTATCAATAACCATCGAAATGCCTCTCTCAATGTTGAAATAGAAAAGAACATCAGCACATTAAAAACATGGGAACATGCCATTCATCCTCTCAAGACTATCTGCCATTTAATGAGATCATGGCTGATCTGTGACTTTACCCCATATACCTGCCTTTGGGCCATGTCCCTTAATACCTTCAATAATAATTAAAAATAATTCATCCACCTCAGATTTAAAATTATCAATTGACCTAGCATCCAGCTGTGGGAGATTCCTCCCTACATCTCAAACCCACTCTGTGTAGAAGTGCTTCCTAACATCTCTCCTAAATGGTCTGGCCCTAATTCTCAGGCCCCTGGTTCTAGAATCCCCAGCCAATGGAAATCTTTATCTACCCTGTCTTTTCTTGTTAAAATCTTGAAGAATTAGATGGGTTTTTATGCCAAACAACTACAGTTCCCATGGTCATTATTAATGAGACAACTTTGCATTCTCGAGTTATTAATTGCAATTAAATTCTACCTATGGCTTGCAAGGGATTTTAACCCAGAACATTAGCCTGAGCATCTGGATTACTAGCTTATTGACATCACCATCTTCTGATACAACCGGACATAAGTGAGGAGAGAAAATAACTGGGAAGGTGGTTTAATCAGGCAAATTCATGGGATTATATGGGATGCCTTGACACAACTAATCACAGCCATGGGTGGCATGGTAGCTCAGTGGTCAGTACTGCTGCCTCACAGTACCAGGGATCTGGGTTCAATTCTGCTCTCGGGCAACTGTCTGTGTGGTGCTTACACATTCTCCCTGTGTCTGTGTGGGTTTCTTCCAGGTGCTCCAGTTTCCTCCCCACAATCCAAAGATGCGCAGATTAGGTGGCCTTGGGAAATGTAGTGTTATTGAGATAGACTTGGTGGGTAGACCTGGTTGGGATGCTCTTTGGAGGGGTGGTCTGGACTTGATGGGACAAATGTCCTGCTTCCATGCTGTAGGAATCTTATCATCAAGAAGAAGTCAACAATTCCCTACAAAAGAAAAATCCTGTTTAACAAATTCACTGGAGTTCTTTGAGGATGTAGCTTGTAAGGTAGTTTTAGGGAAACTTGTAGTTGTAATAATAGCTCTGTTTTCAAATGGCATCTCATATACAAAAGAAAAGAGTTGATGAAATTGGGTGTAATCTATCAGCATGGACAAAGAATTGGTGAAAAGTAGAGAGTGAACATAAATAGGGCATTTTCACATTGGCAGGATGGAATGCCCTCCCTTACTACTCATTCAGAAATCCTTTAGTGAAATTACTACTGCTAATCTTTTACTCTGCAGATCACAGCTTGGCTCAGATGTTTGAAAAGGCATGAGGCAATTTAATGGAAGTCCTCCTCGGAACAAATTTTACTTCATTTATTGGCATCTGTTGTACTGATTGGGTTTAGTAAATATGTAGATGATACTGTAACACTAGTTGTGAGTTTTCTGCAAAGAGATTGGACCTATACTGACAAGGGAGTCAAGGAACTGGCAAGAGTGTAACGCTGAGACCACAATCAGATTAACCATGATCCTGTTGAATGGCAGAGCAGCCTCCCATTCTAATTTGTACCCTTATGTGCGCATATAGAGCATATTACATTGTCATCTTACCACCATGTACAGTGTAGTAATAAACAGAGTTTGACAGTTACTTAGAAGCGGGACCTGAGCTTGAACTAAAATCCAAAGAACTGCACTAGAGCATGACCAAACAATCAACGTTTAATTTGCACAGCAAACTACTTAACAATCAAACATTCATAACTGCCATTGACATTTGCACAATCAAACTTGAAAATGTGATTTGCTAGATATTAAAGGTATTTCCTAGATATTAAAGACATCGAGGAATATGGAGTTAACATTGGAAAATAGCATTGAGGTAGGAGATCAGCGATGGTCAACTGAAAAGGTACAGCAAGCTCAGTGGGCTGAATGACCTATTCTTGCTCCTATTTCCCTTGTTCCTTTTTGATTCTTATGTTGATGTAAGTGATTACAGGAGTAACCTTTCTACTGCCATAAACTTTCTCTGTTTTTCTGTGGCTTTGCATTCCCAGGACTGCATTCATACATCTCCTTCGTCCGTAAACATTTCTGGTGTAATCCAAGTCTTCAATTCACTGTTAGAGTGAGGACCTAGAGGCAGTCAGTCTCCCACTTCAAAGGAACTTCAAGGTTCCCCTTTTATATGTCCCTGAACCAACCTCAGCTGAAACCACAGTCAGTTGACAACAACTCTACCTCTCCATTAACATCACTACTCCAATGCTGTCACCATTCCTTCCTGGCCCATCCCTTGACCAAATTCATGAGAACATAAGAAGTCAATAGATTAGATTCCCTACAGTGTGGAAACAGGCCCTTCGGCCCAACAAGTCCACACTGACCCTCCAAAGAGCAACCCACCCAGACCCATTCCCCTCTGACTAATGCACCTAACACTACGAACAATTTAGCATGGCCAATTCACCTGACCTGTTCATCTTTGGACTGTGGGAGGAAACCAGAGCACCCAGAGGAAACCCACACAGACAGTTTCCCAAGGCAGGAATTGAACCCGGGTCCCTGGTGTTGTGAGGCAGCAGTGCTAACCACTGAGCCACCATCTTAAAATATCCTCTTTGTTTTTCTCTTTCTACAGATGCTGTCCAGCCTGCTGAATATCTCCAGTACTTCATGGTTTTGTAATCAATAGAACATATGATTCGAATATGATCACATTGCTGTTTGTGGGATGCTGTTGTGTATGATTGACTGCCAAATCACACACAATAACACATTGCTTCCCTAGAATATCAACACAATTCTAAAATAGAGGATGACTAAAAAATGATGTAGCAATTGAAGTCAACTTTATTATGCAGTAACCCTTCAATGAAGCCTTTATTTTCTCTCCTATTTTGTCTCTGTATTAGAGTGCATTGTATTAGCTCTAATAAAGCCCATTTTGAGGTTATGTACTCACCAGGATCGTTTCAGCACAGTCTTTATTGGCCTCTGCAGATCATCATAAAGTGCTGTATTGTTAAAGCACAGGAAGTATCCATATCTACCAGACCATTAGTATGTGCCAGGCGTACTAATAGGCAGAGAAAGAGAGAGACACCTGCAAACAACTTTCCCAACCGGAACAGACTTTGCTGTTGTTGAAGAAGAACTTGAATCTATGTAAAACCAAGAGGAAGCTGTGAAGCAGAATCAGGTAGAAGGACAGTGAATGCTAATTTGCTCAATATCCATCTAGAAAAGGAAGAAGAGAGCTGCCTACCGCATACATTTATTCACAATACTATGTACTGCATAAGTGCAGACTGCATTTCTCTTCCATGTCCATAGCTTCTCGGGTGAAGGATGATGTTCATATATGCCCTAATCTTTCCTTAGCTGCTCTTAATCACAAATTGAGTATGCATATATAGTGCAAATAAAATCTGAATGTAGAAATCAGAAACAAAATCAGAAATTGTTGTAAAAAGGATGAGTAGGTTTGGCAGCTAAAATGTCAGACCCAAAATATTAACTCTGCTTTCTCTCCACAAACCTTAACAGACCTGCTGAGTTTGGATTGATACAATATTTAAAACATTAGCACAAGGGGCAAACATAAACACACAAACCTTTCTCAATAGCTGACGAAACCTAACCTCTACAGTATTCCATTCCTAAACCTCTACATATTTCTCTCTATTTTTAAGACACGATTTAAAACCTGCCTTTTTGACCACCCGTCTCAACATGTCTCTTTAGATGGCTTGACACAAAATTTTGTCCGATAATGTTCCTGTTAAGCGGCATAGAAGGTGTAATTGCCTTAGAGATGCAACATAAATGTAAATTGCAGGTGTTGATGCATGAAGCTTCCTGGTGATGTTCTGCTTTTGTACTTTACTGTGTTTGTTGACAGAATAAAATAAAATTGCTTGGTTATTTTTATTCTCTAGGATTGGTTAGGCAGCAATGAGTTTGATGTAATAATGATAGTCAAATTACACCAATATGAAGAGCTCATTGGTCCTAATGTCAGTGTAATAATATTGTATCATAATGTGCAATAATATCTTAATAATATACATATACATCTAAACTAAAGGCATATCTTAATGATTTCTCAGAATATACCATCCTTATAGCTACATGAGGAATCTAAAGAGCATTTGATAGAAGGTAAAAGCTTGTGGGGTTTCTGACATAACAGTCAATTTATTGTAAACTCTTTTCTATGTATTTTCTGTAGTGATTTTGTTTAAGAAATGAAATTCCTTGCAAACTCTTCAATAAGCAAACCTGGGTAGATAATAAATCTTATGGGGCTTAGCAGATATGGTTACTTGGCAGTCAAAATAGAACTCTACATTATTAAATACATCATTAGAAAGTGTATCTCTTGTGCTCATCCCAAGCATTTACATTTACCAATAAATGCCAGTAGTAATAGTCTGGGCAACTACATATGTAGGGCCAAAGTCACTCGTTATTCTGGAATTACATACTAATGTGCCACTCAACCATAAAGCAGCTACGCAACATGCAATAAACCAAGAAAGGATAGAAAATTTGCCACCACCCCTATCTTTTTTTAAGTATTCTTTATTTGCATATTTATGGATGTATGTCCGATGGCTTTCGAGTTACTTCATAAACATTAAACCTTATGTTCTATGTTGATGATTCCATGAACAATGACATCGCTCAACTCAAAACAGTAAGATCTAACTACGGTCACTTAACAAGAGGTTTTATTAGTGTAGTCATCATTGGCCACATTTCAAGAGGCTGTGAGTGACAGGTTGGGATTGGATTCAGTTCTCACAGAAGGAGTTAATGAGCGCTAGTAAGTCTGCCTTAGTGGTAGTGTAGTGTAACGTAGTTCTGTGCTTCACGTTCTCTCTTGGCCTTGTAGCTTGGCTTATGCTCGAAACGTCGAATTCTCTATTCCTGAGATGCTGCCTGGCCTGCTGTGCTTTGACCAGCAACACATTTGCAGCTGTGATCTCCAGCATCTGCAGACCTCATTTTTTACTTGTAGCTTGGGGCAATCTTGTATTGAAGTAGTTTATTCCCTGTCTGTGGGCCTGAAGAGCCAAGTTCATGCTTCACCTCAGGTCTTGGCAGCGAAAGAAGGTCCTTCACAATGTGGCCAAACAGATTATCAATCTAGAGATCTTTCCAATATGCCAATGGCTGGCAGTATGAGTGGGTGAGAACTTGATCAATAAAATATTGGCACTAGGAGCAAATACAGACGGAATCATGTCACAACAGCATAATTGCACCCCATGTTAAAAATGAACATTTTCATGCTTTCATGACTGACTATAAAGGAGAGAACCTTAAGGATTCTACCACAGAGAAGCTTACAACTGGATTTGGGAAATTCAAGGGAATGACTTAGGTTCATAGCATAGGAGACTGCAAAAGCTCAAACAAGGCAAGAGCAATTGAAGTAAATCAAGCTGGAATGATGAGAAGAATTTGTTATTTCCAGGAGAAATAAAGAGAACAGATACTAATTGGTAAACATTCTGGGTGCTGTATATATAGGCTATAGCCTATATATAATGTATTGACTCCAAATTCTAACATACCTTAATGGATCTTCAATGCAATAAGAAAAGGAATGTTAGAGCATCATGCAGCATTGTAGGATTAATAACCATAATGTCAAGTTGGAGAAGTTGCAGACAAGAGGCGACAATTCTGAAACTTTCCTAGAGAAAAGGGAATTAAGAAACATTCTACCTGTGGGGTTATTGAAGCAAAGGGTGGGCTTGAAATGTTAAGGTTAAGGGCTGCTCAAATATGGAGAAACAGAGGTGAAGAAGTATTTGAGAAACAATGGTTCAAATATCAATATAATTCTTTATTAAAGTATATATTTGAGACTCGTCAGAGTCCTTACTTTATCAATTGTAATTCTTTGTTTTGATAAAGGTCATGATGAGAGATTTTACATTTTATTTCAAATTTCCATATTTCAAACTTTTCAAAAGCTCACCAGTATTTAATGAGAACATTGTATTTATTATTCATGCAATGCACTTGTCATCTACAATATTCAACTGGATTGCATAATCAGATGGCAGATCTGTTCTGGCGTGTAATGTTGCAGAATGTGAAATATAACATTTATGTCTGTCTGACATGTGCAGGGACAATGTTTGGATGTTTAGTTATTAGATTCATCATTGCAGCCAACTGAGCACTGAAATTAATGTAAAAAGTCACCACCTCTGACAAATCACAACAGACCAAAAACAACTGTAAACAACACCAGCAGCAACAAATCTTGCACCTAGATAGCACCTTTAATGTAGTCAAACATTTCAAGGCACTTGACAGGTGTGTTATCAAACATAATGTGACACTGGGCCACAAAAGGAAATATTAGGCAAATGTGACCAAAGTTTAAAGGAGGAATGCAAAAGAGCTAGGGAAGTAGGAAGGGAACTCCTGAGCTTCAGATCGGGACAGCAGAAAACAAGACGATTTTGGGGTGGGTGAAAGGTACAGAAATATGGAGGGGTAAGGCCATGAAAAGGAATATTAGAATTACACCCTGAAATGTTGTCTGATATGGAGCTAATGTAGGTCAGCAAGACAGGGAACAATGGGTGATTGGGATTTGGTGTGGGCTAGGATGAGAGATTTCTGTGAAGTCAAGTTCATGGAGCATGCAAACGTATCTAAACTCTTTGCACAATATCATATACAATGGAAATGCAGGTTTCACTTTTGGTGAAAGAGAGAATGCACCTAAACTGATCCAGGTATCGAGATACAGTAAGAAGTATTGTTTTGTTTGCTATCCAGGCAAATCAAACCTCAGGGTAATGCTTAAGCAATTTGCTGTCTTAGGCAAAGAAGAATACATTGGGAACATTTCAAAAGAAGCAGAACTATCTATGGGATGAGTTCAACCTCATATTACTGTGGCAATCGGCCAATATTTGTAAAACATTGCCCAGGTCAACTGAAAGCTCATTACTTTCTCTCCCTTCTCTCCCTCACACCTTACAGCAGCCCCACCTTACCACCACCCACGCCCTGAAGCCACAGTCTCTCAAAGGCCACTTCTTTCTTTTGTCCAGCCATGCTGTTAATTGTTAGGCTATGATTCAGCCATCAGGAGCTCTTCTGGAATAAGTGCAAGTTGATTATAGCAGCAATGATTACCCTGCAGCCACAGTGATTATTCATAGTGCTAAGTAGCTTATCTGAAGTTGTTGTAACCACAGTAAAAACTCTGAATGTCCAAAGGGGAATAGACGGAAATGGTATTATCTAAAACTTTTTTTAAAAACTGATGTGTGGATTCTGTATACAATGTAATCGTCGGGTGTGCATTCATGCTAAACAGCTCTCAGCATTCACATTTTAAATTCAGTCTCAACTGTACCACCAAGGGAAGTAATGAGTAGTAAAGGATGCTCCTCGAATGCTGCCTGAACTGCTGTGCTCTTCCAGCACCACTAATCCAGAATCTGGTTTCCAGCATCTGCAGTCATTGTTTTTCCCTAAATAATTCAGCAGGTGAGAGTCAACACCGATCACTCTTAGTTCCTATATATAAAGGCACATTGTTCAAACTCAGCAACTCTCTGCCAGTCATGACACAGTTAGTAGCTCCCTCACCTCTGGGGTCAGCAGGTCAAAGCCTCCAGTCTCACGTGAAATTTCAGCATGACACAACTAAGGCCACAATTTCGGTACATCACTCTGGACTCCGCAGAAAATTGCTAGGGCATGCACTGACTTATTCCTAGTTGTCATAATTCAGGATCACATATTTTTCTGTCATTAATTCCCACTGTGAATTGTGGTGTCAATGCTCATCAGTTGAAATCGCTCAGTTGGGAAAGCATGAGACTGAAAACTTAAATGTTCTGGTTTCAGCACATCATGTTTGGCTTTACTGTGTCAACAATCACGTGGTAATTGTAAGCTCTGAATAATAGGTGGTGTTGTGACACAGATTTTGGAAGTTTCTAACCCTATTCCATCACCACCTTAGAAACATCAGCCCTAGATCATTTTAAACAAATAGCATAAATAAAAAGCGATAGCAAAAACTTCATAAACATCAAGTGCCAAGGTCAGGGCCTGGGCATATAGTGATAAAGTCACACAGCATGGACAAAGTTAAAAATCACACAACAACTGGTTATAGTTCAACAGATTTATTTGGAAGAACTAGCTTTCAGAGCACTGCTCCTTCATCAGGTAGCTAGTGGGGCAGGATCATAGGACACCGAAGTTTTTGTAAAAGATCAAAGTGTCATACAACTGATGCAATGTATCAAACAAACCCAGATTGCTGTTAAGTCTTAATCACTTAGAATGGGTTGCAGGTTTCGATTCATTAATATGTAAATACCCGAACTTCTTTCAAGTCACATTCCTGAGAGACTTTGATCTTTTACTATACATTTTGTGTCCTGAGATCCTGCCCCATGAGCTACCTGATGAAGGAGCAGTGTTCTGAAAGCTTGTACTTTTAATCTGTAGGACTATAACCTGGTTTGTGTGATTTTCAACTTTGTCAATGCCCCCCCCCTGCCCCCCCGCCCCAGTCTAACACTGGCACCTCCACATCATAAGGCATGGAAACAGGCCCTTTGGTTCAACTCATCCACGCTGAACAGGTTTCCCCAAACTAAACTAGTCCCATTTGCCTGCATTTCGCCCGTAACCATCTTAACCTTCCCTATTCATGTACCTGTCTTTTAAATGGTGTAACTGTACCTGCATCAATCAGTTCCTCTGACAGATCATTCCACGTATGACCCACCCACTGTGCAGAAAATGGTGCCCCTCAGGACCTTTTTAAATACTTCTCCTCTGACCTTAAATGTTTGCCTTCTAGTATTGAACTCCCCTACGCTAGGAAAAAGACCTTTGCTTTTCACTTTATCCATGCCCCTCATGATTTTATAAACCTCTATATGGTCACCCCTCAACTCCTATGGTCCAGCGAAAAAGTTCCAGCTTATCTGGTCTCTCCCAACAACCCAAGACCTCCAGTCTTGTTAGGGCAGTAGGTCAGATGATTGATCTAGGCGAGCGTGAATACTGCAGATGCTGGAGATTAGTTAACTTTGATAATTATCTATTCAGGTAAAAGCCCTTCATCAGGAATGAGCCCTTCTGCCATTCCTGATGAAGGGCTTTTGCCTAAAAAGTCGATTTTCCTGCTCCTCAGATGCTGCCTGACCTGCTGTGCTTTTCCAGCACCACACTCTTGACACAGATAATTGATCTACCCATTTAAAAAAGCCACAAGACTAACTAAAAGATGAAGATTGGAAAAATTAGACTATGAGAGAAAACTAACGAGAAAGATAAAAATAGATAGTAGAATAGATAATTATCAGAGTTAATAAAGTGAGCATTGGTCTTATATAAAGTGTGACCGTGGAATTAATCCTGATAAATAAGGAGGTGGCAAATTAATTGTCCAGATATTACTCATCAGTGTTCACTATAGAGGATATAAGTAACATCCCAAATATAACTGTAAATCAGGAAGTAGATGAGAAGGAGGGACTCAAGAAAATTACAATCACTAGTGAAGTGGCACTGACAAATTATTGCAGCTGGAAGCTGGCAAGTGCAAGCTTAAAAGAGGAGGCTATTGAGATAATTATGCATTGATTTAATTTCCCAAAATGCACTGGATTCTGAAAGAGGGGGAGATAAAAAAAAGTAAGAAATTGTAGGCCACTTAGCTTAAAATTAGTCATAGGGAAGATGCTAAAATGTTCAAGGGAAATGAGCACAGTCAACTTGGCTTTGTGAAGTGGAAATCGTTAGATACCTAATTTATTGTAGTTATTTGAGGAAGATTGCATGGTGTGTCATGGTATTGTATATATTTGCATACTTTGCTTGTACTGTGGATACATACTTTGTCAGCTGACCTGACGATAGTCATTTTTTATTACTGTACCAATTCCTGCGAAATAGAACAGATTAGATTAGAGGGCACATTTTTGTCAAGTTAGAATCAGAGAATTCCTACACTGTGCCCACTAAGTCTGTACCAACCCTACAAAGGGCAACCCATTCAGACCCTATCCCCCTAGCCCTCCATTTTCCGTGGCTAATCCACCTGGCCTGGACATCCCTAGGCAACAGAATACAATTTAGCATGGCCAATCCACCTAACCTTTGAACTGCTGAAGGGAACTGGAGCACCCAGAGGAAACCCATATGGACATGGGGCGAATGTGCAAACTCCACACAGTCACCTGAGTGTGAAATCTAACCTGGGTCACTAGCACTGTGAGGTAGCCACCGTGCCACCCCAATGTTAGCTGAAAAGTTAGTTAAAACAGCACTCCTGGACTAGGAAGTAGGAAAATAAGTCAGAGGTTGGCACTCTCTCAGAATTTGGTGTGGAATTGTATGAGTGTATTGAGATATAACATGAACAATATCAGGCTCCATTGTGAAGCTCTCTGTCATTGATTAGTGTGCGAACACTCACTGCCAACTCACTTGGAGCAACACACTGAAAGCTGTGGGACATCTATAGACCCACTTCCCAATCAATTCCCACAGGAGGTAGAAGAGAGAGAGAGTTGACAGCCAAATGCATTTTGTTCCATCAGGAATAATAACAACCAACTCTCCTTCCTAGTGGAAGGGCTTTGTTAGAGTAAATAAGGAGAAATTATTTCTATTTGCAGGAGGTTTGATAGCCAGAGGAAACAGATTGAAGATAATTGGCTAAAGAAGGAAGATGAGGAGAATTTATTTTATTATCCAGCAAAGCTTGGAATGCATTGCCCCTGGGCTGTTGGGAGCAGTGTCACTAGTAGCTTCCCAAAGGCAATTAGATATATACTTGGAAAGGAAACAATTACAGGTTTACAGGGAAAGAATGAGAGAATTGGGATCAATTAGCTTGCTCTTGGAAAGTGCCAGAAATTGGTACAAAAGGCCAAGTGGCCTTCATCTCTGCTGTATGTTTAAAATACCTTGCCTTGAGCTTTTTCAATGCCAAACTGTGAGGGTTGTGTATTTCTGATATACAGGACCCACTCCAATTTATTGTACAGCACAGTGAAAGGAATGACCCTGCTTCTTGAACACCTCACAGTCAGACAGCAAAAATCCATTCCAATGTTCAGTCATTTTGCTGCAAATTTGCAGCTGTTGAAATATATTTATTTTAGGTTCCATTATCCCAAAGAGGGCTATCTAATCTCTCAATGTGCAATCTTAATGCCCTCCATGCAGAGTTTTATAATTCTTACATCTACATTTCATTTTTTTTCAAGGTTCATTTGTATACACTCAAACCTCATTTTACTGCAATACATTTACCAAAACAGCTCCAATTTACAGTTTGCAAATAATGCTTTATATTAATAAATCTCATTAGGAACCATTGCAATAGGTCAATTTGCACTAACGCTGCTGTTATGGTATAATTTTTAAGATCCTTTGAAGGTGATGTCTCCTGTCCCTGACAATGTGATCATTTTGTGTCAGAGTGCATTCAGCCATGCTTTCTCATGTGAGAGGAGACTGATTGCGAGCATGCTATTTGACTCTAGAGGCAGTGCAGTGGATTCTGGTGAAATATACAAATACAATCTCCAGCAAGCATCAGTCGCAATGTGTTGATTCATCCATGCACTGAGCTCAGAGGAACCTCCCCGTAATAAACCCACAGAGATCGGCTAATTCAGAGACTGACCAGGAATCCTATGTGGGTCCTTCGTGGATACATACAATTGGTCAGCAGTTACAACCACACCACCCACCACCTTCCCCCACACCCCCCAATGCAGAGCTTCCTATACTGTGGGCCACAAACTCCAGTTGGATAATGAGACAAGATTTAGGTGTCCCGAGTTCCAAGACAGCGATAGCTGCCATGGAGGTGCGACTGAGGCTGCCAGGCCCCTTTAAATTCTTGATGTTACTTTAATGGTGGATGTGGCCGAATTAACCAATGTCAGAGGCTTGATTCCTGTTCCAAAAATGACAGGAAAAGGTACTTTTTCTTCAAACAAAACCCTGTAAATTAATAACTTGACCTCCTTGCTCCTGCCTCGCCCCAGAACCACAGCTCTCACTGTGAGGCGATGGCAACTTTCAACCCTTGAAATGAGTTGACAGTGGGTGAGAAAAATAAGCTTAGAAAGCACTGCAAGTTTCATACGTGCACCAAGGATTCAGTTGCTTCCGTTTATTTGTGCGGATGTGATAAAAGTGATGTAAAGCTACACATTTATTTTTATGTGTCGTTCAATGACAGGCTGCGTTTATCAAAGCAGTGGGTGAAAAATAGTGCCTTTAGCCAAATGGATTCCATGTGCACTGGCACAAATTCAAACCAATAAATAAAAAGGAATACCCGCTCCCAACACAAATGCAATGTAAATACAAACACTTGATGACTATGCGTGTGTTCAGGCAGGCAGTGGAATTAACTGAGCAACTCTTTCAAAAACAAGATGATCTGAATGGCCTTGTTCTGTACTGTACCGCTGACAATGGTCTGAGTAGCACAGTTAAACACATGAGGAAATATAAAACATAAGAGAATCTCACCCTGAAGTCAATGCCCACTGTAGAAATAAAGCTTCCGGCTAGGAAAGCACCATCCTTAAAGCGCACCAGTAAACAAGTTTTCCCCACTCCAGAGTCTCCAACCAACATCACCTAAAATAAAACAACAGGTTGTTACTAAGACAACCATACATAAATCAGTGACAATTGTTTAATGAGTTGTTAAAAATCCCCCCATTTTTTTCAACATGCCAGCAGCTGCCAGGAATGATCACCTTAGGGAATCTCAGTTTGAAATCCATTGACTAATAACACCACAAAACTGCACCAGATTGTTTGTGATTTTTTTTAAATTTAGCTTTCAATGAGCGATGCAATGTATAAAAGATGAGCAAAACATGTATTCTACATAATACTTTGAATGTAAAGAAACTTTAAAAAAAACAGCCCATTCAGCCAAGCTGGTTTAGGACTAGTCAAAAAAAGTGTGGTGCTGGAAAAGCACAGCCGGTCAGAGGAGCAGGAGAATTGATGTTTCCAGCATGAGCTCTTCAGGAATGACAGAGCTTATGCTTGAAATGTCAACTCTCCTCCTCCTTGGATGCTGCCTGACCTGCTGTGCTTTTCCAGCACCACACTCACGACTCTGACCTGCGGTCCGACCTTTCTCCTCATAGGTGGAAAACAGTGGTCAGTCTGGATTCAGAATTGAGCAATCCTGGTTCAAATCTCGGAGAAACTTTATCTCCAACATTTCGTGTTACACTGGCAGTGATACCTCCTGCCTGAAGGTCAGGCAAGATCCACCTGCCCCAGAGGTGTGTCATAACATGTGTGAACAGGTTAATTAGAAATAATTTCCCTGACTAGTGATCCTTACCAGAAAACACATCATATTGTGTTATGGGCATAGGGAGGACTGTGTTCGGCTGCAAGGCCTTAATTACTGAAATGTTTAAAACTCTCTTGCAGTGCAGAGAGAATTCATGCAGCCCATCAGGTGACTTGGGCCAGTTCTAAGCTAAGACATTCCAAAACTGCTATCTTCCACCTCTTATGTCTACTCTGTCACCTTTTTTAGCTGCTCAGCTACTGGAGAGTAATCCAACGCTGTGTTTGCATGAGTTTATGCAGCTGGGAATATATGGGAAATGCTTAGGGAATGAACCATCTCGGATTACTGGGAGCAGTATAGTTGGATAAACAAGAGCAGAAGTTGTGCTTGTTGGCTGATACTCTACTCCAAATACAGCCCACAGGGTCACGCACATCCTGAAACAAGGAGAATGTGCCCACTCACCCACAAGTCCCTCACTAACCCAGGATACTTTAAACCTATCATTAACAATCATGGAACAATGAGCCAAGGACGAGTGTTCTGTGCAATGGTCATCAGTCCTGAAACATTAACTCTGATTTCTGGTCACAGATGCTGCCAGACCTGCTGAGCTTTTCCAGCAATTTCTGTTTATGTTTCTGATTTACAGCATCGTCAGTTCTTTCGCATATTTAGTCAAGATGTCTTATTCTCTCATTGGTCGATAACAACTGTACAGATCTTCCTGTATCTGTCTAGCATTGGTCTGAGACCCTGACATACCTGCTCTCTCATTAGCCTGAAACCCTAACATGGAGAGAAAGTGAGGTCTGCAGATGCTGGAGATGAGAGCTGAAAATGTGTTGCTGGAAAAGCGCAGCAGGTCAGGCAGCATCCAAGGAGCAGGAAATCTGACGTTTCGGGCATAAGCCCTTCGAATTTCCTGTTCCTTGGATGCTGCCTGACCTGCTGCGCTTTTCCAGCAACACATTTTCAGCTCTGAAATCCTAATATCTCCATTCTACCATTGGCCTCGGCACGGCAGTCCTAACGGTCCCACTCTCCTATTGGCCTGAAGTCTTACACTCTCTGTTCTCCCATTGGCTCGGAAGCTACAGCCCTATTGTTTCCGCTCTCCCATTGGCCTGAAGGCCGAAGTGCCTTTTCTCCCATTGGCTTGAGGTCTCCATGTACCTGTACATGTATCGGCTCAGGGACAACAATCCTGAAATTCTTGTTCTCCCATTGGGAAGAGCATTCCATCAATTCTCCACATCCTCACGCTGTGCGGTTTGGGAACTCCTCCAACATGTTACCATCCTTAACCAGGACCCTATAATTTGTGGGAAAACTCAGCAGTTCTGGAGAGAAGTCAGAGTTAAGGTTTCGGGGCGAGCGACCCTTCCTCAGAACCGAACCCACTGGACCTTAAACCTTAACTCTGATTTCTCTCCACAGATGCTGCCAGACCTGCTGAGGTTTTCCAGCAATTTCTAATTTTTTTTGTTTCTAATAAACAGCATCTGCAGTTATTTTGGTTTTTATGCATCATAAAATGTAATGCTTCAGTGTGGGCCTCGGCATCACTCGACAACTGGTTCAAAACTTCCACCACACGGATGAGTGAGAAGAAACATTTTTCATCTTGAAAGCCAGCAACACAGGCAAAATTGGTTTTGCACTGATAAACACATGGACAGCATCCAGTGAATAAACCAGAAACAAAAATATTCATTTCTTTGACTATTTTTCCCGATACTCACTCTTTGTTTGTTTTATGTATTTGTATTTTAATTTTAAAGCAATCAAATAGAGACTACTTCCCTCGAGAAAACGGACGATTATAACTCAGGACCGTCAAGGTAGCCAGTTGCAAATTCAGCTATGTTATTGAGATACCTCACTTCCCCCTCTCCCGACCTCTTTACAAAACTGTTAGTTTACATCACCGTCCGTCTGGGAGAAAGTGAGAACTGCAGATGCTAGAGATCAGAGTAGAGAGAGTGGTGCTGGAAAAACACAGCATGTCAGGCAGCATCCGAGGGGCAGGAGAATCGACGTTTCGGGCAGAAGCCCTTCATCAGGATTCCTGACCTGCTGTGCTTTTCCAGCACCACACTCATAATCACCCGTCTCCCCCACCTATTAACCCCCTCCTATCCCCAAACCAAAAATCAACGCCTTACATAAGTACTGAAACAGCCACCATGGAAACAGACCCTTCGGTCCAACCAGTCCATGCCGACCAGATATCCCAACCCAGTCTAGTCCCAGCTGCCAGCACCCAGCCCATATCCCTCCAAACCCTTCCATTCAGTTTAACAACAGAAATTCTTCTTTTTAAATAAAAGAACATTTGGAAAAACTTTTCCTTGCAGCTAGCACTGTGGGCAAGCTGCTGTTAAAACACACCACTTCGGGGTAAGCAACTGAGTCTGCTGAGCACAGCTATCAGGTAAACCTGACTTATCTCCTTTCCCCTACAAGTGACACCTTCTGTTATAATAGGGTGAACACTTGTGAGATGAGATGTGTTGTGCACAATACAGCCTTGATTCAGGATATCTGAAAGGGGTCAAGCGTTGAATCGAGGGGCGATGCGCCCCATTCTTTCTGCAACCTTCATAGAAACCAGCATCAAAACCTGAAAGCAATGAGACCATCCCGAAAGCCCTCTAACCCATGAGGATTCGACAGTGGAGGCTGGAGTGGCTATTACATAATCCATATTCCAAATCCTTTATTATTTAGTATTAATGGAAGCTGGAAGCATGCAGTTTACAATCTGGGGTTCAGGGTTTAGGTGAAATTCCACACAGGAAAAAGTACTGATGGGGTGGAAAGGGATCAGAGAAGTTATTGGATTACATACTTCGAAAGACAAGCACTTGCAGGGCTCTGGGGAAAGAGCGGGCAGTTTTCCAGTACGATTCGATAACCCTTTCAGAAGAACCCGCACAGACACGGGCATGATCTGTGCAGTTACAGTACAAATAAATTAATTGTTACAATCTTGCTGGGGTTCAGCCATCACTTTGGGATAGAAAATACCGAAGGGGGTGTGATTGTGAAGACTGATCCATCTTTCCACTCCCGGATCTGAATGTTTCAGACCAGAAACAGCGCAAACCCTGAAATAACGAGCCATGTACAGCAGCGTCAGACGGCCCGAACGGCCGGGACCCGCACCCTGAGTCGCAAAGACAGCAAACCTGAGTGTAACAAATTCTGCTTTTGCGCGTCTGGAAGTGCAGGGAATGTTTGTTTGCCCCAGACTGTTCCTGACAGCTTTCAAATTCACCAACAAAACAACTCACAACACAATGCAAAGTGTGCATGCAGTAAAATATCAGAAGGATATAAGCTGCCCCCTTTGCCAGCGCACTGAGCTCAGCCAGCACTCCGTGCAAGGTTTCTTCCCGTTTCCAGAGGACCAACCTTAAATGCGAGGTCATAGAACTCGCTGCTGTTGCTCAGAGAGGGTCTGTTAGGCAGGATCACTCCGTTTATCAAAGCCTGGCCGCTGGAGTTGAGCTTCCGTGATTTCGCCTCTTGTTCTTTCCCCCTGCTGGCTGGTAAGGTGGTGCTGGGAGACGTGTGACTTTTACTCTTCAGAGTCTTTTTCCTTGACATCTCGAACCGGGTCCGCGGGTCTGACAGATTCGGGAGGGGGTTGGGGGAACAAGGGGGGGGGTAAGGGTTGGGGTGAAGTGCTCCTGTCTTGTTTTTTTTTCGCTGACTGCAATCTCTTCACCCAGTGGAGCTGAACTTCCGAGCTGTTGTAGTGTGTTTTTTTTTGCAGTTTGGTTCTTTCACCTGGCGGTGGGGATCATGCCTGCTCTCAGAAGTGGGATGATGTGCATCTTTGTCAGCTCATGCAGACAACCACTCTCTACTTCCCCATCAGCAGCAGCAACAAGCAGTCCGGATTCCTGCTTCCTGCACGCTTTGCCCAGCTTCACAGGGACAATCACGCCCACCTCCAACCCTGATCGACGGGTGAGACAGCCAATCGTGGGAGACTCCTCCCACACAGTCCGCCAATGGACGCAGAGAGGTGAGTGGGGGGGCGGGGCCAGATTATACAATGAAAAACACCTTTTGCTTCTTAACCCCTTGTCCGCTTCAGTCCCCTCCCTTGTGTCCCCACTCCAACCTCATAAAAGAGGCGAAAGCAAACAAATTATCACCAAGATCTGATTTGCAAACCACAACTGCTGGGGAAACTGCTCTGGCAGCAGAGAAAAACAGAGAACGTTTTGAGTCCAGTGAGAGTCTTATTTGCAGCGTTCAGGTGTGTTGAAGAGGTACTTGGCATTGCTGTCATGCCTTTGTTCGATAAGGATACAGACCAGGAAGCATCTGCAGCACAGGTCATTAGGAAAAGAATGCTAGTTTCATGAGTTCAGCACATTCCAGATTACTAAAACCTCCAGAAATTATAGTAGAACGTACTGTCACCGTATTTTCCCACAGCAACTTGACAATGACAAGATTTTATCTGTTATTGGTGATAATTGAGGGATAGATGTTAGCCAGGACACTGTGGAGAACACTCCTGTTCTACTTTGTCACTGAAGGGATCTTTGGTATCTACCTAGAGAATGCATGTCAGGCCTGGATTTAATGTCACATGCAATAAACAGCATCTTTGACAATGCAGCACTCCCTCAGGACTGTACTTGAGGTAAATAAAACAAAGAAGTGCGGATGCTGAAAATTACCCCTGTGTTAATGGAGAAATTCAGCAGGTCTGGCATCATCTGTGGAGAGAAAGTGGAGTTAACCTTTTGAGTTCAGTGACCCTTCTTCAGAGTTCTAAAGAATTGAGTTTCCAATTCAGTTTTTCTATTATTTATACCATCTTGGTAACCCATAAAATGTTTTCCTTCCATAAAATCTGAAGATTTCTGATGTATGACTGTTTTAAAAAGACTGCAAACCAGATTTTTTAAAGTTCTCATTGTAAAGAACCTTTTTGTCGGGTACACACTGGCTGTGCTCCATTAAGCAGCTTGGATTATCATTAAAAAAAATCACTAATTGTTTCACAGTAGCTCATCTTTCTCCATAATCCTATATCGATAGTGGCTGCACTTCAAAATGCCATTCATTGTGCAGAGCCAAGTTTAGATGTTTTGATGTGATAAGCGGTTGTATAATTGCAAGTGTTATTTTTCTGCAGTCACATAACAGGATAATGCAGCAGCTAGAACCAGTCAAAAAGTCCAGGCTGGAAGTAGTAGAAAAGCACAATCCGAAATTGCATGCTGTAAGAACCAAACACGTTCCTTGAAATAATCTCAAAGCCTCAATTACACATTATTGTACAATTATTGGTTGTAAATTGCCAGTGTTTCATCCTCCCAGTTTGTAATGCTTAAGTCACTTGATTATGTTGCAGTTTCTGCAATCACTCCCAGTTGTCCATTATTGCTGTATAATGCAAGCAGACAACAGCGTTTCCTGGCAATCCAGTGCGGATACTTGACAGATGTACAGTAACCTGTTAAAGATTATTAACCCTTCAATGGCTGCATCATTGCAGATCAGTGGCATATGATGTACTGGTAAATGGATTCACATTCTCAATCATTGCTGCTTGGCAAATGGGGTGTAAACTCCAGCAAACCCTGTGTGAGTTCACTGCTACAATCTAATTTTGTTTTTCTAACCTTGTCATATAAAGATTCACTTGTGTGTTGTTAGCTCCTGGGTGTCACGGAAATCTTTCAAAGTAGGTGTCAGTCATAAGTCAGAGCAGTACCAAGGGAGTGCTATCCTGTCCAAGGTGTTATCTTTCAGACATTAAACCAAGATTGTGTTCATTCTGCCAGCTGGGTGTATATGAGGCCAGACCATGGCATGTTTTGAAGCAGTGCAACTGTCTCTGACATGTATTCATCCTTCAACAAATGTTACAAAAGCTGTGTGCAAATTGGCCATCACATTTCCTACATTGCAACAGTTAATTTGGTGTGCACAGAGATTTTAAAAGGTGTCATGTAAATACAAATTCTGTCTTTTTTTCTTCCTTTATCTTCCATGAGCAGCTAACAGTCATCACAGATTAGAGATTCACTGAAGTTCAATCAGTAAATAGCAACAACTTGCATTGATATGTAACACAGCCAAACGACCAGGTTATTTCCCAAACCTAGCAAGGGGAAAAGTAGAGGCTGAGCTAAAGAAGAAGACATTTAGGAAGAAGATATTCTTAACAAGGGACGAAAAGGATGAGAAATGGTGGGGCTTGGGAAGGCAAGCATGGGTGCAGGCAACTGAGAACATAGCAACCAATGGTACGTGACAGGGGTTGGGATACAGAAGGTGAGCTGTCACATTGATGGAGGTTAGAGAAAGTGACAAAGCAAAGGCAATGGAAGTGTTGCCTGCAGAATTAATGAATCTGAATCGATCCTGGAACAGAGTTGAGTTAGCTAATCACAAGTAGAATGACTGTAGGATACTATAACATACTTCAACCAGGATCCCTGCTTCTGAGTGCTATCCAGTACCCTTTGCCACAAGGTACCCACCTCTGGATATCAGTAATCAGTGTTTTCAGATAAGGAGGAAGACAAAAACATTGGCTTTATTTTACCTAATTTGGTAACTGTCATTTCAGCTCAGTGAGTTCCAGAGGTGGCAATTTTAGGAATGAGTACAGGAGTTCAGTGACTGGGGGGCATAGATTCAAAGTGATTGATGAAAATTAGAGAGGAGATGAGGAAAGGTTTTATTCATCCAGAGGGTGGTAGAGAACTGGAGCTCTCTGCCTGGAAGGGTATTTGGGACACAAGTCCTTGAATCAGTATAAAACTGCCTGTGTGTGCACCTCAAAGAGTTGTACCCTGTAGGACTTTGGACCAAATAGAACTGGGATTATGGGCTGTCGCTTATTTTACAGACACAAGCAGCAAAGTGGCCTCCTTCTGTGCTGTAAACTCTCTGTGATTCTAGGACAATGCATTATTTTAAATAGGTTAAAATCTTTGTTAATGTAACAGAGAGGAGGGCCATATAAGTTTGTCCAGTCAAATTAACAACAACACCCATGTTTGATTCAAAATAAATCAGTGATTATAATTGTAAAGTATATTAGAAATAACTCCTAAATAGTCATAACAATCTTTCGTTCAATTCCATCCTTGCGTGACTATTTGCACATTCTCCCTGTGTCTGCTTGGGTTTCCTCCCACAGTCCAAAGATATGCAGAGTTGGAGTGGATTGGCCGTGCTAAATTGCCCATAGTGTCCAGGCATGTGCAGGCTAAGTGGATTAGGAAATGCAGGGATAGGGTAGGGGGTGGGTCTGGACGGGATGCTGTTCGCAGTGACAGTGTAGACTCGATAGGCCAAATGGCCTGCTTGCATACTGTAGAAATTCCATGATGCCTCAAAATGGAGGCACCTGTGGAAGTATTCATATAATTGCAATGGTAAAGAGGCCCAAAGCTGGTGGATCTTCTGAACGGTTACCCCACCCCCCCACCCCACCCCATTCCAGAGAGTTTCTGGTATGGTTTAGGATTTTCCTATCTCTGGCATTATCATTGGGTCATCGAGTGTCCAGAATCAAGGGCCGCAGAGCTTACTGTCTTCACAAAGCTGCCAGACTTGGCACATTTGCCACAATGCCATTTGGATCCTGAGGGACCCCTCCCCAAATTATTCTCCTCATTATTCTCACCCATTGATCATCATTGACTCTACCCGTCAGACTGGCAGCTGCTGCAAATATTCACCTGACACCAACAAGAGATGGGGCAGGAATGCATTGTGGCACAGATCCAAAAGCCTGATCTCTGATCTTGCTCCTGAACTTGCCTCCAGGAGTTTGGAAGAATGTGAGATGGTCTTCCTGAAATGTCTCAGATTCTGAGGGCACTTGACAGAATGGTTTTGGGTATATATTTTCCTTTGTAGGAGAGAGACTAGAACAAGGGGAAATACGTTAAGAATATAGTCTCAATTTTAAGACAGACATGAAGAGAATTTCTTTCAGAGGATCACTGGAGGGTGGCATTCTCTTCCCCAGAAAAGAGTGGAAGCTGGGATGTTGAATTAATGCAAGAGTGGGTTTGGGAATGAAGTTTATGGAGGGTGGGGAGGGAGGGTCAGTCAGGAAAGCGGAGCTAGGACCAAACCCACTCTTTATTTACTGGTGTAGCTTGCTTAGAGGGTTGGATGATCTACTCTGCTCCTAAGACCTACTTTCCTATGTTACTAGAGTCCCAGGGATGATTCCACTACATTTCAGAATGACTGTCAGGTGATCACCCATTCTATAGTTGAGGAGATTCTCTTTGATTTTAACTTTTTCTCCTGCAACCTTAAGGAATGCAGTTTATAGAACATAGAACGTAGAAAAGTACAGGACCGAACAGGCCCTTCGGCCCACGATGTTGTGCCGAGGTTTAATCCTAATGTAAAATATAACAACTTAACCTACGCACCCCTCAACTCACTGCTATCCATATGCATGTCCAGCAGTCACTTAAATGTCCCCAATGACCCCACTTCTACCACCACAGCTGGCAACGCATTCTATACATTCACAACTCTCTGCATAAAGAACCTACCTCTGACGTCTCCTTTATACCTTTCTCCTAAGATCTTCAAACTATGACCCCTCATGTCAGTCAATCCTGCCCTGTGGAAATGTCTCTGGCTATTGACTCTATCCATTCCACTTATTATCTTGTATACCTTGATCAGGTCTCCTCTCTTCCTCCTTCTCTCCACAGAGAAAAGTCAGAGCTTAGTCAACCTCTCTTTGTAAGACAAGCCCTCCAGTCCAGGCAGCATCCTGGTAAACCTTCTTTGCACCCTCTCGAAAGCCTCTGTATCTTTCCTATGGTAGGGCAACCAGAACTGGACACAATATTCCAAGTGTGGTCTCACCAGGGACTTGTGGAGCTGCAGCAAAACTTGCGGCTCTTAAATTCGATCTCCCTGTTAATGAAAGCCAAAACACCATATGCTTACTTAACAACCCTATCCACTTAGGTGGCAACTTTGAGGTAGCTATGTACTTGCACACCCAGATTCCTCTGTTCCTCCACACTGCCAAGAATCCTGTCTTTAATCCTATATTCAGCACTCGAGTTTGACCTTCCAAAATGCTTCATTTTGCAGTTATCCAGGTTGAACTCCATTTGCCATTTCTCAGCCTAGCTCTGCATCCTATCTATGTCATGCTGCAGCCTGGAATAGCCCTCGATACTATCGACGACACCTCCAATCTTTGTGTCATCTGCAAATTTACTAACCCACACCACAACCTCCTCATTCAAGTAATTTATAAAAACTACAAAGAGCAGTGGCCCAAGAACAGAGCCCTGCAGGACCCCACTCAACACTGTCCTCCAATCAGGATACTTTCCATCTACACTATCTGCCTTCTGTCAGCCAGCCAAACTCTGAATCCAGATAGCCAAATCTCCCTGTATCCCATACTCCCTGACTTTATCAATAAGCCTACCTTGGGGAACCTTATCAAATGCTTTGCTGAAATCCATATACACTGTATCCAGTGCTCAACCTTCATCGACCTGTCTTGACACCTCCTCAAAGAACTCAATAAAATTTGTGAGGCATGACCTGCCCCTCACAAAGCCATGCTGACTGTGTTTAATCACACTATGCTTTGCCAAATAGTCATAAATCCTATCCCTCATAATTCCTTCCAAAACTTTGCTGGCCACAGATGTAAGGCTGACTGGTCTGTAATTGCCAGGGATTTCCCTATTACCCTTCTTGAAAGGAGGAACAACATTCACCTCCTTCCAATCCTCAGGTATGACTCCTGTGGAGAGGGAGGATGCAAATATCCTTGCCAGCAGCTTAGCAACCTCCTTTCTTGCTTCCTGTAGCAGTCTTGGTTTTGTCTCATTCCTAGGATGGCCTTTGAGAAGCTGAGCTGAGAGGGCTCTTCCCTTGTCATCACCTCCATGTTTTAAATGGGAGCAAGTGCACTATAGCCATTGGCCACCAGGAGGAGGCGTGAGCATCTTCCCCCTCACCCCACCCACACAACTGTTGTGACCCTCCATCTCAGTCCCACAATCAAAATGCCCCTCATTTTATTTCAAAAGAATAGGAGTCAGCATGTAATAGCCTGACATTTTAGATTAGATTGGACTCCCTACAGTGTGGAAACAGGCTCTTCGGCCCAACAAGTCCACCTCAACCCTCCGAAGAGTAACCCAGCCCCTCCTCTGACTAATGCACCTAGCACTATGGACAATTTTGGCATAAGTAAAAACAATGACTGCAAATGCTGGAAACCAGAGTCTAGATTAGAGTGGTGCTGGAAAAGCACAGCAATTCAGGCAGCATTCGAGAAGCAGTAAAATCAACGTTTCAGGCAAAAGTCCTTCATCAGGAATACAGGCAGAGTGCCTGAAGGGTGGAGAGATAAATGAGAGGAGGGTGGGGGTGGGGAGAAAGTAGCAAAGAGTACAATAGATGAGTGGGGGAGGGGATGAAGGTGAGTGGAGTGGATAGGTGGAAAAGAAGATCGGCAGGTAGGACAAGTCATGGGGACAGTGCTGAGCTGGAAGTTTGGAACTGGGGTGAGGGGAAATGAGGAAACTGTTGAAGTCCACATTGATGCCCTTCAGGCACTCTGCCTGTATTCCTGATGAAGGGCTTTTGCCCGAAACGTTGATTTTACTGCTCCTCAGATACTGCCTGAACTGCTGTGCTCTTCCAGCACCCCGCTAATCTAGAGAATTTTGGCGTAGCCAATTCAGCTGACCCGCACATCTATGGATGGTGGGAGGAAACCAGAGCACCCAGAGGAAACCCACGCAGACATGGGGAGAATGTGCAAACTCCACACAGACAATTGTCTGAGGCTGGAATTGAACCTGGATCCTGGTACAGTGAGGCATCAGTGTTAACTGCTAAGGCACCATGCGGCCCATTCTACCCAGGCTACCAAATAAGCCAGTGGCTCTTGTCTTTATTACTATTAACAGATTGTTCCAAACATCCATTAAAATATGCTGCCATATATCAGTGACCAGAAATAAATTTTATACTTGCTTGGAAGTCATCTCTTTAAGGTTAACCACCTTCACAGGGCTCCCAGTGGAGTCTTACTATTGAATTGCATTATGATGATGCCCTCTACAGGCTGCGTCACAACATCACAGGAAATACAAAAATACCTAACAGTGAACTGAATGAGGAACATATTCACTTCTCAGATTAAATGACAACATAATTAACCTTTGGTGTTTGCATCAGAATAGATTATAGCAAAATACCCAACATGCTATACCTGCAAGTCCCAACACACATTCACACACTGAAGATTCCACACGGAGTTCAGTATTTGCACACTCAATAAACTTCTAATTGTCTTATTGTACAAATCTCAATATATCCAAAAGCACCCATGTACAGTGATTATGTAATATACACGCCATTATCTTACAAGGAGAAAGTGAGGACTGCAGATGCTGGAGGTCAGTGTTGAGAGTGTGATGCTTAGAGAGTCCTGCTCCTCGGATGCTGCCTGACCTGCTGTGCACTTCCAGCACCACACTATCTTATAAAGGGCCGCATATTTTCTTTTGGACTATAAACTGGAAAATGGAAGTTAGATACCACTAAAAACCATCAGGAGAGTTTTAAAGATTGGATGGAATTGTATGGTGGACACTTCAGCCATAGAATAATTGACAGAGCATTCTGGTGAATAAATAAAGGAGACACAGTGACGTTGGAGTCTTTGAGTTAAGGAAATCTGCTAAGGAACATCCTTCAGATTGATGCAGCCAGTTTGTTATAGAGCTATTGACAGTCCAGGGCAGCCAGAAACCTGTAAATAGGGAGCTTCTGTTTCTCCCTTAAAACTGTGTGAATGAAATACTTTTTAAAAACCTAGAGACACAAAAGAAAGGATTCTAACACATGAAAATATCTAAGACAATCTAATCAAATATTGAATCAAATTTTGACTGTAAATCTAATTACAACATCCTGTCATCATTAGTAAATCAAAAGAAGTGAGTTTTGAGAAGATTTGTAACTCAGGTTGAGGTTTTGGATGTAGGTTTGCTCGCTGAGCTGAAAGGTTCATTTCCAGACGTTTCGTTACCCTACTAGGCAACATCTTCAGTGGGCCTCAGGCGAAGCAATGCTGAAAATTCCTGCTTTCTATTTACATGTTTGGGTTTCTTTGGGTTGGTGATGCCATTTCCTGTGGTGATGTTATTTCCTGTTCCTTTTCTCAGGGAAATGGGATCTGACTTCAACTGGGACAACACATTCATCCTCAGACAGGCCAAACAAAGACATGCATGAGAATTCCTAGAAGCATGGCATTCCAACTAGAACTCTATCAACAAACACATTGAGTTAGACCCTATCTACCACCCTCTGAGAAAAGGATCAGGAAGTTACTTCACCATAGGAAATAACATCACCACAGGACATGACATCACCAACCCAATGAAACCCAAACATATAAACAGAAAGCAGGAATTTTCAGCATTGCTTCACCTGAGGCCCACTGAAGATGTTACCTAGTCAGGTAATGAAATGTCTGGAAATGAACCTTGCAGCTCAGTGAGCAAACCTACTTCCATCAAAAGAAATGTGAGAAATAACTTGTGACCCTTTGGGTCTGTTCTTTAGATCTACAGAAATTATTTGCCCTGTCTATATTTTTCTATGCATGATAATTGTCAAATTGTCTGTGTGTTCATGTAAGGAGTTTAGAGGAGTATACTTTAATTCACGGAAGTAAATTAGTCAGTTTTTGCCATCTGTTAAAGAATAAATTTGCTTATTTTAATAATAAAGAGCAATTTTCCTCTGAATGACCAAGCATGGTGTATTTGTTTTAATATTTACTTTGTCTTGAATAGTAGTAACAGTCTGATGGGCAAAATGATTAACTTGGTGATTCAGTTGAAGTATTTACACATTTGTGATGGGTTGTGGATCAGTGGGGCTTGATTATTACTGCACGCTTACCAACTGTGTCAGAACAATTATGGTATAAACTCCAGTTATGGTATAGGCACTGCAATATCACTCTGCATATCATACATGCATCTCATCTGCTATCAGTGCCTTTTCTACTTAAAATACCTATAGTCTATCCACACTTCTTTATCAATTTTAGGCCCTTCTAATGGTATGTTCCCTCATCATCATCATGGCCTGGGTAACATCTAACTCCTTGCTAAAGGCAGATACAATGTATTCATTTAATGCCTCACCTTGCCACCACCTATTTGTATAAACCACCTTTTGCTCCCTAATTGGACCTTCTCTTCCTTTTGCCACTCTTTTACTATTCATATGGCTATAGAAGACATTGGGATTCCCACTTATGTTGGCTTTCAGACTTTTCTCATAATTTCTCTTTGATACTTTCTCACCTCTCTTCTGAACCTTCTGTTTTCAGCATGTGTCCCAATAGTATTTTCTACCTAATATCCGTGTGATGGTACTGTGTCTTTAAGAGACGTATTTTGACCTGTTCCTTTTTCATGAAGAGATGTTGAGACAAAGGCTGCTCAAAGCCAGTAAACAGCTTGTGAGGCCTTCAGGTTCTTTTTAAAATTTGGAATAATAGAAGCAGCCTGAATGGGTGGGCTTCAGTGGGGCAGAACCAGGATTTTGGTTTTAGCATTCACTAGCTGTTGGGGTTGTGAAAGCTGCTACATCTCTCTCTCTCTCTTTCTCCTTAATATAGCTAAAAGCTTATGTTCTCTTCTTTCTGCTAGAATTGCATGTCAGGCGATCTATTTTACTGAATTTGCCTTTGCCAAGGGTGTGCTTATGGGATGTTAGTATATTGGAAAAACTTGCTGTTCAGTGGTTAAATAATCTTTTATTCTATTAAGTTTTCAAATAGACTTAAATTAATCTAATTCTCTCTTTTGTTGTAATTCACTATAGCCTATAATAAAGTGTGTCTTGTTTCAAGCCTGTAGTTTGACCAATTGAATTGCATCTGGAATGCAATATCTGGCACTTGCCTTTAAAGTAAGAAAAATTAGGGTCTAGTCTATCTCCTTGATATATTTGAGGGGGTTTGGTCTGATCCATAATAAACTGGGGGCTCTTGTTAGGATCAAAATCTCCAATTCCAGGATGGGTCAAGTTTATAGGACTCAAAGGCAGTGAGTGGTGAGTGTTGGTGTTTTTTTTTATTTGTTTGGTTTAAGCAGAGTGTGAGTAACAGTGGATTTTTCAGTCACTAAGAGTTTCCTGGGAGTTGAAGAAGTCACTTTAGGTATTTTGCAGAAAGTGAGCAAGGCAAATCTTCAGTTTTGGCAAACACATTGCAGTTGGAATTGCCTGTGTCTGTGAGGATAGGAGAGATAATTGTGGCAAAAGTGCAGCATTTACAATTGCCAGGAATGCAATCAGAATCGTTGGAAATGGCTAAAATTCAGTTGCAAAAGAAGCAGCTTGAATCATCGGTAAGGGGAAGAGAAAATGAAATGAAATTATTTGAATTGTGATTAAAAGCAGAGGAAAGAGAAAAGGAAAGGAAGGCCCTAGCAGAAGAAATGAAGAAGCAGAGACTTTTTGAACTTCAGAGGTTGGAACTGAAAACTCAAAGTTGACATAAAATGCCGGAGGTAGAGGTGAAAGGTAGGCATGGGGACGAGGACAGTGAGGGAGAGCAATCCCATCATAGCCAATGGGCTGGTGGGGATCTGGGTGTTGCTTAAGTTTGACAAAAAGAGTATAGAAAATTTTAATTTCATTTGAGAAAGTGGCTAAACAAATGAAATAGTAGGTGACAATATGGATATTGTTGATCTAAATGGAGGCTTTGATAGGTAGGGTTAATGAGGTATCTGCATCACTATCAGAGGAGGTATCTGGGGAGTATGATGTGGTGAAAAAAGCCACCTAAAGTGCATATAAGCTAGTACCCAAAGCCTACAGACAACATTTTAGAAGTCTAAGGAGGGTCCCTGGTCAAACATACTTAGAGTTTGAAAGGATCAAACAAATTAATTTTGGTAAGTGAACAAGGACATTGAAAATAGATCAAATATATGACGCTGTTAGGCGATTATTTTAGTAGAGTTAAAAAATTCACTCCCTGAAGTAATGAGAACTCATATGGAAGAGCAGAGAGTTGAGACTTTAAGATTAACAGCAGAAATGGCAGATGATTATGAGTTCATAAATCAAAGTTTGGCTTTCAACGTCAATTTCAATCTGTGAGTGATAGAAATTGGGAAAAGAGAAATCCTCAAGTGGTAAGAGAAAAGGTAATCTCATTGAAAATAGTAAAGATAGCTTATCTCATGGTAATAAGCAAACCCATGAGGGGGAAATACTGTAGGCCACATGAAGTTGCTGTGTTGATGGTTTAGAAAAAGCACTGGGAAGATGGATAAGCCAGTGAGTTCTGTTAGAGTGGTAAAGGAAAGCACAGTGGAAGCTAAAAAGCTGCAAAAGAATGTACAACATGATCAGAGGTTGGTTGAGAAGAAAATGCTGGGTCTCTTTAATGTATTTACTTGTGTGGGTAAAGTTTACTCATGTATGTCAGGAGGAGCAGGTAAAGAAATTAAACTTTTAGGGGATAGAGGAGCAAGTCAATCTTCAATGGTGAGAGATGAAGAGATTTGCAAGAAGGAGTATTGCCAGAAAAAGTGGTAATATATGAAATTCATGGTAAGAGGAGTTGCTTTCCATTATATAAAGTGAGTTTGGAGAGTCCAGTGAAAATTGATGAAGAGGTGATAGGAGTAATAGAGAAATCATTGTTCTGGAAATACAGTTCATCCTTCGTAATGATGTAGTTGAATCACAGATGGGAGTGATGCTTACTGTGGTTAAAGAGCTAGTGGAAAATCAGGTAACTGAGATGTTACAGGAGGATATCCTGGGATTTTCCCTGACTATGTAGTAACAAGCTCACAAAGCCACAGATTGAAACAAGAGTAAAGGTAAGAAAATTGAAGTTCAATTATCAGAAACTATGTTGGTCAAATGGTTGAGAAAAAATAGGAACAGGTGGAGGACAAAGTAGATATTTTTAGTTCAGAGAAAGTAGCTGAATTACGACAGAGAAATGAAAAGCTAAAGTAGTTGCACTAAAAAGTATACACAGAAGAAGTACCTGAGTGTATCCCAAAATGTGACTAACTTAAAAATGAAGTCTTGATGAGGAAATGGAGACCATCACATATTCAAGTGGATGAGAAATGGCCAGCAGTGCATCAAGTGGTGTTACTGGTGGGTTACAGGAAGGAGGTGTTGTGGGTAGCACATGAATTGCCTGTAGCAGGTCATTTGGAAGTAAGAAAAAGTCAAGCTAAATTACAAAACCATTTTTATTGGCCTGGACTGTATAATGGTGTGGTTGACTTTTGCCAGACATGTCTAACATGTCAGGTAATTGGAAAAGCTCAGGCAGTGATAAAACTTGCACCTATAATACACATTCCCACATTTGAAGAAACTTTTATTAGAGTCTTACCTGACTGATTGACATAAACATTGTAGGTGGCAGTTATCAAGGGTCTAAAACAATAAGTGAGAATCAGTATTTGTTGGCCATAATGACTGTAATAATTAGATTTCCAGAGGTTATTCTATACCACAGTTATAAGGATTACAGAAGGTTTACTTAATTTTTTAACTAAAAACAGACTACTCACAGACATACAATTTGATATCAAAGTCATTCAAGGAAGTTATAGATAGCTTAGGAACAAAACAATTCAAATCCACTGTATACCATCCAGAATTGCAGGGAGCCCATTAGAATGGTGGCATCAAATTTAAAGACCATGTTGAGGGCTTATAATCAAAACTATCCTGAGGATTGGGATAAATGAATTCCATTTGTCCTTTTGACAACTTAGGACCAACTAAATTCAGTCTATTGAATTAATTTTTGGGAATGTAGTCAGAGGACCGCTGAAATTAATTAAGGAGAAGTTGGAGAGTCAGAGTTCGTAGACCACATATTTGGGCTATGTGTCAAAGTTTAGACAGAGATTAAATAACGGGTGAGTTGGCTAGACAGTACTTAGAAGTAGCACAGCATGTGATGAAACAGGAAGCAGACAAGAAATCAAAAATTTGTGAGTTTCACTAGAGGTGATACAGTGTTAGCATTACCACCAATTACAATTGCAGTTTTTTTTCCACTAATCCTTCCCTGCAGTCTATCCTGTCCTGCTCCTCCCTTGCCACAAGTCCTTCTGTGTTATTTGATTTTTCTTCCGCTGGTTTGACCATTGTCATTCACCAACATCATCCTAAACCTTCCAACACAATGATCACTTCTGATACTTGATCCACTTTTCCCATCTGATTTCCAACAGCCAAGTTCAATAATGCATCCTTGAGATGCTCCTGAATACAAATACCTATGCTCTCTAGTTCTGGACTCCCCCACCCATTGAAAAGACTTTCACTATTTATCATATCCATGCCCCTCATGATTTTATAAACCTCTATAAGGTCACCACTCAGCCTCCGACACTCCAGGGAAAATAGCACCACCTTTTCAACCTCTCCCTCCAACCCTGGCAAGAACATTGTAAATGTTTTCTGAACCCTTTCAAGTTTCTCAAAATCCTTTCAAAAGGAAGGAGACCAAAATTGCACACAATATTCCAAAAGTGGCCTAACTAATGTCCTGTACAGCTCAACATGAACTCCCAACTCATGTACTCAATACTCTGACCAAAAAAAAGCATACCAAACACTTTCTTCACTATCCTATCTACCTACAATTCTGAAATGCCCATCAGCCATGATTGAATGGCAGAGTGGACTCAATGGACCGAATGGCCTTACTTCCACTTCTATGACTTATGGTCTTATGGTCTTAATTCTACTTTCAAAGAGCTATGAACCTACACTCCAAGGTCTCTTTGTTCAGCAACTTTCCCTGGGAGCTTACCATTAAGTCCTGCTTAGATATGCTTTCCCAAAATGCAGCTCTTCGCATTTATTTAAAATAAATTCTATCTGCCTCAGCCCATTGACCTACCTGATCAAGATCCTGCTGTAATCTGAGGTAACCTTCTACAACTCCAATTTTGGTGTCATCTGAAACTTATTAACTATACTTCATATCCTCACATCCAAATCATTTATATGATTAGATTAGATTACTTACAGTGTGGAAACAGGCCCTTCGGCCCAACAAGTCCACACCGATCTGCCGAAGCGTAACCCACCAAGACCCATTCCCCTACAGGCAATTTCTCATGGCCAATTCACCGAACCTGCACATTTTTGGATTGTGGGAGGAAACTGGAGCACCTGGAGGAAACCCACGCAGACTCAGGGAGAATGTGCAAACTCCACACAGAGAGTCGCCTGAGGCAGGAATTGAACCCAGGTCTCTGGCACTGTGAGGTAGCAGTGCTAACCACTGTGCCACCGTGCCGCCCAATCCACCATGTACATGGTGAAAAGTAGTGGACCCATCACCGATCCTGGTAGCACTCCATTGGTCACAGGCCTCCGGTCTGAACAACATCCCTCCACCGCCATCCACTATCTTTTACCTTCAAGCCAGTTCTGTATCCAAATAGCTAGTTCTCCCTGTATTCCATGAGATCTAACCTTGCTAACCAGTTTCTCATGGGGAATCTTGTCGAACGCCTTACTGAAGTTCACCAGCACCACTCCCCACTTCTTCCTCTGCTACATTGATGACTCCATCGGCACCACCTAGTCCTTCCGTGAGGAGGTTGAGCAATTCATCAACTTCACCAAGATATTCCACCCTGACCTTAAATTCACCTAGACCACCTCTGACAACTCCCTCCCCTTCCTAGACCTCTCCATCTCCATTAATGATAACCGACTTGACACTGACATTTTTTTACAAACCCACCGACTCCCACATCTCTTCCCACCCTACCTCCTGAAAAATGCCATCCCATATTCCCAATTCCTCCGCCTCCGCCATATCTGCTCTCAGGAGGACCAGTTCCACCACAGAACACACCAAATGGCCTCCTTCTTTTGAGACTGCAATTACCCTTCCCACATGGTTGAAGATGCCCTCCAACACATCTCAACCACATCCCGCACCTCCGCCCTCAAACCCCAACCTTCCAACCATAACAAGGACAGAACCCCCAGTCCTCACTTTCCACCCTACCAACCTTCGCATAAACCACATCATAGTCACATCCGCCGACATTTCCATCACCTCCAAACAGACCCCACCACCAGAGATATATTTCCCTCCCCACCCCTTTCCACTTTCCACAAAGACCGTTCCCTCCATGACTACCTGGTCAGATCCACGCCCCCCAACAACCCACCCTCCCATCCTGACACCTTCCAATGCCACCGCAGGAACTACAAAACCTGCGCCCACATCTCTTCCCTCACCTCTATCCTAGGCTCCAAAGAAGCCTTCCACATCCATCAAAGTTTTACCTGCACATCCACTAATATCATTTATTGTATCTGTTGCTCCCGATGCGGTCTCCTCTACATTGGGGAAACTGGATGCTTCCTCGCAGAGCTCTTTAGGGAACATCTCCAGGACACCTGCACCAATCAACCCCACCGCCCCATGGCCCAACATTTCAACCCCCCCTCCCACTCTGCCGAGGATACGCAGGTCCTGAGCCTCCTCCACTGCCACTCCCTCACCACCTGATGTCTGGAGGAAGAACACCTCATTTTTCGCCTCAGAACACTTCAACCTCAGGGCATCAATGTGGACTTCACCAGTTTCCTCATTTCCCCTCCCCCCATCTTATGCCAGTTCCAAACTTAACAGCTCAGCACTCCTCATGACCTGTCCTACTTGCCAATCTCCCTTCCCACCTATACATTCCACCCTCCCCTCCGACCTATCACCTTCATCCCCACCCCCATTCAACTGTTGTACTCTTTGCTACCTTCCTCCACCCTCCTCTCTGACCTATCATCTCCACCCCACCCCCATTCACCTATAGTACTCTTTGCTACCTTCCCCCACCCTCCTCCCTGACCTATTACCTCCTCCCCCACCAACATTCACCTATTGTACACATTGCTACCTTCACCCAACCTCCTCCCCCCCCCACCCCGCCCCCCCACCGACCCCCATTTATCCCTCCACCCTGGAGGCTCCCTGCCTCCATTCCTGATGAAGGGCTTTTGTCCGAAATGTCAATTTTCTTGCTCCTCGGATGCTGCCTGACCTGCTGTGCTTTTCAAGCACCACTCTAATCTAGACTCTGGTTTCCAGCGTCTGCAGTCCTCACTTTTGTCTTCGTATAGATCACGTCTACTGCTCTGCCTATCTACTGCTCTTTGTTACATCTTCAAAAACTCAATCAAGTTTGTGAGACATGACTTCCAACGCACAAAGCCATGTTGACAATTCCTAATCAGTCCTTGCCTTTCCAAATACATGTACATCCTGTCCCTCAGGATTCCCTCCAACAACTTGCCCACCACCAATGTCAGGCTCACCAGTCTGTAGTTTCATGGCTTGTCCTACCAACTTTCTTAAATAGTGGCATCAAGTTAGCCAGTCTTCTGGCACCTCACCTGTGACTATCAATGATATAAATATCTCAGCAAGATGCCCAGCAATGACTTCCCTAGCTTCCCACAGAGTTCTGGGGTACACCTGATCAAGTGCTGGAGATTTATCCACTTTTATGTGTTTCAAGACATCCTGCACTTCCTCTCTATAATATGGACATTTTTCAAGATATTACCATCTATTTCCCCACATTCTATATCATCCATGTCCTTTTCCACAGTAAACACTGATGCAAAATATTCATTTAGTATCTCTCCCATCTCCTGTGTCTCCACACAAAGGCTGCCTTGCTGATATTTGAGGGGCCCAATTCTCTCCCTAGTTACCCTCTTTGTCCTTCATGTATTCTTAAATATTCTTTCATGATAGCTAAAGACAAGTCTTTAGGTGTATTTTGTTTGTAATATAGAGGTCTATACAATATTTAACTTGTATCAAACAGTTAGCAAAGCAGGAATCAAATGGCCTATTCCTGTTCCCAACTCATATTCGTATTCCTGGAACTGTCTGATGTCCTGACTGATTCACATAAACATTGTGGCATTGTTATAGACTAGACCAGACCCTCAAAGCATTCTTAAGCAAGCAGCCCCAGACCATACCTACGCAATTTGTTTCAGCAAGTGTACAGTGAAAATTACCCGGAATAAGTTAGCTGAGTTGACTACTAGATTTTAAAACAGACAAAGATTTATTCACAAGATTACACAATGAACCATAAAGAACAGAATAAATAACCCCTACAGAAGTCAATCTATTCAACTAAACTTAAAGATGCTATTCCAAATATACACAACAGTCCCAATAAGCAACCTCCCTTTAAAACCCAGTATAAATGAAACACATACTAATAGATTGAAGTTGATGGGCAGAAAGGAGAGAGAGTTTTCACACAGCTCCTTGTTGATATTCTCAGTTCAAGACTGAACCAAAACTGCTCATCCCAGCGAAAGAGCTGACCACTCCCCTTTCATTGTACAGGTCACTTCTAAAACATGACCACCTTGGCCAGTAGTCTCATCTGTTTACACATAAACAAAAAGCCTCTTAAAATCCTTTTCATCTCTGTACCAAACCAGACTGATCGGAGTCCGACCCAGTTTATTTCCCCTCTAAAAAACATCAAGGTCAGAGTCTCCTTGAGACAAGGAACAACTTTTAGAGAAAAAGAGACTAGCTTTGTGACAGTGATAGTTTTCAATGATTACGTATCTTAAAGACAATAGCCTAGATACCAGAAGGCTGGAGGTGATAGTACTAAAGCAGAAAGATAACAAATCCACTGTGAGACAGTGCAGAAGAGTTGGTAAGGTTTGCATATACATATACGGCTATGAGTTTATTTGGTTGGGAACACAAAAGCAAATCAGTCTGTACAAATAACTGAAACAAAAACAGACTTTGCTGGAGAAACTCAGAAGATCTGGCAGCAGAGTTACTGTTTTGTGTCCAGTTCAAGTCGGAACTTATCTGAAACGTTAATTTTTTTAGATTACTTACAGTGTGGAAACAGGCCCTTCAGCCCAACAAGTCCACACCGACCCGCCGAAGCGCAACCCACCCATACCCCTTACCTAACACTACGGGCAATTTAGCATGGCCAATTCACCTGGCCCGCACATCTTTGGACTGTGGGAGGAAACCGGAGCACCCGGAGGAAACCCACGCAGACACGGGGAGAACGTGCAAACTCCACACAGTCAGTCACCTGAGGCGGGAATTGAACCCAGGTCCCTGGCGCTGTGAGGCAGCAGTGCTAACCACTGTGCCACCGTGCCTCCCAGCTCTCCCGGAGAATCTGCTTTCTCTCCTCAGATGCTGCCAGACCTGCTGAGTTTATCCAGCAATTCCTATTTTTGTTTCAAATTTTCAGCATCTGTAGTTCTTTGTTTTATTATTATGCAAATAACTGTATCTATATCAAATTATGAGCAAGTGCAGGAGTTTAATCATATCAGAATGAATGTAATTATGGTAATATATCTGTGGAAGCGTATAACTATGTAAACATGGCTGTAGTGATGAGAGTAACTGATTATGACAATGTGTAAGTAAATGAAGGAGGAAGTGTTTGTGACAATGAAGATGTATTGGTAAGAATAGTATTTTTAAGAGACAATGACTGAGATTGTGAGGAAATGTTATTTGACCCATAAATGTTTCTAATCTTTGTTTATGAGTTTTTGTGTATGAATGAATAGAAAAACATAATGTAACTTTTTGTGTTATTGTTATAATGTTTGACAAAAGGAAAACTAATGCAGTTATGTAGGTGAGAGTAAACATATCGAGGACTATTGATTTTATGTCTGACTATGCATTGCTGTGTCTGTGTGAGAGCCTGTGCCTATTTATTGCAGTGTCCCAGTTGCTGTGAAGTAAAACTCCATGTCACTATCCCTGCAGTACACAGTTGGAGTCTAGATATAGTGAGTCCTATAAGAAACACAGAACTCAACTTAATAACTGACTTCAGCCTTAACTCTTACCCAAGCTCATCATTCTATATCAAATTATGAGCAAGTGCAGGAGTTTAATCATATCAGAATGAATGTAATTATGGTAATATATATGTGGAAGCGTATAACTATGTAAACATGGCTGTAGTGATGAGAGTAACTGATTATGACAATGTGTAAGTAAATGCAAGAGGAAGTGTTTATGACAATGAAGATGTATTGGTAAGAATAGTATTTGTCTCTCTGCTTATCACTTGAGGAATTGTCAAAGACCTAATTTTGGAAAAATCAAGCTGGTTTCTTTCTTTATTTAGCAGGAAGTTGAATGCAGGTCAATGTTAACTCATCGTTTCATAGAGCATGAGCATTGCCATCAAGATCAGCATTTGTTACCCATCCCTAATTGTTTGGGAGCTGAGTGGCTAGCTTGACCATTTTAAAAGACGTTTAAGAGTCAACCATTTTAAAGTGGGTCTGGAATCCCATGTAGTTAAGACCAGGTAAGGATGGCAGATTTTCCTCCTGAATGGATATTAATGAACCTGATGGATTCTTGAGACAATTGATGATAATAATGGTAATCTCACAACTGAGAGAAAGTGAGGACTGCAGATGTTGGAGATCAGAGCTGAAAATGTGTTGCTGGAAAAGCGCAGCAGGTCAGGCAGCATTTGTGATTAAACCGTACATCTGAAGACTTTGTTTTTAAATCAAATAATTGGGATATTATTTTATTATTAACTAACAAGTGTACTATATTTTTTGAGAGAGCTGTTGCTGGGAATTAAATGCTGTCAGCCATAGAAAACACAGTGAACTGAAATTTTAAAAACTGAATGTGAAATGTATTGATTTTGTGTCTACATTGAATTTTTAAAATATAAAGTTGCAACAAACATAATTCAAGACCGTTCCCAGCTTGCCCAATGCAACTGGACTAAAAAATCTTTTGCTATTGAACTTCTAACTATTGATCTTCCATTCAGACGATATAGAAAAAGGATGAGGTCACTCAATCTCAATTCAATTAGATCACGACTGATTAGTTTTTCAAATCCATTCTATTGTCTTGATTCATGATGTTCAATACCATTCCCTAATAAAAGCATGTCAATCTCAATGTTGAAGTCTTCAATTAACCCCTAAGTGAAACACCATTTTTTTAGGAAGCTCTGGATTCCAATCTCCCTTTGGCAAAGAATGATTTGAGCTGTCTTTACGGATATACCCCTTAGCTGATTAATCCTCTTGGGTTAGTCGACATGAGTTTTGGGTTTTGGGATTCTGTGCTGAGAGAATGTTCAATTGTACTACAATCTCCACTCTATTGGGCCCCATCTCATTCTCTGCCATATTGAAGAGTGACTGTTGTCTAATTCTTTGGAGCTCCAGCAATCTCTTTTATTTACACGCTCTTATGCATAATATTAAAGATCACACAACACTATGTTATGGTCCAACACGTTTATTTGGAAGCACTAGCTTTCAGAGTGCTGCTCCCTCATCAGGCTACCTGATGAAAACGCAGCGCTCCAAAAGCTAATGCTTTCAAATAAACCTGTTGGACTATACCCTGGCATCATGTGATTTTTAATCTTGTCCATCCCAGTTCAACACCAGCATCTCCACATCATACACAATATTGATCTCTATAATGCAGTACACATCATTCCAGCCTCTATTCTCAGAGTCTCAATAGCAGGTGACTGCTGATATCAATGTTACATCATCAGGTCACTAACATGCGCAGTCTCAATATTATACGAAGAACTCCTTCCAGACATCAACCTAAAGTTACGCTCCTTTGTTCTGAACTCCCCTACCTGATGAAATAGTCTATTTCAATGCAATCTGTCAACACTTCTAATCACCTTGAAAATCACAGTAGAATCACAAGCTTAGTTCTGATTCTTGGCTAACTGGTGCATCAGGAACAGGCAAATCAGAGAGCCTTCATATGGGTCTGCATCACTTGACCATCCCAGTTGTGTCCTACAGTAGGACACGGCCCTCAGACTGCATCCCTCTCTTCCAGGACCTCAGGCGTGTCCTCACTCACAGACCCAGTAGTGCCTCCCAGAACAGTCAGGTGCTTGAGAGCCACAGGGAATAATGTGTCTGCTTCACAATAACGCTACGACCGAGATTTATTAGTATTTTTGTTTTGTTGGATCCTAAGTTATTGTGTCATTGGAAACATGTTATTACCCCAAAGATACAATGTCAGTGGAAGTTGGTGTTGTTTACCCTCTTCATAGTGAAGGCACTTGTTCTGTTGATATTGAGCTACCTCTAGGTGTCTCCACACTGCCATCCTCTCCTTTCTCCACCAGGCAGTTGTGGGCTGACATCTTCCTTCAGTGATTTGGCTAGGCTGACATTCTGATGCAAAACTGAGGGAGTGCAGCACTATTCAAAGTGCTGCTTTCTGTTGATATGTTAAGCCCATCTGCTTTCTTGCTTGGGTGTAAAATATTTCACTTTACAAGTTTGGGAATGGGGGTGCTGAGAGAGGAGTCCTGAAGCCAGTATTTGCCCCCTCAACAAAGATGGCCAAGATGGATGAACGTGCCACTGTCACACAGCTGATGGTGGATATTTGCTGTATGCAAATTGGCTGCGCTCTGTCCTACACTGCAACATAGAAAACAGGAGCTGAATTAGGCCATTCTGCCCTTCAAGCTTGCTGCACCATTCATAATAATCAAGGCTGATCATCCTGTGTACAGTCACTAGCTTTAAATCAGAACAAAAATGTATTAGACTCCTAAGGTCATGAAAGGCGCTATAGAAATGCAAGTTGGTTCTTTTGAATTGGTCAACTCAGACTAAACATTGCATTAGTCTCTCTGCTGTCGAATGTGTCAAAGTTCAGGCCCACAGTGAACTATACCGCTGGGAGGCGCTGCATCTCCATTTAGCAAGAATCACAGAACCTAATGATACTTTCAAAAATATTGGAACACCCGATCAGGTAGGGATAAAATTTTCCTTTTTTTTAATGAGGGAAATTAACATTTTAGATAAATACTATGGTAAAACTCCGACAGTATCAGCTCGTTTTGAAATAACTCACTCAAGGAAAGAATCAGAGAGCGGTGAAATACGCCATTGAAGGCGAGTGGACAGGACATTGCTGTAGACTGACATTCTGAACTGAGTCGTTCAAGCGAGCAAGCCCCTCACCCCTGGGAGTTGGAGCGAAGAGGTTGCTGGCGTGTAGCTGCGCAGCTCTGTGCGGATCAGAGCAGACAAGTGTCCCAAGAACACAAACAGAAATTGCTGGAGAAACTTAGCAGGTTTGGCAGTATCTGTGGACGGAGAACTCGAAGCACAGGACTTGAAATGTTAACTCTGTTTTCTCCCCCACAGATGCTGCCAGGCCTGCTGAGTTTCTTCAGCAATTAATGGTTTTGTTTCAGATCTCCAGCACCCGCAGTTTTTCGCTTCATTTACGTGTTAGAGGGACTCGCTTCACGCACTTGCAAATTCTGTGCTCATCATTCTAAAACTTATCCGAATATTATGAGATATTAGATTCCCTACAGTGTGGAAACAGGCCCTTCGGCCCAACCAGTCCACACCGACCCTCCGAAGAGTAACCCACCCAGACCCATTTCCCCCTGACTAATGCACCTAACACTATGGGCAATTTAACATGGCCAATTCACCTAGCCTGCACATCTTTGGACTGTGGGAGGAAATCGGAGCACCCGGAGGAAATTCAATCGCCTCATCAGTTTGACCATTAATGTTTTATTGGAAAGCTAAAGTAGTTGTGGAGAATTGCAACAACTGCTTGAGTATTGCAATTCAGGAAGGTTGCAAATAAGCTCAAAGCGCAAACACACTAAAATCAAGCAGGTTTTAAAAATAAAACCGTGTTGACGTTGCAGTGAGTGAGCTGCGAATTTTTAAAGCTATTAATTCACGCGCTAGCGAGTCAGAACTGCTTTTGACAGGGTTGTGTTAAATGTGGCCTGAGTATTGTCAACTTTATCTTGTTTCTTTGGAAATGGTAAATGACATATTTGGTCCAAATCACACTTTCTGTTTGACAATTAAAATCGGCGACGAGTTCGGTGAGAATGATTTCTCTGTGTATCACCCCAGTGGTGGCGACCTGCAAATGAAACCAGGCTGATGTGAAAGGAGGGAAAAGTGCTTTACAAACAGGCAGGCGTTTAGGGGCTGGAAGGAATTGCCTCAAATGTGATGGAGGCGAGATCAATTGGGGCTTTCTAAAGAGGGCTTTTGGGCTATTACCTGGGTGAAAATGGGATGCAGGAAAATTGGGGGGAATTTGGTGTTTGGCACTGGGTAACTGGTTAGATGCACATACAATGGGTCTCCGTCTGTGCTGTAGTTAACTGTCGCGATTGTCACTGCAGGAATCCATCAAGCAACGCTGGACTGCAGGTGCTGGTGAAGCATTTTTAATGCAAACATATACTTTATTCATTTTAAAAATCTTTAGATAAGTAGAGTAGTTCGATACATATCAAGTAGTTTGCATATCAAGAAAAACAAACTTTGAATCGACATTCCCAGTAGTTGCAAAAGCCAAAAGCATTTCTTGATTATGCAGGACAGTATTTACAACGAGGTAACGAGAGGGTCTGACAAATGAACAGACCTCCCCCCCCCCCCATCCCCATTGTACAGAAAGACCTTAGGATGGTGTTAGGCCTGAGTTGTCCTTCCTAAACCGAGCAGCATCCAACAGCACTCAGCTTGAGGCAAGGGATTCCCTTTATATGTGAAGCACATCCACTCCAGGTTATTAATATGTTGTCACTTTAAAAATGGTTACAAGGAAGAATGAGGCGACGTGTTTGCAACAGCTCTCTCAATGAACAAGTCACCAGTGCCATTTGCCTTCTTGAGTAATCGCCCGCACATTCTTCATTTTCAAGATCGCAAGAAAGGGTTCAGAAAAGATTTACAAAGATGTTGCCAGGGTTGGAGGATTTGAGCTATAGGGAGAGGCTAAATAGTCTGGGGCTGTTCCCTGGAGCGTCGGAGGCTGAAGGGTGACCTTATAGAGGTTTATAAAATCATAAGGGGCATGGATAGGATAAATAGACAAAGTCTTTTTCCCAGGGGTTGGGGAGTCCAGAACTAGAGGGCATAGATTTAGGGTGAGAGAGGAAGGTTATAAAAGAGACCTAAGGGCATTTTTTTCCAGGCAGAGCGTGGGAGATGTATAGCATGAGCTGCCAGAGGATGTGATGGAGGCTGGTACAATTGCAACATTTAAGAGGCATTTGGATGGGCATATGAATAGGAAGGGTTTGGAGGGATATGGGCCGGGTGCTGGCAGGTGGGACTAGATTGGGTTGGGATATCTGGTTGGCATGGACGGGTTGGACCGAAGGGTCTGTATCCGTGCTGTAGATCTCTATGACCCTATGACTATAACTCAGTCTAATGCCCTCCTCAGTGTTTCAATTAAAGCTGCTTTCACAACACAGTGCATTCCAGACCCGAAACACCCGGTGAAATAAAAAGGAAATCCTCCAACGTCAGTTTTGCATTACAAATTCGTTTGGAATCCCTTCCCTCTCAGTCTAGACCCTATCAGGAACAGAAATGGTTCATCTGTGTCTACTCCCTGCCGAGACCCCTGATCATTTTAAAACCGACCAATTTTTTTTTAACAGGCCAATGAATCGGGCGATTAACCGGAGGAAATGATTGGAAATTGCTGCAAATAGAAACCCATATATCCCCAGAGGCAGACCCCTTCTACTGAGTGAACAAAGCAAGACATATCTTCAGGAAACCAACTGCAACAGGTTAAGAAAGAACATGGATTCCGGTCACACAAGCAAAGGAGACAGCGTCATCTACATTCTATCCAATTTATTGTCATATGGACCTGATGCTTATTCCCAGTTTCAATGATTTAATAATATTATTATTAAATAATAATTTAATCATAATATATTATTATACGGAATAATAATTCATCCATTGCAATTGTCAGTTTTGGAGGGGAAAATTGGCTTAGTTGGGTATATGTATTTGTGGGAAAGAACTTTATATGTATATTGGGGTTATTTTATATATGAGCTGAAAATGTGTTGCTAGAAAAGCGCAGTAGGTCAGGCAGCATCCAAGGAACAGGAGAATCGACGTCGATTCTCCTGCTCCTCGGATGCTGCCTGACTTGCTGCCGTTTTCCAGCAACACATTTTCAGCTCTGATCTCCAGCATCTGCAGACCTCACTTTCCCCTAGTTATTTTATATATAAATGGGAATGGTACTGGAAGATTGGGAAAAGCTATAAGGTAAACTACACCCTGCAGAATGATCTCTCTCTCTCTCTCTTATATCTGGCTACGAACGAGAAGGGACTTGGGAGCGGTGCAGAAGTCGCGCCTTTCTCTCTCTCTCTCTGCCCCTGAGTTACCCCACTCAGAAACGCACGTCTCATTGGCTGTATTCAAGACCAGCGCTGGAACTGAAATCAAACAGCACTTACAGTTGGGGGGGGAGTAAGGGGGTTTCCTATTCGAACTTGATAAATCCGACGTTTTAAAATGAAACCATCCCGATACCAAAACAGACGAAGCTGCAGGGTGTTTGATAATTTCGCTGACATTCTGTTCAATAAATCATTTCAAACTTCCCATTCGGGGAAGCGAAATATCACATCCTCGACATTTTCTAGCGCACAGTATCGGACACATACTCCGAACAGTTCAATGTACTGCACAGTTCACTTTGTTTCTCAGCTTCTCCCTTCGCCAGAGACATGGTGATTCTCGGGTCAAACCGCCACCAGTCATCTCTCTCCAATGAGAGAGCAGCCCCATGGTTTGGTAAGACGATGGCAACTTTATCTGATTTCATAGTTATACAAGTTCTCTTAATTCAACCAGTAATTGAGCGGTTAATGTCAAGGTACAGTGGTAACCCCCGACACTAACTCGTGCAGTTCCAGTGGTAGCTGTTATTCTGCAAATGAGTCCAGATGTAATGCTTTTTTGTTGCTCTGAAGGAACAATAGCCGTTTGAAGTAATAATCAGGCGTAATTGCAGCAAGATCAATGGATGATATGGAGGCGCCGGTGTTGGACTGGGGTGGACAAAGTCAAAAATCACACAACACCAGGGTATCGTCCAACAGGTTTAATTGGAAGCACTAACTTTCAGAGCGCTGCTCCTTTATGAGGTGGTTGTGGAGTGTAAGATCGTAAGGCACAGAATTTACAGCAAAAGTACAATGTGATCTAACTGAAATTATACATTGAAAAAGACCTGGATTGTTTGTTAAGTCTTTCAGCTTTTGGAATGACCATGTTGGCTTCGGTTCTTTCATATATAAATCCCAGAGCTTTTTTTTTAAAAGTTACATTCTCAAGTGAACTTTCAATAGGTGCCACATTGGCCCAGACATTGAAGGTGTGAGGTTCCCTGTGTGAGGCTGTCTGTGTCCCAATGTTCAGAATGATTCTTTTCTAAAACAGGGATTTACAGAATGTTACATGGATTCATGCAATTTTTGAGCGAAATAAAATTCCAAAGTACAAATTCACCCCACAAACTTATATGTGTGTGTGCATGTGGGTGTGTGTGTGGCGGGGGGGTGGGGGTGGGGGGTGGGGGGGGTGGTGTCTGAGTATCCATGAAAGAGTGTGTTTATGTGTATGTGTGTGTGAGTGTAAAGGGTTTTAAGTCTGTGAGAAGGTGCGTGTGTGGGTGTGAGTGTGGGTGTGTATGTGTGAGCGTATGAGAAAGAGTTTGTGTATGAGAAAGGGTCTGCCTGTATGGGTCGGTAGGAGTGTGTGCGTGTGTGTGTGTGTGAGACAGAGAGACTGTTTAGTGCAGTGGGGTCACCTGTAGTGTGACATGAACCCAAGGTCCCAGTTGAGGCCATCCCCATGGGTACTGAACTTGGCTATCCCACCTAACTCATTTCTGCATACCTCAACACGGTCCTGTCCCCCTTAGTCCAAGAACTCCCTACCTACGTTCGGGACACCACCCACACCCTCCACCATGATTTTCACTTCCCAGGTCCCCAACGCCTTATATTCACCATGGACATCCAGTCCCTGTACACCTCCATCCCCCACCACAAAGGCCTCAAAGCCCTCCGCTTCTTCCTTTCCCGCCGTACCAACCAGTACCCTTTCACTGACACCCTCCTTCGACTGACTGAACTGGTCCTCATGCTGAACAACTTCTCTTTCCAATCCTCCCACTTCCTCCAAACCAAAGGAGTAGCCATGGACACCCGCATGGGCCCCAGCTCTGCCTGCCTCTTCATAGGATATGTGGAACAGTCCATCTTCCGCAGCTACACTGGTACCACCCCCCACCTTTTCCTCCGCTACATCGATGACTGTATCGGCGCTGCCTCGTGCTCCCACGAGGAGGTTGAACAGTTCATCCACTTTGCCAACACCTTCCACCCCAACCTCAAATTTACCTGGACCATCTCAGACTCCTCCCTCCCCTTCCTAGACCTCTCCATTTCTATCTTGGGCGACCAAATCAACATGGACATTTACTATAAACTGACCGACTCCAACAGCTACCTAGACTACACCTCCTCCCACCCTGCCCCCTGTAAAAACGCCATCCCATATTCCCAATTCCTTTGTCTCTGCTGCATCTGCTCCCAGAGGACCAGTTCCAATACCGTACAACCCAGATGGCCTCCTTCTTCAAAGACGGCAATTTCCCCCCAGACGTGATTGACAATGCTCTCCACTGCATCTCCTCCACTTCCCGCTCCTCCGCCCTTGAGCCCCGCCCCTCCAATCGCCACCAAGGACAGAACCCCATTGGTCCTCACCTACCACCCCACCAACCTCCATATACAGCGTATCATCCGTCGTCATTTCTGCCACCTCCAGACGGACCCCACCACCAAGAATATATTTCCCTCCCCTCCCCTATCAGTGTTCCGAAACGACCACTCTCTCCGCGACTCCCTCGTCAGGTCCACACCCCCCACCAACCCAACCTCCACTCTCGGCACCTTCCCCTGCAACTGCAAGAAATGCAAAACTTGCACCCACACCTCCCCCCTTACTTCCCTCCAATGCCCCAAGGGATCCTTCCATATCCGCCACAAATTCACCTGCACCTCCACACACATCATTTACTGCATCCACTGCACCTGATGTGGCCTCCTCTATATTGGGGAGACAGGCCGCCTACTTGCGGAACGTTTCAGAGAACACCTCTGGGACACTCGGACCAACCAACCCAACCACCCCGTGACTCAACACTTCAACTCCCCCTCCCACTCCACCAAGGACATGCAGGTCCTTGGACTCCTCCATCACCAGACCATAGCAACACGACGGCTGGAGGAAGAGCACCTCATCTTCCGCCTAGGAACCCTCCAACCACAAGGGATGAACTCAGATTTCTCCAGTTTCCTCATTTCCCCTCCCCCCACCTTGTCTCAGTCCCAACCCTCGAACTCAGCACCACCTTCCTAACCTGCAATCTTCTTCCTGACCTCTCCGCCCCACCCCTACTCCGGCCTATCACCCTCACCTTGACTTCCTTCCACCTATCGCATTTCCAACGCCCCTCCCTCAAGTCCCTCCTCCCTACCTTTTATCTTAGCCTGCTGGGCACACTCTCCTCATTCCTGATGAAGGGCTCATGCCCGAAACGTCGACTCTCCTGCTCCTTGGATGCTGCCTGACCTGCTGCGCTTTTCCAGCAACACATTTTCAGCTCAGAATCCGATCAATGGACTAATTGTGTCAGGCAAATATTATAATGCATCAAAAGCATCTACAAATAAACCTCACTTTGGCAGTTACCAGAAGTGACCGACATCTCGTGGATGCAAGCTGTGTTTATTTTGGAAATGAGGAGCAATGTGTAGTTTGTTTTTAATCTGTTTCCATTCCCAGTTCCTGAACCAAGAGTTAGCTGCCGCAGGTATTCTGTTAAAAAAAACTTGAGTGTAGTAACAGTAAAGTCCCTTTCCTTGTTGCTGCTGAGTTGTAAAGATGGTCTATTTTTTTTAACTACCTTCACCCTCCATGATTATCACAGTGAACATCCCAAAATCGGCACCACTCGCCCACAGCCGTGTACATCAATCACATGGTACATGGTAAATCATCACAGTATTTTCTGTACTTTTACAGAATAAAATATGATTAGTGGTGGCCGAGCAATTCTTTCAGCACGCCAGTTCCCTCCATTTTAGCAAGACTCCCTCACACCAAATCCATCCTCAAACACACACAAATCCCTGCCCTCCACAAGCAAATGTCCACACGTACAACACACACACCTACACGTGTACGGACTCATACACACACATCGGACACACGTAGAGATTCCTCCACACACACCCCTACACACAAACACTCAGACACTCCTACATGTAGAGACCCCTTCACACAGGCCTGTATATACATACAAACATACAGACATACAGACACATACAGACTCATGCCCACAGATCCCTGTACACACGCTCCTACGCACGTAGAGAAACCTCACACACTCCGATACACATAGCGTCCCCTACACACAGCAGTACACATGTAGAGACCCACACAGTCACATGGTTCCACACACACATCCCCAAATATCAACAAATCCATTCATATGTACAGACCCCTATAGACAGAACCTTGCACATATACAGATGTCTACATGCAGAGAGACCCCTAAGCAAACAGACCCTTACACACATAATCAGTGCACGCAGATACCAACTTACATCAAACACATACATTAAATACGCAGCAACTTATTTATATGTAGACACCAACACATACGCATACTGACACTCAAATCCCTAAACACAGATCCCGACATAAACACAGACCCGTAAACACAGAGTCACCTATGCACACAGACCCCCTATACCCACTCAGCCACCCAACTGCAGACCAATCCCTGCATACCCCTTCATAGTCATATCCTTTGAAGGTGGTGCATTGCTTATACAATTTCGTTTACAGTCCTCTCTGTGGCCACTTCACAATTCTCTTCTCAGGAAAATTGGCAGTGTATGTTACACAGGTATTTAACACTCCCCGATCTGGTGCTCATTTGATCCGAAATTAAGGTTGTACATTGGCCCTTCCACTGCTGGCTTGTGGAAATGTTTTGAAATTGGTGGGATGGGTGGTGGTCAATGAAATAATGAGTCTGTCTCACAGTTTCTCTCCATCTTTCTGGGAATTGAGGACTGGTTTTGTTTGCGGTCTGAAATCTTGACTGAATTTTATTATTTTGTACACAGAATTTGCCTGACGCGCTGAAAATCCTCAGATTGCCACCCGTCCACCATCTAACCCAGCCACACAACCTCCTGTTTGGTTCTGAGTGGTTTTCTCACACAGAACTCACGTTGAGCCTGCCACTTTCTCCACTTCTAATCACACTAGTTGAGATCCCGCTTTGATCAGTTTGTTAATTTCACTTTAATGGAAATTTACAAGGTAAATTTTGTATCCGATCAAGTTGCTATGAAATGCAACGGGACATTTTATTATCTGAAAGGTATTGCACAAACAGAGGCTTGTTTACAGCTGCGATTTGAGTGTGCATCGCGTCCATTTCCTTCAGCTGTGACATTTGTAAAGGAGGGAGAGAGATAAGGATGAAAGATTAAAAGCACAAAAAGGAAAGTAAGAAAGAGAGCGATTGAAAGAAAAATACAGAAAGAGAGGTGTCCAAATAGAGTAAGAGAGAGAGAGAGAGAAAGGATGAAACACCAAAAGCAAGTAAGACGGGAAGATGAAAGAGAGAAAAAGAGAGGGAAAAGGAAAGCGGGAGATGGAAAAAGAAAAGTTGGACAGAGAGACAAAGAACGATCGAAAGAAAATTATAAGAAAAGAGACTGGTAGGACGAGAAACGGAAAGACAGTGCAGAAAATAAACCAAGAAAAAAGGGACAATAAAAGAGAGAAAGGCATTGAAAGCAAGAAATACAGAAAGCGAAAAGAATGATAAAGAGAGTAAAGACAGCAGGGCGAGAAGAGAAAGCCAGAGAGAAAGAAATTGAAAGAAATAGAGAAAGAATGACAAAGATAGAAAGAAAGAGAAAGTGAGAGTACAGCAAGAGAAAGATGAAAAGAAAGAGCAAGTGGTACAGAGAGGGAAGAACAGGCCTCAGTTTAATGTTTCAACTACAAGACAGTGTAGCACCCCTTCAGTACCTTACTGCAGTGTCAACCTAGGTTTTTATCATAGGTTCCTGAAGAAGGGCTCATGTCCGAAACGTCGACTCTCCTGCTCCTTGGATGCTGCCTGACCTGCTGCGCTTTTCCAGCAACACATTTTCAGCTCTGATCTCCAGCATCTGCAGTCCTCACTTTCTCTTAAGTTTTTATCCTCCCCAGAACCGCAGCCTAGAAATAAGGGTGCTTACTCACTGAGCTACAGCTAATTTGTTTGGTGTATCATATTTAAATAAAAATCTAACAGTTTGTATCATTCTCAAAGCTGGGATTAGGATCAGAGGATGCTTCGAGCGCAGGAGACCAATCGGCCCTTCGACGTGGTGCCCGCTCTCTGCAACAGCAATTCAGCAAACCCCATCTCCCACTGTCCACCTCCCCTCCATTTCTTTCGTCGGAAATATTTCAAATTCATTTTCCTTCGTGGGATTCTCATTTAAAAGCTCCGCGGTGAATGTGCCTCTGCCACACCCCAGAATCGAATCGCGGGGTTTCACCTCTATTTTCTTTTGTCAATCACCTAAGATTCTCGGTACTTCCTCCAGTCTCCGCCCATCTACATTGTCCAGGTCCCCTTGTGACTCTGAACATCTCTGCTGCAACCCCTTCTTAGTCTTCTCAAAAGAACTGGACTCGCTCCCCATCCATCCACGTAAACCGAATGCCTTTCATTATTACCCAGTCGACCTTCTACGTGGATAACTAAAAAATGCCTGAGAAAAATTCAAAACTGAAAACTTTTTCTGGTATTTATCAACAATACACCGATGTGATCTGTACATATATATAAAACGTTTCCTTAATCATCCAACAAATTACATTGCGTTTTGTATTTAAATAAATGGTATCAACTTTTAAAAATCACACTTGATACAAAATGCACAGTTCCATATATTCCCCTCCTCTTTCCATGGATGATAAAGACAATTTAGTAACACCGCTCTCCTGCGTTTGGGGGAAATTTACGCGGATTAATTTCCTGGTTTGTGATGCTCAGCACACCCTAGTGTCCGGACGCAGCATCGCCTTTTTTAAACAACACACACACACACAAAAACGGGAATGTGGAGAAAAGGAAGTTCACACGCGATAGAAGGAGGAGGAGGGAGAAGTGAAAACACATTCCCCCGGGAAAGGGGATGGAGAGGGGAGGTGGGAGAGCAGGGAGGATGGGGGGGAATAGCTGGGATTAGCGAGAAGTCCACTCTGAGCGAGCCTGCAGGGAGAGAGTGAAGAGTGTGCCTTTCTGTCTGGGTGTGCGGAAGGGGGGGTGGGGGGAGGGGGGGGGTGAGAGTTGCTCAGGAGAAAGTATCGAGGAGATCCGAGCGGCGATGTAATGCCGGAGAGCTATGCCTTATAGAAATGTTCTTATTTCAGCGAAGCAACATGGCGCCCCAGTCCCCACGAAGCCTGCACTGTGCAGCCTGCTTCCCCTCTGCCTCCTCTCGCTGGCCTTGTGCCTGGGAGCAGTGGCTGGCCTGCCTGCCTGTCTACCCTGTCCCCCAGCCTGCCGCTGCCTGCGTTGGGATTCCTCCTGTACGGTTAACTGCTCCAAGGCTGGGTTTCAACAGGCACCAACAATGATGGACCTGCCTCCCAACACCACTGTACTGTAAGTCGCTGTGTTTTCTTATCAATCAGATGATGTGATTCTTTCTTTTTCCTTTTTTTTGCACAGATTGTGTCTTCTAACAATTTAAAGTTGCCCGGAAAATAAAGAACTTTACCCTTAACTTCTAAAAGTGGGTGGCAATTTGACAATATCCAACTGCCCGTTCAGTTTGTTTCATTACATGATATTCTGAGATGTCACGCTGTGTCAAAAGTGTTCGGATTTTCAAAGTCGTCTGGTGTGGCCAGAGGTTTAACCTGATACCCGGGCACTGTTTTCCATTCGGCTGGAATCCTGATGCACCGATTGAGGTGAACTCCTGTCTCGACCGTCCGGGAGTTTTCTGCTCTCTCTGCCGTATCTTAAAAGCTGGGCGTGTTTGGAGACGAACGGAATATTTGGACAACGGCTGTAGTGGAGCTTTTTTGTTTGCCCCTGAAGCCTTGGTCGGCGGCTGCGATGGCGTTCAGAAAAGTTCACACAGAGTTGTTCACGATTTTAACAAGGGCGCTGAGTGAGAGCGTAGTTTGCAATGGGGATCGGTAAATCCGCGTTCAGTAGGGGTCTGTAGTGTGTGACTCACCATGTTTGGCTGTGCAGTTGGTGTGTGAGTTTTAAAAGCATTCTTTTTTTTGAAAAAAAACATTCAAAATTGTTTTCGAGGAGCAGACTGGGAGATATTTGAGGACGGCACTTAATTCCAAAAATGTTTTTTTTCTCTCTATAAAGTAGGTTTTGGGGGGAGGAAGGTGTGATACAGATACAACCAATTTGGGAAAATAAGTGTCATATTTCGTTTTCCTGTATTAGAGCTAGAATTTGGAAGGAACTTGAAATATCATAAACAGATTTAAATTTTACACAAAGTATCCGTCCAAACCTAAGATGGTAATTCTAAATTGCCATCATTCCGATCTCTGTGCCTTCCCTTCAATCACAGTTTGTTGCCTGGATCGACCATTCTGTTTTGTTAATTATTATCCCGTTTTGTAGTTATTGTTTGATATAAGACTTGGAGAACTTTTCAGTGTTTAGGGCCTGCTGTATGCTGGTGAGGTCCACTTCATTTCATTGTTTTCCGTAGCGACAAACTGGAGGCGTTAAAAAAAAACAAATCTGCATTATTTACTGGAGAAATCACTAGGGGAACTGAATCGAGCCAGGTGGAATGTTTAACACACACACAAAGTCATGTCATGCAAGCAGCAGGGTTTCTGAGTACTGTTGGTTGTGTGAAATTATGGAATGTGTCCTCCCAATAACGAGTTTCTCCCTCCAGACTTGAGTTGTGGCCTGGGTGTAGGGAGAGCGTTGTATATTTGGGGACGAAGCAGAGGAAGCATTGGTTACAAGTCTGATGCTGGCAATAATTGGCGGGGGAGGGAGCGGGTAGTGATAAATGGCCTGGTATTGAAGTGGAATGGCTCGGCAATGACTTTAGCTTATTTTCCCTCTTTCAAATCTATTCAGCAAGGTTGATTGGCAGAATCCTGTTTAGGCTTTTTGACTTTTGTTTGCGAATTGCTGAGTATTTATCCTACCCCAAACTGCACATTTTGAAACTGATATATTTCCAGTGACAACTATCCAAGCAGTACTTTGACGAAATTTTAATAATCCTCAGGAAAATAACAGATCATTGAAACCTCACATAATGTTTCATCTGCATACTTGGATTATGTTTGTATTTGTTTTCGACCCCAGTGTCCGAGACTCTTCGGTTAGCTGGCATACCTTCAGCTGCCCAGAAACTAAGATCAGAAATTCCTCTTCCTTAAGCCTTCCCACTCTCTCCTCCTTCGAGTCATGCACTAAAATCTACCTCTTGGTCACCTGTCTCAATGTGTCTCATCCTGTGGCTCAGTGTTAATGTCTGTCTATGTTCCTGTGAAGCATCTTGGACCGTATACCACATGTATGGGACAATATTGTTGTTGTGCTCCTGCCATTTATAGTATAGATCATCATAACATTACATGCAATGGTGTAGATTTATAAGGATTGTTCCAGGGATCAGAAACTTCGGAGGACAGACTGGAAAGGTTTGGAGAAAATGAGGACTGCATTTATAGAGATCATATGGTGCTGGAAAAGCACAGCAGATCAGGCAGCATCCGAGGAGCAGGAGAATTGATGTTTCAGGCTGTTCTCCTGGGAGAGAAGAAAGCCATGATGGGATCTGAAAGGGAGAAACTGTTCCTGTCCATAAAAGGATCAAGAATGAGACTGCACACATTTAGAGTGATTTGTTAAAGGAGCAACTATGATGTGAGAAAAAAAACTTTCTCACATAACTAGTGGTTCAGATCTGGAATGCATCTCCTGGAAGTGAAGATTCAATTGAGGCATTCAGGAAGGCATTGTTTCTATTTAAATAATCATCTGATGTGCAAGGGCATGGCAAAAAGGCAGGAGAATTATACTAATTCATGATTCTTATTTGTGAGAGTCAGTGCAGACACAACAGGCTGTATGACTTCCTTCTGTACAGTAGCCCTTCTGTGAAATGGTTGCCATCACAATCTTTCTCATGGTGAAAAACATGTTTGACCCTATGATAGGAAGGGAAGTGTACAGCCATGATGGAAATTCTCCTACCAGCCATGCTCCATGATGGGAACAGTGTGTGATGCAGGAGTGAAGTCACCTTCAGCTATGAGTCTATGAAGTGACCTAACCACTATGCAATATAAATATACCATGATGCAAACACAGAAACATATTCTATACTGAAAGAATTAAAGTGGGGCCAAGGCTGGGGAAAAATAACAGCACACATGTACAAATAGTTTAGATTACCACCAGTGTGGAAACAGGCTCTTCGGCCCAACAAGTCCACACTGACCCTCCAAAGAGTAACCCATTCCCCTCCTACTAATGCACCTAACACTATGGGCAATTTAGCATGGCCAATTAACCTGACCTGCACATCTTTGGACGGTGGGAGGAAACAGGGGGAATGTGCAAATTCCACACAGACAGTCGCCCAAGGCTAGAACCAAACCTAGGACCCTGGTGCTGTGAGGCAGCAGTGCTAACCACTGAGCCACCATAGTTGTTTCACTCCTGGACCAATTGTGATAAGACATAAAGATCCCAGAATAATAAGGGTCCCTTCTACACAGCTGAAGTTCACCCTGTGACTATGAGTGACTATATTATCCAACTGTCCGTTTCTGTGTCTCCTTTTGATAACAAATTATTTCATCACAATGTTGAGAATCTTGAAAAATGGGGCAAGATGCTTTCAGGGCAGCAACGCCATGATGAATGTTTGAGCAGGGGTTTCCAACAAGAATGGGAAACTAAAATTTAAAATAGAATACAACGCAGGAATAACTGTAACTTGTAGATCCTGTGCTTTAGAAATAACCCAAACAAAGGCACCTGATTCATACTGCTGACTATCAGGCTGTGGTTAGATTAAATGAATGTCTGCATATATGTTTAAGCAGTCATAGTCACATTGCTGTTCAGTGGTATCCAACAATACACATCACCGAATCATCAAATAAACAGAAAATTGCATGAATTTTAATGTGCTACGGTATTGGATCTCAGTAGGCATTATATAACTGAGTAGACATAATTTCCTTTTATCATCATTAATTATGTGTATTGTAATGGCTATTGCTGTATAAATGTAACATTGATTTAGAAAACAGGATATTGTTGCTTCCAATAGATTCGTAGCAATCTTCAAGATGATTATGTTAGTTGGAAGTTTTGCTTTTCAGGCTAACTGCCTATAATCTTCAGAAAACTAACAGGCAATGACAAATAGCCATTTCATTCATCAATTTAATTCCTTCCTTAGACCGTATATAATCTATACAATCACGTTTCTAATCACCTCACTAGTCTTCTGAAGAATGCTTAGTGTAACCCCAAGAACTTTGAAGTGAGATAAGCATTGAACTCAGAACAGATTCCCTTAATACATTGTGGGTTACTGTTCCATATTTCTCAAAACATTTATTTTATTCTATGTGCATGCATCTCCAGCTTTCTTCACTACCCAGTTGGGACCAACTAGTTCTTTAAACCTCTTTGAAAGTCCCATATGTGGAACCTTATTTAAAAGCCATTTGAAAACAAAACCAGTCATTTTCCACCGGACACTCTGCCAATAATTGACGTCTCAAAGACATCCAGTAGTTTAATGAGGCATCGTTCAACCCTTCAAAAATATTCAATGACTTATTAAAGTAACGTTGAGTTCAAGAGTAGAAAAATGCTCAAAAGAGCTGTTCAGCCTCAAAGGTGTTACCGAGGAAGACAAATAAAATGTACTAATCACTTAGTGTTTTCCTTGAACTCTTGGAGGGAAATCTGTTGTTTTGAGGTGAGAAGCAGCAGGAAATGAAACATTGTCTACCAAGCTAGGACGGACTCGCTTTTATACTTTGGACACTTGACAGATGGTCTCCTGGAACTGATATCAAAGGTTTTATTTTATTTATTTGTGAGTATTGCTGGCAAGGATTGATATTTATTTTCCATTCCAGTTGCTTTTTGGAAGGTGGTGATGAAGCAATTGCTTTGAACCACCGCAGTCCATGTAGTTTCAGTACACCCACCTTGCTGTTACAATGGGAACACTGATATATTTCCAAGTCAGGATGGTTGTGTGACCTGGAGAAGAAATTACAGGTGTTTATATTGCTCTTATAGGTGGCCCAGAGTTGGAGGGATGGGTGTTCTGAAAGGAATCTTGGCAAGTTGCTGCAGTGCATCATGGTGATAGCACACACTGCAGCTACAGTTCATTGGTAGTGGAGGGAGCGAATGTTTTGGGTAATTAATAAGGTGTGCATCAAGCAGGCTACTTTGTCCCAGATGGTGTCAAGCTTCCTCAGTATTATTGGAAAGTGGAAAGTACTCCCTCACACTTCAGGCCTGAGTCTTGTAAATAATGAACAGGCTCTGGGGAGCCTTCAGGACAGGAATGAAAAAAATATTGTTTTTATCATTGACAGCTCTCCCTGCTCCCCATTCAGTGTTAATTTCCTTTATATGCTCACATTATTGCGTTAGCATCAAAATATAAGAATATTGTCCATGAGAAAATAGCACATGAAAGAATTGAACATTTTCTCCATGCACTGATGCCTTTGGGGTGGGAACTAAATGTTGATATATCTTTGACGTAATTATATTTTTCGAAAAGTACTTATTATTTAAAGTGGTAATTAAGCATCTTAAAATATTGTGCAATTCACATTCAGAGTGTGAGAAAGAATTCCATTAAATGTGTTGCTTTGTGACTGTTTAGGATTGCTCATCTAGAAGTGATAACAGAATACAGTGGTTACATTATCATTAATTACTGATAGAAATCCATTTCCCTTAAATTAAGGATGGTCATTTGGCATTTGAATCTGTTGGAGTGAAGGCAAAGCTGTTAATAAATCACAATATATGTCACACAACTATAAGAATCTTTGCTTTCCCACTGTTCAAGAACTTGCCAATCAGAAATGTGAATCCCAGTTTATTTGAAGTTGAGTTCAACGTTGTCAAGTGAGTGGCAATAAAGTTCCTCCATGTATGAATTCTAGGTACTGTATGAGATCAGGTGGACTCTACAGCTGTGATTGATAGGTTTGCTCAACGATGTGTTTTTGATATTCTGTTTTGTCAATGAGCTTTGATCATTCAGCTGCAGTGCCAAATAAATTACTTTGCCAATTAAATTACAAGTGCCATTAAAGAAAGAATTAGCTTTTATCTAGCATCTCAAATGACCTCAACAGGCAAAAACACTCCACAGACAAATCGTTTTTGAGATGTAATGGCTGGTCTAATTTAGGAAACACAGCAGTCAATTTGGGTACAGCAAGCACAAACAGTGATGTAATAATATTTGGATAAACTATTTCACTGATACTGGTCGAGTGAATGATAAATATTGATCAGGGTAGTGAAGAGAAAACCACTCCTGATCTTCCAAATTGTGTCATAGGATCTTTCATATTCATGTGTAATGACAGACAAGGTCTTATGCAAATGAGAGGACCAGACTGAGTTTTCAACCTATAGCTAAACCCACAACCATGTTTACCTAGAAGGACAAGGGCAGCAGATACATGGGAGCACCACCACCTGCAAGTTCCTCCCCAAGCCGCTCACCATATTTACTTGGAAATATATCACTGTTCCTTCATTCTCGCTGGGTCAAGATCCTGGAATTCCCTTCTCTAAGTGCATTGTGGGTGTATCTACAACACATGGATTGCAATGGTTAAAGAAAGCAGCTCCCCATCATCTCCTCAAGGGAAACTAGCAATGGGGTAATAAAATGCTTGTCAGCTAGTGAAGTCCATGTTCCACGAGTGAATGAAAATGAAGTTGGTGCTTAACTTCCTGAATGGAGCTACATCCTTTTTGACTCAGAGGCATAAGTGTTACCTTGAAGCCACAGTTAATTGCAATGTTATACTCATCTCCTCATCCACTAGGAGGCATACACAACCAGTTACTCATTGGTAGTTACCAACCAGTTACTCACAACCAGTTAGCATTTGCCCTTTGAGCCTGCTCCACTATTTAATAAGGTCTTAGCTGCACCAGTTGTGATCTGTATGCTAAACAGAAGAAGCTGGACATGAAGTTATGAAGAATAGCAAATTGTGACCAGAATAAAAATACAGCACATCGGCAAGTCCCCAGAAGTAATCCTCACCCAACCATTAAAATTGGAATAAAGGCCCATCCAGGGAAGGATGCCTTTTGAATTTTATGACAGGTTTGGTCTGAATATTGTCAATTAACACAGAATCTTGAGAGGTTGTTCCATCACTTCATATGCTCTTTGTGCATTGACACCACTTGTGCCGTTGCAATAATTTCCTTGTGGATGACTAAGAGTCCTCTGTGGATAGACTTTGGAATGGAAGAGGACATTTTCATCAAGTTGCTCAACAGGAACCAAATGTTTAGGATACAGGAACTGATAGCAGTTTAAGCACAACCACAGGGGAGCAAACTGACTGCCACTGAATCGTGACGTTCTGACTGGAATGACATATCGTGTACTTTGTTTTATGTTTCTTTAAATAATTAATCTACAACCCACATTAGTGTTTACATTTTCAGAATGAGATGAATCTGCCGTAAACGGAACATGGAATGTGCAGTACTCTAAACTTTATTTAAATAGTTATTCATCAGCTACTCCCTCCCTCCCGCCTGCCTCCTGTCTGCCTAGCAGGTGGGCGCAGATATCTGAGATTGTTTAGTGGTGGATTGCTATCTGACATTTTTTTCTTTTGCTAAACATCGTTTTTATTTCTTGAATGAAAGGTTCGTGATTTTATTACCTCCGGCTGTTTCAAAATACCGACAAATCCAAATAAATGCATTTGAATTGCAGACACTATTGACCTGTTGGAAATCAACAGCCAATTCGCAAACAGTAAGCTCCTAAGGTGCCAATGGTTAAGAACCACACGACTTGCTTTTGGAATACTCATGTCCAAGGCATCAGGAAGAACGCCTTTGCGCTTCAGACAGCACCACATATACCTTTAATGCCCAGTTAGTGGGCAGATGGGGTCTTGATTTAACATTGCAGCGGAAAGGAGGATAGAAAGCTACAGACATATAGATCTCTCTGTGCGACTTGCATTTTACTGTGCACAGCATCTCAGGTTCCAGAAATCAGTGGCATTATAGATCCATAAAATACATAAAACAATATGCTTCTGCTGTTAGGATATCAGAGTACTGATTTTATGTTTTATAAACATACATAGCCTGTTATATGCAAAGGCAGTACTTCAGCAATTCACATTACATTTTCTGAAACACATTTGTTGGAGTTGGGAACATCCCAATTCAGGCCCTTTGTCCGTCCCCCAGTTTCCAGCTATTTCCTAAACTCAGGAATTACTTTCCCAAACCTCTACATCTCTCTTTCCTCCTTTAAGGTGCTGGGTAGGACGTACCTCTTTGACCAACATTCTTGGTCACTTAATGTTTTATGCTTTGATCAGGTATCAATATTTTTCCAATTATTTTCCTGCAAAGTGTGTGGATAAAAGGTGCTGTAATAATGGAACTTGTTGCATTAAATGTGGTTTCCAAACTATAGTAACAGGAAAGAAATGCTTTTCGCAAGCACTTAAGAATGTGAGAAGAAATATAATAGGAAACATTTGGAGCACTCAAAATCCCGATGAATATGAAGAGGAAATAGCACGGACATGGAAGCCAAAAAAACTGAGACTGTGCAGACTAAAATGAAGTGAGGATTATACAGGGTCTGATGTTGGAACATGATGTAATGTCTACAAACTCGATAATGAATGTACCTTATGGCATAGCCCAAACACTTAAAAGCAAAATAAAAAATGATAAAGTTTAACTCATGCGTGGGATCATCTGCCTGATTTTCACTGGCTTGTTCACCAGGAAAGCTTTGTTTTATTCATCGTGAGTGAGCAAATTTCCACTTCCTTGCCCACAGACTCACTGGAGCTGGATTCCCCAGTTCTGGGAAAAAGAAAATGTTCAGCATTAGGGCACGTTATTCAGTGCACGTTGACTGGACGTGTCTGTTCCAGCAAGCATCTGGACATCTTTCACAGTCATAGAGTCATACAGCATGAAACGGACCCTTCAGTCCAACTAGTCCACACCAAACATCATCTCAAACTAAACTAATCCCACTTACTTGCTCCTGGCCCATATATTTTCAAACCTTTCCTATTCACATCTAAATGTGTTTAAAACATTGCAATTGTACCACATCCACCACTTCATCAGGAAGTTCATTCCACATGCGAATCACCCTCTGTGTAAAAAAAGTTTGTCCTTAATGTGTTTTTAAAATATCTCTTGTCTCAAATACCACATCCTTGGGAAAAGACAACTACTGTTAACTCTTTCTATACCCCTCACAACCACCTGATGAAGGAGCAGTGTCTGAAAGCTAGTGCTTCCAAATAAACCTGTTGGAATATAACCTGGTGTTGTGTGATTTTTAACTTTGTACACCCCGTTCTAATACCAGCACCTCCAAATCATTATTTTATAAACTTCTATAAAGTCACCTCTCAAACTCCTGTACTCCAGTGAAAAAAGTCCCAGCCTATCCAACCTATCTTTACAACTCAAACTTTCCAGACCTGGCAACATCTTCAAAAATCTCTTCTGAACTCTCTCCAGTTTAATAATATCCTTCCTATAACTGGGTGATCAGAACTGGATATGGTATTCCAGAAGAGGCCTCACCAATGTCCTGCACAACCTCAACATGACATCCCAACTTCTACATTCAAAGGACTGAGCAATGAAGCAAATGTGCTAAACACCTTTTTAAAATCTCTGTCTATATGTGAGGCAAATTGTCTATATGTACCTGCACCCCTAGGTCTCTCTGTTCTACAACACTACCCAAGGCCCTACCATTAATTGTAAGAGCCCAACCATTGTTTGTTGTACCAAAATGCAATATCTCATGTTTATCCAGATTGAACTCCATCTGCCATTTTACAACCAAATTACCCATTTGAACAATATCCCTTTGTAACCTTAGAATACCACCTTCACTGTCTACAATGCCACCAATTTTGGTATCATCCTCAAACTTACTAACCATGGCTTTTATATTCTCATCTGAATTATTTATATAAATGACAAACAACACACCACCTCCCTGTAATGAAATGATGTGGTAATACAAGTTTAACTGAACAGGAGTGTATTTAAAAGAAAAGTGTAGTTTTACACTCACGTTAAAACATTTGGAAAGCTTGCTTTCTTAGCTGGTACTGTGGCATGCTAGACAGGTCACCTGATCTAATGATATGGAGACATCAGTCCATAGTAGTTGGAGGACTTAAATTTGTTAGGAGATAAATTTGGAATAAAACAAGTATCAGAAATGGCAATTGTATGACTACCAGGATCAACAATTTATGGTTAGTGTAATATAATATCCCAAAATGCTTTGCTATAAAGCCAAGTTAGTTGCCAAACCATGTAGAGTTATATTAGAGCATATGGATGATAAGTTGGTCTGAAAGGTAGGTTTTGAAAAAACATCTTAAAGAAGAAAGTGCCTCTTGAGGTTCAGGAAGGATTTTCCAGAGTTCAGGCAGGTGACAGGCCATTGGTGGAACAATTAAAATCAAGGATCCTGAAGAGGCCAGAATTACTTAAGCATAGATAATTCAGAGGGAGGCAAAAATTCCATCTGTTTCAGTTTTGCTTTTTGGGAAGGAAATCTGCCATCCTGACTCAGTCTGGCTTACATATGACTCTAGACCCTCAGCAATTTGCTTGACTCTTTGTCCTCTAAAATATCCCCAGCAAGCCCTCGGTTGTACTACCCCATTAGGTTTGGAATAGTTCAAATTGGCAACTTGCAGCCTCCTCAAGGACAATAAATGCCAGCATTTAAGCCCATGTCCCACAGTGATTAAAATAAATAATGAATAATAAATATCCTAATTTGGTAAACACAATTCTGTTTCATTCGAAAATTCAATCCTCATTTGTGCTTCAGCTACAATCATTCCTGCCTTCACTAACTAATTAATAAGCTCTGGTTACAAAGACTTATTCAGTGTGAATCTGAATTAGTCACTGATTTAAATCAGGGTCCACTGGAGAGATTATGTCAGTGCAGATTAAGCATAAAAAGAAAAATGAAGGATTATTTGTTAAGCTATACTCAATAAAATAGAGTGCAACTGATGTACATAAGCACTTGTATACTGTGAAGGGAGCACATTGGGCTAAATACATGATAGTAAAGCTGAACTTAGGTTGTAAAAAGCACTGTATCATTTTGCATGTGGACTCCAATGTGTGGGCACATTGAAAGGGATATGTCATGTAAACCCACAAAACAATGGAACATCTTTGCATTTATATTGTTCTGTATTGTGACCTCACGACTCCAAAGTGTTTTCCAATCGGTTAAGTGCTTTATGAGAACATGCTTGCTACTGTAATGTTGGAAACACAACCATCAAATTGCCCGCAGCAATTGTCCACCAACAGCAATAAATTAATTGGCAAGAGCATCTGTTTTAAGTGATATAGGTTGAAGAATAAGTATTGGCCACGGTACTGGACAAAGTTTTCTTGCTTTTCTTCAAAGTAATGTAATCGGGTCTCTGAGCTTAATGACTATTTCAAAAGGCAGGTACTCCAGCAATAAAGCACACCATTAGGACTGCACTGGTACATGCAGCCCAGATTATGTTCTTACCTCGATTTTGACTAGAACCCAGCCTCTTGTAATACAGATGCAAGAATGCTTCCCTACTTGACTAAGGGCTGCACTTCCTTGCACTGTGAAAAGGTGTGTAGCTTGTAGCATGTTTCTTTGAAGTTGATCAGGATTCATTCCTGACAAGTAGCATTTTGTTGGATATTTTTACCTGTCAAATGGATAGGATTTGAAGTGCTGCCTCTTGGTCATCTTACAAGTCATTGCCAAACCTGGAATCAGGTCTTTGGAATTTGCATTTGGCATTATGCTTATTTAATGGCTGTATCTGTGAGGCAGTCATTTCAGTTTTAACTCCATGAAGGCCAATTATCAACAACTTGGGGTACAGGCTAAACAAATTCAATTTGACAGGATTCTGATTCCAGATTGACCCAGTGACAGGGTTGACCAACCCCAATGAAAACTAACTCAGAACACCAAGTACTGTTTCTGATTTTCTTTACTTCATAAACCTGGAAGATTCAGTGTATGTGGCCAGGCCTTGCTCGGATATCTGTTGCCTTTAGTTGCATTATTATAACTTCAGCCTGTTTGTTTGCCCACCAACTGGCTCAGTTCAGGGATTTCTCCGTCAAGAAGACATAAGAGCAGAAGTAGGCCATTCAACCCATTGAGTTTGCTCCGCCATTCAGTGAGACATGGCTGATCTGATAATCCACAACTCCACTTTCCTACCTTTTCCCACGATCCTAGACTCCCTTACTAATGAAATCTATCGCAGCCTTGGATTTACTAAATGACCTAGCCTCGATAGTCCTCTGTGATAAAGAATTCCACAGATTTACTACCCTTTGAGAGACGAAATTTTCCCTCCTCTCAGTGTTTGATTGTTAGATCACACCCTGTGGTCTTACATTCTCCCACAAGTGGAAACAACTTTTCCATGTCTACCCTATGCATCCCCAAAGAATCTTTCATGCTTCCATAAGGTGATCTTGCATTCTCCTAAATTACAGTGTTTACAGGCCCAATCTACTCAATCTCTCCTCATACCTGCTTTCTGACTAGAGAATGTTTCCAACACAGTACCTCATTCCTTAGATAAGGAGCCCAAAACTGTTCACAGTAAACCAGCTGTGGTCGTATTGGTGCCTTTTATAGTTTTGGTGAAAGTTCCCTGTTCTTATACTCCATTCCCTTTCAAATAAAGGCCAACAAAATATGTACTGTGGAGAAGGATGCGGAAGCTAGGGAACTTGGGAAAATAAATAGTGATGTCTTGAAAATAGTTCATATTACAAAGAGGAGATGCTGGAAGTCTTAAAACGCATAACAATACATAAATCCTGGGAACCTGATTAAGTGTTTGCCAGAACTTTGTGGGAAGCTAGCAAAGAGATTGCTGGGCCTCCTGCTGAGAAATATGTATCATTGATAGCCTCTGGTGAGGTGTTGGAAGACTGGAAGTTGGCTAATGGTGAGCCATCATTTAAGTAAGGCCGAAAGGAAAGCCAGGGACCCACAGACCGATGAGTCTTATATCAGTGGTGGGTAAATTGTTGGACGGTATTCTGAGGGACAGGATTTATACATATTTGGAATGGCAAGGACTGATTAGGAATAGTCAATATGGTTTTGTGTCTGGGAAATCATGCGTCACTAAATTGATTGAGTTTTTTGAAGAGGTGATAAAGAAGTTTGATAAAAGCAGAGTTGTGGATGTTGTCGATATGGGCTTAAGCAAAGTATTTAGCAAGGTTCCACATGGTAGACTGGTTAGTAAGGTTAGATCACATGGGATCCAAGGGGAGCTAGCCAATTGGATACAAAATTGACTTGAAGATAGAAGATAGAGGGTTACTTTTTGGACTGGAGACCTATGACTAGTGATGTGGCACAAGGATTGGTGCAGGGTCCACTGATTTTCAACATTTATATAAATGATTTGGATGTGAATATAGGAGACATGATTAGTAATTTTTCAGATGACACCAAATAGGTAGTGTAGTGGACAATGAAGAAGATTATCTCAGAGTACAATGGGACCTTGAACAAATAGGCCAATGGACTGAGGAGTTGCAGATTGAGTTTAATTTAGATAAATGTGAGGAGTTGCATTTTGGCAAGGCAACCAGGACAGGGCTTATACAGTTAATGGTAGGGCTCTGGGGAGTGTTGCCGAACAAAGAGACCTAGGGGTGAAAGTGCTTAGCTCCTTGAAACTGAAGTCACAGGTAGATAGAGTGGTGAAGAAGGCATTTGGCATGCTTGCCTTCATTGGTCAGAACAATAATTATAAGAGTTGGGAGATCATATTGTGGTGAGGCTTTGGTGAGGCTAGTTTTAGAATACCGCATATAATTCTAGTCACCCTTCTATAGGAAGGATGTTGTTAAACTTGAGAGGATGCAGAAATTGCTGAGATTGCTGGGTTTGAGTTATTGGGACAGGCTGACTAGATTGGGGTTTTTTTCCTCTGGAGCATTGGAGCCTGAGCAGGGACCTTGTAGCAGTTTATAAAGTCATGAGGGGCATGGATAGGGTGAAAAGCTAAGGTGTTTTTTTCTTGGGTGAGTGAGTCCAAAGCTATACGGCATACGTTTAAGGAAAGAGGGAAAGCTTTAAGAAGGACCTGCGGCATAACTTTTTCACGCAGAGGGTGGTGCGCGTATGGAATGAGCTGCCAAAAGAAGTACAATTACAACATTTAAAAGGCATCAGGGTGGGTATATGAATAGGAAGGGTTTAGAGGGATGTAGGCCAAGTGCTGGCAAATGGGATTAGGTCAGAATGTCTGATTGACATGGATGAGTTGGACCAAAGGGTCTGTTTCTGTACTGTATGAATCTACAACTCTATTTTGTTTGCCTTCCCTCTTACTTGCCGAACCGGAATGCTAGCCTTTTGGTATTCATGGATGAGGACTCCAAAATCCTCCTTTTCTGTAGCCTGTAACAGTCTTTCTGCAGTAAAATAATATTGAGCTCCTCTATTTTTCTGGCCAAAGTATTCCATCTTCCCCATTGTTATCAGACTTATGAATGGATCTCTCACATATTAGAGTTGATCTTTCTCTGCACCTTCTCTGTAGCTGTAACACTACAGTCTGTTTCTATTCTATAACTCTGATGTTATTATGAAGTGGCTGGTTAGCTCTCAAACAAATATTTTTCATTGTACCATATCTCAGCATATATGACAATAATAAATCAAATCAAATTTGCCAAATTTTTGCTCACTTGCTTAACCTGTGTATATCCCTTTGTAAATTCTTTGTGTTGTCATCATCACTTGTCCTTCCACCTATTTTGTGTCATCCACAAACCTGCTATGGTACATTTGTTTGCCTCATGAATATGTATATAGAGTCATTAATGTATATATTGTGAATAATTGTGGTCCTAGCAGTGATACTCATGGCACATCTACCTCAACACGACATCCTTGATGTTATTGGCTAACTGGAAATCTATCAGTCTCTGTCTTAAATGCCTTCCACAATGTTCTGACGTACAAAATTCTGTAGATTTCCCATGCTCTCAGTGAAGGAGATCCTCCTCTGTTCAGCCCTAAGTGGCTTGCCTTTTATTCTGAAGCTGTGTCCCCTGGTTCCATGCCTCACAGCCAGGACAAAAATCATTTCTGTCAACCTCTTAAAGAATTTTGAAAGTTTCTATGAGATCATCTCTCCTACTTCTAAACTGCAGAGAATAATTGCCCAATTTCTTCAACCTCTCCTCCTCGGACAATCCCATCAGGACTGTTCCAGGAATATGTCTGATGAGCCTTCACATTTGGATTTGCTCCACACTTGGGGGTTCCCTGCTGGCATATGTGTGGATGACAATGCTTTTTGTGGAATCGCTAAATTAGTTTTGAGAGAATATGGGATGAAGTAAATACATTTACATGTGCTGTTCATTGAACTTGACAGTGAATCATTATGACTTGATTGTCAGGTTTTGCCCTAAAGACTTGAGTTGGGGTGAGTCATACTCATCATCAAGTTGCACTTATAAAGTACTTTTAATGTGATTAAGCATATTGGCACATTTCACAAGAGGGCTCACCAAGCCAAATTTTCTTTGTCTCATTATTGATTGCCATGCCTTCAGTTGCTTAGGTCACTCTGAAATGCCCTGGCCAAACCTCTCTGTTTCTCTCACCTGTTCTAAGATGCTCCTTAAAATGAACTGTTTAGTGAAGCTTTTGGTTCACTCTCTTAATAGCTCCTTATGTGGGTCAGTGCTTGGCTAATAGTGCTATTACAATGCAAACTATTGTTGTTCCCATTCTCAGCATGCAAAACTCAGAGTGAATGGAACATGGTGAATAAAATTTCAAACAGAAAAGAAAAGGAAAACATTAAAAACATCAGGTGGAGAAAAAGATTATTTGACCAATTTTTATCTGGTTGTCCTCAGGAGTGTTGTCTTTTGTTGTAATGGAGTTGTGACATGCAGATGATGTGATGCGCAAACAATGTTGTGACATAATTCATATCTTTATACTCTTTAACTGGTTATAAGATATTAAAAAGAAGGCTTATTCCATGACCAGTATACTCCTTTACAAAATGTAGCTCAGTCATAATGACCTTGCTTCTTGATATATAGATGAGTTTGAGCAGATGCAAAGCAAATGTCATATATCAAAGATTTATTTGAACTATTTCTGGAGCCTGGGTTATGGAAAAGTCTGGTTTGTAATACGGTGGCTAATTTACCACCAGGGAGCTACCATTCCCTTTCTCCATTTCAGTCCGCTCTGTTTTAGGATTACCTCATCGTAGCCAGCTAGTACATTACAGATGCTGTAAAACTTTCCACTGAAAGTTGGCTCGTACCTTTTTGTAAAAGAAGAAAAAAAAATGTCTGCTTTGCTTAGGATTCCAGAAGAAACCTCAGGAATGTTTGATAGTGTAGACAGGCAGCGCAGGATGGTTCCAACAATGTTATCTTTCCCAGAATGCACCATAAACCAACCCTTCCCCCACCCTCAGCTTAGAAGAGAACATGCCAAAATGGGCAAACACTCAATAGGTAACTTAGTTTCTGAACACATTATTTTTTGAATGAAATTGGACAGACCTTCTTTCAAAAACAAATTGGAGGCTTTAGCTCTTTCAACATTTCAAATGCTCTTCCCTCTTTACTTTATTATGGCCCATGTTAGCTCTTTGAGTCTCAAGTTAGGAGGCTGCAGGTTTCAATCCCACTCCATAATGTAATCACAGAAAATCAAGGCTGACACACCGAGCACAATAAAGAAGGAATACTGTACTGCCAGAGATGCCTGTCTGTTGCATTTGAACGAAACCCCCATCTGCCCTTTCAGGTGAACAAAAAAAAATCCCAAGGACCTATTTCAAATAAGAGTAAGAGATCAGTTATGCCTGATACCCTGCTCAATATTTATCATTTGACCAATATTATACAAAGAGATCTTCTGGCTATTATCATATTGGGAGATGCAGATCTTGCTGTGGACGTACAGGTTGCCACGCTTCCTACATTACAACAATAACTGCAGTTCAAGATGCTACTAAAAAGATGTTTTGTTCTTTTTCGGAAAAAAAGTTATCAACTTGTTTCATTGTGGTTGCAGTCCTCGTCGTGGTAGCTGTTAATAATGAAAGCAATTGAATGGAAAGGACTTACATTTCTGTAGTGCCTTTTACAACCTGTGTGTCCCAAGGCAGCCAGTGAAGTGCCCTTGAAGTGTAATGACTCATGTAACTGAGGAAATTGATCTATTAGAGCAGGTTATGATGCAGAATCAGATACTTTCACTGAAAGGAACATTCAAGAACGCTCCACATCTGCCCCACAGCCTTCTCTGATATATTAAAGCATAAGCAGAGAATAAAATGCTAGAAAAAATAGATGCATGTAATGTCTACATTCTCAGTAAATCAAGTCCAATCGTAATACATGATACTTAAACGCAACTGATTATACACAAGGGAGGTCCAATCTAGGCCTAACATTGGTAAGCCCAGAATCCGCCCTGGGCAATGACTCAGATGTTTTGCTTGTTTTTACAGTCTCATCAAAAAGGGAAATTATGTTGAGTTGCATAGAATTTTACAACATTGCAAAAGGCCAACTTGGACCATGCCATTGTTCATTCAGCCTTGGACGGGAATCTGGCTTGATAGATCAAATTTTGATTTGGTTTTGTTTTTAAAACTGATACAGAAGCATGAAATGCTGCAGATTTTGCTTTGTCAGTAAGACAGACACTTATTAACATAATAAATGAAGATAAAATAAAACAAACCAAACTATCTAATCATTATACAAATTCAAAGAGTTTAAAACCAACGTAAAGTATAATCCCATTGATCCCAAAATACTCTTTTATGAATTGAAAAGGAACAAAAGAGTTTTTTTATAATACTCAAACACATCCTGGTACAATACCACAGCACCACTGATACAGTACTCACATCAGAGTTCCTGTACCTAATACATCTATTTAAATGGACAAAACTCTAAGAAACCTCTTCAGGGTTTTATTCCAACTAACACTGATTCTTCATTCTAGGATCACATAGTTCACGATCCTTTCCTTCTCAGAAGCATTGGTCTAAACAGCCATCCTAATCCACGGATTTCAATGGGCTACCCCAAACACAAGCTAAAACTAAAATAAAGTCTTTATCTCTAAACTATGGGAATAGGAAAACAAAAACAAGTTCTGGAAGACTCTAACAAGCCTTAAGGCCCCTTTATTTACCCAGCTGGGTCACAAAACAATCAAAAATAAACCAGAGTCCATTAGTGGCGCACACAAACCCATGCATCCTAAAGTAAAAAGTGAGGTCTGCAGATGCTGGAGATCAGAGCTGAAAATGTGTTGCTGGTGAAAGCACAGCGGGTTAGGCAGCATCCAAGGCACAGGAAATTCGACGTTTCGGGCCAGAGCCCTGATGAAGGGCTCTGGCCCGAAACGTCGAATTTCCTGTGCCTTGGATGCTGCCTAACCTGCTGTGCTTTAACCAGCAACACATTTTCAGCCATGCATCCTAAAGCCAGGTCTCAAAAAACCTTTTTAAAAAAATCACCATTTAGTTTGATTTGATTTGACTTATTATTGTCACATCTCCTGAGATAGGAAAAAAGGGTATTGTTTTGCATGCTATACAGGCAAATCATACCTTGATTAAGTATGTCAGAGTAAATAGAACAGAATGTTTAACATATATTTACAGTTACAGAGAAGGTGCATAGAAAGATCAACTCTAATATGTAAGAGGTCCATTTGAAAGTTTGGTAACAGCAGGGAAGAAGCTATTATTGATTCGGTCAATATGTGTTTGCAAACATTTGCATCGTCTGCCTGATGGAAGAGAATATAACTGGGGTGGGAGGGGTCTTTGATTACATTGGCTACTTTCCTAAGGCAGTGGGAAGTAGAGACAGAGTCAATGGATAGAAGTCTGGTTTGCATGATGGACTGGACTGCATTCCCAACTCTCTGTAATTTCTTGCGGTCTTGGGCAGAGCAGTTGACATACCAAGCTGTGACGTATCCGGACAGGATGCTTTCTATGGTGCATCTATAAAAATTGGTAAGAGTCGTTGTGGACTTGCCAAATTTCCTTAGTCTTTTGAATAAGCAGAGGCATTGATGGGGTTTCTTGAATGTAGTGTGAATGTGGTTGGACCAGCACAGATTGTTGGTGATATTTACTCCTAGGAACTTGAAGCTCTCTGATCACCTCCACTCAGCCCAATTAATACAGACAGGAGCGTGTCCTCCAATCTGCTTTCTGAAGCCAATGATCACCTCCTTCATTTTGCTGACATTGAGGGAGAGATTGAAAACAGAAAATGCTGGCGATCACAGTGGGTCAGACAACATCCATTGAGGGAAAGCAAGCTCGCATTTTGAGCTTGGAGGACTCTTCATCAGAGCTGATGTGAAGTGTGGAGGAGGCAGCATTTATGCAATAGTGGGGAAGGGGGAGTTGGAGTGATGGGAGAGAGATAATCAGAATTCCTGTTGGAGGGAAGAGCAAAACTTCTTCAGGGTAAGCATTCTTCAAAAAGACATGGTATTCGATTAAACACAATTTGTGGAGCAAATTAGTGCAAATGCTTTGTTGTCTTTTCAACATGGCTACAGAAATACTTACAAGTTAATTCTTAATTTCAGGCACATAGAAAACTTGTTAGTTACTAACTCAAAAACCTGAATCGCAAACTTAAAATAAATCATATTTAAACATATTTTTAAAAACAAAAGTTTCCATCATGCTCTACAGAAGCCTAATCTTCTCCCCTCGCTCCATAACCACTTGAATTAATCCAGAGAGTCCATTCTTTTATTCTCTTTCCCTCATGTACTTGCCTTGAAAACTGCAGTTGTTGGATATCTGAAAGTTAGTAGAAAGTGGTGACATGCTCAGCAGGTCAGTATCCACTGTGAGGAGAAGGGGAAGGTCAGTCTGACATCAGAATGTTCCTTCACCAGAACTGAAAGATGGTGCAGCTTAGAGCTTATAAGGAGTTATTCCTCCCTCTACTCCATCCTATGGTGGCTCAGTGGTTAGCACTGCTGCCTCACAGCACCAGGGTCCCAGGTTCAATTCTAGCCTCGGACAACATTCTGCGGAGTTTGCACATTCTCCCCATGTCTGCATGGGTTCCATCCGGGTGTTCTGGTTTCTTCCCACAGTCCAAAGATGTGCAGGGCAGGTGAGTTGGCTGTGCTAAGTTCTCCATAGTGTTAGGTACATTAGTCAGAGGGAAATGGGACTGGGTGAGTTACTCTTCGGAGGGTCGTTGTGGATTTATTGGGCCACACTGTAGGGAATCTCATCTAATCTAATGCCATGCCCCTTGCCTCCCTGCACCCCATCCCATGGCCTTGGACAGTAAGTTCTTCCAGTTCTTTGCTGCCATCAATTCAACACAATAATCCTGTTTCTGTCTCCAGAGTTGCTGCCTCATTTTGCTCAGTGTTTTGTTTTAGATTTCCAGCATCTGTAGTGTTTTGCTTTTCTTCTGCAACAGAAGCATAGACTCAAAGATGTGGGGTAGGCAGAAGAAGAAGTGATGACATAGGGTGGAAAGGGAATGGGAAAACAGAGCGCAATAAACAACAAGTAACATGAGTGTAAAAGGAAAGGAAGCATAAGAGCAGAAGACGTAGGGACAGAAATAGGCCATTCAGTCCATCAAGCCCACTGCTATTCATGAAATCATGGCTGCTCTGATAATCCTCAACTCCACTTTCCTGCCTTTTTCCTATACCCCTTGATTCCCCTACCGATTAAAAATCTGTTTCTCTCAGCCTCGAATTTTTTAATGGCCTCGCCTCAACAGCCCTTTGCAGTAAAAAATTCTGGAGATTTTGATAAGAGAAATACAATATATGAACCTGAGACCTAGAGGATCTCTGAATGGTTAGAGCAGAGCCAGTTCCAACATCTTGGAAATGTATAAAGTACACTCAATCCTTATTGTCGTGGGGATAAAACACTGGTTTATGCAATCTGTCCTCATAATTTAACCGTCTACAGCCAATAACATGCAGCAGTGCAAGGAAAGCAGCTGCAGAGCATACTGCTGGTTGCCTGACAATGGGAATTCCAATCCCCAGCACCAACTTGCAACCTTACCTATCTTCAGAACCTCTAGTTGTGTCTACTCTAAGCTAACAACAACTATATGTAAATAAAGATTGGGTGTACTGGTTGTGGTTTGAAGTTGCAAAGGTCAATGTTTAAGGCTGGTGGCTGTAAAGTAGGAGGAGGAGTTGTTGCTCTCCATGCTTCTATGGAAATTCATTGGAAGAGCACTGAAAGTCAAGCAGATGGAGTGAGATGGAGATTTATAGTGGCAGGTAACAGGGAGCTAACATTGGAGTTAACGTCTTCAGTATTCTTGCACTCCCTATTACCTGGCATTTTAATTCTCCATCTCATTTCCATTCTGACAGCACAGCAAACTGATTATAAATCTGCATGTGGCCTCTCCTCATGTAACATCACATCACCGAGGGACGATGAGTTTATTATAACCAGCCCTCTTCAAACAATTGAAGTTTTTCCAAACATTGCTTTGTCTGAGTGTAGTTTATTAGTGGCCATGAGTGAAAACTGGGAAAGAGTTCAGCTCAGTAACATTCTCTGAAAATTCGACACACAGGGCTGCAAAGAAATATAACGTTCTCAACTATCATTCAACATTGTTAGACAGCAAAAAGAAATATCTTAAAACAACTAAAGCTTTTACAAAACAATAACTTATTTTGCCCATTTCCAGATGTATTCACTGAAATGTAACTATCTCAAGGTTCGGGGAGTTACAGTGTGAATGGAAATTTCCTGTTAGGCTCTCCTGTGTAAGGATGCATATTTGTTAATCACAAGGGAGAACGAGAGAAAGGGAAGGCTGGAGAGAAGAATGGAGAGACAAAGACAGGAACAGGAAAATTGCACATCTATTAATATTTGGAGGCAACAGTTTTTGCTCAAGAACAAGTAAAATTGCAATTTGCTTAATTGTATATTTATTTTGATGCTGAAACCTAAAATTCAATACACTAGAGATTTGTTCAGAATCTAGCCAAAGGTAACTTTGACGAAACAACATATGTTGAAGGCAGAACACAAATTAGGGGAGTGTTGCTGAATAAAGAGACCTTGGAGTGCAGGCTCATAATTACTTGAAAGTAGAGTTGAGGTAGACAGGGTAGTGAAGAAGGTGTTTGGTATGCTTGCCTTTATTGGTCAGTGCATTGAGTATAAGAGTTGGGACATTGTGGTGCGGCTGTGCAGGACATTGGTTAGGCCACTTTTGGAATGCTACATACAATTCTGGTCTCCCTGCTATAGGAAAGATCTTGTGAAACTTGAAATGGTTCAGAAAAGATTTGTAAAGATGTTGCCAGGGTTGGAGGGTTTCAGCTAAAGGGAGAGGCTGAATAGGCTAGGGTTATTTTCCCTGGACAGTCAGGGTGACCTTATAGAGGTTTATAAAACCATGAGGGGCATGGATAAGGTGAACAGCCAAGGTCATTTCCCTGGGGTGGGGGAGTACAAAACTAGAGGGCATAGGAATATGGAGAGAAGGGAAAAATTTAAAAGTGACCTGAGAGGAAACGTTTTCACACAGAGAGTGTGCCTATATGGAATGAGCTGCCAGGTGGAGGCTGGAACAATTACAACATTTATAAGGCATCTGGATGGGAATATGAATAGGAAGAGTTTTGAGGGATATGGGCCAAATGCTGGCAAATGGTACAGATTAATTTAGGAAAGCTGGTCAGAATGGATGAGTTGGACTGAAGAGTCCGTTTCCATGCTGTACATCTCTATGACTCTAGTTTACTGAGTTGTTTACGTCTATTAGGGAAATTCAATCCCTTACTGATTTGTCTTCTGTCCTTTTCCTATGCACGCTTGTGGTACTCTTCTGTGTTATATTTGCTTTTGAGTAGTTTTAAATGTAAATAGATTTAATTGATTATTTTAGCCTGGGAGAAGTGGTTGAAGCACTTAGCATTATCTACTTTCCAAATGACAAATATTATGGAATCATAACAAAATTCCAGTAGATAACAGGTCACAATCAAGTTTGTTAGAATCCAGATAGATATACTGATTGTATTGAAGAATAACAGATGAATCACAAAGGAGTCTGCTTGTTTGTAATTTTATGGATGAGAAAAGACCTGAAAAAGGCCTTAACCTCACAGACGTTGCATTCTAATGAAACTACTCACAAGACAATTCTACAACGAGGCAAAGTCTTGTGAAATTATATTGTGACCAATATGTATTTGAGGCAAAAATGAGACACAGCTGTTCTCCCTCCTTCTCTTTTTTTTGCCTTCCTCAAAAGTTTGGTAAATCATAAAGACAGAGCTGCTTTAAAGCTGCTTCCATCAAGCTTCCTTTTAGGAGTCATGCGTGCCTTGGAGAACGCATCTGTGATTATTTGTATATAAACAGCTCCTGGTTTCCATGGGGTTATCACAGCTGTTGTTCATTGGAATAATCGAAGTTTAAAATGTCCTACCATGAACTTTGAAGCACAGCAGACCATAAAAAATAAAATTACATCCATCTTCATGTTTATTCTAAAATGAGGCCAATTTTCAGTCACAGGAAAATGCATGTTAACTGTGGAGCAGGGTTTTGATATATAGAATTTGCTCATTGGAGCAATGGAACATCACAATCCAATGATTTTTTTACAAAGTATAGAAATGTAGTTGGAATTACCAATCTAAAGAGACTGAGCAAAATTCATCTTCCTCGATTACACCATAACAACCAAGTCCAATCAGCTGGTGTCTGTCCATCTTTTTGTTTGATTATTACGATGACACTTAACCTTAGAGACCCAAGAGATAATTTACCAGATATTATCAGGCCACAACATACTCCACTAGGGTTTGTAGGAGTGTGGTAATGTCCATGGTTAGAATAGTCTCTGTGGAATTAAGGGCTGGATGACATTTTCTGTCTTAGTGCTTCTTTATTTATTTTCTCCATCCATATTCTCTGGTCTGAACAGTGAGGAAGGGACTGAACTGTGAAAGTAGTGGCTTTCTTTCTCTGATGAACCTCCTTATGTACCTAGAAAGAATGACAAGATCCCATAACACTGCTCTGAGGAAGAGCAGGGGATTTCACCCAGTCTCCTGTCCAAAATCTAGTCTCTCAACTAAGGTCAGTAAAATCAGAAAGTTCGCTCATTCATTTATTGTTCTATTGGTAGCTCACAGTACACAAACTGACTGCTCCAGTTTCTGCATGGCAACAGTAGCTGCATCTAAATGTTGACTCTAAAGCCCGTAGGGACATCCTGAGGTGGTGATAGGCTATATATGAATGCAAGTCAGCTAATTTGCTGCATCTTACTTTCTTCAATGTACTCATTACATTTCCTTGCTTTCCTCTTTTATAAAGCTACATTGGCATCATTAAAGCATGCTCAAGGTAGTTAGGACTAAGAATTTGAAAAACATAGAGAATATAATTGTGAACAAGTCCAATAAACTGTAAACTGTCCTGGAAAAGATGCAATTGCCATTCATCTAATGTGCTTTGTATGTGTGACCACATGCAGAGTATTTCTCATGGAAGGGTTGCAAGCAGTTGTAATGGCTCAGACAATAAGAGAGAGACTCAGGACGATAACTATAGCAGTACAGGATCAGCAGTCCATGATGTATAAAATCAGACCCATCTCAAACAAGATGACTACAAGTAGTTAATGCAAGCACTAATTCTGGATTAACTACTCTGGCACTTGGTACATGTAGTGGCAAACTGTGGTTCTATTAAAGCATCAGTCATTTTCGCAGAGCATCCACTGAACAGTCAAACTTGCCAGAAACCACTTGTGTTTTGCCACCATAAACATTTGGTAATGTCACAAGCACAGGAGCAGCAACCAACAGGTCTAGTACATTTGGCCTCTGCTTTTGCCCTCCTGTTCTTGAAACCATAAACACCACAGGTTTAAAACAGCAAGACAAAGGAAACCACAAAAACACAGTGCTGGTTTTGAAAGCTGCATAAAACAGAATTAGAGCGAGCCTTTTTGTATGTATTTGCTTCCATTTGTTATCAATGAACAAGGACCCCATGTGGAGATCTGCTGTGAGTTAGAGAGAGAAGAGAAAGAGAACGGGGTGTTGAGGGTTAGGTGGATTGGCCATGCAAAATTGCCCATTGTGTCTAGGGAATGTGTAGACTAGGTGGATTAGATACAGTAAATGCAGAATTACAGAGATAGAGTAGGGGGCTGGGTCAGTATGGATGCCCTTCAGAGCGTCACTGTGGTATTGATGGGCTGAATAGCCTGCTCCACACTGTATGATAATGTATGAATGGGGAGAAGGGGAGACGCTGGAGAGTTAGAGGGTGGGAATGAGACAGAAAGGGGAAAGAAAGAGAAGTGGTTGAAGGGATAAGAGAAAAGAGGAGGTGTAGAGAGCACAGGAGAAAGGAGGAGAAGAGAGGAAGAGAAAGGGAAGGCCAAGTGTAATAAGAGAGAGGAGTTTGACAGGAAAACGAGGGAAGTGGCATAAGGGAAAATAAAGGAAGTGAAGGTAGTGCCTCTGTGGATGAAGTCAAAAACTATGGACATTAGTTGTAACTCTCCACCAGAGTAAACTATCAGGAGGGATTGAAAAGATTGTACTGATTCCTTAGGACAGGAGAAAACTGAGGGGCCTTGTGACAGAATGTGAAATTAACTATCATGTGAAATAGCTGAGCTAAATAACACAGAGGCATTTAAAGTGACATGAGATAAAGATGGAAAAAAAAGAATAAGATTTGCAAGCAACAGCACAAAGAAAACCACAAAAACAGAGACCTTGTTTTGAAAGTTGCATAAAACAGAATTGGAGCAAGCCTTTTTGTACACACTATTTTCCCATTTGTGATCAATAAACAAGGTCTCACATGGAAACCTGCTGTGGGTTAGAGAGAGAGGACAAGTTTAGGTGAAGGACAATGAGGGGAACCTCATCTGAAGCACAATGCCAGCACAGTCATATTGGGCCAAATGGCCAATTGCTGTGCAGTAAATTCCATGTGAATTCAGTGCATACTATTCCAGTCACTGGTTAACTCAGCAAAATTGTCATTATGATTATTACCATTATGTATCATCTCTCCTCTTGGGTAGGTTAGGAGTGGGTAAAGTCTGAGTGAAAATGCTCAATAGGGATTAATGGCATCTCCTCCACAGTATTTGGAGTTTGTTAGATTCAGTAGTGATGAAATAAACCTCAGTCTGGACGCTGAGGATAGTTCTGGATCTAATTTTATTTTTTTTTGCAGGAGGTATACAGGGCCTCTTTAGGGGGAAGCAGTGCCTGCATTACCTCCTTGAGGTAGGTGGAAGGAAATATGAAAATCTTTCATCTACACCATGAGATAAAAGGAAATGGTGATGCTTGCTATAATTGAACTGTCCTAAAGTGACCGTTGCCTTCTCAAAATCACAATTAAATAAACTTACTGTGTCACATTTTCGAATTCCACCCATATACTAACAGCTAGCTGGAACTATGTAGCCTCTTATATTTTTTACAATACTATTAATTTAGTAAAAGTGCTTCAAAAGCATTTCACAAGAGGATAAGGCCATGAGAAATAGGAACAGGAGGAAGTCCTTCAGCACCTCAAGCCTGCCCTACTATTCAATAGAATCATGGTTGATCTGACACTCCTCACGTCCACCTTCCTGCCCTTTCCCAATAACCCTTGACTTTCCTTACTGATCAAGATTCTGTAAGACTTGTCCAAGGTTATACAATAAGACATTACAATTCACATGGAATTTACAATAAGTCTTTTGGCTTATGCCTGAAACATCAATCCCCCTGCTCCTCAGATGCTGCCTGACCTGCTGTGCTTTTCCAGCACCACACTCTCGACACTTTCAAACAATATTTGATACCAAGCTATACAGGGCAGTATAGGGGTAGTGACCAAAAGCTTTGTTTTATGAAAGAATGCAAAGGAAGAATGTTATAATAGTTTAGGCAGGAAATTCCAAAGGTTTTGGGCAGTTGAAGATGTAAAACCTGAATGTACAAGAAGCCAGATGTGGAGGAGTATAGGGATCTCAAAGGGTTGTCTAATCGAAAGACATTACAGAAGTAGGGTGGCATTAAGCTGATTTTAAGCCTGAATTTATAATTTTCAGGAAATGGAAATTGGGGAATGACAATATGTAGCTCAAACTTGCTATGAGCAAGCATTCTTTTTGTTTCAAAATATGCATAGTCAGAAAACTTGAGTTTAACCAGGAAAATATGTTGCATATCCCAGAGTCAGTGTGTCAGAATGCCTTTCGGAGGCATGCTCGTGATATCCTTTCTATATCATAGCATATGATCTAATTGTTAGACTCTATTATAACTCAGATCACTTGAAGAGTAACATGCTACGGAAAGCACCGTGCTCTTTGTAATAAAATAGCCTAGTATTAGGCAATACACTTGTGTGTTTGTGAACGTAATCATTGTATATAATAGCCAGCTGTAATCAACATTTGTTGAATCTTTCAATACCACATTATCCTCCACTCATTTCTTGTGCGACAGGGAATAACAAGAATTGCTGGGTCAGGTGAAATGCCTTGCCACAGAGGCAAAATCCTAGGAGAAGCAGAACATTTGAGAATTCTTTATTTGTTTGTGATTGTACCTAATTACCTACAACGCAGTTAAGAGTCAAGCAAATTGCTGTTGATCTGGAGTCACATACATGTAGATTTCCTTCCCTAAAGGTAATTTTTACAAGTAACAATGGTTACATGACCAGCATTACACTTGCTTTTAATTCCAGATTTTTAAAAACAGTCATTATTGAATTCAAATTTCCCCATTTGTCAAAGTGGTTTTTGAGCCCTAGCCCCAGACATTAATCTGGGGTTCTGGATTACTAGTTCAGTGATATTACCACTTTACTCCAACTAGTGAGTTATGAACATTACAACTGTTTAGCCCTGGTAACATTTAAAGTACTAAAGCAATCTGGTATCCTTTCTTGTTCCAATTAAGTTCTTCTATTTCTACCAGTATTAACTGTCCACATGTTAGAAAACCATGAGTCCAGGAAAATCATGTCTTTTGTTACATATATCTCCCCTAAAATTCCAGACATTTTCTCCCAGTGTCTCTCAAACACAATACTCAGAGTTTGCTGTTGGAGTGGAAATTCTGCAATTCTAATACAAAAGGAGAGGAAATATCAGGGAACAGAAACTTGATTGGAAAGTACCCCCTCAACTTGGCCAAGTGAAAAGGAAACAAAACCCCCCTATTGTAGGAGATATATGTGTGTGTGTGTGTGTGTGTGTGTGTGTGTGTGTGTGTGTGTGTGTATGTATTATATATATATATATATAAATATAATGTATATATAAAATCCGTCATTTTACAAGTCTAGTCTTAGTGGTGAGCTGCCTTCAGTTAAGGCACAAAATGATTCCTTCCACAAAATGATTCCTGCCAACATTCTTCCTAATCCTTTAAAAAAGAAATATTCATTCCTGGGATGCAAGCATTGCCAGCAAGACTGGCATTTATCGCTTGTCCCCAGTTAATCCAAGTAGTTTACAATGCAACTGAATGGATTACAAGGTTAGTTCAGAGGGCAGCAAAGAATGAGCCACATTGATGTCGGATGGGAGTCACATATTGGTGCAGAGCAAGTGAACGCCAGTCAAACTGTAAATCTTGAAATTGACCAAGTAAAATAATAAAAGTGAAAATTTTGGATGCATGTAAAACATCTTCTATTGAAATGCCTTATGGCACTTTATGCAAGCACCAATGAATCACTTTGAATTGCAAATTACAATGTCAATAAAAGCATAGTTAAATGGTTTAAATTGTTAATTTTTCACACTATTTCAGCACCTTTTGAGTTTGCTAATGTCTTGAACTTCTCATACCTTGCTTTGTCCTTTTGCTGCTGCATCTCAACTTTGCGCCATGTACGCCACACCCTCAATGGGGAGATGTTTTCATACAGTCCATGGATTGGGAAATCAGGACTATGTTATCATTCTTTTTTCCACCTTTGCTTCAAGAGAGCACAGTATCAGCTGGAAGCGTGGAATCCAATAAGTCTATGTGTTGAATTTCCTGTGGCACACTTGAGAAAATGACTCATGCTAAAACAAGTTGGATTTTCTAATCAACTGAACTAAGCAACAAATTTAACACAAATTGGAAATTTAGTGCAAAACATACAGCAGGAAGCATTTTACTTTATGTACTACTTGCAAATGTATAAAAATGCAGTGAAAAGTCAATTATTCACTTGTCAATACTTGACAGTACCACCCTTACCTCACTCAACACATAACTAATATCTCCTCCTCCACCACATTAACGCTAGTGACACTTGAATAGTTAGCTGTAGTTGTTCACATAGGCAAACATATCAAAGCATTGCCTGCAGTTCAACCAAGATGCAAATAAGCATTGTGCACAAGTCAGATGGACATGACAAAGCAGAGAAAGTTAGATTTCCATTCTCAAGAACCTTTTCATAACCTTCCAAATCATTGTCTAGCCAATTAAGTACTTTCAAGGCAAAGAAATGGTTGTAGGAAATGCAGCAGCCAATTTGTATACAGCAAGCTCTGTGTCTCAGTTTGAACAGGACTAGACAGGGTAGATGCAGAATGGATATTCCTGATGGCTGAGGAGCCCAGAACCAGGGAGTTACAGCCTAAGTGTACAGGGTAGGCCATTTAGGAGTGAGATGAGAAGAAATTTGTTGACCCAGATTTGTGGGCCTGTGGAATTTTCTGCCACAGGAAGCGGTTAAGGATAAAAATGTTTCCAAGAGGGAGTTAGACTTAATTCTAAGGATTAAAGGGATCAAAAGGGATGGAGTGAAAATGAGAACTGGCTACTGAGTTGGGTAGTCATATTAGATGGGTGGAGCAGATTCAAAGGGCCGAATGGCCTCCACCTGCTCCCAATTTCGATGTTTCTGGGTCTGATTGAGGGATATAATATTGAGTGGGCAGGGGTGCTGCTGGAAGGAAGGCCTCTGCTCTTGGCTCCAATTCCTCTTCCTCCCCACCCCTACTTTTCTGCCACCCTGACCCCTGGCCCCCATTCCACCTTCAGTAACCTGTGACCTGCTTCCTCTCAGTGATTCTGGGTCTCTGATCGATGCAGTGCTGGTCTGCCTGGCACTGGTGATGTGAGTTGCCTGCGGTTTGATCTGGTACTTCTCAGTGAGCAGGGTCAGTTCTGACCCCCTCCTCCCAGTTCGCAGTTCAGTAGCAAGATCCCAGTTTGCCAAACAAAATCCCAGACAGGACCTCAGGTTAACATCTTATGAGAAAGACAGCACCTCAGACAGTGTTATGCTCCGTCAATGTCGTATTATAAATCAACCTCGATTTTTATACTCAAATCCCCGAAGTGTTAGCAGAAGCAATAGCCTTCTGGTTCAGAAGGCAAAAGTGCTACAGGCAGAGTCACAGTTGACAGATTGAAGCATCAGCAGGGAAATTAGATCAATTTAAAAGCTGAAATGTGTTGGTATTAAATGCTGAGTAACACCATTGTAGGTTCATTCCCTCTTAATCACTTAAACAATTAAACCCTGCAACTTAATTATCTATGCAAAGCAACATTTATTCATATTAATTCAAAATATTGCACATACACCAGCCATCTGTGAGGGCAGGCTAAACTTCAGTTTAAAGTCTCAGCTGAAAGATTGTACCTCTGACACCACAGCACTCCCACGAGTACTGCACGGGAGCACCATATTACCTTCTGACTGAGTGGCTGGAGTTGTTGCAAATGTGTTGCTGGTCAAAGCACAGCAGGCCAGGCAGCATCTCAGGAATAGAGAATTCGACGTTTCGAGCATAAGCCCTTCATCAGGAAGGATGAAGTTTTTTGGCTGGAGTTGTTACCCACTGTGCCACAGGTAACACCATTTGGGAAAAGAACTGGCTGAGAAATAAGGATTTGTTTTCATGTAGTGAAATGTGATCTGGAATGCACTATCTGGGAACAGATTAAATAGTAACTTTCAAAATGGAACTGGATAGATACTTGGAAGAGAATAAAGTGTATGACAATGAGGAATTTCATCTGGGATCATTGGATAACTCCTGGCATAGTACCATTGGATAAATGATGAATCTTTACTGTATGATTCTATCTTTGCTCAAATGGAGATAAAGGTGATAGTCGCACTGTATTGAAAAGTATGCAATTTGTAAGTACGATAAATATTGCCTGTTTCACCATTTGCATTTTAAACTAATGATATATGGATGTTGGTCTATTTTTGGGAAGGGGTTTAACAATTAACTAGGACAGACTTTCGGGAACCATGAGCTCAATTAATATGTACTTCCTGCAGCGTTAATGGAAATTTGTTTATGTTTTTGTGTGTTTAGGACTGGAGAGAGAAAACATCATACTATTAGCAGAATCCAGGAGGAGCAAAATTTAAAAAAATTAATTTTGGGGTAGGTTGAAGATTGGGGTCAGCAACAAGTCTCATATCTGCTAGAAATGGAGTTTGTTCACAGCAATGAAGGGTATAAGACCTCAGTGAAACGGTGCAGTTTGTAACAAGGAGTATTTGGTTAGAACACTGCAGGTTGTGGAGAAACTGAGGAAGTTAAACTCTCAGTTATGTGGATGATCAATGTGAAAATCCTCTCAGGTCTCAGAACTGGAATTGAGAAGAAGCATTTAAGGTGAACTTGCAACTTTTAAAGAGAAGAGATTTCTCTGGATTTTTCAGCAATTGTAAAATGATGTGGTGAGTAGGGGGTATTTGGTTTTTCTGTGCATTTTGAAATCTTTCAAACAGTATTATATACAAAAAGCTTGGCCTATTTTGATTTACTTTTCTTTCTTTTGTGTAATAAACTTCTGTTTTCTTGTTAAAACCAAATCCGTAGCATTGAGGGATAATATTTCGGTGAAAGACTGCATCGTTAAATTAAAGACAAAACAAATTATGATGAATCAGGCCAGACTTCATTCGGGAAGCTGACTTATCCAGCTGTAACAGCTGAATTGTAACAGGAATTAAACATTAAAAACATCTTCATTTAGCATAATCCTCTTCCAGGTGTTGCTGGAGGGGGATGATGATCAGGCTTGGGACATTCAACCAGCGAATTGACTCTACTCAAGGGCAACAAAAGCCATTTCTTCCAAATGAGCTTGTACCTTCGATCTGCAACAGACCCCAGAGGGACAGAGTTTCAGTGGCCACTGTTCAGAAACTTTGAGACAAATTGTTAATGGTTTATTTAGCACAGAAGAGCTGACCAAAACTAGGATGCTTCCTGTAATAAATTATATTGAAATTTTGGGACCTGACCTTTATCACCGGGTACGATGGACTGTTCTCAATGTTTCCCATATTACAATAGTGACTACACTTCAAAAGTATTTTTTTAGTGGTAAGGTGCTTTAGGACAGTGAGTAACTTAGCTCCTGACTCCCCAAAGCTTGTCCAGCATCTACTGAAACAGGTCAGGATTGTGATAGAATATTTGACTGGATGGGGTACAGCTCCAACAACACTGAAGAAGCTTGATATTATCCAGGACAAAGTAGCCCTCTTGATTGGTACCACATCCACAAACATTTACTCCCTTCACTACTGATGATTTGTAGTAGTAGTGTGTACCATCTACAAGCTGCACTGCAGACATTCATCAAGGCTCATTGAACAGCACCGTCCAAATCCAGGACCAATACCATCGAGAAGGACAAGGATACAGAAAGATGGGAAAAACACCATCTGCAAGTTTCCATACACCACCTTGACTTGGAAGAATATTGCCATTTCTTCACTGTCACTGGGTCAGTGTAATGAAACTCCCTTTTGTAATGGCAATGTGCATCTATCTACATTAGGTAGATTGTAATGATTCAAGAATGGGGTTCACCACTACTTTCTTAAGGGCATGTAGGGGTGGGCAAAAAATGCTGGTCAGCCAACAATGCCTGTAACCTACTTCGGTGAACCAGATGGGAGATCAAAACGACGGCACGGTGACTCAGTGGTTAGCGCTGCTGCCTCACAGTACCAGGAACTCAGATTCGATTCTAGCCTTGGGCGACTGTCTGTGTGGAGTTTGCACATTCTCTCTGTGTGTATGTGGGTTTACTCCGGTGCTCCGGTTTCCTCCCACAGTCCAAAGATGTGTAGGTTAGAGTGAATTGGCCATATAGTGTCTATAGTGTTCAGGGATGTATAGGTTAGGTGCATTAGTCAGGGGAAATGTAGGATAATAGGGTAGGGGAATGGGTCTGGGTGGATTACTCTTCAGAGGGTCAGTGTGGACTTGTTGGGCTGAAGGGCCTGTTTCCACACTGTCGGGATTCTAGGAAGAAAAAAAAACCATGAACAGACTGGATAGAGTAGACCGGAAGAGAGGCTTTTACACTTGTAAAAAGAGAAAAAGAACAAGAGGGCATAGATTAAAAGTGATGTGCAAACAAAGAAAGGGTGATCTGAGGGAAAAAAAAATCACTCAGTGAGCAGTTGGGGTATGGAATGCACTAGTTCAATTGAAGAGGATATTGGATGATTATTTGGGTAGAAATGATGTGCAGGGATATAGGGAAAAGGCAGGAGGTTGGCACTCGTCAATAGAAGCAGTGCAGGCACGATGGGCTGAATGGCCATCTGCAGCACTATAACAATTATTTGATTCAGTGATGTGAAGATCCACAGCAGAAATATGAGCCCCTCAGTGGACGTCATCCTTGGAACAAAGGGCAGTCAAAAATGCCATAATCAGAGAATGGAACCTATTCAAAAGTGTGGATTGCAATGATGAAGCTTTAATCAAATCTTCAGATGAGACTGATTCAGCACTTGCCACAGATCTAATGTCTGACATGTCTGCTATTAACATGGCCAAACATCTCAGGGCACTTCACAGGATAGTATTGAACAAAACTGTTACCAAATCATGTAAGAATTTATGAGTACAGTTCTAACAATTACTAATCAGAATCACCAAAATGTACATGAGTGATCATTTGGCCCACTTTTTCATAGCTGCTACTGACTCCTGCCCCTTTGTGTGACTCACTTCAATTTCTTTGTCCCTTGCTCTTCAAGTGTTTTGCCTGATTAAACCAGTTTTTTCGATTGGGAAGCAATCAATCTTTAATGCACATTTGCTTGAAGTTAGGCTGAACTTTTAAAGCATATTTTTCAAATAAAAAATGCCTATTTTCAGAGCATTCGAGTAGCAGCACTGAACTGTTAACTGTTTGGCTTGACAAACACATCAGACTGAAGCCATCTGTAATATCATTTCTCTGGGTTAAAAACAGACAGTTCAAAAAAATGCTGGCTACAGAATCAGTTTTAAAGGTCATTCTCATACAGCCAACTTGATCATTCTTTAATAAAATAAATAGTGTTAGAAATAACATTCACTGCAATGACCATTTATCTTGTTCTTCTTTGCAAGTCAGAACCACCCAGCAGGTCAGTAAGCACCTATGAGGACCAATATTTGTGGCTCATGTCAAATGGCCATGGAGAAGGCGGTTTGAGCTGCTTTCTTGAACTGTTGCAGCCCTTGACGGTGAGAACTCTGACAATGCTGTCAAGAAGAAAGTTCCGTGATTTTGAACCAACAACACTGAACAAAAGGCGATAATCTTTCTGAGTCAGGATAATGCATGATTTGACAGGGAACATACATAATATTCCCATGTTTCTGCTGCTTTTGATCTCTAGATGGGTAATGGTTTGGGTTTGTAAGTGTTGTCTAAAGAATTTTCTTGCGTATTTCATAATATGTCGGAACAGGTTGATTTAAAAAAAATGCTCATTGCAATCTATTTTGTATGTCAGTTTGATTTTTTATAATGTGCTGAGGTAACAATGCATGAATGGTGATTGTTCTGTACCATGTATTTGGTACTTAACCTATCCAATTATTACTAATATAAATGACAGGTCTGGAATGAATTATTTTTAAGATCAAGAGAAGTGGACCAAATTTTACTTTGTTGCTTCATTTGTTAATTATTTCCCTTCTCTTCCCCCTGCCCCCCCACTTCAGACCTTTAACACAAAAAATCATAGTATGGTGTGGCACAGAAGGAGGCCACTCAGCCCATTATGTTTTTGCTGACTCTTTGGTAGAGCTGTTCAGTTGATCTTCACCTCCAGCCCTGCTCCTACCAAATGCTGGGTCAAAAAGTTAAACAACATGGAAAAAGGCCCTTCGGTCCAACCAGTCCATGCCAATCATGTTCCCAAACTAAACGAGTTCCACTTGCCTGCATTTGGCCCCGACCCTTCAAAACCTTTCAATTTATGTACGTATCCAAATGTATTTTAAATGTTGTATCTATACCCACGTCCACCACTTCCTCTGGCAGTTCGTTCTACATATGAACCATTCTCTGAGTAAAAAGGTTGCCTCTTATGTCCTTTTTAAAACTTTCACCTCTCACCTTAAAAATATGCCCCCCATACATTTGAACTCCCCCATCCTAGGGAAAGGACCCTTGCTATTCATCTTATCCATGTCCCTCACACACTCCATTGAAATAAGTCCCTGCCTATCTATCCTCTCCTTATAATTCAAACCTTCCATTCCCAGCAACATCCTGGTAAATCTTTTCTAAGCCCTCTCCAGTTTAATAATATCCTTCCTATCCCTGGGCAACCAGAACTGGACACGGTACTCCAGATGTGGCCTCACCAACATCCTGTACAACCTCAACATGACGTTTCAACGCCTCTACTCAAATGTTTGAGCAATGAAGGCAAGCATGCTGAGCACTTTATTAACCACCTATGAAGCACCTTTCAAAGAATTACGTACCTGAACCCTTAGGTCTCTCTGTTCTACAACATCACCCAGGACCCTACCCATTAATTGTGTAAGTCCTGACCAAATTCCTGACAATTACTTATCCAATTCTCTTTTGGATTTCCCTATTGAGACTGCTTCCACCACCCTTTCAGGCAGCACATTCCAGGTCACCACAACTGGCTGTGTAAAATTAATCATTTACTCATGTCTCCTCTGATTATTTCCTGGTCACCTTGAAGCCCTGTCCTCTGATTACCAGCCCTTTTGTATGGACTTTCATTCTTTTGATGCTATTTTGAAAATTGGGAAAGATGGAACTAAAGATCTGAATTTCTGGAATGGTAAAAAAATGGCTATTCAGGTACAAGCTGCAGTTTATAGTTTTACTGAGAAAGCAGTATGCTGTGATTGACAATTGACTTAATGCTAAAATGGCCTGGAGTGTTCAATGTTAGAGGTCATCAAAAGAATTCTTGAAGTACACTCCCAACTGAAAGGTATTTCAGATTCGGTGCATTGCTGAGGTACAGACTAGATAAGGTTGTTATATTAATAAGACTTGCTTAGCTAATTGCTAAAGGCACTGAGTGAGAATAGTCCCATGTGTAGGAAGCAGGGGCCATGTGCTACATTGGTAGCACTTGTAAATGATTAACGAAAGATAATCTGTTGGTGCTGCACAAAACATCATTTCTGACTGAGACAGAATATTTTCCAGCAAAAGAACACAAGTACAAGTTGGTCACTTATTCTTCTTTTCAAAATTTTTCATTCAGTTGTCAGCTGTGGTTCAGTTCATGCAAGGCAGAAGGAGCTAGGTTCAAGTTTCACTCCAGTAATTTGAGCGCAAACTATGCAAATGCCCCCCAGAATATTACTGAAGGAGTGTTGCACAGATGGATAAATGATCAGATGTTGATCTTGAGCCCCTATCTGTGTTTGGTGATATAGTAGATTGCATGGCACTATTTCAGAGGGGAGCAGCTGAATTTATCCTGGTTCCTTTAACAATATTTAACTGTTTAAGAAATCACCCCCAATATCACAATGCTAGTCATGTGACATTATTGTGTGTCTAACTTGCTATGATATTTCCTACATTCTAACACGGATTGTACTTCAAAGCAACTTTGTTTGTGAAGTATTTGGGATGCAATGAGAGGTTCTGTAGAAATAGAAGTATATTATCAATAAAAATTTCCTTTCATCATCCCCCTTGTATTATAGGACCCACATCCTTCATTGAATGGATGGGCAGCATCAACACTATCAGCTGTCCACCACTGCTGCCCTCTAACTGTTGGTAAAAAGGTGAGAAGAAAGAATAGTTTGGGAGTACTATACTCTGTACTAGCAAGCCAGGAGGTGAGTTGCTCACCACAGAATTCCCAATCTCTGACCTGCTGTTCTTGCCACAGTATTTATATGGCTGGTCCAGTTCAGTTTGTGGCAAATGCTGGACAATGTATAAGAAGTTGGTCCAACTTTAGATCAAATGTATATAGGCTGAAAGGGAGAACTTCTTGCGACTTGATTCAAAGAACTAAAGTTTCAAGTCTCACATCATTGACTAAAGCTCATAATGTAGGCTGACATTTCAGAAGGGAAGAGCTGTCATCTTGGGTTTGAGTAAGTCCTGAAAATGGAGGACTCATTTGCTTGCAGACATCTCTTTGGATGAAGAGGTGAGAACTCTAGATATGAACTTGTGACCAGCTAATCCATGCATAGCATGTGAGACCTTTGTATTTTGTGTCACTGTATTCACTTACCCTTTAACTATTTCAAGTTGCATTATTAAATAATTCCTCACCATACTCTCCTGTTTACGTGGCAGAGTGGGTTTCATGGTAACAGAGCATTAAATAACATTGTGGGTGGCACGGTGGCACAGTGGTTAGCACTGCTGCCTCACAGCGCCAGAGACTTGGGTTCAATTCCCGCCTCAGGCGACTGACTGTGTGGAGTTTGCACATTCTCCCCGTGTCTGCTTGGGTTTCCTCCGGGTGCTCCGGTTTCCTCCCACAGTCCAAAAATGTGCAGGTTAGGTGAATTGGCCATGCTAAATTGCCCTTAGTGTTAGATGCAGGGGTCAATGTTGGGGAATGGGTCTGGGTGGGTGCGCTTCAGTGGATCGGTGTGGACTTGTTTCCACACTGTTAGTAATCTAGTCCAGACACACACTCCCCTCTCCTCCCTTGACCACTTTCACAGGGATCATTCCCTCTGGGCAACCCTGGTCCACTCTTCCTTCTCTCCCAACGCCACCCCATAACCTCATGGCACCTTCCACCAGTGTAACACCAGTCCTCTTACTTCTCCCTCCTCATTACCCAAGGGCTCAAACATACCTTCTAGATGAGGCAGCACTTTACTTGCACTTCTCGAATCTAGTTTACCTCATTCACTATTCACAGTGTGGTCTCCTTTACACTGGGGAAACGAAGTGCAGATTGGGTGACTGCTTTGCAGCACATCTATGTTCTGCCCGCAAAAAAGATCCTGACTTCCAGTTGCCTGCCACTTTAACACACCACCTGGCCAACATCACTGTCTCAGGCTGATTGCATTGTTCCAGCAAAGCTCAGAACAAGCTGGATGAATAGTACCTCATTTTCCGCTTGGGAATTCTACAGCCTTCTGGACTCAATCTCGAGTTCAACAATTTCAGGGCCTGAACTCCCCCATGTCTTAGCCTCCTACCTCACACAAAGCAGGTCTTGTGATCACATAATCTGCCATTACACGCTGCCTAATGTTAGCCATTAACAGTCTCCATTAACAGCTATTCACCCTCCCAGCCAGATTGTTATTGACTCCTTTGTCTGTCCAACTGTTCTTTTCTGTTTGGGCTCTATCCCTACCTGTTGTTTACTCCTTACCTCCTCTTCCGATCCTATCTTCTCCATGTAAACTGATATTTTCCCAGCTACCATCAGTTCTGACGAAGGGTCACCAACCCAAAACTTTAACTTTGTATTCTCTTCACAAATGCCACCAGGCCTGCTGAGCTTTTCCAGCAACTTCTGTTCTTGTTTCTGATGTACCGCATCCACAGTTCTTTTGGTTTTACTAATTAACTGTGCAATGTTGTGCTTGAGCAATCATAAACATGCAAAATGCATGATTGGCAGGAATGTTTAGGTACATCTCAGCAAGCAAAAGAATCCTCCATTTTAGGGCCTCACTTAAGTCTAAGATGACAGCATGACTCCAGTGCACTGAAGTATCAGCTGACATTACGAGTTCAGTTCTATTATTTGAACCTACAGTAATTTGAATCAAGTATGAGGGGGATTTCCTCCTGAGCCTGAAGTCTCACAAGCTAAGGTTGGACCAATCTCTCACGTATTGACCAGGAACTTAAGTGGACCAGCCATATATATACTGTGGCTTTAAGGCCAGCTCAGAGTCTGGGAATTCTGTAGTGAATAACTAGTCTCCTGACTCCTGATGAAGGACGTTTGCCCGAAACATTGATTTTCCTGCTCCTCAGAAGCTGCCTGACCTGCTGTGCTTTTCCAGCACCACTCTAATCTAGACTTCTGACTCCTGAGTCAACAGTATAATAGAATACTATCCATGTGGCTGGATGAACAACATTCAGAGGTTCAACATGATTCAAAACCAAATAACTTTTTGATCAGCAGCCCATCCACCACTTTCAACCTTCACTCCTTCCACCACTGACCTGAAATGGCAGCAGTGTGTACAGGATGCATTATAGACTCACCAGGGTTCCTTCCACAGAAACCTCTGAGTTGGAGGCTTCTGTCTCTAAAAGAACAAGGGCAACAAACATATGGCAACACCACCACCTACAAGTTCTGCTTCAGGCCAAACACCACCTTGACTTGGGTTGATGTACTTTCAGTGTTACTGGGTCAAAAAAATAAAATGTAGAAAGTTGGAGAAGTAGGCCATTTGACCCTTCATGCCTACACTGCCATTTAATCTGATCATGGCTAATCATCCAATTTAGGACTTTGTTCACACTTTCTCCCCATAACCTTTGAATCCTTTCGCTCAAATTCCATCTTGAAAATATTCCATGCTTTGGCCTCAACAAAAGTTCTACAGGCTCACCACTCTCTGGGTGAAGAAATTTCTCCTTATCGTACTCCTAAATGACCCAGTCTGCATCCTCAAATTGTCATCCCTGGTTCTGGACTCCCCAGTCATCAGGATCATGCTTCCTGCATCTGCCATGTCTAGTCCTATTACAATTTTAGACATTTTTTTCTGAGAATCCCCCTCGTTTTTCTACACACCGGTATCTCTTCATATATCAGCCTTGCCATCCCAGAGGTCAGTCTTATATATCTTTGTTGCTCTCCCTGAATAGCCAGAAATAACATCCTTCCCCAAGGGAGACAAAAACTGCACACAATACTCCAGGTGTGGTCTCACCAAGGCCATGTACAATTGCAGCAAGACATCCCTGCCCTTACACTTGAATTCTCTTGCTATAAAGGCCAACATACCATTTGCTGTCTTCATCTCCTATGGCACTTGCCTGTTTACTTTTAGCGACTGGTGTACAAAGGCACCATTACACTTCTCCATTTCCCAAACTATCAGCATGTAGAAAATAATCATTTTGTTTTGATACCTAATTTGATAACCTCACAATTATCCACATTACATCATTTGCCGTGCATTTGCTCACTCACTCAACTTGTTTAAATCACATTGAAAGATCTCTGCATCCTCCTCAAAGCTCACCCTCTCAGCCAGCTTTGTGTAAACTACAAACTTGGGAGAGATTACATTTAGTTCCCTCATCTAAATCATTAATATATATAGTGGATAGCTGGTATCTAAGCATTGATCCCTGCAGTACCTCATTCGTCACTGACTGACGTTCATAAAAAGATCAGTTTATTCTCTGTTTCCTGTCTGCCAACCAATTTTATATCAATCCCACACACTTTAATTTTACATGCTCATCTCATCTGTAGGACCTTATTGAAAACCTTCTGAAAGTACAAGTAAACCACATCCACTAGCTCCCCCTTATTAACTTTATTCGTTATATCCTCAAAAAATTACAGTAGATTTGTCGAGTATGATTTCCCTTCCATAAATCCTTGCTGACTTTATCTGATCATGTCACTGCTTTTGAAGTGCTTGTCTATTAATGTTTTATCATAGATTGTAGCATTTCCCCCTACCAACGTCCCGTTAACCAGTCAATTATTCCTTATTTCTTTTTCTCTCCCTCTTTCTTAAAATTGTGGTAGTTCCTTTAGCAACCCTGCAATCCTTAAGAATTCTTCCAGAGTCTATAGAATCTCGAAAGGTGACTATCACTGCACTTGTTATTTCTAGGCTGACTTCCTTAAATACACTGGGATGTAGATTATTGGGCCCTAAGGATTTATCAGCCTTCAATCCCATCAATTTCCCCAAACCCATTTCCCTACTAATACCGATTTCCTTCATAGAGTTATAGGGATATACAGCACGGAAACAGACCCTTCGGTCCAAATCATCCATGCTGACCAGATATCCCACCCCTATCTAGTTCCACATGCCAGCACCTGCCCCATATCCCTCCAAACTCTTCCTATTCATGTACCCATTCAGATGCCTTTTAAATGTTGCAATTGTACCAGCCTCCACCGCTTCCTCTGGCAGCCCATTCCACACACGCACCACTCTCTGCATGAAAAGGTTGCCTTTTAGGTCTCTTTTATATCTTTCCCCTCGCACCCTAAACCTATGCCCTCTCGTTCTAGACTTCCCACCCCAGGGAAAAGACCTTGTCTATTTATCCTATCCATGCCCCTCATAATTTTATAAACCTCCATAAGGTCATCCCTTAGCCGCTGACGCTCCAGGGAAAACAGCCCTAGCCTATTCAAATTCTCCCTATAGCTCAATCTCTCCAAACCTAGCAACATGCCTGTAAATCTTTTCTGAACCCTTTCAGGTTTCACAGCATCCTTCTGAGAGGAAGGAGACCAGAATTGCACACAACATTCCAAAAGTAGCCTAACCAATGTCCTGTATAGCCACAACATGACCCTCCAACTCCTATACTCAGTACTCTGACCAATAAAGGAAAGCATACCAAACACCTTCTTCACGATCCTATCTATCCATGACTCTACTTTCAAGGAAATATGAACCTGCACTCCAAGGTCTCTTTCTTCAGCAACACTCCCCAGGACCTTACCATTAAGTGTATATGTCCTGCTAAAATTTGCTTTCCAAAAATGCAGCACCTCGCATTTATCTAAATCAAACTCATCTGCCACTCTTCAACCCATTGACCCATCTGATCAACATCCTGTTGTAATCTGAGGTAACCTTCTTTGCTGTTCACTACACCTCCAATTTTGGTGTCATCTGCAAACTTCCTAACTTATGAACATACCTCCTATGTTCATAAACAAATCATTTATATAAATGATGAAAAGTAGTGGACCCAGCACCAATCCTTGTAGCATTCCACTGATCAAAGGCCTCCAGTCTGAAAAACAACCCTCCACCACCACCCTCTGTCTTCTACCTTTGAGCCGGTTCTGTATCCAAATGGCTAGTTCTCCCTATATTCCATGAGATCTAAACTTGCTAAAAATGTGTTGCTGGAAAAGCGCAGCAGGTCAGGAGCATCCAAGGAGCAGTAGAATCGATGTTTCGGGCATGAGCCCTTCTTCAGGAATAAAGAAAATGCGCCAAGCAGGCTAAGATAAAAGGTAGGGAGGAGGGACTTGGGGGAGGGGCGTTGGAAATGTGATAGGTGGAAGGAGGTTAAGGTGAGAGTGATAAAGTGAGGGTAATAGGTTGAAGTGGGGTTGGGGGCGGAGAGGTCAGGAAGAAGATTGAAGGTTAGGAAGGTGGTGTTGAGTTCGAGGGTTGGGACTGAGACAATGTGGGGAAGAGGAGAAATGAGGAAACTGGAGAAATCTGAGTTCATCCCTTGTGATTGGAGGGTTCCTAGGCGGAAGATGAGGTGCTCTTTCTCCAGCCGTCGTGTTGCTATGGTCTGGCGATGGAGGAGTCCAAGGACCTGCATGTCCTTGGTGGAGTGGGAGGGGGAGTTGAAGTGTTGAGTCACGGGGTGGTTGGATTGGTTGGTCCAGGTGTCCCAGAGGTGTTCTCTGAAACGTTCCGCAAGTAAGCGGCCTGTCTCCCCAATATAGAGGAGGCCACATCGGGTGCAGCGGATGCAGTAAATGATGTGTGTGGAGGTGCAGGTGAATTTGTGGCGGATATGGAAGGATCCCTTGGGCCCTTGGAGGGAAGTAAAGGGGGAGGTGTGGGCGCAGGTTTTGCATTTCCTGCGGTTGCAGGGGAAGGTGCCTGGAGTGGAGGTTGGGTTGGTGGGAGGTGTGGACCTGATGAGGGAGTCATGGAGGGAGTGGTCTTTTTGGAACACTGATAGGAGATGGGAGGGAAATATATCCCTCGTGGTGGGGTCCGTTTGGAGGTGGCAGAAATGACGGCAGATGATACGGATGGGGGGGGTGGTAGGTGAGAACCAGTGGGGTTCTGTCCTGGTGGCGGTTGGGGGGGGCGGGCTCAAAGGCGAAGGAGCGGGAAGTGGAGGAGATGCAGTGGAGAGTATCCACCTCCAACCTCATAGTCCCACAACCCCGCACCGCCGTTGCTACCTGCTGCCCAAAATCCACAAACCTGACTGTCCCGGCCGACCCATTGTGTCAGCCTGTTCCTGCCCCAATGAACTCATCTCTGCATATCCCGAGACGGACCTGTGTAAATCCTGTCCCTCAGGACTCCCTCCAACAACTTGTCCACCACTGACGTCAGGCTCACTGGTCTCTAGTTCCCTGGCTTGTCCTACCGCCTTTCTTAAATAATGGTACCATATTAGCCACCCTCCAGTTTTCTTGCACCTCACCTGTGACTATCGATGATACAAATATCTCAGTAAGAGGCCCAGCAATCACTCCCCTAGCTTCCCCCAGAGTTCTAGGGTATACCTGATCAGGTCCTGGGGATTTATCCACTTCTCTGCAATTCAAGACATCCAGCACTTCTCCTTTGTAATATGGACATTTTTCAAGATGTCACCATCTATTTCCCTACATTCTATATCTTCCATATCCTTTTCCACAGTCAACACTGATGCAAAATACTCCTTTAGTATCTCTCCCATCTCCTGCAGCTCCACACAAAGGCTGCCTTGCTGATCTTTGAGGGGCCCTATTCTCTCCCTAGTTACCCTTTTGTCCTTAATGTACTTGTAAAAGCCCTTTGGATTCTCCTCAACCCTATTTGCCAAAGCTATCTCGTGTCCCCTTTTTGCCCTCCTGATTTCCTTCTTAGGTGTACTCCAACTGCCTTTATACTCTTCTAATGATTCACTCGATCTCTCCTGTCTATACTTGACATATGCTTCCTTCTTTTTTGTTAACCAAATCCTCAATTTCTCTCATCATCCAGCATTCCCTACACCTACCAGACTTTGCTTTCACCCTAACAGGAATATACTTTCTCTGGATTCTCGTTATCTCATTCCTGAAGGCTTCCCATTTTCTAGCCATCCCTTTATCTGTGAATATCTGCCTCCAATCAACTTTTGAAAGTTCTTGCCTTCAAAATTGGCCTTTCTCCAATTTCTAGCTGCAACTTTTAGATCTGGTCTATCCTTTTCCATCACTATTTTAAATCTAATACAATTATGGTCGCTGGCCCCAAAGTGCTCCCCTGCCCTGTCACCTTCTCTGCCTTATTCCCCAAGAGTAGGTCAAGGTTTGCACCTTCCCTAGCAAGTATATCCACATATTGAATTCGAAAATTTTCTTGTACATGCTTAACAAATTCCTCTCCATCTAAACTCTTAACACTATGGCAGTTTGGAAAGTTAAAATCCCCTACCATAACCACCCTATTATTCTTACAGATAACTGAGATCTCCTTGCAAATCTGTTTCTCAATTTCCCACTGATTATTAGGGGGTCTATAATACAATCCCAATAAGGTTATCATCCCTTTCTTATTTCCCAGTTCAACCCAAATAACTTCTCTGGATGTATTTCTGGGAATATCCTCCATGTTTACAGCTGTAATGCTATCCCTTATTAAAAACGCCACTCCCCCTCCTCTCTTACCTCCCTTTCTATCCTTCCCATAGCATTTGTATCCTGGAACATTAAACATCCTGTCCATCCCTGAACCATGTTTCTGTAATTGCTATAAAATCCCAGTCCCATGTTCCTAACCATGTCCTGAGTTCATCTGCCTTCCCTGATAGATGTCTTGCATTGAAATAATTGCAGTTTAATTTATCAGTCCTAACTTGTTCTCTGCTTTGTCGTTGCCTGCTCTGACTGTTTGAGTCGTTTCTTTTCTCAACTGTACCAGTCTCAGATTGATCTCTTTCTTCAGAAACTCCCTAGGTCCGACCACCACCACCACCCCCAACCCCCAAATCACCGCTCTACACCCCCAGCTTATTAGTTTAAATCTTCCTGAGCAGCTCTCACAAATCTCCCTACCAGTATCTTTGTCCCCTTTCAATTCAGGGGCAATCTGTCCTTCTTTTACAGGTCACTTCTACCCCAGAAGGGATTCCAATGATCCAAACACGTGAATCTTTCTCCCATACACCTGCTTCTCAGCCATGAATTCATCTGCCCTATCCTCCTATTCCTACCCTCACTAGCTTGCAGCACCAGGAGTAATCCAGGTATTACTAACCTTGGGGACCTCCTTTTTAAATTCCTGCCTAACTCTCTATATTCTCCGTTCAGAATCTCCACCTTTTCCCTTCCTTTGTCATTGATTCCATGTGTACAATGATCTCCTGCTGATCCCTCTCTCCCTTGAGAACATTCTGCACCCTCTCTGAGATATCCTTGATGCTGGCACCAGGGTGGAGATACACCATTCTGATTTTTCGCTGCTGGCCACAGACATGTCTGTCTGTGCCTTGGCCTAGAGAGTCCCCTAACACAATCGATCGCTTGGAATCCGACGTACCCCTGATTACATTAGAGCCAGTCTCAATGCTAGAAACTTGGCTGTTCGTGCTACATTCCCCTGAAAGTCCATCACCCCCTACATTTTCCAAAATAGCATATTTGTTTGAGAATGGGGATAGCCACAGAAGACTCCTGCACTACCTGCCTGCCTCTCTTACCTTTTCTGGAGTTAACCCATCTATGTGACTGTATCTGTGGCTTTTCTCCCTTCCTATAGCTGCCATCCATCACACCCCATTGTTCTTATAAATTCCTCATTGCCCCTGTCTCTCCAATCGATCCATTTGATCTGATAGGATTTGCAACCAATGGCATATAATCCTCAGTTAAACGTAAACTCTCCCTCAATTCCCACATCAGACAAGAAGAGCATATCATCTACTAAGGGCCATTTTTGGTTCTTCCATTCAGCAGACCCAGAAAATAGCATCGTCTTATTCCTCTACAAAACACTGCTCCAGACTCACTTAATACTTATGCCTTATATTTTTAAGTTTAATCAAGAGACATATCTCAATAAAACATATAATCAAGGAAGAACCCTCTCTACTCACTACTGCAGTCTTATAGCAAGGCCCCAAGGCCACACTTAAAACTATTCACTTACCTGTCTCTGTGCTGTGACCTCTCCTAAACAGGTTCCTCCAGTTATGAATTTCAGTTCCTCTCTCTCACTAGACATTGTGTTCTCCAACATTTTTGGGACATTATTTGTGACTTCTTTTATGACTAAAGACCAAAATATATATTTAATTGTTTGCCACTTCTTTGGTCTCCATTATGACTTCCTCTGTCACTGACTAAAAGAAAAATCCTGACTTGCCGAACAGATTTCTTAATGGTTCAAAAATGCAGCTCACTAGGACCTCTTTAAGGGCAATTAAGAATGGGAAATAAATGCTGGCACAGTCAGTGCTGCTTACATTCCATGATGGAATTTAAAAAGTCATATTTGATCTCATAAATCTTCCCAGCTGTTTCTGCCTGTGCAGGAGATCACAATCAGATGGCTACTTGTTGCAGAAATAGTTGAATTCATCATATCCCTGGATTAAATTGCAATTGGCTAAAGAAGTTGGTTTGTGTGAGAAAATGTTTTTGATACTGACAGCTAATTGACATCAACGGAGGATAGATCAGTAACCCTTGCACCCTGAGAAGTGACTTAGTATGAGACTGCCAAAAAAAAGGGTGAAATCATTTCCTGTTTTTCAATTCCATTATATAAGAAAGAAATGTTTCCTGAAAACTTGGGGCTGTCTTTCATCAAATATGTCCTCATCAAGTTGTAAAAATGATCAGTTGATTGTAAAATGACTGATTTCTTGGGAACAGTTGCATGGCTTAAACTCCAAACAGCCCTATTTCATAGCCATCCTGGCTTGTCCTGCTCTCCTTTACTGGTGCTACTAAAGCCTTGATATAACATAGCATTTGTACAGAGGAAACTCTTTTGGTGCATACTTGAACTGAAATGTATCCCATTCTAAACTGGACCGGACTCGAGCCTATTCGAGACTTTTCTTTGTTTAATCCTAGACCAACTCAGATCTATTCCTACCATTCCAAAATGGAATGGACTAGCTGATAAGTTTGCATTTACTTTCGATATTGATATTGTTAGCTTCAGCGTGTCCATCTTAATGAAATACTAGTCAGTCTTGGTTTATACAATTTTATGACAAGTTTGGTTAGTTTTTTTCCCAACCAGGAGAACATATAGGGATTGCTTATTTTGCGTATATTATAATAAATGTAATCATTGCATTGGAATAAGGAGATGTGGCTCATTTATCTAGAAAAGGCAAAGCAGCGAGTTAGCATGTTAGAGGTTCTTCAAGATTATGAAGGAGTTTGACAATGTAGGCATAGACGAGATGATTTCACTTCTATGCCAAACAAGAACTTGGGGCCATAATTGTAAACTATAAATCCAAAGGGAACACAGAAGAACTTTCTTTATTCAGACTGGTGAGAATGTGAAACCCCTTGCCAGATGAAATAGTTGAGGAATATTACACATATATGTTTAAGGGGAAACTATATAAGCACATCAGGGAGAAAGGAATAGAAGGCTATTCGGTGAAATAAAGAGGGAACGCTAGGAGGCTCATGTGGCGTATGAACACCAAGATTGTCCAGTGGTCCAAATAGTCTGTTTGCCTGCTGTAAGTTTAATGTAATCAAATGAAGATGTACCTGCTGTATAATAGTTACCATTCTCCCTAAACATCTTGTTATAAGAACAATGATTGTCAGAATTCTCAACAGCTTATTATGTCTGCACCCTCCCACAAGGAACATGTTGATGGTTGTTGATGGATTGTGGTTAGTGTGTGAGTTTTTCTTAAATGTCTAGCAGATGGATTTACTTCTTGAACTATATAGTTTATTCTTCTAAAGCCTTTCTGGATACAAGATTCTTATGGTTCTACTGCAGTCTTTTCAATCAAGACTTCCCACACTGGAATTACAGTAGCAGGGTTAACATTTTGTCTTGTGTGACACATCCTGCCAAACCTCACTCTCTTTCTGCATTGAAAATCCTGCATTACAGTAATCCCATTCTATAAAACAACCTAAAAGAAACACATAAAACTAATGCAACCTTAAACGACAGAAATGAATTTCAAAAGTTGCCTCATATTTCACCTTTTTGGGACTCTGCTGAAGAAAGGTTTCTTAGAATCATATGGAACTGAGTGAGGCCATTCGGTCCTTTGTGTATGCACTGACTTTTTGAAAGAATGAACCAATTGGCACCACCAACCGCTCCCCATCCTCTCATTCCCGTAATTCTCCAGCTTTTTCCACATTTGAGCATTTAGCCAATTAACTTATGAAAGCTTCTGTCAAATCAACTTCCAAGAATCTTGCAGCACATTCTAGCTCAGAACAACTCTTTTTTTTTAAGAAAAATAAACACTCAACAATCAATGCTGTAAGTCTGAAATAGAAACAAAATAGTTGGAGAAACTCAGCAGGTCTGGCAGAATCTGTGGAGAGAAAGCAGAGTTAATGTTTCAGGTCCAGTGACCCTTCTTCAGAAATATGGTTGAGTGTTACAGAGCAACCATGATTTAAAATGAAGTGTTAATGGAAAAGAAGTGTCAAGCCTAGAATTTATTGCCCATTCTTAATGGTCTCCAAAAAGGTGATGTCAAACTGCCTTCCTTGGGGTATAGGTACTCCCATTGTGCTGTTAGGTGCAGAGTTCCAGAATTTTAAACTAGTGACACTGAAAGAATGTGACTTGGAGGGGAGTGTGAAGCTGGTGTGTACTTTTGTACCTGTTAGCCTTGTCCTGTTTTAGTGGTAGATGTCATGGATTTGGAATGTACTATTGAATAAGACTTTGTGAATTTCTGCAGTGCACCTTACAGACTTGCCATTGTGCATGGGTGATAGAGGGAGTGAATGTTTCAGGTGATGGATCAGGCACTGATCAGGTGCTTTGTCCTGTCCCATTACCAAAATGATAAACGTAATGATTGATTTACTGTCGTATCTGGATTAGGCATCTTTCTTAGTCTGGGGAAATACTACATCAGTTTGCAACAGAGAGTATCATTCTCTAATTTTAAAAATTGAGTGAAATTGGCCTTCGTCAGAACATTTTACATAGTAATGTACAAGTTGTAGAACCAAGAGGTTATCACCAACAAGAAAGATTGAAGAAGCTGGGGCTCTTTTCTATAGAAAAGTGACAGTCTTTAGTATTATTAAAGGGTTTGATAGGGCAGACGTAGATAAGGTGTTTCCATACGTATAGGGCATCCAAAATTACTGTGAACAGTTGTAAGGGATTTTGTCCCCATCTACAACTGACATTTATCTGGTACTTTTTTTTACATAGATAGCTTTATAGAATGCTTTATCTGACAAAATGTGATGCTCAGGCACTTAACAAGACATTAGGACTGGTCACTCAGCTCTTATTCAAAGAGTTGTGTCAAAGAGCATACTAAAGAGAAACAGAGTGATGGAGTAGTCTGGGGAAGGAATGCCAGGGCTTACGCTTAGGCAACTTATGTCACATCTGTCAGCGATGGAATAATGAACATCAGGGATGCACTAAAGGCCAGAACTGGATGTACAGAGATCCCAGACAGTTGTGGGGCTGGAAGAAGGGACAGAGATGGGAAGGTCTGAGGCGGTGAAGGGATTTGATTTCTGTATTTGGTCCAACAATACTCAAAGTCAGATGAAGGACAAGTACATAAGTGCCAAAATATCTACACTCAAGAACTCTGGTCGCTTTTGTAGAAACCCTGTAATGTGGATGCAGGCCATTTGGCTCAACAAGTCCACACTGACTCTCCAAAGAGTCATACCCCAACCCTACTCCTGTAACCCTGTGTTTCTCATGGATAATCCACCTAACCACGCAGCCCTGGACATTATGGGCCATTTAGCATGGCCAATCCACCTAACCTACACACCTTTTGACTATGGGAGGAAACCGGAGCACCTGGAGGGAACCCACACAGACTCAGGGAGAATGTGCGAGCTCCTCACAGATAGTTGCCTGAGGGTGAAATTGCCACTTTAATACATAACCTTTGCCATGATTAGACACTTTGTATCAACATCAGTATCATGCCCTGCTGTGAAGATCTCCCACTTCGGCCAGAACAGCACTGTTATGATTTTCTACTTCCATTGTGTGTCATTCACCGTAAGGATTGCATTATTCCTCTTAATATTGTAAGTGATTGAATTTCAGATAGTTCAAGATAAGTAATGTCAGCAATATTGGAACCAAACTGGTTTCTTGCTGGAAATGTCAAAATGAATCCTGATCCAGGAGTAGTAAAGGTTCAATGAAACCATTGGCGTTGCCTCATGGGTAATGCAGAGATCAGAGTTTCCTAATGGAAATTCTGCCAAACTTCAATTCCAATTGCAGGTCTAGGAAAATTTTAAGAGAGAGGTCAGCAACTCAATGTTACAGCAAGGTCAAAAGAATAATTGGGTTTGACAGTGAGTGAAGATTCTGGGCAGAAGCATAATCCATTCCAGCAGCCTTGGCTCCAACTTATTTTGGTTTGAAACTTAATCCAGAGGAGGAGAGTGGTAGTTAGAAGTTAGGACTTCAGATGCATTGATGGTTGCATTCTGTCCTGTTCTAGGCACAACATTTTATAAAGGTCATGAAGGCTTTGGGCAGGGTACAGAAGAGATTTACTCAAACAGTTCGAGACATAAAGAATTACAGTTGTGTGGATTGGCTGGAGAAGTTTGAGTTGTTTTCCCTATAGCAGAGGAGGTTAAGGGGAGATTTGATAGAGGCATTTATAATCATGAAGCATTTAGATAGAATCATTATTTCTAATAACTGAAGGGTTGATAATCATTATGCATAGATTTAAGGTGCATTGCAAAAAGGAAAAGAGGTGACATGAGACAATAGGTCTTTATTTACAATGTTTAGGATTTGGACTGCACTAAATTTGACAGTTGAAATTGACTTTATACTAGCCTTCAAAAGCAAATTGGATATGCATTTGGTACTGGTAAAGTTTTAGAGATATTGGGAAAGAGTGGAGATGTGGAAATAACAGGATTGTTCTTTGTAATTGCAAGCTGATGGTGAACTTTTGTGTTGAACCCCTTTACAAAGCTATGATTCTGTAATGCAGCAAGTGTCATCTTGTTAACACCATGATATCACAAACATTGCTGGAATGGAAGGGAATATGTATATGGTTGGATATGTTGGAACTGAACAACAGGGGGAGTTATATGAAATCTGAAGTGTACAAACATTAGAAAAATAATTCTATATTGTATGGAATCTGATTCAAAGAACAGTGAAAAGATATCAAACTGGATTTTCTAGTTAAGATAATGACACCATAACTTACAGTAATTCGATAATGATGATGGTTCTTGCCTGTTTGGTGCTAACTACATAACAACATTTGGCATTTGTTTTGGTATGTATTAAATAAGATTAGAACTTGTCCATATGACTCAGAGAATCATAAGGATTATGTAAAATTCACAATATTGAAACAACGGATCATTCAGATTAATTGATCCATGTTGGGGATTATGCTTCTCTCGTTTTTCAATCTTGGGTTACAACTCTGTTTGAAATCTATCCCATTCTTCATAGTGGTAGACTGACACATCATGATGGAGGGTATACTCAGTGTTAAGGTGGGACTTTCTCACTACAAGGACTATGTGGTGGTTCCTTCTGCTGATATTGTCATGGAGAGGTGCACCTGGAAAAAAGGTAGATTGGTGAGGACAAGGCAAAGTAGGTATTTTCCTCTTGCTGGTTCCATCCTCATCTGTCACAGATCCAAAAAGGCTGCTGTTTCCTTTAGGACCCAACTGGTTTGGTGGTGCAGACAAGCCAGTCCTGGTGATGGATATTGTACACTCCATCCATTTGACATCCTCAATGTATCCTCCAAGTGGTTTTCAATATAGAGAAGAGCTCATTCATCACCTTGAGGTGGGTTGGGGGAAGGGCATGTTTGAAGGGGGAGGTAATCAGCAGGAAGTTTCCTTGTCCATATTTGATTTGATACCATGAGATCGTATGGAGTCAATTTTGAGCACACATAGGGAAACTCCCCGGACTGTACACCATGTTCTGCTATCTCTTGCTAATCTGTCCTGTCAGTGGAACAAGACATACCGAGGGAGGGTGGTGGTATTATCTAGGACATTGTGAGATTTGGTTATGTCAGGCTGTTGCTTGACTAAAGAGGATTCTCTCAATTTTGGCACAAATGCCCATTTGTAAATAAGGAAGACTTTGCAGTGTCCACAGAGCTGGGCGCGGTGTTGTCGTTTCCATTGCTTTGGTTAATGCTAGTTGATCTGGCTGATTTCATTACTCCGTCAGACTTAGCTGTGGTTAAATACAGTTGAGTGGTTTGCTGGGACATTTCAGAGCTAACCATTTTGCTGTGGGTCTGGAGTCACACATAGGTCAGGTCAAGTGAGGATGGCAGTTTTCCTTCCCAAAAAGACATTAGCAAACCAGATGCACTTTTTACACAATTGACAATGGTTTCACGGTCATCTTTAAACTAGATTTTTTAAACAATTCAGAAATTTTTTTTTGTTTTATCCTGCCGTGTTGAAATTTGACCACATAACCCCTGGAGCATCGTTAGCCTCTGGAGTAGTTGTCCAGTGACAATACTACCGCATTACCACTTCCTTCTGATTAGAAATTAAATACATTTTTAGAATGTTTGTTTGTAGAGCCAGCAAATATTTTCATATCTTTCATATCTTCCAAACTGTAATCCATTTAATGTTCTATGAATGGATTTGTTTTGTGCTGTTTACACTGAACCTTTGCATTGTTTCAATCCTAAAATGTCTAATTATATTTAATCCCTAATCTTTTATTGCTGTAGTTTTAAGAGGAATCCTGCACACCACTGAGTAATAATGGTGGATAAACACCATTTCATCCACTACTGCAGTGTGTCATGGTCCATGAAAGATGCGGCTAAGCTTTGTGATAACAGTCAAAGTCCAGTTTCTGGGTGGTTAAGAACATAATTGGATTGAGCACAGAAACTCAGGACTGAATGTTCATGGAGTATTGGACCATCTCCCCAATTTTTTCATTATCCAGCTGATTGCACAAAGTTACCACTTAGAGATTTATTGCCACAACAACGGAAAACAGCGCAGCAGTGCAGCCTTGGTAAACTGATGCATTTGCTATTAAAGTCCATCAATGGTTGATCAGCAGGAACACATCCACCTTTCTCTAACCTCCCATGACATCTGCAAGCCATATGTATATGGCACTGAATTCAAGGTTAACCATCTGTATCCAGAGTTGAAAGAAAGGATCAATTGTTTGAGATAAGGTTGAGTTGGGAGAAGGATCCCTTTATTTAGTGTTGGATTCATTTTTAGAGATGGATCTTACCTGTTATTACACACTGTGCCAATGAAGGAGAATGCAACCATGAAAGGTTCTTCACAATTGTTACAGCCTGCATTCATATTGTACTTTTGACATGGTGGTGTGTCCCCAGGACCCGAATCAGAGAGTCTGATTGAAGTGGGGATAGATGGTGAGGTTGAAGAGAGGAATGCCAGAGTTTAAGCTGAAAACAAAGCTGTCAAGAAAAGAAACTGAATCAAGCTTTGGAAGAGTTAGATAGAAGGACTTGCATTTTTATAGCACCTTGCACAACCACAGGAAATCCCAAGGCCTTTTGCAACCACCGGGATAGTTTGAAGTTGTAATGTAATATATATAACGTATAGGCAATCCACGTCCAGGACAGTTTTATGAACTGCAATGTGAAAAGAACTATGTAAGTTTTTTTACAGTGGTGTTAGTTGAGGGATAAATGTAGGCCAGGTCATCAGGAAGTACTTCCCTAGTCTGTATTTTTAACATCTACCTGAGATGGAAGCTCATTTAACATCTCATGCAAGTAACAACATGTCCAGTCGTGCTGCTCTCCCTCAATTCTGTAATGAGCGGGTGAGCCTGGTTTATGTGCTCAGGTGTCTGAAGCAGTGCCTTCTGACAGCGAGGTGAAAGTGCAACCCACTGAGCCATGCATGGCTGACACCAACGGATAATTGTATCGCTTTTAACAGCCATTTTGGAGCACAGTAGAAATGTAATAAGTGATGAAAGCAGAGGCTTAATAAAAATGAAATGCTGTAGAGTCAATTGGAAAAAGAAGGTAGGATGAACTTTTTTACATGCAGTAATTGAACGAGAACTAAGCACATTACCATTAACCCTCTGGCTGTATTCCTAAATGACATGGTGTATATATAATACAGGGAAGGTTTCATTCTTGGCAATTTGCCCTCGTTTCCCTTCCACTTTCATAAACTTTGGATGAAGCCCGTGGAAATCGATTTTTAAAAAATGACCTAATTTTTGGCAGACACTCTGCCTCATACTTTCTGTGGCTTCACTGTCAAGACCTCACCTATTGGCTTCCACTTGCAATAAGAAAAAGTATATAATTTACATCTTGAGCATGAGGCAGACATTAATATTCATAAAAGTCCAGCAGTCAGCCAGAACATAAAAGGCGTCGGGAATTCAACAGTACAGACTCTGTGCAATGCCCCCTCTGGGGGCAATTCGTGGTCTAGAGATATTGTTGCAGGTGTTTGCTGATGGAGGCCAGTTTGTAAGCTTTGTACCAGATGTGGTAACACAGCACAGCTGGAACCAAGAAACTGCTTTTCAGCTACTTTATTTCAAGTATGAATTAGCTATGTCAACACTGAATGGCATTCAAATTCCATGATACAGATAGGAGGAAAAGGTGGTTTGTAGAAGGGTCATGAGTTTGTTTCCACTGTTGATGGGAATTGGAGAAAATGTTTACTGAGTCCTCTGTTTTTCCACCAGACACGCAAATGGGTCAAAATGATTTACATTAGGACCAAACTACAAACTCACGGTTGCATGACTTGTGTCTGATGATCCGACGGAAAGAATGGTACACATCCCCTCGCTTTCCTAAAGCCCCGTTAATTTTTAATCATGCATTGTTCTATTTCTCCATTTTGCATAAGTCCTCAATGAGAATGGCACCAACAATGTAAAAAGACTTGCATTTGTCCAGCAACTTTCACAAGCTGTGGACATCTCAAAGCCATTTATTCATTCATGGGATGTGGGCATTGCCAGCCTGGCCAGCATTCATTACTCATCCCCTCTAACTTGAAAAATTGCTTGAATTTCCTGTCCTAGCTTTGTATAATTTATTTCTTTTTATAGTTTATGTAAATAAAATGGCGGCAGCTTATGGCAACTTATCCATATTTTACAGTATTTTCATCATTACGTGTAACCATAAATTACTATTACTTAAGTGCAGGTGAGCTGCCATCTTGTAGCATTGCAGTCGCTGAAACATAATGACTGTTGCAACAGCCAATTCACACACAGGGAGCTTCCACAGTGATCAGAGAGTGTATTTTAGAAATGTTGGTTGAGGGACAAATATGAGCCTTTCTCTTCTTTAAAATAGGGCTGTGGGATATGAACATGTGAACCAAGAGCAAAAGTAGACCATTCCACCCCTCGAGTTTGCTGCACTATTCACTAAGATGGTGGCTGATTTTTTTATATCCATCCTGGAGGATACCAGTTGAATATCTCCTCCTCCAAACAATCTGTGTGTATTATCCTGGAGAAGGTGACAAAGGACTTGAACCCGCAGGTCTTTGATAGAGACAGTGCTGGCAACAGAGTCAGAGCTAACATAACCTTCCTGGCCTTGGCTTTTAGAGTATAGAACAGAATATGGTAGTGCAGAAAGAGGCCAACTAGTCCAATGAGTCCAAATCAAACCTCTGAAGAGCGTTTCTCCCGATACAAACTTATCAATAATCACCCACTGTTCATCTGCAAACTGTAACCTCACTCAAAAGAAACCCGTCTATATCAAAAAATTCAATAAGGTTGATTAAGCAGGAGCCTGGACATTTGCAACCAGGCAACATGACAAGCTGGAAAGAGATACAAAAGGCATCTGTTCCAGTACTGCGCTAAAACAAACACACAACACAATTGATCCTCTTTCAAGTCAACATTTGCAAAGTCTGAAACCCAGTCACACAATGTTGGGAATGGTGTCAGCTGTTCAGAATGGGACACTTTCAAACTGGCTTACATCTGTTCAGCTAATCCTCCAAGTTTACAGAAACAACTTGCATTTATCTAGCATACATAAAATAGATTAGACTTACAGTGTGGAAACAGGCCCTTCGGCCCAACAAGTCCACACAGACCCGCCGAAGCGCAACCCACCCATACCCCTACATTTACCCCTTACCTAACACTATGGGCAATTTAGCTTGGCCAATTCACCTGACCCGCACATCTTTGTGACTGTGGGAGGAAACCGGAGCACCCGGAGGAAACCCACGCAGACACGGGGAGAACGTGCAAACTCCACACAGTCAGTCGCCTGAGTCGGGAATTGAACCCGGGTCTACAGGCGCTGTGAGGCAGCAGTGCTAACCACTGTGCCACCGTGCCGCCAAATAATTATCTCATACACCTCTCAGGCAAAAAAAAACTTCAATAAATATTAGGTTAGTTCCCAAAATTTTGGCCAAAGAGGTAAGCTTTAAGAAGTGTCTCAGAAGAGAAGAGTGAAAATTTAGAGAGGGAATTCCAGAACCCAGGTAGCAGAAGGCACTGCCACTGACAGTGGAGAGATTTAAGTTGAGAACAGGCAAGACACTGGGATTAGGAGAGCCAAAGTCTAATGTTTGCACCAAACACAGTCCAAGTAATAGTTATAGTTCCAAGGATGGTTATAAATGGTTCAATTGTCCCACACAGGAAATGATCCAAGTTAATATTAATTGGGACAAAGAGAAAAATAAAATCCAAGTGAAAGGGAAATGATCAGAAGTTCCACTTAAACCAACTCTTCAGGAACTCTTACTGGAAAATGGAGTTGTGCAGTTAACATTGTGCTGAGCTTGCTGCAAATAAATTGTCAATTATTGTCCAAAAATGGTGCTGCAGGGCAAGCCATTGAGCACATGACTTGCGATCAGTTTCTTTTCAATATTGTCAGAACTCATGTAATATTAGATGATGAGTGGAATTTAATCCAGGGAACAGAGGTCTAATGCCAATTGAAATGACCGATGGTGAGTTCTTCCCAGATCAATGACGACCACAGTGGCAAGAGTCAATTGGCAGCTTCTCACGTCTGTCAGTGTCACTAGGGGGCTGGTGGCAATGAACCCCACAGAGTCTCAGGGTCATCTGTGCCAAGCCACAGGTGAGTAAGGGCAGAATGGGGAGGTCATAGGGAGGCATTTTCAGGCTTTTTGAGCAGCAGGGGAGTGGGAACTGGCTGTCAGCAGTGGTGACACTACCGAAAAACAGGTGAAAAACCAGTAATACTGGGAAACAAATATACTGGAGCATTATTCTGAGGTATACAAAACAAGTTACGACCTGTGCGCATCATTCACACGTTTTTACAAATCTTTCCTTCTGAACCCAGCACTTGGTCCCTTAATCAGGCATGGAATGCCTGACAATGAGGGATCTCACTCTTGGGAATGGGGTTTGCTTTTTGTTCCCTGTACGCTCAATTTAATGCCCTCCTATGTTCATACTCACCTCAGGAAAACACATTAAATTCCACCCCATGATGAAATATGGCAATATTCCAATTCTGAAAGAAATAAAAGCCTTTCCATATTTTTTGCCAACAAAATGTTGGTACTTATTTTTATCCTTTTATTGTTTATTGAATAAAGTATTTTGGCAAAACTGCCAGTTATATAGAATGTTTGTGTATCATTGGATGCCAAGGAAAATTGCACTGTCCACCACCACCTCAGGATATCCCACAGTTCTTTCAAGCCAATTAATTTTTAAATTGTAGTCGCTATTGTACTATTGGGGATGGTACAGCCAACTCACAGTAAACACAGTAAATGAGTAAATCAGCGGAACTGCGCTAATATCTGAATAGCTATATCAATAGCTAATATCTCAATAGCTATTATTGAACTGACTTTATTTCTACAACAGAAAAGTCCTTTGAGTCCAGGAGTTGGGAAGTCATGTTTAGGTTGTACAGGTCATTGATGAGGCCTCTTCTGGAGTAATCTGTGCAGCCTGGTCACCCAGTTATAGGAAGGATACTATTAAGCTAGAGAGCATTCAGAAGAGATTTACTAAGCTGTTGCTGGGTATGGAAGGTTTGTTAGGCTGAGACTTTTTCCATTGGAGCATAGGTGGTTGAGAGATGCCCTTGTAGAAGTTCATAAGATCACAAGGGGTATAGATAGGGTTAATACTGGGTGTCTTTTCCCTAGGATGGGGGTTTTCAAGGTTAGGGGGCATATTTTTAAAGTGACAGTAGAGAGACTTTAAAAAGATATGAGGGGCAAATTATTTACAGAGAGGGTGATCCTCATGTGGAATGAACTTCCTGAGGAAGTGGTGGATGCAGACACAGTTAAAACATTGAAAAGACACAGAGATAAGAACATAAATAGGAAGGGTTTGGAGGGATATGGGCCAGGAGCAGGCAGGTGGGACTAGTTTAGTTTGGGATTGTGTTTGGCGTGGACTGGTTGATCCGAAGGGTGTGGTTCCATGCTGTATGACTCTATGAGTAAAAATAAAATACTGCAGATGCTGGACAACTGAAATAAAAACAAAGTGCTGGAGAATCTCAGCAGGTCTGGCAACATCTATGACGAGAGAAACAAGAGCTAACATTTCGAGTCCGATAAGACTCTCCTTCAAAGCTTTATTTTCACCTCCCATAAGAGAGGGCAAAATAACGAAATGTGCAAATATCTTTGTGACATACTACTGCAGCTGTTTTTGTGATTTTGGCTGGAGATAAATATGGGACTGGGCACTGGGGAGTACAACAGTAGGTTTCATTAAAGTATACCTGGGTAGGGGCGGTGGTGGGCAAGTGAAACAGAGGGCCCTTGTTAACCCAGACCCATCATCTGCACATTGACAACAAGAACACAGGGGTCCAGGAACCAAACACACAATATCAAAACCAATAAACTTGTAAAATTAGGGATTTGTTCTCATAAAACAAATACATTAGGATTTTTAGCACTAATTTACTTTTTGACAGAAAACTGTGCAGTAAATCTTCAATAAACCCAGTTATTAATCAAAATTAAAAATAACTTTGAGCATTTCCCATGTGCGTCATTCAATGTGCCATCATACTGGTTGAGATATTAGACAAAAGATCTATTTGCCTTCTCCAATAGCAGGGAAATTCATTGAGAAAACTAATCGTCCATCTTTGTTGTTGCTTGTGGGATCCTGCTGTGCACAAAATGGGTGCCAGTGTTGCTCAGTGCTGATACCCTCAAAATGCTCTCTGCAGTCATGTAGAGTATTCATATGCAGTAGCCTTGTCAGTACTGCCCATGATATCATTCCATCCAGTTCATTCATATTTATTGCGCCTATTTGGATGCTGCAATGTTTTTTCCTGGTAGAACACCTCCACTACATGGGCATGTGCAAAACCTTCTGAATATGCAATGTGAACCTTTTGGGGATGTTAGGAGACACAGCTTTACCTTTAAAATAACAAATGGTGGCACCCTATTGCCTGTCATGAGAACACATATCTCTTTAAAATAAATTACTTTTATGTGGAACAATATTGCGATGTTTACTTTGTATTACATTTTTCTCAGCTTCTGCCTCAATAAACTGGCTGAGCTATCACTGGAATTGAGATTAATCATCTGGAGTGGAAGTCAGTTAAACACACATTTGGTCCTGCATAACCTATTTCTTGGCCTTTCAAGGGACTGATACAAATCCTGGCCTGGAATTGAAGCTGATTTGAATTCAGCTTCTTTGTTAAGCAGACTTTGTTTGATTCAGGCCTGGCTTTTCCTGTCCCTCTCTCTGTACCCCTCCTAACGTTATGAAAAAAATATTTCAGGACAATGCCAAAACTGCAGGTCAGTGAATCGGATAATTTTTCTATTTCAGACTTGGTTGAATTTGATTGTACAGTGTCTTCAGACTTAATATCAGCAGTAGCTTCTGAAATAAAAGTTTTTAACCCATTCATTTCTAAAAAGATGTTTGCCAATCGAGGAACATAGTAAGGTTCCCTTATGATGCTATGCACAAGCAATCATTAACCCAGGTGCATAAAACATATGTTATGGATACATTCTGTTTGATTGTTTGCCAATATGTTCAAATATGACAACCATATGAATCGTGTGCTATACTTTACCTCGGCTTGGGCATTTAATGTATGCAATGTGAAATACTTATTCAAATAAAGAGTGGGGAACATAATCATTCAGACGTTACAAGTATAGAGTTATATATGCAGCATAATAATAAAAACAAAAAACTGTGAATACTGGAAATCTGAAACAAATACAGAGACTGCTGAAGAAACTCAGCAGGTCTGGCTGCTTCAGTGGAAAGAGAAACAGCAATGTTTCAAGTCCAGTATGACTGTTCTTCAGAATTGTATACAACAGTTTGATTGTTAACAGTCGGATGTGAGTTTTACTGCAAAAGATAATAGACCAACAGTTAGCTAGATTGAGCATAAGATTTAAGACTGGATAATCTGTGTCTAACTGTGGCCAGTCTTTAATTTTAGCCTGGATTTTGTGCTTGCTGTTTTAATTCTCTGAAATAATCTAAATTTTGGAGAGGACAGATTAAAAAGCAATATACACATATGGATGCACCCCTTTGTAGAAACAAAGTGGTTGACCAGTGTGCCTAAGATTTGCAAATTGAATGCAACGGTGATGGTCAATTGAGTTTAAACAACCAAGGGGTGGCTTCTTTCTGCAGCTTCCTCCACAGCCTTTGCATGTGTGTATGGGCTTCTTATAGCCAGGAGAATGTTTGCCATGGATCTGAAGATGTGCAGTACAGTCAGTATCCCAACAGTCCACAGCAGACATCTACATGCTTAGAATAATGTAGACTCCTTCACAATTATCTTAAATCCACCTGTGGTTATAATCAGCCTGAGAACCTGCGAATCTTATCAGGTTAGGTATTATAATTGAAATTGGCAGCTAAGGTTCAGCTTCAAACCTTGTCTCTGTAGGAGGCTGCCTTCTGATTTTGCCCTTCTGATATATGCAATTGCTTCTGCAATAAAGTCAATTGCTCAATATTTCCTACAGTTGTACTGGCTGACCAGTGAGCTGACTGTAATTCCAATCACAGGCTATTGACCTCCGCGGTAATAATGTAGAAAACATGGCAGCATATTTGCACACAGCAAGGTCTCACAAATACTAATAAGATAAAAAAAACAGATAATCCTGTTTTACGTTAATGTTCGTTTTTAAGATTAAATCCTGAGCAAGATGCCAGAGGGAACTGCCCTGTTCCTTTTGAAAAAAAACTTTCCATCTATCTAACAGCACAGATGTAATGCCACATCCAAAAAAAAACAAGACAGCTGTGAGTGCAGCATTCCATCAGTACTGTACTGGAAATCCCTGCCCAGATTTTGCACACTCGTTGAAGGATTTGGAGAAGAGGGCACTGACTGTTAAACCACAAACTTGCTGCTCACACAAGGCTTGGTGCATCTGTTACCCATGCAATTAAAAACTGTTTCCCTTCCTGATGGTTATTTTCTTTTAGTGTCTTATGTTTAAGCTGGGCAGCAAGAGCAAAAGTTGAGAACTCCCACCAGTGCCACCAAATTTGCTGAGGTGGTTTCGCAGGAAGGAGTGTTGGGTGTAGTATGGCCATGAAAACAGCAATTCATCATCTACTGAATAGAACAGACTTGTGTAAAATTTCTCTTCTTTGTGCCAATTTCTATGGCTTTGAGCTATGTTGCTGGTCAATGGGTGAAGGAACACTTAGCATTTAGTCAATTTGTATTACTCAATTAATCTCTTATAGTCACATGCAGTTTGTGGCTACAGAGACATCAGATTTACCACAAAGTAGGAAATCAGGCCTACTCCTGTTACACCAAACACAAGGAACATTACAAACCTGCTGTAGCAAATTGCATTTAACCTTTTCCTACCTCCCAGAAACTTGAGTCAGAATCTTCTTCCCCTGAAGGTGGAGATATTTTCTAATTGATCTATTCAGAGATGTTATTATGTAATTTTGTAGCAGGATTTGAACCCAGGCTTCTTGCCCCAAAGGTAGAGACACTAGCACTACAACAGCCCACACGAGAGGTGGGGAATATTTTCTAACCAACCTGTTCGGTGATATAATTACACACTTTTGGAGCAGCTTAGACTTGAATCCATGCCTGTTGGCTCAAACATAGCGACACTATAACTGCACTATGGCGGCCAAGGTTCAGCTTCAAACCTTGTCTCTGTAGGAGGCTACCTTCTGATTTTGCTTTTCTGATATATGCGATTGCTTGTGCACTAAAATCAATTGCTTAATGTTTCCTACAGTTGTACTGGCTGACCAGTGAGCTGACTGTAATCCCAATCACAGGCTATTGACCTCCGCTGTAATATTGTTGTAAACATGGCAGCATATTTGCACACAGCAAATCAGTCTCCTGGCATGAACGCTGAGCAAAACAGCTGTCCGGGCGCTTTGAGAAAGGTTATTTGGTGACTAACTGCTGTGTGTGGGATCCCACTGTTCAGTGCCACGTTTCCTGAATTACAGCAGTGATTTCATGATAAAGATGTAACACCAGCATGATGTTTACATTACGGGACTAGTAATCCAGAGGCCTGGAGTTATGATTTGGAGATATGAGTTCAAATCCCACCACAGCTGCTGAGGTATTTAAATTGAATAAATCTGGAATTCAAAAGCCATTTCATTAATGTTGACCTCGTAACCTTTTGAAACAAAAGGCTACCTGGCTCATGCCATTAGAGAAGAGTATTTGTTGTCCTTACCTAACCTAGTCTACAATTACTAAGCAACATTGTTGACGACTAAAAGACAGCAAAGTTACTCAGTTGTCAAGAAGGCAGCTCACCACCACTATTTCAAGGCCATCAAGGGGTGGGGAAATAAATCTTTGTTTTGCCAACAACACTTACATCTAGTGAATTTTTTTTTAAAAAAAGCTCACTTGGCAACTTTGGGAAATCCTGAAATTGTAAAGGTGTTATAGCAATAGAAGTCTTTCCAACGTTACTGACACTGCATATTGATGTTTCAAATTGTTGAGGGCTTGAGATAACCACCCAGTCCCAGGAACACTGGCTGATTTCCAGCCATCCTTGATCAAGTATGTCAAGGTGAGCTGCATACTTTATCAGCGTTTCGGGCAAAAGCCCTTCATCCGGAATAAAGGCAGAGAGCCTGAAGGGTGGAGAGATAAGCTAGAGGAGGGTGGGGGTGGGGAGAAAGTAGCATAGAGTACAGTAGGTGAGTGGGGGAGGGGATGAAGATGATAGGTCAAGGAGGAGGGTGGAGTGGATAGGTGGAAAAGAAGATAGGTGGGTAGGACAAGTCATGGGGACAGTGCTGAGCTGGAAGTTTGGAACTAGGGTGAGATGGGGGAAGGGGAAATGAGGAAACTGTTGAAGCCCACATTGATGCCCTGGGGTTGAAGTGTTCCGAGGCAGAAGATGAGGCATTCTTCCTCCAGGTGTCTGGTGGTGAGGGAGCGGCGGTGAAGGAGGCCCAGGACCTCCATGACCTCGGCAGAGTGGGAGGGAGAGTTGAAATGTTGGGCCACAGGGCAGTGTGGTTGATTGGTGCGGGTGTCCCGGAGATGTTCCCTAAAGTGCTCTGCTAGGAGGCGTCCAGTCTCCCCAATGTAGAGGAGACTGCATCGGGAGCAATGGATACAATAAATGATATTGGTAGATGTGCACGTAAAACTTTGATGGATGTGGAAGGCTGCTTTAGGGCCTTGGATGGAGGTGAGGGAGGAGGTGTGGGCACAGGTTTTGCAATTCCTGTGGTGGCAGGGGAAGGTGCCAGGATGGGAGGGTGAGTTGTAGGGGGGCGTGGACCTGACCAGGTAGTCACGGAGGGAACGGTCTTTGCGGAAGGCGGAAAGAGGTGGAGAGGGAAATATATCCCTGGTGGTGGGGTCTTTTTGGAGGTGGCGGAAATGTCGGCGGATGATTTGGTTTATGTGAAGGTTGGTAGGGTGGGTGGATGATTTGGTTTATGCGAAGGTTGTCGGATGATTTGGTTTCCCCACCACCAGGGATATATTTCCCTCCCCACCCCTTTGCACCTTCCACAAAGACCGTTCCCTCCGTGACTACCTGGTCAGGTCCACGCCCCCCTTCAGCCCACCCTCCCATCCTGGCACCTTCCCCTGCCACAGCAGGAACTGCAAAACCTGCGCCCACACCTCCTCTCTCACCTCTATCCAAGGCCCTAAAGGAGCCTTCCACATTCATCAAAGTTTTACCTGCACATGTACTAATATCATTTATTGTATCCGTTGCTCCCGATGCGGTCTCCCCAGTAGGGAGACTGGATGCCTCCGAGCAGAGCGCTTTCGGGAACATCTCCGGGACACCCGCACCAATCAACCACACCGCCCTGCGGCCCAACATTTCAACTCTCCCTCCCACTCTGCCGAGGACATGGAAGTCCTGGGCCTCCTTCACCGCCGCTCCCTCACCACCAGACACCTGGAGGAAGAATGCTTCATCTTCCGCCTCGGAATACTTCAATCCCAGGGCATCAATGTGGACTTCAACAGTTTCCTCATTTCCCCTTCCCCACCTCACCCTAGTCCAAACTTCCAGCTCAGCACTGTCCCCATGACTTGTCCTACCTGCCTATCTTCTTTTCCACCTATCCACTCCACCCTCCTCCTTGACCTATCACCTTCATCCCCTCCCCCACTCACCCATTGTATTCTATGGTACTTTCTCCCCACCCTCACCCTCCTCTAGCTTATCTCTCCACCCTTCAGGCTCTCTGCCTTTATTCCTGATGAAGGGCTTTTGCCCGAAACATCGATTTTACTGCTCCTCGGATGCTGTCTGATCTGCTATGCTCTTCCAGCATCAGAATCTGGTTTCCAGTATCTGCAGGTCATTGTTTTTACCCTGCATACTTTATCAACCCTCCCTGTTTAAAGTGAGGTTCCTCAGGAGAGCCTGGGAACTGGTATTGGGAACTTTATAGTTCAGCGACTCTGTTACACACCAGATAAACATGTAGAGCTCCTAAGGAGCCAAAATCTGAGATTAAACAATTACATGGGGAGTAATTTTAACTGAACATGCTGGCTGAAATCCCCTAGGATTGGGTGGAACACTACATCTTGTCCAACTTCCCTCTCCAGCATGAAATGGGTTAGCGTGTGAAACTAGCATTACACTGAGTCCATCAGGGCCCTGATGAGTGGGTTAGATTGAAATTGCTCCTATAGTATTCATCAACAATGTTTTGTTTGTGGAAGTGAAGTTTCAGCCATGATCATATTGAATGGTGGAGCAGGCTCAAGGGGCTGAATGAGTGGCCTTTTCTTGATCCTATTGCTCCTGGTCTTAATCATCTTCCTTTACTATAAATGGAGTACGTTTGAATCTTCCTATACCAACCTATGTTTATATAGCACCTGAAGTGTGATAAAACATCCAAAGGCACTTCACAGAGGCTTTATAAAGCAAACTGGATCACGTGAGATACTAGTTGATGACCAAAACCTTGGTTAAAGAAATATCTTATAAGGTATGACTTAAAGGAGGAAGTTGAGATAGAGGAATCTGGGGCCAGAACTCCCTACCTCCTGTTCCTGACAGCTGAAGCATGGCTAAAATTGTAGAGCAATTAAAAGGGAGATGCTCAAGAGGCCAGAATTAATGAGCCACAGATATCTCAAAGGGTTATAGGGCTTGAGGAGGTTAGAGCCTTGGAAAGAAGTGAGGTCATGGAATGATTTGAAAATAAAGATGAAAATTTTAATATCAAAAGTTTGTATTATTGAGAGCCAATGAAAAATCAGCAAGCAGCGATGGTCATTAAAGCTTAAATGTCTTTTTGTTATCTTCCAGGGATCTTTCATACAATGGCATTATCTCGATAGATGATAACCTTTTGGACAATCTGACTTCCCTGGAGAAGTTGTAAGTGATTCACTTATTGATGTATTTGTCATGATACTGTTAATAATAAAATAAGTTATAGTTTTGCTCAGTCAAACAGTTTAATATTTCACATGATCTACAAAACTGTTGTAGCTGCACCCAGAATTCTTTGGGTTCAGTATAAAGGTCACAGTGCATGTATCCTACAATAATCATAACAATTCACCTATTGACATTGGCTCAGATACAGTTTAATATAATGTTCTCACAAAGACAAATATTTTACTCTTATCATAGGGCAAAACAAACACTACAGATCTATTCTTAGAACATTCAGAAACAGGCCTTTCCTAAGATCTAATTAACAAAAACATTCCTTATATGCTTTGGTTACCTCTGCTTGGTCTCCTGGCTAACCCCCCATCTTTCTTCATCCATTAACCTGAGCTCATTCCTGTTCTTGCCCATGCCCTAACTTTACCTCTGCATTTGCTGACCTACACTGGTTCCTGGTGCCCCAGTGTCAGAGAGTTGGAGAGTTTTTACAGCATGGAATAAGGCCCTTTGGCCCATCATGTCTGTGCTGGTCATCAAACATCTATCAATTCCATCCCCATTTTCCAGCACTTTGCCAGTAACCTTGAATTACCATGGAATTTCAAAGGCTCATTTAAATATTTATTAAATGTCTCAATGGTTCTTGCCTCTGCCACCCTGTTAGGGTGGGAATTCCAAATATTTATCACCCTCTGGGTGAATATATTTTTCCTTAAATCCCCTGCAAATCTTTTGCTCCTTAACTTCAACCTGTGCCCCTGGTTATTGACTCTTCTATTAAGGTGAAAAGTTTCTCACTATCTACATCCTTATGTCTCAAATTTAAAATTCAAGTTCTTGTGTTCAAATCCGTGTATGACCTCACTTTTCATCACCCCCTATCCCCAAGAAATCTTGTTCCCTTTCTTTAGACCTATAATCCTTCAAGAATTTTGGGTTCCTCCAATGCTCAGCTGTACTTTGTTGAGTTCCTTCACTCCAATTAACTATAAGCTCCAAATATCCTTCTGTAAGGCTCTCCACCTATCCTGCTTCCTTTTAAGTACTCCTTAAAACCTACCAATTTGACCAGGGTTTCCAGACCTATTGTTTCATTATGTGTCTTGGTGCCATTTAGTTTCCTAGTTCTTCTCCCTGTGAAGTATCTTGGGTAAAGTTCCATTATGTCAAAGGTGCTGTTGGATTGTAGGTTATTGTTCTTTTCTGGGACAGCCACCTCCTTCCTTTGTAGTGTTTCCATGGATGGAGGCAGAGTGTGAGAGCAGGAATTTGAGGGTATTTTCTCCTCCTTCGGCAGCCACAATATCAGCAGAAAGTCTGCCTCTGTTGCAAAGCCCTCTCTACTTCTAAACAGACGATTAACACTGTTGGAAATTTGTAACTCCAACTTCATTTCTGACCAGCATCCTACACTCGAAGCCTGAGGGATCGTTTGAATAGCCCATCGTGCACATACGGCATCACTTGTCTGTGTCAATGCGTTGAGTATTCACGCAATTCAAAGAAGGCAGATTTAGCCTGGGAATAATGGATTTACTTTATCATAAAGTACATGAAGGAACAAAATGCAGTTTTCATACTGAAAAATAAATATCTTCTACACTACATAACAAAAGTAAACTTAACTGATGAAACTACACAAACCTCTAGCTTCTCCTGTGCTAATTCATCCTCTACTCCTGTTAGACTGTTCAGGTTTATATGGGTTGGCCAGATTTTCAGCTCCAAACAGGGTTGAGGGGGATGGTTGTACTGGGTCGGCAAGCTAAAACATTGAAGATTCTGATTGCAAAAAGAAATGTCCTCTCCCTTTCTGCCCCTGTGTGCCTTGCAAATCAGAAAGGCCTTAGATTACGACCCTATGTACATCTCTTCCAAGGCCACTAGTGTAAGTTATACAAGAAATTTGAATCCTTATTTCCCAGCAGCCCTTTAAGATCTTATGTGGTTCAATAAGATCCCCTTTTAACCTTCAAATGTCCATTGGAATAGACACAATCTGGTCAACCTTTCCTCAGAAGGCAACATCTCCATTTCAGGACTCAACCTTGTGAACCTTCTCTGAATGACTTCCAATGCAAAAATATTCTTAAGTAAGTAATTCTAAGTATTTAGAGGTCATTGTGATAAAAGGGCATGGAGTATGTTCAGGGTTGCTGACTGTAAGGAAGGAAAAGCACAGCAGTTCAGGTAGCATCCGAGGAGCAGTAAAATTGGCGTTTCGGGCAAAAGCCCTTCATCCGGAATACAGGCAGAGTGCCTGAAGGGTGGAGAGATACAAGAGGGATGGGGAGAAAGTAGCATCGAGTGCAACAGGTTAGTGGGGGAGGGGATGAATTGATAGGTCAGGGAGGAGGGTGGAGTGGATAGGTGGAAAAGAAGATAGGCAGGCAGGACAAGTCATGGGAACAATGCTGAGCTGGAAGTTTGGGACTGGGGTGAGGTGGGGTAGGGGAAATGAGGAAACCCACATTGATGCCCTGGGGTTGAAGTGTTCCGAGGCGGAAGATGAGGCGTTCTTCCTCCCCTTCCCCCACCTCACCCCAGTCCCAAACTTCCAGTTCAGCACTGTCCCCATGACTTGTCCTACATGCCTATCTTCTTTTCCATCTATCCACTCCACTCTCCTCCCTGACCTATCACCTTCATCCCCTCCCCCACTCACCTATTGTACTCTGTGCTACTTTCTCCCCACCCCCACCCTCCTCTCATTTATATCTCCACCTTTCACGCACTCTGCCTGTATTCGTGATGAAGGGTTTTTGCCTGAAACTTCGATTTTCCTGCTCCTCGGATGCTGCCTGAACTGCTGTGCTTTTCCAGCACTACTAAACCAGTATCTGCAGTCATTGTTTTTACCTACCTGACTATAGGGAAGGTCTGTCCACATGTCATCAAACATGGAAGGCCTCAGTTGGATCTCACCCATTGAAAAATGAAAATATTGGTTCGGAATTCATAGTCAGTGGTGAAGAAAGGTCACCTCTTGCCAGTGGTGATAGACATGTCATGGTTTTCCCCTTTCCCGATAACAATTTAATCTTGTGCCAAGCCAAGGGCATGACTTTGCATGCAATGGCTATGCAGCCAACCACAATAAGTTATTCATGCACAGCAAAGCAGGAAGTTAGAAGTGCTTAAAATTCTTCACTTCTAACTTAAATTTTCAGGTGGTGAAATTAATAGATAACTGTTGATGAACAGCATTATAGAAGACCTTCTCATCTGCTTATAATTACATTGGCTTTATAACCATGTCCTACAGATGACTGTTGATCCAATAACAACAACTTCTGGATTTCCGCATTACATTTTGTATGTGAACATTCCCTAGCTTGCAGTCAGTTTGTGGAGTCATGAAGACAAACACAGACAATTTTACCATCACAATCACAGCAAAATCCAAACCAAATGTTCACTGTCCAGTTGATCAAGGTCCAAAAATGAGTAAATACAGTTGATGTTAGTAACTTAGAATATATGTAAACACATCAGTTGAAATGCTTGCCTCTTTTGGGACCACTTTCCAATTGTTTAAAAACTTCAAATGGTTAAACAAGTGCTTTCAAAGCCAAACCTCTCAGTCAGTCGTTGCAATGAACATGGGGTACACATGATGAAGGCCTCTTAATGTATCAGTTCAAATAATTATAGCGGCAATCTATTCTACTTAAGTGTTGAGGTAGCATAAATAAAATAGAGAGAATTCCTTTCAACCAGTAGGAGATCCAGCATTATAGACATTTGTTATTAGCTTTAATAGAAGTTCACATCAATTGGAAAAAGTAGATTAAATCTTTGCTGTAAGTTAATGCATTGTATTTTCTGTTTGCTCCCCAGGTATCTTCAGGGCAATAATATTAGTATTCTTTTCAAAGAAATCTTCGCTGGTAGAAGATGTTTATCAGATATGTAAGTTTTCAGGAAATTTTCTTCATACCTCTGAAAAACATCGTACCCTTTGGACACTATACAACTCATCCAGGGCTGGGACATTGCGAAATCTGTCAATTTATTTGGGCAGTAAAAACAAAATGACAACTTTTGTAATCTTTCTTTCTAATTGGATTTCATTACTCAAATTAATGTATCGAGTCCAAGGTTCCTGATGACCAAATGGTAAGAAACCCCATTATAGGGCAAGTTTCTAGGATGGTAGCAGAAAGAATATGTCACAAGGAGTCTTTTAGCTACTTCTCAAAATCAGCTGTCACTTCTGAGAGTTTTCACTGAATGATGGCAGACAATGAATACAGACACCCATACTTAGGGTCGCAGAATCAGTTGATAGGTTAATGAGATTGGCATCATCTGATGTATGTTGTGCCATTATATTTTTTGCAGTGCATTGTCTTTCCAGTGTTTCCAGTGACTGAAGGTTTTGTTTTAAGATAAAGGGGGCAGCCTTGCCTGATCACAGATTAAATAAAACATGGACCACTTCTATTTGCGGTTTTACCCAGTCATGTTGACGATTATCTTACCCTCTTCCCACTTAGGGTTACCAACTCCGTTTGGATATCTTCTTGGAAGACATGGCATTTATCAGTGGCCTTCACTTCTGGCCACTTCCCCTGTTGGTGCTCCAGTGCACCAGCTGTCATTGTTCCTCTTGGTGGTGGATTTTGTAGATATACACATTGTGGACACAGAAGTAGGTTCAGATTATGAAAGTGACATGTTGTTACAGAAAGCAAAGACATTACTTGCAGTTTAGATTCAACTATTATCAACAGTATTCAGATATTGTTCCTGGAAGTGTGTGCAGTACAGAACAAACTATTTTTGCATGATAAATGTTTGGAGCCATGTGATATGAGGAATTCTTTTAGGCCAAAATTCTAATCATTTCAAATATTTCCTTGCAGAGACATAAGCAACAATCAGATATCTACTTTAGAAGATGGAATATTTGCAGATTTATTTAATTTAACTAAAATGTAAGTTTTCTGCAATTCCTTATAGCAGTATTGATGATCTTACTATGTACAACAATGAATTTGACACATATGTTTAAAGTAAGTAAAATAGGAAGAGCAGCTCAAACGAATAACCTTCAAACATTGTGGAAAGTCCTGTTTGAATCACTAATTTTTTGGAGAAAGTGAGCTGTATTGCTGGGTAACTGGCCTGATTTTACATCATGTTAAACTTGGCTCATACCCTACCATCAACATCTGCAAAACTCCTTTCCCGCAAGCATCCACTCCTTCCCACAAGCCCCATCATCCTTGGTTGTCACAAATAAGACACAAAAGTTAAAATAGATCACTGTTGTGTCATACTACGTCTTGGGGTAAGAAAGTCTGATCTTCTCTATGGAAACGCATCAAACATTGATCAACACAGCAACTCTTCTTCGCCCCATGGGAAGCAAAAAAAGAGAACTTGACAGGATGTGAGGCAAGAGACAATCATATGAGGAAAAATAATCACTAAGTCAAGACTCAATCTGGAAGCTGGGAAATAAAAACCATGAGTTGTTATTCCTTTAAACTGTATGGCCAATCTAATTTTCATCAAGATAGTTTTCTACTTAAGTAATAATGTGGAGTATCCTAAATATTATTGAACTAGTTTGTTATATCCCATTTTGGGCAAAATTTACAGCCTGGCATGGAACATTTCCAGATTCTGAAGAATCCTAATAGAATGGGTGCAGCTTGATCCAAATCTGCAGTATTCTGAGCAGAGTTTTCACCAAAACAACATGTCTGACATTCCCTGAAATGGGTTCACTTCCCACCAGTATTGGACATAAGTCAGTCAGTCATCATAGATTGTTGCCCTCCTTTATCTCTTTGCAATGTCAAACATAAATGTCATTTTGTGTGGCCAGAGAAGCAGTTAGAGTTTGATATTGAAGTTAACAATCCATTGAATAGCTTCAGCAATTGGGATGCCTCCAAGGAATGAATGTTTCCGGGCTGAAATTCAGAGTCTTGGCAATGGTCACATTCCTAATTTCAGGAGATCATCCCATTCTATGTATGGAGAATGTGGTCACATTTTCCCAGGCCCATCTTCAAGCAATTGAGTCCAGATTCTCTGCAGAAAGTAGAAATTCAAAAGACTTCATCACTTGGCTCCTTACCTAGATTGCAGTTAATGATGTTTGCAATCACCTAGGAGGAGTGTCATTGAGACGTGATGCTGTCATCAGTTTGTAGAGTCTGGTGTGTGTTCCAGTAAGGGCTCCAGGACTTTAAGACTTCAAAAAAAACCGAGCAATGTCAACGGGAGTGCTTTGCGAACTATCAGCCACTGGCGTTCTTTGTGAATGCTGTTTTCTGTGTGGACAGCAGGGGTTAAATGTATGTTAGTACAGGAGATCAACCAAGCGTGTTGGTTTCCACATCCCAGAAATAATCCTGAAGGGCTCCCGGTCCCTGTTTCCCTGAGCAGTAAAAATCCCGAGACAATAGATAGATTGCACTGAAATTGCAAGATGATAATATGAGAGTAAGGAATCAGCAGCTTGCTGTTGATATAGCAAATGCATCATTTGTATTTACAGTGGGGAGTATTCTTTGATGCCAAAATAAACAGCATCAGCATCAGTATCCTAAGGGAAAAAACGCACCTCTAATCTGCTGCTTCAGGAAGCTGATATTAAGATCCTATTGTCGGGAGGCTGGTGAAGGATTCGCCAATGATGCTAGTGAACTGTTCCCAGTAATAGCAACTCTTGGTAATGCCATCAAGCCTCAGTGAATGCAAGCTTCCTGTTTTCACTTTCTGCAGAGAATCTGGACTCAATTGCTTGAGGATGGGCCAGGGAAAATGTGATCACATGCTCCACACACAGAATGGGATGATCACCTGAAATTAGGAGTGTTGCCATCGCCAAGACTCTGAATTTCAGCCTGGAAACGTTCATTCCTTGGGGGCATCCCAATTGCTGAAGCTATTCAATGGATTGTTAACTTCAATATCAAACTCTAACTGCTTATCTGGCCACACAAAATTACATTTATGTTTGACATTGCAAAGAGATAAAGGAGGGCAACAATCTGTGAATTTTAGGTCCCAAGATATTACACAGAATGCCTCAACTGTGCAGCATGAAACAGACCATTCAGTCCAGCTACTCCATGCTAGTGTTATACATCACGTGAACCTCTGCCAACCCTTCTTTATTTAATCCTATTATTTTTATATTTAGCAACCCAACACAAACATGGAGGTGTTTTGATATATATTGAGGATAATGGATTGGTTAGCTCATTTAGCTGAATGTCAGGTTTATAATGCAGAGTGAAACCATCAGTGTGGGTTCTATTCCTGCACCAGCTGAGATTGCCATAAAGGACTCTCCTTCTCAACCTCGCCCCTTGCCTGAAGATGGTGAGCCTCAGCTCTTTGGTGAGAGTGGAAATAAGACAACTTTACTTTGTCGGGGAATTAAATATATTTGAGTAAAAAATGAGGTCTGCAGATGCTGGAGATCACAGCTGCAAATGTGTTGCTGGTCAAAGCACAGCAGGTTAGGCAGCATCTCAGGAATAGAGAATTCGACGTTTCGAGCATAAGCCCTTCTTCATCAGGAATTAAATATATTTCCCAACATATTACATTTCAACAGTAATGTTATTTCAGTACCTACCTCTGTAACACAACTATGGTATGTATTACTTTCACACTTTGTATTATATGTTGAATAAAGTGTTGTGAATATTTCATAGTACTTAAGATGTGAATCGGTCATGAGTTTATGGACTCAAAGAACTCATTAATGGATTGCCTTTAGTTCTTTTGCTTTTTACAAGTCAAGTAAGCCAATAACACTAATTCTTACTGTTCTGGTATTTCAGAAACTTGAGTTTTAATGAGTTTGTCTGTGACTGTAACCTTTCCTGGTTACCAACCTGGATGAATGAGGAGGAAGCAAATGGTGTGATCATCGTGGATAGTGAGTTCATAAAGTGTGCCAAACCTTCAAAGCTGAAAGACGTGTCTGTGTTAAATGTTAATTTTTCAAGCCTACTCTACGGTAAGTAGCAGTCACTCTATCAACATGTTGAAGTCCATCAATTATAATCTTATGATTTCGCTCAAAAAACATTGAACTCCATCAAGAAGGGCAACAAGCATAGAGCAAGCAAGAACATAAATTGCTGGAGAAACTCAGCAGGTCTGACAGCATCTGTGGAGAGAAAACAGAGTTAACTTTCTGACTGTACATTGGAAGTTCTCCATTTCACTGCCACTGGCTGCCTAATTGGAACGATTTTGTTACCTGATTGGCCAATTCATGACTGACAGACAAACAGCTTCTACTCCATCTCTTCTACTTTTAGAACTGATAAACCAAAATTAATCAAAGACAGTGGGAAAAAATGCAATTTTTTAAAGCATCCTGTTTTGTTTTTGTCTGGCTGTTGGTCACCCCTGTTTCCTGGAGACTCCAGATCATGGATTGGAGGGTTGGAGGGTTGGCAACACTTAATCAGTATCAAACTGAAAGCTGGGGGCTGTTATCGGCTCATCCACTTAACAGGATCCGAAAGAAGACAACAGCAAAGAGACAAAGATGAAAGCTGGGAGCCTTTAAAACTGTAGCTAAAATTTCTTTTGAGTAACTGTGTTGCTATAAAGGCAGACAGTAATGGGGTTATCCTGAGGTTGTGAGAGTGATCAAGGAACTGAAGCACATTTTGTGTCTTTCAGTTTTTTTTACAGGGGATTGGAGCATGATCCTAAAAGTAATTATTTTCATTGGCTGTAGTCTTGTCCATCATTATTAAAAGGGATAGTGCCAAGTGGGCAAAAAAAACTCAGGCTAGGAGGGATTACTTAAATCTTTGATGTATCTCCACCAATGTTTTAACTTTATAGACAGAGTGAGAGAGATGGCAGAAAAGAACACTGAAAATTTATACTGTAAATTCAAGTACTTTCATATTAATGCCATTGGAACAGTTTTAAACAATTCTTAAGTTAAACAATCATACAACTGATTAACTCTTGAGATTTGGGAAAATTAGTTTTTCTCTGGTATTTATGATCTCTCACAGCAAACACTCTCGGTTACATACCAGCCATTCATTGTGCATGCCATAAATGTTCAAACAACAGATGCTATGAGACTGCATGTGAAATCAAAGAAGTATGGAATGATATAAAACAGATTGAGTCCACTCAACCCATAATGCTTGCGCTGACTCTTTGAGTTAGTCCCACTTCCACATTCTTTCCTCATATTCCTGCAAATTTCTTCCTTTAAATGTGTGTATCCAACTCCCTTTTGAAAGTGACGACTTCCACCAGTTTTTCAGGAAGTACATTCAAATTGTGACACCTCAGTCTAGAAAACTCTTCCAAAATGCTCACCATGGCTGACCTTCTGCTGCTAGAAACAGTTTTTCCTCATTTCCTCTACCAAAGCTGTTCATGAATTTTGAGCATCTCAAACAGTTCTCCTCTTCAGCTTACTGCTGCAAGGCAATACAGTACACAAGGAATAGCAGATGTGCAGAGGAACAATGCCATTAGAGTTCCTATCCACAGGTTCCTGAAGGTGATTGGGCAGGTAGAGATCAGAGAGGCCTATATGATACTTGTCTTTATTAGCCCAAGTATAAAATTTCAAGAGCTGGGATGTCATGTTGAAACAATATAAAACACTGGATATGAGGAGAGGCGATGACCTTGTGGTATTATTGCGGGATTGTTTATCCAGACATTCCGGTAATGTTCTTGGTACATGGGTTTGAATTCTGCTATGGCACACTGTGGAATTTGAATTCAATAAAAGAAAATCTGGAATCAAGTGGCTAATGCTGATCATAAACCATTGTTAATTGTTAGAAAAACAATAAATGCTGGCCTCACAAGTGACACCCTCATAGAACATAGAAAAGTACAGGACAGAACAGGCCCTTCAGCCCACAATGTTGTGCTGAGGATAATTCCTAACCTAAAATAAAATAACCTAACCTATGCACCCCTTCAATTCAATGCTGTCCATATGCATGTCCAGCAGTCGCTTAAATGTCCCGAATGATTCTGCTTCCACCATTCCATGCATTCACAACCCTCCGTGTAAAGAACCTACCTCTGGCGTCTTCTCTACACCTTCCTCCTAATATCTTAAAAATATGACCTTTGTGCCAGTCAATCCTGCCCTGGGGAAAAGTCTTGGGCTATTGACTCTATCCATGCCTCTCATTACCTTGTTAAAAATCACACAACACCAGGTTATAGTCCAACAGGTTTAATTGGAAGCACACTAACTTTCCGAGCAACGCTCCTTCATCAGGTGTGAAAGCTAGTGTACTTCCAATTAAACCTGTTGGACTATAACCTGGTATTGTGTTAATTTTAACTTTGTACACCCCAGCCCAACACCGGCATCTCCAAATCATCTCATTACCTTGTATACCTCGATCAGGTCACCTCTCTTCCTCCTTCTATCCAGAGAGAAAAGTCCGAGCTTAGTCAACCTCTCTTTATAAGACAAGCCCTCCAGTCCAGGCAGCATCCTGGTAAACCACTTACCACTGACCTCCAGACAGAATACTTTCCATCTACAACCACTCTCTGCCTTCTGTCAGCCAAACAATTCTGAATCCAGACAGCCAAATCTCCCTGTATCCCATACCTCCTGACTTTATGAATGAGCCTACCATGGGGAACCCTATCAAATGCATTGCTGAAGTCCATATACACCACATCCACTGCTTGACCTTCGTCAACCTGAATCGTCACCTCCTCAAAGGACTCAATAAGATTTGTGAGACATGACCTGCCCTTCACAAAGCTATGCTGACTGCCTTTAATCATGCATTCCTTTTCCAAATAATCATATATCCTATCCCTGAAAATTCTTTCCAAAACCTTGCTGACCACAGACGTAAGACTGACTGGTCTGTAATTGCCAGGGATTTCCCTTTTCCTTCTTGAAAAGAGGAACAACATTCACCTCTCTCCAATCCTCCAGTACAACACCCGTGGAGAGCGAGGAAGCAAAGATCTTCTCCAGTAGCTTAGCAACCTCCTTTCTCGCTTCCCAGAGCAACCAAGGATAAGTCTGGTCTGGCCCTGGGTACTCATTAATCCTAATGTTTGCCAAAATTTCCAGTACATCAACTTCATCAATTTTGATCTTTTCAAACCTGTTTCCCAGCTCCTCAAAGTTCTCATTCACAATAAGGTCCCTTTTCTCAGTGAAAACCGAAGCAAAAACCTCATTTAGTGCCTCCCCATCTGGTCAGACTCCACGTACAAGTTCCCTACTCTATCCCTGACCAGCCCTACATTCTCCCTGATCATTCTCTTATTCCTCATGTATGAGTAAAGTGTCTTTGGGTTCTCCCTAATCCCTCCTGCCAAGCCTTTTTGTGTCCTGCGCTGGCTCTTGTTAGTCCATTTCTGAGCTCCTTTCTAGTAGGCCTGTAATCCTTTAATGCTGTGCTAGATCCTTGCTTCCTCCACATTATGTAAGCTGCCTTCTTCCTTTTGACAAGAAGCTCCTCTGTTCTTGTCATCCAAGGCTCTTTAATCTTACCCCTTATTGCCTGTCTCAGAGGAACAAATTTGTGCATCACTTGCAACAACTGCTCCTTAAACAGTCTCCACATGTCTGTTGTGCCCTTTCTGTGGTGCAATTGCTCCCAATCTGTACTTCCCAGCTCCTGCCTAATAGCATCATAACTTCCTTTTCCCTAATTAAATATCTTCCCTTGGTAACCGCTCCTTTCCCTCTCCAAAGCTACAGTAAATGTGAGGCAGTTGTGGTCACTGTCACCAAAGTGTTCTCCCACTGCGAGATCTGACACCTGTCCTGACTCATAGCCGAGCACCAAATCCAAAATGGCCTCTCCCCTCTTCGGCCTGTCTACGTATTGTGTAGGAAATCCTCCTGAACACACCTGACAAAAACAGCTCCGTCCAAATCATCTGCACCAAGGAGGTTCCAGTCAATATTGAAAAGTGTGGTGCTGGAAAAGCGCAGCAGGCCAGGCAGTATCCGTGGAGCAGGAGAATCGACGTTTCGGGCATAAGCCCTTCTTCAGGAATGAGGCTGGTGTGCCAAGCAGCATGAGATAAAAGGTAGGGTGAGTTTGGGGGAGGGGTGCTGGGAATATGATAGGTGGAAGGAGGTGAGGGTGAGGGTGATAGGCCGGAGAGGGGGTGGGACGGAGAGGTCAGGAAGAAGATTACAGGTCAAGAGGGCAGTAATTGGGAATATGGGATGGCATTTTTACAGGGGGCAGGGTGGGAGGTGGTGTAATCTAGGTAGCTGTGGGAGTCGATCGGTTTGTAGTAAATGTCTGTGTTGAGTCGGTCACCCGAGATAGAAATGGAGAGGTCTAGGAAGGGGAGGGAGAGGTCTAAGACAGTCCAGGTAAAATTGAGGCCGAGGTGGAAGGTGTTAGTAAAGTGGATGAACTATTCAACCACCTCATCGGAGCATGAGGTAGTGCCAATAGAAAGTGGAGGAAAAGGTGGGGGATGGTGCCAGTGTAGCTGCGGAGGATGGACTGTTCTCAGTCCCAAACCCCGAATTGAGCACCGCCCTCTTGACCTGTAATCTTCTTCCCGACCTCTCCGCCCCCACCCCCTCTCTGGCCTATCACCCTCACCCTCACCTCCTTCCACCTATCGTACTCCAAGCACCCCTCCTCCAAATTCCCCTCCCCCCCACCTTTTATCTCATGCTGCTTTGGCACACCAGCCTCATTCTTGAAGAAGGGCTTATGCCCGAAACATCGATTCTCCTGCTCCTTGGATGCTGCCTGGCCTGCTGCACTTTTCAACTCTGGTCTCCAGCATCTGCAGTCCTCACTTTTTCCAGTCAATATTGGGAAAGTTGAAGTCACCCTTAACAACAACCCTGCTACATCTGCATTTTTCCCAAATCTGCCGGCCTATGAGTTCTTCAATCTCTCTATTGTTATTAGGGGGTCTGTAGAAAACTCCAATGAGGTGGCTGATCCCTTGCTGTTCCTAACTTCCACCCATACTGATTCAGTAGAGAAATCTTCCTCAACAAACTTCGTTTTTGCAGCTGTGATGTTCTCTCTGATGAGCAATGCTACACCCCCTCCTTGTTTTCTACCTTCCCCCACCCCGCCCCCACCCCTGTCCTTTTAAAACATTCTAAACCCTGGAACATCTAGCAACCATTCCTGCCCCCATGAAACTCACAGCTCTATTATGGCCACAACATCATAGTCCCAAGTATTGATCCATGCTGTAAGTTCATCACTCTTATTTCTGATACTCCTTGCATTAAAAGCAGGCGCACTTCAACCTATCCCTTTGTTCCATCACATGAATAACCTTCCCGATAGATTCAGTACATCCTGTCACTTCCCCATATCTATCAACTCTTCCCCCCCCCCCCCCCCCCCGTTCCCACTTCCTGCCAAACTTCCTCTCAAACCACATGAACAAATCTCCCACCCAGGACATTTGTGCCCCTCCAGTTCAGGTGCAACCCGTCCTTCATGTACAGGTCCCACCTTCCCCAGAAGGCATCCCAATGGTCTTAGTATCTGAAACCCTCCCTCCTGCAGCAGCTTTGCAGCCACATGTTAAGCTGCACTCGCTGACTGTTCCTCACCTCACTGCCTCGTGGCACTGGTAGCAAACCTGAGATCACTACTCTATTTGTTCTGCTCGTCAGCTTCCAACCTAGGTCTCTGTAGTCACTTTTCAGATCCTCAATCCCTTTCTTGGCTATATCACTGGTGCCAATATGTACCACGATTTCTGGCTGCTCCCCCTCCCCCTTCAGAATCCTGTAAACCCGATCGGCAATATTCCAGATCCTGGCACCGGAGAGTCTCGTTCCTGACCACAAGATCTCCTGGCAATCTGTCTAACTATTGAGTCCACTACCATTAGTGCTTTTCTACTCTGCCCACTTCCTTTCTGAGCCACAGTGCTAGGTTCAGTGCTAGAGACCCGACGACTATGGCTTTCCCCTGGTGTGCCATCCCCACCAGCAGTATCCAAAACAGTATACTTATTGCTGAGCGGAATGGCCACAGGGAATCTCTGCTCTATCTGTTGGCTCCTTTCCCCCCCATGCCTGTAACCCAGCTGTTGTTATTTTGTGTCTGAGGAGTGACTACCTTCCTGTACATCCTCTCAATTTCTCCCTCAGCATCACAGATGATCTGCAGTTCATCCAGCTCCAGCTCCAGTTCCCTAACTCTGTTTTTGAGGAGCTGGAGTTGGGTGCACTTCCCGCAGATGTGGTCGGTAGAGACATGTGTCGTGTCTCTCCTCTGCCACATTCTGCAGGAGGAACATGCAACTGACCTATTAGCCACACCCTGCTAATCTGAAAGCCCACACAGGATTAAACAAGGAAGAGAAGAAAAAAAAAGAGAAAACCTGAAAACATGCCGATTTTATAGACTCTTAGTAAGTTTAGAGGAGGTGGGTGGGGGGGAGGCCCTATGGCGTAGGTCTCGGGTTTAGATCTCACCCCCTTAAAAACTTCCCAGCTGCCCTAGTTTCTCTTCCCCCTCTCTCCTCGCCGCTCTGTTCAAAATGGAGGCCCGACTCTCGAGGTAAGTCCCTTTTTAAGTGGGAAAAGCTGATCTACTCGGCAGCTATTGTTTCTCTCTGCCCTCTCTCTTCGCCGCTCTATTCATCCTGTGAATGAACTTTTAAAAAGCCACATCTAGAATACTGTGTACAATTCTGGATCATTTTGATAAGAATAATTGCTCGAGAGGGTCCAGAGGAGATTTTTGTGGTATTGTTTGGGCTGGGAAATTTTAATTATGATGAAAGACTAGGTTTATTTTCTTTGGAATATAGGAGGCTGAGCAAAGACTAAATTGGTGTACAGAAAATGATGGAGGATCAAGAGAGTGGCTAGGAAGACTCTTCACCCCTTGTTGAAGAATACAAAATGATGAGGCATAGATATAAGAAATTAGAGTTTTAGGGGACTCTTTTCAGTCTGAAGGTGATGACAAACTGGAACACTGAAGGTCAGAGCCAGAAATCCTTTTAACTTTTAAAAAGCACTAGAATACATGTTTGAACTACCAGTACTTACAATGTAATGGATCAAAAGCTGTAAAGCGGAATTTAGCTGCAAGACTATTATGTTGGCTGGAAGGGACACAATGGGCCAAATGACTTCTTTTCGTGGTGAAATATCTTTAATTCTAAGGAAGACAATTCCAGCCTCTCAGTAATTGCTGACTGTATTTGATACATTTAAAGTTTATATATATTTTGTAATATGTTTTGGCAATATTCACAATGTTGTAGATGAAATACTGGGCTTTTCACCAAAATTTCTTATCTTTTTTCTTAGGGTCTGAGTTTGCAGCCTGTTCACCTGATAGACAATCTCTAGTCAATTTATCCTTGATGTCAAATTGGATCTCCAGCACAGAAAACTGCACAGCATTATGTTTCATTGAGGGTGAGCGATACGCTGCCTTGGACAATGAAAGTCATTGTCTATGCGGTTCTGAATTGGCACCAGATTCAGATTCTATTTGTATAGCAGGAGAAATCGATAGAGAATTTATTCAGGTCTGTGGCTGCACGATTATCGAACAAGCATTTGAAGTTACAGTTGCGAATTTTGCTGATCTACGCACTTTTAGCCTTTTTGAGGCTGCACGCCTGACTGTTAAGACTTTAGTTAACATTAGCACTTTCCAGTGGGACTTTGGAGATCTGTCTCCACCTTTCAACACTACCAGCCAAACGGTGTTCCACAAATATAGTCTCCCAGGAACATACCTGGTCAGTGTTGCGTTCTGTGTAGGCAGCAAGCCTACGTCACTGCATGTAGAAATAAATGTCACCATTCCTCCAGGAAGATTGGAGTTGCATTGTCCTCCTGTTGTGCAGACAAATAAAAGCATTGATGCTGAGATCCAAAATTGGAACACCAACAGTGTTATAGCATCGTGGAGTGTTACAACATCTAATAATGACACAATAAAAGGTGAGTGAAAAAACAAACTTGATTAATAAATTCCTTTTTTCCAATCTCCATTTGAAGATGTTAACTCTCCCTTGGATATTTTCAAAGACTGTCATAACTCTTAACCAGATTATCCTCTTTATATTGACAGTCTAGATAATGATAGTTGTATTTTGCTTTGAAGATTCATCCCTATTTATTCAAAGCAAGGGAGCATGATCCTAAATTCAGAGAGTGAACATTCAGAAGTGGAGGTATCTTTCTCACAAAAGATGTAACAGAAATCTTGAACATTTCTTGCTTGACACCACCCTTCCCGCTTACAAAGGTGCTTGATCGTGGTTTAGATTAGATTAGATTCCCTACAGTGTGGAAACAGGTCCTTCAGCCCAACCAGTCCATACCGACCCTCTGAAGGGTAACCTACCCAGACCCATTTCCCTCTGATTAAAAAAAAAATTCAAGACTGAGTTTTCTGATGGTCAAGGGTATCAAGAGAATTGGAGCACAGACCAAAGGAGATGGTGTAGCTCAGATGTGGTCTAACATGCTTGAAGGTTGAATAGCCTCCTTATGTTCCTGTGCTTTGGAACGATGTGGGACTGGATTTTCCTCTCCACTCATCCCATCTTCAGTGTCCAAGGGTTGCTAATCCTGTCTTATGCCATAACATCATTATGGTGAAAGGGGAGAGGTAGGTCACAGGATCTATTGTAACTATGCAAGGACTGAACCCAAATTGGCATTATTTTGCATTTTACTTGAGTCAACTGCACTAACTCTATTCTTGTCAATTCTGCATTCAGATACCGAAAGGCTCCCTATTTATCTTTCTAATATTTTTATTATCCACAGATGCTCCATTTTGTCCATTAGGTGGATATCAGCGCAATAATCACTGCTACAGGTTGGTTACAAATAGTTCCTCATGGCAAATGGCTCGTCATTTTTGTCAATCTGACAGCGATGGTGACCTGGCAATTGTAAAGAGTCCAGAAATTCAGAATTTTATAGCAAACATTACAGGATGGTAAGCTTCGTAAAAGTGCTTTAAGGTTGTTGTTAATTGCGATCTCACATTTTGCATCCATCTTCTTTTCAGTAACTCTTTGTATAAGCCTTTAAGTCTTTGCATTCAACTGCACCAAGCCCAAAGGTCTGGAATTCTCTCCCTACATGTCTCTGCTTCTCTCTTCATCCTTTAGTATGCTCCACAAAGCTTGTTTCTTTGGCCAGGCTTTTGGTCATCTTTCCAAATATCTCCTCTTGTGATTCAAAATTAGTTTGTTAATCAATCCTGTAAAGTTCCTTTCATTCTAATTACAGTACAGATACAACAGAAAAGCAAGTTATTGCTATTTCCCTGAGGAGGAAGCTCGAACTCCATTTCATCTGCACAGCAAATGATTTAGATTTAATCATGTATGCTCAAGTACAGTGGAAAGTGTATAAAGTTGCCATTCTCTGGCACCATCTTAGTATATAAAAGACAGGATTAAAAACAGAAGCAGAAATCAAATAAACAGCCAAAAGAAATGTATAGATTGTCGGTAGTGCTTTTAGGGTCAAAGACCCAGCCATTGTATGCATGATTTTTAAAAAATCTCTGATGTATTCAAAAGCCATTGAATATTTTGAGCATCTACATTCTGTTCAACAACATAAATGATGAGTGCCTCAATTTCCTTACTTAAGTGGGAGAAAGTGGATCCCAGATCTAACCTTCCAACTTGGCACCACCGTCTTGACCTGTCCGTCTTCCTTCTCACCTATCTGCTCTACCCTCCTCTCTGATCTATCACCTTCACTCCCACCTCCACCTATTATTGCATTCTCAGCTTCCTTCCTCCCAGCCCCACACCCCTCCCATTTATCTCTCAGACCCCTTGGCTCACAAGCTTCATTCTTGATGAAAAGCTTATGCTTGAAATGTCGATTCTCCTGCTCCTTGGATGCTGCCTGAGCAGCTGTGCCTTTCCAGCACCACACTCTCAACTTCCTTACTTAAGTGCTCAGTGAAACCTTTATTGGCAATGATTTGTCACAGTCAAATGCAAGTATTTGTTGTTATTGTGAGATTCTTGAAATTTGCAATTCAGCTGATTTTGATGGATTCCCTGTTAAATGTACATTCCACTTTCTAAGCAATGGGCCTTTAGGAAGAGTCAAAATGAAACCAAAGTATTTTGAATGTCAAAACATGAAACGAGAAACAAATTTTTTTAATGCATCTAACTTGTAATTCATCATTCAATAGCTGGTGGTCCCAAACATTTATTTTTTTCTGTTATATAGCAAGGCACTTAATCATGTCCAGTTGGACCTCGTTTTTATATCAAGTTATCTCAGATCTTTGATACAGAAATAGGCCATTCAGACCAAGTGGCCTGTACACATTAATACTGTGCATGAGCCTTCATTCACTTTACCTCATGTAACCATATCGGTTCTATTCATTTCTCCCTCAGATAGCTGTCAAGCTCTCCTGTCAATGCATCCATGCTCTTTCCATCAACCATTCCTTCTGATAGCAAGTTCCACATTCTCAATGATGTCTGGGTGAAAAGGTTTCCACTGAATTCTCTGCTGCATTTATTTGTGTCAATGCTGTATTTATGTGTTACTTCTATTTTTGCACTGTTCATGGAAATATTTCCTCTGCTTCTGCCTTGCAAGCTCGTCCATTACCTTAAAAACCTTAATCAGTTTTCTCTTTTCTAGTGTAAAATATGCATTATAATGAAAATTTGTAAGTTGGTCCTGGCCAGTGATATTAGTTAACTACTGACATTACATTTACATTGCTTTCCTATTGGGATTGTAGTGACCACATTCCAAAGATGCCTTTATATTCTATTACATTAGATTGTGCTGTAAGTTCTATGATCAGTTTAATGGCCTTTTCCCTCTCTTATTGCAGCGAGCATTCTGTGTGGATAGGTCTTAGTGATACTGCGGGTGCTGGAACACTGCAGTGGGTGGACGGGTCCACCCTTGAAATCTTTCAGGAATGGTTGCCTGGGCAACATAATACACTACTCAGTAATACCTGTGTGTTGATGTGTGCAAACCTTGCAGGAGAATGGACAACAGATCTCTGTACCACGAAAAGAAATTTTGTGTGTGAATACAAAGCTGGAGGTTAGTGGATAAAATTATCAAATGGCCGATGGTAGGCTTCTTTTTTTTAACAAAGTAACAGTCTGGGGCTCCTTGCTGTGTCTTTAGATGATAACAATTTTCGTTCCTTTTTCTCCCAATACTTTTCCACCTGAGTCCCTATTTCTTTCTGAAGATATTGATGCATGCTTACGCACGGTGTCTTGACTGCTGTGTTTTTGTACCCTATGCTGAAGCATTAGGCTCAGTTCTTAGGAGTGAGCTCAGCTAATTCAGCCCCAAGCAAGCATGGTTACAGTTTAAGAGAATTAATTTCATAGTAACTGGAATAAGAGTTACTAAGTGAGAAGCTATCTTCTCATCACTATCCTTCCTGCAATATTTATCATTCAATACACCATGACAAGTTCATAATTAGCTGAAGGTACAGTTTGTTCATTATGACAATCCACAATTTAGCCTCACGACATAAATCATTCATTGATAAATATCTTTAATTAATAACTCATTTTTAAATTGGAAACACCTCAACTCTTTTTAACAATGTATGATGGTCATATTGTAAGTGTTCATGAACTTTACATTGACAAGTTTTATTTTTTGTGTGTTTGTTTTATAAAACAGAAAAGATTCCAGGTGCCAATTACTATCTGTTGGGATCTCCAGCATTTAGCACCCACTTACCTGTAAAAAATATCACTGTGAACTACAGTTCATCGACACCGTCAGGACTGGTGGAGGTGAGTTTTTGTCTCCCTTGCTATTCTTAGGTGCAGTCAGCTTCCAATGGAGTGCATCAAAAGATGGTAATGTGTTTTTGAGACGTCCACTTCATACTAGACAGGTTTTGAAAGCTGAATTTTCCTTACACTGTGTGCAGAAAAAAATGAAAAACTATTTCATCAGTCACAGCTCTCGGGTGATCTCAGTGTTTTACAGTCGGTTAAGTACTTTTGAAGTGTAATCACTATTGTAGTGTAAGAAACACAGCAACTAATTTACTCATGCAAAGCTGCCATACTCAGTAATGATTTAATGAACACATCATCAAAATTAAGAAAGTTTTTTGTTGCTTTTGAGAAAAATGCAAAATTATCTTGAATGCAGACCAAGGCCACAAGATAGCTGGCGCAGTAAATGAATAGTGCCCTGATAAATGCACTGATAATGTGCTTAAGGAGTATAGGAAAGTTATTCCAGTGGGAAATGGATATCCAAGATTCAAGCTGAAATACAAGGGGAGTCTTCAATTACCCAACTGGGCAGTAACTTGTCACATAATTTAGAAACCTGGAAATCCACCCGACTGAGATACCACACAGGTGGTAATAATGAAACTCAGCCTGGACATTTTGGGGCACATTACAGGGAAGTTTAGCATGAAAAGAAAAGCTTGCATTTATATGGCACCTTTTGTGTACTCAGGACATTCCAAGTATCAGCAAGTGAATGATGTTTGAAGTGCAGTAACTATAATGTCAGGAAATGCCGTTGCCAATTTTTGAACTGGCCAGGGTAACAGGGATGATCTCATCTTTGAAATAGGGCAATGAGATATTTTCTACCCTTACGGGGACAGGCATGACCTCTGTTTACCATCTCATTAGAAAGACGATAATCTCCTTGTACAACATTATCAGCTTCAATTGCATACTCAAATCCCATGATTAAAACCTGAAACAGCTAATTTACAGTTAAGCAGTTTAGCATTGAGCCAAAGTGGATCCATTACTCTCCTGGTGGATGACAGACATGGCTTGAAGAGTTGTAGGTCCTGACTCTGGTTTGTGAAAAATAGAAAGTGTTTCCCTATACTTTGCTTGCAGTGTTTACCACAGGCAAGTGCAATTTCAAATGAAGAAATTACTAGAAATGGGAGAAGGGACTTGAATATGTTTTGCCTTCTCTGTATCAAACTGGTTCCTAATCCTTTTGTTTATACTTTGATCTCATAGCTCATGGTGTTCCCAGGTCTTTGGTTCAATCACAAAGGTTTTGTGTCAGTGCTCGAGTTGGCCACACAAAATCTGAACCACACTATCCAAGTGAAATTTAAGATCTACCGACCAAGATGTGCTGGAAAAGACATGCACCTTGTGACACCAGGTAACAACTTAATGATGCAAGTTACTGTGTCAGAAAACTTGCAGACCTCATTAAAGCAAAATACTGCAGATGCTGGAAGTCTGAAACAAACAGAGAACAATGGAGAAACTCAGCAGGTCTGGCAACAACTGTGGGGAAAGAAACAGAGTTAATGTCTCAATTCTGGAATGAGTCCTCTTCAGAACTGATTAAGTGTTTCCCAGTAGAGTCATACCAGACTCGAAACTTGAAGTTTGTTTCTCTCTCCAGAAGTTGCTGTCAGACCTGCTGATCTGCAGCATTCTGTGTTTGTTGCAAAACACCTTATGTATATAATCAGAGCAGTGTATATTCTCCAAATAAATTTTTCAGGAAACCTCAAATTCATACCTTAACTAGATAATAATTATGTGCATTTTGCACATGTTTATCAGCATTATGTGCATATTTTAGGAATAATATACAGTGCAAAGACAGGATGTTCAGTTTAAGTAATCTATGATGGTGTTTTTATTTCACAGAAGTCTCCTTCCATTCCATCTGACCTCCTCCACATTTCAGTGTAACTTCATATTCCTTTCTCTGTCACGTACTTGTCTGATTTCCTTTTGAAAGTTTCCTGCTACTTACTTCAACGGCTTCCCGTAGTACACACAATAAATGACTTTAAATTTATAGCAAGTTCCACAGATTTATATTCTACACAAAGACATTCACGGTGGTCGGATTAGAAATGTTAATAAAATGTAAATTGAAAATGCATTTTTTTCTTTGAAACTGAGTTGGAAAAGATTTCCAATATATATTACATACTTTCAAAATCATTGGACAATTTAATCTTCCAGACAATGAAGAAATATGTTCGTCATTTGCTTTGTGCTTACCTCGAACTCCCAGCAACATCACCCATGGCTGTAACAGTGACACCAAATGGTGCAGTTTGGCTGAAACTTGCTTACCACTCAAAAGACCCTGTGGTACCGATGTCTTTATTAAGTGTCCGAATTTACTCCCACCTCACTTCAGCGAAAGCCATCCACTTTACGACCTCGTGAAGGAAATTCCTTGCACAGTGCCAGCTGAGAGCTCGACTCATTATGTAGTAAGATCATCTTTTGTTAACTTTATATCTGTTCATAGCCCAGGCTGTAACTAATTATCGCGATCCTCGTAAGATTGTGAATCAGTCAATGGCAAACAGCTTATTCACATGAAACAAGGATCTAATTGCATAAATATGCAAGTTGAAGTTCCTGTACTGAATAGATAATCTGTCCAACAATCGTTAATGACACTACTGAAATCATTTACAAAGTAGCCTAGGAAGCTTCTAATTTTTTAAAGGAAGAATGGGGGTTCAGCAGGGATTATTCTTTTGGCATTTGCCACTCCTAACCACAAAGTGACTGCATCCTGTTGCAGGTCTGCCCCTCTCCACACCCCTCCCCACTCTTGAAATGTGACTGCCAACCAGGTGAAATTGCATTGGGCCAATTTCTCACTAACTACCCAACCTGGCCCTCAAAGCGCCTTGGCACGAACAGACATGAAGCATGGGCCCTTCGGAGTCAGGGTGATACCCAAAATCATTCCCCTGCATCTATTAACATGCCCGCCCTTCACCCCTGCAACTTTGATCCTTCTAATTTCAAGTCTCCCATGAGATTGTCTCTCTAAACTCCCTAGTCAGAACCTGACCATTATTGCAATCCACATATTATCCTTTCACTGAATTTAGCATCTAATATTAGAGAAATGTTATAAGACTAAGTTTCTAATTTTTCTTCATGTTCAGCTCCTGCTGAGAAATGAAAGAATTGAAGTACAGTCCAATGACATCATTGCCATTCAACATGATGGCAAGCCTGGAAGCTTCCTTCAATGTCAACAGAATGATTCCTCACCCTGGCAACAGAGTTACTACAGTGTAGTTTACTCTGGTGAGAGCAGGGGCCTTTGGATAAATCTGACCGATACCAATTGGACAGATGGTACTGTGTGCAACCTCCGTGTGCTGTATACTCACAGACAAGAAATTAATGCCAGCAGCCCACTGCTTCGCAATGGGCAGCAATTGCCAGGTGTTTATACTTACCAAGCAATGGTGGAAAGTGGGCCTTTTTACAGCAATGCATCTTGCAATGTTCAGGTCATGGCCCCAATTACTGACTTCAGTGTTATTTACCCGCTGAAACAAAATGGCGTGTTCTATGTGCCAAGGAATCGACCTGTCATCATTGTTAAGGTTAAGTCATCTGAAAAGACGTTAACAAGTTGGTCTGGGAGCAATCAAAACTTCAGCTGCGAGATAACTTGCCCCTCAGAGCTTTCCTCCAACTGTGAAAAGGATGATAATACCTGTTTTTCACGTATCTTGCTGACTGTCAAAGATTGCAATCTAACCAACATCGTCATCACCGCAAAGAACAAGGTTAGCTCTGTTAATAAGACTCTAGCAGTGAGAGCTGAAGATCCAATCAAAGGTCTGACGATTTTGCCTGATCCAAGTATTCGGGTGTTGTCCAACTCTCTAGTGGTAAGATATATTTTATAGCTTTGGTCAGTCTTTCTTTAATCCTTAGCACTTTTCATGTTATCATAAATCAGACACCCAGCCATGTTTATTGCCTACATTGATTTATTGTGAGTCACAATGGTGGAGTGTTGAAAATACTAGTCAGCCTCAGAGCAACAGATGTCACTGTGCAGGCTGTCTTCCAATATTACAACAGGTTGCCATGTTTAATGGATAAAGGTTGGGGAATTTTGATAATGCATTGAATTAAGCATGTTTATCTTTAATTTCTACTTTATACAGAGTTCCAATCTCAACAGAAGGGAAATAGATCTTTGTAGTGGAATTGGTGGCTGGCTTATTAACCAACCCTGTAGAGACCTGCGGGGTGTTTTGAGAGTGTAGCAGAAGGCATGTGTATGTACGCATGTGTGTGTGTGTGTGAGAGAGAGAGAGAGAGAAATCAAGAGCAAGAGAGAGACTGGAATGGGTGATCAGTTGATCCAATTAACTGGGCTATTAACTTCCATTTTATGAAGACCACCTGCTATTATTGAACCCTTTTAAACTGTATATACTATATCACATCAAGGAAATTTCTCTACATCTCCACCTGTTCTTTTACCAACCCTTCTACCAGTGGAAACAGTTTCTCTTTATAAACTTGACTGAAAACTTGCAGGATCTCAAATGCATCAGTTGAATCTCCACTCTACCTTCTTTGCTCAAAGGAGACTAATTTGAGAAGTATTATATTTCATTCTGCAGTGTACAAAGCTGGTATGATCATACAAACTAAGTGGAATCAACATTAAAGAAAGAAGATTATGTTTGATAAATTGTATGGAAGTCATCAAAATCGAATTCCTTGTATTTGGAGTAGTTTTATAACAATAAACCCTTTAACAGGTTAACAAAGCATCCATTTCATTTCCTATTTTTAAAAATTGTATTTCTGTGTCTAGACCTATACAGCAAGAGTGAGTTCTGGAACAAATGTCATATTTAAATGGACTGTTGATGACAAAGCTTCCTTCATACACTACAATCAAGTGTACAAAGTCATTTACCGAACTGAAGCGGTTTACAAACTGTCAGTAAGTGGTGGCCTGAACGTTTCATGCTGTTCCTCTGGTCTTCATTATGCATATGCCCTTGTACTTTCTCAATGTCTTTACCAAAGCAGTTGGATGTCCTGGTCATTGTAAAAAGGTTCATTTGAAGCTCTATTACATGAAGTATTCAGGGTCCTCTGTAGTGCCAATGTTCCTCAGTCAATCAAATAGCTCTGAACCTCCATGGCCACTGAGTTAAATGTGTAAACCAAGGAAGTGGGCCATATTTAAGCAAAAGGGACGGCAAGTGGTATGTTTGATTGATTGGTCTGATTGTGGTTTCAATTCCATTTTCCTGTTTGTCCAGAGCTTCCTTTTGTCCACTGTTAGTCAAGAATATTTCCTTGAATATTTAATGATGTTCCCTCCACCACACCCTGGCCTGTGACACCGAGATAAAAATTGCTCCACATCTCCTTCTTGAATGGGATGCCTCTTATTTTCAAACTTTGTCCTCTAATTCTAGTCTCTTCCAGAAGAGGAAACAACCTTTTGGCATCCAATCTGTCAGTTTCATTCAAGATCTTCAGCAGGTCTGGCAGCATCTGCAGAGAGAGAAACAAAGTTATTGAATAGAGTCCAATGTGATTCTTCTTTGAGTTCTGATGAACAGTCATACTGGACTTGAAACATTAACTCTACAGATGCTGTCAGACCTACTGGGTTCTCCGGTATTTCTGATTTTATTTCAGATTTTCAGTGCCCACTTTGCTTTAATTACCCCTTAAATATTTGTATATCTAACATTTATATATCTAACTCTAACATACAGACATCACCTATTCAATCTTTCCTTGTAAGATCACTCCCTTAGCTTAGGAGTCAATTGAGTGAATCTTGTCAACTTCTTCTCATGCAGTTATGTCCTGCCTAAAAAAGGACCAAATCTGTACACAGTGCTCCACGTGTGGTATCACCAATTCTCTGAACAGCTGTGGAAAAACAGTCATACTTTTATATTCCCTTTCTCTTATAATATATATGTTATTGCAACATGGACTTCTTACTACAAATATATTAAGGCTTTGAAATCCCAGCTTGAATACTGTGTACAATTTTGGGTCCTTATCGAAAAGAGATTCTAGACTTAGGGAGTAACAGATATTCACTGAATTGTTTTCTGGGATAGGATTGAGGCTGTCCCATGAGGACAGATTGAATGGGTCAATATTCTCTGGAGTTTAGAAAATTCTGTGGAATGTAATTGAAATAAGTAAAATTCTTAGAGGGCTTGATAGGGTATATTCTGAGCCATTGTTTCACCATAGCTGGAGTACTTTAAGCCAGAGACACAATCTCAGCAGTCTAAGCAGTGGCTTTAGAACTGATTTGAAGAATTTATACTTACTTAGAAAATTATGAATCTTTAATTCTTCATCCTGGAATGCAGCAGTTGCTCAGTCAAGTATGTTCAAGGCTAAGATGTATAGACTTTTGATACGAAGGAAATGGGGATAATGCAGGAAAACGGTTTTGAGATAAAAGAACAATAATTCTATTGACTGGTGGAGCAAGAGCAGAGGTCATATTCTCCTCTTTCTACTGTACGATCTTATGCCAATACAAACGCTGAACAGTTAGAGGAATGGACAATGCATACCTATAATGACACTCTTGAGTTCTTTGAAGAAACCTGAGCAGCAAATAATCAAAACATATGAGCAAGATACCATTATTTAAAACCCACTCAGTTTCAGGAGACCACCAAAGCCAAATGAAATTATATCTTTGGTGAACAGTAGGGTTGTTTTTTTTGCCAGGATGAGGTCTATTGGGCTTAAAGGCTCCAAATAAACCTATCCTGAGATCTTGTGACTGGAACACTATTAAAACAGGAAAAGGTGCAAATGTGAGTGAAACATAAAGCTTTGAAAACAGAAGGACAGAAAGTTCGCAAGCTATGATCGTGTAGAATGAATGTCATCCACTTAATGCAATGTTGTACCAAGTACTGATTTAATAGAAAGAAACAAATTTATACAGGTTGTATGTTTGCTCGCTGACCTGGAATATTTGTTCTCAGACATTTCGTCACCATGCTAGGTAACATCATCAATGAACGTCCATTGAAGCCCTGATGTTCTGTCCTGCTTTCTATTTATGCGTCTTGGTGTGTTGTGGTAGGTGATATCACTTCCGGTTCTTTTTCTGACAGTTTGGTACATGGGGTCTAAATCGATGTGTTTGTTGATGCAGTTCCAGGTTGAATGCCAGGCCTCTAGGAATTCCCATGAGCATCTTTGTTTAGCCTGTCCCAGGATGGATATATTGTTCCAGTTGAACTGGTGGCCCTCATCACCTATGTGTACGGATATAAGTGATGGTTGGTCATGTCTTTTGGTGGCTCGTTGGTACTCGTGTATCCTGGTCGCTAGTTTCTTGCCAATCTGTTTGATGTAATGTTTATTGCAGTCCTTGCAGGGTAGTTTGTATTTGACGTTCATTCTGCTGGTTGTTGATACAGGGTCTTTTCGATTCATTTTTTTAGATTAGTTTCCCTACAGTATGGAAACAGGACCTTCGGCCCAACAAGTCTACACTGACCTTCCGAAGAGTAACTCACCAAGACCCATTGCTCTACCCTATATTTACCCCTGACTAATGCTGTGTGCAATTTAGCATGGCTAATTCACCTAACCTGTACGTCTATGGTTCATCAAGAGCTCTTTCAGTGTGTTCGTAGGTTTGTGGGTTACCATAATGCCAAGGGGCCGGAGTAGTCTTGTCATCATCTCTAAGATGCCTTTAACGTGTTGGTAGTGTGGCTAGAATCTCTGGGTGCATTGTGTCTCTTGTTTAGGTTTGTTGTAACTGTGCTTATTGGGTACCCGTTGTTTTTGAATACGTTGTATAAGTGCTTTTCTTAGGCGTAGTTCCTGGGTACTGCAGTGTGTTGTGGCTCGTTTAAATAATGTCCTGATGCAGCTCCATTTGTGGGTGTTGGGATGATTGCTCCTACAGCTGAGTATCTGGTTTGTGTGTCGCTTTCCTGAAGACGCTGGTCTGTAGCTCTCCACTGGTTTTTAACTCTAGGAAGAGGAGACTGTTGTCCTCTTTGGTGAACTTTATACCCATATGGATGTTGCTTCTGTGTTTGTGGATTTCTTCCAATTCCTAAAGATCTGGCATTCAAACCAGAACTCCATCAACAAACACATCGATTTGGACCCCATTTACCAAACTCTGAGAAAAAGAACCTCAAGTAATGTCATCGACCACAACAGACCAAGACACATAAATAGAAAGTGGGACAGAACACTGGCACTTCACTGGAGGCTCACTGATGATGTTACATAGCATGGTGCTGAAATATCTGAAAACAAACCTGCCCACTCAGCGAACAAACTTACAACCTGAACCACAATCTGAGCACAAATCTTCACAAAAATTGCAGGCATTTATACAGCATAACCTAAGGACATTTCGAAGCCAGCAAAAGACTTTTGAACTGTACCAGTGACAATCAATTTACACACAGCAAGACTCCATAGACAGCAGTGTGATAATGTTCCATCCTAGTGATACTGTTTGAGGATTTAATATTGGCCAGGGCAATAGACAAAAAGAAACACTTTCTTGGAGTACCTACTAAAACCTGTATTGCTTTGTTGCAGCTGATCGCATCCAATCATGTGTGCAACCAAAAGATTATTTGCAATGTTACAGTGGACAGGAGGAATCCCTTAGCCGAGTTCAACGTCTCTGCTGTTCCAGCCATCCTTGTGCGAGGCTTTTCATACACATTTGCTGCCAGTGTGAAGGTAGATGCAGCTGTCAATGCTACGTTCAGGTAAGAAGTGAAAACTGCTGTTTGGATATCGGAACACCATGTAAAATTTCAAAATTTGCTGTTGATACCAAACTTGGCAGTGTGGTTATCAGGGGAACAAAGTGCGCACAAGACAATTAGGCTAGCAGAATAGGCAGACAATTGGTACATGGAATTTATGACAGAGATGTGTTATGTGATTCATTTTTGGCAGAAAGGATGGAGAGAGTCAATAATGGCAGTGTTTTAAAACACTGAGGGTGGAACTGCATCGGTCTCTGAAGGTGAGAGAACATATCAAGGGGGTGGTTAACAAAGCATGTGGGGAGATCCAAGATGGCGGCGACTCAGCAAGTCTGAGTTTACAGTGCTCTTCCCAAAACCTGGGTAAAGTGAGTTACTCACCCCCACCACACTTACCAAACCACCCAAAAAAAATTTCTAACCTTAATTAGCTGCTTACTATTATATTTAAGCAGTTTAATATTAAGTGGATAATGAGTAAACCAAAGGGATCCCGCAGCTCTCAGAAAACAAAGACCCCTCCCCCACCCTCCTCTCCTCCTCCGGCTGCAGCTGATGTAAAAACAGGCCTTGAAGAGATGATTGCCAGGCTGGAAACGACACTCGTCAATTTCATCGCAGAATCCAGACAGAGATGGAACTCATTCGAAGAAAAGTTACAAAAGCACAGCAAGGATATTGAGGAATTACAGGGCCGAGTGGAGGGGGCGGAGCTAAAGGCCACGACCTCCGAGGCTGCAGCACAAACAGCTGCAGAACAGGTGCGAGCTCTGGAGCAGAGAGTCCGGGCCTTTGAAATCTACATGGATGACCTGGATAATAGAAATCGGAGAAAGAATATCCGTCTTCTGGGCCTCCCTGAACAAGAAGGGAAAGGACAGTTAGCAGTATTTCTGGAGCGATGGCTGCCCCAGCTTTTAAACCTGGGGGCTGAAATTGACCGGGTACGGGTGGAGTGGGCCTACCGGGTCGCAGTACGCGGATCTGGCCTAAACCAGCGCCCACGCCCGGTCCTGTTCCGGCTGCAGAGTTATAGGGAGAGGCAGATACTCCTGGATGCCTCCAGAAATCTTGGAAAGGATCCTAAAGCCATGATCCATGAAGGATCCAAGATTATGTTATTTCAGGACTTCTCCCCGGCTTTGGCACGAAGGAGGAAGGCGTTTGATGAGGTGAAGAAATGTCTAAGGAACTTAAATATTCAATACACCTTACGCTACCCAGCGACGTTATGCTTTAACCACGAAGGATCCGAGTATAATTTTAGATCACCAGAAGAGGCTAAGGAACTTTTAGACTCGTTTAAATAAATTGTAAGAGACAATTTATGTTGGCTTGCCTCTTCCACACTCCGTGGGGAGAAGTGGATACTTTACTCTACTTTAGTTTTGCTTCTGGGAGCAGGGTTGTTTTCCCTTGCTATTTTATGTTATTATACTTAACTGTAATTTGTTGGAGTTGTAATTTTATAGTTATGTGTGTTTGTACGTGGCATTGATGCTATCAGATATACTCAGGTATGGGTGGGGCGCTCACTGTTAACTCTAGCTCGGTATTATAACTAAATCCTATTAAGGAGCGCCCGGGTCAAGGGTGGGACACTGTTTGGGAGAGGATATGGTGGACCTTTAGAAAGGAAGTAAGCCCCCCTGAGAACAAGGGGGAGGATCTCCATTCAAACATGTTTTTTTTGTTCTTATTGTTTGGAAATAGTTTCCTTTTTATTATACTGTTATGAGTGTATTAGAGAACATTTTCTCTTGTTTGAAGGATGTAAGTGACTCAACTATACACTCTGGATAATTGTGGATTAGATTAGTAGTTAACTGAGTTTCATTGTTTTTCTTTCTTCTTTAGTATCATTCCTTTGAATTTTGATGATTATATATTTAAGATCTATTTTTATATTAATGTTTGTGCTTGAAAGTTCTGTTTATTTTTGTAAATCTGTCAAAATATTAAATTTCTAATAAAAATATCTTTAAAAAAAAACAAAGCATGTGGAATCTTGGGCCTCATAAATAGAGGCATTGAGTACAAAAACAGGGAAGTTAAGTTGAACCTTTTTGAATGATCTGGTTAGGCACCAACTAGATTACTGCACTCAGTTTGGTAACCACAATAGAGATTTACCAGAATGGTTCCAGAGATAGCTGGTTAATTAAAGGTTGGGTTGGCAAGGCTGTGGCTATTCTTCTTGCAGCAGAGGTGATTGAAGGATGATTTAATAGAGCAGCATAAGATTATGCAGACTTTGTTAAAGATAGATGAGGAAAATGGTTTCCTGTTAGCTGATTGTACCAGATCCAGGGGACACAGTTTTAAAAGTTTGAATAAGTCAGAGGCAATGCGAGGAAGAACTTTATATGCATGGAGTGGCAATAACCTGGAGCTGACTAGCCATTTTAAATGTTGGATGCAGAAAAGATGAAAAGGGAATTCAATAGGCACCTTAAGGAAACTAATTTGCAGGGTTGCAGAGACCAGAGATAAGATAATGACTGGATTGCTCTATTGGGAGCAGAAATGGACTTAATGGGCAGAATGTTGATGGATAGGAGCCTGATTTTTTTCTAAGTAATGATTCATTCATGTAGGATTATCCTAAAATATTTGCTGAAATTTTCTTTATCGATACAGTTTACTTTTCTACTTGCGCAGCTGAGGGAGAAGGGATTAGACTTTGCTATGATGCTTGGTTAACAAGGTTTGAATTTACAGTGTAATTTTTTTTGTTCTATTCATTCATGGCATGTGGGTTTACTGATAAGACTAGCATGTGTTACACATTCTGGATTCCTAAAAAGCAGTTAAGTGTCAACGACATTGCTGTGGGTATGGAATCACATGGAGACAGGTAAGAGTTGCAGATTTCCTTTCCTGAATGACATTGAAGGACCAGATGGATTTTTACAACTTTCGCAGTGGTTGGATGGTTGTCTAGTTCCAGATTTAAAAATTTTTAATTCAAATCACATCATATGCCACAGAGTGATCCAGCATTCACCTGGATTTGTGGATTACAAATCCATAACATTACCCCAATGCCATTGCCTTCTTGGTTGTAAAAGATTACAGATGTAGCATAATAGCTAGACTCCTGGACTCAAAGTCCGAATGCTTGGAGCAAGACTTAAAGATAGTTCTAATCCTGCCATATCACCAGGGCAATTTAAATTTAATGAAATAAATAAATCCTGAACAAAAAATGTGCTGTGAATCAGGGTGATCAAGTAATTACCAGATTATAGTAAAATCCTATCTGGTTCACTAATATTCTCCAGGGAGAAAAATCTGCCATCCTTACCCAATGTCATATACATTAGACTCCAGGTTTATAGCAATGCAGATGATGCTTCACGTGACTCTGAAATGAGCTAAGCATTCAGCTGTATTTAAGAAGTTGAGTGTGGGGGTTTGCAATGTAGCTTCTGAAACTTAGAGCACTAGCTGTGCTTGTACATAATGAAACTCACGTCAGGTGTGCAGAATCTGTGCTGAATGTTTCTATTGCTTTGCAGGTGGGGCTTTGGAGATGGGAGCTACGATCAGGTTTATCAGTTCACATGCCCGTATAACCTCAGCCTTTCAGTCCCTCAGCTGACAGCCAAGCAAGCCATGCTGCAACAAAATGTTACCCACATATACCAAAAGCCAGGTAAGATGGTGAACTTGAGACTCCCTGGTGAGTGGTAAGTGCCGAGTGCCTAATGACTTGTTCAAATGCTGCTTCTTGTCAGAATAATGTATGTTTAGCTGTTATCAACATCAGCAGAAAGTAGGAACAGGAATGAGCTATTAGAACCATTGAGCGTCCTCTGCCATTCACTTCCATCATGGTTGGTGTGATAATGACCTGAGTTCCATTTTTGTTCCTCAAAACCCTTGACCCCCCTGTGGGGTCAAAGGATTTAATTGTTGTAGTTAAAAATGGGAAAGTGGTATTTTGTTTCAGAACTCTCAAATTCCATTTTCAGAAGTGAATGACAGTGTGAGGAGAGGGTTGGGAAATCATATGCTCCTTGAATCTGGCAAAAATGTTGTTAGTGATGGTATGATGATTTTGATAGGAGTCCATTCCTGATCACAACTGAGTGATCATCAGACAGTTTCTACAATGGGCAGCTATTCTGGTATATCACCTAGGGCATAGGAAAATTACTTATCTTTCTGCTCTCCAATTTTTAAAGCCACACGTCCCTGTTATTTCATTACTGAGTGCTTTCCTGTATTTTTCTGAACAATCCAGTATTGGGCCACTTAGCTTCTGGTCATTTCTCTAATTGTATTAATTTCTTCCAACACATTATAACTTTCTACATTTGCTACATTACAGCAAGGGCCACACTTGAAAAGTATTTCCGCAGCTGTGCAGTAGTTTAAGATGTCCAGTCTTTATCAAACACGCTATGTATACTGGACACTCTTTGAAACAATTAGTTTAAGTCAGTGATAGTTTAGAAGTGTTTTAGTTAGTCAGTGGCTCAGAGGGACATACAATCTCTTTGGAACATTCTGTATGACACAACAGCACATATTGACAAGCAGACTGCAAACTCCAGATCACAGTGACAAGTTCAAGGTTAAATTGCACCTGTCCCTCTGCAGAATATCATAGAGCGTAGCAAAGGATGTGAACTGACAAGTGGGTGAGGAACAATTAAGAGAGCCCTAAGGCAAGCTTAGTATGACTAGGATCATAACAGACTTGCCAGGTTTAAGAAGCACAGTTTAAAAATTGAATGGTCTCCTGTTTAAGAGTGAGCTGGAGAGAAATTTCTTCTCTCTGAAGGTCATCAGCCTTTGGAATCCACTTCCACAGACAGGGAGTGGACTCTGCATCATTATTGTCAAGATTAGAGTGATGTTGGAAAATCACAGCAGGTCAGGCAGCATCCAAGGAGCAGGAAAAATCGATGTTTCATGCAAAAGCCCTTCATCAGGATACTGCCTAACCTGCTGTGCTTTTCCAGCATCACGCTAATCTCCAGCATCTGCAGTACCCACTTCTGCCTCGGCCTCAACAGGGCACAAATCAGAAACAATCTTTTTGAATGGCACAGCAGTCTTGATAGGACAAATGGTTATATTTTCTTATAATCGGAGACAAGGTGTTTGTTTTAGAAACGTTCAAGAACAAGGGAAGATATTTTAATCGGTCTGTTCAGACATGTTATGACATACATATGGAGCAGATGGGATTTGAACCTAGGCCTACTAGTCCAGAGATAGGGGCACTGCTACTGTTCCACAACAGCACTCTCACAAAGACCAGCTTTAAAGAGCAAATGAACAATGATTGAATTGGTGGAATTGTGTGAGTAAAGATCAAACAGAGATTAGGACTGCCAGGAGTAGAGGGAAATCCTTAGGTTTAAGTGGGTAGGTGAATCAATAGCAGCAAGACAGTCAACTCTGACTGCAGCCCTGGCAAACAGTTTAATTTCAGCATCCCTCATTTTCAGCTTTAGGATGCACTCCAGCAATATTTCTGATTCTAGCCCGACCTGACTCTGTCGTGTGACAGACTCATAAGTGCATCAGAATCTGTCATCCTTCAGAGCCCTCAACAACTGGGCAAACCTGTCTGTGGATAGATGCTATGCCCCATTTCTTTGGACATTCTACCAAATCAAAAAGAAGCAATTGATATAAATACTGAACTCCATTGATTTATATTGGCTGATTTCCTTTATTATTTATCCCTCAGTCAACACTAATTTAAAACAAAATAAGCTATTTGCTCATTACCTCTAGGGGAACTTGCTGGATCCGAAGTGATTGCTCCATTTCAGATACTCCAAAAAGTAAATATATTTTAAGAGTACTTCACTGGCTGTAAAGTCGTGAAGATATGATTTTTGCAAGTTTTTTTTTCAAATAGAAAGTGATGTGGCTATTTTTCACAATTACAAATTGGTCCATCAAAAATCACAGGGTTGCATATCTTTGAAGAATAAAACTGGAATTTGTGTTTGCCATCCACTTCCATTAAATGTGGAATTTTTATTTTTTTTTCTCTTCTTTTAGTGCTTATTTTCCCCAGCACCCATGGTGTGTGTGTGTAGTTTGTGAGACACAGTGAGAGACGCAAAGTGCACAAATCTTTATTCAATATCCACCACCAGAAAAAGTAGGAAAACACCCGAGTGGCCTGTGACAAGCAGTGCCCTTCACATCAAAGGGCAATGCTGTGTGAACAAACAGTGAAGGGGAGGGCAGGGACTAAATCAAAATAGAGTTGGAGGGGGAAATGATGCACTCCACAATGCGGAATTTTTATTCTGCATGTACCCCACCCCTTAATTGAGTGGGTCCATCCAGGAAAACGTTTGCAAGGTGGAAGTGGAGGCGGCTGGGTTTTGTTTGAGAGCCCTTGTAAAGAATTGGCATGCTGGGTTGAACAGCTTCCTTCTGGGCAAAGTTCAGAGGAAGGGTCACTGAACCCTAAAATTTAACTCTCGATTTTTTTCCACGGATGCTACCAGACCTGCTGAATGTTTCCACCCATGTCTGGTTTTGTTCCCGCTGCGCTATCTGGGTTAGTGCTTGCAAGGGGGAAGCAGGGAGCACAGGAGGGGGGGAAGAGAGTCCGTCACTTCAGCCGAGTGTGAAATAAAACCGAGTGTCTTGTCTGCTGCTCCACAGGTGAATACAACCTCACGGTGTCTGTCTCGGATAAGTACGATAACGCCAGCCAGCTGGTTCCGTTGAGTGTCTACAGTTACCTCAGCAACCTATCCATCAACGTGAGCAGCGAGGTCCTGGCCACGGGCAAGCCGGCGGAATTTGAGGCCATTCTGCTGCCGTCCCCCCGCGGGGTGACCTACAGCTGGAGCTTCGGCGACAATTCCACGGAACTCGCCGGCGACCTGCGCCGAGTGACACACACCTTCGGCAGGGCGGACAGGTACAAGGTCACCGTGCAGGCCAGCAACGTGATCAGCATGATCAGCACCCACCGCTGGCTGGAGGTGCTCGACGAGATCTCCGGGCTGCACATCGCCGACAACAGCCCCACCGAGCTGTACGCTCCCACCATCGTGCAGGCCTCGGCCCAGACCGGCAGCCGGCTGCTCTGGGTTTTCGACATGGGGGACGGCAGCGCGCCCACCGCCACCAGCTCCTCGGTCATGAACCACACCTACTCCGAGGTGGGCAACTACACGGTGGCGGTGACCGCCCGCAACGCGGTCAGCGCCGCCAACGCCACCCGGGTGGTGCGAGTCTTCGTGCTGCACGTCAGCAGGGTCCGGCCGGCGGGCTGCGTCCGCCAGCTGCTCGACGTTAACTTCACCGCCTACACGCCGGGCGACTCGGCCGGCTACGTCTTCTTCTGGGACTTCGGCGACGGCTCGCCCAACCAGACGGTGCCGGGCGAGCCGAGCGCCAGCCACAACTACACCAGGAGCGGGGTCTTCCCGCTCTACCTGGTGGTGTCCAGCAGCGTCAACCAGGTCAACTACTACTCCAACGTCTGCGTCCAGCCCGTCATCAGCCACGTGACCATCAGCCCTTCCAGAAGCTTCCTGGCCGCGCGCCACGAGGGCACGTGGCGCGTGGACGTCCGCCCTGACGGCCAGTACACCTACCTGTGGGAGCTCGAGCCGCAACTTCACGGCCGCGAGGCGAACCTGAGCTTCGCCGAGCCCGGTCTGCACTGGGTCAACGTGACCGTCTTCAACAACGTGTCCTGGGGCGACGCCAGCGCCTCGGTGCAGATTCAGGAGGCGCTCACCGTGCTCCAGATCGTCGTGCACGGTGCCCAGTCGCTGGCCGATCTGGTGGTGCGCCGGCCGTACACCTTCCTGGCGGTGAGCGATGGCACCCAGGTCCGCTACAGCTGGGATTTCGGCGATGGCACAAACGGCACCGGCAACAACCTCTCACACTCGTACGCCGCGGCCGGCCCGTTCCGAGTCCGGCTGCTCGCCTCGAACGCCGTCAGCCACCGTCTGAAGGAGGAGCAGGTCACGGTGAAAACGCCGCTGCGGCGGCTGCAGCTCACCGCCAACGCCACGGTGGCTCCGGTAAACCTCTCGGTGGGCTTCGAGGCCAGCCTGCAGGAGGGCGACTTCGCGCGGTATTCCTGGTCTTTCTGCCGCTGCTGCGAGGCGACTGAAGGCTCAGCCAACATCTCGCACGCTTTCACCCACGCTGGCATCTTTAACGTGACGGTGCGAGTGGAGAACGGAGTGAGCTTTGAGCAGGCCAGCATCCAGATCCACGTGCTGGAGGAAATCCGAGGACTGGACATGAGCTTGGGTCACCTGGTGGAGGGCTGCTGCTTGGCCGTCAACCAAACCCTGTGGTTCCAAGCAGCGAGCAGGTTTGGCACTGAGGTCTCCTACAACTGGACTGTTTTGCGGGAGGACGTGGTCCTACTGTCAGCTAACACCACCTCCTCTCAAATATACTTACAGGAAGCGGGCTTCTATGCGATTGTCCTTCATGCCAGCAACCTTCTGGGGACCGTGAGTGTGAACAGGTCAGTCACAGTCCTGGAGCCCGTTGACATTGTTTCAGTGTGGGCCTCACCAGAACCAGTGGCAGTGAACAAATCCACCAGCATCACCCTCATCATGGGCAGTGGCACAGAGGTGACTTACTGTTGGGCACTGGATGGAATTGCCACGGTTTCCACCAACCTCTCTTTTATCAGTTACAGCTTCCAAAGTCCTGGGGTGAAGCGAGTTAATGCCACTGCATCAAACAAGCTCAGCTCTCAGAGTGTAACTCTGCTGATCCGTGTCCAGGAGCCAGTGGCTGATGTGATGATCACTGCAGGTACTTCAGCCAACCAACAGTATGCAGCCACCAACACCACAGTGTTCTTCCAAGGCAGCACGTCCAGTGGATCCAACATCTCTTGGCTCTGGACACTTCCATTCATGGTAGAACAGCACTTTGGCCAGGAAATGAATAAGTCATTCCCTTTACCTGGTGTATACAACATCAGTTTAAATGCCTCAAATGATGTAAGCTGGGAAACAGCTTCGATGAACTTCACAGTTCAAGACAAAATACAAGGACTTCAGCTCGAAGCCTCTAAATGGGCAGTTGCACCAGGCCAAGATGTGATTTTTTCAGTTAAGTTGTCCTCTGGGACAGATCCCAGGTTTTGGTTAAGTGTTGATAATTTTACGATGCTGCTAAACAGCACAAACTGTAGGTACCTTTTTTCACACCTTGGAACATACGAAATAACCTTGAAAGCAGAGAATCAAGTGAGCTGTGAACACACCAGCATTGAGATTCATGTGCAGGAACCTGTTGCAGATTTAAGGCTGGTGAATTGTAATGAACAAGCCATCCCAACAGGTGTAATGAAAAACTTTACTGCTGCAGTCTCCAGTGGCTTTCAGGTTATGTACCAGTGGCACTTTGTGTTAGGAGACTATTCTGATATTATCACTGGGCAAAATGTTTCATATACACCAAAGGTGCAAGGCCGATTAAGCATCTTCCTAAAAGCATTCAACAATGTATCTGGGGAGGACATTACAGCAGGGATCCTGGTACAAAATCAAATTTTAAAAGCTAGGCTTACAGTGATGCCATCCATCACTGCAGTCAATGAAACAGTCCATTTGAGTCTCGCTGTGACACCCAGTTTCAGCCAAGCAACTTTCACGTGGAAGTTTGGAGATGGATCCCAAATTAACTTTGCAAATACATCCGTTGTGTCTCACTCTTATTTGTGTCCTGGAAATTACCTGGTAGAAGTTAATGCATCCAACCTGGTGAGCTTCTATGTTGCACAGGCTACAGTGACTATCTTGTTGTTGAAATGTGATCCACCCAAGGTCAGCATGATCCTCAGTGAGACTATGCAGCGATCTCAAAGAAATTACTTGGAGGCAGACATTGACCTCAGAGGATGTACAGAGTATCAGGTAGAATATTTGTGGGAGATTTACAAGACCTCCAGGTGCCTGACTCTGCAAGAAGTGAAACAAGTTCAACTTCCAAATGTAGACTTGAAAAGACCTCGACTGCTTCTGCCCAACCTCGTGTTGGATATTGGAAGATATTGCATTGTATTTACTATTTCCTTTAAGGGTACCTCATATGTGAAGATCACACATTCCAGCATAATGGTCATTCCCAGTGCACTTGTCCCAATAATAGAAGGAGGAACATACAGGTCATGGTCCACAAAGCAGGATCTTGTGATGGATGGTACTAAGTCTTACGATCCTGACCAGCCGGCTGACAGTCAAACACCTCTGAACTATGAGTGGTTGTGTACATATTCATGTCTGGTAAGATTCTGTTGCAAATTCAAATGACCTCATCTTTGAGCCAAATGTCACATAACTTTTTGTTGCAGGATAAAACCTGGACCAAAGCAGTGTTTTATTTATCACTAATTTTAATCCCATGCTCGCAGATTTGCTACATTGAAGCAGAAGCTGGAAAAGAATTTTAGACTGAACACGGAATTCTAGAAGAGTCTCCTGTGAAGCATAAAAGCTGAAAGGCCTGTTGGCTATCCTGTATATTTTAGTTTAATGTATACCTATTTACACTTGGGGGTCAGTTCCACTTCTGTTACACGAGAGACCGTGCATGTACATATTTTTTAAGGAATGATCAGAACTAAAGACAATACTACAAATGGCAACTGCAGTATAGCCTCAGGAGGTTTGTCATTTGTCTTAACCTCCCGCTTGGATTTCCAGCTGCCTTGTCACATTGTTTTGTCATTGAATTTGATGAGACAGTTATCCAGGGTCTCTTTCTCAGTTTGTCTATCAATTCATTCACTGTATAATTCACTTTCCACTGTTGTATCGATGTTCAGTTTCATCTGCCACCTGGTCTGGACATCAAAGTCATTCGGTAAATCACTTAACGCTACCCCAGTCTTTGTATTCTCCCCATTTTTATGCTATTAGCCAATCTGACAAACTCACTGAAAAGGGAAGTGCTTTCAAAATGCAAAAGATTAATAGAAACTACATATTTTTAGCAGATGTAAATACATCCCTTTAATGTTTAATTATTGATGGCTTGCCTTTTGTAGGCTGCATAAATTATTGTCATTTATGCAAAATTAATCCCCTGAAGTTTGATCGCAACTCATAGAAGCAGTTAATGTAGCTTTTGGCTTGGGATAAATAAAGTTCAAGTATCCAGATGTGTGGGTAAATGCATTTTTACCTCCAATCTGTAAGAAATTCAAGAAACCTGTCACATGAACTTGATAAATGTATTTTTGTGGCGGAGTCCCTTTGTTTTTCTATATCACGAGTTTTAATTTTGAGAAATGGAGCTTTGCTAGCTAAAGTTAGATTCTCCAAGGCGATCTATCCATTTAGCCCATGGCTAATGAACATCCCTGTAATATGCATTCTCTTAATATCTGTTAGTCTAATATGATTGAGAGAGATACGTTTTTGTTCAATTTCAAAAGTTGCCAAAAGTTTTGTTAAAATGTATTCACAGGGTGTGGGAGTTGCTGTCAAGGCCAACATTTTATTGCCCATTGTATTTGCCCTGTGAGTGGCCTTGAATCCTTATAATCCACGTAGTGTCATGCATCCACATACTGTAATGAAGTTTCAGGATTTTAGCCTAGTGATGTTGGGGAATTGACGATATGTGTCCCCATTAGGATGCTGTGTATCATGAGGGGAGTTGGGACGTGGTGATATTTCCTTGCACATGCTACCTTCTAGGGCATGGCAGTCATTGCCTTGGGACAGGCAATTGATGAAGAAAGTATATCTTAAGTTATTCCCGTTCCTTCTGAGAAAGATTGGAGACACCATGGTATTATTGAAATAAGTTCTATGTCATGGTCTTGATTCAGGACAGACATTGCTGAAAGGATTACTGAAAAATTGCATTTCTTATTTTTAGATGGACAAGATGTGGGTAATGCTCTTTTTAGTTACAGTAATATCTGCAGTGTTATCCCATCCTTCAGCCGTCTCTTACTTAGGTGCACTTTTCATACTATAGACCTCAAACCCATCAAAACATTTTTCATTCATTGAAGGTTCACTACAAATCTTTGTGTCCTTCCCACTTTCAATCAATATTATGGATCTCAATGTTGATTGTTTTGTAAAAGTCTGCACTTATTTTTCATAAAGTGGATTTTAATCTGATTAAGCATACTCCAAGCTTGTTAATAAAAATACGAAGTACATTTTCAGAAAAAATGCATCCAAACTAAGTAATGCAATAGAGTTATATGGCATTACGATGGCTGTACTCCCCACTATGTATGTACCAACAGTGAAAATTGCTAGGCTAACATCACTACATCACCACCCCAACTTCACTAGGCTAAAATCCTATCATTACAGTATGGGCGTGCACGACACTACATGGACTGTAAGGATTCATGGCCGTTCACAGGGCAAATACAATGGGCAATAAAATGTTGGCCACAGTACACGTGACAATAAATTCAATTCATTTCAATACAATTCAACCAACAAACATCAAAGTGCACTGATCTTATTTACCTGCACATGGTCCATAGCCTACTCTGCTGTGGCATTTTAAATGCTCATCCAGATGTTTCTGAATTTTTTTTCCAGAGTACCTAGTGCCACCACACTCTCAGATAGCACATCCCAGATTTTTTAACCATCTGCTGGGTGAAAATAAGATTTTCTCAGATTTCCTCTAAATCACCACCTTAAACTTTTGCTGTCTGGTCTTTGGCAGATGTGTCCATGTTGCAAGCTGTCCACATATTGGATTTTCCTTTCTTTCCCTGATCATGATATTGCTACTGTTTGACCAAAGGCGGTAATACAAATTCCTATTCAGAACAACAGCAGCACCACAAGCTTACTGAGGGTGAAAGGATACATTTTGGCCTGTTGAAAAAGGGTTCATTTATTGAAAAAAACATTTGAACAGAGCCTCAGACATCACCTCTATCTATAATTTAATATTTAAATCATGAATACTGATGAGTCACACAGCAAGCTATACAATAATAATTTGCATTTATAAAGCACTTTTAACACAGCAAATTTAACAAAGCACTATACAAGAGTGATTATTGAGTAAAATAGGATACCAACACCGTTGATGAGATATAGAGAAAAGGATTTACATCTTTGTTGGATAGATAATTTGAAGGAATGACTTAAAGGAGGAGAAGTGACTGAGGTGGATATGTATAATGAAAGAATAGGGCTCAGGCAATCTGAAACACTGCTAACAAAGAACAAAAAAAATTACAGCACAGGAACAGGCCCTTTGGCCCTCCAAGCCTGCGCCGATCCAGATCCTCCATCTAAACCTGTCGCCTATTTTCTAAGGATCTGTATCCCTCTACTTCCTACCCTTTCATGTGTCTACCTAGATACATCTTAAATGACGTGATCGTGCCTGCTGTACCATCTCTGCTGGCAACACGCTCCAGGCACCCACCACCCTCTGTGTAAAGAACTTTCCATGCATATCTCACTTAAACTGTTCCCCTCTCACCTTGAACTCCTGTCCCCAAGAAATTGAGTCCCACCTCTGGGAAAAAAACTTATTGCTATCCACCCTGTCTAGGAAAAAGTGAGGTCTGCAGATGGTGGAGATCAGAGCTGAAAATGTGTTGCTGGTTAAAGCGCAGCAGGTCAGGCAGCATCCAAGGAACAGGAAATTCGACGTTTCGGGCATAAGCCCTTCATCAGCCCTTTCCTGACGACTAGAACTGTACACAGTATTCCAAATGTGGCCAAAACAATGTCCTATACAACTGTAACATGATCTGCACTCAATACCGTGTCCTATGAGGGAAAGCATGTCATATGCCTTCTCGACCACTCTGTCGACCTGCGTTGCCACCTTCAGGGTACAATGGACCAGAACACCCAGATCTCTCTGTACATCAATTTTCCAGGGTTTTTTCATTTACTGTATAACTTGCTCTTGAATTGGATCTTCCAAAATGCATCATTTTGTACTTGCCTGGGTTGAACTCCCTCTGCCATTTCTCCTCTCAACTCTTCAATCTATATATTTATCTTGCTGTATTCCCTGACAGTCCCCTTCACTGTCTGCTACATTACCAATCTTCGTGTCATTTGCAAACTTGCTAATCAGACCACCTATACCTTCCTCCAGATCATTTATGTGTATCACAAACAACAATGATTCCAGCATGGATTCCTGTGGAACCAATAGGAGTTTGATGAAAATCAGCAAATGCAAAAGGCCAGAATTGAAGGAAGACAGTTTTTCTTTGTCAGTCATTTATATAAATGATTTGGATGAGAATATAGAAGGTATGGTTAGTAAGTTTGTGGATGATACCAAAATTGGTGGCATTGTAGACAGTGAAGAAGGTTTTCTAAGATTACCAAGGGATCTTGATCAATGGATCAAGGGTTGAAAAATGGCAAATGAAGTTCAATCTGGATAAATACAACAAACAAGGGTAGGGCTTATACAATTAATGGTAAGTCCTTGGGTAGTGTTTTAGAACAGAGGGATCCAGGAGTTCGGGTTGATAATTCCTTGAAGTTTGCCTCACACATAGACAGGGTGGTTAAAAAGGTGTTTGGCATACTTTCCTTCATTGCTTAGTCCTTTGAGCATCAAAGTTGGAAAGTCACGTTGAGATTGTAGAAGATATTGGTGAGTCCTCTTCTAGAATATTGTGTGCAATTCTGCTTATCCAGTTACAGGAAGGTATTATTAAGCTGGAGAGAGTTCAGAAGAGATTTACTCAGATGTTGCCAGATTTGAAAGGCTTAAGTTATAAAGATAGGCTGGGAGTGTAGGAGGTTAAGAGGCGACCTCCTACAATGAGGAAGTTAGATAGAGTTAATGGTAGTTGGCTTTTCTCTAGGATGGGGGATTTCAAGACTAGGACACATTTTTAAGGTGACAGGAGAGCAATTTGAAACAGACATGAAGGGCAAATGTGGGTGGTTCGCGTGTGGAATAAATCTCCTGAGGAAGTGGTGGATGTGGATATGATTATGTTTAAAATACGTTTGGATAAGTGCAAGAATAGGAAAGCTTTGGAGGGATATGGGCCAGGGGCAGGCAGGTGGGACTAGTTTAGTGTGGGATTATGTTTGGCATGGACTGGTTGGACCGAATGGTCTGTTTTCATGCTGTATGACTTCATGACTCTAACTGGAGGGCTGTAGAGCTGGGAGAGGTTACAGATAGGAGGAGAGGTGAAGAGATTGAGGGATGAGGATTTTGAAGTGGACCATTGCCAAATTGAGAGCCACTGCTATGACCACCATGCATTATGCTGATATTCAAGTAACTTAGTCCGCATTCATAATATAAACATTAAAACAGTGACCATATTGAATGAGTTAAAATCTTTTGTTATAGTAGGGACCTGGCACTGGAATATTAGGCTTCAGTACAAATGATGCCTGTCATGGGAGCTTTCATTGTTATCTTATGGTGACATATCATTATAGATTTTGAAAAGATGACCAGAAATCTAGCATCTTGTTCTGTGGCATTCAACTTGAAAAAGTGTTAGTTTAAGTACAAGAAGAAATAACAAATGTGTATGTATGTAGTACCTTTCATGATTTCAGAATGTCATTAGGTGCTTTACAATCAATGAAGCATGTTTGAAGCATAGTCACTGCAGTAATGGAGGAGACCCGCATTGTTGTAATGCTATTACTTGTAGGAGGGAATTAGGAAGGACAAATGGCTGAGAGTAATCACTGTCCTGTTCTTTTGTCTTCAGGAACTTTCTGGCTGCTATATATCTGGCAAGGGAAGTGTCTTCTCTATTTTTAGAGAAGAACTGAAACGGAATACAACCTACACGTGCAGTCTGAGAGTCAGTAAACCTGGCCGGGAATCCCAGTCAGTCAAACAATATGTAAGTAAAAGTGCTATAGAAAGCCGTATTTGTCGTTGCAAAGTGTTTTCTCGCAATGTTATGCAGTTGATTAATTTGTTACTTCAGTGATTAAGTTGTCAAACGCTCTAATGAATTTGCTCATTTAGTAATGATCACCAAAACAGGTTGGCTTGATAAAAAAAATTGATTTATTCACAAGTGCTTTGCCTTTTTATCTGCTAGCATTTCATCTTGAGATGTTTCTCTTGCCATTGTTTGTCAGTGGTGAGTTGCTGTTGTCTTTTCGCTCTCAGGGGTGGAATGGGGAGGTAGGTCCTAAGACTCCCTCAGCTGTAACAAGTCTTGGACCTATGCTGTTGACATTATTCTGAACAACGCATTTACTATCTAGCCAACTGAGCTAACCAAATAGTCTGAGCAATAACCCTGATAGAAATTTCGAAAAAAAGGAGGATTTGAATTTATGTAATGCTTTTCGCAACCTCAGAACATCTGAAACTACTTTTGAAGTGTGGTTACTGTTGTAATGTATGAAAAGTGGTGGGTATTTAGTGCAGGTCCACATCCTCCAAATAACAGTATGATAAAGACCAGGTAATCTGCTACAATATTAGTTGAAAGACCAGTGTTGGCAGCACTGACTAAACTATTAGTATGCCTCAATAATAAATGAAACTATTGTTTAGAAAGTTAAAAAAAATACAATTTGCCAGGATTGTGAGAAGAAATCACTGAAGGAGGTGCAAAGGAGATTTAGCAGGATGTTTCCAGGGCTGCAGAGATTAGCTGTGAAGATAGATGGGGTTTGTTTTCCTTGGAGCGCAGGAGAGTGAGAGAGGCCTTGGTTGAAATGTGTAAAATGACGAGGGGAGTAGATAGGGTAACCAGGAAGGAACCTTTCCCCTGGTGATAGAATCATTGACCGAAGGGCATAGATTTAAGGTTAGGCACTGGAGGTTTTGAGGGGATATAAGGAGAAATGTTTTCATCTAGTGGTTGATGTGAATTTGGAACTTACTTTTCTATAGGGGTGATAGAGGCAGAAACCCTCATAATGTTTAAGAAGTATGTGTGAGCATAGCATACAAGGCTATGAGCCCAGTGCTGGATTAGAATAGTTAGGTGCTTGGTTTTGACTGGCGCAGACTTGATGGGTTGGAGGGCTGTGCTGTTTGACTCTAGGATTGTATGACTAATTCCCAGTTGTCTTGAAAACAATGCTAGGAGTCTTTTGCAACCATATGAGAGGACAGATGTCAGCACTTCAGTGCAGCAGGCTCTGAATATTGCCCTGAAGCATCAGCCCTGGATTATGTGTTAAAATCTCTGGAATTAGAACTCAAACACTGCCTCCTACCCGAGAGAGAAGGATATTCTTATTTTAGAGATGTCTTATGATGCAGTAGTAGTATCCATGCTTATGGATTAGAAGGTCTAGAAAATATGCTGTAGCATGTGGCTGACACTTGCATATCTGCTGGTACTTAAATATGTAGCAACATCGATTACAACAGGACCAGAGATGGCCATTTGGCCCATTAAACATAAAGTTGTCATAGTTCCAGAGGGAGATGACTGGTGGTGTAACATGAGGGTCACTGTGCCTCAGGTGGGGAGGGAGAGGTTGAGAAGGAGAGTCCTTCATTGTAACCTCCACTGGTGTGGGAATTGAACTCACATTGTTGGTGTCATTCTGAATTACAAAACAGCCATCGAGCCAACTGAGCAAACCGACCTCTCATTTTTCTTTGTCAAAGCCATTCATTTTCATCAATTCTATTAAAATTTCTCTTAAGCAAAGTGAACAACTGTAGCTTCTCTACGCGATTAACTGCTTTTTAAAAATTCATCCTGACAGATTTCGGTGAAGGGAGGCAGCTCACCACTGGTGTCACTGGAGTGTGTCTCCTGTAAAGCGCAGGAGGTCTATGGAGTGAGCAAAAGCTCTTATATTTCCTTATCTGGAAGTTGCAGCAACTGTGAAAGCAGTCCTCAATATGTGGTAAGAGCAAACGTGTGTGCTGCTTCTAACTTAGTACAGAAATACTGGGGTGTAGTTAACAATCACTTTGTGCTTTCAGTGAATTACCTATTTCACAGTGAATCGATTATTTTAGTTGGTCAAGTTAGATGCAGGGAAATAGAATACATTCTAGCCCTCAAGTCCACCTCAATCGATCTCTCTTGTTCCATTTCCTAAATGTCTAATAGAGAACATCAACTGTTATCGTTTTTGGCTGAATTATTGTCCATGTGGAAGCAATTCACAAGGTAGGAACCAGTAGGATGCTTTCAGGTAGAACTTCATCTTTTGAAGAGTCCAGAAATATGTCCACCTGTACAATCCAGGTCTTCACAAACGGATTCCAATTTGGAAGAGTTTATTGCAGCTGCTTCAAATGGTAGATCTGTTTTCAAGGAAAGCATGTTCAAGGAAGAATACAAGATCATTGGAATGAGTTGGGTCAGTCCAGCTTCACACAGGCAGAAAATGCCAAATGGTTCAATGCTAATGGCTTCCATTGAGGCCACCATGATCCCAATTCTGCACTTAAAAGGAATTTCATGTGACAGTTCCCTCCAGCAACATAATCACCAGAAGCTGCTAACAACAGTTGCCTACCAAACAAGCACATCAAGAAAATCTCAAATACTAGTAAAGGCATAAAGCAAAGTAAGGTCAGAAAGATCATTCATCTCTGAATCTGACCATGCATTGGACTCCTAGATACAATTTTTCAGAAGCTGTCCAATCCTTACCACTTACATCACCCACTTATTATTGCAAACAGTAATTGGATCATTTGTTATCACTGTTAGAATTTCAGCATCCCCAGGCAAATCACCATTCAGAAGTGTCTTTCACGTGATCTTTAATCTGACTGTTTCCTTATCCTAACAGTGGAAAGTAGAAAACTCCAAGAAGCAGTTGCTCACCCTAGACAATGCCACCACTTCTACTGGGAGCACTGGAATGAACCTAGTCATGAGACACGGGGTTCTGGAGGATGGAGATGGGTACACATTTAGCCTGAATGTCACTGATCCTTTGATGGAAAACGTGGGGTTTGCATCTATATATATCCCACCGATTCACCTTCCTTCTGGAGGTGACTGTGTGATTTTTCCAACAGAAAACATCTGTGCTTTGACTACCAGCGTCACCTTTACATGTACAGGTAAGTCCCAGGCTGAGCAAATTTAAGAGGTAATTAATTTCTTTATCAGGACTTGGGTAGCAATGTCCCCAGTATTTCTCAATTGCCTTGGTTACTTCTATAACAGTTCAAAGGTGTTTCATATTTTTCAGCGACATCTCAAAGTACTTCATGTAAATGTCTCTTGTGATGCGCCAATGAGCTTTACAAAGCAAGGTTCCATGAATGGCATATGGACAAAGGATTAGTTAATCACAACCTCTTCTTTTTGCCGTAGGCCAGAGCCTTGGCTTAATGTCCACAAATGCTGCACTTCCTTGGTACTATTCTCAGCTTATGGATTCAATACAATTAATGGTAAAGCCCTGGATATGAGACCTTGGGTTTCAGGTCATAAACCTTGAGATTTGCATTGGAGGTAGACAGGGTGGTTAAGAAAACATTGAGCATGCTGGCCTTGATTGCTCAGACCTTTGAGTATAGAAGTTGGGACAGACCTTTGAGTAAAGAAGTTGGGACAGACCTTTGAGTATAGAAGTTGAAGTTATACAGAACATTGGTGAGGCCTCTTCTGGAGTACTGTGCAGTTCTAGTCACCCTGTTATAGAAGGATAATAAACTGGAGAAGGTTCGGAAAAGATTTACCAGGACATTAACTGGAATGGAAGGTTTGAGTTCTAAAAATAGGCTGGAACTTATTTCACTGGAGTGAGAGAGATTGATGGGTGACCTTGTAGAGGTTTATAAAATCATGAGGGGCATAGATAAGGTGAACAATGAGGTGAGGGATTTCAAAACAAAGGAGCATATTTTTAAGGTGAGAGCAGAAAGATTTAAAAAGGACATGAGGGGCAACCACTCTACACAGAGTGGTTAGTGTATGGAATGAACTGCCAGAAGATGTGGTGGATTCAGGTACAGTTAACGTTTAAATGATTTTTGGATAAGTGTATGAGTAGGAAAGGTTTGGAGGGATATGGGCTAAATGCAGGCAGATGGGACAAGTTTCGGTGGGTACATAGTCATTGTGGACTAGTTGGGTCGAAGGTTCCGATTCGTGTTGTGTAACCCATAACCGTCTTTGGACCAAGGGAGTTAGTGTCGTGCAAGTCAGCCCAGAGAGTGGATAAGATAAAAGTTGATGCCTCCAGAAAGGGTCTGGTAACATTTCTCGTGAACCCTGATATTTCAAGGGCCATTGTAGCAGCATAGACTGGAATTTCACATTGTAACCATGTGGAATTTCCAATGCAGCAGACCCAGAGGAATTCTGCAGGAAATTGAAACTTCTATAAGGGTAATTCCCCTCTGTCTGGAACCCTCTGACAAAGATCCTTACATCTGGAAACTTTGGAAAGTCTTGGCTCATTAATATTAATAGTAATTCAGGAGATGAAAAATATTTTAAAAACCATTCTAGCTGTAGGTTAAACTGTAAACGGACCCACTGACCAGTTCAATTACGCCTACCCTGACACCCCTACCCCTCCCAAAAGTCCAACCTTGCTGGTGTACCCTCACTCCTCTCCATCATGACCCAACAAACCCTCCTAACTTCTGGACCTGTCATCCATCATACCTGATAATGGTTTGGTTCTGTCAGCGTAGAACCTTATCTCTAGATCCAACTTCTTACTGTCTGAGTTGGTGGGCAAGTTGAAAAGTCTCCCACTATTTTACAATTGAATTGGTCTCAATAGTACAGACTCGTATAAGTATTGCCTGTCTACAAAACAAAGATTGAGTTTCGGATATTAAGGCATACATCTAATATTAAGCGACTCATCAGTTTTTTTCTTTGAGCTGATTTTTATCCATGTTTACAAACCAGCCCCAACATGAGATTTACACAGGTTTTAAAGATTACTTTCAGTGATCTAGCTTTATGTTTTGTAGGTTGGGAGACTACTGGGATTCCTCTCGTGTATAGCTTCATCCTTACTCGCTGTGGTGTTGGAGGAACTCACTGTGATGAGTTCTATGTGTATAAAGGCAGCAGATCTGAGTACAGTGCAGTCCTTCCCCCTGGCTTTAGCTCAAATCAATTCATTGCTTACATTGCTGTCACTGTTCAGAACCAGCAGGGAGCCTCTGTAATAGCTCTGAACCGGTAAGTAGGTGGTAGTATCTATATTTTCATTGGACTTAATTGTTTTTGAATAAGAGTGTGTCATAATTATTTGCAATGAATGATGTTGAATTGAAGTATGTTATCCAAAAATCCCAAGTGCTTCAATACAATATAATGTAATAAAATTATATGACTTTGTATCATAAAAATGAGAGAGCATTTCTATTTAAGCTACTTTCTTTACACATAGTTTGCATTAGTTTCAAATTTAAATTTAAGGCTAAACCTCAGTGATGTTCCAAGTTAAAGTTTATTTTGTAATCATCATACTGAATCAAGTTGTCACTGGAGTTTTGATTAGTTGATGTCTCTTGTCTTGAGGTTTTGTTACTACTTTTCGAATAGTGGGAGAGATTAACATAGGGGTCCCATTGCCAGGAAAAGCTGCGAGAGGTAGGGAGTTGAACTTAAAATATAGCTGAGTATTGCTTTGGAAAAACAATAGGATAGCATTAGCGCAAATTAGATCAAATGAGCAGAAGAGTATTTTTCACCCATACAATGTTATAATCAGATGACATCCTACTAATTTGTGGACAAACAGAAATTACTATGAAAGCTCAGTTCTGAGGAAGGGTCACTTGACCCAAAACGTTCACTCTGATTTCTCTCCATAGATGCTGCCAGACCTGCTGAGCTTTTCCAGCAATTTCTAGTTTTGTACAGCATCCGCAGCTCTTTTGGTTTAGATTCTAATTTGGAGGATTTGAGCCTGGCATTAATATCTTCAAATTTAGGGCTCTGTTCTGCCATTCAAGAGTAAGTAGTTGGAAAGAGTGGACAATGGAGCTGACTGAGCATGATTGTTGATAGTATTTCCAGTAAGCTTTTTCTGCTTCCAAGTTTGCATGACAAGGTATTTAATCCACTGTTGCCATTGGTATCTGCAGGTCCGTGGTTATTAATATAACAAATACTCCTGAAGGGTTCCAAAGTTTCACTGACTGGATGAAGCTCGAGACTGAGACTAAACTGCAGGAGCTGTTGAAACAAGGTGATCCACAGCCTACTGTGGAGTATGCCCTTGCCCTGGTCACAGTGCTCAATGAGGTAGGGTACTGCTCACTAATTTCTTCCACTATCTTATTATTGCCTTTGATGGCCTTGCCTTCAGCTACCTAGCCACTTAATTTACAATCAAATACCTAAATCTCTCCTCTTAAAACTACCCTCTTTGGGTCACTGTTCCTGATGCTGCCATCTCTGGAGATTTTTGACTATTCTCCTCTGTGATGCCTTAGGGCATTCACAACCTTAACAGGACAAGATATATACAAGCTTGTATTGCTAAATTAAGTGAGAAGTATCAGTAGCATAAGCAATGTCTGAGGCTTTTGCACCATCTCATAAAGAGCATGAAACTTAATAAATGACACAGCAATGTTTATCAAATATATTTCTGGTAATTTCCAGAGTTGAGACATGTATCAGAAGAGGTATCAGCTGCCCTCTTCCTACACTAGGCATTCACATGGGCTTGACAAGTAAGGCCAAGAGTTAGTATGATATTATGTGCCATTTTTATTATGAGACCTGTGCTGCCTCCTTCAAAGCGAGCTAATAGCTATCAGTCAGGTTCCAGAACACAACACAAGAGTGTCCCAAATCTATTTGCCACCAGCCTCACAACCATTTCCTAATCTCATACTAGCAGGAAGTCCTTCCTGCTAGTAACTTGAGTGGGAAACCATGTAGATCTTATATATTTACTTTAAGTTATTAATGGGAAGAATTCACTCCCATCATATCAAATCAGAATAATTTGTAAAAACCTTTGCCAAAATTATTTTGATACAAGTTTTAGTTATATGGCACCTTTAACAGATTCCCCCAAGAAACTTCATAGAAGTGTTATGTGACGTGCTTTGACACCAAACCACATAAGGACATATTAGGACAGATGACTAAAAGCTTGGTCAGAGAGGTGGGTTTCAGGATGTGACACACAGAGTGAAAGTTTGAGCTGTGGGGCATTGAGGATTAGGGAAGGAATTTGAGATTTGTGCCTGGTTTAAGGTGCATCAGCCAGACTTCCTTAAGGGTAATTAAGTATGGCAGTAAAATTCTGGCGGCACTTACATTTGAAACATAAATGAACTAAAAGAAGGCTGAAATCATAGCTTGTAGAATGTACTTTAATCTGGGCTGAACTTGTAACAAACAAGTAGAAAAATGAGCAAAAATTACAAAGATTTGAGCAATTTACAGCCCTATAACAGGAAGTTCCAGTCTAAAAGATCATTGAACACGAGGTGTGAAGATGGCATGAGGTCTGTTACACTTGAGCCAGACATTAGCCTGCAATAAGAAGTGTTAATACCTCATCTGATCATTACTAAATTATGTCAATTTCATGTTTTAAATATGTCCCCTGCAGTACGAGAGAAGCAAAGTCTTTGAAAAGGTGTGGACAAATGACACAATTAGCAGGATTAACATCCGCAGTAACATCACGTTGGCCCTTACTTCCTTGGAGGTCAGCACTGTGGATGACATCCAGCAGATTTCTGCAGCATTGGCACAGTGTACGGTAAGAACTTGCTCATTTTCTATCTCAAGAATAAAAAATAGTGCCTTTAGTAACCTCATCAAACAGGAGCGATCACTTGGAAATTCATTCAGAGAGTGCAATTAAGTGGTTTAAGTTTAAAATGACATGATTTTGGCAAAAGAACCACAGAATAGGGGAGTTTTTTTTGACATGACATATATCTACCATCTGCACTGCCTGAGAAGATGGTAGAAGCAAATTCATTAATAATTTTTGAATATCATAGGACCATACAGCAGGGAAGGAAACCATTTGGCTCTTTGAGCCTGGTCAAGATGACATACGGCTTGGAGAGGAACTTGCAGATGGGGGTATACCTATGTGTCTGCTGTGCTTGTGCTTCTGAGTAGGAAAGGAAGCATGTTTGGAAGGTGGTGTTGAAGGAGCTGTGGTGAGTGCCTGCAGTGCATTTTGTGAAAAGTACACACTGCTGCCATCATGCATCAGAGCGAAGGGAGTGAATATTGAAGATGATTGTATGAGTGCTAATCAAGCAGAATTCTTGTGTCCAGAATGTTATTGAGCCTCTTGAGTGTTATTGGATCTGCAACCATGGAGACACGTGAAGAGTATTCTGTCAACTTCCGGAATTGTGCCTTGTGGATAATGGACATACATCAGGAGACATGAGGGAAGTTGCTCATCACAAAATTTCCAGCCTCTGCCCTCTGTTCTTGTAGCTACAGTATTACTATGGCCAGTCCACTTCATTTTCTTGGTGAAAACAAGGACTGCAGATACTGGAAACCAGTCTAGATTAGAGTGATGCTGGAAAAGCACATCGGGTCAGGCAGCATCCAAGGAGCAGGAAAATCAACATTTCGGGCAAAAACCCTTCGTCAGGAATAGAGCTCAACCCACATGGACTCCTGACCACCTTTAAACCAGCAGAGTTCAGAACTGAACAGGACAAATAGTACAGACTACAGATTCAAAAACACCAGTAACGGTTCTCCTTGAAGATCCTTCGCTCTCACTCCAATTTCTTGTTATTGGTAACCCCAAGGATGTTGATAGTGGGGGATTCAATGATAGTAGTGCCATTTGAACATAAAGGGGTGAATGGTTAGATTCTCGCTCTTTGAAATGTTAATTACCCAGTACTTGGGTGGTATGAGTGTTACTTACCTCTTATCAGCTAAATCCAGATGTTGGTCTAATCTTGCTGTACATGGACATGAACTGCATTATTTGAGGAATTGGAAAATTTTTCAGTTTTGTAATTCATTGCTTGAATAATTTAGTGGATTGGTTTTAGCTGAATTAACCTTTGAGGGCTAGCAAACCTTTCGAGTGCCTTTCCTAAGATTAGTTGCAACATGTTACTGAGATGAAAGGATTCTGGAAGATCTTAGGAAAAGTTTGACTCATCCTTTAATCACTTTTCTTTTGTTCTTTTTGCCAGGTCATCAGCAAAGAATTAATTTGTAGCAAATGTCAGAACCAGACATTGTTTGCCCTGGACAACATGATAGCAGTTCTCCAAAAGGAAACTGGACAGGGTAAAATGACACCCACCTCCATTGGGGATAATATCCTTGTCACTGTGGGTAAGTTCAAAATTCTGGTAAATGGAAACACAAGTATAGTTATAAAGTGATTGTGGGTGTAAATCAGTGTTGTCCAATACTGTTGCCACTCAACACACACATAGCAAATTGATGCTCTTCATCAAGGTGAGAGATTTCAATAAGATTGACATTTGGATTCTGCAGTGGCATATTCTACCAAGGATGTGGTTCCAACTTGTCCGACCAAAGTAGATAGACAATAGGTGCAGGAGTAGGCCATTCTGTCCTTTGACCCTGCACCACCATTCAATATGATCATGGTTGATCATCCTTAATCAGTATCCTGTTCCTGTCTTATCTCCATAACCCTTGATTCCACTATCCTTGAGAGCTCTATCCAACTCTTTCATAAATGAATCCAGAGATTGGGCCTCCACTGCCCTCTGGGGCAGTGCATTCCACACAGCCACCACTCTCTGGGTGAAGAAGTTTCTCCTCATCTCTGTCCTAAATGGTCTACCCCGTATTTTTAAGCTGTGTCCTCTGGTTCGGCACTCACCCATCAGCGGAAACAATGTTTCCTGCCTCCAGAGTGTCCAATCCTTTAATAATAATCTATGTCTCAATCAAATCCTCTCTCAGTCTTCTAAACTCAAGGGTATACAACCCAGTTGCTCCAGTCTTTCAGTGTAAGGTAATCCCGTCATTCCAGGAATTGACCTCGTGAACCTACGCTGCACTCCCTCAATAGCCAGAATGTCTTTCCTCAAATTTGGAGACCAGAACTGCACACTGTACTCCAAATATGGTCTCACCAGGGCCATGTACAGCTGCAGAAGAACCTCTTTGCTTCTGTACTTAATCCCTCTTGTTATGAAGGCCAGCATGCTATTAGCCTTCTTCACTACCTGCTGTACCTGCATGCTTACCTTCATTGACTGGTGTACAAGAACACCCAGATCTCTCTGTACTGCCCCTTTACCTGAATTGATTCCATTTAGGTAGTAATCTGCCTTCCTGTTCTTGCCACCAAAGTGGATAATCATACATTTATCCACATAAAACTGCATCTGCCATGCCTCTGCCCACTCACCTAACATATCCAAGTCACCCTGTAATCTCCTAACATCATCAGATTTCACCCTGCCTCCCAGCTTAGTATCATCAGCAAATTTGCTAATGTTATTACTAATACCATCTTCTATATCATTAACATATATTGTAAAAAGCTGCGGTCCCAGTACTGATCCCTGCGGTACCCACTGGTCACTGCGTGCCATTCCGAAATGGAGCCGTTTATCACTACCCTTTGTTTCCTATCAGCCAACCAATTTTCAATCCAAATTAGTACTTTGCCCCCAATGCCATGCGCGTAATTTTGCTCACTAACCTCCTATGTGGGACTTTATCAAAAGCTTTCTGAAAGTCCAGGTACACTACATCTACTGGATCTCCCTCGTCCATCTTCAGAGTTATATCCTCGAAACATTCCAGAAGATTAGTCAAGCATGATTTCCCCTTCATAAATCCATGCTGTCCAGAAAGATCTCGTTCTCTCGGATGAGCCTAAGGTCCTTGATAATGTCCTACAGGAGAAACAATCCCTTACATTAAAGAAAATTTGGAGCCTGACTTAATTATGCTATGAAGTAGTAAGGCCTCTGTTAAAGAAGTGAAAACATGTTGACATACATTAATTGCTACATTACAACTAAACACTATGTACTGATTAGATGCTGCTACTAATACTATTTTTTGACAGAACTGCTGTCACAATGCAGTACACTACTGTTCACCTTTATTCTTGTTCCTCTATCCCACATCATCCTTGGGAGATTGTGACAAAACTTGCCCATTCTTTGTGTGTGTTTTGTACCTTGTGGCAAATATAGTGAACATTGAGATCCGATTGGACTGCATTGGTCTTTCTCAAAAATTAAAAAAAGGTCTCAGCTTTGCGCAAAGATGTAAAACAAGTCGGCAACTTAGTATCTTCACTTTATGGAATCACATTTTCTCTAATGTCAACAATGTACAGGAGGGGAATCATTCTCTCAACCATTTTCCTAGCAGCAGACAATGCTACTGAATGAATGTCTTTCACATTGCAATTTGTTTGTTCTATAGGAGGTCTGATCGATATGACTAATCAGTTGGTTCCAGTGATGAATAAGGTCTCCAGGCCATCTATGTACAAACCCGAATTGGTGGCGACAAAGGCCTATGATCTGTCCATGAAATTGATGCAGATACTGATGGGTACACGGGTCCTGAATGAAGAACCTTTGAGTGTGTCGGGTGCAAGGATGTGGGCACAGGGCAAGAGGGCTGACCCTGGCCATCTGCTGTGCTTTGCCAACAAGTCAGGCTGCCAGTTCTCCATCCCGCCATCCTTCAACAGCATATTTTCCAACCTTAGTGATGTAACACAGGTCATGTTCCTCGTGGACTCCAATCCCTTTCCTTATGGCTACATAAAGAATTACACCATTTCCAGCAAAGTGGCTTCCATTGAGTTCAAGACTGACAATGGGTCGCAGATCCCCATTGAAAGCTTGGGTTCAGAGAAGGCCATTACTGTTAGCGTGTCGACCAACTCTGCCATCAGAAATGTCACTGTTAATACAACTGTTATTGCCGCGAGGAGATCAATAACTGTGAATGTCACCTCTGGAAATTTGAATGAAAAGGCTGGGCTTCACATTCAAGTCACATACACAGTTTTAAACGGTATGTATAAGAAAATTGAGATAATTCTAAAGAGGACAAGAGGATATATAAACAGTCGGAATAGGGGTCACCTTAAATCTGCTCTGGCATTCAGTAAAATCATGGCTGATCTGATTATTCCACCTTCTCATCTACCCAGATGTTCTTTCAGCCCACGCTCCCCCTTTCTCATCAAGAACTTACCTCTGCCTTTAAAAATATTCAAAGACTTTGCTTACACAGTTTTCTGAGGAAATGAGTCCCATAGATTGATGAGCCCCATCCCCACCATAAGAAAGGAAAAGAATCCTTCCTATTGCCTTGGAGGTTCCTCACCAGTCCTGAGCAGATGTCCCAAACCATGGTAAAACAACTGTTTGAACTCTCCAGTTTGAGAGAAGTCATTGGATTCAAATAGCAACTCTATTTCTCTCTCTACTGATGCTGCCAGACCTGCAGAGTTTCAACTGCCAGACCTGCAGAGTTTCAACAGCATTTTCAGTTTTTACTTCTGCACCCTTGCTCCTTGCTGCAGGGAAATGTGTCAGCCTCTCTCACTGTACAGTCCCCTATACCCACTACATTCTTTTTTGCTTCCCCTAGAGTCATAGAGATGTACAGCATGGAAACAGACTCTTCAGTCCAACCCTTCCATGCCGACCAGATATCCCAACCCAATCTAGTCCCACCTGCCAGCACTCGGCCCATATCCCTCCAAACCCTTCCTATTCATGTACCCATCCAAATGGCTCTTAAATGTTGCAATTGTGCCAGCCTCCACCACTTCTTCTGGCAGCTCATTCCATACACGTACCACCCTCTGCGTGAAAAGGTTGCCCCTTTGGTCTCTTTTATATCTTTCCCCTCTCACCCTAAACCTATGCCCTCTAGTTCTGGACTCCCTAATCCCAGGGAAAAGACTTTGTCTATTTATCCTATCCATGCCCCTCATAATTTTGTAAACCTCTATAAAGTCACCCCTCGGCCTCCAACGCTCCAGGGGAAACAGCCCCAGCCTGTTCATCTCTTTATACCTCAAATCCTCCAACCCTGGCAATATCCTCGTAAATCTTTCCTGAACCCTTTCAAGTTTCACAACATCTTTCAATAGGCAGGAGACCAGAATTGCACGCAGTATTCCAACAGTGGCCTAACCAATGTCCTGTACAGCCGCAACATGACCTCCCAATTCCTGTACTCAATACTCTGACCAATAAAGGAAAGCATACCAAACGCCTTCTTCACTATCCTATCTACCCGCAATTCCACTTTCAAGGAGTTATGAACCTGCACTCTAAGGATTATTTGTTCAGCAACACTCCCTAGGACCTTACCATTAAGTGTGTAAGTCCTACTAAGATTTGCTTTACTAAAATGCAGCACCTCGCATTTATCTGAATTAAACTCCATCAGCCACTTCTCAGCCCATAGGCCCATCTGGTCCAGATCCTGTTGTAATCTGAGGTAACCCTCTTTGCTGTCCACTGCACCTCCAATGTTGGTGTCATCTGCAAACATGCTTACTAACTATACCTCTTATGCTCGCGTCCAAATCATTTATGTAAATGACAAAAAGTAGAGGACCTAGCACCAATCCTTGTGGCACTCAGCTGTTACAGACCTCCAGTCTGGAAAACAACTCTCCATCTCCACCCTCTGGCCTTTGAGCCAGTTCTGTATCCAAACGGCTAGTTCTCCCTTTATCCCATGAGATCAAACCTTGCTCATCAGTCTCCCATGGGGAACTTTGTCAAACACCTTACTGAAGTCCATATAGATCACATCTACCGCTCTGTCCTCATCAATTTTCTTTGTTACTTCTTCAAAAAACTCAGTCAGGTTTGTGAGACATGATTTCCCACGCACAAAGCCATGTTGACTATCCCTAATCAGTCCTTGCCTTTCCAAATACATTTATATCCTGTCCCTCAGGATTCTCTCCAATAGCTTGCCCACCACCGAGGTCAGGCTCACTGGTCTGTTGTTCCCTGGCTTGTCTTTACCGCCCTTCTTAAACAGTGGCACCACGTTTGCTACCCTCCAGTCTTCCTACTTGAATGGTTTCTTGTACGATGAAACCATGGTCTGTAAGATCATTTGCTTTGTTGCCCCTGCCCTAATCATCAAGCTGACAGTACGTCAGACCTGTTGGACAGTTTCAAAGGCCAAGGTATCTGCATAGCTTTCCTCTGAGCCCTCTTACCTGCTTTACTTGCAGGCTCACAATATTTTCCCTGACCACTGACCAAATTATAAATCCCAAACCTGCAGGATGCAGCCATCTTCTGGAAAAAAGGGTCCAGGTAACTTGCCCCTCCCTAGTCAGTCTGCAGCTTGTTCTTTAGCTCATGAACTCTGTGCTGATGTTCCTTAAGCTGCAGACACTTATCACAGACATGTTTTCCCTGGAATATAATGACATGCAAGAGCTGCTAGTTCTGCAGTTGCAACACGTCACATATGTGATAGCACGTTACATAATATAATTGTGGTATTTCTGTTAATTCTATTGCAGATTCAGGAGCTGTCATTGCCAATGAAGCTGAGCCCTTCATTTTGGTGCTCCTCCACAACTCAACAAACCCAAATGAGCAAAATTTCAAAGCCAGAAAGAAGATTGGTTTAGAATCAGTAAAAGGATCAGATCATAAGCTCTACACCTTCTTCTTGTCACCAGAGTAAGCTTTCTTCAAATATGTATTTTGAAATGTTTCTATCAAAATCTGCAATTAACATTAACCCAAAACTACCGTAAGGGAATGCCTGAGAGCTTTCATTGGGAAAATGTATTGTCCTTTATGTGAAAAAGTTTGCTTCTTAATTGCCAGACAAACTTGTTCAGCATGATTTGACGGAGTTGGGAAGATTGGCAAAACTGAGCAGCTGGTTTGAACGTCATTGCATGTTCATCCATAAGTCATTCTCCATCTCCTGGCAACCATACCCTTGCCTTTTTAATCCCTGTTTCTAAGGAGATTGCACAGAGGTTAATGACATTTTGGAGGAAGGAAGTTAAGAAAGACATGAAGCTGCAGTCCATGGCAATGCAAGTTTTAAATTTTATAAGCAAGCTTTATTATCATTTCATCAAAGATGTGGCCAGGCTTCCACTTAAGAGAACAGTCAAACATCGGTGATGTTTCTGAGAGAATGGAGTCACATGTAGATCAGATCAGGTATGGATGGCAGGTTTTCTTAAGGATGTCAATGATGGTTTATATAGCCATCATTATCAATTAATTAAAATTCCTCCAGCAGCTGTAGTGAGGTTTGAACTTGTGCTCCAGATGAGTAGCTTGGCAGCCGGATTACTAGACTAACGACATTAACACCATGTCATCGTCACCCAAGGCTACGATTATCTTCTGAAGACTAATGTCATGGCTGGTGCTAGTCATAAAGATATAAATGCGGTTTCCTTAAGCTAATGCACTGTTCCATTTCATCTGTCTCCCACTCCCCTCAGTAACATTCTAACTTCAGGCATGTGAAGATTGCCCACACAGGCAAAACTCCCATCTCCTCAACCTGCCCACTGTGCCTGTGCTACCTTCAACGTTGCTTGTCTCCCAGAAGACTGGGCTGGCAATCCATGCCGTGAGCTAAAAAATCCCAGATGGGAAAATCACCGTCCCTATACTGGGATTTAGTGAGTGACTCCATCGGCACAGAGCTTGTGGAGAGTAACCCCACTTCCATTGAGTTTGCATGCCACAATCAGATACAGAAGTCATTAGGCAATTAGTCACCTGAATTCATGGGCTTCTGTGCCTGCTCAAAGCCAGGTATCCACCTTACATGAGCTGCCAGTCATTCAGATACCTAGCAACTCTTAAGCTCCCAGCAACACCACTGAGAAAGGTGGCTATGTCCTGGACTGCAGCAGGGTAACAATGGGAGCCCACAGAGCAGGGCAAATAGGCAGAAGTGTTGGCTGTAGACAGATAGGCCCTGCCATGTTGGGAGTTAGAATAGTCAAAACAGGAAGGCCTTTCTGCAGTAGGTACAGTGGAGGGAGGGGAGTGGCAAGGGTGCATGATGATCTGACCACAAGCCTGTAAACTGCTTGACAAGCTTTGCTACATAGTGTGCCCTCTCCCACCCTGTAAAGTTACAGTATTTGTGAGACAAGATGAATAATTTGCTTCTTATGGATCTCAGTGTGTTTCCATCTAACGTGTTGCTGATAAAACACCAGTGGAGGCAGAAAAAAAGCAAATCTGTCAAGCCTTACCAGTTCCCCCAATTGTTCACCCTCTACCCACCCCAGTCATTTGATAGGTTATTCCTGAGTGGGATGAGCTATAGTCTATGATATCTGCTTATGACATGGTCAGAATGTAGGTAATAGAGTAAGAAAAGGACATTGGCAGATTGTTGAAATTTAAACTGTAATAATCAAAGTGCTTACCATCCAATGGTTATTTATTTCATTTTTTTTTTCCCCAGTACTGATGACACAACAAAAGATTACTATTTGAATATCACAAACTTTTATACCTCATCCTCTGTTCAAGTTGCTGTCGGAGTCTACACATCACTCTGCCAGTATTTCAATATGACTGCAATGAGCTGGAAAACTGATGGGATTTTACCATTAGAAGATACAACACCAGATATGGCCGTGTGCTTAACACAACACCTGACAGCATTTGGAGCAAGCCTTTTTGTGCCTCCTAATTCAGTTGTATTTATCAATCCTGTGAGTACTTAGTGTCTTAATATACAAATATCTCAGAACTCCTGCATTTCTAACCCCTTGCCCATCACTGAATTCTATCACTGTTCAGCTGTGCTCAGCTACCTGGACCCTGAGCTACGGAATTCTCTTCTCAAATCTCTCTTCTGCTTTTTTGTCCTTTTAAGTCCCTCTGTAAAATCTACCTCCATTACCATGCATTCGGTCACCTGTCCTAATATCTTTTGGTATGGTTCAGTTTGGCAATGTTTTTGATAATCCTATGGAGCTCCTTGACATGGATTGCTATGTTACGATTACATGTAAATGAAACTTGTTGTCGTTCCATACGCTGTTTCAATTCCAACTGATGTTATTGCTGGACAAGTCAGATCTCAGACTGAAATCTGGCTTGATGGATTGTATTTTGTATTTTTGGTTTGAATGCGGTCTTCTTTCCCAGAAATACAAACGTGCAATGCTGCAGTTTTTTTAATGCTAAAGTAAGTTTAAATGCATAAGAAATGAAGATATAGTAGTTAAAACCAAGTAATTTGCAAAAATAAAAAAAACAAAAGAATGTAGATACTAGAAATCAGAAACAAAAACAGAAATTGTTGGAAAAACTCAGTAGGTCTGGCAGCATCTGTGGAACGAGAACAGAGTTAACATTTTGGCCCCAGTGACTCATGCTGGAGTCTTCAGTTCTGGAGAAGGATTAGTGGACTGCAATGTTAATTCGCCTTCCTCTCCACAGATGCTGTCAGACCTGAGTTTTTCCAGCAATTTCCGTTTTTCTATTTATGTATAACACAAGTTGAAAGATTTCAAACGCGGTGTAAAATAACCCCAAAGCCGTATCCTCACCAGAGATAATTCCTTCTCTTTCCCATCTTTAAAGCTTAATCTACTGTGTCCCTCAATTCCCTGTCCTTGGAATCTAATAAACTCTTCTTTGAATCTTTATACAATTGAGCTCTGGTTCGGAATTTTCAAATTAACTCTTTACACTATTGCAACCAATTGCTTAACAGTTTTAAACTATCTCACTTTCGAAGCAACAGTCTTCCAGATTCACTTTTAGCAGCAACGTTTGCAAAACTGCCCAACCCAAAAAGGCTTTCTTCAAGCTGTGGGCGTTTCCCCTGAGCCAGAAAAGAAATTCCAAAATCTATTGACTGAAATCTAATGCATAATTGTTATTCCTATTCACTCAGAAACTTGTGAATGTATATAAATTCCCATTATCCCCCAACAATTATCTTTCATGTCTGTTTTTAAAAAAAATAATCACCATAGCTACACAAATGCTTGCAAATGAATCATTATAGCTCTTCTCGCTCAAACACACACACACACACACACATGCACATAGACTACATGCCACTAGTTCAAAATCGAAACTCTAAAAAATTTGCATAAAAATATGTATAAACCTCACAATTTCTATCATTGCATGGAAGGAAGTAAAATCAAGGTTGCAGTGTAGTGCCAAACTTTATTGTCCTCTGCTTATTTGCCTATAAGCTGCACAGGCTGTTCCACAGGTCATGAGCTCTGCTTACAGATCTTAGGGTTAACCATAAGAACATTCTTCCCACAACTGTGCAGCTGCCTTAAATATAGATGAAACATCTGGGGCACAGAGGGCAATCCAAGTGAGTAATGTATGTGCTCCATCTGCAGCTGGAGAAGGGCCAATTGCATGAGGCCTCCAACCTAAGGGTCCACTCCACCCAACCCTACTGAATACTCAATCAGTCCCCTCCCTGCTCAACCCTTGTCTTTCTGCCAAACAATGTCTTTGACCCGGTCATAGAATACACTACTGAAAATTCTGAGAAATTCAGTAAGTAACTCCACAAATTGCAGGTACTTCATAGAACTCCAGCAACGTTGTTTAAAATAATGTCAGTCTGTTTAACAAAAAAGTCTGTTTTACATGAAAGGCTTCAGAAGGAGACAGACATTGAATGATTCATTGCAAGCCGAACAAAGTACTTCCACTGTAGTGGGACATTTTTTGTCAGTATTCAAGACTCCACTTAAGGGTGGAAACATGTTTGTTCAGTAGTTTCAACTTGGTTTCTTAGTCTCAGCACCACAACATAATGTGTTCTGATGCCTTTTCTTACATACAGTATAATCTCTCGTCTCACCAAATTTTCCAAAAAGCTTTTTGGTGCCATTGTCCCTTTAACACTTCTGATGTTTTTTTCACATTTTTATTATTCATGTGTCAATTCACCTCACTGTTCATTGCAAACCACTCTGATATACAAAAAGGACTAAACTATGTATATTAAAATTGAACATAGGTTTCTCTCCTTTTCTTGATTCTGTTCTTCCAGACTTATGTTCTGACTGGGGAGGTGTATTTGGGCACTGCAACATAGGAAAAAGTATTCATTACATGTATAATACTGGCAATGATTGGGAGGGGCGCAATGTGAGATGTTGTATTGGGTGAGGAATTGCCTGGCATTGAAGTGGATTGGCTTGGGAAAGAGTTTGGCTGATTATCTTGTTTTCACATACATTCGACAAGGTTGAATGGCAGAATCCTGTGTAGCTTTTTGTCTCTTGTTGAGCATACTTCGTATTCTACATTGTACATTTTTGCAAATTTACGGTAATGTACAAAAACAGTTCATAAGAATTTATGGTTCTATTGCAGCCATCTCATTTACAAGGTTAGCTTCAGCTTAACATTTGAGTATCACCAATAACTTGACCATAGCTTCAGCTGCCTAGGCCCTAAGTTCTGGAATTCATTCTGTAAACTACTTCTGCCTCCTTCAAGAAATTCCTTAAACTTACCACTTTGATTAATGTTTGCGTCGTCTTTCTGACCATCTCCTTCCGGTATTAAATTCAGTGGGACGGTTTCGCTATATTAAAGATGTTCAATAACTTCAAGTTTTTGTTTCAACAATTAAATCAACCACGTGAACTGTTCCAAGTGCCGGTTTGGAGCATATTGACTTAACATCTGTGTTTCTTTTCTTTAAAAAATGTATTTGATGTGGCAGCGCCAGGCTTTAATAAAAGGCACAGAATGGGAGGATCAGTCATAGTAAAATGCAGTAAGCCATAGCAAATGGCTTCCATCTGCTTGTAGGAGTCGGACGTTTCTGCAGAAATGGTGTGTTTACCTTTGCATCAGTACTGAGTAGCATGTGTTCAAACTCTTTTTTTCCTGGGGCTGTTTGTTATTTGTTCCAAACTCCAACTTTCTTGATGCCAAAATTGTTTTCCTTGGGCAGGGGATGGACCTATAAGAGTTAGCTTTTTAAAGGCTGTTGCTGACAGGGAAGCACAATCCATGGTTGGAAAACGTTTGGGGTAGTTTGATTGATTTATTGTCATGTGTAACCAAGGTGCAGTGAAAAGGTTTGATTATGAGCAGTAGAAGCAGATCATAGAAAGCAAGGGGGTAACAAATCAAAAAGACTTTGAGGTATACAAGGTTACGTTGTATAGGGTGTGCGGTAGGTGAGATCAGCGTTAGCAAGGTCAGTATTATTCGAGGCTAGTGAGTATATTCATCAGCCGGGAAGAAGGTGTTCCTAAACCTGGTGTGTGTGTGTGTTTGTGTTTTTAGACTTCTGTATCTTCTGCCTGATGGAAGAGATTGTAGAAGATCATTACCAGGGGTGATGGGTCTTTGATGATGTTGGCAGCCTTTGTGTGGCAGTGAGCCGCGTAAATCAAGTTCATGGATGGAAGGTTGGCTTCTGTGATGGGTTGGACTGTGCACACCACTTTCTATGGTTTGTTATGGCTCTGGGCAGAGCGGTTGCCATACTAGGCCGTTATGCAAACGGACAGTGTGCTCTCACTGGTGTATCCGTAAGTGTTGGTGAGGGTCCTTATGGACATGCCAAATTTCCTGGGCTGTCTGAGGATATCCTTTTTTACTGTTGCATCTACTTGGGAAGTCCAAGACAGGTTGTCAGTTATCGTCGCTCCAAGGAACTTGACGCTCACTCTCCATCCTCTCAACCTTAGTTCCACTGATGTAGATGGGGATGTGTTCTCTTCCTTTCTGTGTGGGATAGTGGGGGTGCTTTTGGTGGAGGGGAGGGAGGTGGTGGTTGTTGGTCAAAGTTTCCCTCCCCTCAACCCCTAAAATGACCTAACTCCAAAATGAAAAGTTCACAATACTAAACTTGGAAGGTAAGGCATACTCTTTACAAATGTTGTAATCTCTAGTCAATCAATACGCAAGATGGAAAGATAGATTAACCCTTCTTTACCTGGAACTTAATGTGTTTTTATTTTCCCTCAACCCTTTGGGGGAAGGGGATCATGGTATGAAATTAGTTTTGGATTTCTGATTTTAGTGGTTTTGCATCAGATGGCTCTATAAATTATCCCACTGACACTTGAAAAATATTATGAATGGATTAAAATAAGATAATGATCTGTGTTTGTGATGTTGATTTCATTTGAAAGGCAGCATATCCAATAGTACAGTATTCCCTCAAGACTATATTGGACTGCCAAGCTTGTTGAACAAGCAGTCAAGCCTGAAGTGGGACTTGAACCCAGGACCTTGTGGTTCATAGGCAACATTCTATTAACTGAACCACAGCTAATACTATAGCAGTTATGAGTCCTAGAAATGCTGAGGAGGAATTGCTCTTGACTCACATATTTCACACAAAAACATTTCTTCCTCCAGCACATTCACTAATCGCAGAAGGTATCTCAAAACTGAATATGATCCAGTGGTCTCCATTCACAAGATAAATAATAAGGCCATTTGACTTCTCTGAACACAATATCAGAAATGAATCCCTTCTTAAAACATTTTTAACGTATACACAAGGAGTATAAGGCAAAAAAAAGGACCAAGATATATCTTCCATGAGAAGACAATAGCTGTTTCAGACAGGTTAATAGAAGACTCCTGGGTTGCAGGCCTTTTCCACAAAGCATTTCAATGGGAGGTCAAAACTGACCAATAGGTGTTCTTTGTTTGCAAAGAGACAAGTGAAAAAACCTCCCTGTCCAACCAATTCTGAATGAATCTGCCTCGACTACCCATTCATACCTTGCAATTTGATAATAACTTTGAAAAGTAAATTGGGTAAGTGCTTAAAGGGAAAAAAAAATTGCTGGGCTATGAGGAACAAGCAGATGAGTTGGATTAATTGCATAGCTCTGCAAAAGAGAGAGTGTAAATGCAGTGGACTAAGTGGTCTCCTTGCTGCATAATTCTATGATTTATTGATTGTATTTCAGAGAGTTGGATGACAAGTAGCTAATCTGCCTCCAGCACCTCCCTAACTATGAGAGAAAAGTTTGAATTTCACACTGTTAGAATGCTTTATGAAGACATGTGGTAGGCTGACAGTATGAAGAGAAACTTACTTTCTCTCTGCTCCTTTTATTTCAATCAGCCTTCACCTGTTATAAAGAATTACATCGTCTTGCTAACGTGTGGTATCTGCTTTGTCATCTACGCGGTTTCTGCTGTCATCGTTCGTAAGCTGGACCTGATCGACATTAATCGAGTTGGAATTATTCCCCTTTGTGGAAAGGATGGATTCTACAAGTATGAGATCCTGGTAAAAACTGGATGGGGCAGAGGGTCAGGTGAGAGATTGTTTTGTACATTCTGTGGTCATTGTGTCTTTTATTTCTTAAGCTGTTCTGAAATGAAGGACATGGAGGCCCTTTACATTGAGGAGATGATAAAGTATTAATCCATCAAAGGCATAGTAAACCCAAATTAGTTGAAGTGATAACAGTTCTGTGCACTTTTAGAAAGTAGTTTAGACCTGATTTTGATTAACTACCGAGGTCCACTTCTTTGAAAGAGGGAAAGGAACACCAGCGAAGAGGAAACTTTAAGGGTTTTTGCTTTGCAGTAAAAAGCATCTGTGTTCTGAATAAAGCCGTTTTATTTTACCAAATTGTTATTGGCTTTCAAAATATCAGATAACTTCTGGGGAGGTTTCAAGGCCCCCTTAATGTAAATGTGGGGTGAAATTAAACACACCCTGAGCTTGTGCTCAATATTGCTAACAGAATGTTGATAGTTTAAAGCTATTAGATTGGTGTAAAGGTCACTGAAATAAAGTTGGTGGACAGAAACTTGATTTAACATCAAGACTGCAAGAGAGGTTATGATGCTTCAATATGCTTATCCTATTTTCAAAGGATCTTGATGTACAAAAAAGCTACTGCTGCCAAGGTTGTAGCACCAGAAGCTGCTGTCTTATAATGGAGAGACCAGAAACTCATTTGAAGTGAGCAGTTTTGTTGAGATCAGACTGAAAAACAAGGGAAGACCTTTGTCTGTTATATGTAAGATCAGATAAATCTGTTATACGAAGTAGTGGCTGAAGCAGACCAAGGATCTGCCTGTACACTGACAAATAGTAAGACTATCATGGCTTTTTGCTGCAGTTTGGTGAATAATCAACAATGATCTGATTCTGTTCAGAGAGCTGAAGAACAGATATGTAGACATATCCACCTTGTCCTTCATTGCCAGTACATTCCTCCCATGTCTAACTGGTAGCCAAAGACCCCTGTCTCTCACTTTATCTGCTCAGGAAGACTTTTGGAGCAAATAATTCCTCGGTTACGTTTGCACTGATGGATTGAGGCCCCAAGATCAGATATTTGTAAATTTCAAGATGGGATGAAATTAATTAACAGTTTTAAACAAAGGTGTTTTTCATTCTGCACCAGCATTTCCCCCTGTCAAAGATATTGCTGCATGACCATTTACAGTTAATAATTTCTTGATTGGAACTGCTTGGACTAGAATCACATTCTGTGTCAGTTATCTGGTATTTTCAAAACCAGTTACAATTTGGTATTCAAATCTTTGGCTGAATGAAGTTTCCTTTGATTGCTTTTATGAATCCCCTTCAGTATGTTGAAAACCCCCAGTTAGATTACCACAAAGTCATTTTTTTTTATTTTCAGGAAGCTGTGTATCTGGTTTTCTTGGCTTCCCACCTATTTAAAATTTCTGGTGCCTAAATATCCTTCGTTGGTTAGCCCTTTGTCACTTATGACTCAGTTGGTAGTACTGTCGTTTGAGTTACAGGGATCTGGGTGCGAGTCCCTCCCCTGGCTTCAGCACAAGTCTCAAGGCAAACACTCCAGTTCAGGGGAAGGGGGAGGGAGTGCTGTACTTTCAGAGATGCCATACTTCAGATTAAACATTCAATCAATGCCCCAACTGCCTCCCCTCTTCAAAATTTAAAGATGCTGCGGCATTATTTCAAAGAGTAGAGGAGTTTCCTCAAGGCTTCTTGCCAGTATTGACTCCATAATCGACATTATTAAAATCAATGATCTGGCCATTATTGCATTGCTGTTTTTGAGAGTTTGCTGTGCACAAATTGGGTACTGCCTTTCGTAAATTATAACCATAACTTCCCCTCGAAAGCTGTTAAGTGCTTTGAGCCGTCCATTGTTGTGAGAAAGTGCCATATAAATGCAAGTCTTGGTTTTCTTTAATTCTGCATACTCTTAGAAAAACTACCTTGCCATTTGATGAGGTGATGAAAACTGTTAATACGCCTTGTACATAGTACTGAATCAAAGTAAGAGTTGTGAAGTTTATATTTGACGAGTCTGATGTGCAGTTACCTTTCACAAACCAACAGGCACATCATCTCACGTGGGAATCAGCCTGTATGGCAGAGAGGACAAGAGTGGTTACAGACACCTGGACAATGAGGATGCTTTTCACAGGAACAGTGTGGACTTATTTCAGATTGCGACTGACAACAGCCTTGGTAACATCTGGAAGATTCGGGTCTGGCACGATAATAAAGGTTATAGATACTTTGTCTAATCACCAGCAACAATGGCCAAATGTCACATCTTGTGTCTAAGTACAAATCATCATAATCTGACATGAAAATTAACATTCAATCATAAATAATAGTTTGTGATATTAGGGTACGAATATTTACATGATTGTTTACCTCAATCCAGGTTCAGTAAACATAATGTTGATTATAGTAAAAAATGAGGTCTGCAGATGCTGGAGATCACAGCTGAAAATGTGTTGCTGGTCAAAGCACAGCAGGCCAGGCAGCATCTCAGGAATAGGGAATTCGATGTTTTGAGCATAAGCCCTTCATAATGTTGATTATGCCTGACCTTTTCCTCATTAGGTCTTACCCCATCGTGGTACCTTCAGCATGTAATAATTAAGGATCTACAGACCAATAACAGTTACTATTTCTTGGTCAATGACTGGTTAGCTGTTGACAATGAGAAGAATGAAGGTCTGGTGGAAAAGGAGGTCCTAGCTGCAAGTAAGTCCATTTGCTTGGAGGAAATATCGACACCAATATGGTCATATCTCTTGAGGTCTGCTCAACCAATTATAGGATTCACCCAAATAGAACAGCAATAGGAGACTATTCAACCCTTTAAGCCAGTTCTGCCGTTCAAAGGATTATGTTTCATCTGATCTTAACTCCACCTGCCTATCTTGATGAAAAATCTTAGCAATGTCAGTTTTAGTATTTCCATTTGGACCTCAACAGATGTTTTGGGGGTGAGAACCCTAGATATCTGTGATCCTTTTGAGCTTTAATTTTTAAGGTAATATCACCCTTGCTTTGACTTAACTAAAGGGAATAGTTCCTATCTACTCTATCATAACTTTTAATCTTATGTGTAATTATGTGATCGCTTAATCTTCTGTGGCCAAGTGAAAGTTAGACCACCCTATTGTCAACAATGAGCTCTAACTATGTAATAAGAAGGGAAAGTACTCAAGATACTCAGCGGGTCTGGCAGAATCTGAGGAGAGAGAAACCAAGTTAACATTTCGAGTTCACTATGACTCTAGACCCAATGTGACTCCAAGGGTCATACTGGACTTGAAATGGTAACTCCCTACAGTCGCTGCTAGACCTACTGAGTTGCTCCAGCATTTTCTGTTCTTAGTCCAGATCTCTAGCAGATGCAGTACTATGCTTTTATTTGAGCTGTAACTGTGTGGCAGTTCAGTAATTCAATCTTTGCACTTTTTCTGTCTGGCACACCTTCTTACACTTCATTTCTCTTGAAAACCATTCTCTTCGCACAACCACACTTCCTCATAGCCCAGGCCTGTAAAATTATCTAATACAGTGATTCACAGAATATGTAAAACTTAGGGCTGTTTTGTCATTTACAGTTAAACAAAGCCAGAGAAATCTGGGAGAAAGAAACATGTAAAGAAATGCATTTAAGTCTGGGAAACACATTGGGTATAGGAGTCCAGTCACAAGTCTATAGTCATAAGGGCAACAGTGCTGGGAGTCTGAAGTAGAGAATTTGCTGAAATATGCAACAAATCTGGAGAGAAAAATAAGACTTATATTCCAGATTGATGAATTTCTCAGTTCTGAGCTTTCTGAGTTTACACCTTGGTAATTCAAAGGCACAAACTAATGATCTGATGATGAGTTCAAATCCCATGCAAGCTGGAAGTTGAAATTCAATTAATAAAATAAATCTTATTGTGTTTTGTACCCATTTTCTAAAATTCCCATCTGTTTGCACAATTGTTTTTTAAAGTGAAAGAAATCTGCCTTTCTTGCTTGATCTGCCTTGTATGTGATTCCAGAACAACAGCAATACAGGTCAATCTTAGCTGCCCTCTGACATGGTCTAGCAGGGCACTCAGCTGTGAAGAATTTGGTGCATTGCTCTCTTAAGGGTAATTGTTGATGGCATATAAATGCTGATCTTGTGATACTCATATCCTGTGAATGATTCTTTTTAAAAGGTGTTTACTACTGATGTTGTAAGATATGGTTAGTCTTCATGTGGAATTTGGGACATTTCCATGGGGGGTGTTTTTTTATTGTAACCAACTGTACCAGAGTTTTCTGTGTGAGATGAACGTAGAATCAGAGTTGAGTTCTGGCTGTGGTAATTTTATTCATATTTCCCTGTATAGCGGAGGCCAAACTGAAGGACTTTTCCCGCATATTCACTGGGGAAATCCAAAGAGGATTCTCGGAGGGGCACATTTGGCTATCAATTTGGAATCGTCCTCCTCGCAGCTGCTTCACCAGAGTCCAGAGGGTTACTTGCTGCCTTGTACTAATATTCCTCTTCTTTTGTGCCAGTGCAGTGTGGTATGGAATGATAAGTGACGGAAGCAAAAGGTATGTTCATCCTTCCTTATTTTAATCAAAGCCCTTTCCCTGTTTGTCAGACAACCACTCTGATGGCTCCTTGGCAATGTTCCTTTGGCTTGCTAAAATACTTAAACAAGCATTGAGTCAATGGCATAGCTTTGAGACTGGGTGGAAAGGAAGGAAACAGTGAACCATTTGAGTTGTTCAGACAATCTGTTAGCTTTCATGGTCATTCTCTCTGCTGTCAACTCATAACTTGCCAGATTTATTAACTGCCATTCACAGGCTAGTGTGATGGGATTTGAACCCACAAGCTGCAGATTGTTAATCACCTGGATTCAAAGTCCAGATTCAAACTCCATCATAATAATAATTGCATTTCTAGCATCGTCCAATACATCTATTTCTCCCATTTTATTCTGTCATTGGGGTATAGATGGAGTATCCTGTTATCAACCGTGCCATGAATTTATAACACTTGAGGTTTTAAGTAAAACACAGTACTCCTGCTAAATGCCTCAGATAAATGATTTTCACTTTTTTTTTAACAAGAGGCTCAAGTTTCCATCTTCTCCAGAGATGAGTGATAACATCCCTGAATAGGTTGATCATAAAATATCCATCCAGAGGGTTTAAAGTGGATGGTGATGAGAAGAGAGTGGACTATACCTCAGGGTTGTTTGCAAAGAAACAGATGTAGGCCATTCAGCCCTCAAACCTGTTCTACTATTCTATTAAACCATGGCTGAGCTGCAACTTATCTCCATCTCCCCAACCTTCCTTCATACATGACATTCTTGATCTCCTTACATAACACAGTTCTTCTCTTTACTACTGAAGCTTCCAAACCCTTTTAAAGGAGAGAGTTCCAGATTTTCACTGTGTTTCATTTGTTAAAAGTTCTTTCTCATTTCACTCCTAAATGGCTTTTTCTCTGATAGATTTTGTTCAAGGATTCTATACTATGGTTGAACAAAATAATTGTGTCACCATTTGAATTTATGTTTCCAGTGATGTTCCAGTTTCAACATTGGTTCCTCTGAGTGGAGAGAGTGTAGCAGCTGGCATTGTATCCAGTATAATCATCTATCCACTCTATCTGATCATCGTTCTGCTTTTCCGCAAAGCCCGGAGCAGGGTAAGCTTGATCCTCTCTTGTCTAATCCACTGGGAGGTGAATCTTTATCCTGCTCTCTCTCGGAGTTCAGTATCACCTTTTTCTGAAGAAGCGGAATAATAGAGCATTCTCACAGCTGGCTGCATTCATATTGTATCAATTCCCTTCAAATGGTTGCTATATGAATACTTGGCAGTGAATACTTGGATAATGATAACAAGGATAGGTTTAGATTCAGACCATCAAACACTTCATTATATATGATTGCACCTGTTCCCTTGAAGTTAGTATATCAGAATGGCTGTAGAGGCAAGAGCTGAATGGTAAGGTTGTGAGTATTGTTGAATATTCTGGATTTTGCTTGAACGCTCCTAGGGATCAGGAAGTCTTCTCACAACTTGCCCCTGTTACGCCTCATTGGGATAGCTTGCAGTTAGCAAACCCCAGGTTCCCAGAATTGACTCAAAAGTTCAAGATTTTTTATAAATGTAAGCTAAATTTTCCCATTTACCTGCCTTTTTAGATCCAGGTTGATAGAAAGTCTAGCTGGGTTTCCATACTTAATAATAATTACTATTTATTACAAATAATTTTATTCTAGCTACATTATGGACCATTGACATATATCTCTTCTAGTCAAAATTATAGCTCCTTTATAAACCTCCCCCCTACACGTACAGATACATAGACATATAGTTGACACAAATAAAAAGTGGATGGCAAGGGCGGAGAGAAAGACTAAGAAGGCAGCTCAATGGTGCCTGCCCACGGAGTTTGCTGAAATGATCCTTTCTTCTTGTCAGGACTGGCTGTTGCTCAATATTCCTTTTCCAGGTACTTTAATTTGCTTCCAGGAAGCAGTGTGACTAATTCACAACTTAAAATATCCCTGACTTGTGGTTACAAGCCACAGTTTACAGCAACTGATGAGGAGATGTAAACTGGCTTTCTTCAGGCATGAGATTTTGTTTTGCTGCAGAATTCTGGAAATCTGATGGCTTTTAACCCTAACATTCACACCCACAAGCTGTTCAGCTAGTTGGCGGCCAATCAGATAGCTATTAGCAGACAGAGGTCCTTTGTCATTGATAATGGATCACCGTTCCCCAGACCAGTCAGCTGCTTCTTTCTGACTGAATCTTCATTCGTACACCCCTTGACTCAATCTCATCTGCAACTAGACTTCCCAGACTGCTTAAACAGACAGCTGTGTAAACAACACTTACAATGAATGTCATGTAACTTGCTTTTAAAAAGTGCAATGATTCCTTCACCGGTCCCTGGTTCTTAAAACAGGATTTCAACAAAGCTCATCATGTTAATTAGGCCCAGTTTTAGCCCACTTTGGAGTTATTAAATAAATATACATGAACAATATGAAGGTCCATTTCTCAAGATTAGTTCCAGGGCTGAAGGACTTAAGTAATGAAAAGAGATTGGAGGAGTTGAGACAGTACTTTCCATTTAGAAGGGAAGGCTGAGAGGAGATTTGATCAAGGTGCATAAAATCACGAGGGGTCTGGACAGAGGAAATAGAGGGGCACAAATTTAAGGTAATGAGCCAAGAAGCACAAATGGTATGAGAAAAGAAAACTTTTTCACGCACTGAGTGGTTGGGGTTTGTATTGCACTGTCTGAGATTGTGGTTGTGGCACAATTAATTAAGGCACATAGAAGAGATCATAAGAACTAGGAGCAGGACTTAGGAAATTCAGCCTTTTGAGCCTACTTTAATACAATCAGAGCTGATCTCATCTTGGCCTCGACTCCACTTCCTTGCCCACTCTACATAATCCTTCAACCCAAAATTAAAAATCAGTCTAGCTCCTCCTCAATTTTACTCCATGTCTAAGCATTCACTCCAACTCTGGAGTAGTGAATTCCATATATTCATGACCTTTGAGGGAAGTAATTTCTGACCTCTGTTTTAAATCTGCCACCTCTTAACCTAAAACCATGACCTCGCATTCTAGCTTGTCCCAATTGAGGAAACATAATTTCTACATCTACTTTGTCAATCTGCTTTTGAATTAGAGCTTTGTCTGAAAAGCAAGAATGCCAGTGATTTCAACAAAAAGACTTGAAAGCAATCAAGATGCCTCCTGTTGAGTTGATGTTTATTGTACTGCAGTGGTCATCGGGAAACTACTTTGTTGAAAAGTCATTCAAGGGATGCAGGTGTTATTGGTCTTTATTGCCCATTCCTTACTGCCCATGAGAAGATGGGGATGAGATGCCTTCTTTAATAGTTGCACCCCTTGTCATGTAGGGGCACTTTCAGTCCTGTTGGGAAGGGAGTTCCAGCATTTTTATCCAATCACACTAAAGGAACAATGCTATGGTTCTAACTCTGGATGATATGTTGCTTGAAGGGAACCTCCATGGATGCTGGTGGTTTTCCCATGCATTTTCTGACCTATCTTTCAAGGTGGTAAATGAGCCTGAGCAGGACACTGCAGTGCATCATGTAGATGGTACACACTGCTGTTACGATATGTCTTTGAGGAAGGGAGTAAATGTTGAAAGTAGTGGATGGGTATCAGTCAAGCAGGATGGTTTGTTCTGGGTGATGTCGAGTTTCTTGAGTGTTGTTGGAGCTGCACTCATCCAGGCAAATGGGAAATATACTTCCATACTTGTGGACAGTAGGCAAGTTTTTGGGAGGGTTCCTCTTTGCAGAATTCCTAGCTTGTGACCTGCTGCTGTAGATGCATTATTTATATGAATCATGCAGTTCATTTTCTGGTCAATGGTAATGTCTAGGTCATTGATTTTGTTGGGGGATTCAGCAAAAGTAATGCTATTCAATATCAAGGGGCAATGGTTAGACTCTTGCTTGGTGGATTTTCCCAGTGACACTACATAATGCATCCCATAGCTAACAAACATTTACTTGACATTTATAGTCGTATACAGAGGCAGGTCTAGATGCATACTCCAGTGACGTATTGGAATTATTTTAAAGGATAGATTTTTTAAAAATTGGGAATAATGCGATTTTGATCTCACCAATTCCTATCTTATTTCCTCAGGTAGCTATGCATGATCCAGGTCAACACGAATCAAATGTGCTGGAACTTGATGATTATATTGATTCCTCAACAGCAGGCAGTTCTTTTTTAACATTTGCAGACAATGTGGAGGAGGTATGTCAGAGAGTTACTGTATATTCTGCAGTTAATCATCTGATACATGTACACAAATCAGTTAATACCACCTGTACTCCACTGTCTCTCTCTCTCATTACATTTCTTCATGTGCAGTATCACTCTTTCCCTGGCATCAAAACAACTCCAACCTATTTGGAACCAACAAACATCCAGGCTGAGGCCGCTCCATTATGCAGAGAGCTGATATTGGAGAGTTCAATTTTAAGGAAGCCATTGTCTCTACAGTAGCATGAGGAGGCCACTGAAACCTACTCAGCCATTCCAATAGACCTATACTTAACCTGACCTTGAACTCATCACTCTGAAATTTGCTAATTGACCCCCATCCTCAGCAGTTTTTTATATGAGAAGTGATGCTAATTAACACAACTTTGTAAGAGGAAGTGCTTCCCATAACTGTTTAATGGCCTGGCTCCAGTTTCCTGGATTATCCTTAATTCCCTTCTTGAACAGAGGAATAACATTAACTACTTGCCAGTCTGGGACCACTCCAGTGGCTAATGAGGATGCAGAGATCTTGGTCAAGGCCCCAACATCTTCTCTCTTGCCTTTCTCAATAACCTGAGGTAGATACCATCAGGCCCTGAGGACTTATCCACCTTAATGCTCTGCAAGAGACCTAACACCACTTTTTTCTTGATGTCAAAATGCCATAGCATATTAATATGCTCCACACAAATCTCACGATTCTCTATTTCCTTCTCCTGGGTGAATACTGATGCAAGGTGCTCATTTAGGATCTCACCTATATCGACTGCCTCCAAGTACAAGTTCCCTCATTTATCCTTGATTGGTCTTACTTTCTCCCTAGTTATCATCTTGTTTGCAGTGTATGTATAGAGTGCCTTGGGATTGCCTTTAACCGTACTTGCAGAGGTAATTTCATAGCTGCTTCTTGCTCTCCTAATTCCCTGCTTGAGTTCTTTGCTGCTTTTCTTTATATTCCTCACAGGCCCTGTCCGACTTTTGCTTTGTAAACCTTGCATATGCAATTGTGACCCTGTACATGCTGAACATACGCTTAACACGTGATAACTGGCCAGTCCCGTCGCAGGTTCAGTTGATTAGATTACACTTACCAGTCGTAGCCATGCCATGTACATATTAGAAATTTACTGAAATTATTGGTGTTTGACTGCTTCATTGTGTCCCATTGTTCTGGACACTTCCACACTAGAGGAATATAATTTCCCTCTACCTACCCTACAAAGTCCTTTAATGATGTAAACACCTCGCTTGGATGATCTCTTAATGTTTTACATGCAGTGAGGAGCAAGCTTCATCTGATCTTGTAATTTAATGCATTTAACCACATAACAAAGTAATTCACAATCCTTTCCTGCTTAGAAAATTGTTCTTGTTGCTTAATGAGCCATTAAAGCCGATTTATTTTTCTCAATTTCAAATTTCAACAACACAACCTACTTGCAAGTGATGCAAAGATGCATTTCATTGTCCCTTTGTGGGATGAGCAAAAAAATTGCATTAAAATTCCATTCCATAGACTTGAGCAGACAATTCAGGCTGACACTTCCAATGCATTACTGAAAGAAAGCTGCTGTTTGCAATATGCTGAGAGTCCCTAAGTAATCCAGTAGACCAGCATGGCAGTTTTAAAATTTGGCTTCACCTTCAACTGGTGTTACACTATTATCACTGTAAGATAACCTGCATGGAGGGTGCCTCAAACTGCCTGGTTTTAGTGAGCTTGAGTGAGATTGGAAAATAGCCCATCTTGCATTGCTGCGCAGCTGAACACACTTTTGACTAAAGTGTGAAATTAAAAGGTACGGTGTCAAAGGACTGCTCTCTCATTAGCGAGGCATGACAGGCAGTGGTTTAACCTGAGGATCACAGTGTCTCAGGCAAAGGAAGAAGTTGAGAAGGAGAGTCCTTCATGGTAACCTTAACCATTGTGGGAATTGAACCTTGTTGTTGGAATTACTTTGTATTGCAAACCAGCTATCCTGTTAACTGAACTAACCAACCCCTTGGCCTGTGAATTACATCCTAAAATGTGCCCCTCAAGAGACTTTTCCTTCTCTTTTGTAGTTGTAGGCACTCTAATTGATAAGTCTTTAAAGGATAATTTTCTTTTGTCATTGTAGGATTACAAAGAGAAGCTGAAGTCTGATATAATTACCAGCAGGTCAGTGTGTCATAAATATTAATCTCAATTATGTCTTATCACTGCTTTTTTTTTCTGTTGGGGAAGAGGTTCATGTTCTTGCAGGGAAGATAACTTGTTGTTTATAATCAGCACACTGAGTTTCTTTGTGAACAAGACAGGTTTTCCTTAAACTTCAACACATTCCTTTCAAGATAAGAATTGTTTGGCTGTTCAGTGTCCCATATCAAGTGTCACGAGGACCACAGAAGGTCCCAGGACTCCTGTTAGTTTCAGTTGGAGTAGCAGTGAGGGAGTAGCGGTTCCACAACTGGCCATTGTGTCTCTCAACCAGGCATGGGGAATGAATGCCAGTTCAGAGTGCTGTCTCTCTTCTCCATATAGCAATCACTGATTGGGCCTGCAATTGCTGAACTAGGTCGAGGGCAGGATCGAGCTTAACTCAGTGGCAATTGGACCTGGGGATAAAGTTTGCACATGAAGAATTCTAGTCTGGATGAGGTCCTGAGTGTGGAACAGTATCCCTGGTAGAGTCAATTCTGGCCTGAAGCTCTCTCTCCTTTCTTCCTGATCTGATTATAGAACATATAGGAGATCAATTCAGCAATGGAGGGCTGAAATCCCAGGCACTTTCAATCAGATGTCACTTGTCTCTTCGCGAGGAATTGCTGAGTGCTGATCAATCTGCTAGTACAATTCAGTATATCCGAGGACCATTCCTGTGCATCTCCTCTGTCATAGAAAAAGTTTGGCATAGATGAAAAGACATATATAAAAAAGGATTTAATTATATTCAGTGTTAAAATGCCAATCCTTTTTTATCCCCTGATATTTCTCCTCATGTTGAAGTTCAGTTCTAAAAGTGGCAGCTTGCACCCAGTTACCTTAACCAATGGATCTTTACTACTTATTCAGTATTTTTTTATATTTGTGGGATGTGAACATCACTGGCTAGGCTGTTACTTAATGGACAGAATTGTAGCTGGGTCCTATCTTGCTCTACTGGTGAAATCTATATTCATGGCTTCATTACTTTTAGAACTGAATATTCCAATGCCCTCTTGGCTGGTTTCCCACATTCTACTCTCCAGAAAGTCAAGGTCACCCAAAACGTGATCCATCTCATAACTCATACTGAGTCTCAATTCCCTGTTGCCTCTCTGTTTGCTTATCTTTGGGTCCTGGTCAAGTTGAGTATTGATCTTAAAGTTCTCTTCATTTTCAAGTTCTCTCTGTGGCTTCATCCTTTCCCATCCCTCCAGTCACACACCTTCCCAAGATATTGTGATCCTGTAATTCTGGCCTCTTGAAGATAGCTGATTTTAAATACTCCACTATTAGTGATTGTACCTTCAGCTGCCTAGGCTGGAATCTCACAAATTCCTTTCTTAAACTTCTTTGCCTCTCTACTTCACTTTAGGATACTTAAATCTTAACTCTTTGAACAAGCTTTTTTTGTCATCTGCCTTAATACCTTCCTGTGTTGCTCACTTCTCCAATTTGATTTTCCTGTGAAGTACCTCAGGATGTTTTGCATTATGCACTATATCTTTACAAGTTGTTGTTGAAACCTAACATATAGTCAGCCACGAATTTCATGAGTATAACGGTCACATCAGTTTCTTTCTTTCTTCCTTTTTGCCTTGGCTCAGGGTATGTGAGGCCAATGATACCATCCCCTCCGCCCCCTCTACACAGTCATAATTGTTATTAATTTGTGGACTTCTGCATTTTCATTTCAAAAAGAAAAGAAAGAGCCCTTGGGAGGTGGATAGTGTTTATGTTGGAAAGTTAAGTGGCTTTGTTCCAGTTACTGTAACACAACTGCTGAGACTTCATGTTCACCCGCAGCCTGCCGAATTGGCCAGCCTATGACAGCATGATGAATTGGCCAGATTTGTTGAACGATCAGCCCATGATAGGGAGTAACAATTCAAAGCTAAGGCGAGGCCGAGGAACTCGTCATCTCGGAATAGAGACGCAACTGAGTTCAGATGATGAGCCCCTCTCGCTTGGCTTCGATCAAGTCAGGAACAAATATTTTTCCGCTTCAGGTAATCTTTTATAATATTACAAAAGCACTGATCTTCTGTGAGCGAGAAATCAAGGACTCCATGAAGTGGTACAAAGGATCTGTAGTGCCAATCACAAAAAGCTTTAACAGATAAAGTACTTTAGAAGTCACTGTTGGAGTTTGGGAAACACAGTAGTCAGTTTGTGCACAGCAACCTCCTATAAACAGCAATGTGAAAATGACCAGTTCTTGCAGAGTGACAGAACTCAAAAGCTTTGTGATAAAATCATTTTCAGATGTTTTGCGTGGATGATGAAATGTTTATTAATTAGCAACTTCTGACAATAATATGAAGCAACTTTCTTCAAGGTCCCTCTCCTTTTGGAAAAACTTACAAAGAAGACAAATGCCAATATCTTCATTTCAAAAAATATTTAGCAATTTTTTTCTGTAACTCCTTTCTTGAGCACAAATGGGTATAAAAGCCCAGATATTTCATGATTGTTATTTATGAGACCTAGCACTCCAGTAAGGAGCACACGATCAGGATTTTAGTTCTATGAAAAGTGATGGATGTGCTTGTGTACTCACATTTCTTCAACTTGTTCTTCCTGCGAGCACCAGGCCATAGAATCACAAATGAATATGATGCATTGGAGCAGGAGTTGCCATTTGGCTCCTGAAATACATTCTACAAATAAAGACATGGCTCCACTTTCAAACCCTTTGTAACCAAACCCCAACTGTTCCTTGATTTTAGCAAGGTGAACAATTACCACAGACTTTGCTATTCATTCCTGAATACAGTCGGTTCTGATATAGCACGATAGTTCCGCTCTCATGCGATCTCACATTATAAGAAAATCACACATAAGCCATGCCATTTAAACTAATGGGGCCAGAATCATGCCGTAGCCAGTACACATAAGGACAGTTCGCATTCTACAAATAACAATCTAAATTCTTCCATCGCTTTAACACCAAATCACCCTGAAGAAACACATGTTATAGCAGAACTGACTGATACTAGCAAATTAAATAGGATCACGGAGACTTCAATTTGTTTCCTGTTTATACTGTGCGGTGGTACTTTTGTTTAAACTCTATAACATAATAGAAATGTTTGTCTACATGCAGTCAATTTTCAAACCCAAGCCCTTCTGATTTTCTTTTGAAAGATCAATGTTTTACAATTCTGCAAACTAAAAGCAGGTGCAACTTATAGCAAACCTTGGTTGGACCTAGCTAGAGTGCTACATTAAATTGCCATTATGGAAAAGATATAGAGACAGTCAAGAGGGTCAGAAAATGTGTTTTATAAGAATGATGTTGGAAATACAAAAAATGTATCTATCAGAAAAATTAACAAGCTGGATCTCCTTCCTCTTGAAAAGAGGTGGCTCGAGAAGAAACTTGATAGAGGTCCTTAAGATTATTAGATTACTTACAGTGTGGAAACAGGCCCTTCGGCCCAACAAGTCCACACCGACCCGCTGAAGCGCAACCCACCCATATCCCTATATCTAACACTACGTGCAATTTAGCATGGCCAATTCGCCTGACCTGCACATCTTTGGACTGTGGGAGGAAACCCATGCAGAGAATGTGCAAACTCCAGTCAGTCGCCTAAGGCAGGAATTGAACCCAGATCTCTGGCGCTGTGAGACAGCAGTGCTAACCACTGTGCCATCCACAAATTATGAAAGGCATTAGTTGAAAAGGTTTATAAAGAAGGCTGTGCTGTAGAATGACCATTCTCGAGTCTGCATAGTTCAGGCAAGGATGTTATTTTATTTGAGCATATAATCGGTTACCCAGTAAACTTCTCAAAAAAATGGGGTTTTCAGCACACGTTCATCCAAGCTCATCTTATCTGAGTCTTAAGACTGGTTTCCTGGTTCTCTTTATTTTCTTGTCCTGTGTAGTAATAATATGCTTATTCAGGCTGTTTTTGTTAAAACAAGGAATAAATCAAGCATAACTATGTACTTAAATCACGACAATCTTGCACTATACGTCTAATCCTACTAACATTGATTTCCCCCTTGTCTGTGGCTCAGAGCATATTTGCACTTGTGGAGAATAAAAACTAGAAGCCCATAAATATATGGTAGTCACAAGAAATCTAATAAGGAACTCAGAAAGAACATCTTTACCCAGAGAGTATTCAAGCAAGTAGCATGGATGGACTTAAGTAAAGACTAATTGTTGGAGAATGGAATTGACGATTGTACTGGTTAATGAAAAGAAGTAGGATGTGGCTCAAATGGAGCATTAGCTTTGGCAGGGTTGGTCTGAATGGCCTATTCTGTATACACAGCGCAACCCTGGCTAATGTGCAGGAATCCCATTTCTGTAGTAAATTACTTGTGCATTGAATCTTCACATCTACACATGTTAATGCTTTGTTTCCCTCAGATGAACGCCTGATACAAAGAATTAACATTGATGAGAACAATGAGGTGTCCACCTCATATGACAGTGGCAGGGTCTCACTAGATGCCGAAAGTCACTTGATATCTAACCTGTGAGTATGTCTTAAATCTGTCCCTAATACACTGAAAGTGGTTTAATTATATTGTTTTGACAGGAATGTCTGACTACCATTGAGAAACTAAATGACTGTTATCCAAAATGCTAGCAGATACAAGTCCGTGGGATTCCTTTCACTTGGGTTAATATAATGTGGTGCAATTTCAGGAACAAACATTATTATGAAATGTGCTTCCTCAACTGGGGAAATGATAGCCTAGTCATATTGTGACTAGACTGTTGATCCAGAGACCCAGGTAATGTTCTGTGGACCCGGGTTTGAACCTCAATATGGCAAATGATGGAATTTGAATTCAATTTTTTAAATCTGGAATTAACAGTCTAATGATGACTATGAATCCATTGTCAATTGTTGGAAAATCCCATTTGGTTCACTGATGTCCTTTAGGGAAAGAAATTGCTGTCCTTACCTGGTCTGACCTACCAGTGACTGCTGACTCACAGCGATGAGATTGATTCTTAACTGCACTCTAGGTACTTAGAGATGGGCAATAAATGCTGACCTAGCCAGGGATGTCCTCATCCCATTAATGAATTACAAAATAACTCATTTAGCTCAGTCAGTAAGTAATTTATTTTAAATGAATTTAGTCTCCTATTATCATTGTGTAATTTCAATCCCATTAATATTTTTAAAACTTTGGAACCTGAATCACACTTTTTTTGTCAAAACGTGATATTTTCTAATGTGACTCTTAATTTACAAAATTGTGACAAGCAAGTGACCCCTGGGATTTCCTTGTCAAGTTAATGTTCTGCACTCAGAATATTCTCTTTGGGCTCAGCTAAAAATTTGGAAAGATCATGTGATTGATTTTTCAATTTGCTGTCTTGACAAATCAACTGACTTTTGAAAAATCAGTGTAAATCATTTTTTGTTGTTTCTGTAACTGGCAGCTGTCCTGTAATGACAACTTTGTATGTCCATGGCAAACTAAAAGTCTGCTGACCTCAAGGTTTATATCTAATATCTTTTTTATTTGTCAAGCAGACTTGATAGGAAAATGTTCTGCATTTACTGTTACAGAAAATTCTTATGTTCCCCTTGAGATTTGTCAAGCTGTCATTGGTACAGTTGCATTTTCCCTTTTCTTCTTCAGAACGGAAATTATTGATGGGAGTAAACAACCACGAGCTGAGGCACCAATCCTAGACCAGACTAATGATAATGGTCAGATCATTAGACCTTCCCAAGGCATTGCAAGATCATCTACAACCAGAAGAATAGGTAAAATCTACAACTATACATCCTGGATACCCAGAAAAAGCCTCATGGCTGTGCTATTAGCCATTCTCCCTAATTATTCGAATGCTTATTGCAGCTTTGTGGTGTAAAGTTCTGGATACCTACTGTATCTGTTGAAGGACTCCTATATTTATCGAACTTTGAACCATTTCAACTGTCAGTGGAAACTCCAGTCCCACTACTCTGAAGTCGACTCGAATCCACCAGCTTCTCCCTGTGTCTTCATTGTCGTAACTCTAGCAGAGGATCGGCAGAAACCCTTCCTGGCTCTCCATACCCCATGATGTAAAAGTCTTTACCTTTGCGTTGGTCTATTGTCAATGTTCCATTAAGAGTTTATGATGTGCTACAGAAATTCTGTACATGCATCCCACACTTGAAAGGACAGTTTGCTAAATTATTATTGCTTATGATTCAGTAGGGCAGCATTCTTAGCACTGAGTTGGAAAGCTGTAGGTTTAAAGCCTGTGCTGAGTTTGATTAAGCGCATACTTCTACATCCCTCAAAGAAGAGGAGACTGCCTGATGATCTGCAAAATGTTTAATGGACCAGGATAAAGTTTGAGGTTTCTGTTTAAACACCGGGCTCTGCAATGTTTTGGACATAAGGCAGGTGAAAACACATTTCGCACAAAAACTGGTCTGTTAATGAAGTGAGCCAGTATACAGAGTACAAGGAAGTGCAATAACTTGCACGAAAGTTCAAAACTATAAGTCAGTGAAACCAGAATACAGAGCCATAGATATAAGGGAATTCGGGGGAAACTTCCTTACCCTGAGAATGTCAGGTTTTATTCCTGCAGGGAGTAGTTGAGACAAACAGATTGAATGCCTTTAAAGAGAAGATTGATAAGCACAAGAGGGAGTGAGGATTAGAAAGATTTACTGACTGGGTTAGATGAGGATATGTAAGGGACGGGTCATGTGGACTATAAACATGGGTCTGGTGTGCCAAGTGACCTGTTTCTATACTGGAAATGCATTTTATGTATAATACCTTGTAATTATAATAACCACCATATGGCTTTTCTTTTCATATCAAATGTTTAGTCTGTTGTATCCATTTTAAGTACTATTGCGAGGGTATTATAATTCAGGGTCAACTCCATTAATGTTAATTTATACTCTTATGTTTCAACAGCTTTCACTGACCCTCCACAACAATGTCTGTTCCCATTCTGGTGTAGTTATACAGCCCATGTCCTTTGTTTGCTCCTCTTCTCTGGGTGCCTCGTTGTGTCCATATGGATTGGCGTTAACTTCACTTCCAGGATTGCCCTCATGTGGCTCATCTCAGGAATCTTCAGTGTTCTCTCTTCATTCTTCCTCCTGGAACCTCTCAAGGCAGGTTCTGGCACAAGAGGGTGCCATGGCTTGAGTCTCAACCTTTCTAGATTCCTTTGAAAATGTGGCTGGTTGTGTGTCTGCGTGGGTCGAGACTGTAGTGCTGGAAATGCGCAGCAGGTCAGTCGGCATCCGAGTAGCAGGAGAATCGACATTTTGGGCATAAGCCCTTCGGCAGGAATGAGGCTTGTGGGCCAGAGGGCTGCCCGACCTGCTATGCTTTTTTAGTACTACACTGTCAACTCTCTGCTGTGTGTCTGCATGGCTAGTAATACCTTTAGAACTTGTACCTTACCTTCATTGAAAGTGTGCCAGGAATTTAGTTGACGTAAAGGAACATTAAGTTACACTGTCGGCTGAATTGCACCGCAGAGAATGCACACATCTGATGAAATTTCTAGCCTCTGATGTTTTGTGGTAGCGTCATATGATATATTGAAGGATCACGTAATTTCAAGTCTTATCCATGATTTACCAGGATGTTGTGGGTAAGCCAGGCTGGACATTAATTTTTTTCCAGCCTACATTCAATTAAACCAGGCAATAAAGTTGTCTATTTTTGACCATCTGATAAATAATGTTGTATTTTGGGGTGATCTTCAATACAGCAACAACTTGTATCAGTGTAGCACCTCTTAATGCCTGAAAGCTTCTTGGAATCCGACTCAGTATTAAAAGGAGTTGGATAAAGAATAAGATAAAGACTCGGAATTTTCTCATGAATTGTTTGCAGTCTGCATTTAAGGAATTGCCATTGACTCTGAATCTCTAAGTTCTGTTTATCTGATCTTAAATTTGTCCGAACTTTTAAAACTAAATGTTTAATCTCTACTATTGTATGTGATCACTTTTTGTCTTTAATACAAATGTTCCACATTAAATGACAATGCCCTTTCTGATCCTTGTGATCCAGGTTCTGACTGAAGCACTTTACTTCACAGTGGTTGCTAAGCGCATCCATCCAGATGAAGATGACAATTTAGTGGCAAAGCCACGTGTTGAACAGACCTTGGAAAAAATTGGCAAAGTGCGGCCTCCTCAAGGATATGGCCTTCTCCAAGCAAAGGAGGAGGCCAGGAAGGTTCAGATTCTTCACAGAATGCTCAAGGTATAAATGGAAAACTTCCATCAATTCAAAGCTTCAACTAACACTAAAATGGAAAATTCAGATGAAGCCTCTTTAGAACATAAGAACATAGGAGCAGAAGTAGGCGTTTAGCATATTACATCTGCTTTGCATTCATTGAAATCGTGGCATATCTGATAATTTTTAACTTCACTTTTTTTGCCTTTTCTCCATAACCATTGATTCCCTCAGTGGTTATCTAGCCCTTTCAGCCTTGAATATACTCAATGATGCAGTCTCAACAGCCTTCTGCAGTGAAGAATTCCACAGATTCATAATCCTTTGAAAGAAGAAACTCCTCTTCATCTGTCTTAAATGTGTGACCCCTTATTCTGAGACTATGCTCTCTGGTCCTAGACTTTCTCACAAGGGGGAACACCCTCTTGCATCTGACCTGTTAAATCCCCAAAGATTCATGTATGTTTCAACACAAAGAGTGGTTAGAATGTGGAATTTGTTACAGGTCCTTGTGGAGGAGTTGAGGTGATTACTTTGAATTCATTTAATAGGGAGCTAGACAGACACACAGGGGAAAAAGAAATAGATGCTATAAGCTGGGAGGTTTACTCCTATGAATAATAAACACCAGCCAAACTCAGATCGGTTGACTGGGCTCTTGCAGTGCTATGCACTTTTCTCAAGAAGCTCCTGTCCAAAATGTTATAGAATCATAAAATCCCTACAGTGTGGAAACAGGCCCTTTAGCCCAGTGAGTCCATACTGTCTCTCCAAAGAGTATCCCATCCAAACCTATTTTCCGACCCTATTACTCTACATGAACTAATGCACCTAACCTAACATCTCTATGGGTAACTTAGCATAGCCAATTCACCTAACCTTCACATCTTTGGATTGTGGGAGGAAACCGGAGCACCCAGAGGAAACCCACTCAGACATAGCAGTGCTAACCACTGAGCCACCGTGCCGCCATTATCTGTTCAGCCATTATCTGTTCAGTTAACTACCAGAACATGATAAATGCATCAAACCACACAAAATGAAAATAAGGATAATAGAATACACAGTAAGTCAGTTAGTATGTGGAAAGAACAAATTAATGATGACTTCTGCTAAAAAAAAATCCTCACTCAAATTGAGGTTGTTTCAGTTTGACATGCTGACATATTTTCAGCACTTCTTTGGTTTTACTTCAGAAGTCCCAGCAAACATGTTTTCATTGTGAAATGTTTAATCTTTGACAAATCGAGAGAAAAATGACTTGTGCTTCACTTCAGTTATCGCTGAGGTAAATATGTATTTTTCCTGAGGCACAGACCGGGCATTGCATATTGCTTGATCTTGGACACAACTTTTTAAATTCCCAGCAGCAGCCAAAACAAATACGGAGAGAAAAAAAATGGTAAAAGTAATTTTTTTTCAGTGAATCGTGGCTGACATTAGTATTTTTCCAGTTCAGAGGCCAGCTGTTCATTGCAGCTGATCCATCAGTGTCAAAGCAACAAAGATATCAAAGGACTGAGGCCAAATATATTGCTAGTCTTGGCACCCAGTGTTTCTGAGTCCTTGACTATCAATGTGACCAGGAGATTAATCAATCTTCTACCATTTATAATACACACCTATCAGTTGCCTCCCTGTATAATATAGTTTTAATTTCTGTCTGGATGATTGATCAGCAGCTGAAGGCAATTCTGCAAGTCACCAAAAGGAATTGAAAAGCAATATTTTTTTCAAAAAAAGTACATTTTTAAATATATCAGAATTTTCTTCTACAGTTAAACATTCAAATACACCATCAAATGCAGCATGAAATGTAGAGCTGTGCACAAAACGTAATCAAAAATTTTATTCCTCTCAACATAAGTGATATGTAGATGATGGAGCATGTTTTGCTGAAAAAACATTTAAAGGTAAAATTGTCCACTTAGTTATTTAAATTTTTAAAAAATTTGATAGACTTTTAAGAAGTTTTTTTAAAATTGGAAACCACTTGTAGGAAAAATAAATGATCTTAGGTTTGATCACATTCAGCAGACTGACCACAGATCATCACTTCCTTAAGCATTTTCACAACTGGCCTCTCTCTGTCTTTACTCACATAACTTTACTCTCACCTTTCTGTGACTATCCTCTCTGTCCCTTGCTGCTGTACCTGTCTTTTTTCTCCCTCACTCGGACCTGTAGCTAATCCCTCTCTCACTTCCTCCCCCTGTTTTGGTCTAGCACTACTATGGCTTCAACACCGTAGGGAATTTGAATAACCCTTCTTTTCCCATCATTATTAATGGGCTGCTACCTTCTTCATAAACAAGAGAGCTATTTGCATGAATAATAACCAGTGCTGTGTGCTACTTTGTCTTTCCTGGGGCGTGAGAACAACATTTTACTTGTGCATCAGGCACAAGCTGCTCAAGAAGAGGGCAATTTTGTAGGATCCCTGCTTTAAAAACAAAGGGCCTTCACTAGCCAGACTTACTGATTTAACAGTGGCATGGAGGAGAGAGAACATACGTTGTCCAGACAATTGCAAATCTTTCGGGATAACATACTTGGAGTAAAGTTGTACATAGAATACATATCCAGACTTTGGAGGCTATCCTGTTAATTTTCCAACTCGCAATAAAAATGTGAGTATCCAGAGAATAAAAGCACAAACATAGATGATTATTTTAACAGACTGTTCAGATTTCCAAGTTTAGACTCTTACTTTTAATGCTAGTTGATGATTCCTGTCACTCCAGACAGATGCACATGAGATCAACTTTGAGTTCTTTTGTGGTGTCCTTACATTTTTTAATTAATTATTGCATTAATGTTAAATAGAGCTGACTGAATTGTCATCCCTTCTGTTTCAGAACTTCATCATTTATATGTTGTTTCTGCTTGTGGTCCTGTTGATCAATTATGGGGATTCATTCAAAGACGCTCAGAGCAGACTCCTGCATAGTTCAATTAGACAAAGCCTGCTAGGGCCCGGTAAAGGGGTTGAATTCCAGAAAATCAGAAGGTAAGACAGCTATCAGATTTATTAGAATAGGTATTATTTATTGAAAACAGCATATCCTACTCTGACACCTCCTGTTACTCACTTCATATTGTAACTGTTGTAAATATATTTCTCCATTAAAAGAAAGACTCAACTTCCATATCGATAGGATTTCCATGTTTTCAATCTGATTATTGTTGTATTGCAAGAAATGTGGCAGCCAATTTGCACACAGCAAACTATTCCAATCAGCAGTGTGATCATGACTATAAAATGACCTAATGAGTGAAGAGAGAAAAGAATCAACATTGAGTCCAGTATTCTTTGGAATCCTATTTCTGAAGCAGTCATACTGGACTTGGAAACATTAACTCCGTTTCTCTCTCCTCAGATGCTACCAGACCTGCTGAGTTTCTTCAGAACTTTGGTCCTTATTTCAGACCATCAGCACCTGCAGCACTTTACCAATTCATTGATATATTTGAATGAAAGCAAAGTTATGACCACTTCCCTATCCTGAAGGCGTTTTGCCAATATCAGAACAGATCTTGAGGGCATCTAATGTGGAAGTATCCGTTTCTCCCTTCAGCCTCAGCACCAGTCATCTCAGTGGTGCTGTCACTGAGTTGACAACGCTCAACTCTGAGAAGCAGATCACAAACATTACTTGGATGGGAGTCTGGGCATTGACTTTCATGGGTAAAACCATGCCCTGTGTCCTGCCATGAGCCTGTACAGGCATGGGATCCGCTTTTGGATCCAGTGAAGATACTTCCTAGTTTCTGGGGTAACATTCAGCCCAGTGCTTTGGGACAAGGCCTGATCGTGGTGGTTTTCTATATGATAGTGGAATCTGTGCCAAGCCACCAAGTGGAGGTACTGAACATTGGCCAAGGACTGGTCAAAGGACCTCTTCAACTAGTGACAAGTTACAGAAATTATTCACTCTTGGATGTGGCTGCCTACTACCCATCAACAAGTTACTCTTGATGTGGACAAGAAAACCTTATTATCATCTCACAAAGTCTTATAGCACCACTGCTAACCAAGTCCTGAAGGACATGGCTGCAAAGCCAGGTCTGCAGCAGCTAGTGAGGAAACCAACAAGAAATAGAATGTACTTGACTTAGTTCAGTCTTTGGCAAAGAGTTCGATGAATGGAGTTCAATGAAACACGCAAATACCTAGTGGAATTGTTCTGTCACTAGGAATGGGAACATTTTGATGTGTCGGAGTATGGTTAAGCTGATTCTGCTGTTTATTGCCTGTGGAAAGTGGTGGCTTTGAGATCAGTGAACACGAGGTGTAGGAATGGTGTGGGAAAGTGGGCTTGAGGTACCTGAATTAAATGACAAAACATTCTCCATGGTTCAAATGGCCTAGATCCTGCATTTTTATGGCTTGTTCAAGCACAATGAAGAGATATCCATTGTTGTAACCCTATATTTCTTATACAGGTCATTCTGCTATAATGTGACAGGTGTGTTCCTCTGTAACCTCGCGCTGTAGAAAAATCGCACCATGGAAATTCTGCTATACCCATTCAGCAGAAAGTTCGTGTTGTGTAAACAAGGTCCACAATTCATCAATCGCGTTACGGTTGAGACACATGTTATAGGAGAACTACCCATATATGCTTTCTGTTGGAGTCCCATCTAAATTGGTGCTTTCTTTCAGATCAGGGGAGCTTTGGAAATGGATGGCAGAGGTGCTCCTACCGTACCTGTATAACAATAGAAGTAGGACGCTATTGGGATGTCCAAGAATACGCCAAATCCGTTCAAAAATAAACAATGGTAAAATAAAACTTACATTTCTTAAGTGCCTTGCATAACCTTACTGTCTCAGTGCTGAACACATTTTTAAAGTACTTTTGATGCTGTTGAAGTTAGGGAAGCTCTCAAACAATTTGCACAGAACAATCTCCAACTAGCAACGGCATGACAGTGACTAGTTTGTCTGTTTTAGTAACATTGTTTGCAGTTCCGATCAGAAGCTAGGGAGAGTCCTCTTGCTCTTCTAGAAAGTAGTCCCAAAGAAATGTTTTACATCCAATAGAAAGGGCAGCCCGTGAATAACTTAAGTGTCTTCTCTAATGTGGCACTTGTAATGCAGCGCTGGAGTCTTGACCTTGATTATGTGCTTGGCTCTAGAATGGACTTGAACTTTTGACACAGCTGAGACTGCAACCAATTTCACACTGAGGGCTCAATAAATTATTTTTATGTATTTTAGAGTTTAACATAGAATGTTAGAGGAAAAGAAGTGGATTCATTATAGTTGAAGAATGATCTTTAAATTGAAAAGCTCACGCCAGCTCATAAGCTTCAATTTGCAGACTGGCCAGTCTGGATATAATGAGTTCCACTTAATTAAAATTTCGATATGGAATAGAACATCTCTAAAGGCTCATACTTTTTGAAATAATATGACAAGATGAGTAATCACAATAGAGCCTTGGAATCACATAGCATGGAAGCAGACCCTTTGGTCCAATGAGTACACGCTGCCCATGTTCCCAAACCAAACTAATCCCACCTTGCCTGCATTTGGCCCATGTTCCTCCAAACCTTTCCAATTTATGAACTTCTGCAAATGTCTTTTCAACATTGTAACTGTACCTGCATCCACCAATTTCTCTGGCAGTTCACTCCATATACGAACTGCTCTGTGTAAAATAAAATGTTGCTCCTCATATTCCCTTTAAATCTTTCCCGTCTCACCTTAAAAATGTGCCTCTAGGTTTCAATTCCCCCACTCTAGGTCTTTGCTGTTCCCCTTACCTATGTCCCTCAGGATTTTATAAACTTCTATAAGGTCACCTCTCAACCCCCAACACTCCAGTGGAAAAATGTCCAAGCCTATCTTTATAACTCAACCCTTCCATTCCTGGCAATATCCTGGTAAATCTTTTCTGAATCCCCTCCAATTTATTAATATGTTTCCTATAGCAGAGCACCAGAACTGTACACAGTACTCCTGAAGAGGTCTCACCAATTTCCTGTACAACCTCAACATGATATCCCAACTCTTATACTCAAAGGTCTCAGCAATAAAGACTAGTGTGCGAAACAGCTGATAGAACACAAATTTCAAAGAATTATGTACCAGAATCCCTAGGTTTTTCCATTCTACAACATGACTCAGAGCCCTGCTTTTGTTTATTTTTACCAAAATGCAATATCTTGCATTTATCCAATTTAGACTCCATCTGCCTGCTTTTTGCTCCAGTGAATTCATTACAGGATCAGAACGTGTAAATGACATAAATGATTCTAATTCTTGTGAACCATTCTCAGCTGAATGAACTTTCTATTCTTTCATACTTATGTCTAACCAGTTCAATGTCTTCAGCAACCTTCGTCGTTACCAATAATTACACAGTGTCTTCAAGACCCTGGGCTTCACGATAACAGTGATTATGAGGCTGGTTGGAAGAGTCCAATTACAAATCTGAGCGATACATGGTCATACTCGTCACCTGATCTACCAGGGTAAGGAACATGCTCTGGATATTGACCAGAGAGATTTATTCTGTGTATTCCTTGTAATGATCACTGAGTGCAAGAGTGTAGACACTTCTTCCAAGCTAAGGAAATGAAAGTCAGCACGGGCTGTTTCCCCAATCCAGTAACCAGCCTCCACCTTGTGTTGGAAAGGTTACATAAGAAGCTGAGGATGGAACAAGGCTCAGCTGCAAGTACCATGGAACTGATACAGCTCTCCCATGTTCACAGACTAGGCCCACACAGGAACAATGGCCAACAAATGTGCTCTGATGATGATTCACTGGTGAACTCGGAATCTTCCTACACATATTGCCTAATCTGCTGTGTATTTCCAATGTTTTCAGTTTCTTCGATTCTGGAACTGCTTAAACTTTTCCTCAGTAACTCATCATCCACAGATCATTTCCTAGCCTTGTTTATTGCAATTTTGGGGAATACTGAAATCAATCTGGTGAAGTCATGATTTTTTAGTTGTAGTATTAATTTAACCATGCTAATGACACTATTTCTTCTACAATTAACCTCAATGGATGGTATGTAGAATGTACAGTTTCCAAAAAGGCCATTCTATCTAATAGGTCGTGCTTGTGTGAACCTTCCACATCAAACTCCTCCCAACCTGACTTCTTATCCTTCTTTTCTCCTTCATGCATCTTTAACTGTAGCTACAATGTTGGTCTCAACTCCTGTCTGTGGTAGTGAGTTCCACATTCTCACCACACTGGGTAAAGAAACTTCTGAATTCCTTAGAGTGACCATCTTATAATTACACCGTCAAGATTGGGACTGCCCCATGCATCTCCTCCGACTGTACATTATTAAACTTTTTTGTTGTTTGAAAGATCTACATTAGGTAGTTATGAAATAGTTTTTGCTTTGCAAGACATTTCCCTTCATAAATGAATGCAAACTTGGAGTACAGTACTGAATAAAACCAAAGAGGTGGTCCTAGATTTGAATCCCATTTAGACTGAATTTACTGAGCTGAACATGAGGATCATTTGAATTCTACAATTGGCTGTGATCCATGTGCTGGAGGAAAGGAGGAGGAAAACACATATAGATTCCACATGAATGTGATACATTTTTTACACTAAATGACTGTTTGTCCAAGTTGCATAGACTTGTACTTATAGACCGGCTACCTGGGCTAAATGGTGAAGGAGGTAGATCTCCAAATGGATTTAGCAGATTCAATACAGAAAGGAAGCACACTGGGCAATGCAGGTGGGGGAATGAGGCCCTCAACAATAAAACAACAATGTGTCTGTGTGTTATAATTTCTGGGGCTTTTTCTCTTCTCAGGGTGTGGTACTGGGGCCAGAATGCTGTGTATGACAGTGGTGGATACATACAGAAACTTGGCAGGACGAGAGACCAGAGTAATTACACGCTGTGGAATTTACAGGAAAGAAATTGGCTGGATGTAAGGTAAGCTTTATTACACTGAGTGTTACTGAGAAATAAAACAGGATTCTGAATGTTTGGCAGCTCTGAGACTTCAGGATCTAAGTAGTTTTTTAACATGGTATTTTTGGTTAAGCTAGTTCAAAGTCAGACTCACTTTAAAAAAAATACAATTATTGAATGGTCTCCCAATTTAAAAGATGTGACTATTATGTCAGCAACATGACCATCAAATTTGATATTTTGCTCTTTAAAGAATTAATTTTCAATTAAAAACTATGTCATAAAGTCTCCAAAATATAAAATGCCTCACAGCCAATGATTTACTTTTGAGTTGCAGTGACTGTCCTGTCAATAAGTCTGCAGAGCAAGATCCCAGAAACAAGATTTCAGATACAAAAACAAGATGGGTTTTTCACGACATAGAGAAAGTACCCTTTTTTTATTTGTTTGAATAGCATAATGGAATCTTACAATACCCTCAAACAATGGACAGGACTTTCACATCCAAACAGACAATACTCCTTGGGATCAGTTTGCTCAACTGGTTTGCAATTCAGAGTGATGCCAACAGCGCAGACTTAATTTCCACACTGGCTGAGGTTACCATGAAAGTTCTCAACCTCTTCCCTCACCTGAGGCGTAGTGACCTTCTGTAAACAATCACCAAGTGTCTCTTTCTTTAACGAGAGAGCAACCCTGTAGACTTTTGGGACTCTGGCAACTTTACCTTTAACTCCTTCGGTGCTGCTTTGGTAGGAATTGAAGTCTTGGAGTGAAATTTGAGTCTTGATCTGTCGCTAGACTACTAATCTAGATGTCTAATGCTCTAGGGACACATGTTTAAATTCTACTATAGCATCTGGTGAAATTTAAATTCACTTAATAAATCTGGAATATAATACTAATCTGATGGTGACCATAAACCCATTCTAGATTGTTTTAAAAATGCATCTTCTTCCCTAAGTTTGTTAATACAGCAAATTTGCAGTACTTACCTGATCTAGCCTATATGTGACTCCAGATCCATAATGAAGTTGATGACTTCTAACAGCCCTCTGGAGTGGCCTATCAAACCACTCATTCAGGGCAGTTAGGGATGAGCAATGCATGGCTGGCCTTTAGAATGAGAGAGACATCCTTGAAAGAATAAAAAGAGGAAAAAAAAGTCTCATCTGATAGTGAAACTCTCACTTAATACTGCACAGCAATATCAGCCTCGGATTCCTGTAGTGGGACTAAACTCAGATTCAGAGATTAGAATGCTACTTCCTGAGCCACAGCTTAACCCTTTGATTCCAAGTCTTTGGTAAATGAGCTGTCACTTCAGAAGATTCCATGGTTAGCTTATTATACTCGGTTTAGGTTGGAAAGAAAGGATGCCACAATTCTCAAGCGCTGCTCAGTGAATATGTCAGAAAGCACCTTGTTGTTTGGCAGTGCTGATCTTAAGCGCCACTGAAAAATAACATGTTGTTGAAGCTTTCGATCCTGCACTCATTGCGATAGTTCACAGGAACACCAAAGTAAAAGGGAAACCAACAGTTGTACGAGAAGAAAGTTATAAATGGTTGGCAAGTGAGAACAAACTTGGACTTAGCTCTCAGACCCCACAAGGCTTGTTGGAGCTTAAATTTGAGGCTCACTCAAGGAGAACATGGCTGAGGTATCAAAAGGTAGCCATATACATAGACCTTTGCCCTGCAGTCAGTGCCATCGAGAAAATAGAAAATGTTCAAAATCATTTATTTTTCAAAAGGACAATAATACACTGCTTTCTATGAAGACAATAAAGGCTGATGTAAAGACATACTGTTTCAAACAGACTTGTAATTTTGTGTTGCTAGGACAAGGGCCGTCTTCATTGAATTTACCCAGTATTTCCAAAATGTGGATTTGTACAGTGTAGTCACCCTTCTCCTAGAGTTCCCATTCTCGGGGGGAGCGTTCACCAGCATTGATATCAAACCATTCTCACTGCTTCAACTGAGTACTGGAGTGGATTTTCTGCTCATCATGATGGTAAGTCTTGCTCATGTGACATTCATAAGTTGTAATTCCCCCCAAAGGCAGCAGCAGGCTTACTGTTGGTGTCCAGTCCTGCTGCCCTTGGAGGGGGGGGGGTCACATAGTCAGTGGCTGCGGGCGCAGACGGTGTGTCGGAGTAGAAGGGGTCTCGCAGGGGCAGATGGGAGGGTGGGGGTTCTCGCGTGGTGTGCTGCTGCGTACTCTCTTGAACAGGGAGCGGACTTAGCAAGAGCTCACTGTGTCAATCCCATTGAACTGACTGGGGGGGGGGTGTTGGCGGTGGGTGGGGCTTCAAGCGTGTGTTTGCTCAAAAATAAACCCTAAGACAGAAAGAAGGAACAAGGCAGGCTGAGGAAAAAGGAAACTTCAGAAAACTCCGAGTCCCAGAGGAAAGGCTTTGAATCAATTAACCTAATAATCAGTTATTCAAACAAAATAGTGCCGCCCATCTCGTTCGGATAATCGAGGTTCCTCTGTATAGGGGAGGAGTTAATTTCTAACTGTAATGTTCTTATTGATTTCTGGATGAAAATGTAAATCATCCCTGAATGGCAAGGAAATGGCTACGTAAACCTCCTACATTCCACCTATAAGACAAAGCCGGGGCATTCAATTCCTTGCAGGTCAGCAGAGCAAACTAAATTTAATATCTCACCAGGGAATAGGAACCTGAGCAGGAACTTCAATTTGAGGGAAGGAAAGGAACTAGGAAAATGGAAAGCAAAAACGGAAGTCAGACAAAGCATGGACAAGCATCAAATAGAATCAGAATAGAGAATAATGTTTAAAAACACTAAATCAAATGCACTCTAAATGTATGAGGAATTTGCAAAGAAGATTGACTTTTTTAGTTCAATTGTGGGACATGGGTGTCACTGACTGGCCAGCATTTATTGCCAGTGCCTAGTCGTCCTTAAGTTGGTGTTGAGCTGCCTCTTGAACCACTACAATTCACGTGCAGTTGGTTGACCCACAGTAACCATAGGGAGGGAATTCCAGGGTTTTGATCCAGCGATGTACAGGGGAACCTCGATTATCCCAACAGGATGGGAGGGCATTATTTCGTTTGGATAATCGATCATTTGGTTAATCGATTAAATGCCTTTCCTCTGGGACTCGGAGTTTTTAAAGTCTGTTCCCCGTTCAGGACACTAGCAGCACACATTGCGTGAGACCCCACCCCCAACGCTGCCCACGCCCCTGTCCAACACTACCCCCCCGCCCACCCCCAACCTCTTCCAACATTGCATCCCCCACCCCCCCAGCATAAAACGCATGAGCCCTCGCCCCAACACTGCTTGACCCCCCCCCAACCTGGTCCAACACCACCCCCATACCCCAGCACAAAACACACGAGCCCTCGCCCCAATACTGCCCCCTGCCTGCCCCAGAACCCTGTCTAACACCGCCTCTGCCCCCCCCCCCCCCCAACACCATCCAACACCACGTCCCCGCCCCCAACTCTGTCCAGCCCTCTGCCTGCCTCGCCCCCTCTCCAGGGCTGGCTGCCGGACTGTACATCAACAACAAGACTGCTGCTGCTGCAGCTTCCTTTGTGGGGAAAGTCTCCAAATAGTGTGTGCGTGCATACACACACACCAACATACAACTTTTTCTTACACTCTCCAACATTGTCCTGTGGTTGCATCAGGGGAAGCGGGGGAGGGGTGGTTAGAGTACCCCCTGTGTAGAACTCCAGGGAAAGTGTGGGGAGAGACAGGCTGGGAGGTCAGTCATTTGTAGACGGTGCCTGTTTAATTGCTAAACAAAAGACACGATCACTGTTGGAAACACTTCTTTGATGTAATGTTTCCTTCGGGACCTCGGGATCTCCTTCGGATAATTGGTATTCGGATAATCGAGGTTCCTCTGTATTTTCAGGTGGGGATGGTAAGTGGCTTGGAGGGGAACTTTTAGATGTCTGCACTTGTCCTTCTAGTTGCATTCGTCGTTGGTTTGGAAGGTGCTGTCTAAAGATCTTGAGTGAATTTCTGCTGTTTGTCTTGTATATCATCCACATTGCTGCCAGCTCAGATTGCTGGTGGTAGAAGAAGTGAATGCTTGTTGAGTTGACTACAAATTGAGGGTACGACTTAATTTCCATCAAAGAGACATGGCTACAGAGAAATCATGACTGGTTAAGAATTGCATATTTAAGGATATTTAACAATTAGGTGAAATAGGCAGTAAGGAAGGGAGATGGGGTAGCACTCATAAGGGACAAGGTAAGAGAGAATCTTGGATCGATGAATCAAAATATGGAATCAGTTTGGGTGGAGCTAAGAAAAAGCAATGGGCACAATATAATTTGGGAAATTAGAGATGTGTATAACATGAATAATACCATAGTAATGGCGACGTCAGTTTATAAACAGATTTGGTTAAGTTGTGCTGTAGATGATGAATTCCTGCAGTCTGTACAAGATGCCTGTCTGGAGCAATATTTTAAGGACCCAACAAGGGAACAGAGTATTATGGATTTAGTGCACTAAGGAAGGACCAGTAAATCGATACTTTTGATGGAAATTAATCAATCTGTTCTTACATCGGCCGACTGTCTGTATGGAGTTTGCACATTCTTCCATGTCTGCATGAGTTTCCTCCCCAAGCCCAAAGATGTGCAGGTTGGGTGGATTGGCCGTGCTAAATTTCCCAGTATCCAGGGGTATGCCAGTTATGTGGATTAGCCATGAGAAATGCAGGGTTACAGGGATAAGTAGACATGTCAGTCTGGGTGGGATGCTCTTTGGAAGGTCAATGTGGACTTGATAGGCCAAATGGCCTGCTTCCATACTGTAGGGATTCTATAATTCTGTGTAATGACACACCTCTAGAGCAGTTGGGACTTGAACTGAATGGTTTGCTAGGCCACTTCAGAGGGTAGTTCAAGGGCAATTAGGGATGAGCAACAATCCAAGCCTTCTGACTCTGAGTTATGAACACAGCCACTATGACATAATTAACTACCTGTTGTAAAATTGCTTTTGAAAGAAGTGACCATAATAAGAAAGAATTATATATAAAGTTTGAATGCATTTTGGTTCATTATCTGAATAAATTGACTGGAAATGCTGGAACTCTAGTCAGATGGATCGGTTTTTGTCCAACGTGTGCACCAGGGTTTCCTAACACAGTATGTCGAAGAGGCGACAAGAGGGGATCTGGTACTAGGTAATGAACCAGGCCAGTGTTCAATCTAGTCATAGGTGAGCACTTTGGAGTCATAATTTGGTTACGTTTAGTTTAGCGATGGAAAGGAAAAGGAACATGTCACAGGGCAATTATAATGCGATTAGGCAAGATTTAGAAGGCATGGAATAGGATAGCAAAATGCAGGGGATGGGGACAGTTGAAATGTGGAGCTGGGTTAAGGAACATTTATCACGTGTCCTTGAGAGATATGTCCCTGTCAGGCAAGAAGGAAGTGATAAGATAAGGGAACAGTGGTTAACTAAATAAATTGTATCTCTTGTTAAGCGGAAGAAGGAGGCTTATGATACTTTGAGACAAGATGGTTCAGATGAGATGATGGAGTGTTACAGATTAGCTAGGAAGGATTTAAAGAGAGAGTTAAGAAGATGAAGGAGGGGACATGAGCAGTCTTTAGCAAGTTGAATAAAGGAGAACCGTAAAGCTTTCTATAGGTATGTGAAGAATAAAACGATGACTAGGGTAGAAATAGCGTCAGTCAAAGACAAAAGTGGGACTCAGCAAGATGGCAGCGATTCTGTAGAACTGCCGTGGACAGCTCTGCCTATCAGTTCAAGGGTGGAGGAGCGCAATTTCCCCTCAGATCTAGTTGACGATGCTCTTTACCGCATCGCCTCCACTTCCTGTTCCTCTGCCCTTGAACCCTGCCCCTCCAATCGCCAGCATGACAGAACCCCACTGGTCCTCACCTACCACCCACCAACCTTCAGAAACATCGTATCATCCTTCGTCATTTCCGCCATCTCCAAACAGACCCACCACCAAGGATATATTTCCCTTCCCTCCCCTCCCCTCCCCTCCCCTATCAGCATTTCGGAAAGACCACTCCCTCCACGACTCCCTCGTCAGGACCACACCTCCACTCCTGGCACCTTCCCCTGCAACTGCAAGAAATGCAAAACTTGTGGCCACACCACCCCCCTCACTTCCCTCCAAGGCCCCAAGGGATCCTTCCATATCCGTCACAAATTCACCTGCATCTCCACACACATCAATTACTGCATCCGCTGCACCCGATGTGGCCTCCTCTATATTGGGAAGACAGGCCGCCTACTTGTGGAACGTTTCAGAGAACACCTCTGGGACACCCGCACCAACCAACCCAACCGCCCTGTGGCCGAACACTTTAACTCCCCCTCCCACTCCGCCAAGAACATGCAGGTCCTTGGACTCCTCCATCGTCAGACCATGGCAATACGACGCCTGGAGGAAGAGCGCTTCATCTTCCGCCTAGGAACCCTCCAACCACAAGGGATGAAGGCAGATTTCCCCAGCTTCCTCATTTCCCCTCCCCCCACCTTTTCTCAGTCCCAACCCTCTGACTCAGCACTGCCTTCTTGACCTGCAATCTTCTTCCCGACCACTCTGCCCCCACCCCCTCTCTGGCCTATCACCCTCACCTTAACCTCCTTCCACCTATCGCATTCCCAACGCCCCTCCCCCAAGTCCCTCCTCCCTACCTTTTATCTTAGCCTGCTTGGCACACCTTCCTGATTTCTGAAGAAGAGCTTACGCCCGAAATGTTGATTCTCCTGCTCCTTGGATGCTGCCTGACCTGCTGCGCTTTTCCAGCAATACATTTTTCAGCTCTGATCTCCAGCATCTGCAGTCCTCACTTTCTCCTTACAAATTTGTTTCTCAATTTCCCTCTGACTATTAGGGAATCTATAATACAATCCCAATAAGGTTATCATCCCTTTCTTATTTCTCAGTTTCACCCAAATAACTTCCCTGGATGTATTTCTGGGAATATCCTCCCTCAGTACAGCTGTAATGCTATCCCTTAGCAAAAACGCCACTTCCCCTCCTCTCTTCCCTCCCTTTCTGTCCTTCCTGTAGCATTTGTATCCTGGAACATTAAGCTGCCAGTCCTGCCCATCCCTGAGCCATGTTTCTGTAATTGCTATGATATCCCATTCCCATGTTCCTAACCATGCCCTGAGTTCATCTGCCTTCCCTGTTAGGCCCGCCCCTTGCATTGAAATAAATGCAGTTTATATTATTTGTCCTACCTTGTCCCTGCCTGCCCTGACGGTTTGACTCACTTCTGTTCTCAACTATACCAGTCTCAGATTGATCTCTTTCCTCACTATCTCCCTGGGTCCCACCTCCCCCATTTTACTAGTTTAAATCCTTCCGAGCAGCTCTAGCAAATCTCCCTGCCAGTATATTAGTCCCCTTCCAATTTAGGGAGGTGCAATCCGTCTTTCTTGTACAGGTCACTTCTACCCCAAAAGAGATTCTAATGATCCAAAAATGTGAATCCTTCTCCATTACACCGAGCGAGCAAACAGCAGCAGGGAGGACACTTCCCTGCAGCACTTGTCACACTAGAGACTGCAGCAGCAGCCTCTCCCAAACCCCCCCTGCCGGGGACCTGACAGACTCCTAGGACTTAGTGTGGTGGTGGCTATGGAGTGACTTACCTCGAAGGTTGGGGCTGCGATTGAGGAGATTTGTGCCCAGGTCCAACCCATCACTTCCATGCTGCAGAAGTATAAATGGGGGCTCCAGAGACTCGGGGAATGGATGGAGGAGGTGGAGGTGGAATCAAGACCTCGGAAGCAGCGATGGAGTCCTCATCTGGTCGGATCCAGGTGCTGGAGTGAGAGCTGTGAGCCTTACGAGACCAAATCGATGACCTCGAAAATAGAGGTCGGAGGTCAAATCTGCAGGTTGTCAGTCTTCCTGAGGGGGATGAAGGTGGCAGCCAGCCGGGCTTGAAGGACCTGTGAAGGAGGGGACGAGTAGGGTTTGTGCCCCTTATGGCCAAGTGGGAGAGTCTTCCGTTCAAGGTTTTATAGTTGTTTTCTTTGTAGGCTTTTTGGTAGTAATAGTTGCTTGTAGTTCTGATAGAGCAGTTTTTGTTTACATAATTCATCGACTCGGAGTCTTTATTTATTTGTGCTTGGCGCATTGTAAGCAGGGTTCTCCCTCCCAGGGGTTCAAGGGTTTCCGAAAGGGGATATCGCTAAGTGTCTTGTTAATGGTGCACCTGGAACATCAAGGGAAGTCATTTGCCTGTTAAAAGGAAAAAGGTGTTTGCTAGACTTAAGAGGGAAAGGTTGATATTACTCTATTGCAGGAAACTCATCTTGATGACAGGGAACACCTGAAGCTACAACAGGGGGGTCACGACTGGGTATTCTTTTCATCCTTTACGACTAAAAGTAAGGGAGTGGCAGTATTTATCCAGAAAAATCTTCCGTTCACATTATTAGAGCACGTGAAAGATGAGCAAGGGCAGCTTGTGATACTTAAGGCCCTGATACATGGGGAGGAATGTGTCATTTTAAATGTCTACTATCCTCTGGCACATCCCCTCAAAGTTTTGATTAGTGCCTTCTCTAAGCTGATTGCCTTTGGAACACACCACATTATTATAGGGGGAGTTTCATTTGACTTTCGGATCCAACAGTGGACACAGATGTCCATTGGGCCCCCAACTATTCCTTTGCAGGCCAAGCAGGTGACTGACTTATGGGAAGAGTTGGGGCTCGTGGACATTTGGAGATGTCTTCACCCTATCAGCAGGGGCGTCACTTTTGTTCAAACCCACATAAATGTCACACGAGGATTGATCTCTTTTTTTGGTTCCCTCAGCCCTTCAATTATGGGTTGTAAAATTGGGAACATAGCTATCTCTGATAACGCAGCGGTATATTTGAAGGTTAAGGCCAAAAGTGAGGGACTAGGTTTGCAGCACTGGCATCAGGATCCTTTTCTCGTTCAGGATTCCAAATTTGTAGAATACCTTTTGAAGGAGTTTCAGGAATTCTTGACTATCAACTCAGGCACGGCTTGTAGTCTGTCTGTGTTATGGAACACCACTAAGGCCTTTGCCAGGAGATTAGCTATATTTCCTATTTGGCTAGCCTGAAATGACAGATGGGGGCACAGCAGAGTCTACTTGAGGCGCAGTTGAAAGCACATTTTGCGCTGCCTTCAGTGACTAGGCTACAGTGGATCACAGCCCTCTGGGCTGCCTTAAATTCAATACTGACACAAAACGCAAAGAAAGAACTTGTTTTTGCTAGACAAAGGCTGTTCAAGTATGGGGATAGGCCAGGGAAGTATTTAGTGTACCTGACTAGGAAATAGCATGTTCCCCAATCCATTACTGCAATCAGAGACAGCGCCAGGGTCCTTACATAGGATGCCAGAAGGATTAATGAGGCTTTTCGGAGGTTTTACTCTGAATTGTATCGGTCAGAAGGTTGTAAGAACAGGTAGGCTAAAATGGAGGCCTTTTTTAAGAACCTGGACCTCCCAGGTGTAACCTTGGAACAGGCCTCTCTCTTTAATGACCCCTTGACAGCTCAGGAAATACTGGAGGCAGCGAGGCAACTTCAGAGTGGGATTCAGATACCTCAGCATTTTTATCATCCCCAAGTTTGATTGGTTATTTCGGACTAAATTTGCTCAACAATATTAGGTGGATCTCCAGAGATGGGAGGCTCTTCTAATTTTATGGTTGGGCCAGATATCGCTAATTAAGTTGAATGTTCTTCATTGTTTCTTTATCCTATGCGTATGCTCCATATAGTGGTTCCTAGGTCAATACTGCAGAAACATATGGGTTGGTTTGGTTCCTTTGTCTGACATCGTGGGCAGCCCCTCATCAAACTTACTAAATTGAAGATGCCTCAAGGGGGAGTGGGAGTTGTTTTCCCAGACATCAGGACGTATCAATTGAGTTCCCTGCTGTCCTTTGTGTGTGATTGGGCAGGTAACGATCCGGGCTCAATATGGCTGGATATTGAGACCTCACAGGCAAAGTGCCCTCTTATTAACTTGTTGTTCATGGATAAGATGAGGACAGTTATGGACCACTGCTGGAACCCCAGTGTTATTAGTATGGTCAAGGTACAGAGGGCGATGTGTCAGAGTGAGGGTTGCTTATCCAAGACTTCACCACTTATGCATATAGTTGGTATGCCAGGGTTCCGACCAGGGGTGATGGACTCAGGGTTCAGGCAGCAGGACAAACAGAAAGACAGCTAACGGTCCCATCCATGAACACCAACTAGCCCACAAAACGACATGACCAACTATCCTTAATAGCTACACACTCAGATGATAAGCAACATGAATTCGACTGGGACAACACTACTATTATAGGACAAGCCAAACAGAGAACAGCCAAGGAATTCCTAGAGGCATGGCACTCATCCACAGATTCAATTAATAAGCACATCGACCTCGACCCAATATACCGGCCACTGCAGCGGACAGCTGGAACTGACAACCGGAAGCGGCAGATACAAATCACTATAAATGCCGGTGGAAACATCACAGAAGCGCTTCACAGGAGGCTCCCAAGGACTGAGGATGTCACCTAGACAGGGGCCTAAACATCTGCAACACAAATTCCCAGCTCAGCGAATAGAACCACAACAATGTGAGGTAATTCACTTTGGGAAGAATAACAGGAAGGCAGAATATTGGGTCTTGGTAGTGTGGAGGTACAGAGAGATCTCACTGTCCATGTACATAAATCCCTGAAAGTTGCCACCCAGGTTGATAGAGCTGTTAAAAAGGCATACGGTGTGTTAGGTTTTATTGGTAGAGGGATTTGAGTTCTGGAGCAGCGATATCATGCTGCAACTATACACAATGCTAGTGTGGCCTCACTTGGAATATTGTGTACCGTTCTGGTTGCCCCACTACAGGAAGGATGTGGAAGCGTTAGAAAAGGTGCAGAGGAAATTTACCAGGATACTGCCTGGTCTGGAACAAAGGACTTATGAGGAAAGGCTGAGGGACTTGTATCAGTTCTCATTAGAGAGAAGAAGACTAAGAGGGAAATTAGATTAGATTAGATTAGATTCCTAGATTAAATAGGTTAGATTCCTTACAGTATGGAAACAGGCCGTTCGGCCCAACCAGTCCACATCGACCCTCAAGAGACATTCAGGATGATCAGAGGATTAGGTAGAGTGGTCAGTGAGTCTTTTTCTAAGGATGATGATATTGATTTGTACGAGGGGACGTAGCTAAAAATTGAGGGGAGCTAGATTTAAGACAGATGGCAGAGGCAGGTTCTTTACTCAGAGTGGTAAGGGCGTGAAATGTCCTGCCTACCAGTGTAGTTAACTCAGCCACATAGGGGCATTTAAACAGTCCTTCGATAAAGATATAGATGATGATGGGATAGCATAGGGGGATGGGTTTAGATTAGTTCACAGGTTGGCGCAACATCAAGGGTCGAAGGGCCTGTTCTGTGCTGTATTATTCTATGTTCTATTTTCTATGAAATGAGGGGAAGGCTTGCCATGATGGATTGGGAAAGCACACCAAAAGATTTGAATGTAGACAGACAATGGCTATCATTGGACAATCAATATACATTTCTCCAAGGCACAATTGAAAATGGAAATTGATTGAGGTCAACAAATTAAGTAAACATTTCCAATATATCCAAAAGGAATGGTTTATAAGGATGGCAAGAAAAATGGCAAGGCTGAGGATAGGGAGCAATTTAAAATCCATGAACGGGACAATCAAGAAAGTAGTACTGAAAGCAAGGCACATGTGTGTAGACTGTAAAAGCTTTCTCAGTAAGTGAAAAGTTTAAAAAAAATTAGCAGGTTGGTACTGGCAAATTTATAGTGGAAAACAAGGAAATAGCAGAGAAACTAAACAGTTACTTTCACTCTGTCTTCACACAACATTGGAACAGGAGAAGGCCATTCTTGTCTGATCGACTACTTTAATGCTTTAATTCTAATGATTTACAACCTTCTGAGTAAAATAATTCCTCATCTCAGACTTAAGTGCCATTACCCCGCCCCTTTTTTTGTGCCCCCTAGTGTTAGACTCCCCACTCAGGGGAAGAATCTTGCCTGCATCTACAGCATCTATCCCCTTTAAGTATTTTGTAAGTTTCAATGACATCACTTCAATCATAGGAGCAGAAATTAGGCCATTCAGCTATTGAGTCTATTCCGCCATTCAATTTTGGCTGATAGGTTTCTCAACTCCATTCTCCTGCTTTCTCCCTTTGATACTCAAGATTTATTTATCTCAGTCTTAAATATACTCAATGACCTGACTTCCATAGACTCACCACTCTGGCTGAGGAAGTTTCTCTTTATCTCTGTCCTAAAACTTCTCATTTTTCAAAATTCCAGAGAATATATGTCCACTTTATCCAGCCTCTTTTAGTAGAACTCTTTGAGGATGTTACTAGACAAGTTGATGAGGGTCAAGTGGTGTATATGGATTTCAGCAAGGCATTTGATAAGGTTCCCCATGGTAGGCTTGTTCAGAATGTCAGGAGGAATGGGATATAGGGAAATTTAGCTGTCTGGGTACAGAATTGGCTGGTCCTCAGAAGACAGCGAGTGATAGTGGAAGCAAAGTATTCTGCCTGGAAGTCAGTGGTGAGTGGTGTTCCACAGGGCTCTGTTCTTGGACCTCTACTCTTTGTAATTTTTATTAATGACTTGGATGAGGAGATTGAAGGATGGGTTAGCAAGGTTGCAGACAACACAAAGGTTTAAGGTGTCGTTGACAGTATAGAGGACTGTTGTAGGTTGCAACGTGACATTGACAGGATGCAGAGATGGGCTGAGAGGTGGCAGATGGAGTTCAACCTGGATAAATGCGAAATGTTGCATTTTGGAAGGTTGAACTTGAAAGTTGAGTACAGGATTAAAGGCAGGATTCTTGCAGTGTGGAGGAACAGCGGGATCTTGGGGTGCAGGTACATAGATCCCTTAAAATTGCCATCCAAGTGGACAGGGTTGTTAAGAAAGCATGTGGTGTTTTGGCTTTCATTAACAGGGGGATTGAGTTTAAAAGCCATGAGATCTTGTTGCGGCTCTATAAAACTTTGGTTAGACCGCACTTGGAATACTGTCTCCAGTTCTGGTCACCCTATTATAGGAAAGATGTAGATGTTTTGGAGAGGGTCAGAGGAGGTTTACCAGGATGCTGCCTGGACTGGAGGGCTTATCTTACGAAGAGAGGTTGACTGAGCTCGGACTTTTTTCATTGGAAGAAAGAAGGAAGAGTGGGAACCTAATTGAGGTGTACAAGATAATGAGAGGCATAGATAGACTTGATAGCCAGAGACTTTTACCCAGGGTAGAAATTGTTAACACGAAGGGTCATAGTCTGGTTGGCGGAAAGTATAGAGGGGATGTCAGAGGCGGGTTGATTACGCAGAGAGTTGTGAGAGTATGGAATGCGTTGCCAGCAGCAGTTGTGGAAGCGAGGTCATTGGGGATATTTAAGAGACTGCTGGACATGCATATGGTCACAGAAATTTGAGGGTTCGTACATTAGGTTTACCTTACATGAGGATCAATGGCCAGCACAACATTTTGGGCTGAAGGGCCTGTTCTTTGCTGTATTATTCTATGTTCTAGAACAGTTTGTCATTCTGGGAAAAGAATACAGAAAACCTGTAATATTTCCAAATTTGTTAATTTTACCAATCTGGCTGGGAACTTACATTCTGACAATTTGAGGAGGCTTCAGGAGGACCTGGACAGTCTGAGTGGGCTAGAACATGTCAGTTGGAATGAAGAGGTATGTGTTGAAATATGTGAAGAGGTATGTGAAGAGATGAATATGTGTTGATTCTGCCAAAGTGAATAATAAAACAAAGGCAGAACATTGTGGAATGAAGAGGTATTGGAAAATGTAGGTATCCAAAGGGTGTCTTTGTTCATATGTGATTGAAGTTAGCAGGTAAGTGCAGAAAAAAATTAGGAAGCAGTTACTACATTGGCCTTCGTCGTGAGTGATTTTTACAGGAGTAAAGAGGTCTTACTGCAGTTGTATAGTGCCTTGGTCAGACCTTGGCGAAGAAAGGATATACTTGCCATAGAGGGAGTGCAACGGAGGTTTACCAAATTAATCTCTAGGGTGGCAGGATTGTTTTATAAGGACAAATTAAGGAGATTGGATCTATATTCCTCAGTTTCAAAAAATATGGAGTGGACCTCATTAAAAATTGCATACAGGTCATGGCTGGGTAAATGAAAGTAAGGAATTTCCCCTGGCTGGTGAGTCCAAAACCAGGAGACATAATCTCAGGATAACATGGGTAATTTAAAACTAAATGAGGAGGAATTCCTTTAGTGAAGATGTTGAATCAGGGTGTTTTCGTAGCTTGATCATTACTCTGCTGAAGAGGGGAATTGATCAATTTCTGGAGACTATCAACATCAATAGATGTGGAAATTGTAGGTAAGTGGAGTTGAGGTAGATAATCAGCTATGATCTAATTGAATGACACAGCAGGCTTGATGGACTAAATAGCCACCTTCTGCTCCTAGATAACAAAATGCTTGTAGTGATATTGAGCCATGCAGGATAACATGACGTGGACATTGGAACAGGAAGGTGCACTCAATTAAGACATTTTTCTACATCTCTAGAGTTTTGTGCGTTATCCTTTGTGAATGTATGTTGGTCCACATATTGTCAGAGATTCTTCTGTAATATCAGTCAGATAAACTGGAAGGGTGATCTTAATGTAGTCAGTCATGTATGGATGTGGGGTCATACATGTTCATATCATCTTTGTTAAATACTTGGTTGTCGCTGCTCCTTCAATGTTCTCATTACTGAATTATACCTCACTGGATGAAATACGTTCTGAAATACATTCACCATGTTAAAACGGTGAAGTTGATAGTAAGTTTATCAGCAAAACCTTAAAATTGTGTTATCGGTCTTTTTGTTTTGTTTAGCTATCAATTAAGAAAATGCTTCACTATTTGCTTCCTTGCAGATTTTCCTCATGCTCTTCGTTCTTTACTTCACCGTTACCGAATTGGTGTTGATCAGCCGCAGGGGCAAATCTTACTTTCTTCAGTTCTGGAACTATCTGCACTGGTGCATCATTATTCTCAGTATCTGTTGTGTGGTTCTGCATCTGAAATGTGCCAGAATTGGCGACAAGCAGTGGGCAATATTTCGTTCCAGTCCAAACAGCTTCACCAACTTCTATGAGATGGCATACTTGAGCTACGTATTCACCAGTGTGACTGCCACCCTCCTTTTTCTGCTAACCATTAAGGTATGATCCAGAGAAACTTTGGCCTGAAACTAATGTTCATTCATAAATATTACAAGCATTGCAAACCTTTAGGTTCAACTCACTGATACTATGTAAGGTGACCTCCACTTTGGTTGACTGGAGCTACGGCACATTGGAAAGAATAATGTGACTGTATTATTCAAACACCAGGTGAAAGAAAGGAGGGATGCCCATCATATATCCAAAGAACAAATTTATGGTACCATCTACCCCCACCCCACCACCAATCAATTGCAAAGCCATCACATTACTGTATTTAATTGCAGTCCTAAGGGACTATTCTGACTAACATACTATGGCACAGCCCAGAAGGAAGCCATTCATCTCAGCACACCTGAGCAAATGTCAGCCTCTTGGAAGAACTTGACATAGCCTATAATATCTTTCCCTTCAAGTACATTTCTCATTCCCTTTTGAAAGTTACTATTAGCTGTGCTTCCTACAGCTTTTCAGGAAAGTTATTTCAGATCATAAGTATTAAACATTTTGTGGTAATTGATCATGTTACTTCACCCAGTTTAGTCCATAATCCCACTATCCCAACCTTTTGACCATCTTAGCAGAATTGTTTGTGTTCACAATATTTAATGTCTTCTATATTTGTGTAATGACCCCCGTTAACTCACCCTCTTAGAAGGCTTAATGTCCTCAGATTCTCTCATGTTTTCTCATCCTAAAACAAGATCTGGGAATTTGTTGAGTGAAAATGGTTTGCAGACAGGTTCCTAGGAATTTGGGCATCACTGGCAAGGTCAGTGTTTGTTGCCAGTCTCTATTTGGTTGCTTGGTCATTTCAGAGGGCAATTAAGAGTCAACAAATTGCTGTAGGCCAGACCAATTAGGATAGCAGATTTCCTTCCCTAAAGAGATGGATTTTTTTTATTACAAGCAGCAATGGTTTTCATGATCACCATTACTAAGACTAGCTTTCAACTCCAGATTTATTTGCACTTGCCATAATGGGATTTTTAACCATTCCCCAGGGTGCTAAACCAGGCCTCTGCATTACTAGTCAAGGACACTATTCCATCTCCTATCGCCCTCTATGGGTCTCAGTTGATTAAATTCATTCTTCTCAGTTTCACTTTGAATATCCAGTAATAAAGTTACTTCAAAAGTGAATGATGCTTCTAATTATAGCAAAATTTATTTTTCTTACGCAGTGTATATTCATATGAATGCCTTATCATTTGGAAAGTGTCGAAACTGTGATCCATATGTTTTTGTTAGACAACAGCATTAGATGATATGGATAAAGTTTAGATACCCTGATCTAAGGAAAGATATACTGACAGTGCAGAGAAGGTTCACTAGTTGATATGAGGTAAGGAGGGACTGTTTTATGAGGAGAGCTTGAGAAGGTTGGACCTGCTGTCACTGGAGTTTAGAAGAATGAGAGGCAACCTTATAAAATCTTAGGAGATTCTTGGGGAAGATGTAGAAAGGTTATTTCCCCTTGTCTAATCTCAAAAGTAAGAGGTTGCCCAATTAAGACAGATGTGGAAGAACTATGTTGAGGGTAGTGAATCTGTGGAATTCTTTACCTTTTGAGAGGCTGAGATAGACAGATCTTTAACTAATAAGAGAATTGAGAGTCCTGGGGGGAGCAAATGATCAGAACAGCAATGATCTCATTGCATAATGGAGCAATTGCAATGAGCTGAAATGCGCACTTCTGCTCCTACAACTTGTGGTCCTGTAGCAAATCAGCAACTGCCTAATTGAATGGTGGGAAGGCTTGAGAGGCTGAATGCCTCTAACTCTTGCTCCCACCCAGAAACTAGTCCAATTATTCATTTGAAACATTTGTTAGTAACTTGAAATGGATTAAATCAGAATTAATTAAAACTTATTTTCTGGTTTCTACGGAAAAATTAGGCTGCTCGACAACTGCGGTTTATCAGAAAGTGGTCCATCTTTGGGAAAACACTGTATAATTCTGCAAAGGAACTGATGGTAATTGGTGCAACATTGGTTGGTCTTGCCCTTGCCTACGCACAGATTGGTTACTTGGTATGTATTTCATTATACATGTTGACTATATCTATATTACTTGCCACAATTGGCAACTATTTCTTTAGCTGCCAAAGCCCTAAGCTCTGGAATTCACTGAGCTGTCTCTATATTTGATATTTCTTAAGAAAACACATAGCTTTGATCAAGATTTTGTTGTAGTATTCATACCTCAGTGTAAAATGTTGAATAGGTTCCTGTGAAGCACATTGGGATGTGCTGTCTGCACACCAGGTCTAGGGATTGGGAAGGAACGTTGCCAGCAGGTTTGGACAATATAGGGGGTTGACGACAAGTCGCAAGGGGTCTGAGTGTAGGGATGTGGTAAAAAGGCAGGCCAAGCACACAAATTGTTAAAATTTAAAAGTGAAATGGAGATCTTGGGAGCATTAAAAAGGAAAGTACCTCCTGGCTAAAATACTTGCGCTTTATGAATATGCAATGGAAACAAAGCTATGACATCATTAGTCTTTGCAAGATATTTTTAGGGCAGTGGCTCTGTGTAGAAATATGCACATATTATTTCGGAAAAAAAAACCCTTGCTGATTAATGTCAGTTCCTTATGTCATTTTAAGTACTGTGGCATCTAGGAAATTAATATTTTCCTTGCATGTCATGTCTTAAAGTTTAGTTGAGTTGGTAATTATTGATGAATTCTTTTCAAATTGCTTCTGAGAGTCCTAATATCACATCTGTCAAACAAATAGTGATATTAACTTTTGTCATCTCATAAAAGGGTTAGAATGAAGTAAATAGGCCCTGAAAATCAAGTAGTAGCCCTTGGAGTTGGGGAAGGGAGAGACTATATGTTACAGTTGATTTGGGATCTATGAGGGGGGAGGTGGGGCTTCAGTTTTAACATGTCATCTCAGTGCAGCCTCGGCAGCAAAAAGCAGCAGCGTATTTCATTTGGAGAATATGTTGCCAGGAACAGGCAGAATGATCTCTGAAAATTTGATTCTCTCTCGCTCAGGTTTTTTCTGCTAACCTTGATGACTTCAAGACATTTGGAAGCAGCATTCTTTCCCTGTTTGCTGTGATTGAAAAAGGAGTTTGCTTCAAGCAGTGCCTCTTTGCGTACCCAAATCTCTGCTATGTATACTACACCAGTTACATCACCATTGAGGTATGGATTGTACTGCGACTGTTTGCGGTGGTACTCATTCAGAATTACAAAACAATGAAGTTGGAGATGTACAGGCCTGCAGTTGAACCACAAGACTACGAGCTGGTGGAATTATTCGTCAAAAGGCTGAAGATGTGGATTGGTATAAGCAAAGAGAAAGAAGTAAGTGTGCAGTCTTTGAATGCTTGGGCCAATTTTTATCTGGTAAAAGACAGGATTGTGGAGTATCTAATCTTACAAGGGCAACACAACTTCCTATTAATTGCTTTTGTCAAAAGCTCCCATTGGTTGCTGTCTCAAGTTGCGTGAATTGTGATTGTATCATCTGACCTGCAGTATGACATGTCATTATCCTCTGACATTCATAGAAGCCCTACAGTGTGGAAACAGGCCATTAGGCCCAACAAATTCATACCTATCCTCTGAACAGTAACCCACCCAGACCCATTCCCCTACTCTAAAGGTTACATTTCCCCTGACTAATGCACTGGGTTGGAGGATTTGAGCTATGTGGAGAGGTTGAACAGGCTGTGGCTGTTTTCCGTGGAGCATCGGAGGCTGAAGAAGTATTGATGCATTCTTTTCAAATTGCTTATGGAGGTTGATAAAACCATGAGAGTCATGGATAGAGTAAATAGACAAAATCTTTTCCCTGGGGTGGGGGAGTCCAGAACTCGAGGGCATAGGTTTAGGGTGAAAGGGGAAAGATATAAAAAAGACCTAAGGGGCAACTTTTTCACTCAGAGGGTAGTACGTTTATGGAATGAGCTGCCAGAGGAAGTGGTGGAGGTTGGTACAATTGCAACATTTAAAAGGCATCTGGATGGGTATAGGAAGGGTTTAGAGGGGTATGGGCTGGGTACTGGCAAATGGGACTAGATTAGGTTAGGATATCTGGTCAACATGGATGAGTTTGCCTGAAGGGTCTGTTTCCGTGCTGTACGTCTCTATGACTATTGTTTGGGACTTCCATGTGCATTACATATGTTTATTAACGTGCCAATTTCCTAAGAAATGTATTCTCCTATCCCTACCCTTCCAGTGAGTCCAGTTTGTGCCAGTGTCAATGTATGGACAGCTGATGGGAGGAACCCAAGTGTAACCACCTCCTCCTGTGCTGTTCCAAAGGACTGACTATCAACAATTTTTGTCCAGGAGCAAAGCTGAATGCAGGAGACTTGCTGCACCTCCCTCTCTTCTCCCCATCAACCCCACCCCACCCCCACCCCCCACCCCCCATGCCTGCCTCCAACTCTTTCCCTCCCCACCACCACTACTGCATGCTTAAATTTATTTTAATTGTATTGATAATAAGATAATTTGTCCCCTTGAACACCAACTCTCCTTCATAAGCACAACTCGGTCAATTAATACTGTATGGAAATGCATCAGGGCAAGCCATTGCAGGTGCCCTGACTTCAGCCACGAAGGGTTAAAAATAGATTATAAATATTGAATTTTCCTAGTGATTCAATTACTGTGTTGCTGTAGATTTTAGTGGACACCGAATAACATTCCTATCTGTTTATTTCTCAACTCAGAAGAGAGGACCCTTAACAATCAGTGAATCAATTGAGGCTCTTGAGAAAAAAAAAACAAACTGGTGTTGTGGTGGAGGTTTTTAAAGGGTTTGATGGAATAATCAAAGAAAATATTTCCATTTATGATACTGGAGCACAAGTCTCAGAGTCATTTAGCACAAACAGACTTGTCAGTCCAACTCATCCATGGTAATCAAGTTTCCCCAAACTAAAAACTCATCCCATTTGCCTGCATTTGGTCTATACACCTCTAAAGTTTTCTTATTTATGTACCTGTCCCACATCTACCACTTTCTTTGGCAGTTTTTTCCACATACAAAAGTTTTCCCTCGAGTCTCTTTTAAATCTTATCCCTCTCACCTTAAAAATAAGCCCTCCAGTTTTGATCTCCCTCACCCTAGAGAAAAGACCTTTGTTATTCACCTTATTAATGCCCCTCATAATGTTATAAACATCTACAAGGACCCCTTAACCTCTCATGCTCCAGTAAAAAGAGTCCTTCCTTATAACTCAAACCCTCTCATCCCAGCAACATTCTGGTAAAACTTCCCTGAACCCTCTCCTATTTAGTAATATCGTTCCTATAGCAGGGCAACCAGAACTGTACACAGTACTTCAGAAGTGGCCTCACCAACGTCTTATACAACTGCAACATGACATTCCAACTCATATACTCAATGGTCTAAGCAATGGAGGCAAGTGTACTAAATGCCATCTTAACAACGCTGGGACACAACAAAGGACTATGTACCTGAATCCCTAAGTCTCTCTGATCAACAATACTACCCAGGGCTCTACATTAACTGTATAAATCCTGCCCTTGTCCACTTTACCAAAATGCAACATCTCGCATTTATCCAAATTAAACTCATCTTGCTACCCATTGGCCCAATTGATCAAGGTCCCTTTGTAATCTTAGATAACCTTCTTCACGGTCAGCTCAACACCAATTTTGGCGTCATCCACACACTCACTAATCATGCCTCATATATTCTCATCCAAATCATTTTATATAAATGACAAACAATGGTGGACTCAGCACCGATCCTTGCAGAACACCACTGGCCTCCGGTCTGAGAAACAACTCTCCACTACCACCCTCTGTCTCCTCCCATCAAACCAATTCTATATACTGTTGACAAGCTCTCCCAAATCCCATGTGATCTAACTTTACCAACCGGCCTACCATGCAGAACCTTAACAAAGGCAAGATGGTCACTTAAAAATACAAGCTGGATAACTCCCATCAAATCTTTGAATTATTTTAAACACATCAAAGGTAAGTGATGTAATGGCACTGTCACTGGACTAGCAATCCTGAGGACTACGTCATCGATTAGATTAGTTTTTTTAGATTTCCTGCAGTGTGGAACCAGGCCCTTTGGCCCAACCAGTCCACACCAACTCTCTGAAGAGCAACCCATCCAGTCCCATTCCCCTGACGAATGCACCTAACACTACGGGCAATTTCCCATGGCCAATTCACCTAACCTGCATATGTTTGGACTGTGGGAGGAAACCGGAGCACCCGGAGGAAACCCACGCAGACAGTGGGAGAATGTGCAAACTCTACACAGACAGTTGCCTGAGGCGGGAATTGAACCCGGGTCTCTGGTGCTGTGAGACATCAGTGCTAACCACTGAGCCACCGTGCCGCCCCATCATATTCTGCGGACCTGGGTTTGAATCTAATCCGGAAAGTAGGTAAAATTCCAAGTTTGAAAAATCTGCAATTCAAAATCCAATAATAACCCTTCAACCTGTCAATCATCATAAAAGCCCATCTAGTTCACCAATGCCCTTTTTAGGGAAGGAAATCTTGCCTGGTCTGGTCTACATCGGATTCCAGACCCACAGTAATACAGTTGATTCTCAAAATGCCAAAGTGTCTCAAAGGAGTGGATCATCTGACATTAACCTCAGCACCAGAAATGAGACTGTCAAACTCAGTCTCGTTGACCCTGAAAAGCAGAATCTTACTCCAATGTCATGGCCCGGCATATTCCCCCACTATTACCGTCATGCCTGGAGTGACATCAGGCATGTATAAAAACATGGAGAAAGTGAGGACTGCCGATGCTGGAGATTAGAGTTCAGAGTGTGATGCTGGAACAGCACAGCAGGTCAAGCAGCATCCAAGGAGCAAGAGAATCGGCATTTTGGGTAAAAGCCCTTCATCAGGGACGTGTAAAAATGTGTCAACTTGAAGTCCGAAACAGGACTATTTGTGCTGTAAACCTGATAAGCGGCTGGAGGTAAACAGAGCTAAGCACTTGCACAAAACCAATAAGTCTGATTGAAGCTATATGGTCCTGCCACATCCAGACTAAATGAATGGTAGTGGACAATTGAACAATTCACTGGAGGTGGCAATGGCACTATTAACCCCATTCTCAATGACCCCATTCTCAATGATTTGGGAGCCCAGGGCAGTGTAAAAGTCAAAGCTGAAGTACTTGCATCCATCTTCAGCCAGAAGTGCCAAGCAGATGATCCAGCACAGCGTTCTCCAGGCGTCTTCAGCATCAGAGATGTCAGCTTGCAGCCAATCCCATTCACACCATACGAAATTAAGAAATGCCTGAACACTGGATACTGCAAAGCCAATAGGCCCTGACAATATTCTGACTAAAATGTGCTCCACAACTTGCCACACCCCTTCGCCAAGTTGTTCGACTACAGTTAAAACACTGGCATCAATCCAACCATATGGAAATTCCCTAAATATGTCCTAAACACTAAAAGAAGAAAAGATCCAACCTTGCCAATTACATCAATTTATCAGTAAAGTGATGTAAGGGGTCACTAACAGTGCTATGAAACAGCATTTGCATATCAACAATCTGCTTATTGACGCTCACTCAATAAAACTAGTCAGGAATCAGAGGGAGAATTGTATGCTGAACGGAGTCATACTAACACAGCGGAGGATGGGTGTGGATGACAGAGGTCAGTCATCCCTTCCCAAAAACATCACTACAAGAGTTTATCAGGGAATATTTTAGATTCTCCCATCTTAAACTACCTCATCAATGACTTTCGTCCATAGTGAGATTAGACGTAGGGGTGTTTGCTGATGATTACTCTATGTTCAACACCATTCACAATTCCTTCAATACTGAAGCAACCCATGTCCAATTGCAGCAAGATCGAGACATTTTCCAGGCTTGAGCTGAAAAAAGTGGCAAGTAACATTCATGCCATGTAAGCGCCAGGTAATGACTGTCTCTAACAAGAGAATTTAACCTTTGTCCTGTGACATTGTGGTATGACCATCACTGAATCCCCCACTGTCAACACCCAGAGGATTTACACTGACCAGAAACTGAACTAGCCATATAAATACAGTGGCTGGAAGAGCAGGTCATATGCTAGAAATCCTGCAGTGAATTACTCACCTGCAGATTCCCAAAATCAATTCACCATCTACAAGGCACAAATCAGCAGTGTGATGGAAAACGTTGCACTTCATTGGATGAGTGCAGCTCCAATGATACTCAAAAAGCTTGACACCACCACTCTCAGTTTCCACTATAAGCAGCCCACCATTCTGACTTGGGAGTATATTGCTGTTCTGTCACTGGGTCAAAATCCTGGAACCACTTATCATATGGTGGGCTTAAATAGTCTTACACCCTACTTAAACCAAACTGACCACAGCAGTTCAAAAAGACAGCTCACCACAACTTTGCAAGGGCAATTAGAGCTGTGCAATCACAAAGATTATATTCCTGGAATAAGAAAAATAAAAGTAAAATTACCTTTCAATCTTCCGTACTCAAAGGAATAATTAAAGTATGGAATTTGCAACAATTAGGAGTTGTTGTAGGACATAGTATTAATGCATTTTTGGGAGGTTAGAAAAATACGTGACGGGGAAAGGAATCGGTGGGTACACTGTTGCAGTGAGATGCTGAAGGGTGGGAGAAGTTCTTTTGTGGAGCTTAAGCATATACCAGTTGGACTGAGTGTCCTTTTACTGCATCCTTATATTTAAAAGTCAATATCATAAAAATCCACTTCTGGTAAAATTGGCAACAATCAATTCTGGGCTGTATATTTTTGGCTTTGACAACTGAACAAAGTTTGAAAAAACAACTTGAAGCCAAGGAACAAACAAAAAGTGAAGAAAGGTACTAGAGATCCGTCAGGATCTGGTGGAGAAAAGACAGTCATCTCACATTTACCTAGAACATTTACCTGCCTTTTCCACTTCCAGATATTGTATTTTTCAAGAATTGTTCTTGTTTCATATTGGGAGCTATGTATCTATTTTTAAAAATTAACATTTTCTTCATAAGCTATTTGTTGCATAATGCACTTTAAATTATTCAATATTAAACAGCAGAATTTTAATACAATTGTATAAGTTGTCACTTTCAAAAGAACTGATGGCCGCATCTGTGATTTCCTGTTCTGTTGGTACTTAAGTGTATCCTTGTGCATCGGTAATACATGAAATATAGGCAGTTTATCTCTATTACTTATAATCATTCCCCTGATGCAATTATATTGGAATGAAGTATTTTCTCATTTGTCTATTGCTGCAACAGCACCACCTACAGCCAATGAGACAGATTGCAACAAAAAATCAGAAATTGCTGGAGAAACTCAGCAGGTCTGAGAGGATGCTGCCAAACCTGAATTTCTCTCGGAATTTGTTTTTGTTTGTTCCATATCTACAACATCCCCAGTTCTTTGTTTTATTATAGACCGATTGCAGGTTTTTTTTTGCTGAGAGCAGAGATGATGATAATCATAGAAACGAGACAGCAGTGGGAAAAGTCAATAGGTACATGTTGGGATAATTAGAGCACTTTATATGTTAAACAAAGGCTGGATCTTCATAGACCCTTTCACCAAGTCAGGAAGTTCCTAAGTGCTTTGCAACCAGCAAAGTATTAATTGAAGTGTAGTCACTGTTGCAATGTAGGAAAAATTACACCTGGTTTACACACAGAAATTCCCATAAGTAGGAAAGCAAAAATAGATAATGTGTCTGAGTGATGTTGGTATATCAGGCAGGACTGTTAGGAGAAGCCCCATATCCTTCTTTGGAATAGTACCTTGGGATCTTTTACATCTTCCTAAGAAGTCTTGGTTTAAAGTGGATCAGACAGCGTTCCTTATTACTGCAATGGGAACATTAGCCTGGATATGGTGATCAGGTTCCTGTGGTGGGAAATTGAGTTTTCTTTATTTATTTTCACGTAATCTAATAATTAGTTCTTTTTCCCCTTTTACAGTTCCGCCATAAAGTCAAATTTGAAGGAATGGTTTCCTTACCTTCCCAATCTTCTAGAGATTCAAAATCAACCAATCTCCACACAGCCAGCACCATCTCTGATATCTCTTCATCTTCCACTTCAAGCGTTTCCATTCCAGTGGACACTTTTCCTCTTGTCAGTCCAAACAAAGTGACACAAATTGAGATAAATATTCACCGACTGGTTCCACTGTTCGAAACCCTGCTTGAACAGTTTGACAGAGTAAACATGGCGACAGAGGATGTCTACCAGATTGAATGCAAACTGAGAAATGTCCAGGACAGAATGCACCAGAAGAAGATTAACAAAAAGGCTGAAGAGTTATTTGCAGCATACAGCCGGATCAAAGTCCGGAGACAGGGTGACGATCTCCATTCATCCCTTTGGAACTCGAGAGGTAATACAAGGACAAATAACACAGGTGGCACTCAGGATGGGCAACAGCCTGGAAATATCCCATTAGCAGAAGACAGTACAAAGCAGGGCCTCCGACGGAAAGGGCCTCATCCACCTCGAAGGAAGTCTAAAACTTCAGACAAGAAGTGGCAGCGCAGAGCTTCAGATGATCAAACACCTCAAAGCAGTGAGTGAGTAGGGCTTAGAATCTTACAGCACAGAGGTCATGCAGCCCATCATGGCCTGTGCCAGCACTCTGAAAGGGCTACGAATGAGTCCTTGTCTACTAATGGCTCTGTTAATTGACTAGTTTTCTTACTAAAACAAGAAAGAGATCAACAAATGGCACTGGCATCCTAGAAAAGTGATGAGCAAAGAACTACACGGGGCCAACAAAGCTGCTCAGTAAATGTGCTTTGGTTTTGCCAGAAGAATTTTTAAAGAATGAGATTGAGAATGTTGCTGCTTGAAGCAAGGACAGATATAAGTGAACATTTCACACCTGAGTATAACCACCATGATCTGGGGACACTGCAGGGCACCACAGACCAGTTATTTGTCAGACATGGTGCAGCAGGCCCTTAAAAAGGATGGATATTTTAAAAAAGAGTTTACTTTATATGTATTAACAAGCACTTTAATTGAGGACAGCTCAGAAGGAGAGATTGTACAAATTTGCTTTTTGTTGCCATGCACTTAAAAGGTGCACTTATTTAAAAAAAAAGCTGTTTTAATTACTTAATTTTGAATTAACTTCAGTTGATCATTGAAAAATGTCAGAGCACACAATTAATTTTACGAGTCAGTATTTTTGCTTAAGTTTCAGTAGATCAGTTCTGTTACAGAATGTAATATGGAAATTTTGTGTTGACTTTAAACTGTAAATAGAATTTTCAATGAAACTAACATCATCCCAGCACTGCGACTAGGAAACAGATTAAGTATTATAAAATGCACATAAATCACAAACATGTTGACATACCATATACCCATATCTGAAACTAGTAGCAATCGTAAAGTTAACTTACTACTCATCTTATTATAAAGAGTATGCTGGACAGAAAAATATGATTAAATACCACAACATTCAAAGCAATAATGCCTATAAAAACAGAACATAGATTATCACCCTGCAGGTACTGTTGAAGAAAACATTTTATGGAAAGAAAATGAACAAATTAGAATCAGATACCCGATTCTGAACTCTTGACAGCAAGGGTGCTTTTGACTATGTGTGGCATTCAAGGAGCCCAAATAAATTTGAATCAGATAGAAAACTGTCCGCTGGTTAGAGTCATACCCAATATACACAAAGTTTGCTGTTGCTGGTAGTCAGCCATCTCAGCTCCAGAACATTTTGAAGGAGGTCCTCACAGTAGCATCCCAGACTCCACCATCTGCAGCTGCTTTTTATTTACTTTCTTCCCCCCCCCCACTCCATCATAAGGTCAGGAGTAGGGATGCTTACCAATTATTGCACAATGTTCAGCACCTTTCATGACTCCTCAGATATTGAAGCAGTGTGTCCCCTTTTGCAGTAAGACCTGGACAATATTCCAGGCCCAAGCTGACAAGTAGTAAGTAACATGCAACCCACACATACATTTGACCCACATATGCCAGGCAGTGACCCTTTCCAACAAGGTAGAGTCTGTCCATTGTCTCTTGACATTTAGTGGGGAAATTCAGAGATTGTAATATCATTATCAATAGCCTGGAAAAGTAAATATTGACCAGAAACTGGACTATAAACAAACAACAATATAACTACAAGAATAGGTCAGAGGCTAGGAACCCTGCAACAAATAACGCAGTCCTGATTCCTCAAAGCCTGTCTACTATCTACACGGCACAGGTCAGGACAGTGATAGAATACTCCACATTCACTAGAATGAGTGCAGCTCCAATAACAATCAAGAAACACAATACCATCCAGAACAGAGCAGTCCCATTTGATTCATACCACATCAATAATTCACTCCCTCCATCACTGATGCACTGCAGCAGGAGTGTTTATGATCTACAAGATGCACTGCAGGAATTATTTGACAGCATTGGGGTCGCACGGTGGCTCAATGGTTAGCACTGTTGCCTCTCAGCACCAGGGACCCGGGTTCCACTCCTGCCTCGGGCGACTGTCTGTGTGGAGTTTGCACGTTCTCCCCGTGTCTGCATGGGTTTCTTCCAGCTTCTCCGATTTCCTCCCACAGTCCATAGCTGTGCAGGTCAGGTGAATTGGCTATGCTAAATCACCCATAGTGTTAGCTGCATTAGTCAGAGGAAATGGGTCTGGGTGGGTTACGCTTCGGAGGGTCGTTGTGGACTTGTTGGGCCGAAGGGCCTGTTTCCACACTGTAAGGGATCTAATCTAATCTAAAACAATGACTGCTACCATTCAACCACTAAAGGGACAAGAGCAGTTCCCCTTCAAGCCACTTGGAATTCTGACTTAGAAACATATTGTTGTCACTTACTGGTCACTGGGACAAAATCCTGCAATTCTATCCCTAACGACATTGTGGATCTCCCTACAGCAGACTGTATGGATTTAAGAAGGCAACTCATTAACATCACGAGGGCAACAAGGGATAGGCAATAAATATTGTGGTTGTGGTAGATGAGGTACCCAACACATCTGTTTCTAACAGCATGGGAAAGCTTACACGAGGATGTTGTTGCACTGTAGGCCAGTATTTAGTGAATAGATTGTTATAAGCCGATGTCATTGAGAACAGGGCTCTCTGACCACAAGAATGAGGTACTCTCACTGATAGCAAACAAAAGGAATAGATGGATTCCTTCACTGGTGCAAACATCCTTGCAGGACTTGGGATAACCATGGACTCAAATGCAGGCACCTCAAAGGCTGCAAACTGGATGCAATTCTGCTTTGGCTGGGAGCCAAGTACATCTTTTTAGTATTTCGCTGGTGCAAAGGATTCTTTCATAATCATATAACATTTAAAGATGTAGGAAAAATGCACTAGCTTAAGGCCCTGGTATTAGAATTCCAATGTTCATTTATCAATTTAGTCGCTGTACAAAGTTGCCATTGTCTGAAGATCCATTCCTTTGAATCATCAGTAGACAGTATTAATGTAGGATTACAAATGTAAATAATCGTAGTCTTTATGCCAGAAACATTTCTGATGCACTGAAGGACAATGTCAATAAAGTTTTGACTGATCAAATTAGTTTGTTAGTAGATCTGTTTTGAATGCCTTTTTGGAAAATACAAAATAATTTCATCTCTCAAAATGTTTAACTGTGACATATACAGATTGAAATATGAAAATAGAAGTGGTATAGCATTAATTTTTAAACATTTTTCTTTTTGTTACAGGATACAAGTTTTTATTTTATTAATTTACACAGACTGTTCAATATTCTGGGTGAACTTTTCCAGCCACTCTTTTCTGATGAAAGGTCACTGACCTGAAACATCAATTGCTTCTTTCTCCATATACTGTGCATAACCTGCTGAGTATTTCCAACACTTCGTTTTTGCAACTTTTTTTTTGTAACATTTAACTAAACTTCATTGTTCGTGCATGCCTGAATGAGATCTCCCTACCCAACTCCCAAAAACCATTTCTATGGAGCAGTGACTTCAAACCTCTGTAATTATTACTCATCACTAGTTCAGTTTACAATTGGGATCTGTGTGTTTGATCCTTTTTTAGCAAATTGGCTGTTGCTTTACCTACATTACACAAGCAACTGCAAATCAAAAGTAGTTCATTGGCTATGGAGTGCTTTGGGATATCATTATAATTGCTATTTAGAAGCGGAAAACAGGTGACTGATACAATGTGGATAGGTATGTTCACAGCCAACACAAAATCCCATTGATATTTAGCCATGCCTAAATGGCCCATGTAATGCATGCCAATTTAGATTGCAGAGGTGGATTTTTGTTGCATAACTTCCAAAGTATGTTGCATGTCTATATGTTAAGTACTTTGTTGTCTGATTAAATGGCACCATATAAATGCAAGTTCTTCGAGATCATGCATCATACACCCAGTACACTGGAAAACATGCAGGGTGTTTTCAAATCCATATGACTACATAAGCTTCCAGCACAGGCAGACATGTTCGTTGCCACATAACTCAGTCTTTTAGATCCTAGCAGAATGCAAACAAACGGTTGCTGAACAGCAGCTAATCAGATTAGTAAAAGAGTCAATGCAACAGCAGTTCCAACTTTCACCATCTTACAAAAATATATTTGGAGCTTTACAGCAGCTACCAATTCTAAAATAAAAACTAAGATGATCAATTGATCCCAATGATTTGCAATTTGTATCAAACAGCCCATAATACTTAACGGAACAATTTTTAAATGCAATTTATTCACTTTTAGTGGAATCTTAATTACATCATTCAACATTGACAACTGTGTTCCAATTGTGTGGAGAACAACACTCATTCCTTTACAAGGTAATTGCACAACATCAGTTATTACAAGATCAGAAAGGAACTGAATACAAGTATTCTGCTCCAGTCATACCCTTCCCACCCCAATTTATTTTAAATTGTCTAACCTTGTGGAAGTTTACTTTGATCAGCAAACCCATTTCAATACCAACGTGAGTATGACTTCGGGGTAGTTTCAGACCTCTCCTGGTCTGCTTTCAAAATTGGAAAAGTAGGCTGCTTCATCAAACCATGATACCCATCATGCAGATCGAGAAAGATACAAGTGAGAAGATCCATAATTAACAACAGCTTGGATCACTTGCATCTTCAAATGGTCCATTGCCTAACTGGGACACATCCTTGGGAGAAGTCAGTTCAAAGCAGCATTTATCTTCACATCACAAGTAAAGATATTCTGCCCCCGCCCCTCCACCCCCAACCCACCCAACCCCCCCCCAAATGAAAGCAATCATTTGGCTTTCATCACAGTATGGTGTACATATTGCACACATTTAACAGGTTTTGTCAGTGAGACTGCACCTAAACAAAGTCTGTGAAATCATCCACAGTGGACATTAGCCTTTTCCGCTGGCCTGTTTCTGCATTGGCAGACTGTGACGGTTGCTGTTGCTGCTGAGAGTGCTGTGGACCGTAATGGTGGTGAGGAAGGTGCTGCTGTTGTTGATGGTGATGATGATGGTGATGGTGGTGAGTTTTACTCTGACCAGCAGCATGAATCAATGAAATTCCAGCGTTCTGACGATACTGCAGGTCTTCGTACACCTAGGTAGAAAGAAAAATATGTAACTTTTGCTCCAAAGAGAAACTTTGGACAAAGAAACGCTTGTACGTGCCTACACCCACACTCACATTTAACTTTTTGAAGCTGTGCTCATTTTTTATGTGTGTGTGTGTGTGTGTGTGTGTGTGTAATATATATATATATAAAATGATACAATCTTCGCATGTAGGAGACAACTTCAAAGTTTGTGGACCACACAAAATTTGGGAGAACTATAATTGAGAGGAAGGGTAGAATTTTGAAAGGACATTGACACATTGGTGGAGTGGGCAGACAGGCAACAGTTAAAATGTGGAGAAATGAGAGATGATAGTATACATTGAAGGGTACTATTCCAAAGGAAATACAGGAGCACAGAAAGATGTGAATGGGCACAAGTTATGAAAGGTGGCAGGACAGGTAGAAGGAGCTGTTAGAAAAAGCATACAGTATTTAAGACTTCATTACTAATGGCTAAGAGTACAAGAGCAGTATCGTTCACTATTTCTGAGTGGCCAACTGTTGGAAGAATGTGAATGCATCAGAAGGTGTGTCAAAGATATTTAGGAGAGGGATGAGACACTCGGGAAAAGACTGCAGAATTTGGGATTGATTTCCTTGGAGATGAGAAGTCTAAGAGGATATCTGTTACAAGTTTGCTAATTCATGACAGGCCTGGACAGTGAATAGGGAAAATTTTGGTCCCTCTCAAACATTAAAACTATGCCCTTTGGTTATCAAAGTGCTTTTGCAACAAGAAGAAAATGTTAGATGAGAAAAAACCTTATCACACAGGAAGTGGTGTGGGTTTGGAATGCACAGTCTTGAGGTATAGTGGAGACATGTTTAATTCAAGATTGGAGTGGTGCTGGAAAAGCACAGGAATTCTGATGAAGGGCTTTTGCCCGAAACGTCGATTTTCCTGCTTCTTGGATGCTGCCCTACCTGCTGTGCTTCTCCAGCACCACTCTAAACTTGGCTCTAATCTCCAGCATCTGCAGCACCCACTTCTGCCTACAAGTTTAATTCAGACATTCTAGGGGGCATTAGGTTCTTTTAATTCAAAACAAACATGCAAGATTATGGAAAAGAGGATGGAGATCGGCACTAAACTAAAAATGTTCAGAAAGCTGGTGTAGTCATAATGGGCTGAATGGCCTTATGCACCATAGTAATTCTGTGACAGTTGGTGAGGGAACCAAAAAGGAAAAACAGCTATTTGATCGCTTCCTCATCAATCTACTTGCTGCAGACATACTTATCCAAGACACAATCAATCAATAGGACTGAGCAGTACACATTTTTTGTGGAATTGAAGTCCTATTCTCACTCTAAGGATACACTCCATCGTGTTGTGTTCTACTAGCACCATGCTAAATGGGACAGACTCCAGCAGATCTAGTAACTCCAAAGTGGGCATCTATGAGGCAAAATGGGTCAGCAGCAGCAGCAGCACAATCATAACTTCAAAGCTCAGCATATCCTCCCCTCTACCCTTACCGTCAAGCCAGGAGATCAGTGCTGGTTCAGTGGAAAATGCACGTGAGCAGCAGCAAAAATGAGGTTCAACCTGGCGAAGCAACAACGCAGGATGACTTGTAACCTAAACAACGGAAGCAGCACGCAATACAGAGGGCTCAATGACACCACAGCCAATGAATCAAATCTAAGCTTTGCAGTCCTCCATTGGTGAACCATTAAACAATTAACAGGAGTGGAGGTTCATCAAAGCCATGGCAGCCCAGCAAACTAGTGCCACAGACAAGGTTGAAGTATTTGTGCTATCTTCAGCCAGAAGTACCAATGATCAATCTATCTGGGCTGTACCTGAGCAGATGTCAGTCTTCGGCAAATTGATTCATGGCACATGATTTCAAGAAATGACTGAAGACTCTGGATACTGCAAAAACTAGGCTTCCTGGCAACATTCCGGCATTATTACTGAAAATGTTGTTGTTGAACTAGCTGCAACCCTATTCAAGCTTTTCCGGCATAGCTACAATACTAGCATCATCCCCAAGCATGTATCGCTTTTGCACAAAAAAGTGGAAATCCAATCACTTTACAGCTTATCATCAGCAAAAAGACTTTGCTGACAATGCTAATCAAGTAACACTTGCAAAGGCATAACATTGTCAGTTTGGGTTCTACTAGGGCCAGTCAGCTCTGGGTCCAATCACAGACAAAATAGTTGAACTTCAGAGGCGAGGTGAGAGCAACTGTCTGACATTGAAGCAGCATTTTAGAGGTAATAGCGTTGCAGATTCCTATAAAATTGGACTCAATGGGAACTGAGGGGAAATTCTCTGCTGGTTGGAGTCATAATTGACAGAAAAGGGAGGTGGTTGCAGTTGCGGGAGGCTGATCACCTCAGCTCCAGGAAATCACTACAGGAATTCCACAGGATTGTGACCTCAGCCGAACCATCTTCAGCTGCTTTAGTGACTTTCCTCCATCACAAGGTCAGCAGTCCAAATATTTACTAATAATTGCACCATTTGTGACTCCTCAGATACTGAAGCAGTCAATGATCAAATTCAATGAGGCATGTGCAATAAGTAGCAAGTATCATTCATGCCAGGCCATTAGCACCTCCAATAAACAAATCTAACCATCGCTTCTTAAAGTTCAATGGTAATTCCCTGCTAACAACAGGGGATTACCACTGACCAGGGCCTTTATCGCGTTTGAAGAGCTGGCCATGGGCTAGGAATTCAGCAGCAAGTGACCCACCACTTTCACTAACATCTTCAAGGCACAAGTCAAAGTGTGATGGAGTACTCTCCACTTACCTAGAAGAGTGTGGCTTCTACAACACTGAAGAAACTTTACACCAGTCAAGTCAAAGCAACCCATTAGGGCTGGCATTCCATCCACCACCTTCAGCATTTACACCCTTCTCTACTGATGTTAAGTGACAGCAGTGGGCGACACGGTGGCACAGTGGTTAGCACTAGAGACCCAGGTTCAATTCCCGCCTCAGGCAACTGACTGTGTGGAGTTTGCACGTTCTCCCCGTGTCTGCGTGGGTTTCCTCCGGGTGCTCCGGTTTCCTCCCACAGTCCAAAGATGTGCGGGTCAGGTGAATTGGCCATGCTAAATTGCCCGTAGTGTTAGATAAGGGGTAAATGTAGGGGTATAGGTGGGTTGCGCTTCGGCGGGTCGGTGTGGATTTGTTGGGCCGAAGGGCCTGTTTCCACAGTGTATACAATCAACAAGATGCATTACAGTAACTCACCAAGGCCCTTATCATTTAGAAAGGTAAAGGGAACAGACATATGGCAGCACCACCACATGCAAGTTCCCTTCCAAGTCACACAGCAACCTGACTTAGAATAATATCAGATAATACAGAGTTAAAACTCTGTAACTCACTTCCTGACTGTGAGTGTCTCATCACTCCCAAGGACTGCAGAGGCTCAAGAAGGTAGATCATTACCATGTTTTCCAGGGCAATTAGGGATAGGCAACAAATGCTGGCCCAGCCAGAAATACCCATATCCTCTGAAAGAATTTTTTAAAAGACTTAATCAGTTTATATCGATGCTAATGCTGCCTATGAGTTCACTCCTCTCTCCTCAACTACTTGCATTAGTATAAGTCTGGACTGAACCTCTGACAAGCTTCTCCTCCTATCAGAGGCTGCTTCTCTGCCAAGCTTGCTTCTGACAGGGTAAGTAGCAAACATGAGCCAGATCCAGCCTGTGCATGGACGAGCAGCGAGGAGGCACAAGGTGGTGGTGCTAAGGTGTCCCGGGGCCAGAGATTCACAAGTTGTCAGGCCGGGCCAGATGCAAAGCAGGAGGCTGGGATGACAGGGATGGAAACCACTGGAGCCTAATTTTAGCTTACAACTAGAATTTCTTCTAATTTACATAACTTTCAACCTCGGTGTGTAATAAATGACTTCTTCATCATAAAACAGTACAGCTTTATGAGAAAGAGGTAGTGTATTACACACAAACATTGAAACACTAATTACAAGGGAGCTACATTATAGCATGTACAAATTCATAGTTCACAGAACATTGACATACCCACCACATGGGCATTTCAGAGCTGACAAGCAATAGGCAATATCTGTACCTTCGATCGAATCCGTTTGATCTGTCGCAACCGAGCTAGCCACTTAGAGGCATAAGCTTCTGAAGGAACTGCACTGTTGTGGTGGACAAGTGAAGCCATCTGGTGTAAACAAGAAAACATCATTCACAGCACTGAAACTATAATGTAACTAGCAACAGAACTGTTTTACCAAACCAGAAATAGTCTCGTCTGTGTCTACAAATGATAACCATATTGCATTATTATAAAACCAAACAATTCAGAATACAATTCAAATCTTCAATCGGAAATAAAAATACAAAAGCACTTAACATTCCAGATGAACACTGCAGAATAGTAGCTTGACAGGTTTAATCTTGCATTGCATTAAAGGGACAGTCTGAATTAGAAATAGTCCAAATTCTTGGGAACAACAAATGTTTTGAATGCACCACAGTCAGTGCCTTGTGCTCTGCAAATTCTGGCAAGGTCAACAACAGTTTTGTAAGTTATAAGCTCATAAGATACCAACTGTGCTAACGTGACCTGAGAAAGATATTGATACAATCAGAGAAGTACCAAAGTATAAAGTTTCACTCTGGTATTGTGCCTGAAGAATTGAGACACTTGGTAAAGCAAGAGTAACAAAGAAACAAGTTTCTCAACAATCTGATAAAGGATCAGTTTGATGTATTCGTCTCCAGCAGGCACGTTATCAGGAATGACCAAGTTAAAAATCACACAACACCAGGTTATAGTCCAACAGGTTTAATTGAAAGCACACTAGCTTTCGGAGCGATGCTCCTTCATCCGGTGACAATCACCTGATGAAGGAGCGTCGCTCTGAAAGCTAGTGCTTCCAATTAAACCTGTTGGACTATAACCTGGTGTTGTGTGATTTTTAACTTTGTACACCCCAGTCCAACACCTGCATCTCCAAGTCAGGAATGACCAATGTCTAGTCAATAGCCACATACTGTAGTCTGCCTTACTTCCACACCCATCTCCAAAATACACATCAAAAGGAACAATGAGATAGAAGCTGGCATCAATTAATGTGAAGAGCATAGCCCTAGGCCAAATGGCGAGCAATGACACGTATCAGTCAAAAAAAAAGTAAACAGGCATATAGAGGCATGTTATCTCAATTATACTACTTGCTGCCATAAGACTTGGATATGGGCAGAAACCCATGTTATGACTGGAATCAATGAAAATTGAAATCTGGCCCATTTTGGTTTGACTATAGCTAACCCCTGATGTTCTATCCACAAAAAAAAGCAAAATTAAACAACTTCCTTATACTTACATTTGCATGCAGAGCCATTTGTCGCACTAACAGGGGAAGATTCTTGTCTGACACAATCCTCGCCACGTTTGTGTCAACCAACCCTTCCATATCTACAAGACAGGAAAAGAAACCTGTGTCACCTACTGAGAAACAGCATCCAATTTAAAATAAAAATACATCTTCATATGGAGTTTTCCCCCAATTAATTAATAGATGCTGGGATTCCCTTTAATTTATATCACCGACACAGCCATTCAGCATAATTGGTCCATGCTGCTCCACTAAAGGATCCTTCTCTTCATTTGACCTTAGCAGCATAATTTCAACTCCTTTTAACTCCATGCCCTTCAGCATCCTCTTGGCCTCAATTATTCCTTTCAGTAATGAGTTCCATATTTTGAATTCACTGTCAAGTACTCAGTTCCACAAATACAAGACAATACATCTAAACATGAGATTGTAAAAGATTCAATTTTGAGTCAATATAGTGAATTCATAGAATGCATTGCTTGAATGAGAAGATTGCAAATATTACTCCACAACTTGGGCGTGTAATCTAGCAACATAAGAGGTAACGCATGTCACTTTCTTAAATGCTTCGGGATGTTAGGAATGCTGAGTACAAACAGAAATACAATCCTTTGCATTAAAATACAGCAATCCACATTTGTATTGACATATTAAACTTAGTGCAGGATTAAATAGCATTACATAAAAATAAATCATGTTCAATATTTGAAGCATTTTGTTTTTTAATGCTTACAATCAGAAAGTGTCCATGTTCAGCATGCAAAAGTACAGCAATTTAGTGTTACCCTGGTGAATATTTAATGCTAGAAATTGGTGACAATGAGTGGTAGTATATGGTGTCCACAACATTCATTTCAAAATAAATGCAAACTTTATAGTGAGGAGTTACAATAATCAGTACCTTAAACCAGTCACTTACCTTTTCGTGCTTGTAAGGTCACTAGGTTGCTCTCAAAGTCTAAAGGTTTAATAATTATTTCAACAAAGTTAAACTGACCCTATTAAAATGGGCAGAAAAGAAAGAAGAAAAAGCAGTTCAGACTGTGAGCTTCTAAAAAGCAGATCCAATACACATCAAATTTGATAATGGCAACCTGTTCGCATATGCTGACAAAGTGAACATACAATTCATGACAGCAAATGGAATAACACATCACAACACACTACATGGCACAAATTGGAAGGCTGTGCAAAAAGTAGAACTTACACTACTTCAATAATTTGTAATTATGCAAACTTCATGGAGAACATAACAAGCAATTATGCCAAGGGGCAAATCTAGTGATTTGAAAGCACACCCCCAAACTCAGAGGATTATACTGAAAAGTTTATTGGGAGCAAAATCATAATAATCTCATGTTGCAAATATAATTGGAGTACAAGCAATCAATCACACGGAACATCCAACACAACAGGGCATTTATCCCAATCAGTCCATTCTGGTGTTGATGCACCAGTAGGCACCCCACCATTATTGACTTATCAACATTTCCTCTCATTTTTTCCTTCCTCATGTGCAGCTGGATTCTCCTTGTTCTGCTGATCCAAGGGGACTGGAAAACAGTGGGGAGTCACATCAGGACACCTCCCCATGCATTCTTGCGTCTGGGACAGGCTGTCGACTGGATCAGCTGTTCTTCGACATAGGAAAGCAGTAACTAGTCCAACATAGGCCATTTTGAGCCTCTGCTGGTAACTTTTACATGCGTCAATGCTGCCAGCTCAATCAACAGGGCCAATCCAGTAGCAGGTCAAGCAGCATCGCAGCCAGAGGTTCCACACCCCAAGCCATGGAGCTAAGGAGATGAGTGGCTACTAGTGAGATGATAGAACATAGAACAGTACAGCACAGAACAGGCCATTCAGCCCACGATGTTGTGCCAACCACTGATCCTCATGTATGCACCTTCAAATTTCTGTGACCATATGCATGTCCAGGAGTCTCTTAAATGTCCCCAATGACTCTGCCTCCACAACTGCTGCTGGCAACGCATTCCATGCTCTCACAACTCTCTGTGTAAAGAACCCACCTCTGACATCCCCTCTATACTCTCCTCCAACTAGCTTAAAACTATGACCCCTTGTGTTAGTCATTTCTGCCCTGGGAAATAGTCTCTGGCTATCGACTCTATCTATGCCTCTCATTATCTTGTATACCTCAATTAGGTCCCCTCTTCTCCTCCTTTTCGCCAATGAAAAAAGTCCGAACTCAGTCAACCTCTCCTCGTAAGTTAAGCCCTCCAGTCCAGGCAGCATCCTGGTAAACCTCCTCTGAACCCTCTTCAAAGCATCCATGTCTTTCTTATAATAGGACTGGACGCAGCATTCCAAGTGCAGTCTAACCAAAGTTTTATAGAGCTGCAACAAGATCTCAAGACTCTTAAACTCAATCCCCTGTTAATGAAAGCCAAAACACCATATGCTTTCTTAACAAACCTGTCCACTTGGGTGGCCATTTTAAGGGATCTATGTACCTGCACCCCAAGATCCCTCTGTTCCTCCACACTGCCAAGAATCCTATCCTTAATCCTGTACTTAGCTTTCAAATTCGACCTTCCAAAATGCATCACCTCGCATTTATCCAGGTTGAACTCCATCTGCCACTTCTCAGCCCATCTCTGCATCTTGTCAATGTCCCACTGCAGCCTACAACAGCCCTCTATACTGTCAACAACACCTCCAACCTTTGTGTCATCTGCAAACTTGCTGACCCATCCTTCAATCCCCTCATCCAAGTCATTAATAAAAATTACAAACAATAGAGGCCCAAGGACAGAGCCCTGTGGAACACCACTCACCATAGACTTCCAGGCAGAATATTTTCCTTCTACTACCACTCGCTGTCTTCTGTTGGCCAGCCAATTCTGTATCCAGACAGCTATGTTCCCCTGAATCCCATTCCTCCTGACCTTCTGAATGAGCCCACCATTGGAACCTTATCAAATGCCTTGCTGAAGTCCATATACACCACATCCACAGCTCGACCCTCATCAATTTTTCTAGTCACATCCTCAAAGAAATTGATAAGGTTTGTGAGGCATGACCTGCCCCTCACAAAGCCGTGTTGACTGCATTTAATCAAGCCATGCTCTTCCAGATGGTCATAAATCCTATCCCTCAGAATACTTTCTAACACCTTGCAGAGAACAGACGTGAGACCTACTGATCTGTAATTGCTGGGGATTTCCCTACTTCCTTTCTTGAAGAGAGGATTTCCATTTGCCTCTCTCCAGTCCTCAGGTACGACTGTCAAGAGTGTGCTGCTGGAAAAGCACAGCAGATCAGGCAGCATCCGAGGAGCAGAAAAATCAACATTTCGGGCAAAAGCTCTTCATCAGGTCAGATGATAACTCGGCCTTCAACAACACAATGGCCTGAAGACTGTCCTCCTCCGACTGGGTTGCAAACTCAGCTCACTGGATGGTAACAGCAAGTTCAGTATCTCCATTTGGTTGTGAGGCTGAAGTCTCAAAGCCCTTGGGAAAATCAGCCTGAATTTATCTTCCTCTTAAAATTATCAGTAATCCTCTTTGTGGCAGCATGTTCCACAATTAACCTCAAGCTCTAAGTTAATTTCTTTTAAATTTTCTTATCAACCTGTTCAGAGATGTTATTACACACCTGCGCAGCAGGTGAGACTTGAACCTGTGCCTCCAAAACCAGGGGTAGAGACATTACTCCTGTGCCACAAGAGTCCTGCTAGAATTCTAATCACTCTTCGATTTAAGAGGTTCCTCCTGAATCTAATCATTGGATTGAATAGTAACTGACATGTTGTTATCGTACCTAGTTTCGGTCTCCACGAAGGGAAAGCCAGCATATGGTAAGGTGAAGTGGGGCAGGGAGAGAAGGCTACAGGGGAAGGGACAGGGAAGAGGGTTGAGGAGGCAAGAGTGGAGGGGAAAACAATGAGGGAAGAGATATAGAAATTGAAAAACAAACTACCTTTATCGTTCCCAGTTTGTATTCTTCCTCAGTGTCCTTGTATATCACAACCACATAGTCATTCCCAATGTGCCGTTTCTTATTACAGCAGGCTCTATCGGATTCTTTATTTGGCATCAAGGTCGCAATGTGAAATATTGCTTCAATTATGTTGGAGAAAAGAAAAATTCATCATTGCACAGGAAAATGCTGAAGGAGTAGAGAAAATCTAGTTTCATAAATGCACAGGGTTTATCCAGCCAACAGTGAAAAATGCACCAGATCTGTTTAATAATATTAAATCTCTCTCCCAATGAAGACCATCTGGAATAAATTGCTCGTCTTTAATAATAATTATAGACTTCCAAATGATCAAAAAAATCTGGTTTACTAATGTTCTTTTGGGAAAGAAATCTGCCACCCTTACCCACTCTGGCCTTCATGCATTTACAGATGTACAGCAATATGGTTGATTCTTTACTGCCCTCAAAAATGGCTGAGCCAGCCACTCAGTGAAAGGGCAATCAGGGGACAGAGGGAAATACTGGCCTTGTCAGCATCGCTCTTTCCAAGGTAAAAAAGACAAAATTCAGGTGTGATGTGCAAGGTCATTAATTTTACACAATTGTTCAAATTTCAAAAGACATCCCACTATGTCCAAACTGATATCTCCAAACTTGTTTTACATCAAAGTATCTTGTTATTACATAATAATAAGCCTTCTGATTTTGGGGCTTTTCATTTCTGAATTTGAATCAAAGAATATTTAGTTTAAAAAAATTTCAGGTGAGGGGGAAAGATTTAAAAAGGACCAACTGGGCAACCTTTTCACACAGATGGTCGTGCATGTATGGAAAGAGCTGTCAAAGGAAGTGACGGAGGCTGGTATAATTGCAACATTTAAAAGGCACCTGGATAGGTATATGAAGAGGAGGGGTTTAAACAGGGATGGGGCCAAATGCTGGCAAATGGGACTGGATTAATTTTGAATATCTGGACAGCATGGTTAAGTTGGACCGAAGAGTCTGTTTCCACGTTGTACAGCTCTACGACTCTAAATCTGAAGTAAAAGAATAAGTTCCTCTGGGGCAAGAACAAGTACTTTAAAAATACGTGTAATGGTCATCACCAAATAGAATGCTAAGTTGAACAAAATGTTGCCTTCTTTACTGGCTCAATCAGCTGTAGACAATGGGGATGCCCTCTGCATCAGTTTAGTCCATCACAATTGGGTGTGACTGGACCAAAGAGGGGTGCAGGGATGAACACAGGGTGAGAAAAGAGATGAAGTAATCCCTTAACTGAACAGGAAAATAACCTCCTGTCACATTTGCATCTGCTAACATTAATGAGTCAAGTTGAGCAAGGACAGAACTTAATACATAAACCATTTCATTTCAAGGTTAATTGGAGCTGAACATTTGAATGGATGAATACACATTAACATGTTGGAACCTTGCCTGCTTTACTGGCATTCTTCATACTCAACAACTAGCTTCTCCAAACTCAAGCAATAGAGAATAGGCCTCCCTGGAAAGATCAACTGTTGTTACACTATGTTTGCACTTTTCCATTAAATACAATTACTTTTCCTACTACGGACTGGAAGTCAATAGGTTAGTGATTCCTGAAGGTCAGCTATGTCAAGCACCAATGTGAGTTGCAACACTCTCGCCTGAGTCAGAAGGTTAAGGGTTCAAGGCAACCTCCTGGAGTTGAGGGCAACAGCCTAAGATGACACTCCTGTATAGTTCTGGATGAGTGGTGCTGGAAGAGCACAGCAGTTCAGGCAGCATCCAAGGTGCAGCGAAATCGACATTTCAGCAAAAGCCCTTCATCAGGAATAAAGGCAGTGAGCCTGAAGCGTGGAGAGATAAGCTAGAGGAGGGTGGGGGTGGGAAGAAAGTAGCATAGAGTACAATGGGTGAGTGGGGGAGGGGATGAAGGCAATAGGTCAGGGAGGAGAGGGTGGAGTGGATAGGTGGAAAAGGAGATAGGCAGATAGGACAAGTCCGGACAAGTCACGGGGACAGTGCTGAGCTGGAAGTTTGGAACTAGGGTGAGGTGGGGGAAGGGGAAATGAGGAAACTGTTGGAAGTCCACATTGATGCCCTGGGATGGAAAGGGAGTGATCCACTCTTGAAGGTGTCATCTTCAAGTCGAGATGTTAAATCAATGTCCCACCTGCCCAGGTAGCAAGTTGTCAGCCTTGGAAGTTGTTACTCCTCTGTCTTCATTACCAAAGGATCTGCTGGGTCCAGCACTCTCAATCTAAGCATAGAACCTGGCCAGGTCAACCAAACAACCACCAAACACAATTTACCAAACCTCAGCAAGGCTACCCCTGTGTGGCAAGCTGAACTCATTTACCTTGCATGATGTCATCATGCCAACAGTAGGTGAACTGCCCATCATCACCATATGTGTCAAGGCCACCGAGGAAAATCTGCTCTGGGTTACAGTCTTGCAGATAGATTAATTTGCCAAGGCCCGTAAGGAACTGTGCATACCTGGATGAGCCGTATGCATTGGACAGAATTTCAACTTCATTATTAGTCTGAAACATAAGACAATAAAACGCCAATTAAACCAAGGGTTTATTCGATACATTGAGGGTTTACTTAAGATGCTGAAGTTTGGTGTGCAAGGTAAAATACACAGTAGCACGTAACACTCAAGCTAGATTCTAGGGACCTATCTCAATGAGAATATTATAGAACAGATGTATGAAATAGGGATTAGTTACCTCACAATATCAAGAAAATCAGTGACTAACTGGCTCCATACAGGAATCCTGAAACAGATTATTTATGCCTTTTATTTAGCAATCACTTAACTTTGGACAACTCTGGCTGGGGGGGCCGAGGTGAAAGGTGTGGCTTTCTTCCTCCAGGTGTCAGGTGGTGAGGGAGTGGCGATGGAGGAGGCCCAGGACCTACATGTCTTTATCGGAGTGGGAGGGGAAGTTGAAGTGTCAGCCGTGGTGCATTAGGGTTGATTGGTGCAGATGTCCCAGAGATGTTCTCAAAGCGCTCTGCGAGTAGGCGTCCTGTCTCCCCAATGTAGAGGAGACCGCATCGGGAGTAACAGATACAGGGTGCAATCGACTCAATGTCTTTGCGAAGTTCAAGTCAATGGGAAGTGGACAGTCAGGTTGGGTAGGAATTTGGACAGAGGTTTGTCGGTGTGGTGATTTGAGAGATGCTGTACGCACTGGGTTGCAAAGATTAAAGTGTAATAAACGACAGTGCCTGACTGAGGATTGTGTACATAGCCCGAGTCTCTGACATGGAGATAAATGTAAGAAACATTCATGGAATGCCCTGGGCAGTACAAATAAGCCCATCAGATGTTTAAACTTTGTGGATACTTTTAACATTTATTTGCATATCAGGATTTCTGATGGGTCTGAAGGGCAAACTGGTGGAAGTCTTTGCACTCATCACTGGCAGCATCAGAAATTTGGCCCATTATAGTTTTATGTCCATTTGATCACCTTGAATGGTGCTTAAGCTGAAAATTTCAAAGTGGAGGCAAGGTCAGTTCTCCAAAATAGGAAGGAGTGGGAAGCAAACTCTTTGATAGAAATGAAAACAAACATTTTTGAAAATACTTAGCATGACAGGTAACATGTTGCAAGGATACAGAATTAATGGTCAGGCCAGTGGCCTTTCTTCAGAACCAGAAAAGAGCTAACAATGTGACAGGTGTTAAGCAAATGCAGAGATAAAGAAACTGAAGGGAACAACACCAACAGAATGGTTTCAGATGACAAAGAACTATAGCAAGAAATCAAAGACAGATCTAGGGAAAGTATAAATGGGAATAGCAATCTCTAGCAGTATATCCATAACAAAGTATTGTGGAGGTAAAGATGGAGATGACTCATTGAGCTGGGAAAAGCCTTTACCTGTCCTTCTCCCACATAGACAACTCCAATCTTGTGTGTGTCATAAGGTGGCATCTGGTCCAGAACTTTTATGGCTCGCTCTGTGATCTAAATTTAAAAAAAAACTCTTAATTAGTTAGCTAGAGCTAACAGCACATACATCTGCAACAAACAACTTTATACAATGCACAGATATTAAATATACTCGCACTTTTTGTTTGCAAAGGAGTGCCACCATACATATTCATAATTCAAGCCTGCATCTGAACATGTATCACTGTACGTTCACAACCACCAACAAATCGATATTGTTGAATGTTCTACCCAACACCATTGTGGTCATGAAGATACCAACAATTCAAGGAAAAGGACTCATTACCTTCTCAAGCAACTGGTGTAAGCAACAAATGCCTTAGTCAGCATCTTATCGACAAAGAGAATCACAGCGCAGAAGGCAGCCAATCAAACTACTGTGCTGTCTCAGCCGTTTGTAAATGGTACTCCAGTTGAGTCCTGTAGCCTTGCAACTGCTTTCTTTTTCTTCAAATTATTTTTCATTCCTTTTTAAAGTTATCACAAACCTTTTGGATAGTAAATTCTTGATCGGCAACTCTCCGTAGAAAAAGAAAAATTCCTACCCCTCTTCAGAAAAGATTCCAAGATTTAAATGTCCTACAACTGCTTTCATCAATTCCCAATTTGGCTCAACCTTCCAACTCCTGTACTCAATACTCTGACCAATATAGGAAAGCATACCAAACGCCTTCTTCACTATCCTATCTACCAGCAACTCCACTTTCAAGAAGCAATGAACCTGCACTCCAAAGTCTCTTTGTTCAGCAACACTCCTAGGGCCTTACCTCTCCAATTAATTCTCTTCCCGGGGGCCTGTTGCTTCTCTTACCCACATATCCGGACAAGGGTCATTTGAAGGCAACTCAAAGCAAACTTTCTGGACCATTTCTTTTCAATTGACAGAAGGCAACTTCATCAAGTTTCTTTTTCCATGGAAATGATGCTATGATCCAATAAAGAAAGGTTGAAACCTCAGTGGCAACCGTGTTTCTGTCCACTTCCCTAATACTAATCCAAACAACACTGCATACTCGCCTCATTGTAAAACAAGCAACATGCTTTGGAGTGGTGACCTGAAGTTTGAATTTCACTCACCTCAGTCTTGGGTACCAGAAGGGGCTTGTTAGCTTCACTTCCGAAGAATGGCGAATGATACAACTGTAGGAATACAAAACTGCAAGGGAATCAAAAAACACAGAAACATGGAACACTTGCAACACAAGTGATGGTCCATCTTTTGCATGCCAGCTGAAGTTGTAGAGTCAAATCCTATTTTCATCTTAATCTGCAGCCCTGTAGGTCATAGCTTTTCAAATTTCAAACCCCCATATTGTTGAGATACAGTAAGGATTCCTTCCTTGAACATTCTTTCAGGAGTTCCAGACCCATCTCCAGAGTCTAGGAAAAGAAACATTGTTCAATTTTCCTCTAACATTTCTGTTAATTTCTTTGAATTTATGGCTAATACTGCTAAAGGAAAAAGGCTGCTCCAATGTACTCGATCCAAGCAGTTCCTAATTTTATCCAAATTCACTAAAGCTGCCCTCAGCCTTCTCTGCTTCAAAGAAAATAACTCCAGTATTTCCAAGGCTACCTCTTTTGGTGGGCGGCATGGTGGCACAGTGGTTAGCACTGCTGTCTCACAGCGCCTGAGACCCGGGTTCAATTCCCGACTCAGGTGACTGACTGTGTGGAGTTTGCACGTTCTCCCCATGGCTTTCCTCCGGGTGCTCCGGTTTCCTCCCACAGTCCAAAGATGTGCGGGTCAGGTGAATTGGCCATGCTAAATTGCCCGTAATGTTAGGTAAGGGGTAAATGTGTGGGTATGGGTGGGTTGCGCTTCGGCGGGTCGGTGTGGACTTGTTGGGCCGAAGGGCCTGTTTCCACACTGTAAGTAATCTAATCTAATCTCCTTCTTCTGATTAAATTCAAGGTTATATGATGATTTTAAATACGTAGGTACTTGGGGAGCAAGTACAGGAATTATCAAAATCTGTGGCTTGCTGCAATGGCAGGATGATTGTATAACATCCTGGTGAAGTTGTAGCAAAGAGTAGAGCCTTTGGAGAAAACACCCAGAGCCATAAAAAAACCAGGCAGAGAGAATAGGTGCCCAAAACTAAGTTAGTGAAGATCAGTAAGAACAGGGATGAAGGTGAATGGGTCTCATAGCAGTTAACAGCTAAACAGTATATTTTAGAAAAGCTTCACAGTTTGTTAGCCGATAGAAGATGGCATGCAGGCCAGGAAGAGCACAGGAACAGCTCAGCCTGCTGCCAACAAACGCATGCACAGGCTCTTAGCAGCAGATGGGCTGCAGCAGCAGACAGGTGAAAGTAAAGGGTCCGGTCACTGTGATGCTGAAAGTAGGAGGCTTGCAGTTTAACCAAGAGTCAAACAGGGCTACAAGCTTAAAAACCCATCTTGCTCAATGCAAGTGTGGCCAGGCAGGAGGTAGAATCTGTGGCAAGAGAACAAAGTTTGTGGGGTGAGAAATTGGGAGGGGTGGCAAAGTCATTGACCATGGACTACACAACGTCAGTTTAGAGAAAACCATAATTCATTAGGATTGCATGCAGCATGAACACAGTCTGGTGACAGACGCAACAGGAGGGTTGAGGGAGTTGGTCGTGTGGTGCAGCTGGTTGTCATCATGTGAAATCTGGTTCCATATTTTTGACTAATATTGCAGAGATGTCACACAGGAATATCATCAACAAAAGATTCTCAACGGGGGTCTGAGATACTTGCTCTTACTCACAAGCTAAGGTAATCAGAGTCATACAGCAGGGAAATAGTCTCTTCAGTCCAACCAGTTCATGCCAATCATGTTCCCAAACTAAACAAGTCCCACCTGCCTGCATTTGGCTCATATCCCTCCAAACCTTTCCTATTGACGTCCTTATCCACATGTCTTTTAAACATTCTAAGTTGTGCTGCATCCACCATCTCCTCTTGCAGTTCATTCCACACACAAAGCGCTGTGTAAAAAGGTTGTCTCTTTGTATCCTTTTTAAATCATTCTCCTTTCACCTTAAAAATATACCCCTTAGTTTTTGAACTTCCCCACCTTAGGAAAAGGCCTTTGCTATTCACCTCATCGGTGCTCATGATTTTGTAAGTCACTAGAAGGTCATCCCTCAACCTCCTACGCTCAGGTGAAAAAAGCCCCAGCCTATTTTTATATCTCAAACCCTCCATTCCTGGCAACATCCTGGTAAATCTTTTCTTAACCCCCTCTGGTTTAATATCCTTCTTATAATTCATTCACACTATCACTAAATTTTTACATTTACCAATTATTTTAAAATGGATTACAGCGATCCAATCAATAAAAATGCACATTATTAAACATAGAAATTATCCATGAAGATCTTCAGGAACTTTTGCATCCATGAACTGTTTTAACCTCGAGCATATGATAATTAGAACAATTTGCCAACATATATAATTTGGGCTTTTTTTTTTATCCAATAGTATTCCTGTTTTTTGGATCTTACTGTGCATTATAACAAAGAGTGCAGTTCAAAACAACTTCATTGGATATAAGATGCTTTGTGACTGCCCGAGTTTGCTGACAGGCATTATATAAAGTCTTCTCTTTGTATTTAAAAAGATTTTAGAAAGACAAAGAAAGACCAAACATACCTTGGGCTAATCCCACTAATTTTTTCTGCATTCGAAGCTGTGGATCTGTTCTGAACCCCATCGCGTTGTGACCTTCTCTCCCTCCTTGATGGAGCAGAATCCGAAATGGTGTGGCCCCTGGGTCTGTACCGGTTTGGCGACAGAGGGGGTTCCTGACTTTCTGTCGGCTGCAGGTTTTCCAGTCTGGTGTTCACATCATTGCTTTCAAGTTTGCCATTTGAAGAGCATTCCTCTTCAATGCTTTCAGTGCGGCTTCTGGGCTTCCCTTCAGCCACAGGTTTCCCAGGGAGTCCCTCTCTCCCATTTAGTTCTGTCATTTCTTGCAGGTTCTGAAGTTCGGGGGAGGAGCTAGATTTATTGAGAATTTGAGCGTGGTCAATATTGAATTCTTCTTCCGAGAGATCCACAGCTAATGAAGATGGCACAACCTTTTCTGTTGCAATTCCCATAAGCCCACTATCCTCCACTTGAAGGATTTTGTCTTCCTCTTGACTCGAAGTTGATGACGACTGGGGGTTGGAGGAGGAAAATCACTGATTAAAGCCAACCGCTTATTTATTCAACATTAATGAAACCGTTTGAAAGCTTTGGCAACTGCAATACGTTGACTATAGTCTATTTGAATGCAATAAACCGTTAAATATTAATTTTTCACATTGTCCAGCTTTGTCAAGACATTTACCAAATTATAGAGATTATGTAGGTAATGTATCACAGAGTGTAGTAATACATGTCACCTTGCCCACAGTGCTGCCTAAAAATGTATTTGCATAATACAAATTTAGAAAATGACAAATGCACAAGAAAATACCAGAAAATCTTGACTAATTAAAAAAATTATAGCAGGGAATTTGGATAAGTTCAAGATAATCAAGCAGAGTCAAGGGGATAACAAATTGCTATGGATAGAAGACTGACTGGCTGGCTAAAAGGAAGCAGAGAGTAAGTACAAATAGGTCTTTTTCAAACTGGCAGGATATAGTGAGTAGTGTGCCACAGGGATCAAAGCAGGAATCTCAGCTGTTTACAACTGATATAAATGAAGGAGGGACAGGGGTCTGATTGCCAGGTTTGCTTATGGTACAAAGCTTGGTAGGACAGTATGTTGTGAAGAGGGCACATGGAGACTACAAAAATATCTAGATAGGTTAATCAAGTGTGCAAGGATCTGGAAAATGGAGCATAACTTGGGAACAAGTGAAAATGTCCATTTTGACATGACAAATATAAAAGTGTATTACCTAAATGGTGACAGCTCAGACATACTCGATGGGCCGAATGGCCTTACTTCCACTCCTATGTCTTATACACAGGGACTGCAAACCGTTAGTATGCAGGTATCGAAAGTAATTAGGAAAGCTAATAGAACGTTAGCATTTAGTGCGATGGGAATTGAATACAGGAGTGAAGACGTTATGCTTCAGTTACACAGGGTGCTTGTGATACCGCATATAGAATACGGAATACAGTTCTGGTCATTTAAGGAGGGTGCAATTGCATCAGAGGCATTCAGAAAATGTAACCCAGCTAACACCTGGAATAAGAGAGTTTACTAATGAGGAAAGATTAGGAAAATCTAGGCATGTGGCTGCTGGAATTTAGAAGAGTAACAGGCAACTAGATGGAAACATACAAGATCCTGAGGGGTCTGGAAAGGGTGGACATGGAAGTAATACTTCCTCATATGGGAGAATCCTGAACTAAGGATCACGGTTTAAAAATCAGGGTCACCCATTTATAAAAGAGAATTGAGGTGAAGTATTTTTCTCTGAGGTTTGAGTGTCTTTGGAACCTGGCTCCTAAAAATGGTAGTAGTAGTAATATAGTTGCTAATATTTAAAGGCAGAGACAGATATATTCTGAAGCAATGCTGTGAAATGGTATCAGGAATGGACTGGGATGTGGAATTGACCTTACAATCAGATCAGTCATGATCCTAATGAACAATTGAGCAGTCTCGAGGGGCTGAATGGTCTACTCAGAATCTTAATTCATGTGCTTGTTGGGAAGATGGTATGAAGAGGAGAACAGAGAAATTCAAATTTGCCTAATAGGAGCTTACTTTTATTTCTTTAGAATTTTAATTGCTCAGAACCACCTGAAGCCCTACTGACTTTAGAGCCACCTGAAGCATCTTTGAACTGTAAAAAGTCATCACTGTCTCAGATATCTAGAGGGCTGCTATTGAGGGAGAAAGAAAGAGAGAGACACACGATTAGTAATGGTGGGAGCTGAACACCACTATACATTAGGCAAGGGAAGAAACTGAAAAAGGGTGTCCTTTACGGTAACCCCTGCCAATGCAGGAATTAAACCCATGGTGTTGGCATCACTCTGCATTGCAAACCAGCTGTCCAACCATTTGAGCTGACTCTACTTCAATACTTTGCAGTGTATTCACAGTAACAATACATGAAATGCGGCAACCAAATTGCATACAGCAGGGATCCACAAACAGCAATGAAATACATGACTAGGCAATCCGTTTTAGTGGTGCTGACTAAGGGAAAAATATTAGTTGGAAAACTTGCTTGTTCTTTTCAAAATCATGCCAACGTGATCATTAATATCTAATTTATAGGGCAGAAGAGGTCATTGTGTAGTATCTCACATGACTCAGACAGTGTCGCACTGTGGTGTGGTACCAGGTTAGGTGAAACCCCCTGGTGTGGGACTGAAACCACAACCTTCTGACTCAGAGACATTAGGGCTACATACTGAGCCAAACCTGACATCTGCTACTTAATGAGACTTTTTCTTCAATATAATCACAGCTGGGCAGAATTTAAAAGAGCTGGATGACATACAAGTCTCAGCCCAGTCAGGCTGTGAAAGCATTCCGAAAAACAAAATGAGTAATGCAACTCCAAAAAGGAAGGTGTAGAGTGGTAAGCAAATGGAAAAAAAAAGTCATGTGAAAAACCGACGCTGGCAGATAGCACCTGAAGCCAAATGTTAGTTCTAGAATGCTGCAGAGTTCCAGAGGAAATGTTGACATACTGATTTTCAACCACTTGACATTCATATTGGATGTAAGCACGTAGTAGGCCAAAACACCTGAAGGATCAGAATGGTACAAGGAGGTTGGATCTGTGTTTTGTGTGACAGAGATAACATAGCTAGCAAAACCACCAATCAGCACTGGGTCTCTATATATTAAGGTGACTGCACTGTGAACAATGAACGCAGCAGAATGATACATCAATCAATCGTAAACTCAAACAACCAAACTGGGTCAAAGTTAGTGGTGCAAGGTTGACAAAGGCAAGTTTTGTTTAATATGCAACAGTGTGAATTAAACCATTGTACTACAGCAAGGATTGAAAAGAAAAATAATAAATTTAATGAACAGAAAACGGCCTTCCCAAGACAAAAGTGCTTTCACTTACTCTACTGCAGTGCACTGGACTTTTATCATAGCTCTCTGCAGGCATGAAGATTGGCTCAGATACCATAGCCTCAAAGTCTTCAAGTTCTTGAGATTCCACAGGAGAGTCGCACACCTTCAAGTGCATCCCAGGCCCATCACCTTCCTCTACCACTGCAACTGAATCTACAAATTCAATTACGATCAGGACTTGCATTGTTTAAAACAATATTCCCTTATATCTAACTGCAAAACCTCTGAACAGATGAGATCTTGTTCAAGGTACATGAGGAAGAGTTGAGGATCAATGCTTTAACCTCTCAGAATTCCATGCAAAGCATTAGCAGTAACACAAAAAAACTACAGCATTAAATATGAAAACTAACACCTTCCACCCACATCAAATGAAAACTATCCTTCAAGATTAACTGAAGCCATCTAGTTAACAAACTATTTAGCAAATTAGTTCAAGTTTAATATTGAGTAATTGTCAACATGGAATAAATTAGCAGATTTGTAAAATCTAAACCAAAACTATCTTCTTTGTTTGAAGCAGTTTGGAACACTAATGGGTAAAAACAAAAGGATACAAAAGACAATTATCTTCACCAAAATGTACCAATTCAGTACTTCAAAAAAAAAATGCAATCTCCATTAAAAGCAATATGCAAAACAAGTCACCGTGTTTTATCTATGACAAATTGCTAAACTCAAAAATAGCTGTCTTTAAGCGTTATATTCGAGGCTGGGAAGTGGCCAATTCTTTTCCTAGACCAACTTCTCTAGTGGTCATAATGTTTTCCTTTGATCAGATGAAGTAGCCAATTGTAAGTGTCAGACTGTATGGGTTAGTATGAGGAACACCAGGCAAGTTTCTTTAAATTAACAAAGATTGCCTCGTCTATTACAAATAAAACTTACTCAAAAATGAAATGGATTATTGATAGTTTGGCCTATAGTTTTGTTTTAAACATATACCTACCCTTCAAAAAGTTAACATACACATAGAGTCATTGAGATGTACAACATGGAAACAGACCCTTCGGTCCAAAGAAAAACAAAGAGAAATGAAAATCTTGCAGAGAGTTAACTTAAAAGCATTTTGGAAAATTACAGTGAAACTCAGGAGTAAATAAAAGTCACTGATTACCCAAATGGTCGCACACCAAAAGTTATTCTGCATACGTAAGGGGAAGGGGTGTCTTTGTGGAACAGTTGTGATTGGTTGAAATCACTTCACTGGAGACAGACGTCAAAGAAATCCTCTTCAGGAGTGGTAAAGATGACTTCTAATAGGTTTTCAGCTCTCACATTTTGCTGAGAGGAATTGCAAAGACAGACAGAGGGAGCATAGAGTTGTTCCACTTCGGGCAACGTATCTCAAAATCTCACTGGGTTCAAAATGTACTAACTTTATTCCACCCCCAAGTTGTACCAGGTGACCTCCCTCAAAATCCTGCAGACTGGAAATTTTCATTTCAACCCCTACTACATGCAGATGCACTGCTGCTGCTTTTGTATCTACTGCCTTTGTCCCTTTGCAGAGTGCCCTAATTGTTAAAAGTTCAAAGGTTCCAGTCAATCTTATTATAAATTAATATTTGGATCACACTTTTTTATAGCAGACATAAGGCACATGCTAAGGGCAATACAACAGTTTTCATCTAGCTTTCTTTGTTCTTGCATTTTATAAAAAGGAAACAACAGTATAAGTGAGAAAAAGTGACCACAGATAATTCAATATTTGCAATGAACTTTCTGATCACGCCTTGCAATAATTTATATAGTTACCTTAAAATGGAGAAAATCATCCTAAGGCACTAGTTCTCCAAATATATTAGTTTCCAATGATTTGGATTAGATTAGATTCCCTACTGTGTGGAAACAGGCCCTTCGGTCCAACAAGTCCACACCAACCCTCCAAAGAGTAACCTACCCAGACCCATTCCCCTACTCCCTACTAATGCACCTATCACTATGGGCAATTTAGCATGGCCAATTCACCTGACCTGCACATCTTTTGAACTGTGGGAGGAAACCAGAGCACCCGGAGGAAACCTACGCAGACACGGGGAGAATGTGCAAACTCCACGCAGACAGTCACCCGAAGCTGGAATCGAAGCCGGGTCCCTGGCGCTGCAAGGCAGCAGTGCTAACCACTGAGCCACTGTATTTAAACTTTCAATGTAATGCATATACAACATATGGACTAAACAGAGTAATGGAGTTTTGATGTTTTTCCTTTGTTCAATTAAACAGAAGATTTCAGCTGGGACATGTTTTAATGCATTTATTTTTTAAATGCATGCTATGCTGTGCTCATTGACCCCAAGAGACAACAAAACCAATGCTACTTTTACTGGAACAACGTAAGATTAGGCATTCACATTCTCAGACTCCTTTGTCAAGGAAATTTGCCAAGTTCAAAGTCAAACTCAGGGTGAGAAGATTGTCAATTGGCTGATTTAAACAAAAAGTTCCTCTGTTTCGGTATTTTGCTCACACAGCAACCAATACCACCAGCAGCACACTAATGTATCTATTTCCCTTGTCCGAAAGTCCTAATTCAGCTCTCTCTTTATTTCTGTCGCGTACCAATCCCTGTTTTGCAACTAACATACAATTAATTGCTTTTGTTAAACCGAGTCAATTTAAGCAAGTATCTAATCACCAAGTGTCAGAAAACCATATACTGTCTTTGATATATGTATTCAATTTTGCTGGACTTGTGCACCAACTTTATCCCTTGCTGCAGGTAGAAATAAGACAACAGCATATTTTTCAGCACTAGCATATTATGAGATATGAAATAACCTTTAAAATTTCTTGTTCCCCTTTGTTTGCCCCAGCGTAGATTTTATTTGGAATTTGGGAAGTGCATTATGCTAAAAGTGTGTTATACTAAAAAGATTAATCCTATTTAATCATTTAGCTGAATGCTTTTCTTAAAGAGTAATCTGGTTAATAGGGCCAAGAAATGTTTGCATTGTTTTTATGCCTTAACCTGTAGATTCAGGAGTCCACAATATTTTTGTTCAGCAACATATTTAATATAAACTGGAATGGCTGCACTTCCTCAGTTACACATTTGATGATGAGTAAAACATTGAATCTGGCTTACAGATCTGTCAATTGTTAATCAAAGCACTAGTTTTCAGAAATTTAGTCCTCAGTTTCTCCTTGAACTTAAACTGCACATTTCATTTTGCATCCTATTATACCTCACTTGTTGCTGCACTGTTGGAGCTTATTAGAACTGAAGATGACTTAATGCAAGCATATAACCACATCCCTGTCACTTACTAATTTCATGCAGTTATATCTTGTCATGAGAGTAAACATGAGGCAAGTTTACTTGCAGCATGACTAGGATTATTACTTGCCTTAGTTTTGAGTCAGGATCCCATACCCATCCACTTGGTCATTATTTCAGTCACCCTAGTCATCAGGCATTGAAAATGGTGACATCCAATTTCAATACTCAAAGCTGTTAATTCATTAGGTTTTACTTATCAGCATATTAAAATAAAAATTCCATATCCACACAGTGACTGTGCTTAGAGTTCAGCGGGATATTTGATGGTGGAGGGATGTAGGGTCCAGGTTCAAAATGAGGAAGACAAATAATAGTTATTTAACAGCAACACCATAACAACATAAAGAGTCTTATCTATTGGAAGCCACGATATATGAAGAAAGAGTGCATTTACATTAAGGGTGTTATGAGAAAACTATAGCTTTTCAAAAGTATGAAACTAATAGTGCTATACCCTGCACCAAATAATGATTTTCAAATAAGCTGGTTTCAATTAGCAGTGCATGCTTGATTAGTTTCAACTCGACCTAATAATGAGACAACTAAGCCTTTTGTTAATAAGCAAATTGTTCAAATAAATATTCACTCATTGAAAATAAATGGTTTAAGGCAAGGCTGCCACTTTGTAACATCAAGTTGGGGGAATTCCATGCTCCTCCAGCTAATTATTAGAATAATTTTTTTTTCTCTCTCACAAAAGACACACACAGCTATGAAACAGCACGCAATGCATGGGTACTAATGATTCATGGGAGTCTTAAGTGTGCTACTGTGTACCTGCCCAGGAAATGCTCCTGTGCAACTTTTCTTGACAGCTTGTCTGGTACATAGAAGAGAAAGAATCGACTGCAAAGGGAAACGAAATCAGTGGCTGTGTGAAGCACAGGACACAAACTTGAACAAAAATCCAAACAATTGATTTGCGTTAGAAACAAACATCAAAGAAAAACCTGCTGCAGATGATGTTTGATGCAAAATCTACACAAGTCTTAGTATGAGATACATTTAAAAACACAAGCCATCTGAATCTCAGATTAATTTTACAGGATTGTTAAGTCAACAAAAGCTTAGGAAAAATTTGGAAATTAAACTTGTGCAAAAAAAAAGGCATCTACCCATGCAAATGTTGAGAATAATTAGGGACCTTGCTTTTCTCCGGGACTACGCTACCTTCTGCTTTTTGCTCAGAGAATCAGCAGGAAAAGGGACAAATTCTGATACGCCACACTGTTTTCCCTGAACTTCTACTGCCACTCTGTGATGATGCAAGGGGGCCTGTAGTTATTAACATTTCTACTCTAACACATCAGGTGGGAAAGCCAACGGGAGGTAGAGGCAGGTCTTTCATGCCTCATTCTCCAGCAGATCTAATTAGACCTGGCAGTCTAATGCTTAGGCAGTTGTTGGAAGCAGAAGGCGTGTCCCAAATCTTCCATTTTTTGCCAAACCTCAGAAAAGGCTGGAGAACACATTAGTAGGCAGCACAATTAACTTGAAGTATGTCAGTCTCCATTTCCCACAGCCAGCAGCCCCACATTCCAAGTATTAAGTGTGGTCACAGACTCAGATTTGCGACTGCACAATTGACACCTTGCCTACACAGATAGGCCTGTCCCAAATTGAAAACTGCATCAGGACAGGACAAACAAGAGCATCAAATTCATCACTTGTCATTTTGCGTGGAGGGCAAAAGGAAAGTCTCCCCGAATAAGCATGCAAAACACCAAATTGCCTTTATAAAAAATTAAACGGCCTGAAAACAATAGCCAAGACAAGAAACATTGCACATGAATAATGTACAATTTCTAGACTTTACAAAGTTTGGGAGAAGATTTGTAGCTCGGGTGCTCATTGTTGTGGTTCTGTTCGCCGAGCTGGGAATTTGTGTTGCAGACATTTCGTCCCCTGTCTAAGTGACATCCTCAGTGCTTGGGAGCCTCCTGTGAAGCGCTTCTGTGATGTTTCCTCCGGTATTTATAGTGACACTTACCTGCCGCTTCTGGTTGTCAGTTCCAGCTGTCCGCTGCAGTGGCCGGTATATTGGGTCCAGGTTGATGTGCTTATTGATTGAATCTGTGGATGAGTGCCATGCCTCTAGGAATTCCCTGGCTGTTCTTTGTTTGGCTTGTCCTATAATAGTAGTGTTGTCCCAGTCGAACTCGTGTAGCTTGTCATCTGCGTGTGTGGCTACTGAGGATAGCTGGTTGTGTCGTTTCGTGGCTAGTTGGTGTTCATGGATGCGGACTGTTAGCTGTCTTCCTGTTTGTCCTATGTAGTGTTTTGTGCAGTCCTTGCATGGATTTTGTACACCACGTTGGTTTTGCTCATGCTGGGTATCGGGTCCTTCGTTCTGGTGAGTTGTTATCTGAGAGTGGCTGTTGGTTTGTGTGCTGTTATGAGTCCTAGTGGTCGCAGTAGTCTGGCTGTCAGTTCAGAAATGTTTTTGATGTACGGTAGTGGGGCCGCAATCCTTTGGGTTGCGGCATATCCTCATTCCGTTGTCTTTCCCTTAGGCATCTGTTGATGAAATTGCGGGGGTATCCGTTTTTGGCAAATACATTGTATGGGTGTTCTTCTTCCTCTTTTTGCAGTTCTGGTGTACTGCAGCGTGTTGTGGCCCTTTTGAACAGTGTCTTGATGCAACTTCTTTTGTGTGTGTTGGGGTGGTTGCTTTCGTAGTTTAGGACTTGGTAGTTTAGGTGTGTGTGGCTTTCCTGTATACCTTTGTGGTGAAATCTCGGTTTGGTGTGCTCTGTACCATCATGTCTAGGAATGGGAGCACATCGACCTGGACCCAAAAAACTGGCCACTGCAGCGGATAGCTGGAACTGACCACCGAAAGCGGCAGGTACAAATCACTATAAATGCTGGAGGAAAGATCACAGAAGCGCTTCATAGGAGGCTCCCAAGCACTGAGGATATCACCTAAACAGGGGACGAAACGTCTGCAACACAAATTCCCAGCTTGGCGAACAGAACCACAACAACAGATTTAACAAAGATTTAAAATTTTTAAAAGCATCCTAATTAATTATCTTAGCATAAAAACTACGTGAAAGCTTAATACTCAAGTAGATTAAGGTTTCATATTATTTTTTAGAGTATCTAACATTATAGTCACTCTAAAATACAACAGAATTTCATGGACAGAATATAAAATAATATGCACGCTTGAAAGTGAAGACTGCGAAACTGATGGTTAAGAAGTGGAAACTTTCACTAACCAGTGTTGAAGCGCTGAAGCAAGGTGGGTTTAGCTGCTCCAGCAGTCGGGCATGGCATGGATTCTGATCGACTGGGACCATGCTGACGTGGATCAGTCACTCTCTCTACAGCCATTAGCATTGTGGACAGTTCTTGTAGGGGCATGTTGTTTATCTCAGATGAGAATGGACTTGGTGGATTCTCCAGACACAGAAGCCAACTTGCATTACCTGCAAGGAACCAAAGTTTTTAATAACAGAAGAATTTCACATAGTTTTAATGAAAAAATATTTAACTTATAAGAAGCAACCATCAGGAAATTAAGAGTAAAAACTCAACTTTTCAGGAAAATATGAGATGAGTTTAAGACCTAAGTATTACCTGGATGGAATAAGGTGAAGGAGGTGGGAGGAGGCACCTGTGAAGCAGATACACTGACATGGACGATTTGAGTCAAATGACCCGAATGCACGCCATGTAAAATACTACGTAAATAATTCACACAATAGACAACAGGCATAAGGGACTTTATAGACTTTGCTACAACAGGGCATACAGAACTTACAGAATTACGACAAGTACTGATTTTATAACCTTCCTTCACAATATTACTCTCTATTAACTTCAATACTCTGTACACCAAGCAAGGATTAAACATTGCTGCACCTCATTTTGGCAATTTTCTGGCAAATGAGTTAGGTTAAAATTATTCCAAGTGAATTAATTAGGAATAGCATTGGAGTAACTATGATAAACGAGTTTAACAAATAAAGTTGTTTCTTGAAAAATGTTGCCATAACAGGCACATGGTTAGAGAACTGAAAGGTAGGATAGAGAGTAGCCTAAAACATCTGACTTATGTAAATGGGGCCCTTTCCTGTTCTTGAATTTTGTAACATTTATCTGATTTAAAACTATGGAAAGCTCATTATAGCCACAATCAACTCTAAAACTTTTGGGGGGGGGTTGGCTCGATCTAATATTGATACCTGAGGGCCGCCGAATGTATACTTCGGCCCAGCCTTGAGTTAGTACAGGCGCATATTCAGCCAGATTGGCTTTTTCCTTCTGGTAGAGCAGTTGGCCACTTGAATAAGGTCCATCCTGACGCAATGCTTTCCTGTTTTCCAATCCTTTCAAATTTGATGCTGCAGGAGTGCAGAATTCGCTATCTGAGGGTGACACCAGGGGACTTAAACTCGGAACTGAATCACTGTGAAGAGCATGGCCACCTAGAAAACCAGAAAAGTAAGACTAAAGAAAAACAGTTCACACTGAAATGGAGCAATAATAATGTATATCCTTGTTATCAGGACAAAAAGATGTTTCTCCAATGTGACATGGATAATAAAGATTAAATAAATATGGCTCTGTTCTATTCAATTAAATTGCGACAATATGGAAACACACGATTTGGCCCAACAAGTCCACACTGACCCTCCAAACAGTAACCCACCCATTCCCTTACCCTATATTTACCCCTGCACCTAACACTGTGGGCAATTTAGTATGGCCAATTTACCTGACTTGCACTTCTTTGGATTGAGAGGGGAAACCAGAGCACCCGGAGAAAACCCACACAGATGTAAGAAGAACGTGCAAACTCCAGACAATCGCCCAAGGTGGGAATCAAACCCAGGTTCCTGGTGCTGTGAGGCAGCAGTGCTAACCACTGAACCATCGTGCCACCCCTTCTCATTCTGCAGATATATACAGTTATAAATTGTTTGTTTCAAAGCACTGGATTTTAAACAGTATTCAATATATTAAGTACTTAGACTGTGAAGCACAATCGATAGATGCAATTAGCCAGCAACAAGATTTTATTAGATTTATGAATATTGTCATTACAATTATAAATAGGATATTTAGCATTAAAGGCAAAGTAAGGAAAGCTGCTCATTGCCCCATGTTAAATATTATTCTCTTTGAAAAAAAAACCTAATCCTTTCAACAGTCACCTGATATGGATCTCACTCGCAGGCGTGCAGCTTTTCCAATCTGCTGGCTAGTCTGAGACTCCAGCTTGGCAGGTGCTTCTTGGGTTGTTTTTACTTGTTGAGATAAATCAAGCCTTAAAAATATAGTCAGAGCAAAAAATTGAAATCTCAGTCAAATCCAAAACACACAAAATCTTTGCATAACTTGGTAACAATATAGTTGACCATTGCCTTTGTTACTAGACATATTACAGCAAATTATATTTGAAAAAAAACATCATTTTATTTTGACTAAAAAAATAAATTGAGGCCATTTCTTACAAATGATAAAACACCAGCTGTTTTATATCAAATATTGAAGATCAACAAAAACACAGTAAACAAACATTTTACTATATACATTGCTGCAATATCTCTGCGGTCCGTACCTGGATACCTCTTCAGTTCTCTTTTGATCCAAGGAATCTAAACCCAACAGCGCTCTCGCTCCGACACCACTGCTGGTGGTAACTGTGACGAGTTTGTTTCCAACCAACCATGTATTACTTCTTCCTGCACCAAGAAGAAACTCTGCCACAGGGGACCTTTGAAACCACAAGAATGTGAATAAGACCAAAAAGGAAGGCATGGTATTGACTTGAGTGTAAAAACAGAAAAAGAATTAGGTCAGTTTCCAAAATCTGTCATAAGCGATTGAAAATATTGAGCAGATTTAAAGTAAAATTGGAAATGTATAGCACATCCACTATATATAGAAAAGAAATGAGGCAGATTAACATTTCCGATGAAATCCCAGTGTTCTCGTACATCTATAGCTTCACTAGAGACTCTTACTGATGATGTTACCTAGTAAGGTGACAAAATGTCTGAAAACAAACCTTCAAGCTCAGTGAGCTAACTTACATATTTATCATCAACCTGAGCTACAAATCTCCTCAAAATTCACCAATACACCTTTAGTTCTTGCTTTTATTCAATTTATATTTTAATGCTAATATTCGGTTCCATGTGATAAGGGAGCAAAAATAGTTTTGCTAAGATGAACAGATATCAAGAAAAAAATGGGCATTTTTTTGGCTTGAAAAAGATGACTGAGAAAGTGACTTGACATAGCCATTTAAGATTACAAAAGACGCCGAGAAAGTGGATGTGCAGAAAATACTTCCAGTTCTGGGGAAGACCAAAACTAGAATTCATAGGTTAGTCACTAATAAATCCAATTCAAAAAAATTCAAGAAAAAATTTAACTAAAGATTAGTTAGATTGTGAATGTCATGACAGAAGTAATTGAGGCAAACAGCATTAATGGAAAAGCTAGATAAGCAAGTGGTAGAAAGAAACGTAAGGTGACCCTGAGAGGGTTAGATGATAAGAAGTGAGCACACGTTCATGAGAACCATGGGTCAATTGGTCACTTGTATTCCATGCACTATGTAATTCTCAAATTACTTTCAAGACAAAAAAAAATGAACAAAGTAACATTTTGAAAATGTAATGCAAACCTCTTGGGCAGAGCAGAGAAGTTGGAGAAAACATATCGAGCCATCATATCCAAGCAGGTCTCAGTTAGCTCAAGGTGCACAGTTTTAAGACTATCTTCAGCCTCTGCCATCGAATTCTCATCTGCTGATCCCAAACTTGAACTTGTGACAGAAGTCTGCATTCTACTGGAATTGGAACGGATTAAGTAAAAATAAAGTATAAATTACACCCTGGTGCAATGACAACAATTAGATCCTTCTTTCAGTGTTATTTATCTTTGCATACCATTTCAAGCAAGCACCAAGAATGCATTTGTATAGATTTTTAAAAAATTATTTTATCATTACAGAAATTTGGCCTTTGCACCAAAAATAAAACAAAGAACTTAGTTTCAAGCAAGAATTTGCCACTTGCCTATCTTTGCGACCAATTTTATATTTTGGAGTTGATTACAACCTTTTCCTCAGACATTTGCAACAGTGTATTTTTTTAAAAAAGTAACTCAATATATTGATGCCAGATTTGCTGAACTTAGTTCAAAGATTTGAATTTTTAGATTTGTAAAATGTATGCACTCTGTTTTCTTTTATGTTCATTTGTCATTAGCTAACGCTCACCAAAAAAGTATGGTTGTTACAAATACTGCAAGTGGCCAAATGAATGATCTGGTTGAAAGGTAGAATTAAACACCATTTTGATGGGTGATTAATAAATACTATGACTATCCCAGAGTTAATTACATATCATGGAAGGATTATAAGTACAGTCTAATCCTCTCCATTTAAACAAGTATATGTTTTATTAAGTCTTCAAAGGAAGAAATTCAATGTATCAGGACTAGACTGTATTCAGACCTTTGATCAGTGGTTGTCTCTCAGTACATGCAAAAACATTTATACCTTTCGTTCAACTGTTTAAAACACAACTGAATGAGCCATAAGGAAAACTATTGGCATTCATGGGCAAGTGTCAATCCAGATTTTAGTTGATAATACAACTAATGCTGAACAAGTTGGGAACGACAACTTGCCATAGATGAATTACTTTGAACATGGCATATGTTGTGCACTATACCTACCTGAAAGGCGAAGTAGTCAGTGGTTGAAACAGATATACTCCATGTTCAGCAGGCAGATGTGATATACAAAAACGATGTTTCAAAACAAGAGCATTTCTTAGTTCTTAATGCTTTAAATAAATTGCAGGCAAGTTGTTATTGTTGTGTGATCTGATTGAAGAGCAGCTCCACATCATGCAGCAACTCTGAGTTTAAAACAAGGGAGTCCGATATTCTAGACAATCTCAGTAAAACTACAGGGACATTTCTTCTTTCAGAGGATGTAAATCTTTGGAATTCTTTATTAAGGTTAAGATCGTTAGACTATAGGGCAATAAGGGACTCAACGTATCGGAGGAAAGAGCAGGAAAGTGGAGTTAACTTAAAAGATCAGCCAATATCATAATGAGCATCACTGCAGGTTCAAAGGGCCTTTAGCTTACTCCTTTTTATATTCATTATGCCTAGAGCAACTTGGCTTCTCAACAGTGAGGTGATTAGTATGAAGTCTCAAAACAGAAGGCTATGGTAACTGCTAACTACACGCTTATTTTAAACATCTTCGATCAGGGATTCAACATCAATCAGCAACATTTCGAGAAGTGTCATTTGGTACTTCTGCAACACATCTACTCAGTAGATAAGGATGCTGTGTGTTTTCAAGTTTTAATAGGTGTAAGTTTACAAAATTGCAAAAATAAATGTGTGAGGGCAAGGGAAAGAGTGAAGATTAAAATTCATTCATCATTATAAGAAACAAGCATAACATTTTAAAGCTCTACTGAGTTTCTGCAACACATGGATTGCAGGAAATCATTCATACACAGGCTGAATCAGAGGATAAAGAATGAAATTCAACTGTGGAAATAAAAATGATCACCAGCAGCACATTTCTCATCGGGGACTAAAATAAACGTGTTGACAGGTCGTCTTTAGTTCAGCTCACTCATTTGTATTTATAACAAGACTGCCAACAGGAGTTTTAAAATCTTTCCTCAGAAGAAAACTAACAATTATCACTTAATTAAACCAGTTTGATTTGCACAACGATCAAATATTGTATTAATTTAACCAGTTTTTAGATATACACAGGAATTGATTCAGAAATTAAGGGCCATGAATAAAACATACCTTAGAACTCATTTTGAGGATAAGAGCTGGTACAAATTTCACATCGAGATAATCTCAAAACAAATACCCCAGTAAAGCAGTGGCAAAATAATTCCAGGCCTTCCAGAAATATTAATCAACAATCCTAAATCATGAGAAATGGAGCAACTTCGGTTTAATACCTCAGCTCATTTGTATGGCTACTCAAGGAGGAATGTGTTGATATTAGAGGATTTCATAAAAGTGTGAATCTACGTTATAAGCTACTTTCAGACATATATCAGTGGCTCACTGAGTAGTTCATCTGCTGAGAGGTAATTGCTGTCCCACTGCATTTGCTTAACTCAAGGTGAGTTTAGTATCAAAACCACTTCCTGTTCTGAAGATTCAATTTTGTGCTCTTCATTGAATAAACAAGTTTTAATAGGGATCCACCAAATGTATTTCCTGCAATCAGCTAACGAATCAAGTAAACCTGGAGCAAGATTTTTATTCCTTCATCTTTGTTATAATTTTTTTCCCTTTCCCTCACTTTCGCACATTTGAAATGGTAGCACCAACTATTCACACATAAGATACTAAAAAGACATTGGAACAAATAAAATAATAGGGAACACAGCATCCATCTGGGAAAAAAAAACTAACAGGTCAGGCAGCTGGCATTACCCTTTTCATCACAAAAGCATATTTGACTAAAGAATGATTAAGAAGAGATGCAATTAAGTATTGTTCCTCACTAGCTGCAATTTGCTATTTTTCTGCATTACACTTCCAAAGGTCATTGGTTGTAAAATGCTTTGGGATTTCCTGAAACTGTGAAAGATTTGAAATAAATGGAAGTTCTTTAATAAAGCAAATGTTTTAGACTAACATAAGCCCAGAAAGACAATTTTGCCTATCGAGATTACAGTTGTATTTACACAGCCATATGATCTCAAGAGCTGGAAACTAAATTCAAGTCCTGATTGACAACCACTGACTTAAACATAATCTACATTTGTGAAATTAATATTAATCCAGATCAAAATTCACATATTAGGTATTCATTGAAATAGCAAAAAGTATATATACTTTTAAAATCTACTACTACGTCATGCAAGCCTCCCAGCATGCAGAAACCCCAGAATGAAATTCTGTTGACCATAGGTTCTTGTAATGCCTCTACCTGCGGACTGCATGTTCTGAAACACTGATGCTGCGGGATCGGAAGGCCTCGACTGCTGAGAGGTCTTTCATATCTTTTATTTGGGAACTATTCAAGCCTGGCTTTAGGGGCTTTGTGGCTCGCAAGCTACAAGCACCAACCCAAAGACACCGCAGGTGGCAGAGGAGCCATTGGGAGGAGTTGATGGTCAGAGGTCACAGGCCAGGAATGGGGTTCCCAGATAAGTGAAGTGAGGGAAGCAAACACCAGCAGAGATAGAAGAACAAAACAGGGGGGAAATAAAAACTTGAAAGCATTAAACAAAATCTGAAACATGACAAAATAGCAAATTAGATCAAACAGCATATATAGGCTACACAACAAAGGAATATACAAATTCCTATTACAATATTGACTACAATTGGTAGAACAAGCAATACAGAAAATTAAGGTTGGAATGGCATTTCAGATCTTGACAACACAATTGTACGCAGGGAGAAATAAATTGCTAATACAGTGAGGACAGGCCTAATTAATTAACGTGGATTTGTTTCATGGCTAACTGGGAACTCTGCAGGGTTTTTACAAACAAAATACAAGCTCCCATAAATCTCAGCATGCATAACACAGCTAACAACTTTAGTTGGGAAATTTGAGTCATTGGCTCTATAAACAAGTTATGGCCCATTTAAAGCCTTGCGTTACATAATTAGTGGAAAGGAAAGTGAAGTGAATTACCAGCTGCTCCACATAAACTATGGAACAATAGCCTTTAAGTTACATAAGAGATACTAGAGGTCAAACTTAGAATGTACTTGTGTGAAGAGTAGTCTCCTCATAACTGAAGGAAAACTGCATAGAATATATGGGTTTAAGCTGTTTAGAACAATAAATGAGTGTTAAAATAACGAAAGCAGATTTCCACCTGAATGCATTGAGCACCCTTACTCTGGCATTGTTCATACTGAACTCAAGTGACAAATGGATATTGTACTCTTGCATCTCATTAATTTAGCTGGACTTCCAGAAAGAAGCAATTCAGTGGGAATGCAAGACTAGATCATTGCCTTGGATTATCGTTTAAAAATACTTTCTTTCAAAATCACTTCCTTTCAAATGCTCATATTCCAACCTTACACATCTGTTTACAGTTGAACACAAAAAAGAAATCAAACTATGCACAGTCCAACTATACATTATACAAAAATCAAGAAACAGGGCAAAGCACAATTTTAATTTGGCTAAAAATGCATAAATACTGGACACTGAAGCAAGATGATAGAAGACCACATTCAGAACAGATCACAGTGAGGCATGGTTGGCTTTATTTTTAGGAGAAAGTGAGGACTGCAGATGCTGGAGATCAGAGCTGAAAAATGTGTTGCAGGAAAAGCGCAGCAGGTCAGGCAGCATCCAAGGAGCAGGAGAGTCGACGTTTCAGGCATAAGCCCTTCTCATTCCTGAAGAAGGGCTTATGCCCGAAACATCGATTCTCCTGCTCCTTGGATGCTGCCTGACCTGCTGCGCTTTTCCAGCAACACATTTTTTGGCTTTATTATTGCATAATTTAGCAGCAAAATGAATGGATCCATAGAGAGAACATTTAAGATCAGTTACGTTGCCCCAACTTCTCTGAAACCTCTCAGGAGCATGTTGATGTGAACCTTCAGTGGTATGAGTTAGAATTGGTCTTCCCAATGTGGGGGTGGGGGTGCAGGGGTTCAGACTCCCAAGCAGGCTCATGCTGAAATGTTAGTCATGAGCTCCAAACTCCCTCCTACTCCCATCGATCTTCTCCACTCACTATCACAATCCTCCAGTCCTTACCGAGGGGTCATGGCAATATCCAAGTCTCAAAAAGGAACCACAGTGGAGAAAATGCTTGGGGAGCACTGCATTAGAAGCTATTCTGTCATTAACATTGTTTAATTGGAAGGGGTTTATGTAGCAGATAATCCAACCCAGACCTATGGGATTGAAGATCTTTCTGTTCAAGGACTCAATCTGAAACAAGCTCTGCCAACCAAACCCGTACCTGCTGTGCAAAGAATACATCGTCAGCCATAATGAAAAGAGAAAGGTGCAATCTTACCCACCTCATTTAGGGTGTCCCATTTTCATTCCCATCAGAAATGTTCCCTTTGTTCTTTTTCCACTGTTCCCAATTTGATCTACTTAAAACCCATTACATTTCTAACTTTTGTCAGGTCAGTTGATAGTTAATAAGTCAGGTTGTGACCCGTTTCATTAGACCTGCTGGGCATTTCTAGTATTTTCTGCTTTAATTTGAGATTTCCTGTTGAACATTGCATTTCACCCACACCTGGCTAGCTGCATTCAACAGATGAATATTCAGTGTTGTCATCAAGTGTTCAATTCTTCAACACTTCAGTACTTTCCAACTCCACCCAAAGTACATTTGGATATCATTAGAATTCCCAAGCATTAGAAGGGTTAGTGAGCTTTCTTGCAAAATTGAAATAAATTACAATTAGTGACCATAATGGTGAATCAGCTTTTAAGCCCAAGAGACATTACTTGCCAAACATCAACTTGCATACTGATGTAGAGTGCTGCATATAAAATTTCACTAGTTATCTTCGAATTGCCATTACACATTTCAATAAAGCTATGGTTTACCTTCAGATCACATATGCATTATAATAAAAGTATGCTCCCAATTTTGGAAATTAGCCTACCTTTTGAGGGGTCTTTCATTCAAACTTGTGCTACGGGCTCGAAAACTGCTGGGTTCATGCGTGTCCTCAAATGGTAATAAGGCATTTGACCGTAGTCCCTTGATTATTAAAATTTTAAAAATTAATATAACATATAATTTCAGTTCACATTCCTATCCTACACTGAATCAGAACAGCTAATTTTATTACCTTTATACTCAGAAGCTGCAGCCAAAAATGTTGGCTTATTCTAAGAGAGAAAGGACAAAAGCTATTCGGAGCAGATTATAGACAATAAGGAATACAACTATGGAGATTTACAGCATGGATAGGCAGGAACATTCTACTGGTGCCTTGGAAAATACACTACAAAGAAACAGAACAAAATGATCATTTATTTCCCAGCTGCTGGTAAGACACCGCTGAGTATTTGTTCAACAAAATACAGCACATACTACAAAATTAACAAATTGGCTGTAAAATATTTCAGGAGATTCTGAGATCGTAAAGTGACATCACACAAATTCAAGTTCTTTCTTTAAAGTAATTTGTAGATGAGATCTGCAAGATTCTAAACGCATTTGAGAGAGAGCAACAATTAATGCTCCCGCAAATGTAAATTTCTTTGTCAACACCACAAAACAAAGTTGCACACCTTTTTTTAAACCTAAAATTCAGTGATAAAAATTCTCAACTATCAAAGTACTTTCACAAAACACTTTAATGGTGGTCAGACTTATAACAACTAAGGTTGCTCAAAATCTTCAACGTTTGTTTTATAAACTAACTAAAATATTTTCACAAATATATAATTCAAATTATGTGTCACAGTGCATGAGTTACAAAGTACACTGGTTCTTTAAAAATAGATTCTGGATTAGTGGTGCTGGAAGAGCACAGCAGTTCAGGCAGCAACCAAAGTGCAGCGAATTCGACGTTACGGGCAAAAGCCCTTCATCTTTAAAAATAGATGCCAGTAACTAATAACCAACACACTAAGTGAAGAATCAACTTGTAAAGCAGCAAGATTCTTACTTTTGTGATATACCGGACAAAATCTTTTCGGAACACAAGCCGACAACGAATGAACCACATGGCTATGACGTGGTGTGCTAGAGACACTATATATTGGTTGAACCTAAGAATGACAGAATAAAAGCAAAGTGGAAATGTTATTGAAAACTTCCTAAGCTTTGATAGCCACCTTCATACCAGTTCAAAGTGTCAAGAACTAGACCCAGGTTTACATGAGTTTATACTGTTGTAGTTTAGATACAAGAATTATCATGCCAAATTAATAGCTACATCTAAGTACATGAGCAATTATTTTAAAAGGCTCTGAAATTTCTTTAAAAATTGAGAAAATTAAACACTTACTTGAAAGGGTTAGTGTAGGGTAAGGAGATAGCAAATACACTGACGTACTGTTCTGCCACAAAATTGGCATACAGAGGAGGAAGTCTCACCAAAGCTGTAAGGGAACACACATGTTCAATCTCTTATACTTCAAAAGATTTGCATTACAAGACCACAGCTATATGTTGTCACTTGACCTCTCTGTCTGAATCGAGGATGTATTAGTGAGTAGCTAGCAAATAAATCACAAAACTCTGCACCCTGAGGTTACAGAACAATTTGATGCACTGCCCAGTAGTGAGCAGGAAGTTACAGGTTAATTTTAACTCCAAGAAACATTATCAGTTTGCCTAATGGAAGTAAAACTGCAACATAAAATCCTAAGTGACAGGAGTAAGCCCATTCAGCCCCTCAGACCGGACTGCATTATACAACAGATCATGTTGATCTGATTGTCACCTCAATTCCACTTTCCTGTCTTCTTCTCATAACCATTGCTACCCATATAGATCAGAAATCTATCTTAGTCTTTGATGACCCAGCACACTACTTTGCTGGGGTAGGTAATTCCAAGACTGACAACTTTCAGGAAATAAATTCCTCATTTCCATCTTAAACAGGAAGCCCCTTATTCTGGTATTGCATTTTCTCTGGTTTGAGCTCCCCCAGGAAGAGAACCTCTGCCTTTGGTGACTATTCCAGCAGACAACTGTGGAGTGGCACTGTCTAATGTTTACAGGAAGGTGGAAGGCTTGCAGGAGTCCATAGTTCATTGCCTCTGAATTTTCATGCCTTTTCCATGCTTACTCTTATTTCAAATATGCCTGTGAATATCTCCAAGAACAAATCCCAAGAATCAAGGTTTCAAACAAAGGAATTCATGTGGAGGTGAGATGCATCTTCTGCATTTTAGAGAACTTGAGAACTTCTCAAGATCTATCAAGCATCATCCATCCCTACTCCCCCAAAGTATACAAGAGATTATCTGCTAGGTTATTTACCCAACTTCTGACTCTGACGCTCAGGAATGCAATTTTCTCGAGCACCAGCAATGAAACTACAATTTATAAATGGAACCATGAATCTAAAGCTTTAACATATGGAATTTGCCATGGTCTACTCCTTCCAAAGTTCTGCTGACGTTACACTGACCAGTCTCTCCAATTCCATACATTTGAAAGGAATGTCACTTCTGGAAGAATGTCAAGGAATTTCAGAAAGACGCTTCAAAGGAAGAGACACAATGTAAAACCTGAACCATCACCTGAGAGTTACATGTCTACTGCTCAGAGATTTGTTCTCCATATTTTGTGCGATAAGTCAGTCTGTATGAAAAACATATTGGTGTATTCCACAAGAGAAGGGATTAAAAATCAACTCCACCTCTGGTTTGTGCATGCCAGCCTGCTTTGGGCTGGAGTGTGCCATGATGGTTACTGCTGGAAACATCTGCTTGACATGCCAGTGCTTGTAGGTAAAAGGAAATGACAGTCACATCTCCCTCTCTAATTCTCTCTCTGATTGCTGAAAGCAAATTGCCAGTCAAAAGCTACAGCTGAATAGGAAACCAAACAATCCCTTTGCGCTAATCTGCAAAACCCAGGCTCCCCAAACAAACTGTCCAGCTGCCAGAGTCAATGCCATTGGAATTACCCAACTTACTATTCCACATGGACAAACTGAAGCTTGACATACACCCTCATTGCTTTTTACTCACTTTTCATTTCTCATCTGTGTGTACTCTGTTGCATTTTATTTGTTTTTGTTTTAGTAACTAATAAACTCACTCTTCCTTCAAGTCAATAAAGCCTGGTTAGGTTCCTCTTAAAACATAAATACATTAACATTGGAAAAGGTATCCATGAAGGAAGGGATCCTTAGTTTGAAGTTAACCTTGATACAACCAATAAGGGGGGACAAATTGAATAAAGAATTGGAGTCAGGGTGCCTCTGTTCACTCAGTAACAAAAACAAATGTCCCTGTCACATCAATGTTGGAAATGGTAGATATTGCAATTGAGCAGATCAGCATTACAAAACATGACACCTCCCACTCATCACTAGTTACAATCACAGAAGAGCCACTAATGCAACCAGATAATCTTACTTGATAAAAATTCCAGCATTGGGATAGCCATGGTGAGGGTGGCAGAGATATGAGTCAATTTGAGAATAATGCCAGGAAGCAGCTTAACCATTATGTCGGGCATCTCGATGATACACATGGTCAGTGTTACTACACACTGTTTGGCACAACGGTAGATCAGGCCAGTATCAAGGCAATGAACAAATTCACGCTGCTCAAAATATAAAGAACAATGGATCATATTAAGACAATTCATTTTGGTTATTCAGGGATCTTAGCCAGAAATATGGTCACGTAGTAATAAAATTGCAATTTCATTCATGCTCATCACATTAAATCACTGCAGTTAAAACTGAATTTGCAGCAGACTCTAGGGCTATTTCAAATTCTGGATCTGCCTTAAATATTTTCAGGTGTTTCTAGGGCAGTTTTAGTTAATCATGTCAAGGAGAAATAATGATCCAACTTAAAACTAAATCTTCAGGTAGATCAAACAAAGTTGTAGATTCATTGCAATATACGAATGAGCAGGTTTGTCTCTTCAATGCAAAGTAGGATGTCATGTACATCGATTTATCTGGCTGATCATTCATTCGCAACCCACATTTAATTACTTATATACAATCTAATCACCACCCCTTGACATTTAATAACGTCACTGTCATTGAATCCTGCATTATCAATGCCTGGGAGGGGGGGTGGGGGCTGTTTACCGCTGACTGGAAACTCAACTGCACTCACCACATGTAGTGGTTACAAGAGCAGGTCGAAGGCGAGGAAGACTGTGGCGAGAACCTCAGCTCCTGACTCCCCAAAGTCTGTCCACCAACTACAAGATACAAGTCAAGAGTGTGATGGAATAATCCCTACTTGCTTAGATAGGTGTAGCTGAAAATGTGTTGCTGGTTAAAGCACAGCAGGTCAGGCAGCATCCAAGGAACAGGATGCTGCCTGACCTGCTGTGCTTTAACCAGCAACACATTTTCAGCTCTGATCTCCAGCATCTGCAGACCTCACTTTTTACTAGATAGGTGTAGCTCCAACAATACAAGAAGCTTGACACCATCCAGGACAATGCAGCTTGCTTCATTGACACGACATCCACTCACTTCACCACTATTGCTCAGTAACAGCAGTGTGTAATATCCTCAAGATGCACTGCAGAAATTCACCAAGGATTCTGAGATAGCATTGTCCAAACATATGATCCTTTCCATCTGGAAGGACAAGGGCAATAGATACATGGGAACACCACCACCTTCAAGTTCCCCTCCAAGCCACCCACCATCCTGAATTGGAAATATATTGCTGTTCCTCTACTGTTGCTGGGTCAAAATCCTGGAATTCCCTCCTAAAGGGCATTGTGGGTCAACCTACAGCACATGGACTGCAGCGATTCAAGAAAGCAGCTCACCACCACCTTATCGAGGGCAACTAGTGACATGCAATAGATGCTGGCCAGTCAGCAATGCCCACGTCCCATGATTAAATGAATAAATAAATAAATTCCCTCTGCACTCTCTACCCTTCTTTCAGAAGATCCATGTACGGCCTAACAAAAACACATTTAGCTACATTTTAATTTACCTGTTTAGACTGGTCCAAGTAAATATGGTATGAGGTGATAACAGTCAGCACCGGGACAACTGCCAACTGGACATCAGTGCGAGAGAAACCATCAGGTGTGTTCCTCAACCTCTCTGCTAGCTGGCGGTCTGTGACCTAGAAAATAAAGTCTGAAATGTCGGACATGACGACACCGGCTTGATATTTAACAGCCTGCTCAAAATGTTATTTCACGGAGTGCACCAATTTCTCCCACAATTAATTCAGTCCTAAAGGGTTCATATCATTCAAGTCAACAGCAGATATAAGCAAATTGAAGAGAAAACCTTATCTTTGAGTATCCTCCAAGATAATCTGTACTGTGCGTCTTAGCTTATTTGCCACACAATCTTTATTGATGTAGCTCTAACCAGACAGAAGAAATGCAAGTGCGACAAAACAGAAATAACCCCTTTTTTAAAGAAACTTTATCACAGTACGAAGACAGATACAGGCACGCCCACACTGCGTGGGCAAGTCTTTTCTGGCTAGACACAGCACATTCACCAATCTGGAAATGCTTAACATAACATTTATAATAGTAAAGCAATGTCTTCATGTCTGAAATAAGCAACAAATGAGATTCATAGAATCCCTACTATGTAGAAACAAGCCATTCGGCCCAACAAGTCCACACCAACACCCAGAGTAGCATCCCACCCAGACTCACCACCCACCACAACCCCCAACCCAACTTTGTAACCCTGCATTTCTCCCATGGTTAATCCACCTAATTTATTTATCCCTGGACACAATGGCAATTTAGCTTGGCCAATCCATCTAACCTGCACATCTTCAGACTGTGGGAGGAAACCTTAAGAGATCAGATCAAGACTAATTTCCCAATTAATATGTAATTAATTAATTACTTCCAGGAATCAACATAGCAGGAAAAGAAATAATTTTCCCAGATGGTCCAGTCAACCATGAACATGGAAGGATTTCAATTAGTTTGCAATCTAGTTAATATCAGCATGGAAATGATACCAAAGGACTGCCTGCATCTGTCAAAGCCCCAGTCAAGCACGATTCCTTTGCAAAGATAAGGAAAATCATGGAGTATAGATGACTGAATTAATTTTACTTTACCATGGCACAGAGAGCTGAACAGAGTTGGTCTACGCTGCATGGAGAGGTCAGAATGAGTCCTTTATACTTCAGTAATTCAGGTAGTTTATCCAGTACAAGTTTCAGCACCTTCCAGTCGGTCTCCTTTAAACAATAAAATAATACAAACAAAAGAATGGAAGATGTATAAATAATTACCTTTTAAGTTGCAAATGTCACAAAGATACTCAATCATCCTAAGTATTTGATTGTTTTGCCAGCACCCTCAATAGACGGTTCCAAAGTCCAAAAGAATGTAACTTTATGAAACTGAACTACTTTTAGGTGCTGCTCAAATTTGTGAATTTTAATGGAGTGGATAGCTAGAAATGGTTTAAAAATGATTTAAAAACCAGAGAACACAGGCTGAAGGCAAAGGAATCCACAGGGAGATGGTGAAAACATTTTTGAAAATGCAGCAAGCTATCACAATTGAGAATGCGGTGCCTGAAAGATGCATGGATTTATGTTCAACAGTAGCTATCAAATGAATAACTTCTAAAGTACTCACAAGGGAGAAGTATCACAACTTTGGAGAAAAAGGAGGAAAGCAGCAGAATATTAGACAGCTCTTTAAAAGAGCTCCCTCAGTCATGGCAGGCCAAATGGCCTCTGACCACTCTGACTATTAAACAAGAAAAAAACAAAGCTGTTTAAATTGCAACAAAAAAAAATTGATTTTTTTGGGTAAAAAAGAAAAGGAAGAGAAGAAACACTGAGAACAGCAGGAACACTGACTAAAAGCACAATTTCGTAAGCAGGTTTTGAGTACTTACACACAGGGAGAAGCGAAGTAAGGTGGAAGGGGTTTTGAAAACAGAGAGGGGAATTGAAGGTTTTACAACTGTGTCTTCAGCTGCCAAATCCCCAAGCTCTGGAATTCTTTCAACCATCTTTCCACTTTCCTGATTTAAAATACTCAAACTTTAATTCTTTGCCAAAACCTCTGGTCATCTGTGCTAACGTCTCATGGCTTTATAACACCTCGGGAAGCACCTTCAGCTTTTTTTATTACTTCAATGATGCTATATAAATTCAGGTTGCTGTTAAGACAGGGATACATAGGAAATCAGATTAACAAAGGGCTTGGAACAAGACCAATAAGAGTGGAGGAAACGGTAGTAGTATGGCGGGGTAAGGCACTGGAGGGATGAGAAGTGCATTCAATATCAAAGGCAAGTGATAAACAGAACATTACCTTTGAAAGATCAACACTAGGTCCTGATTTACCATTTGCATAAGCATGTTTTAAATAAAATCACACCAAATTGATTGAATTTATAAGGTAACACAACACAAAATGCTTCCAATTTCTCTTACACTTTCAAAATAGAAACTTTAGTTTTTAACACCTTAATTTTTACATGTACCCTCAAGATAATTGCCAATGTACCAAACTTATTCAAAAAGGAAGGAGGACAAAAAACACTAACTACACACCGAATAACTTAACATTGGCCATTGGGAAAATGGGTTCATTATAAAAGATATAATAGTAGAGCATTTCAAGTCATAGAATATAATCAAGCAGAGTCAGAATGGCTTCATGAAGGAAAGTCATGCCTGGCAAATTTATTGGAGACGAAGACAAGCAAAATAGAAATATAATAGGATTTCCAAAATGTGTTTGATAAGGAACCATACGTAAGGCTGCTTGATAAGAGCCCATGATGTTATAGCAATATATTAGCAAGAATTAAGGACTGACAAACAAAGAGATAACCAAGATTAAGATTGAAGGAGTATTTTCAGGAAGGCAACCTGTAAATAATGGAGTGTCACAGGGATCAGTGCAGGGCCCACAATTATTTACAGTATGTATTAATGATTAGGATGACAGAAATGAATATAATATTGCTAAGTTTCCAGATGACAAAAACAGATGAGAAGGAGAATAGTGAGGATGACATGAAGAGTCTGAGGATGGATCCAGACAAGTTAAGTTAGTGGGCAAAAGCTTGGCAGTTGGAATATGAAGGAGGAAAATGTGAGGTTATGGACTTTGGCAAGAGTAGAGTAGCAAATATTACTTAAAATTGAGACACATTGAAAATGCTGCAGTAGAAGGGGCATTCACACATGAATCACAAAGTTCAATGGATAATCAGGAAGGCAAATGGGCTGTTGGGGGGGTGTGGTCTTTAATTCAAAATGAAATGGAGTATAAAATATTGACATCTTGCTAAAACTATACAAAGCATTGGATCATATCTGAAATACTGCAAAAGTCTGGTTCTGGGGAGGAGAGAGAGAGATGAGGCAGAAAGGCGAAGTTGAGAGTTATTAAGACCAACCACGATCTCAACAAACAGTGAAACAGACCTGACTGGCTAAATGGCCTACTCGTGCTCCTACTTAATGTGGTGTTATGGCCATCCACTCTACCTCACCTTAAACCAACCCCCTCCCTCCCTCCCCCCCCCCGGCATTTTTGCTAACTTATCAGACTGCTTATTCACCATACAGCAATGAATAAGCACAACATTCCTCCAATTAAGTATGAGGAAAACCAAAACTATTGTTTCAATCCATTCTTAAAACTCAGTTTCTTAGCCTTTTCCTTCAGAACAGTCAGAGATTATGCCACTCTATTCACCGTTTTATGCCATGTTTGATGATAAGATTTCAACTGTGTACTCACGCCATCAATGAGAGAACTATTTCCACTTCCTGAATATGCCCAATTACATCCATCTCAGCTCAGCAGCTGTGAAACTCTCATTCACCTCTTCATTATCTCTCAACTCAACTACTGCAACGTACTGCTAGCTGATCTTCCTCATGCTGTCCACTGTAAACTGAAGATCATCCAAAACTGTGCCATGTACAACTTTACTCACAGCAAGTTCTGTTTCCCTACTATCCCTTTGTTCACTGAACTACAATGGCGCCTAGTAAAATTCTCATCCCCATTTTCAATTCCCTACGTCATCATGTTCCTCCCTTTCTTTGTAATTTCCTCCAAAAGGTAGAACCGTCTTAACATCCAAGAGTTCATTCATACTGGTCTCGTATACATTCCCAAACATAATTGATCAATCTTTGGAAACGGGACCTTCAGTTGTCTAGCCCACAAGGTACAAAACGCCCTTATTATACCCCTACCATACCTTTATCTCACTTTACTGTTAAAATACTCGTTAAAACCTACGCGTTTGGACAAAGGTTTGGTCATCTGACCTAATATCAATGCTGGAGTTTGGGTCATATTGTTCTATGATTCTTCTGCAAGGCACCTTGGGACTCTGCATTACTTTAAGTTGTTTTAAAAATCACAATGCATCCCGGCTGAAACAGCTCGCCCCACAATTCACAGCTTTAAACAATATGCAAATAATTCTCTGGTTGAGGACAGGATTGAGGGATATGAGCAAGTCAAGTTTAAAAGAAGAAAAAAAATGATATACTCTGAAACACAATGATTATAAGCAGTATGGAAATGATGACACATGGAACAAAAAACATTGGATAAACACTGGACAGATTTCAATCAAGAGTTGGAAGAGGAGTATAGAGGGAAAATGAGAAGACATTTGGAAAGTGCTTCCTCAGCAGAAATTAGGTACAGTCATTAGCCACAGTAAATGTACATGGTCTGCAGAAGGAGCAGCCAGTTGAGAATTTAAAGGAATATTTTAACTCATTTCATATTTGCGTGTTTTGATAGGAAACCATTTTGCTTACATGTTCGAGGCACTGGAGAAGAGCATTAAAAGCCAAAGAGAAAGGTAAATAGCCCATGCGAATGGTGGTATTCTGAGCTGCTGCAGGGCTTCCCGCTGGTGGAGAAACTGTACCTTGTCCTTTTTTCTCACAACCTCTCTTCTCAGATTCACTACAACAAAATATAATTCAGTGAACATTGGAGATTTTAAAGGAATAAGGTTTTGCTTAATCAAGCTGAGGGATTATGACTTGTTATAACTTGTATTCAAGTTAACGCTATATCTAAAAAGTTACATTAATGTCAACTCATTTCTAGAACTAGAGGGCATAGGTTTAAGGTGCAGTGAAAGATATAAAAGGGACGTAAGGGGCAACTGTTTCACACAGAGGGTGGTAAGTGTGTGGAATGAGCTGCCAGAGGAAGAGGTGGAAGCTGTTACAATGACAACATTTTAAAGGCATCTGGATTGGTATATGAATAGGAAGAGTTTGGAGGGATACAGGCCAAATTCTGGCAGATGGGACTAGATTTCTATAGGATATCTGGTCGGCATGGACGATTTGGACCGAAGGGTCTGTGTCCCTGATGTACAGCTCTATGACTCTAAAATCAATAAGTAGTCATGTTATGTCACGTGACCCAAGTCCACCCATAGACTCCAGAACTTGAAACCAAAAGAAAAAATGCTGGAAAATCTCAGCAGGTCTGGCAGCATCTGTAAGGAGAGAAAAGAGCTGACGTTTAGAGTCTAACTGACTCCAGAACTTACTTTCCTCAAAAAGCTGTAAATGCTGAATTAGTTGAAATTTTGAAGATCAATGTCGTTGAATTTTTGTTAGATGAAAGTACCTAGGGCATGCAGCACATGGTGTTGATGTAAAATTAGCCACCAGCTTGAGCCTCAATGGTCCACTTCTGTTCCTATGCTCTGGCGTAAGTGTTACAGACTCTGAAAGAATGAATTGAATGAAGGATAACATTGAAGCTAAAAATTACCTACCTGCTTCCACAGAGACAATATGGACTGAATCTCACTATTCTATCCTTATTTGGCAGTCCAATGCGAAAGAGTGAGTCAACTCGAAGATGCAGAAAGAAATTGAATACCTATGAAAAGAACTTTGCTAGTTATTTAAAATTACTGTATTCATTGATATTATGTTACTGACATTTCAAGACATTGAAAAATGTTGTATCTTTCATATAGATTTTTCTTAAATTATTTAATTTTACAGTAAACAAAATATTTTCTTGATGCAGAGCTATAGTTAGAGGATGTAGATACATTTGAGAAAGCTAATTGTTTTTCAATTCCTATTTCAGATCTCAAAGTGTCATGGTCTATAAAAAAAATCAGTACAAATAATGAACTTACTTTGAGATATTCAAATTCAGAGTTTCCACCCTAAATAATCATTTCATGGAACAAGTTTTAAGAAAAGTTATAAATTGGATAGTCACTGTACTCAGCTGCATTCCATGAGTAATCTGACTGCCTTGTGAAGAGAGGAGGGAAAAGACCACTACAATATTCAGGAACAAAATCAAAGATTAGCAAGTTCTTCAAACCAATACAGCAATTGTACTGGTCATTTTGAGAACTGAGCAATAAGTACATAGACCCATAGGCCAGTTATACCACATTCAGTGCATAGTACACATGAACATCAACATAAAGACAAATATTAAATTGGGGATATTTCTAATTCTGATTGCCACTCTGTGGAGTGTCATTCCTCTTCTGAAAATGCAATGAGATAGGTTGGTTGACAGAAACGAATAGCCTGCCAAACGTTGTCTAAGCAGTCCTGCCACGACCTGGGATATTACCATGGTAAAAGTCACTAAATAAATGCAAATCACCGGAGGCACTGCAGTTTTAAGCCACCATTCTATCGTAGACTTGAATCGTGTAGCACCACACTATATTGAATCACAGAGCAGACTGACAGAAGAAAATAGTATTTTCGATGTTAATTAGTTCATTTCAATCAGAGAACTACTGCAAAGATAATTTGTACATTTATCCAACATATACAGTCCAGTACACAATGGGTTATTAATAGAACTGAACATTAGTTCTAAAACTATTATGAGATGAATTTTCTGGTCCTACCTACCTTTAGGCGTATACTGCTTGCAATGGAAGATGTGTACATTTGTTGGTAATGTGACTGAATGTGACTAATCAGAAGCTCATATACCCGGCTTGCGTGACTGGCTGGTAAACAATACAATTTGGTCTGGAAAGAAAAATATGTGTTAATACAACATAAAATATCAGAATCAATTTAAATTGCAGATATACAGTACTGCTGCTGTGTGGCACTATCAGATAGGATGTTAAATGCCTGCATTGCCGAGAGATGCAACAGATCCCACAGAACCATTGGAACAAGTCGCTGTTCTGATCATTATTTATCACCTATTAACAACTGAAACAAATGATATGACCATAGTTTATTGTTATGGATACAAACTGGCTCTGATTTGGACATGAGACCAGAAGATTTTGCAGCACAAGTAGGCCATTTGACACATCTAGCATGGCTGATCTGATAATCCTCAACTCCACTTTACTGCCTTATGCTTATAACCCTTGATTCCTTGAATCATTAGGGATATATCTACCTCAGCCTTGAATATACTGAATAACACAGCCTCAACAACCTTCTGTGGTAAAGAAGTCTACAGATTCCTTACCCTCAAAGGAAATTTCTCATCTGCCTTAAATGGAAGACAAATAATCACATTAATATAATCCATGATTGACCGCTCCTTCAAGCAAATCGATGGAGTTACTTTTCCTGTAGGATATTATTTAAAACTTTCGCTGCCTGACTGTATGAAAGATTGATTGACTGCAGAATGTATTCAGTACAAAATTTGTAAAATCAATATTCAGTTTCAGTTCAACATTAAATTATTAGCCCACTTAAATTTTTCCCAATCTACACTTTATTTTGGAGTGTAAATTATGCTTCAAGGGCACATGGTTGGTTTATAATATCAGCAGCCGTTTCCTTGCTCCAGAAGTAGCTGAGCTCAATAATGCATGAATGGAGAATCCAAAGGCCACATTTTTATATAAGGAACAGATTGTTTTGAATATGGCTTGACCAGCATTTTGAATTTTTTTCAAAATTCATCAAGATAAACAGAATGCATCACTACACCCACTGCACATATATTTGCTGTATTGACTATCTCTAAATATATAATGATAGTAGTTTTAAAGAGACAGAAAAGTGGAAGTCAATTCACTTTGTATTGAAGAGTGCATAGCCTTTGTGGGGAAGCGCCATCTGCTGGTATAAAAGGTTTACTAACCATATTCTTATTCAGAACAGTGTGTGTTGTTGGAAAAACACAGCAGGTCAGGCAGCATCCGAGGAGCAGGAGAATCAACGTTTCAGGTCAGAGTCCTTCGTCAGGAATGAAGGGCTCTGGCCCGAGATGTCAATTCTCCTGCTCCTCGGATGCTGCCTGACCTGCTATGCTTTTCTAGCAACATACTCACGACTCTGAACTTCAGCATCTGCAGACCACATTTTCCCCTTCTTATTCTGAACATTCATACCAAGTTAAATTAATTGGAAGAGCATAGTGAAGCCTATTTAGGATATCAGAAATATTAGTGTATGAATAAAGGTACAAACTCATCAAGAAATTATTCAACTTGGATTGATGATGTTGTGATGCACATTTCTAGTGTAGCAATGAAGTGAAACCATTTCCCTATAACTTTCTTACTTCATCAGATGCCATGCTTGCATTCCTCTAAAAGCTCTCAATAGAATTTGCATAACTCAGCACAACTAGATTAACCAGTAATGAAACAGCTAGAAACGCCCACAAGGAGATAAAGCATCTAAGGACAAGACATGCTTGTTAACAATTTAAATGCAGCAATTGATGACAACAAGTGGGTGACAGAAGAAGTGAAATGGTTTCCATGATGTACAGTTCGCTGAGGGTAAAATGCCATGCTAATATTATGATCCATCTAATACATTTGCACATCAACTTAACTCTGAAGATGACTGATGATAAACTGAACATTTCAAAACAAAAAGACCTGATGGAATTAGGCAAGAGATTTATGTTCAACCTGAAGAATCTCTAGAAGCCCCAGGACAGCTGTCTTCACATCCTCCAGTGGAGATTCATATAAAAAATCACTTTCCACAGCTTCCACAACAGGTGGGTCAATGAGTGGCCGATTAACAACCTTGAAAGAGAAAGAGAAGTTTTTTTCAACTTACAGACAAACAAATACATCATAAACAATTATACACAAAGTTTAAAACCCTGAAAGGTTACAATTTGTCTCTAGATTTATCAACACATACTTCATGATTTGGTTCCAGTGTAATTGATCAAAGCTATTGTCAAATATCATTAACATCACACAATCATGACAGAAACAAATTCTTGCAATATGTGCAAAGATCAATCGGAAACAAATCACACACTATGTACCAGGCTTGTATCATCAAACCACCAACGCTCTCTGTACTTAACATTGACTGTAGTGCTCATAAAATACCTTTTCTATAATATCCAAGAGATTATTAAATTGAGGTGTGTTGCAGTCTTCTGCCAAGTCCACTAGCAGCTGAGAGGCTAATTTTCGTACCATATGATCTTTATCATCTGCAATATGCCCTAGCTGGGGGATCACTATAGCTTCAATCAGCTCCTCCTGTTTAAAAAACAAGACAGCATTTGCCGTGAATTAACAAGCAATACCACAAAACTTTGTACACTCTCAATATTTTTCTCTGGATACAAATATTCCAATGGAAAATATCCAAATTCAAACTCAATGTATGATATTTGTAACTCAAAGTTCCCTTTTGCAAATTTAAATACTTCAGCTGATTAAAGAAAAAGCAGACTTAATTAAAAAACTTATGAGGGGCTCACTAGGCAAGGGTTGCACTACTGCAAGGACATAGAAATGCAGAGTTTGGATTGCTATCATGCTCTCACCTAACTGCACTGTGGGACTTCACTTCCACTTAGAATGCCCCACAGCTATACATTGCATATAAAATTCAGTTTTGGTGAAAGTTCAGCAATACTGACCTGCAGTGTACCATTTTTATGGCAGACCATGGATGTGATCTTAACACACTGTTATGCAGAGTTTCTACCCTACTTTAAACATCACTCTTCAACTCTCGTACTCACTTCATACAATTGCCGATTGATGCTCAAAACAAATGACAAAACATCAAGAGCTTTCTTGCGAATGGTGCTCCGATTCTCATTCCTGCAGAGATATGACGACATTGGACTAAGAAAATATTTAACCACAGCAATATTTCACACAAAAATAAACTGCAGTTACTTTTCTATATTAATGGAAGTGCATATTGCCCAAAAGGTACATCGAAGGTGAAAAACAAAACTGAAACAGAAGCTTATATAGTACATCAGGACACCTTCATCTCAATCAAGATGTAATGCAGTGGTAAAGAGTTGTATCCTAAGCATTAATTGGTCTATTTTGAATACCATAAATTTTCTATATCCTCCCACTCCACAGAATTTATCTAAAATAGTCTGACAGAAACTATTACTAAGATAAGTACTGGGCATGGCTAGTTGCAGTCATGAAGGTAGCTGCTTACCTGAAGAATTTCTCCATTAGTTCCTGCAGATTTTGAATCCAGTAGTGTTTTGCAGGATGAATAGACTGAGCCCGGTAGGATACAAGTGTTAGGACAGAGACCTCCTTAATAATTTAAGGCAGAAATATATAGAATGTTAATGTACACTAGTACTTAAACTTTGTCACAAGAAAAACAAGCATTTGATTATAGTATCTCATAGGCTCATTCCCTGAACCTTGCAAGATTGGAACAATTTAGAGCAAAAAGTCATTGTCATTTATCACGAGGCAACTGAACCTCAGGACCATGATGGTGACTTGTCAGCTTGGTTTGATCTTTCAAATTCAGATATGTGCACAGTGTATGTTTACTCCGACAATAAGTGACTGATAATCCCTTACAGGCTGAGGCAGGAGAAATTTAAATGAAGAATAAGAAATAATAGAGGCTATAAACAAATATTTTGTACTTGTCTTCATAGTAGAAGGCAAAAATTACTCAATGTAATGGATTACCAAAGGACAAATGAGACAGAGGAAATTAATATCAGTAGAGAGAAGTATGATGTATCAGAGGGAACTAAGAGCTGACAGTCCCTTGGATCTGGTGGTTTACAGCTGAGATGCATTATTTGGAAAGACCAAGACTGACCATATTACTGAATAGAGGAGCAGATTCCAGGAGTATTGGGCTAATTCTAGTTTCTATGTTTTGTTATGTGCACAGATTATACTTTGCAACTGTTTGGCATTTATCTGAATGTGTTAGCTTGAATATTTTCTACTCAGACAAATTGTAGTTTTACTAAAAAGGGTGACTGAAGTAATTTTCGACTCTTACCGGTCTCTTATCAGAGCACTTCTCAATCAGTGTGAATAATCGCTCCTGCGGACCATGGTAATCATTCTGCTCATACAACTCCTCTATAGTGGTTAACAGTTCATGTACAATAACTGACAGCTCATGGCTACCCAGTGTCTAAAGTACAATTAGGACAAGAAAACACGATTGGTACATTAAACAAATACCTAATCACAATATCAGGACGCAAGAGTCACAGGCAAGTCATTTGAATTCATTCCAAAGAGTGGTAATTATAACAAGACTTGCAGTAGTTAGAAATATTTTACACAAAAGGAACTGAATTCACCATCAAAAGCAAGTGAAGTTCCAATACCAAATAAACAGAGGAAATATGTTTTTCCTTTTAAGCTCATAGTTATTCCAAGCACAATTGTCTATTCGTTGCCTGATGATGATGAGCCTTACTGGACTATCTCAGATGACTGCTAAGATTCATTATGTTGAAACCATGCAAGGGGACAGCTTTTTTCTTGATCAGATATTAATGAGCCAATGGGTTTATTCCAATAAACTAACATTTTCACGATCGTCTTTTGTATCTTCATTTCTTTTAAACTGATTCTCAAATTCTCAAACTGCCAGGGATTTGAATTCACTGATTAGGAGCCCAGTAATGTCACCACTAACCTGTGGCATCCACGCTTAAGGAAATTTGAGCTTTGCAGCTTTGACTATGAAAGCACAAATAACAAAAGGACTGACAATAGGAGAACTTTTTTTTTTAAATGAACTCAGTCTTACATGATCCACCCTGACAGGGCAGTGGAAACAGATTCAACAGTATTCTGAAAAGTAAGCGAGGGTTTGATTACGAGTAGTCAGCATGGCTTTGCGAGTGAGATCATGCTTCACAAATTTGTTAGAATTCTTTGAAGTAGTGATCAGGAAGGTTGACAACGACAGTGCGGTAGACGCAGTCTATATGGATTTCAGTAAGGCCTTTGATAAGTTTCCACATGATAGGCCGTTCTGGAAGGTCAGAGCGCATGGAATCCAGGGCGGGCTGGCAAATTGGATACAAAATTGGCTTAATGGTAGGAAACAGAGGGTAATAGTGAAAGGATGCTTGTCGAACTGGAGGCCTGTGACTAGTAGAGTGCGTCAGGAGCCGGTGCTGGGCACATCGCTGTTTGCTATCTCTATCAATGAGTGGATGAGAATGTACAAGGCATGATTAGTAAGTTTGTTGATGACACTAATATAAGCAGTATCATGGACAGTGAGGAAGGTTATCAGACATTGCAGTAGGGGGTGACCAGCTGGGGAAGTGCGCCGTATGGAGTTTAATATAGATAAGTGCGAGATCTTGCATTTTGGAAAGTCAAATCAAGATAGGAATTTTATGGTGCATGGTAGGGCTGTCAGGAGTGTAGTGGAACAGAGGGATCTTGGAGTTCAGGTTCACAGTTCTCTGAATTTAGAGTCACAGGTAAACAGGGCAGCGAAGGCGGCTTTTGGCACACTGGCCTTCATCAGTCTGGGCACCGAGTAAAGAAGTTGGGAAGTTATTTTGCAGTTATATAAGACGTTGGCGAGGCTACACTTGGAGTATGGTGGTCAGTTTTGGTCACCTTGCCAAAGGAAGGATGTTATTAAACTGGAAAGAGTGCAGAAGAAATTTATAAGGATGTTGCTTGGACTCAATGATCCGAGCTATAGGGAGAGATTGGACAAGCTAGGACGTTTTTGTTTAGAGCATAGGAGACTGAGGAGGGACCTTATAGAGGTGTATAAGATTATGTGGCATTGATAGGGTGAATGCACTCAGTCGTTTTCCCAAATGTGGGGAATCAAAGACTAGACAGCATCAGTTTAAGGGTCGGGAAAGACTAAAAGAGAACCTGAGGGGCAATTTTTTTTTTAACAGAGGGTGGGTACGTATACGGAATGAGCTGCCAGTGCAAGTGGTTGAGGTGGGTACATTAACAATATTTAAAAGGCATTTGAACAAATACATGGATAGGAAAGGATTAGAAGGATATGGTCCAAGTGCAGGGAAATGGAGTTAGTGTGGACAGACATTTTGACTGGCGTGGACCAAAGAGCCCGTCTCCGTGCTGTAGGATTCTACGAATCTATGTTTGTTTCAAAAGGAAAACATTGCAAGACTATGCAGGAGGAGACAGGAATGACCTGTTTCAAACTGTTGGTACAAGCACAACGAGCAGACTGGTTTCAATCTATGCTGTGATATTTTAAATAATTAATGACAATCTCATTGTAAAATTGATTTCAAACCCAATATGCCTGTTGACATCACAAACATGTCTGAAATGATTGACAGTTTAGGAACCTTCACAATGGGAATAAAATTGAACAGTGCACAGCAGCTGACACTAACTGACGATCAGTTTAACCTGTTGTCGAGTGAATATTTTTTCTCTCTCCAAAGAACTTTATTTGAATCAAGTGTACACCTTGGACACAGAACAAGTAACCAGAAGCTCAGCCTAAAGGTAAATGTTAAAATTCAAATACATCCAACTTCAAACTCACCTGGATTTGTTGAAGTAACCTTTCAATAATATTTAAAAGTTGTTCCCAGGTAACCACCTGCAACTCTTTTCCATATTTTTTGATCAGTCTAGTGATAGACAGGACAATTTCATAGGAAACTACTGCATTGGCACTTGTCATAGCCTGAAAGAAAATCACCAATTGCAATTTTATTGGATTTATTTTTATACAAATTCCAATTTGAGCAAATTGTCTAATGACTCAGTTACAGAGTTTAATAATATTTGAAATATCACCAAGTATCCAATATCAGCAAAGTTAGAGCAGCTATTGTTGAAAATTATTGCCAATTTTGCTTGAGTTACTGAATTATCAATATAGTCAGTATTAGTGTTTAATATTAACTGAGTTACAAAGTGCCCAACACTAACTAGATTAGTGTGGAATATTAGCTGAGTTTTTAATGCTGAATGAATTCGGGAGTGTCTAAAATTCTGAGTAAGTTACTGTTGTTGAATAAGGGTTCAAAAAAGATTTACAGTGCACAAGGATATTGCAAGGTTGAGAAGTTTTAAGCTAAAAGAAGAGGCTGAAATTATTTTCTTTGGAGCGTCGAAGACTGAGGGGTGACCGTGTAGAGGTTTATAAAATCATAAGGGGCATGGATAGGGTAAACAGACTAGGTCTTTTCCCAGGGTGAGGGAGTCCAAAACTAGATGGCATAGGTTTAAGGTGAGGGGACAAAATTTAAAAGGGACCTAAGGGGCAACTTTTTCATGCAGAGGCTAGTGCGTGTATGGAATGCACTGCCAGAGGAAGTGGTGGATGCTGATATAATTACAAACATTTAAAAGATATCTGGATAGGTATATGAATAGGAAGGGTTTAAGAGGGATATGGGCCAAGTGCTGGTAAATGGGACTGGATTAATTTAGGATATCTGGTCAGCATGAATGAGTTGGATTGAAGGATCTATTTCCTTGCTATATATCTCTATGACTCTATGACCATAGCTAAACAGCGTGTTGTATTAAATTTTGGTTTGCAGTGGGAGTAGTTAGTATTGATAATGAATCTGTATATAATGAATTTTGACTAGATTTCTTATCTGACATTGATTAAATGTTGAGCATAGACTGAGTTATTACATAGGGCCCTATTTGGATAAGTAAAAGAAAAGCAAATACTTGTTTTAGCAACGCTTCTACTTAGAGACAACAGAACTGGTTACAACAAAGAAATAGCAGACCAATTAAATGTATACTTTAGTTCTGTCTTCACAAAGGAAGAGACATAATGGGGCCTAATGGGAAGGAAGAGCTGAAAGAAATTAATATTAATATTAGTTGGGAAGTAGTTGAAGAAACTAACAGGACTAAAGGCAGATAAATCCCCAGTCCTGATAACCTTCATTGTAGAAAACTCAAGGAAGTGGCCTTAGAAATAACAGTATTTTTTACTTATTCATTTCTTTGTGGGATATGAGTATTGCTAGCTGGCCATCATTTACTGCCCATCCCTCGATGCCCTTGAGAAGATGGTGGTGAGCTGCCTCCTTGCAACGATGCAGTCCACCTGCTGAAGATTGACCCACAATGCAATTAGTGAGGGAATTCCAGGATTTTGCCATCTTCCAAACTTCTCTGGATTGGAGGGCAGCTAACGTAACCCTACTATTTAAGAAGGGAGGCAGAAAGGAAACAGTGAATTGTACATTGGTTAGCTTGACGTTGACAGTGGGGAAAATAGAACATAGAACAACACAGCACAGAAAATCATCCATGTGCTTATCTAAGGATTGTTTAAATCTCCCTAATGTGGCTGAGTTGACTACATTAGCAGGTACTGCATTCCATGCCCTTACCACTCTCTGCGTAAAGAACCTGCCTTTGGCATCTTGGAAGAATTAGGGGGTCTCTCATAGAAATCTACAAAATTGTAATAGGATTAAACAGAGTGGGTGCAGGAAAGATGTTCTCTATGCCTGGGGAATCCAAAGAACCAGGGGTTGGTGCCCAAGGATAAGGGGAAGGCCTTTTATGAGAGATCAAAGACGTGGGGAGAAGGCAGGAACAGAGTACTGAATTAGATAATCACCCAGGATCATATTCAATAGTGGAGAAAGCCTAGGGGTCAAATGACCTTCTGCTGCTCATATATTCTATGTTTCTCTAACAAGGTGGCAGTTGAGTAAGACAAACATTTGACAGTCACAAGTGTGTCTTTTCATATTTTTAGCAATGTTATTGGCTTACATTTGGAAAGCAAGCTGAATATTGATCCCTAAATTAATGTTTCTTTAATGTCAGTTATTGGATTGGCTTTACAAGTTCAAGGGAATAAAGTCTGCAACACAAATAATTTCTGTCAAAAGGAAACAGTATGAATTCAAAGTCCCATTTTAGGAAAATAAGCTACTGTCTAGTTAAAAGATAACCCAGTTTTACCTTATAAAAAGAGGGTAAAACGGATGTTGGGGTACTCTTCAGGGTAAAGAGACGATGTGCACCCCAAAGAGCCATTCCAACAAAGAATACTGCACCTCTCAATAAAGCCGCATCATCCATGTGCACTCTAACATTAGGACAACAAAGTTTAAAACATCAAAAATTATTGACAGGATATCCAAGAGCAGCTAAAATTATATACATTTTACTACATATGAAACAATTTCAAAAAAAATGACAAATTACTGAAATACTTCAAGCACTTTTAATTAAAAGTATAGAATAAAAATATAACCATACTTATCCTCCATAATGCGACACATTGTATAAATTGCACTGTGGCCCAGATGAGTTCCCAAGACTTTGCGCATCAGCTGGAAAAGAACAAACTCTTGAGCATTTAGGTCAATGTCAAAGTCCTTGCAATTAGATACAGTGTACACTGAGGTGCTAAAACTATCCAATATTTAGACACATTATACCTATTTTGCTCTTAAAATATATTTATGTACTGGGTGCAAAATTCTATGCAATACAGTCCATCAATTCTTTATTTTAACAATGGAGCACAGTTGACATCAGATGAGTGAGCTGTCTCACAGAAATATGCATCTAATATTCAATAGTGTCAATGGGTGTAAGCACAGACCCAATTGTGATTTCTACCTGATACAGGAACTCCAAGACGTTCATCTGTAAATAACAATTTAGGGGAACAAACAGGCCAATCTGATCAACAGATATGTGCCGACCTATAAAGTCACCTGTTGTCTTAAAGAAAAAAGCATCTTCCAATTCTGGAGCAATTGCATACTCACCAGAAACAGCTACTGCCAGCCAACAGGTTAAACTTTTGCACTTTAAAAACAACCATAAATAATTGTGAACTGAAAAGGGGTCATTAATGTTTTTTTTCAAAATACTTTGTTCACTGTTGTCTTACTCTAAATAGCTAAATGGCTCGAAACGTCAAACATCTGCAAGGGGTGCTTGCAATTGTTTACATAAGAATTTTAAGGCTTTATTACTTATCAAGTATCATTTTGATACTCATACTTGCCAAATAATGGCAAAGCTGTTGGCAACACCTTTGTAAACATAGCCTGTGGACGAACTTCTTAGGGGAGTTAATCTAATTTTCAAAAGTGATTTCCAATATTTACACTTGCATTGTGACACAAGTGCTAAATCAAGTTACCTTCCAACAGGACTCACAAAACTCCTTGACATTGACCGTGCGGCAAAGCGTAATGATAAATCCCGGAAGAGACTCAGAAGGCAAAGAGTTATAGCAAACAACGGCATCGAGGACTTGTAAAGAAACCTGAAACAAATGTTTTTTTTCTACATTAAAATGTGTTAAATATTAATTTGAGTGTACAAAACACGCCGTCGTCCAAAAAAATACACTGTGTAATCACAGGATCTATGGCATCAATACAAAGCAGCACCTATGCAAATTATTTTTAGCTCTTTGCTCACGCTATACACACACAAAATGGGATTAGAGAAATGGAAAGCAAGAAGAACATTTGAGAATAGTTCTTGCATGGATAATAGGATGACAATCATTGTTTAGGCTGAACTAATACTTCACTATACATTCAAACTATGCCATGAGAACCTGCCTAAAACAATATAATCAAATCTTTAGAACACAAATCTTGACCACAGGCAATCTGATCTCCTCTCCAATAAGATGCAAATTCAGAAACATCCTGAAATTGCTTTTATTTATTTTTAGCCAATCATCATGTTCAGCAGTTGAGACTATAATTTAGCCAATGAATTATCAAATGAATGGTGGACTAGGCAAACATGATAAACCCAAGTAATACTGCAAGCCATTTCCAAAGGCAAATACACATGTAACACATGGAGATCATACCAGTGTGGCTCCTAGAACTCTACAAACAAATTAGGAGCAGTAGACCAATCGGCCCCTTGAGCTGGCTCCACATCAATTAAGCTCAAGATCGTGGTTTATTTGACTGCAATCTCAAATCCACATTCCCACCCACCCTGATTATTTTTACAGTGAAACATTTTTGTAAGATACCACACCATTTTACTTGTTTGGACTATCGTCTGAAAATGAGAAGAACAGACACTGCTTTAAAAAGTGGACAACGCGAGGAGTTAATTGCAGCTTTAGAAAAAAAGAAGCTAACTGATGTATGTGCAACAATGGTACTTTTGAGAGACAGTGCCCAGATAAAACAAGACTAACTGTATGTTGAAGCCACATCTTCCCAGAGATTTTTTTTGATTTTTAAGTGGCACCAGTTGTTATGAATTCAGGACAGTTCAACTCAACAGATCCCTGAATGGCCAGGATGTAGTTTACTACACACTCAGTGAGGAGACTGAAATGGAGAGAAGCAAGAGCACTTCATAGCTAACTGCATCAATCTTATTCTCTCCCCTTACTCTGTAATGTTATTCTCTCCAATTTTCTGTCAAAAGAGCAGTAAAGCAAACATCTAGAAACGCTGAAAGAAATACAAAGACACCAAAATGACCCTGAGTCCAACCAAGCAACCAGTGAACTATGATTGATCATCACTGGGCCAATAACCTCAGGACATCATTGAAGGAAGGAAAAGGACTGTAGAACCAACCCTTTTAGGTTTGTAATTTTACACCAATGATGCAGAATTATGTTCCTCTAGCTATTTGGTCTCTCCACTCATAAGATGTGTTTGTTTGCGCATGTTAGTTGAGAGGGGTAAAGTCCAAGAAATAAACTAGAAATCATGCCTTTTTAAACTGCTCTTTTTAAATTTAAGAGTCTTGCAATAATTTTTTCTTGTTATTGTAGTAATTTGGTGTGGATTATTTTTTATTCTAATTAATAGCAAGTCAGAGGCAAAATGGGATATGAGGTAGTTTAATTAAATCTTAACATTTGTCACGATACCAGGAATAGTGGGACTTTATTTCTAGTGCACTCCTCCAGTGGGACATGACACATTCAAGGGCTTTACTTCCACCATCTTTTCAGGAAGAGAGTTCCAAACACCCTCAAACCTCAGAAAAACATTCATCTCATCTCGGTTTTAAATTGGCAACCCCAATTTTTAAGAAGCGACCTCAAGTTTGAGAAATTTTATTTGAAGCATCATCTGCTTGTGAATTCAAGCTTAACCTCATTGATTTTAATACATGTTAGCCATCTTAACAAATGTTCATATACTCAAGTCTGACTGCTTCGAAAGAACAGCAGTTTTACTTACAAGAGTTCTACGAGTATATGAACATCCTGGTTTGAGTGTGATAAAAAATCTATTACACATTCTCACTTGGCAGCCTGTGTTTCCATCTTCTACTAGTGTGACATTAAAATGTTACATGTAAACAGTCACATCTTCATCACGCAAGCTAACTACTCTAAAAGTATTAATTTAAGGAACAGATATCAAGTTCACATCAATTCATATCTTCACAGTGCCTACATGAAAAAAAATCACAGAAATATAAACAACTCATCTAATTTAGGTGTCTGATTCAATTGCCAAAAAAACACTTACAGGTACATTATATTTACCCAGAAGGTTTTACATGAAACAATAATACATAGGATACTACACAGATTTATGTTTGCAGTTAAAGGGGTTTTCTAAATCACTTAAAATATTCTGCTGAAAAAATGGCAAGTGTTGAAAATCTCCATTGTAACATAAGGCTGTGTACATGCTGAATATCAGACACTAACCTCTATATCTGTTGGCACTGTGGTCAGATTACAAAGAACACAGATTTTACTGCAAGAGAACAAAGCAATACATTAGTCTTGTTAAGACTGTACATTACTGTATCACTATAAGAGAAAAGAAAGATTGATAAATCAGCAAATTAAATTGAACAATCACAAACCTTAAAATAAAAATAGAAAAGTTCAAAACTACTCACAGCTGTTTTATTATTGTTGTGGTTCTGTTCGCCGAGCTGGGAATTTGTGTTGCAGACGTGGTGACATCCTCAGCGCTTGGGAGCCTCCTGTGAAGTGCTTCTGTGATCTTTCCTCCAGCATTTGTGGTGGTTTGAATTTGCCGCTTCCGGTTGTCAGTTCCAGCTGTCCATTGCAGTGGCCGGTATATTGGGCCCAGGTCGATGTGCTTATTGATTGAATCTGTGGATGTGCTTACTGATTTGAATTTGTGGATGAGCACATCGACCTGGACCCAATATACCGACCACTGCAACGGACAGCTGGAACTGACAACCAGAAGTGGCAGATTCAAACCACTACAAATGCCGGAGGAAAGATCACAGAAGCGCTTCACAGGAGGGTCCCAAGCACTGAGGATGTCATAGACAGGGGACGAAACGTCTGCAACACAAATTCCCAGCTCGGCGAACAGAACCACAACAACGAGCACCCGAGCTACAAATCTTCTCCCAAACTTTGTTTTATTATTGTTACATTATATGATTGTGTATTTTAAAGAGGTTTTAGACAATTCGGAAATAATTTTGTTGTTATTCTGAAAGGAAGCCAAATGGATAATAATAGTATGAGGTGTGGAACAGTTGGTGCTACAGTATGTCTGCCAATACAACAGACATGCAATACGTTAAAATCAACAGAAACCGACATGAGTATACCAAGTTCTTGTGTGACAATCTGTTGCTGCATGTAAATCAAGCTACAGCCTAAACCAGTTACAATAGGCCACATAGCTTTATCACAATTCTTCCCCCTTCTCTTCTGAGCCACAGAACCAGGCTCAGTGCCAGAAATCTGGCCGCTGTGGCTTTCAGATATGTGGATCATTGGGATACCTTTTGGGGAACGTGACACTGTACAAAAAAGACAGGTTGCACCTGACTTGGAGGGGCACCAATATCCTGGGTGGAAGGTTTGCTAGAACTCTTCAGGAGGTTTTAAACTAGTTTGGCAGGAGGGTGGGAACCTGAGCCATGGATCAGATGATGGAGTAGGTAGTGAATGGCCAGACGCAGTGTGCAGAGACTCGTGAGGAAGGAAAGGCACTTGACAAGGAAAAGGTGCAGTCAGTGTGATGGGATGAAATGTGTCTATTTTAATGCAAGAGGTATCAGGAATCAGGATGACAAACTCAGACCATGGATTAGTATTTGGAAATATGATATGGTGGCCATTATGGAGACTTGGATATCACAGGGTCAGGATTAGTTGTTGGATGTTCCAGCATTTAGCTGTATCAAAAGGAATAGTCGGGGAGGGAGTTAAAAAGAGGTGGAGGAGTGGCATTGCTAATCAGGGACAGTATCACAGCTGCAGTAAGGGAGATAGTCAAGGAGGGTTTGTCAGTATGGGTGTAGGTCATAAACAGGAAAAGCGCAGTCACTTTATTATGAGGTTGTTTAAGAAGCACCTGCTGATAGTGGGACAAACCTGTCCAGCACCGAGGGAAGGAAGGGATGGTAGGGTGAAAGAACCTTGGGTGACAAGGGATGTGGAACATCTAGTCAACAATAAGAAGGAAGCTTACTTAACATTGAGGAGGGGAGGATAAGACAGGGCTTTAGAGGGTTGCAAGGCAGCCAGGGAGGAACTGAAGAATGGAGTTAGGAGAGCTAGAAGGGGGCATCAAAAAGCTTTAGCAGGTAGGATTAAGGAAAACCCTAAGGTGTTCTACAGTAATAAGATGAACAAGAGGATGGCCAGAGCAAGTGTAGAGCCGATCAGGGATAGTGGAGGGAACTTGCACCTGGAGTCGGAAGAAGTAGGGCAAGTCCTTAATGAATACTTTGCTTCAGTATTCACTACTGAGAGGGAGCTTGATGTTTCTGAGGACAGCATGAAACAGACTGATGTGCTGGAACAGATTCATGTTAGGAAGGAGGATGTGCTGAAAATTTTGAAAAACACAAGGATAGATAAATCACCTGGACCAGCCGGGATGTACCCGAGGTTAGCACAGTAAGCAAGGAAAGAGATTGCTGCACCTTTGGTGATCATCTTTGCATTCTGACTTTCCACAGGAGTAGTGCCAGATGATTGGAGGGTGGAAAATGCTATTCCTTTCTTCAAGATAGGGAATAGGAATTATCTTGGGAATTACAGACCAGTCAGTCTTACGTCAGTGGTGGGCAAAGTAGTGGAGAGGATTCCGAGAGACAGGATTTATGATTAATCAAACTATGATTTTCCAAGTAGAGATAGTCAGCATGGCTTTCAGAGCAGCAGGTCATACCTCAGAAACCTTACTGAATTCTTTAAGGATGTGACAAAATACGTTGAAGGTAAAGCAGAGGATGTGGTGTACGTGGATTTTGGCAAGGCGTTTGACCAGGTTCAAGAATATGGTGCTGGAAAAGCAAAGCAGGTCAGGCAGCATCTGAGAAGCAGGAAAATCGATATCTCGGGCATAAGCCCTTATCGGTTTGATACGGTTACCCACGGTAGGCTCATTCAGAAAAAAAAGGAGGAATGGGATACTGGGAAGCCTATCTGTCTGAATACAGAATGGGTTGGCCCATGGAAGATAGAGGGTGGTGGTAGATGGAAAATATGCAGCCTGGAGTTCAGTGACCAGTTTGTTCCGTATGGATCAGTTCTGGGACCTCTGCTCTGTGACTATTATAAATCTGGATGAGGAAGTGGAAGGGTGGGTTAGTAAGTTTGCCAATGACATGAAGGCTGGTGGAGCTGTGGACAATGTGGAAGGGTGTTGTGGGTTGCAACAAGACACATTCAGGACGCAGAACTGGGCTGATAAGTGGCAGATGGAATTCAACCTGGAAAAATGTGAAGTCCTTCATTTTGGAAGGTCAAATTTGAATGCAGAATACAGGGTTAAAGGCAGGATTCTTGGCAGCGTGGAGGAACAGAGGGATCTTAGAGTCCATGTGCACAGATCTCTCAAAATTGCCATCCAGGTTGATAGATTTGTTAAGGCGGCACATAGTGTATTGGCTTTTATTAGCAGGGGGGGTTGAGTTTAAGAACCACAAGGTTATGCTGCAAGCTCTATAAAGCCCTGGTTAGAGCACACTTGAAATACTGCGATCAGTTCTGGTTGCCTCATTATAGGAAAGATGTGGAAGCTTTAGAGAGGGTGGAGGGGAGATTTATCAGGATGCCGCCTGGACTGAGGGCATGTCTTTTGAAGAAAGGTTGACAGAGCTAGGGCTTTTCTAATTGGAGTAAAGAAGGATGAGAGGTGACTTGGCAGAGGTCTATAGGTTGTTGAGAGGCAGATAGTGGATATCCAGAGACTTCCTCCCATGGCAGAAAGGTCTATCATGAGGGGGCATATTTTTAAAGTAATTGGAGTTAGGTTCTTTACTTGCGGTGGGTGTGTGGAATGCACTGCCAGCAGTGGTAATAGAGTCAGATAAATTAGGGACATTTAAGTGACTCTTGGGTAGGCACATGGAGGATAGTAAAATGAAGGGTATGTAGGTTAGTCTGATGTTAGAGTAGGATAGAAGGCAGGCACAACATCGAGAGCCGAAGGGCCTGCACTGTGCTGTACTGTTCTATGTTCTGTAAGTATTGGTTTTTAGACAGTAGCAGCAAGCTACATTATTGGGGCTACAATAAAGTTAGTGATTTTTGGGAAGATTTGTAGTTCAGGTTGATGATATGGGTATAAGTTAGCTTGCTGAGCTGGAAGGTTTGTTTTCAACGTTTCGTCACCATGACTAGGTAACATCATTAGTGAGTGTCTCTGGTGAAGTGCTCGGGTATGTCCCACCTCTCTATTTATAGGTCTTGGTTCCTTAAGGTGAGTGATGTCATTTCCGGTTCTTTTTTTTTCCAAAGGGAAGGTAGATGGGACCTAAGTTGATGTGATTATTGATGGAGTTCTGGTTAGAGTGCCATGCCTCTGAGAATCCTCATGCGTGTCTTTGTTTTGCCTGTCCTAGAATGTGTGTATTGTCCCAATCAAAGTGGTGTCCTTCTTTGTCTGTATGTATGGAAACTAGTGATAGTGGGTCGTGTCTTTTGGTGGCCAGTTGGTGTTCATATATCCTGGTAGCAAGTTTCCTGCTTGTTTGTCTGATGTAGTGTTTTTTGTTTTACAGTTCTTGCATGGTATTTTGTAAACGGCATTAGTTTTGCTGGTAGTATCTAATGGTTCATTAGTCGCTGTTTAAGTGTGTTGATAAGGTTTATGAGCTACCATGATGCCAAGGGGTCTGAGTCATCTGGAAGTCATTTCTGATATGTCTTTAATGTAAGGTCATGTGGCTATAGTTCTTGGTTGCGTTGTGTCTGCTGTTTGGGTTTTTTCTGAGGAATCGACAGATTGTGTTTATTGGGTTAACTGTTTTTCTTGAAAACACTGTAGATTTTTTTCTTCTGCTGTTTGCAGTTCTTGGGTGCTGTGGTGTGATGCAGCTCGTTGGAATAATGTCTTGATGCAACTCCGTTTGTGGGTACTGGAATGATTGCTTCTGAAGTTATGTATTTGGTCCGTGTGTGTTGTTTTTCTGTAGACGCTGGTTTGAAGCTCTCTGTTAAATGTATGTTCAATTGTCTCATCTAGGAATGAGAGTCTGGCGATGTTCTCCTCCTCTTTTTTGTGAATTTTATGAGTGTCAGGATATAGTTGATGGTGGTGTATGTTTCCTCTAATTTGCTCCATTTTGTGATGACAAAAGTGTCATTCCTGTAGCAGACCCGTGTTTGGGTTGGATAGATAGGACGGCAACTTGTTCAAGTCTCTGCATTACTGCATCTGCTACAAGCCCTGATACTGGTGATCCCATGGGTGTGCCGTTGACTTGTTTGTAGGTTTATTTTATTGAATGTGAAGTGGGTGGTGAGGCACTAGCTTGAGAATGGTGTCTTTGCTGATGAAGTTGATGCTGTCTGGTGTTTGTGGTATTGGTTTTCCTAGTAGTGATGCCAGTGTTTCTTTGGCCAGGTCGATGTTAATTGATGTGATAAGGGCTGTAATGTCAAAGGAGACCATTATTTCTTGGTGTCTTTGATGGTGTTCAGGAATTTTTGGGTGGAGTGAATCTTCAATTAGGTGTTTTAGTTTTTGGAGGAGTTCCTTGGCTAGTCTGTATGTTGGTGTGCCAGGTAGAGAGACTATGGGTCTGAGGGGGCCCCAAATTTGCGTATATTTGGTAATCCGTAAAAGCGTGGCACTGGATCCATCTGGTTTCATATTTTTAAAGTCTGCCCTGTTTAATTCTCCTGATTTTTTAAGTCCTGTTAGAAAGGATGAGGTTCTGTTTAGTCGTTGTGAGGTCAGGTCTATCGCCACCTGCTGGTAAATGTCAGTGTCTGCAAAACAGAGCATATGCCTTTTAAAGATTGTTATTTTAAACAAATCAGACTGTCATGTATCCCTTATCTGCAGGAATTATTACAATGTTTTTATATTTTTTTTTAAGTCTACATGGATGACACCTTTGTCATCTCAAATTAGAGGAAATGTACAGCACTGTCAACTATATCCTGACATGCATAAAATTCACAAAAAAGAACATCAACAGACAGTTGAACGTCCAGTTAACGGAGAGCTTCAGACCAGCATCTACAGATAAACAACACACACGGACCAAATACTTAACTTCAGAAGCAATCATCCCAACACCCACAAACAGAGTTGCGTCAAGACATTATCCAACGAGCTACATCACACTACAGCACCCAAGAACTAGAAACAGAAGAAAAATACCTATACAATGTTTTTAAGAAAAGCTGTTACCCAATAAGCACAATCTGCTGATTCCTCAGAAACAAACCTAAACAGCAGACACAACGCAACCAAAAACTATAGCCACGTTACCTTACATCGAGATTAGATTAGATTACTTACAGTGTGGAAACAGGCCCTTCGGCCCAACAAGTCCACACCGACCCACCGAAGTGCAACCCACCCATTCCCCTACATTTACCCCTTACCTAACACTACGGGCAATTTAGCATGGCCAATTTACCTGACCCACACATCTTTGGACTGTGGGAGGAAACCGGAGCACCTGGAGGAAACCCACGCAGAACGTGCAAACTCCACACAGTCAGTCGCCTGAGGCAGGAATTGAACCCGGGTCTCTGGTGCTGTGAGGCAGCAGTGCTAACCACTGTGACATATCAGAAATGACTTCCAGACTACTTGGCATCATGGTAGCCCACAAACCTACCAACACATTAAAACAGTGACTAATGAACCAAAAGGATCCATTAGATACTACCAGCAAAACTAACACCACTTACAAAACACAATGCAAGAACTGTAAAATAAAACACTACATCGGACAGACAAACAGGAAACTTGCTACCAGGATACATGAACACCAACTAGCCACCAAAAGACACGACCCACTATCACTAGTTTCCATACATATAGACAAAGAAGGACAACACTTTGACTGGGACAATACACACATTCTCGGACAGGCAAAACAAAGACATGCATGAGGATTCTTAGAGGCATGGCACTCTGACCAGAACTCCATCAATAATCACATCAACTTAGGTCCCATCTACCTTCCCTTGAAAAGAAAACCAGAAATGACATCACCCACCTTAAGAAACACAAGACCTATAGAGAGAGAGAGAGGTGGGATATACCTGCAGCGCTTCTCTGGAGACTCTCACTGATAAATGTTACCTAGTCATGGTGGCGAAACGTCTGAAAAAAAACCCGGTTCTGCGAGCTAAACTTACATGCTGTAATAAATTCTTCATAAAAGAAAAATTGGACAAGGGATGGAAGGTACAGGGAACATACAGGGAGAACCAAAGTCAAATTTTACTTTTAGTTTATGATAAGTGCCATTAGATCTGCAAAAATCAACTCAGGCGTTGTACATGACAAGTGCCTACATTGGGCTATCAGAGGTTATCACAGGCTTTAGCTCCACATGGTTCAGAGTACTTATGCATTGATAAACAATTTAGATACTTCCGACTATCACCCATACTTTTTAACAGCAAATTTAATTAAACACCCATACATACTCACTGGACTATCTGAGCCACAATCAGATCCAGGTAGCAGCTGTTGAATTTGACAAGATTGACTAGCACCTCCAGAAACTCCGCAGTGAGACCAATATCCAACCACTTGAGGACAAAAGAGGCTTTAACACAAAAAAAGAAAAACACACAGACACACAGGCAAGATCATATATTGCCTACAAAGCAACAGTCTCATTCTTAAACAGCACTGACTTAATTGTCAAATAATAAAAATACATCCATTTATTGGTATTCAAGTCTTGAACAGCCAATAATTCAACCAGTTAAAGTTGAAAGCTCAAAATGTAGCAAAGCATTTCAGGGATCAAAAAATATCACACAGTTGGGAGATGCAGGTTCATACCCTGCTCTCCTTCTATGTGTATCTTATGAACTTAACCTTTCTTAAAGTACATTCACAAAAAAGTGAAGGGAAGGAGTCATCTCACTTTACTTTTGATTGATCTCCAAATAGTCAGTGTCAGGCCTTAAGAGAAGGTCTGGCAGGTGGTCAAATACTCTACTGGCTGGACAGGCTCCATGGTACAGAAATATCCAAATGGGGGACAGATAGAAGAATGCAGGAATATTTTCTAAAGAAAACAGTACATTGTGTGAAAAATAAGAATTCATGTCTATGCACTCCATGGTACAAAGTGAATACTGGCACCATCATTTCTATTGTTGGGATGCGACTTGGGTCAGGCACATAGTAAACAATCTATTTTACACCAGAGTCTATTTAAAAAACCTCAGTAAACTACAGTAAAGAGGACAAGAGAAGTGTCCTGATAATAGCAGGATACTCTTTCCAGCAAAATTAAGTGAGTGAAGGATAGCTACATCTGGTAAATTAGCTGCACAAAATCAATTTTAGTTGTTTACAGCAGGGACGTCTCCAATGTGACTGTTTGGAGGAAATTAGGAAATTATCACCCAGTCTGGCTGAGAATAATGGTGTCACTACATGCAGCCTTAAGAAAATTGTAATTGTTTATTACCCTTATAAGAACTATAAATTCATCGTTTAGCTGTCCGCAAGATCCTTCCTCGGCATTTATGTTAAAGCAATATGTCAAATGGCATAGAAAACATTTGGAAAAAAGTTAAATATTCAATATCTATTCTGAAGACATTTCTAAAGGATGATTTGCTTTAATGTGTGGCACCAGACAGGTATTAATAAAAATGGTGCTGAATTTTGAGGGAATGAAGTGTGTGCATGCATTCCTTTTCCTAATTATTTTAATGTCATTACTGCAATCAGCAAAATGTTATTATTAGCACTATGATCTCAAAACCAGATCTACAAATCTTAACAGTGTCGATGGTAGTCATGATTTGGAGATGCCGGTGTTGGACTGGGGTGTACAAATTTAAAAATCACACAACATCAGGTTATAGTCCAACAGGTTTAATTGGAAGCACTAGCTTCCTGATGAAGGAGCAGTGCTCTGAAAGTTGGTGCTTCCAATTAAACCCGTTGGACTATAACCTGGTGCTGTGTGATTTTTAACTTTGTACAAAACTTAAGTTTGAGTTTCAACAAAAACTTCAGCATCAGCCTAGCCATTCAAAGACCTTTCTAAATACGTCACACACATACACAGATCTTCCTCCAAGTAGGTGATGTCTTTTCCGTTTTCTGTTAGCGCTTTGAAGACGTCAAGTCTCTCAAGCAGGTCACCATTCACTGGGTAATCCTTGATGATGAGGAAGAAGTGTGCACGGATTGGCCCGAGTCTTTCGCTCTAATTAAATGAATGTACTCAGTCAGTTTGTTAAATATACTGGAGGAGGGACATCATAGTACAGGTGCACAATCCTTTATCCGAAATGCTCTCAACCAGCTGGTTTTCAGAATTTTTCGAATTTCAGAATAAGTGACAGTTTGATGGCGTAATTTTTAAAAATCTTCCCAAAGAAAGACTTACGGTGAGTAAAACTGGCCCTGAAACAGATTTGAAGCCTGCCAGTGCTGGGCCATGCCCCCACATGTCGGCATCTGAGTGACAGGGCATCAAACAGGTGTGGACTTGGGTTAACTGTTTGTACACCAAACAATGTTGTTAATGAGAAATAAAACTTCACAAAAAAAACTTTTGGACTTTGGAGCTTTTCAGATTCCAGGTAAAGTGTTGTCTACCTGTATAACAACGTACATTTACACAAGTGCAATTAAAATAGTAAAATATCCAAACTTGCCTTAATCACTCCAGGCTATTGGTATACTCAATCCATTTGCCTTCTCAAGACATCACAGTGGCAAAGAGACTTTCATAACATTTTTATAACTATTTCTAACCAGTGACTTGCTCCTGCAAAAGGTTAGTCTCACTGAAGGAACAAACTGCATGGTGTAGTGTCATGGCAACAGACCAGAATCCCAAATTGGTATGGACACTTTTCAGCATTTAATTCCAAAATCTATTTTTAAAGAGGGCTGCTGCAAATAATAACAAAACACAAACTACAAACAAAAATTTTAGGCTGGCTGTCAAAGTCCTGCATGGGACATGTGAATATCACACCTGAAGAGTGTTAGGGAAACACCTAACAAAGGGGGCTGAATATCTCTCCCCACCAGCCCAGGCTTTCAGCAGACAGCCACTTCTTTGAGACAGCCACTTTTTTTCTGTTTCACCTTTCCAGGAATATGTAAAAAGAGTTAAAGACAGAGAGCAACTCTGGTCTGTGTGTTAGCTGAAGGAGAGCTATTAGAAGCAGATGTGCTTGTGAACAGAAGTATTCACGTACCCTAGTCTGGGTTCGGGTGCTGAAATTATGTGAAGTTCACAGTCGAAGAACCACCAATAGCCACCCCTCATTTTGCAGATATAAGCATTCTCATCTGAGTGCTGGACCATAACTAGCCGGCCAGTCAAAAAGGAACAGGTCAAGAAGAACTCTGAGCGTTGTTAGTACTGTTAGCAAATCAGCAAAAGTAAAACAACCCAAAATGGACTGTTCACCTATCAAAGTTCCATTATTTTTCTTCATGAGCAACTCAAAGACCGATCTGCATATCTTTTAACTTTTATCTTTTTGGACTCATGGCTTATTCCTAATCTATGCATATTTGCATTGTGCTGTTAATAATTTTTGCATTTGATAGCGAATAAGTTCACAACTTTCTAACTCAAGAAAACCTGGTTAAGTTGGCTCATTTTAGAACATTAATTCATTTAATCTGGAAGAAAGGTATCCACAAAGGAGGGGTCTTTTCTCATTGCGACCAGCCATAGGGAGGGTTAATAAAGGAGGAGAACCAGTTCATGTCTTCATTCAGGAGCTGAACAATTTGGGGTGCCTGTTTGGAATCATAATAATTTGGGCTCACCTGGGGTCTAGTCATAACTACAGGTACATACACAATTGTTAATGCAGATCAAAGCAATAGTGAAGAATTGGCAGTAGATTTCCAAGTCAGGCTGGTTGGCAGCTTGCAAGTATAGAGAATTTGAGAACTTTGCACCCGCCATATCTGATGACATGCCTAACTTTTAAACATGTTGTAAAATTCTATGATATTGTGGACATTCATTCCTAAAGGTTACTTTATTACAATATGGCAGAAAAAGGGATGGGTGAAGCCATAGAGTGAATTGAAAATGATGATGATGAGAATTTTAAAATGGAGGCCTTGCTAGCCTAGGAAACAATGATGAATGGGGCTAGGAAACAAATAGGATAGAGCAGAGTTGCAATAACTCAAGCTTATGCAATGTGGACAATAGGCCAGTCAGGAAAGCATTCGAATAGTCAAATATAGAGGCCAGAAAGGCATGGATGAGAATTTCAGTAGATGTGCTGAGAGAGATTGACGTCGTTATCGAATAGGGAATACTGAGGAATTAAATCAGCAATGTTTTTAAAGGGAATAAACTCAATTCATAAGACTGCGATAACAGAAGAAATGAAAGGATCATGGAAGTACAGTTCGAACCAGGATAAAACTACTGTTTTGCTCACCTGTCCCTGAATAATAGCCTTCATCAGTTGCAATACTGCATGCCTAGCCTCAGAGTGTTCATCAGAAATCAAGTCATCCACAGCCTGCCACACAGCTTCCACTGCATGCTTTAAATACACAAAAGAAACAAAAGGGGAAAATTTACATGAAACAGATAGTAACACACATTCCAAAAATGGGAGGAAATGACTTGCAGAAATCTAAGTTAAATGAAGACAGAAAGAGCTTGGTGCTGTAAATGAAACATAGAAGGACATTCAGCCCATTGCACCTCAGCTGACTGAGTTAATTAATCAGTCCACTCCTCTTGCTCTTTCTTGTAACCCAGTAATGTTTTTCTTTTTTAGGCACGCATCAACTCCTCTGAGCATTCGCATTGCATGTATCTACCTCTTTTTAAAAGTAGCACAGTCTGGAACACAACTATCAAGATAAAACTAAAATATTGGAGGTGATAAAGCTATTTCAACAACAACTGATTGTCTGAATTGTACCATCATTGTCTTAACCTGTAAAAACCATGGTTCCTATAACTGGAGGAGCACATTACTAAAGGAGTGCTAAACATGTTTATTACCTCTTCAAACTTCCTGGTCCTGGCTAGGTCACAAACATGGCCAATGGTTTTTATTCTGTTGTAAAGTCCACACTCTATGTTCAGATCCTGAAGCAATAGAAAAAATATACTCTCAATGACAGTGTTCCATACAAAATAGACAAAACATTTCTGCAAACATAAAGAGAATACATTTCTCATTGCGTATTGAGCACAGTACCTTTAGTATTTCACTCGTTATGATGAATTCTGCTGGCTTACATTCCGTTTGCTTGGTGTTAATACGAGGGCCAATTCCCAGAAGGCTTTTGAATCGCTCACGGAAGGACGGATCTTTGCTTGTGGGTTTGGACATGATCAAGGGGGCTGTTCAACCTTCCCTAAACTGAAGTAGATAAATGATTACATCAGGAATCAGCTCTGCAGACCTGCAAATGAATCTGTACATCCATCAGTGATAATCTTAGTGGATGCACAAAGCAAAGCTTGCCTATCGAGGACCAGTTGGACAGAACCTCGAACGGGCCTGCAAATGCTGGAGGTTAGAGTCAAAAGTGTGGTCAGCAAGTCAGTCAGCATCAGGGGAGCAGGAGAATTGATATTTCGGGCAAAAGCCCTTCATCAGGAAAGGATGAAGCTTGAACAGTTGTCCTTCAGCTCAATCAAGAAATAAATTAGCTCCTGTGAATGAACTGTACAAAATGGAACCACAATGCAGGTCCCCCAGTGAGTGCCAAACCTGGTCTTGAAAGTAATACAAATGCTACTACTGGCCTCTTAGGCTAGAGAAGGTCAAAATTCCAAATCTGGTTAGGCATTGCTTGTCAAGGATAGTATTACAGCGGTGGGAAGGGTGATGGAGGAAGACTTGCCATCTGAGGTAGTTTGCTCGGAGGTTAGAAATAGGAAAGGTGAGGTCACCCTGTTAGGAGTTTTCTACAGGCCTCCTAACAGTCCGAGAGAAGTAGAGGGAAGTATTGCGAGGATGATTCAGGAGAAGAGTGAAAGTAGCAGGGTGGTTGTTATGGGGGACTTTAACTTCCCAGATATTGACTGGGAAAGCTATAGCTCAGTTCGTTAGATGGGTCGGTGTTTGTCCAATGTGTGCAGGAGGGTTTCCTGACACAATATGTAGACAGGCCAACAAGAGGTGAGGCCATACTGGATTTGGTTCTAGGTAATGAACCAGGCCAGGTGTTAGACTTGGAGGTAGGTGAGCACTTCGGGGACAGTGACCACAACTCGGTGACTTTTACTCTAGTGATGGAGAGGGATAAGTGTGCACTGCAGGGCAAGAGTTATAGCTGGGGGCAGGGAAATTATGATACGGTGAGGCATGACTTAGGATGCGTGGATTGGAAAAATAGGCTTCAAGGGAAGAACACAAATGATATGTGGAGATTGTTCAAGGAACAGCTAATGGGTGTCCTTGATAAGTGTGTACCAGTCAGGCAGGGAGTAAAGGGTCTTGTGAGGGAGCCGTGGTTTAATAAGGAATTGGAATCCCTTGTGAAAGGGAAGAGGGCGGCCTATGTAAAGATGAGGCGTGAAGGTTCAGTTGGGGCGATTGAGAGTTAAGGTAGCCAGGAAGGATCTAAAGAGAGAGCTAAGAGCAGCGAGAAGGGGACATGAAAAGTCCTTAGTTGGTAGGATTAGGGAAAACCCAAAGGCTTTCTATAGGTATGTCAGGAATAAAAGGATGACTAGGGTAGGTATCGGTCCAGTCAAGGATAGTAGTGGGAAGTTGTGCGTGGAGGCGGAGGAGATTGGAGAGACGCTAAATCAATACTTTTTGTCAGTATTCACTTAGGAACTGTTGCTGATGTGAATATTGAGTCATAAGTGATTAGAATGGATGGCCTTGAGGTACGTAGGGAAGAGGTCTGGGGAATACTGGAAAGGATGAAAATAGATAAGTCCCCTGGGTCTGATGGCATTTATCCTAGGATCCTCTGGGAAGCTAGGGAGGAGATAGCAGAGCCATTGGCCTTGATTTTTATGTCATCGTTGTCTACGGGAATAGTCCCAGAAGACTGGAGGATAGCGAATGTGGTCCCCTTGTTCAAGAAGGGGAGTAGGGATAGCCCTAGTAACTATAGGCCAGTGAGTCTCACTTCTGATGTGGGCAAAGTCTTAGAGAGAATTGTAAGGGATAGGATTTATGAACATCTGGATAGGAATAATGTGATCAAGGATAGTCAGCATGGTTTTGTGAAGGGCAGGTCGTGCCGCACAAACCTTATTGAGTTCTTTGAGAAGGTGACCAAGGAAGTGGACGAAGGTAAAGCAGTAGATGTGGTGTATATGGATTTTAGTAAGGCGTTCGATAAGGTACCCCATGGCAGGCTAATGCAAAAACTACGGAGGTATGGCATTGAGGGTGCATTAGAGGTTTGGATTAGAAATTGGTTTGCTGGAAGGAGACAGGGGGTAGTAGTTGATGGTATAGGTTCATCTTGGATCTGTTTTGGGACCTATGCTGTTTGTCATTTTTATAAATGACCTGGAGGAGGGGCTTGAAGGCTGGGTAAGCAAGTTTGCGGATGACACGAAAGTCGGTAGAGTTGTAGACAGCGAAGGAGGATGTGGGAGGTTACAGCGGGATATAGATAAGTTGCAGAGCTGGGCAGAAAGGTGGCAAATGGAGTTCAATGTAGCTATGTGTGAAGTCATTCACTTCGGTAGGAGTAACAAGAAGATGGATTACTGGGCTAATGGTAGACTACTTGGTAGTGTGGCTGAGCAGAGGGATCTTGGTGTCCATGTACACAGATCTCTGAAAGTTGCCACCCAGGTAAATAGTGCTGTGAGGAAGGCATATGGTGTACTGGGCTTTATTGGTAGAGGAATTGAGTTCCGGAGTCCTGAGGTCATGTTGCAGTTGTATAAGACTCTGGTGCGGCCTCATCTGGAGTATTGTGTGCAGTTTTGGTCGCCATACTATAGGAAGGATGTGGAGGCATTGGAACGAGTGCAGAGGAGGTTTACCAGGATGTTGCCTGGCATGGTAGGAAGATCGTATGAGGAAAGGCTGAGGCACTTGGGGCTTTTCTCATTGGAGAAAAGAAGGTTTAGGGGAGATTTGATAGAGGTGTACAAGATGATTAGGGGTTTAGATAGGGTTGACAGTGAGAACCTTTTTCCTCTAATGGAGTCAGCTGTTACTAGGGGACACAGCTTTAAATTAAGGGGTGGTAGGTATAGGACAGATGTTAGGGGTAGATTTTTTACTCAGCGGGTTGAGAGTTCATGGAATGCCCTGCCAGTAGCAGTGGTGGACTCTCTCTCTTTATGGTCATTTAAGCGGGCATTGGACAAGCATATGGAGGTTATTGGGCTAGTGTAGGTTAGGTAGGCTTCGGTCGAGGTAGGTTAGGTAGGATTCGGCAACATCGAGGGCCGAAGGGCCTGTACTGCACTGTATTTTTCTATGTTCTATGTTCTATTATGAGAGGCCATTCAGTCCCTCAGTTCTGTACTGCCTTTTCAATTAGATCAAGGCTGATTTACACCATTTATCTGTCATGTATGGATTGGATGAAGGTGGAATATGGCTTGAGTTTTGATACAGTAATTGCGAATGGAACACCTTCTGTATTTGTCCACAGACAAACTGATGCAAGACAAGAATTCTGGAGTCATACCTTGGCCTGAGATAAAGGAACACAAAATATTTGAGCACTGGATGAACCATAATTTATCTCAGTTAAACAAAAATAAAACGAAGCTCTATATTCTTGCCACTGACTCCATCATTCTTCACAGACATCTCATGTTGTTCAAATCTGTTTGTAACTGTTAGGAAGGTGGAGAGAGAGAGAGAGAGAGAGAGAGAGAGAGAGAGAGAGAGAAAGCTAGCAAGGACTGACTGAAAGCACAGTGTGTGCTGAGCAATTTAAAAATGTAACATTTGGTTGAAACAAATAGCTGGAGTTGCATTGCCATGGAACAAGAACAAATTCAAATTCGGCCAGTAAAAAGTGAGGTCTGCAGATGCTGATGAAGGGCTCTGGCCCGAAACATCGAATTTCCTGTTCCTTGGATGCTGCCTAACCTGCTGTGCTTTAACCAGCAACACATTTTCAGTTCAAATTCGGCCAACCAGTTTAAATTGTACCCCAGATACCAAAACCCAATCGAATTTGAATCTTACTGTTTGGGATGACATCAAACCAATGAAATGATGCAATGTTTTGGAGTATAAAACCAGTTTGAACAGTTAGGGGGAGAACTGCCAAAAGCACCATCAAGTACAGACTGCCAGCTGAATAGCTCTCTGAAAGGTACCTGTCCATAAGAAATTTGTGCAGCAGACCCCTGAAGACTACCAAAATAAATCTACACAGAAAGTTTGACATCCGAAGACAACAACTGGGGTTTGAAAGTGATTGGCTGTAAATTTGAGAGAGAATTTATTGGACCAGTATTATAGAGTGAGAGGTAGAAGATAGGTTTAAGAGAAAGGAGTCATAAATAGTTGTCTAATTTTCTCTTTTGGGACTTAAAGAATAAAATTGTTAATTTTTACTTTAAATAGTGATCTATGGGATAGTTCTTTACCTCTCGAAATTTAGCAGATTACGATGCGAGGTGAACCTCTGTGTGTACAGTTTAAATTCGAATAGGGGTTTACCTCGTGTTGTACCTCAACTATCTAATATCAAGCCAAGGATACAAACCCACATCACCTTCATGCAAATGCTACTTACTGCTATCTGTGACATAAACTCAGCATCACCACATCTATTACTCAAACGCCTCAGTCAATTCTGCTTTTGCAAATTTAAATTTTGTCTCTTTGGCATGAATAAAATAAAGTCAAATACTCAACTTCCTTATGACAAAGCAATTTGGACAGGAAATTCAAGTCAGGCTTATTTAACTTCAAAGTTCCAGAATGCACAAGCCAAATACAAATAATAGCCCATCATCTGCAATGCAATAAGTCAAAGAAAGAGATCGAATTATGGTATAAATTGGTATTAACAGGAAAAATACAAGGACTGAAAGGGCTGTCTCCTGCTCAAATCAGTTACAAGGCATCTGTTACTAAATTACTTTCTTCTTCAGGTAGCACGGAGGATGTTTGACATGGAGTACAGCCAGTGATGTATCTGGTCAGTTTCAGTCAAGAATAACCATGCTCTGAAATTTCAGGGAAGCCACAACATACTGTGCATTGAAGAACTGCAACAGAAGATTCTATCAACAAGCTCATTAATTCAACTGTCAACACAACACTCCAGAACACAAACAACTCCAGGCTCAGTCAAATATGTCAGAAACATTGAGCACTTGTGGTTCCCATGAGTCACTTGAGTTTGGGAGACAACAGCCATTGCTTCCACAGATGACCTTGGTTAGGCACACAGAGAGAGTAGCGATTCTGGCTGTGAATGTAAGTTCCCTCACTGCCACAGTCCAAAAATAAGCAACATTTATCTCTAGTAACATGCCAATTGTTCTTCCAGCTTCAGGCATTCCGACAGTTCTGCTACCCAGAAAGTATACTCAGTTGAGAACTGGCACAAAATTTAATTTGCAGATCAGTTTCCAAAATGCTAAAGAAAACAGAAATCACACTGAAATATTGGCCTATATAATGTGCAAAATATATTTGCTGCAGATTTCTCCATCCACTATCATGACTGGCAAATCATCAAGCCCCAATATTATCCCATACAACTCCCCCCATTGGACAGCTAGATGCAATTTGCAGTCTAGACTTAGATGGCAGATTTGTACTTACTGTAAATAAATTGGGGAGGTATTGGCATAGTGCTAATGTCTCTAGGTTCGTAATCCACAACCTCAGGTTAATGTACTGACAACATGAGGTTGAACTGCATTGTGCCTGAGGGGGGATTGTGAATTCAACCAAGATCTAGAATATTAAAAGCAAGGTAAACCAATGGTGACCATGTAACCAGTACTGATTGTTGTTAAAAAAAAACACTTGCTCACTTATATCTTTTTAAGCAAGGAGATTGGCAATCTTTATCTAGTCTGGTCTACATGTGACTCTGGAACCACAGCAATGTGGTTGACTTTTAAGCGCTCTCTGGCCAATTAAGGCTGAGCAGTAAATATTGGCCTTGCCAGTGATGTGCAGTTCTCATGAACAAGAAAAAGAAATTGCCACAATGCTTCAGTCCAAAGTGCTTACATGACACCAAATACAGGCAAATCGAGTCTCTCAATAGATAGAAGAGTTTTAGATGCAGGTTGCACCTGTAACTACTTCATGCAGTAACACCTCACTCTTTTACACCAACTCAACAGTGCCCAAAGACGGCTCTACTCAAGTTCAAAAGGCAAGCTTCCATCAGTAGGACTCATTCAATTGGTAGGAGGTGGGATTTCAATATGACACCCAGAGTTTGAGGAACATATAGATTCAAACAACAAACTAGCAGCCATATCAAGGCTCTGCCAAGTTCTCCTACAAAAATATTAATTTATACCAGCAGCGGTCAACTGAAGCACCTGCTAAAAATACCACACAGGGTTGCTGTCCCTTCAAACTACGCTCGGGACCTCACTGACAATCAACACACATAATAGCACCCAGATCGGAATAACTACAAGTCACCTTTCATCACAGAATAACAGCAGATTTAAAAACAAGCACAGAAGACAATACGGAGCAAAAAACTGCAGATGCTGGAATCTGTACTGAAAACAAATGCTGGAGATCACAGCAGCTCAGACAGCATCCATGGAGAGACAGCAAGCTAATACACCTGATCAGGTGTACCCAGGAACTCTGTGGGAAGCCAGAGAAGTGATTGCTGAGCCATTTGTATCATCGATAGTCACAGGTGAGGTGCCCGAAGACTGGAGGTTGGCAAACATGGTGCCACTGTTTAAGAAGGGCGGTAAAGACAAGCCAGGGAACTATAGACCGGTGAGCCTGACCTTGGCGGTGTGCAAGTTGTTGGAGAGAATCCTGAGGGACAGGATGTACATGTATTTGGAAAGGCAAGGACTGATTAGGGATAGTCAACATGGTTTTGTGCGTGAGAAATCATGTCTCACAAACTTGATTGAGTTTTTTGAAGAAGTAACAAAGATGATTGATGAGGGCAAAACAGTAGATGTGATCTATATGGACGTCAGTAAGGCGTTCGACAAAGTTCCCCATGGGAGACTGATTAGCAAGGTTTGATCTCATGGAATACAGGGAGAACTAGCCATTTGGATACAGAACTGGATCAAAGGTAGAAGACAGAGGGTGGAGATGGAGGGTTGTTTTCCAGCCTGGAGGCCTGTGACCAGTGGAGTGTCACAAGGATCGGTGCTGGGTCCTCTACTTTTTGTCATTTACATAAATGATTTGGATGGGAGCATAAGAGGTACAGTTAGTAAGTTTGCATATGACACCAAAATTGGAGGTGTAGTGGACAGCAAAGAGGGTTACCTCAGATTACAACGGATCTGGACCAGATGGGCCAATGGGCTGAGAAGTGGCAGATGGAGTTTAATTCAGATAAATGCGAGGTGCTGTATTTTGGGAAAGCAAATCTTAGCAGGACTTACACACTTAATGGTAAGGTCCTAGGGAGTGTTGCTGAACAAATAGACCTTGGAGTGCAGGTTCATAGCTCCTTGAAAGTGGAGTCACAGGTACATAGGATAGTGAAGGCGGCGTTTGGTATGCTTTCCTTATTGGTCAGAGTATTGAATACAGGAGTTGGGAGGTCATGTTGCAGCTGTACAGGACATTAGTTAGGCCACTGTTAGAATATGGCGCGCAATTCTGGTCTCCTTCCTATCGGAAAGATGTTGTGAAACTTGAAAGGGTTCAGAAAAGATTTACAAGAATGTTGCCAGGGTTGGAGGATTTGAGCTATAGGGAGAGGCTGAACAGGCTGGAGCTGTTTTCCCCAGAGCATTGGAGGCTGAGGGGTGACCTTATAGAGGTTTACAAAAATATGAGGGGCATGGATAGGATAAATAGGCAAAGTCTTTCCCCTGGGGTCAGGGAGTCCAGAATTAGTCCAGAATTTTTGGGTGGGAGGGGAAAGATATAAAAGAGCCCTAAGACAGAGTGTGGTACGTGTATGGAATGAGCTGCCAGAGGAAGTGGTGGAGGCTGGTAAAATTGCAACATTTAAGAGGCATTTGGATGGTTTGAAGAGGAAGGGTTTGGAGGGATATGGGCCGGGTGTTGGCAGGTGGGACTAGATTGGGTTGGGATATCTGGTCGGCATGGACAGGTTGGACCGAAGGGTCTGTTTCCGTGCTGTACATCTCTACGACTCTATAATGCTTCAAGCCTAAAACCTTTAAATGTAATAAAATACCCAAAGCACTTCAGGGATGCAAAAGACTCCAGATCCCAATGCAAAAGGAGATCATTAAATAATTCCTAGAAACCATGCATATTAACTGCAGCAGTCTGTACATGTGAAAAATACTGTTGCACAAACACATCAGGACACTGCAGGGCAGGGAAAAATGTCAGTAAAACCAAAACCCATTGAATGCAATGGTGTGAAAAACTTGGTACTTGTGACTCAAAGTCTAAATCTATCACCTTATCCAATAACAAACTGATCTCTGGCATATTAAAGATACATACCTTAGCACTGGATAAAAGCTCAATGCAAGATCTAAAATAATAACTGCTACCGTCAAAGACACAAACTAACAACATGACATGCATTAAAATGATCAACGTTCATTAAAAGGAGGTGTAGTGGACAGTGATAAAGATTACCTCAGAGTACAACTGATCTTGATCAGATGGGCCAATGGGCTAAGGAGTGGCAGATGAAGTTTAATTTAGATAAATGCGAGGTGCTACATTTTGGAAAAGCAAATCAGAGCAATTCTTATAGACTTAATGGGAAGGTCTTAGGGAAGTTGCTGAACAAAGACACCTTGGAGCACTGGTTCATAGTTCCTTGAAAGTTGAGTCGCAGGTATGTAGGATAATGAAGCTGGCATTTGATATGCTTTCCTTTGTTGGACTTGGGAAGTTATGTTGCTGCTGTACAAAACATTGGTTAGGCCACTTTTGGAATATTGTGTATAATTCTGATCCCCCTCCTATCAGTCGGATGATGTTAAAACTTGAAAGGGTTCAGAAAAGATTTACAAGAATGTTGCCAGAGTTCGATGATTTGAACTACAGGGATAGGCTGAATAGGCTGGGGCTGTTTTCCCTGGAGTGTCAGAGGCTGAGGGGTGACCTTATAGAGGTTTACAAAATCATGAGGGGCACGGATAGGATAAATAAATAAGGTCTTTTCCCTTTGGGGGGGGTCCAGAACTAGAGGGCAGATTTTTGGGGTGAGGGGGGAAAAATTTGAGAGACCCCTAAGGGGCAACATTTTCACCCAGAGGGTGGTGCGCATATGGAATGAGCTGTCAGAGGAAGTGATGGAGGCTGGTACAATTACATCATTTAAAAGGCATCTGGATGGATAAATAAATAGGAAGGTTTTCGAGGGATATAGGCCAAGTGCTGGCAAATGGGACGAGATTAGATTAGGATATTTGGTCAGCATGGACGAGTTGGAGCAAAGGGTCTGTTTCCATGCTGTACATCTCTATGACTCTATAAGAGAACAATGATTATTTGCAAACAAAGTCAACTAACACAATGGGCCAGATTCTGTGAAGTGGCAGTCTCTCAAATTGGTGCCGGCTGGGGATGGGATATGGAACTAGGATAAGATGACAAATATGAAGGAGATAAGGTGTTAGCTGGCAAGGTAGCGATGCAGCCTGCTGGGTAGGTCAGGATCAGTGGAAGAATGAGTTGGGCGGGGGTATGGGAGTGTAGCATCAAGTCTACAGGGTTTGGGTATAGTGGAGGCAGAGGTCTCGGGTCAGATCTAGCAGGTAGGGTTTTTTGGAGCCTGGCAGCATGGGAGTGGGTCTGGGATCAGTTTATGTTTCGCAGCTCATGAGGAGGGTTGTCATTTATTGAGCAGGAAACATCAGGGTAACGTCAGAAGAGGGGTGTAGTTCAAAGTGCGAGATGTACATGTGGAGTCTGTTAAATACTCAAGGAGTTATACCTTAAATGGTTCAGGATTTTCCTGAGCATTTTACTTAATTTCATGAGAACCCTTCAAAAGTCTCCATTTAAATGGGGCTTCCAAGAGGAGGCTTTACCCAGAAGGAAGTTCAATTTCCTGAGCAACTTCTTGCAGGTTTAAGCATCTCTCTGTCCCCAGCATGAACTTCTCCAAGGGTTTATGCACATCCTTTGCCACAACCCCATAGGTTCACAAATGTCTTCCCTTCCTCCTCCATGGATTCCCATTCCCCCTCCCCCTCCAAACTTGCAAGCAATCCACCCTCACCCCTTCCCCACTCCATGTTTTTGCATGACTGCTCCCACCCCCATGTTTATACTATCCTTCCTGTTCCACTCCATCCAGAGACTGGGACATCCCTCCCATGCATGGGAACCCTCACCACATCAGACCACACCCACCCCCACCCCCACCTCTCCTCCTCCTTAGGGGACCACCCCCTCTCTCTTCTTCCATGGGGATAGCCCTGCCCCTCTCCTATTCTCCTCCATGGAAGGACCCTCCTCTCCTCCCTTTCTCCATGGGGGAGCTCTCCACCATGGTGCCCCCTCAGGGGTGCCCTCCTGACCATGGTGTTTCCCCCCCCCCCCACCATACACCCTCCTCCCCAGTGGTTCACGCCCCCCTCCCTTACCTCTTCATGCCCCCGCCCCCACAGCGGCCAGGAGCTGTTTACTGCAGCGGCCTCCCCCATTTTGGCGGATCCAGGCTCGGCCTCACTGCCTCTCCCGGGCTGCCCGAATGCAGTCCCTCCCCCATTAATCCTAATCGCCAGTTGCCACTCACCCTGCCGTCTGAGCCGCGCTCGGGCACCTCAATCACCCATTGCACCAGCTCCTGGCTCCCGCTACAGGCCCTGCCTTCCAGGAACTGACGTCACACGCACAGGTACTTCCGTTTCGGCAGGCGGCCGTTCGCGATGCCTGCCGGGAATTGTAGGCCGGCTGTAGTTTTGGGATTAGTGGTGCTGGAAGAGCACAGTAGTTCAGGCAGCATCCATGGAGCAGCGGTATCAACGTTTTGGGCAAAAGCCCTGATGTTATTTCCATTCATTCCTGGATTGTCAAACATTCCGCAAAGGACCAGTGATCATTGACCCCCCCCCCGCCCCTCCACAAGATCTTTAATAAGTTCTGAGCCTTGATAAACGACAACTAATATTTTATTGTTCCTGGTCGGCACGGTCGCTCAATGCTAGCATTGCTGCCTCACAGAGGGGGATTCAATTCCCACCCCTCAGGTGACTGTGTGGAGTTTGCACATTCTCCCCATACCTGCGTGGGTTTCTTCCCACAGTTCAAAGATGTGTAGCTTAGACGGACTGACAATTCTAAATTGCCCCATAGTGTCCAGTGATGTGCAGAGGTGATAGTCCAACGGGTTTATTTGGAAGCACTAGCTTTCGGAGTGTTGCCAACGGAGCGCTGCTCCTTCATCAGGTGATTGGCAACACTCCGAACGCTAGTGCTTCCAAATGAACCAGGGGTAAAAGAATGAGGTCTGCAAATGCTGGAGATCAGAGCTGAAAATGTGTTGCTGGTTAAAGCACAGCAGGTCAGGCAGCATCCAAGGAATAGGAAATTCGACGTTTCGGGCATAAGCCCTTCATCAGGAAAATAAACCTGTTGGACTATAACCTGGTGTTGTGTGATTTTTAACTTCATCCAACACCGATACCTCCAAATCAGGCTAAGTGGATTCAGCATGAGAAATGCAGCGTTACAGGGATAGTGTGGTGAGTCTGGGTGGGATTATCTTGGGAGGGAGGACTCGATGGCCTGAATGACCTGTTTGCTCATTGTTGGGGAGCTACAGTTCGCAAAAACATAGACAAGTTCATGCATAGAAATAGAAAATTCGAATGTTCCAAAAAGCTAAAATTGAACTGAAATATTAGCTCAAGCTGAGTAGAAAATTGACTTACAAACAGTGAAATCAGTACTTTTGACTGAATACATCTAAAACCAAAAGAAGGATTACTCTTTGTTAGAGCATATGCTGGTTGCTGATTAATTTAAAAATTGTCACTTTTCAGAATTAAAATATAGCATCATTAAAATGTACGTGGATAATGTACAAATCAGCTAGGATTTGATGAAGCATTGATTAGTAAGACACATTTAGGTTGAGGTTTCATTGAAGTTAAGCTATTGAAATATTTTCAAGGAACAGTACATGATGCATGTTCTAAAATGCAAACTCCTCCAACTGATCAGCCTTCCAGGGTTTCAATGTAAGTCACTCATGGCTATCAGGAGGTGACCTTCATTGCATAAACTACTCCAGTGAGATAATAAGCTGACATTTCAAATATAACTTGGGGAAGTATGAAGAATGATATTTCTATATTCAACAAAAAAGAAGATTGCACTACATGAATGTGAACTTTGTGTCACCTCCTCAATTATGAGTGTACATCAAGAAATTGTGTTTTGCTATGTTACAAAAATGTTCAGACTTCAAAAAATTTAGTTGGTGTTAAAATGCTTTGGGGTGTCATTGAAGTGAAATAGAAATGTTGATTCTTACCTCACATGCTATTCAGTGCATTTCAATTTGTAGATGGATGATGATGGTGAGCTCATGTTCCATTGCTAGATGTATGCTTCTGACAGGTAGGATTTCATACTCAGAGAGTACACTTAGAAAACTGACCCTGGAGAAGATGTGTCTATTTTGTAAAGCAAAAATAGACAAATACATCACGAGAATAATGTAAATGGTAAATCAATATAAAAAGGGCCACTCAGCTCTTCAAACTCACTTCTTCAAGATTATACAAAAAGTGTTAATCATTTCCTTTTCAACATCACCCCAGCTACTGCTGAAACAATCACCTATGACTTCTTCATCTGTAAATCTGGCTTCCCCACAGTGCTCATAAGTGTACTTTTGAACTCTAATATGACTTCCATAGGAAACATAAGCAACAAGTAGCCCTTTTATTCCTGTAAACCTGCTCCATGATTCAATAAAATTATTACTGAGTAAGGGTTGCAGTTCACCTAGAGTTTGTTTCCTTCACTCGGTTTCATTCTAAGGCCCACTTATTAATCATCCATTCTCCTCATCAACTTCCACTGGTTCACCATTTGACTTTCAAAGTGCTTAGGTTGATCCACATCCTCCATGGACTCATTGTACACTAACTCTGCAAAATCTTCTGATCTTATATTCACACTTTTAACATCTGGTCTACAACACTAGCCTCTTCCTCATTATCCACTCCCTCAATTCTATCACTGATGCTAAGTTTATCGGTTTGGTGGATGCATTGATGGGATTTCTCCCTTGCTACATCTCTTCCACCGAGAAGAATCCTTAACACCTACACAATCAAACAAGTCAACCTAACTCCTATTTACTTCAATGCCCCACGATACAGTTCAGATGATGAGAAATTTTGTGACCCTAATATTGTCAGCTGTAATCACTATGCTCTATGTTAGCAGCTAGTAAGTTTAAATCCCATTCCAGTGACTTGAGCACAAAATCCATACTGAAAATTCTGACAGTGGAGTGAGGGAGCACAAATAGAAGTAACATCTTCCCTGCACTTACTCTGTCAACTCCTTTAAGTATTTTGTAGTTTTCAATAAAATCACATCTCAGTCTTCAAGATACTCAAGAATACTGGCTCAGTTTTCCAAATCTCTCTTCTTGGGTAGTCCCACCTTACCAGGAGATGGTTTAGTAAACCTTTGTTGCAAGGCCTCTAAATAATCTTCCTAAGCACACTATACTCCTGGTGTTGTCTAACCAAAGTTCTATACAACTGAAGTAAGAATTCATTAATCTTGTACACAAATCTCTTGTGACAAAGGCTAACATCCCATTAGCCTTCCTATTTGCCTGCATGTCAGTCTTCAGGTCCTTTCTGTTTGCCATGTTTATAAAATCATGCCGGGCATGAATAAAGTTAACATCCTAGGTGTTTTTCCTAGGAGGGGGAGTCCAAAATTAGAGGACATAGGTTTAAGGTAAGGGGGGAAAGTTCTATAAAGGACCTGAGGGGTAACGTTTTAATGCAAATGGTGGTGCGTGTATGGAATGAGCTGCCAGAGGAAGTGATGGAGGAAGGTACAATTACCAACATTTAAAAGGCATCTGGACAGGTACATGAATGGGAAAGGTTTAGAAGGATATGAAGCAAATGCTGGCAAATGAGGGCTAGATCAGATTGGAATGTCTGTTCAGCATGGAAAAATTGGACTGAAGAGTCTGTTTCAGTACTACATAATTCCATAACTCTATGTTCTTCACTAGTTACTGAGCTTTTTAAATGCTTAATGCAGCACACCTCACTACCTATGTCATCAGGAACTTGGAAATGATACACTTAGTCTCCACATTCACATATTTTCCAAACCAACCTGCTCAGAGATATTATAACACATCTCTGGAGCAGGTGGGACTTAAACCCTGGCCTACTGTCTCAGAGCTAGGGATACAGACACTATGCTACCAGAGTCCTAGTCCCCTCATACAAACTTTTGGAGCAGGTCGAACGTGAACTTATGCCTCCTGGTCCAGGGGGTAGGCACACTACTGTTGCACCACAAATCCCCATATACAATTATTGTTATATATTGTGAGTGCTTGGGGCTGGAGAATGATCCTTCCAGTACCCCACTAGTTGCAGTCTGCCAAACGGAGAATGACTGTTCTCCAGTCATACCAGTACTCTAACTATTTTCTGACTGATAAAGTCAAACATCACACAACACAAAGTTATAGTCCAACGGGTTTATTTGAAAACACTAGCTTCTGGAGCACTGCTCCTTCAGCCGGTTAAAAAGTTAAAAACTACACAACACTAAGTTATAGTCCAACAGGTTTATTTGGAAGCATTAGCTTTCGGAGCACTGCTCCTTCATTAGGAGTGTAGTATAAGATCGTATGACACAGAATTTATAGCAAAAGTTTACAGTGTGATGTAACTGAAATTATATATTGAAAAAGACCTGGATTGTTTGCTAAGTCTCTTATCTTTTAGAATGAACATGTTGGCTTCAGTTCTTTCATATCTAAATCGCAAAACTTTTTTAAAAGTTACATTCTCAATTGAACTTTAACAATTGGTGTCATGTTGGCCCAGATACTGTATTTAAGGTGTGTGCTGCATTGTGTGAGACTGTCTGTGCCACAATGTTCAGACTGATTCTAATCTAAAAAACGGATTTACAGAATCTTACATGGATTCAGGCAGTTTTCAAAAAAGGTAAAATGTAATTCTGCAAGAACAAACTCACTCTACAAATTTATATGTGTACGTGTTTGGGTTTGCGTTGGGTGGGGAGCGGGGATTATGAATGTCTGTAAGTGGTCTTTAGTGAGGTCTTGAGCATCTAATGAAGGAGCAGCGCTGTGAACGTTCGTGTTTTCAAATAAACCGGTTGGACTATAATCTGGCGTCGTGTGATTTTTGACCGTGTCCAACCCAGTTCAACACCAGCAGTTCCAAATTCTGTCTGATCGTCAATCCTTATTCCATGCTGGTTCTTTATCCACTGTCTCATGCCTTTTGATTTTGTTAAGCAACTTTCTCTGGGCGCCTTTATCAAAAAACTTCTGATAAACCAAATTTATTATGTCCACCAACGCCGTATTATCAACTTTGTCAGAGACAATCTCAAAAAACGGCAAGTTCGTCGAACACGATTTGCCATTTGCAAATACATGCTGATTTGACCCAATCAGGTCATTATTATCCAAATATACATTAATCGCATCCTCTACAACTGATTGTAACAAAGTCCCCATTACTGAAGTCAGGCGTCCTGAAAGGCAACAGGGTAAATCCCATTTTCTGCAGCATGTACAAGGATATTGTTGGGCCCAAAGTATCAGGAGTAGTATTCCCATGGGAAGATTGGGACCGGGAAAGGACCATTCTCTCCTTACAGGCTTATTCCCAGCCTTGGCTGGGATTCAGTGAACAGGACCATGGGGTTAAAGTAGGTCAGACCGCGCCAAGGCGAAGCCCCGCCCCAGAATCGAATGTTGTGACTCTCCCCCGGATTGATACATGTTAGCAGCGCGAGATTTAAAGGGACCGCGACCCTCAGCTCTCATTTCACAAAAAGTGGGCATTATGGCTACCTCGCCTTATTTTACATCAGGCGTACTGACTCGGAACATGAGCAGACGGGTGTGCGTGGCCAGGGAGCGGGATCATCACCCCGGCTCCAACTTAGCAAAGAGCCGTGCCGCTGGCAGGCCGGCAGTGGGCCAGCCCGGCCTCCAAATTCAAGCAGACCCGGTCGGAGCTGCCTCAGCGATCCGGCCTGGCAGCTCTCCTATACGCGGAAATGCACGGAGACAGAAAAGGGAGTCCTTGCAGACTGCTGGCGGTTCGGGCCGAAAGCTGAGCCGGCCGCAGTCTGCTTCCCCAGAAAAGGACACAAACTCTAAATGGGAGCCCAAGGACTGGAGGGAGCAGTTGGATAACATCAGGAAGATGAGGAAGGGCAGGGATGCGCCCGTGGATCACATGGGCGCTGAACAATGCTTCGACAAAACTGCAGCCCCCGAGGTAATTTGATAGAACCTAGATCCTGTGGCTAAACTGAAACTTGCACTTGTATAGCGACTTTCCTGACTCCCAAGAAGACACAACGTGCTTCAGAGTCAACTATATGCAGTATCTGGAGGTGGTAACCAGTTAGTATATAACAAGCTTTCACAAACAGCAATGAAATAAGTAATTATTTGTTCGGTGAGGTGTATGGATTGACAAGGAAACTATGCTAGGCGAAAGTGAGGACTGCAGATGCTAGAGATGCTAGAGTCAAGATTAGAGTGGTGCTGGAAAAGCGCAGCATCCGAGGAGCAAGAAAATCGAGGTTTAGAGCGCCCTTACTTTATCAGTTTGATAAGGTTCCCCATGGTAGGCTCATTCATTTAAAAAAGGAGGAATGGGATACTGGGAAACCTGTTCTGTCTGGATACAGAATTGGCTGGCCCACAGAAGATGGAGTTTGGTGGTTGATGGAAAGTATTCAGCCTGGAGTCCGTGACCAGTTTGTTCCGCAGGGATTGGTTCTGGGACCTCTGCTCTGTGACTTTTACAAATCTGGATGAGGAAGTGAAAGGGTGGGTTAGTAAATTTGCCGATGACACAAAGGTTGGTGGAGCTGTGGACAGTGTGGAAAGTTGTTGTAGGTTGCAACAAGACATGACGGGAAGCAGACCTGGACTGATAAGAGGCAGATGGAGTCCAACCTGGGAAAAATGTGAAGTCGTTCACTTTGGAAGGTTAAATTTAAATGCAGAATACAGGAAAAGCGACATTTCAGGCAGGAGCCCTTATCATCCCCTTTTCTAAGATCTTATAGTAATGTTGCGATTATCCCCGGTCCAGAGGCTTTTTGAGGCGAGAGAGAGTGGTGATGGTGAATGTTTAGCCTGAGCTTCACCACACCTCAAGTGAGTGGCAAGAAGGCAGGATCTCCATCAGTGAGCATGGGAATTGAACCCATGCTGTTGGTATACTCTGCATTATAAATCAATCATCCAGCTAACTGCTGAAAAATGTGTTGCTGGAAAAACGCAGCAGGTCAGGCAGCATCCAAGAAGCAGGAGAATCGGCATTTCGGGCATAAGCCCTTCTTCAGGCATTCCCAAAGAAGGGCTTATGCCCAAAACGTCGATTCTCCTGCTCCTTGGATGCTGCCTGACCTGCTGCGCTTTTCCAGCAACACACATTTTTCAGCTCTGATCTCCAGCATCTGCAGTCCTCACTTTCTCCATCTAGCTAACTGAGCCACCTGAGAAAAAGCCACAGAGCCTTGAGATGGGCTTAAACCCACAACCTCCTGATGCAGAGATGAGGGTGCTACAAAACTGACACACCTTGTCTGTGTCCTTTCCACACTTGCCATTTGGATTGAGATAAGGATAGCAGATGTTGGGCGACCCCCACTGGAGAGAAAGGAGAGCAGGAAAGAAATGCTCCACAAGTCTCCTTCATTCTTAATACTTAAAGGCATACTTGAAATTAAGATCAAAGTTGAAATAGGAATGGGTCTGCCTCAGCTGAATGTTGCCGCTGACTATTTTGATATGTTTTTATTGGAATTCTGCAGGTCATGAGGTATCAAGTGCTTTTGTCGCTCATGCTGTCCAGCCAAACCAGGGATCAGGTGACATTTGCAGCAATGAAGCAGCTAAGGGACCATGGCTTGACTGTGGACAACATCCTCAAGATGGATGATAAGACACTGGGAGAACTTATTTATCCAGTTGGATTCTGGAGGGTTAGTGCACATTTACTGAATCACTATCTTACAACCGAGCATCTCCTCAAATGCACTATCCCAATGCTCATCGCTCTACCATTAATAATAGAATTCAGCTACTTGGGCCCTCAGCTCTGCAGTTCCCTTCCTTAATCTTGCTGACTCTCTGCTTCTTTACATAGGTCCATCAAACTTACCCCTTTGACCAAGGTTTTGGTCACTGTCCTAAAGCTGGTAGGTATCGAAATTTGTTCTCTACCATGAAACAGCTCAGGAAGTTTTACTAGATGAAAGGGAAGATCATAAATCATGCCTGAATTTTAGTGTTAACCTTTGATCATTTTAGTGTTAATATTCGCTTTACGGCTTCCTATCAATGTTTGCCAAAGGGTATAGTTTGCATGTGATATCATGAGGAAAATTTTCACTTATTACATTTTAAGGTTTAAATTCCTGTTGCCAGTACAGTCCTGATATTTACTCTGTGCAACATGTGTACATTCCAAACCACCTAACATGTGATCAGTTATTCTGTCTGAAAATGTGTTGCTGGTTAAAGCGCAGCAGGTCAGGCAGCATCCAAGGAACAGGAAATTCGACGTTTCGGGCACAAGCCCTTCATCAGTTATTCTGTCTGTCAATCACTTCCTTACATGCAGATTAATTATTCAGTGGGCTAGTTGGCTTTTTAAATATCAAAGACATTTGCTATGCAGTGGTCAGTTTTATTCAAGGCTGCTTGTTGCACTATTCAATGTGAATCTGAGTTACTGCAAATTAGACCTGCTTTCTCTAGAATTTAGAAGGTTGAGGAATGATCTGATTGAAGTCTTCAAGATATTAATAGGTAAAGACTGGATACATAAAGATAAACTATTTCCACTAGCTGAGTATTTTACTACTAGGGGGCATAGTCTGAGAATTGGGGCCAGACCGTTCAGGAGAGATCTTAGGAAGCACTTCTACATACAAAGGGTGGTAGATGTTTGGAACTCTCTTCCGTAAACAATAGTGGATGCTGGGTAAGTTATTAATTTTAAATCTGAAATAGTAATTTTTTTGTTAAGTAGAAGTATTAAGGGATATGGCCAAAGACAGGTATATAGAGTTAGGCCACAGATCAGCCATAATCTCACTGAATAGTGGAAGACACTCAAGGTTGAATGGCCTACTTATGTTCCTAGCAATTGTGAGAATGATGGTAGTTTCAGAAACCTAGTGGTATCAATAAGAAACCCATCCCTTCTACTCACTTCCTTTCGAACATGCTGCATCTCATCTCCTTTTCACTTGGTATGTTTTTGAAATTCATCTACTACATGCAAGACTAGTATTTATTGTTTTTGTGTTAACTGATTTGTTAGGTCAAAGGTCAGTTCGCACTCTTGGTTCTTAATCTCATTACAACCTTGATTCAAACATGGACAATGAAGCCAAACTCCAGAGTCGAATTGACTATCCTGGACATCAGGGTAGTATTTGACAGTGTGTGGCATCAAGAAACCCTAAAAATGTTGAGAATGAGGATCAAGACTCTCTTGCCAGTAGAAGTCAATCATAGAACAAAGGAAAATGGTTCTGGTTATCAACAAAGTAAAAAATCACACATCAGGTTATAGTCCAATCGGTTTATTTGGAAGTCAATCTTCCTAGTCTGAGGATATCGCTGCAAGAGTTCCTCCCCGTGTTGTCTTCAGTCCACCCATCTTCACCTGCTTCATCAATGATATTCCCTCCAACGTAAGATCAGAAGTGGAGAGATTAGTTGATGATTGCAAAGTGCAATTCAAGATTCCTCAGATACTGAATGCCATTCCCACATTCCAAGGTATGGACAACTTTCAGGTCTGAGCTGGTAAGTGGCAAGTAACATTTATATACCATCTGAGTACTAGGCAATGGCAAACTCCAACTAGCGGGAATCTAACTATCTCCTCTTGACATTCACAATCATTACAAATGCTGAATACCCCACAATCAACATTTTGGGAGTTATCATCAACCAGAAATTTAATCAGTCCAGCCTTATATATTCTGTGTGACTCTAGCACCTCGTAAGGAGCTCAAAACATTCCAAGATCTAGCAATTCACTTGGTAGGTATTACCAGCTTAATCATTCAATCCCGCTTCCACTGACACATAGTGGCAGCTTTGTGTATCATCAGAGTAGCACTGTAGCAGTTTGCCAAGTGCCTTTCAACATAGACAAGCGGGAGGCTGGAAAAACACAGCAAGCCAGGCAGCAGCATCAAGTGGAGAGATCAGTTGTTTTGGTTATAACTCAGAAGAAGGCTTACACCTGAAACATTGACTTCTCCATCGCCTGATGCTGCCTGACTTATGTTCTTACAACCTCCTGCTTGCCTAATTTTTTTTTTGTCTCTAAATAAGTGTCTTTCAACAGCAGTTTCAAAACCTGCAATCATCACCACCTAGCAGAACAAGGGCAGCAGACGCGGAAACAATTCCCCTTGGACGAGTTGGACCAAAGGGTCTGTTTCCTTACAACCGCCTTTCTGACTTGAAACAGTATTGCCATGCCTTCACTGTCTCTGAATCAATATCATGGCTTTCCCTTAATAACAGCATTGTGGGAGTACCTACTGCAGCATTTTAAGAAGGTGGCTCACCACCTTCTCAAGGGCAATTAGGAATCGACAACGAATGCTGGGTAAGGGTGGAGGATTATTTTTCCCTATGGAAAAGGACATCAATGAACTGGCTTAGGTTCTACAATAATCCAATTACAATTATTAACATGATGACTGATTTTATTTAACTAATTGAGATTAAATCATTTGGCTGTTATGGGGGGATTTGAACACCTATTTCTGGATCATTATAGGCCAGGCCCCTGTCCAGTGACATAACCACTAGATTACTGCTGGCGCAACTGAAAGACAAAATTGATAGATTGTTATTATCTTTACATCTTATCCATTATATGATGTACCCATGCAGAATAAAGTGAAATACATCAAGCAGACCACAGCAATCTTGAAGGAGCAGTACAATGGTGACATTCCCAGCAGTGTCAGCGAGCTTCTGAAACTTCCAGGAGTGGGACCGAAGATGGCTCATCTCATCATGAAGCTAGCCTGGAATAACGTGTCTGGCATCAGTAAGTACCACAGGCACCAGTAACGTAATGAAATCAAGGAGTCAACTTAGACAGATCAGCTATCTGCCATTATATGGATATTACTGTCATGACAAAGTCTGAGAGCAGTAGCACTGTAGGAAAATACCAGACTTCCTGCTGCAAGAGCATCATTCTGGCAACAATGGTGTGTGTTCAGTCCCTGCCACTGGATGGTGCTGCAGTGCAGCATGAACTCTTGCATTCAATATTAATCTAGTGGACTCCTGGTACAAATCATCGACTATATCTACCTGCACTAATGGGTGAAGTAGTCAGCAAGGTCTTTTTAATGCTTGAAGAGGTGAGTTTGAAGGAAAAGCTTTGGGTGTTTTCTCAATGCTCTTTAAAATTTAACAATTCTCTTGGTGACAAGTCTTTGAAATATACATAATGATGCAAACTGCTTACACAGCAGAGATCCAAGTTGATATTTTTCTGGATGCTGGGTGGAACAGAAGCAGTTTGTTGGAAACTCTATGCCAATGCTTAAAACATCCATTGTGTAGAGTCAGATCAGGAAATAAACCCCATAAGTATTTGAAATTGAATATGTCAAGTTTTTTTTTAATTCTTATGGTTCTTGGAAGTCAATACAGCTATTGGGTAAATTGGAGGACTAGCAAATATGACTTGAACACACTCCAATGCAGAACTGATGAAATGATGCAAAGGCTTTGGGATGTCTTGAGGCTATGAAAGCTGTTGTATAAATGCATTCCTTCCTTTGCTTGCCTTTGAGCATTTGGCTTTGTATTTCATGTCTAGAAGATGACCTTAGACCAGGTAGGCTTAGTGTCTGTCAGATTGACCTCCCAGACCTGTACAGTGCAGTACTAAATTATTGAGGACTGAATTTATTATGACAATCTAGATAGCTAATCTGTCGCAATGAAAACAAAAAGGTTTGGATTTGTATGGCACCTTTCATAAGCACAGGACATCATGATTACTTCAGTTCTTTCAAAGTGAATCCACTGCTGTAAGGAAGGAAACCCCACAAACAATTTGCACAAAACAAACTGCCACAAATAGACATGTGATAGCCAACCGATGATCTATTTTAGTGAAGTTGGCCTAGGCCAAAAAAGCTTCCAGATCCTTTAGAATAATCTTTTCTGATGCACCTGAGAGGCCAACTGGGATGTTGCAGTAACGTTTCATTCAAAAGCACTTTGGATGATGCAACACCTCCTTAATGCTGTTGGCCTAGATTGTGTATGTCCAGAGGGGCTACTTGAATGCACTACTTGGAGGTGAGAGCATGACATACTAAAAGTTTGTAAATTTTCAGTTGTTTTATTCCCATGCTTGTTCCTCCATTATTTACACAGCTCTGTTCATTAACTGTTAAACATTAAAGTGTGCACCATGTCTTCTGTGTGGTGTGGAGGTGCCAGTATTGGACTGGGGTGGACAGAGTTAAAAATCACACAACACCAAGTTATAGTCCAACAGATTTATTTGAAAGTACAAGCTCTTGGAGTGCTGCTCCTTCATCAGCTGGCTAGTGGAGCAGGATCATAGGACACAGAATTTAAAGTATTCAAGTATCATAGAACTGATGCAATATATTGAACAAACTTAGATTGCTGTTAAGTCTTTAATCACTTAGAATGGGGGTGTGAGATTGACTGACTGCCAGGATTCTCGAGGTTGGTGCTGAGAGACTGTGTTTCTGCTGGTTGTCAAATCTAAACACGGGTGAACAGCCCCAAAATAAGAGGACAATCATTTGGGACTGAGCTGAAGAAAAAATACTCAAACTGTGAAATTCTCTGCCCCACACAAGGGTTATGGAAGCTTTATCATTGTTGAAAGTATTTAAGACTGGGAAAGAGGGATATTGGACTCTGAGGAAGTTGCGGGGGGCACAGGAAATGGAGGTGAGGCCCAAGATGATCATGCCAAGTTGTCAGAAGCTAAATTATTACGAGATTCTTTTACTCTCATATAGACTGCTTATGTGCAGGGATCCAGAGTCCCAAAATGAAGGTGTCTCACATGTTGGTGTCCAAGTTTGTTCCACCTTGAGTGAACAGTCTGGACAAATCTAATTTATGGGTCAATATCAACAGTAATATCAATACCGTTTGGGCAGAATTGGCATTCAAAGATGATCGGGATTTGAAGTGTACGTGAGCTTGACCCAAAACCAGTTGCACTTGAGTTTCCACTGGTTCAAGGTTCACGTTTTATCCCAGTCAAAGCTGTCCATGTTCCCAGGTGACTGTTACCTGCTTCTGCCATTTGTGATGATTAAGGAAGGCTCTTTAAATTGCATTCATTTTCTTAGGCAATTTGACCAGACAATTTTTCATTTTTCAAAAACATTACTAGGAAACAACTGCTGTTCACCAGTGAAAGGTATAAATTGTTAAGTATACTTCTTAAAAAATCATTTTCTGATTTTTAATTGGGTTATTCACAAGTGAAGCACTAGATACCCTGATTAAAAATGCTTTCTTTGGTGATAAGCGTATTTTTATCTGTATTACTATAGCAACCCCCTGGCTCCAAGACTTAAATGTATAGAAAGAGAAACAAATAAGTGGTTATGTTCTGGTATGTTGGCCGTGGCATTGATTCATAGCAACTTCTGCAATTGTGATTATAGAACTTGACTTTTACTTGGACTGTAACTTCACCACTTTTTGGGTGCAATTTTCCAACAATGAATTAGTTTTAAATTGCCTCCTTCAATATTCCACTCAAACTCCTCTTGTTTGCCCAAGAGCACTAGTTAATCCTAGAGAATATTTAATGCAATCCAAAATTTGTAACATAGTGTTGTTAATTTGGTTTGATAAATCCATTTCACAAGCACTTCATCCACCTCAGCACCCAACTAACTCCTTTTGCCTGTTTTAATTTTTCATTCCAGGTGTTGACACCCATGTGCATAGAATCACAAATCGACTGAAGTGGGTCAAAAAAGAAACCAAAACCCCAGAGGAAAGCAGACTGGCGCTGGAAGAATGGATGCCACGGTAAACTGGGCTTGGGAGGAGACCTCTAAATGTAACCAAGTGATGGTACATGTAGTACAGTCAGACAACCAATAACTGAAGATGGGTCACACCTTGCAGGGAGCGAAGTTGACTCAGTAGCAGGACTATACACGATTTGGAGATGCCGGTGTTGGACTGGGGTGTACAAAGTTAACAATCACACAACACCAGAATTCTGTGTGTTAGGATTGAGACCTCCACTATCACCTGATGAAGGAGCATCGCTCCAAAAGCTAGTGTGCTTCCAATTAAACCTGTTGGACTATAACCTGGTGTTGTGTGATTTTTAACTTCGGACTATACACTTAATGGTAAGGTCCTAGGGAGTTGCTGAACAAAAATGACCTTGGAGTGCAGGTTCATAGCTCCTTGAAAGTAGAGTCGCAGGTAGATAGGATAGTGCAGAAGGCTTTTGGTTTGCTTTTCTTTATTGGTCAGAGTATTGAGTATAGGGAGTTGGGGGGTCATGTTGCGGCTGTACAGAACATTGGTTAGGCCACTTTTGGAATGTTACGTGCAATTCTGGTCACCTTCCCATCGGTAGGATGTTGTGAAACTTGAAAGGGTTCAGAAAAGATTTACAATGTTGTTGCCAGGGTTGGAGGATTTGAGCTATAGGGAGAGGCTGAACAGGCTGGGACTGTTTTCCCTGGAGCATTGGAGACTGAGGGGTGACCTTATAGAGGTTTATAAAATCATGAGGGGCATGGATAGGGTAAATAAACAAAGTCTTTTCCCTGGAGCGGGGGAGTCCAGAACTAGAGGGCATAGGTTTAGGGTGAGAGGGGAAAGATATAAAAGAGACCTAAGGGGCAACTTTTTCAAACAGAGGGTGGTATGTGTATAGAATGAGCTGCCAGAGGAAGCGGTGGAGGCTGGTACTATTGCAACATTTAAAAGGCATCTGGATGGGTATATGAATAGGAAAGGTTTGGAGGGATATGGGACAGTAAGTGTAAGTAGATTTGGTTGGGACATCTGGTTGGCATGAACGAGTTGGACTGAAGGGTCTGTTTCTGTGCTGTACATCTCTATGACCTGATTTAATTCTTTTGCAGAATGTAGATGTTTCTACTGATTGCCTGAAGCCTTCCTATGCAGCAGGCTGAATATGGATCGCTCTTGATTTTTTAAATTTGTTTTACATCCAGAAATGCTCTTACACACCAGCGAATGTTTTATTTAATCACTGATATTAAATCAAAATTCTTCTTCCTTAAACCATTTAATTTACCAACATGACAGCATCTAGTGACATCCTTCCATCATGGTGTTGCACAACAAACTCAAAGTACCCTCCCCTTTCCTCCCTAAATCCATACAGAATCCCCTCTCCCTCTGCCCCCATCTTTTACAGCAAATGCTTTCCCACCTTAGATCCCTGCATCCATCTCACTTTGTGTTCACAATTCATGGACTTGATTTTTGTGGAATCAGCCTATGGAAATCCCACAAAGAACTATATTTTTTAATGTATGCCTCCCCCTCCTTTCTCTTTCAGGGAGCTCTGGAGTGAGACCAATTGGCTGCTGGTGGGCTTTGGTCAGCAGATGTGCCTGCCAGTGAATCCTCGCTGTACTGTATGTCTCAACAGAGATATCTGTCCCACAGCCAAGAACAATCTTCGGAAAACAAATCCCAGGCTTCCTCCCAGCTCTCCGCTTCAGCCTTGCCAACAGCAACAATAATTAAATCCTTGTGTTTAAATGTTAGATCGCGGTATAAATTATTCAAAGGCTGGGGAGATGTTTGTCCCAAAGTTAACTAAAACAGAACTGTTTGTGATCTTGTCAGTGAATTCCAGTTGCTAGTGGAGTATTGAACTCAACTGAATAATGATGTTCCCAGTGAGAACACTATGTAGTTCGTAAAGATGCATCAGTAGCAGGACTGAGTATTGCAGCCTGGTGGCAAGTGCCACATACTGAGAAAGCCAGGCAAGTCTCCTGTACGAATGTGCAGCTTTACATGGTATTCAGATGCATCACTAGTAAACAAAATGGTTGAAATTCCACTGAGCACTACAGCAGGGGGGGTGCTGTGGCTAGTACTGCTGCCTCACAGCGCCAGGAACCCAGGCTTGAGTCCACCCTTGGACGGCTGTTTGCGTGAGTTTCCTCCCACAGTCCAAAGATGTGCATGGACAGGTTGGTTTCCATGGGAAATGCAGGGTCTGAGTGGGGCGTTCTTAATGGGGTTGGTGTGGACTCAATAGACGAAAAGGCCTGCTTTCACACTGTAGGGATTCTGTGATTCTAGCCTGCTGGTTAAGGTACTTGTTTTAAATTCTAATATCCTCCATGCTTCATTGGATAAACAGCATGAACCAGTGTGGGCAATAATTTTCCTTGAGCTTGCCAACCAATGCTTTGAAAATAGAACTTAAATGATTACTTAGCATCCCTTATTAACCTGTGGTTTGGAGTACATTTTGTGCAAGTAAATAAAAGCGTGGTAGTACTCTTGTTTGGCATATCTATTTTTGGTGAATGCTTTTTTTAAAACAAAGAATTTTCGTTATATTGCCTCCTCCCTCCCCACCCCACCAAATCCCCTAGACCAGGAAAATAGGACATTTATTCTCTCATCTGTCCTACTCTAATCAGCCTGTTTATGGGTTAAGATTACTTTACAGTTTCATTTCATTGGAAGTTAGAAGCATTTATATCTGAAAGTTGATAGGACTGTTTTATTTTGAATGGCCTTAATGCAAGTGGATAAATATTTCATACAACAGATGCCAGATACAAATCTAAATAAAAGCAGAACAGTCGTGGAAATACTCAACTTTAAATTAGCTAGCAACGGTTAATAGAGAAACAGAACAGACATCAAAGGGAGAGTGTTTCATTAGTTTTAAATGAAGGGCCATCAGCCTGGGATGTCAATCCGGTGTTTTCTGCCTCCACAAATGCTGCCTAATCGACTGAGTATTTCTGATACAGGTGACAGAGATGCTTCACTCTGCATAATAATAACTTTGGGATTTCAATACTCTCTCACTGCACCCTTTTCCATTTAGCACTAGCCAAGCCCTGCAATTTTTTTACTTTCCTTTCAGCCCTGTGCTCTTACCAGTTACAACACTAAAGAAACATCAAAGACTTGCTGTACTTGTCTGCTGTAAGGAACAAGACCAATGGCCAGAAGTGAACTAGACACAGCAAGTTATAAAAGGTTTGGAAGCCGCAAGGAAACAAATCAATTTATAATGCCAAAGGTTATGACAAAGTAATGGTTACACTGCCCATCCTCTTAATTCCTTTGGTTGTTATTTCAACACACAATAATTAATTTATTCATTTAAATGTAAGACTGGAACATCAGGGCATCATGGTGGCTCAGTGGTTAGCACTCATGCTGCCTCATAGCACGAGGGTCCTAGGTTCGATTCCAGCTTCAGGCGACTGTGTGGCGCTTGCATGTTCTCCCCGTGTCTGCGTTTCCTCCCACAGTTCAAAGATGTGCAGGTTAGGTGAATTGGTCATGCTAAATTGCCCATAGTGTTGGGTGCATTAGTCGGTGAGAAATGGGTCTGGTTGGGTTACTCTTCAGAGGGTCAGTGTGGACTGGTTTGGCCAAAGGGCCTGTCTCAACACTGTAGGGAATCGAATCAAATCTTAAACATATAAAATGTGCTTTCACTAATATCACCAGCACAGATGTCTAGGCCATACTTTGATAACTGGTTGAATTGTGTATAGTCTGGCACTAGTTATGTTTAACCCAGTGCAGATTTGTGAAAACCAACCTTAGTACCATAGAATTCAAACACATCAACATCAGAAAATTCTAGTATAACAGTGTATGAGGTAGATGCTGTGGAAATTTTAGGGCAACTCATTGTCAACTCTGTATAAATGTAAAAAAAAAAGTCTGTAATTCTGATTTTGTATTTGTAGCATATTACCTTCTTTATTTTGCATCTTGTATGATCAGCAGCAGTATGTACAGCCAGAGTGTATTATGGGTATTGAGAGAAGTTGAAATAACCAACTCGTCTCTCTTCATGCAGTTTAACTGTCTCATGGGCGAATACAGAACCTCTTATTTTACAGATTTGAAGTATTTGGGAAAACGGTTTTAAATATATAGAAGTTATCAGGAAAAACAAAAACAATCTTAAGGGGTTAGATGTGCACCCAAATTGGAGTGTGGCTTATGCGCCAAAACTTGCTGGGATATTTAAAACGGAATAGGCAAGATTATTCAGCCTGTTGAACACATGCCTTTCAAGGTATGTTCAGGAAAATAAACAGCAGATGATGCGAGGAAAGTACCGGCAAGCCCAAATACTGAGATATGGGATGTATGCAGTTGGCAATACTGTTCAATAACTTAGCTCTTCCCCTGAGCTTTGGATGCCAAGAGGGAAAGGTTTGTTACTATGTTATTTAAACTCAACTAGAACGTACAATGTAAACACAAATTCCACTATTTGCATGGAAATAAAACTGTTGCATACAATGAGCATGAATGGTCATAAGTTGTTTTTTTCCAAAAAGTCTAAGATTTTATGGTCTGACTTTTATGAATGGGTTCAATTTTGCTATTGTCTTGCTTTACATAGTTGAATTCAGCAAGTTTATCTTAAAAACAAGTTCACCATGGCCTGCCCTACTTGCAAATGATTAGTGTTCTCTCCCTGTGACCTTCTTGATTCTAATAATTCTTTGATTTGACTTGCCACCATTTAAAGTGTAGCTGAGAAGCAATGTAAAGGCAAGGAACAGTGAACATCAAATCATAAAACAGAATGAGGGACAAGCAGCTACATAAGTCAAGTAGTTGTATTTGGTTGGCTTCAACCTTGGATTGTGGAATCATAAAAACAAAACAAGGTCATAGTTCGGACAACCAGGGAAATAATTCAAAGAGACAACAGGTTTTCATTGTCATAGAGATGTACAGTACAGAAACAGACCCTTTGGTCCAACCCGTCCTTACAGACCAGATATCCTAAATTAATCTAGTCTCACTTACCAGCATTTGGCTCATATCCCTCATGGTTCCATTCATCTTCACAGGGAGGTGTTAATGTCTCTTCTGGAGTGGTGAGGTGCTTCCATTGTCCTGTTCCTGGAGCACATCCTTGCTGGTGCCTGTCTGTCCATCCTGCTCTGTGTGGCTTTGGTATTGCTGGGTTGTGAAACTGCCCTTAGGGCTTTGACATATCTGTGGTGCTTTGTCATGTCCATGGGAGCTTAAAGTGTATTCCCTTGTCTGCATGCTGTCTGATTCAACTTGTGAGCTGCTCGGGAATTCTGGGTGTTCTGGTACAGTTTGGCCAATTTTGCTTTTGTGGGCCTATTGTGGGTTAGCAAATCTTTTCCCACAGTCCCCCCTCAGCCTCCAATGCTCCACGGAAAATAGCACCAGCCTACGCAGCCTCTCCCTTTCAAACCTTTCAACCCTAGCAACATCCTTGTAAGTCTTTTCTCAACCCATTCAAATTTCACAACATCCTTCCTATAGGAGACAGACCAGAATTGAACAGTATTCCAAAAGTGGCCTAGCCACTCTGAAGTGGTCTATCCTGATGTTTGTACTTCCCATCTGGTTCAGCTTTCTTCTGAATCCTTTCCCTGTCATGTAATTATTTAGCTTCCCCTCAAAGATTTCTCTCGTGTACACTTCAACTACTGTGATAGCATATTCCATATTATAACTAAATCTCATGGTCCCTTCCATTGCATATATCAATATCTTCTCTTACTAGATGGACTTTGGCTAAAAGACCTGTTTGTTCACTGCTAGAGGAAAGAGTTGCAGCCTGATCAGTGCTTCCGGAGAATTATAACCCCTCAGTTCACAACCACAGTGCCAGAAGTTTTGGTTTAAATTCTACAACATGTAAGAATCCATGCAGTGGGCTTCATTTGAAGCAACAGGGCTTAAAAACATTGTGACGACACAATTATATCACCAAAATAAAAACTGGGGGTTGCAAGGAGAAGGAGATTACACTACATATAATACAATACAATACAATACATAGAATAATCTCTTACATAAAGACTTGGAGTATGATCTTCTTTTATACTTAGTTATTCAAACCTGCATCCTTGGGGGAAAAGAAACGTGCACAAAATTCCAAGCTGACGCATTTCCAGGTCATTACATGTTTTGTGACTGCTCGTCCTCACATGGACATGCTCAAAAGCTCATGAAGGGGAAATGTAAACACAGTTGATGAGAATTACTGTAAATCGAGGTTGAATCTGCCAATCACTGCTATTTGCTCATCCCCTAGATTTCCGAGATCAGAGCTGACAAAAGAATTTCTTCTTCCTGTTTGGGTTTTTGCTAACAATTTAAGAATCCATTCCTTTCAAAATCTTGTTCAAACAGAGCAGATAAAATTTGCCTCAAATTAAAAAATCTTCCATCTGTATTTTGACCTTGCCTTCCCCACTTTTTTTTTTAAAAAGCTAACTTTCAAAACAAAGTGCTGGAGAAACACTGTACACCTAGTAGCATCTGAGAAAACAAACAGCTTTAACATTCAACCCAATATGACTCTTCCACAGGATAGACTAAGTATTTGGAGTAATCAGTACAAGGATGACCCTGTGCCCAGAGAATATGATTTCAAGTGTTTTTACACATAATGGCACTGCAGAGTGCCTGGGAAAAGTACAGCAGAAACAGACCCTTTGGTCCAACTCATCCATGCCAACCAGATATTCTAAATTAATGTAGTCCCATTTGCCAGCGTCTGGCAGATATCCCTCTAAACACCTCCCATTCAAATACCCATCCAGATGCCAAGAGGAAAACATAACAATGGGTTTTGGGGGTTGGGGAGTGTAGTCCCAAAGCAAAAGATTGCAAAAAAAATTCTTAATTATACTCCAAACTGAAAGTCTTCTGTAAACCAGCCACAAACTGGCAAACCCCCAACATTCCTGAACCATAACATGAGAAAGACCTTGGCTGCACTGGTGGGTGATTGATAATATTTAGGTTGGCAGAGTGCCAATACAACTCTGTATCTAGGATGCTTTGACATGGTTAGATACGAAAAAAAATCAAAGTTGCCGTTTAACAATTGAGTATTTTCCCTAAAGTGGATTTCTAGGAGTTTTGTTTAGCATTGTTTGAAATTATAATCACAGAAAAATTGCAGCACACAATGTGTGAATTAAGAATGAAGCAATATTGGCGAAGCTATGTGAAAAGGAGTAGCACTAACTGCAAAGAGCTATCACAGATGCAATGGGCTGAATGGTTTCTTTCTGTGCTGTAATATTAAATGGAAATAAATATCCCATCTGCATCTGACTAGGGGAATTACTTTTCAATAATATTGCAGCAGAAAATACCAAAATGGTAATGGTTTGGAGCGCTGGTTATCAAGAAAGGAGGGCCAGTGGGTTGAAGAAAAGTAACAGATGCTTCAGGCAGATGCAGGATGGAGAACGGATTCTCTTCACTCTAGTAATATTTATAAAGGAAACGCTGAAATGACATTTTCCATCAATGAACAGGCTGGAAAATTCTTGCAAATATCAGGCTGAGAACACAGAAGTACAAGGAACAAGATTTTCTAACTCATTCACCCAACTCAGACCCCATTCAAGACCTCCATTCTTGCTGGGCTGTTAAAGGAAGTGTAATAAAAGCACTAATGAAAAGTCAGCATGATCTGAACCCAACCAATCTCCAATTTTCCCCAGACCCCCACCTTCAGGTCGTTGTGCCCTGTCCAATTCTGGCTGCTCACAGATTCCTACATTAATCCATTATTGATGGGCCAGTCTTCAGCTGCCTCTCCCCTCCACCTCTCTAAAATGCCTTCTTCTTTCAAAGTACTTCCTAAAACCTATCTATTGGACCATCTCCAAAGCTCACCCATTCCAGTGTCTCCTCTTGGGGTTCAGAGAGGGATTCCATCCGTTAGTCACATCTGTGAAATGCCTGGGAAAGTTTTAATTCATTAAAGGCACGACATCAAGGAAAAGTCTGATATGGATGGCATCAATTTGTAGACAATTAAAAGGCATGTGGATTGCAATGCTATCCAAACTCCAACTGAATGAACTGAAAGCAGCCAGTTTTGTCATGCTGAGATACATTTATTGACAATATACAGTATACACAGAAGACCATATTATACAAGTTACTGAAATGTGCTTATGAGGTTTTCAAACTAGATTTCCAGACGTATAAGACATAATGACCGCACAAATCACTGGTATCAGAAATCTGCCTGATTATATAAATGTTTACATGCTTCCTTCAAGTAGCTATTTATCTTGCATTATTGACTGAAATGTATTCAGCTAGAAAGCAAAGATTATTCAGTTCCTATAACAGATGGTTTTCATGCTGATTAATACTTTCCACCTCTCAAGGCTGACGACAGTCCACAAACCATCTAATTTTCCTAATCAGCATTTCACTTTTTCCAGCTCATTTTGTTTCTAATACTTTAAACTGAAATAAAAACAACATAAAAATCCTGTGAATGCTGGAAAATCAGAAACAAAAAAATGATGATCAGTTAGCATCTTAGAGAGAAATACAGAGCATTAAATATTTCAGATCAAATGATCCACTATAAGATTTTAATGGTGATAGTAATCAACTTGAACTATTAACCCTAAAATAAATGCAAAATATTACAGTTGCTGGATATTCTGAAATAAAAATAAAGTGCTGGAGCAACTCAGCAGGTATGGCAGCATTCGTGGACAGAAATAAACTTGATGCTTCAAGTCCAATTAATGGTTTCTCTTTCCACAGGTGCTGCTGATCTTGTTTAGTTTGTCCAAAGCTATGTTTGTATTTCTGAAATATTAACACTGTTTTGTCTCTCCAAAGATGCTTCCTGAGTTGCCGAGTTTTCCAACATTTTCAGGTTTTATACAAAGATATGTTGAATGTTTGTGGTTGTTTCAGTCTAAGAAGTTACAAGATCCATGCAAATCCCAAACAGTGTTATCCTCCATTAGCAGTGTTAAGCAATGTTTGTCATTATTTTATACCTTGAATATGTAGAAACTATTCAAAATGTGGCACCTAGATTTTGGCCTTGTGAGTAAGAGTCATTAAAATATACGAGGTTGGAAACAAGACAGCCACGGTGTGTCACAAGAGTACAAAGTTAAAAGCTGAGCATTGCAACAACAAAAAAATTATCCAAGAATTGCAGCCAGCTGCAGAAGGGGGTCTCGCTTGCAACTAGAGCACACGTGCACACAAAGTGATTTATTCTATTCTCAGAAAACATTTAAAAAGGTAACGTAGTGGAAAATGTAGTTTAAACAGGAAGAGCTGGTCAGAATCTAAAACACTGAAATGTATTGACCTCCCACCCTTTGCAATTCTCAGTCAATGCAGCAAATACATTTTTGACGATCTCAAACCAATTCTTTCAACTACTTTCACCTCATTAGAGCACCGACCTGCAGGAATCCTTAGAATACATGTTTCAAATAGATTTTATTACTGTATTCATTCGGGGATCAACATGAATACTTCAAGTTAGTTTGGTTAATTCCAACCATTGTATTTTGTTGATAAAACCCACAAATGAACCTTACTTCTGAACAAAATCAATCTAAACCTATTGTGAAGCATGTGCTTATTAATGGACAACCAGTGATGGTATTGAATATACCTTGCTATCCCCAACGCCATCCAATGATATTTCAGTGCGTGCTGAGACAATATTTAATCTCTATTATTAGCACTCAATTGTCATTGCTTGAAATAACTCCGTTTGCTTAGTGACTGATTACAATCACTATAAATCTCGTGAAAATGTTGCGGGGAAAATACGTAAAAAATATTTTCAATGCTGCCTAAAACAGCAGTTAGTATACAAAAATAAAAGAGTTGAGACATTTCTTATGTGCAGTAAATGGTTCCTCTATCTAGTGTATTACATGAAGGCTTTAATGCTCAGGAATATAATACGCCACATACCTCCCCCTCTTACCTGCCTCACGATTTGTAAATTCCATTAAAACTAATAAGACTGCATTTCAAGCACCATCTGGTGAAACTATAACCTGTGACAGTGTTAAAAAAAACAGGACCAGGTAAACAAAGACACTTAACCAGGCAGCTCTATAAACACTTAACAGAAAGGCCAGCATGTTGCTCGAGTGTAAGGATTGGCAGACTGGAGGCTATTAGACGAGACAAATAAAATCATATGCGAACTGTCACAAAAGACATTCTACTTCAGAAAGTAAGACTAATAATCCAGTTATTCTGTCCTGTAATGAAGGCTAATTGCAATAACCAGAACCCAGCCCTTGTAAAAAAAAATTAAGCAAAAAAAAAACAAACCTGATGGAAAAACACAGTCATTTAGCTTGATTAAAACTGCGCTACAACAAATCTTATGCAAGATATACCTCAAGCACAAAGCAAATAAGCAGCTGGCATAAATATGTTTTGGTCACAGTCTTTTAATGATCATATTAACAGGCATTTTTTTCTACCATGCCAGCAAATTGATACAGAGGGGCAAAAAAAAATTGAATGATGTTAAGTCTGCTTGAAGGTCAGGAGTACAGAAATGTTCATAGGACAATCCATCCAGTTTAAAAGTTGCTGAAAATTTCATGCTTCTTGTTCCAGTCCATTGGAGGTGCCCTCTTGTTCTTACGTTTAGCCTGCACTTTCTCTCTGGTTTCAGCTGCTGTAGGACTTAGATTCAATCCACTCTCTACAAACGGGTCATTCTCCAGTTCTCCTTTCACCTGCACGGGTTTGAAAGGGAAGAATAAGTAAATACACAAGAGAAAGATCACTGGCTCAAGTGATTGGGAAAGGAAGGGTAGTGGGCATGAGTGGGTAAGGGGGCAGGGATAAAGAGTGCACATGAAAGGTAGAAAGTAGGAACTTGGGGTTGTGGGCAAGCCCAATAGGAGGCTATTACAACCGCATTGGGGATCCATTGGCTAGGTGTAAATGACACATCCACTAACAGGGTCCCCAGCTTGCAGAGTTTCCAAAACCAGGTGTTGTTCATAATAAATCCAATTGGAAATTCAGGTGATATATTTTCTTGAACATCTATTTGAATGCAGAACTTATTACCACAGAAAACGTATAGCATAGATATATTCAAGGGGTTAGAAGAATGAGAATTAGGATACATTGATCGGGTGAGACAAAGAGGTGCTGAGGAAATCTTATCTATAGTATAAATAGCAAAACAGTAGTTATAATTTTCAGCATACAAACTGGTCTATATCATACTTGTCTGAATAATAAAAGTTGATTAACTTACTTTCAGATAAGGGTTTTACAATGTTCAACGATACAGATTAATAATTGTGATGCTATTCATAGAAGCAAATTTCTTCAAAAAAACAACCTGGCTTTGCAACTTTAACTAGGGCACTGCTCCAACTGTATTCATATCACAAGAGCATTATGTTTTTAAGTTGGATGTTTCTGCAATCCAATTCATATTATTAATGTCTTCTTAGATCATAATTCCTATAATTTAACTAAACAAATTTCACTTAACCATCTGATTAGACCTTTTGATGCAGTCACGTGAAGAAAATGCAAGATACTCTTAGAAATAATCACTGTCCTTTATACAATATGAAACACCCTCAAAGAGCTGAAGAATACCAAGGTCTGCAATTAAGTTCGCTCTAATTTGCGGGGAACTGGGCTTTTAATTATAGTCTTGTTTCAGGAAATATATGCCATCATTGTATCTCACCGTGCTGGAAAGTTCAAAATAATTCCTTTCAACTAACTGCTAAATCAAGAAAATAACGTCAAAACCTGTGTGTATTTTAACTCATTATAGTAAAGGGGTTTCTCCATTAATCTTTGAAGGAAGAAATTAAATCAAATCAGAACATTCTGTGTAAGAGGATTAAACTTTAAACCAATGATATGAACTGTAACTGATATACTTCGCAAGTTCCTAATGCAATACATGTGCCATTGCTGGTGACCTGCATCAGTTATTTATGAATGCTCAGAGGCTGCTGATAGTCTGATGCAACTAACTGCAGTGCAGAGTGCAACTCCTGTCCTTCTGCAAAACTAAAATCCTTTCACAGGGCAATATTCTGTCTCTGCCTGTCACATGAAATGAATTTGTTTTGAATTAGATCAATTAGCACAGAAAAATTGATGGTGCTGTTGGCAGGCTGTGTCAGAGTTTGCCTCAGTGTCTCACATCTTCAAACAAGGCACTTTCTGATCTGTTAGCCCCTGCTAGTGCACTGCATGCACATTTGATACTTGCTCTCCTCACTCTCAAAATCCACTCAAGTGATAAGCTTTCTGCAAACTTGCATTGCTGAAGAAGAGCAGTCACAATTACGTTGCTTTGAGTTGGAGTCTGACAATATTCATTATTTGTGCAGGTTTCACGTCACTAAATGTCTTTCAATGCAAAACTGAATATGCCACATTTCACAGAATCTAAACCATTAGATAATTTTGGTACAAACAAAATATAATCTGCATAGCTATTTACAATGTCACCGGTGTCACCTAACAGAATCAGTGACACTTAATATCACAAAACTGCAATGTGATCCACATGATCCAATTAGTTGACAGGTTAAAAGTTATTAAAATATATTTACAGGAAATAACATGGTTGAAAATATTCACAGCATCAAGGTATCAAAAATCTTGTAGTTATATAGTACCTACAATGTGGCAAAATGTCCTAAGGAATTTGGAGTATGTAGCTCTAATTACTACAGACGGGACTTACCATAATCTCTCACAATTGAGATACTAGCATACTATCAGTGACTGAGGACTCCTGTACTAGAGACCGTTCTGACCTTACAAAGAAGCATACCCTGTAGAATTAAAACACCCATCTTCTCATCAGTGTGACTAGATAGGACATGGTTTCTCTTGCCTGAGGCAAACACCTATAAAAGGTGATAAATATTAACAAGGATTAAAAATTTACAAACTTCTTTTTTTGTACAAATCAACAATTGTCTGGACTGTAATTAATCGTTAAAATTAAGAATTTATGGATATTCAATTAGTGAACAATAGAACACTGGCAAGAGGAGGGTAGGAGAACAAACATTATGACAGGAATTTAATGGGATAGATGCATACAGTGCCCCCTGTACTGACTGGGGTTTATACACTGTCATTGCCGATCCTTCTTGAAGTAATCGCATGCAACAGATGGAATTTTGGAAACATCATTGACATTGTTCCTTGGTTGACACCCCTTCACGTGTTGCACTTGGGGTTTTCTTAGAAAATTGGGGCACTTGATGAGTGTAAAGGCAATGACCACTTCCATATGACTCTCAGACTAGTTATTTTAGTAAAATCACATTCGTACCTATATGTTAATACCAGTCTACAAAGTGATTTACCTAGCTGTTGTCAATGAAGAATGAACTCAATCCTCTAAATCCTGTGGTTGACTCGAATTTAAGTTGGAAATGTGGAAAATTTTGTCAAAATCTATGTGATCATTAGAAGTTCTGAAATAAGAGGTAATCCTGTAAATCCTTCTATTCCCAAAGCAAGATGGGACGTTGTTTGCCTGTCTTTCTTTACCAGCTTCTCATTGTTCCAAGAAGTAAAAATTGATTCCTTCAATAAATAACTAGAATGCTTATATCATCATCAGGGTGCTAATCCATGCTCAGATATTTGCTTTCCATTTTATGTTTTCAAAATGCCAGCATAAAAAAATTACTGCATTTTTTCCTTGTTTTTCATTGTTGATTGTTGGTTCCCCTTTTCTCTTGTTGTTGTTGCTTTAAATGTCTGTAGCACTTGTGCTAAATAAAAAGAGGTTATGTCATGCATGCCTCATTTTTGCATGTTTCTGAAAATCAAGGTCATGTGATCGACCAACATCTGGCAAGACCTTATTAATATGAAAAACGTTGTTGGTGTTTTTTCTGTGCTTTGTTTGAGCTGTACTTCAACACTTGCAAAACTCCCTTTCTAAAACAAATAGATTGACTATCGCCTCCCATTCAAACTTTAAAAAAAAAGACAGTATTCACTATTCTTTTTGCATGGAAGAGATAGTGAGCTTCAGTGAAGGTTTTAGCACTTTAGTCTTCATCATGAGTGTAACTTCACCTCCAAATGTAGATAGAGGATGAGGAATTATTGTTGGGGGGGGGGGGGGGGGGGGGGGGGGGGGTGGAATGCTTCAAATTTCCACTTTCAATACCATCTTTTATAGTACCAGCTGTTACCATTAATGTTTGGTGCCTAATTACTGTCAGAATGTCTTGGATTCATGAATCAAATTTCACAGCCTGTATGATTTAATCTGAGTGATATTCCATATGTTAACTCTCAAAATATTATCATAAAGACTAACTTCTTGGTGAGATAGATACCTTGAAGCTTATTAATATTACTAACCACTTACATTGCTACAAGATCACTGACTTTCACATAGTCTGGTTCTACAGTTATTGACATTACTGTACATTATGTAAAAATAGTCATCATTGACCTGCTAGATCTTCTCTCTTACCCAGAGTGAGAATTTGGAACACACTGCCACAGGCTATTTTCAAAGCGAGTAGCATAGATGTATTTATAGGAAGATGAGAACAGTTTTGCCAATAAGACTGGAGAGAGCTTAAGCATAAATGCTGGCATGGTCTGGTTAGGCTGAATGGCCTAATCCTATGCAATTCCTACATAAGAGTATCTTCTGGGCTTTGCAATGAGACCGACAGAAGAATTCTTAATCCACAACTTTCAATATGCACCTTGTAGAGTTAGAATTACATTTGCTTCCGGCATCAGCCATCGCTGAATCATTACTCACCTGTGTTCGCGGTGATCCATTTGCCAGCGGTTGTGGCAAAGGCCCTGAAATGAGAAGAAGGCAGCAAGTTAGAACTGAACAACACTTTCATATTGCCTTCCAAAGTACTCCTTATGCTAAATGACAGAAGTTGTGACAATTTTCATTTTGTTACCGAGAAGCTGACAACATCTACAAAAGTCACCTCTGCAAGTTCAAATCTCACCAAGACAAGTCGTGAAATTGAATCCTCTCTGATGTGTTATGGCCTGCCAACACAGCCATAATCACTACATTGTTGATACTGGAGCACTGCTGTGGAACTGTCTTGAAGCTGCAGACTTTAATAGCACAACCGACTTGAATATTGCTTCACCAAGGGGTGATTTAATTGGTTCATCCAAGATCAGTAACTGTTTATGACCAGCTCGCCTGACAATGACATGGCACTATTTGATGCAATATAAACAGACTGAATTACTCCACATGCTGCATACATCCAAATACTGCAAAGTCTTGCATTCAATGGAAATGAGCTCAGGAACAGCTACATTTAGTTCGAAGTGGTGACTTGTTTAACTAAAAATATATATTTTTTAAAAAGACATTACTCATAAATCTTAATTCTTTCAACAAGTTTATTGTAAAGTAGCGTGGTACGGGCTGATGCCAATTACTGTTTCCATCTTTGGGATTTCATTTCCAATCCTCCATAGGATTAAAATCTATTTTGCCTTCAGGCTGGAAGCATCAAAACGATGCAACCTTGGACAGTCTCGTCTTCATTCTTGGCTACATGTATCATTTATGAATTTACATGTATAAATTCTAGACCTACAAGTTACAAGATGGTGAATTCAGTTAGACCAGCATTTCTGGAAAGCCTTTCACCCTCTAATTCTTCTATTACCGATTAGTTCAGTTCCTTCTTAAAAAAAAAGGGTGCAGCCAAAATCTACATAGTTTTGTTTTACTCCAACTGATTAGACAGTTCAATGGTAGGACTGATTGTGTAACTGCCTGGTCAGAGTCAGGGCTGGATAAACTATTAAGAAATTCACACTCAGAAGGACATCAGTATCTTTACTCAGCAGTAATGATCTTCAACCAACGAAATCAGAAAAACTCAGCAGTTCAGACAGCATCTATGAAGGGATTGCATTATTAATGTTTTGGATAGTTACCCTACTTCAGAACCAGTTCAGATTTCCATAAATAAGCTTTTAAGGGAAATGGGGCCATGGAACATACAGCAGGGATATGAAAAGAAAGAACATGGCATTGGACAAAGCATAATTGTTCTTTCAAAGAGCCAGCACAAATGTATTGGGCAGAATGGCCTTATTCTGGTGCTGTTGTTTTCTAGGGTAGCTTGCACAGAAGGTGAAGAGTAGCCCCTTTTCAAATAATGAAATAGGGCTGCACGGAATTTAAGCATTCGATTTTCTTCTTACAGGACTGAGTGAAGTTTAGTGGCGATTCTCACCTTTCAAATGTGATTCAGTTGGAGTTATTCCAAGTTTCTTGAAGTACTGATCTGTTTCTGGATCCACCACCAACAGCCTAGCCTCTTCTTCACAGGCCTTGATATGAGCTACAACTTCACTATGCTTCTTCCCTTCAATGTTCACACCATTCACCTGCAAAAGAGGCAGCTGGTAAATGCATGATTTTTACGAAACATCTGTTAGATCCCAACTATCTTTGAAGGGCCAGTAGAGTCAATAATGAATGATGCCAAATTACAGAGAGTTTGGAAAAGGTCTAGTTACCTCCACAACTCTGTCCTGAGGCCGCAGGCCAGCTTTAGCAGCACAGGAATCTGGATCGACAGATCGGATATATTGCCCTGGTTTTGCTTTCTCACTGTGAAGGTTAAAGCCGTAGCCATTTTGGCACTTCTGCATGCAGCACAACCGAGGGCACAGTTCTTTGGTTTGTCCATTGACTAACTGCAAAATAACGAGAAAACAACGTGTTTTTCAAAAGCACGGAGACTCTCCAGCGCCTCACCGCATCAACAAACATCAGCAGCACTTTTAAACAAGATCACAAAGCAGGCAAGGAGGTTCTGCTTGTGCAACTCAAAGGTTTCTGTAATTTGTACACATTAGAGAAAGGGGCCTGCAGCAGTGAACCGATCACAGCCCCATGCTACAAGAATCTAGTCAACTGGGAGGGTCAGTAAGAATGCGGCAGTACTAGGGGTCAGTATAGTTAAGTGGACGAACAGTTTTCCACAGTTCAGACTGAGTCTCAATGGTTGTGTTGCCTGTCTGGTGCCCTGGTTTAAGATGTATGGGAGGTGGAAGATCCAGTTGTTGAGGTCCATGTAGGTGTCAGTGAGATATGCAGGATTAGGAAAGAGAAGCTATATAAGACCATAAGACATAGGAGCGGAAGTAAGGCCATTCGGCCCATCGAGTCCACGCCGCCTTTCAATCATGGCTGATGGGCATTTCAACTCCACTTACCAGCGTTCTCCCCGTAGCCCTTAATTCCTCGAGACAATAAGAATCTATCAATCTCTGCCTTGAAGACATTTAGCGTCCCAGCCTCCGCTGTACTCTGCGGCATCGAATTCCACAGGCCCACCACTCTCTGGCTGAAGAAATGTCTCCGCATTTCTGTTCTGAATTGACCCCCTCTAATTCTAAGGCTGTGTCCATGGGTCCTAGTCTCCTCGTCTAATGGAAACAATTTCCTAGCGTCCACCCTTTCCAAGCCATGTATTATCTTGTACGTCTGTATTAAGTCTCCCCTTAATCTTCAAAACTCCAATGAATACAATCCCAGGATCCTCAGCCGTTCCTCATATGTTAGACCTATAGGGAATAAGTGCAGCTAGGGGCTTAAATTAAAAAAGCAGACACCCAATAATCTGTTTTTATTTACATATGCCACAAGCAAATTGATGTAAATAAGATTAGAAAATTGAATGCATGATGCAAATAGCGGTGTGGGAGAAATAGGTTTTGATTGATGGAACACTGACATGGAAAAAAATGGGAACTGCATCACTGGAGTGGAATAACTAGAGCAGTAGAAATAGACTTTAAACTAAACAGCAGGGAGAACGAAGCATGTGAGGGGAAACATGGAAAATAAAAGGGAGTCTATAAAATGTAATAGACCAGAATAACTATTCTGCCAACAATCATCACAGTATGGCAGGAAGGAACCGAATGTGCAAACACAAGAAAACACCAGATGATAAGGCCAAAGATTGCAAAAATGGTTTAAAAAAAAAATTAGAAGTCTGCATCTTAACGCACACAACATTTGTATCAAAATGATGAATTGTCAGCAATGGTAGAAATAAATGCATACAACATGATTGTCATTACAGAGGCATGGGTACCAGGTGACCAAGTCTGGGACCTGAATGTTGAAAGGTACTTGCCATTTCAAAACAACAGGAAGATAGGAAATGGTGACAAGGTAGCTTTGTTAATCAAGGATGATATTGGTACAGCAGCAGATGATTTTAGCTAAAAACAGCAAGATATGGAATCAGAGTCGAGGGTTTGATGCTGGAAAAGCATCCAAGGAGCAGGAAAATCGATGTTTTGGGCATAAGCCCTTCATCAGGAACGGGGCTTGAGAGGCGAGGGGTGTTGAGAGATAGATGGGAAGGGGGTGAGCCGGGAAGGTAACTGAGAATGCAGTACTTAGATGAAGGGGAGGGAGAAGGTGATAGGTCGGAGAGGAGGTGGAGCGGATAGATGGGAAGAGTGATGGACCAGTCAAGAGGGTGGTGTGCAGTTGGAGGAAGGGGACTGGGATAATGTGGGGGAAGGGGAAATGAGGCAACTGTTGAAATCCACATTGATCCCATGTGGTTGCAGGGTCCCAAGGTGGAATATGAGTCATTCTTCCTCCAGGTATTGGGTAGTAAGGGTTTGGCGATGGAGGAGGCCCAAGATCTGCATATCCTTGGCAGAGTGGGAGGGGGGAGGTGAAGTGTTCGACCACGGGGCTGTAGGGTTGGTTGGTGCAGGTATCCCAGAGATGTTCTCTGAATTGATCTGCAAGGAGGCATCCTGTCTCCCTGATGTAGAGGAGACCACATTAGGAGCAACAGGCTGCAGTAGATGAATTGGTGGAGGTACAGGTACATTTCTGTCAGATGTGGAAAGCCTTGAGGCCTTGGACAGAGGTGAGGGGAGTTGTGTGGGTCAGGTTTTGCGCTTCCTGCGGTAGCAGGGGAGGTGCCAGGAATGGGATGTGGGATGGTGGGGGCATGGACCTGGCAAGGGAGTCACAGAGGGAATGGTCTCTCCAGAATGCTAATAGAGGTGAGGAGGGAAATATATCTCTGGTGGTGGGGTCCATTTTTAGATGGCAAAAGTGGCGGAGGATGATGCGACGTATGCGGAGGTCAGTGTTGTGGAAGGTGAGGACCAGGGGGATTCTGTCCTTGTTGTGTTGCGAGGGGTGGCATTCAAGGGTGGTGGTGCGGGAAGTGGAGGAGATGCACTGGAGGTTATCAACCACCATGTTGGAAGGGAAATTGTGGTACTTGAAGGAGGTTGTCATCTGGGATTTTCTAAGGTGGAATTGGTCATCCTGGAAACAGATGCTGCAGAGGTGGAGGAATTGGGAATAAGGGATAACATTTTTTTTACAGGATACAGGGTGTGAGGAAGTGTAGTCTAGATAGCTGTGGGAGTCTATGGGCTTGAAGTAGATGTCCATCGTTAGTCGGTCACCAGAGATGGAGATGGAGGAGTTCAGGAAGGAGAGGGAGGTATCAGAGATGGTCCAGGTGAATTTGAAGTCAGGGTGAAAGGTGTTGAAGTTGGTGAACTGTACAACCACCTGAAAGGAGCATGAGGTGGTGCCGATACAGTCATCGATGTAGCGGAGGAACAGGTGGGAAATGGTGCCCGTGTAACTGCAGAGGATGGACTGTTCCACGTATCCGACAAAGAGGCAGGTATAGCTGGGTACCATGCAGGTGCCCGTGGCTACCCCTTTGGTTTGGAGGGACATCCAGTCCATGTACACATCCATCCGCTACAACAAAGGCCTCCAAGCCTCGATTCTTCTTCTCATGCCATCCCAACCAGTACCCTTCCACCCACACCCTCATCCGCCCGGCTGAACTGGCCCTCACCCTCAACAACTTCTCCCTCCAATCCTCCCACTTCCTCCAAACCAAAGGGGTAGCCATGGGCACCCACATGGGAACCAGCCATGCCTGTCTCTTTGGCAGATACATGGAACAGTCCATCTTCCACGGTTACACCAGCACTATTCCTCACCTTTTCCTCCGCTACATTGATGACTGTATTGGCACTACCTCGTGCTCCCACCAGGAGATCGGACAGTTCATAAAATTCACCAATACCTTTCACCCAGACCTCAAATTCACCTGGACCACTCCCTCCCCTTCCTGGACCTCTCAGTCTCCATCTCTGGTGACCAACTACCACCGACATCTACATCCCACAGCTACCTAGACTACATCTCCTCCCACCCTACCTCCAGTAAAAACACCATCCTATACTCCAAATTCCTCCACTGCATCTATTCCTAGGATGACCAATTCCAACATAGAAAGTCCCAGATGGCCTCTTTCTTCCAAGATCACAATTTCCTGTCCCATGTAGTCGTGATGCTCTCCAGCGCATCTCTTCCATTTCCCGCACCACCACCACCCTTGAACCCCATCCCTCACAACACAACAAGGACAGAATCCCCCTGGTCTTCACCTTCCACAACACTAACCTCTGCATACATCGCATCATCCTCGGCCGCTTCTGCCACCTAAAAATGGACCCCACCACCAGAGATATATTTCCCACCTCACTTTTATCAGCATTCTGGAGAGACCATTCCCTCTGTGACTCTCTCGCCAGGTCCACGGCCCACACCATCCCACATTCCATTCCCAGCACCTCCCCCAACCACCACAGGAAGTGCAAAACCTGAGCCCACATCACTCCCCTCACCTCTGTCCAAGGCATCAAGGGATCCTTCCACATCTGACAGAAATTTACCTGTACCTTCACCAACGTCATCTACTGCAGCCTGTTGCTCCAAATGTGGTCTCCTCTACATCAGGTGTCCACTTCTGGGACACCTGTACCAACCAACCCTACCACCCCGTGGTTGAACACTTCACCTCCCCCTCCCACTCCCACTCTGCCAAGGGCATGCAGGTCCTGGGCCTCCTCCATTGCCAAACCCTTAACAACCGACACCTGGAGGAAGGACGCCTCATATTCTGCCTCGGGACCCTGCTACCACATGGGATCAATGTGGATTTTAACAGTTGCCTCATTTCCCCACCCCCTACACTAGCCCAGTCCCCTTCCTCTTGACTGGTCCATCACCTTTCCCATCCCTCCACTCCACCCTCCTCTCCAATCTATCACCTTCTCCCTCACCTTCACCTACCTATTGCATTCTCAGTTACCTTCTCTCTAACACCATTCCCCCCTCTCCCCTCTCATTTATCTCTCAGACCCCTGGCCAACAAGCTTCATTCCTGATGAAGGGCTTATGCCGAAAATGTCAATTCCCTTGGTCCTCGGATGCTGCTTGACCTGCTGCGCTTCTTCAGCACCACACTCTCGACTCTAATCTCCAGCATCTGCAGTCTTCACTTTCTACAAGATTTGGAATCAGTCTGGGTAAGTGATAAGAAATAGAAAAAGTTAAAATTCTATTGAGAGAGTAGTTTATACGCCCCTCTAACAGTTACACTATTGGGTCAGAGTACACAGGCAATTTTTTTAAAAAGGGCACATGCAGAGATTGCAATAAGTACGAATGACTTGTACGACACGTAGAATGGGCGGCACGGTGGCACAGTGGTTAGCACTGCTGCCTCACAGCGCCTGAGACCCGGGTTCAATTCCCGACTCAGGTGACTGACTGAGTGAAGTTTGAACGTTCTCCCCGTGTCTGCGTGGGTTTCCTCCGGGTGCTCCGGTTTCCTCCCACAGTCCAAAGATGTGCGGGTCAGGTGAATTGGCCATGCTAAATTGCCCGTAGTGTTAGATAGGGGTAAATGTAGGGGTATGGGTGGGTTGCGCTTCAGTGGGTCGGTATGGACTTGTTGGGCCAACGGGCCTGCTTCCACACTAAGTCTAAATCTAAAAAAAAAATGGACAAACAGATTGGCAAAAGTAGCCTGGAAAAGGAGTTTGCAAGTTGTATTTGGAACAATATCTAAACCCATTCAGGTATTGCGCTATTCTAGACCTAGCAGCTTCCAATGAGACAGGTTTGATCAATAACCTCAAAGTAATGGAACCTCCAGTGATAGCAAGCATAACATAACATTTCACATTCAGTTTGAAGGGAACAAGTTGGATCTAAAGCTAGTATTTTAAACATAAATGACAAGAACTATAAAAGGACATTAAGGTAGAGCGAGCTAAAGTGAACTGAGAAATTGAGGTTAAAGATAGAACAGTAAAAGTTGATAGACTTTTAAGATGATATTTATTAACCCTCAGCAAAGGTGGATCCCAGTGAGAAAGAAAGGCTATTTGAGAAGGACGTATCACCCATGTCTAAGAGTTGTACCAAATTGAAACAAATATTGAACCAAACTATAAATATTAGTCGCAGATCAGAAGATTGGGCAAATTCTAAGCACCAGAAAGAAGGGTGACAAAAGGGAGCAAAAAGGTAGAGTATGAAAGAAATTCAGCTAGTATTACAAAAGCAGATAAGAGGAGTTTCTACATACAAAGGAATAACTAAGGATTGTATTGGTCCTCGAGAGATTGAGTTCTGAGGAGTTGATAATGGAGAACAAGGAAATAACAGCAGTGCTGAGAAAGTGCTTTGCATATATCTTCACTAGCAAACTTTCCATAGACACTTGAAAATCAAAACATGACTGAAAGAGATAAGTTTAAAACAAGGCAGGGAGAAGTTGCTGGGAAAACTATTAGACCCAAAGGCTCACGAGTCTCCAGGATCAAATAGTCTGTATTTTTGACTCTTAAAAAGGTATAGCTGAAGAGAAAGTGAAGGCATGTGTTACAATTTTCCAAAGCATCTTAGATTTTGGAAGAGGCCTAGCGGAGTGGAAAGTAACAATATAACAACTTTATTCAAGAAAGGAAGGAAACCAAAAAGGAGTCTAACATCCTTCATTGGGAAAATGGTTAGAATCCAATACTAGGAAGGTTAATGATTTTATTACTAATGTTACGTAGCTTATTTTACCAATTACACTAACATGGGTACAGGAAAGCAAGTTGTCAAGGAAGTAGAGATTCTGCAAAGGGGTGCAACTTGCCCATTTACGGTCTAACACTTTCTTTCTCCAGATATTTCCACATCTTCTGAGTTTCTCCAGTAGTTTGTTTTTAATTTTTCATTTACCAGGTCACTTTTTAAGATAACAAGACTGGTTTGTAACCTCCATTTAATATAATTTCAACTGAAACCAAAAAGTATTCAAGCTATAGGTACTCGCCCAAGCTAAATATACATCAATTCCTCAAACTTCGAAACTGAAAGCACCTACAGTACAATATTGTAGGAAATGTCATAGTGATTCTACTTCAAAAATTACTTCATTAACTGTGAAGTACTTTGGCATGTCTAGTGGTTGTGAATGGCACTATATAAATTAATATCTCATGGAACATAGAACATTACAATGCAGTACAGGCCCTTCGGCTCTTGATGTTGCACTGACCTGCGAAACCAATCTGAAGCCTATCTAACCTACACTATTCCATTTTCATCCATAGGTTTATCCAATGACCATTTGAATGCCTTTAAAGTTGGCCAGTATCCTGTTGTTGCAGGCAGGGCATTCCATGCCCGTACTACTCTGAGTAAAGAAACTACATCGGACATCTGTCCAAATCTATCACATAGGGTTTTTTTCCCCCACCTATCTCCAATAGTCCAAGTCTAGATTTCTATTTTTGCAATGAGTGAGCAGTCAGCAAAAATTAGATAACACAAACACATGAACCAGGAAAAGTCAAGTGTTTCATTACATATTGCACTTCAGTCACCTAATATTTCAACTTTTGGCTGAAGAAACATTAATTAGCCTTATTGGAACAGTGCCCTATATGGAAAGGAAAACACACTACACAACATTGTCAAACAGTTTTCTTTGCTTTTAATCAGTTTGTTCTCAGGCCAATGCACAAGGATAACTTTTTCCAAAAGATTGTCCTTGACACAAACCCTTGCCTGCCAGAAGCACAAAGAAAAACTTTCCATCAACAGGAGCTGCAGCTGGGAAAAGAAAAATCAACTTTATATTGACCAATTCCCACAAGTATTTTATAATAGAGATATCCATGTGTCAAATTAAGCAGCAAAAAGCTTTTTAAAAAAAGAGAAAGTCAGAAAAGGGTTTGATTAGCACAAATTTATAGTTTAGCACAAATATTTAAGTATTCATCTTTCCTACATCCAAAGATGTACGGATTAAATGGATTGGCCAAGGGGAATGCAGGGTTATGGGGACAGAGGAGGGGATGGGTAAGCTCTTCAGAGGGTTGGTGTGGACTTAATGGGCCAAATGGCCTGCTTTCACACTAGAAGGATGATGATTCTCTGGATCCTTCCATCTGCTCAGAAATCAATTGCCCCACTGGGGAAGAATTCTGTTCTTTTTTTTCCAGCGTTGTTAACTCAAGTGCGATTCCAACTAGGTGCTGGAGTTATTTTTAAAGTCAAACTGCCTGAACGCATTCGGACACACCTCCAGGGCAGGAGAGATTTTAGCCCAGATCTACTGGCCTGGAGATAAGGACATTACCACTGTGCCACAAGAAGACCCTCAAGAACTCAGCATTTTTTTTTTTAAAAAACCAAGTTACCCAAGTATTGCTTACCAAGGGAAGAACTCCACTGTGATTTTTTAAATCAAGAATGTTATAACACACCTTGAACCCAGTCCTCCTGGTGTAGAGGTAGGGATACTACCACCGTGCTATAAGAGTCCATACTTGAACTCCGCTCTTAATTTTTATTTTGCATAATCTATTGTTCTAATCAAAGTGTTCAGTGATGTTATTACATAACTCTGAAGTAGGTGGGACTTGAACCCAAACTCACTTCTTAAATACAAAAGTCCAATGAACATTACCTGGCCTAAATCAACTCTGCAGCTGGTCTGTTTGAGTGTCAAAGGGGCTAGCATTTCTAACTCTGTTGGATTCCCTCAGTTAAGGGAAAAAAAAGTTGTATTGATATCGATTTAAAAACAATGATATATTCCCACTGTTTCCAGAGTGAGACATCCTTCTTCGAGGATCATCAACAATGTTTCTATCAAGGCATTGCTCAAAGTCATACCAATGTCTACGCACCTAAACAGAGGTTCTTTCTAGTACCTGCTTTAAACTGTCTCTATTTTCACTTACACGTTTCATAGAATGTATACTATCAATGTAAGATTCTACTAGGATTCTTCTTTCAGTCTTTCTTTTTAATGTAAAGTATTTCTTCTAAAAGCTCAGACAAAAAGGACTCCACATCAACGTCACTTAAAGCCAGAGATTCAGAAGCTAACAAACTCTTCACCATTCTTATTTTCTCTACCTCCCATGTCAAGGGGTAACTTTTCCAATTTTCTCCCACAAGAGATATCACAAATCCCCCAAAACTGGAAAATCCATCACCAACATTTGCATTTGAGAAGTCCATAATTTCATATTTTTGCAATCAACCAAAGCAGAGAAACTTGATCATAACCTTCTCGATTTTCAAGAACTTAAAAGGATTTTAAATTCACTCAAGATATTTCCCACCTTTTTTTTGTTCACTGCCAGACTAAGTTCCAACACAGCAAAACCTGCATCTCATCAGGTCAGGTCTGTGCACCTAACGAGTTCAGCTGTCCAATTCAGCTGTTCCATCTCATCCTAAGCAGCAACCTCATCTTTCAAACCAAATCTAGTACGACTAATTGCAATAGCATTTACATTTTCCAAATAAAACTTTTAGTGTAGAATGACATTTCACCTACCCTGCTTAATTTCCAATCCCATATATTTGAAACACCAGCCGCCTGACAGCCAATTTTGGATCCTTTCCTAACTCAATTGATAATCTTTTCTTCAAAGTCATTGGTGCCTTCCCTCCTGACAGAAAATCATTCTCACGTATCATAAAGATGCCTGAAATCTTTCGATTATAGTGCCAAGAGAACATTAACATGTCCACCTTCAGTTGCAAACACCCCAGCATTAACTGAACTGCCTTTACTGAAAAATATCAGACTCAAGGAACATTATTTAACCCTTAAATACATTCGTGAAATTTCCTGCTGTATCCCTGATGTTTCCTTTGGGGGTTGAAAGGATACTTCCCGCTTGAGCGGATTACCCTGAAGGAAAGTCACCTTGCTATCTATAGAATTACACTTCCAAGGAAAGATTGTCAAAAACAAAAAAGACATTTATAACTTCTTTTACAACTGTAGGAGTGCTCACCCGAAATCTGTTCCCCCTTACATTCCTCAACACTTCATTTACTGACCCAGCCTTGGCCTTTTGGGTCCCATATGGTAGGACATTTTCCATATAACTCCATCTGTGTGACAAAGTCAATTGACCTCAATGATCAGCCTCTGAATACATTCAGTTCTTTCCAATTCTGTAATTCTTAGTCTCTTTAATCATTCGAAACTATCTTCCATTGCATTGTAAGCCACAAGCACCCCTCAGTCATGGGATCATCTACCTTAAATCCCTTGTCCAAGAATGCTCTCCATTACCCCCACTAACTGGTTGCCTCGATTGGCTTGACCTCTTTGCTCATGCTGAGAGCATGAATATTCTTATTGGAATATTCCTATCAGGATGTCTACATGAAATCCTCTTACTGTACATGACTGTTTCCACCAAAAATGTACTCTCCAAATCAGTACAGGAAGTGTGCGTTCCAGTTCTCCACCCTCATAGCACATAGAGATGTCCAACCCGTCCATGCCGACCAGGTATCCCAACCCAATCTAGTCTCACCTGCCAGCACCTGGCCCATATCCCTCCAAACCCTTCCTATTCATATACCCATCCAAATGCCTCTTAAATGTTGCAATTGTACCAGCCTCCATCACTTCCTCTGCCAGCTCATTCCACACTCTGCATGAAAAAGTTGCCCCTTTGGTCTCTTTCATATCTTTCCTCTCTCACCCTAAACCTATGCCCTCTAGTTCTGGACTCCCTGACCCCAGGGAAAACACTTTGTCTATTTATCCTATCCATGCCCCTCAATTTTGTAAACCTCTACAAGGTCACCCCTCAGCCTCCAACGCTCCAGGGAAAACAATCCCAGCCTGTTCAGCCTCTCCCTATAGCTCAAATCCTCCAACCCTGGCAACATCCTTGTACATCTTTTCTGAACCCTTTCAAGTTTCACAATATCTTTCCGATAGGAAGGAGAACAGAATTGCACGCAATATTCCAACAGTAGCCTAACCAATGTCCTGTACAGCCGCAACATGACCTCCCAACTCCTGTACTCAATACTCTGACCAATAAAGGAAAGCATACCAAACGCCTTCATCACTATCCTATCTACCTGCGACTCCACTTTCAAGGAACTATGAACCTGCACTCCAGGGTCCCTTTGTTCAGCAATACTCCCTAGGACCTTACCATTAAGTGTATAAGTCTTGCTAAGATTTGCTTTCCCAAAATGCAGCACCTCAGATTTATCTGAATTAAACTCCATCTGTTACTTCAGCCCACTGGCCCATCTGATCCAGATCCTGTTGTAATCGGAGGTAACCCTCTTTGCTGTCCACTACACCTCCAATGTTGGTGTCATCTGCAAACTTACTAACTGTACCTCTTATGCTCGCATCCAAATCATTTATGCCAATGGACCTCTCTTCCTCTCCTGCTGCCAATCAATGGATCAAACCTCCTGTCCCAAACCTGGAATATTTAGAAATTTGTCATTTGCAAAGCCACCTTCATTATTCCCATCAAGTATTTTGTGGGTAATCAAAGCCTATAACAACCTAGCTTTAATGACTTTGTCCACTATCATTGAAAATTGCATATGCTAAAATTAGTTGCCGCATTGAAAAAAAAGAGACATTCCAATCATTATCCAATATCTTCTGCTTCAGGCTAAATAAACCCTTACAACCAGGTGTAGTGGTGTCTTTCAATATTACATTGCTATGCGATCAGAGGGGTTCATATTCTTTGCCCACAATGCCAAGACCCTTTAATAGTGGCCTGATTTTTGAAGAGGAGAGGGCAAATGAGTATAACTGTTTTTGCAGTTTCCAAATATTCCTCTTCTGACCAACAGACTCCTATTTCCCACGGTCAATAATATTTCCTGGAGGTCTTGAAAAGAAACTCTAGGTTTCCTCATTGGAATAGAATAGCGTCCTGAACCTGCAAATTATAGGTTTACAGCTTTACTGAATATAAATGCTTTGTTTGTTCTCCATGGTTTAATGCATTTTCAAAGACTCACTTGATGATCATGGTAAGTCACTCAATGACATCAGCGCTCATGAAGTGTCACAGCCCTGCAATTTCACAGGATAAACCATTCTTAAAAAGGGAGTCAAAAAAACCATTCTCGAATTGAAAGTAGACAGAGCTTTCATATTCTTTGACCCTATTTTTGTCTGTTTTGTTCAGAGTTTCAAGTAACAGCTCAGCTAATTGATGCTATATACTGGAGGTAGAGACACTATGTAATATGGCAGACTTAAATGCATCAACAACTAAGATACTCATTAACTTACTTAAATCTTCAGTCCCTAATATTTTCTTGCCACTCATCCTTACCCTCATTTACCCTCAGAACTATCTGCTTCATAAATTGCTTCAAATACTTAGGGAAGGTGATAGCCTAGTGGTATTATCGCTGGACTATAAATCCAGAACACCAACCCGTTCTGGGAACCTGGGTTCAAATCCTGCCATGGCAGATGGCGGAATTTGAATGAAATAGAAAAGGGGTGACTGGAAGTAAGTATCTAATAGTGACCATGAATCAATTGTCAGAAAAAAACCCATCTGTTCACTAATGTCCTTTGAGGAAGGAAATCTGCCATCCTCAACTGGTCTGACCTACATCTGGCAAGGTAACTCTTAACTGCCTTCTAGGTAATTAGAGATGGACAATAAATGCTGGCGCAGCTGCTCACATCCCATGAATGTATTAAAAAAACAACTCCACCTCATTGGACGATTCATGATGGTGACATTTAGAGTCACACCTGAAATATCTAATAACTATTTCTTGTGGGTTCCTGGGATTCATTCATTGTTTGCTATCTGCATTTGTCTTTGATTCAGAAGTCTATAAAATGGAGACAATACCCCTCAAAATGTCATTCAACAAATTTTATCTTCTAAAGAAGAATGTGGATTTAGACCTCCTTTGACTTTGTAGAATCAGCAAACAGTATTTCATTCTCTCCAGAGTCATATTGGACTCAAAACATTAACTGTTTCTCTCTCCACAGCTGCTGCCAGACCTACTGGTTTCTCCAGTGTTTTCTGTGCTTGTTCAGATTGCCACTAGCAATGTGATTTTGCTTTTATCTTCCAATTTCTGTATCACTGCAGAACTCACAATGTGAGCTGTGATAAAGCAGAAAGAGACTGTGTCCTGATAAACTTCTTCTAAGGACAACAAAAAGTCAATGCGAGATTGAACATCCATTAAAACCCAATGCCAGTCTGTGAGATTTGTGCACACCATCTAATAGTTTAAACACCAGCACTGAATTTCTTCACTCTTTTATATAATGTCTCAAATGCATGATATATTCTTCCAGAGACTGATTATCTACCTTAAATGTGGCACATATTGGCAATGATTTCCAACAAGTTGTGCTTTTTCCTCCAAAGAGAAATTGGAGATTCTCATATGATTTGTGGTCCAACTTTCCATAAATCATACGAGAATTTCCGATTTCTCTTTGGTCACAGAATCAGACTACAGAGTACAGCACAGAAACAGACCCTTCGCTCCAACTCCTCCATGCCAACCAGATATCCTAAATTAATCTAGTCCCATTTGCCAGCATTTGTCCCATATCCCTCTAAACCCTTCCTATTCATATACCCATCCAGACGCCTATTAAATGTTGTAACTGTACCAGCCTCCACTACTTCCTCTGGCAGCTCATTCCATACACGTACCACCCTCTATGTGAAAAAGTTGCCCTTCAGTTGTCTTGAAAAAGCTTCACCCCTCTCACTTTAAACCTATGCTTTCTAGTTTTGGACTACCCCACCTTGGGAAAAAGACCTTGCCTATTCACCTTATCCATGTCCCTCATAAGGTCAAACCTCAACTTCTGATGCTCTAGGGAAAACAGCACCAGCCTATTCTGCCTCTCCCTATACCTCAAATCCCTGGTTACATTTTGATTTTAAACTCTATTTCTAGTTTTACTCCATCCAGGTAAGCATAAAGTCAAAGAATATCTTACTTCTTGTTTAAGAGAAGTGACCAGAATCCATATCTCCACCTCATTTCTCTACTGCTTGTATGGCTCCAATTTGGATACAACCAGCAGATAATCAATTTGTGATCCTAAAGCGTGACTCAACCAGTTTTCTTTAAACAAACATCAGGAACTTTGCTTCTGTCTGAAAAAGGAATTTGCTTCTGCTTTCTTTATCTTCCCACCCAAAAGAGATTGGAGTTGATCCTTTGCTACCATGTTTCATACACAGGTATCCATATGTATCCATATGCTAAATTAGGCAGTAAAAGGCTTTGAGATTACATAGATTTACAATCAAACCTATATAGCTGAAAATGTGTTGCTGGAAAAGCGCAGCAGGTCAGGCAGCATCCAAGGAACAGGAAATTCGACGTTTCAGGCATAAGCCCTTCTTATGCCTGAAACGTCGAATTTCCTGTTCCTTGGATGTTGCCTGACCTGCTGTGCTTTTCCAGCAACACATTTTCAGCTCTGATCTCCAGCATCTGCAGACCTCACTTTCTCCTGTAAATCTATATTGTACGGTACAAGCAAATTTTCAACTTTCCCTCATGTACATGTCCCTGTACAGAAACCAATCACCTCATGGGGAAAGAATTTTGTTTTTAAATACTAAAGTCCAATGAGCATCATCTTACTGCCAACCAACTCTGCAGCTGATTTGTTTGAGCCTTCAAAAGGAGCTGCATTTCCAAATCTGACAAGAAATACAAATTTCACCCATAATATAAAGCCTACAGCTCAAACTAATCCGCCTTGACATCAGAATAGACTTTCAGGCCTATTGACTGCTTTCACTTTAAATTCATAGTCCTATGTGGTGCAATGCCACACAGTGGTGGCAAAGGTGAAAGGCACCATTGTATCCGATTATGCCATCCTGTGAATCAGTGTATATAGACTAAACAACAGAAGGAAAAAGAAAATCACTTTCTCCTCTCAAATAATGCACCCACACAAACATATGAAATGAGAGGAGGCCATATAACATTATGCGCCTGTTCCAGGCTGAAAATAGATTGGAATTATTGAACACTGATGATGGAATAGCAACAGTCACAGAATCTGCCAAGCTGCAGATGCTGGTGATATCCCATCAGTTAGTGTCCCATCTTCACTCGACTACATACAAATCAGATAAGCAGACTTGCTCATCAACTGGGAACAGTCTCCTTCTCTCTCAACCCAAAAAGGGGATCTCCATTGCCACACAGTGGCAGATCACCAACAATAGGAAGCGTGCAGCATCTTCCTGTTGTGGAGTTATTACTACTTTCAGAATTGCTCTGTTTTCCACCTGTGCAGGGGAAGAGATACTGGAGAATACTCATTGAGCCCAAATTGAAGGCGTACATCATGAATCCTGAAAGCTAAAAATGTTTGCAATTGTCATGTGATGACCAATATTGAATTATAGCCTTTACTTAACTCAGTGATCATATTTCATTCAAAAGATAATTGAGTTTTGACTTTTTAAAAAGATGTCAATGAAACTCCATAACATTGCACAAAGACACCACTAATAACAATATGAATGGAAACATAAGTGCAAGTGGTTGTAACCCCACAAAGTATTGAGATATTTAACCCCATTGTATTTAAAACTCTCACCTCTATAAACAGTTAATACTAATGCACAAATTTGCCACAAGTTTGCAGCATCCATCAGTAGGGCAGTGAATCAGTATACCCCCACAAGGTTTGTGACCAGACATATTCCTCACCCATCCATTTAAACTAAACTTGATAGCAGTCATTTTAGCAAGTAAATAAAGCCATCATGACCAAGAGCTGCTGAGGCATTTGCTGACAGTGACTAAGGATGCTTCAGAGAAAGAAGAATGGAGCACACAGTCTGTATAATCCCTCACAGATCCATGGGAATACAGGATGTCAGACACACTGGCCACCTAGTTAATGGATGTGGGACAAAAAAGTAAAGAACTCAAGCTTCATTTGTACAGGAGCTCAGCCAGACTGCACCTCGAGTACTGCGTGCAGCTTTAGTCATATTTCAGGAAAGGTATTATTGCCATTGAGGGAATGCAACGGTTCACCAGTCCAAGGATGGCAGGACTGTCCGGTGTAGAGAGACTGGGCAAACTGAGCATGGATTCTCTGGAATTTCAAAGAATGAGGCAATCTCACTGAAATTTACAAAATACTTCAGGAATAAAAAAAAGTAGAGGATTCCCTGAATCGCAAAGGCTAGAACTAAGGGATACAATTTAAAAATAAGAGGATTGCCATTTAGGACCAAGATTAGCAGTCTTTTCTTGACTCAGAAGCTAGTAAAATCTTTGGAATTCTCTAAGCCAGGGGTTGTGGCAACTCAGTCTTTAGGGTATATTTTAAAAAGGTAAAAGTTGTAAATTTTTAAATATCAATTGTGTACAGGGTTAGAGGATAGTATGGTAGGAGGCACTGAAGGATTCAATCAGGTACGACTGTATTAAATCATTGAATGAGCCCAATGGGCTGAGTGGCCTTTTCCACTTACAATGTTTCTAAGACTGCTTTTCCATCACTGAATTCTGAAGTTGTGTTTCAATCTAATAATACATTTACTGTGAAACACTTTTCAGGAAATAACTAATTTTCCAACCAAAAAAAAAACAAGAAAAATCCTGTTCTATGCATTTTTTAAGAAGGGGCAATTAGCAAATCAGTCACACATGAATAAAACTCTGTTTGATCTCGGTGTGTTAGATAAAATTCATAACTGAACATTTTACAAGCAAACTGCTCCCAATATTTATATCTCTGGCTGCAGGTAGTATATATTATTAGCTCAGCCAGACACTTCCTTACAACTCCCATGTTCCAAATTATTCTCCATTATAATAGCTCACATTAATTTTTTTTAAAAATAAAAGCACATTAGTCACTAGTGCCTATTTTTGACAACTTTCTTTTACTTGACATAATGATCTCAATTCATGAGACACTTATGGGTTCAGCACTCTCCACAAATAGAAATAGTATTTTGCTTTTAAAGTAATCTCAAAATATTCAAATACCATGAGTCTGAGGATTCCTCCACATTACCAAGTTGTAGATGTTTGCAGTTACAGCTTCCAAACACTAGTGAGTCTTTCAGCAGCCTTTCAAAATGTTGTGGTTTTTGGTTGTTCACAAAAAGCACTTTAACATGCTAGTGAAATGCACTGTGATATTAGGCAACGTAGATTGTGGCTGAAATCACCAATTAGTATAGAAGTGAGCGAGCAAGGAACTTTTGATTCCATACCTGCCTGATTGTTTGACTGTCCCAGAGTCAGACAGAGTTTAACTGCATAATACATTCTGCATTTCCAATGCTGGTATAAAGGGCTATTGAAACATCAGATATTATGTTGCTGCTTTGCTGTCTTCCACAATTCATGATACCCAAACTAATTTTAATTGAAGTCCTTTCATTCAGCTACAGTGGGTTCAGTGCATACACGTGTTACAGCTCAGAAAATGTGGTCTTAAGATATTCAATTCGAATCATCACGCACTGACCTTCCCTAAAGTTCAATTACTAAAGGATCATTAAAGAGAAGACATTAACTTATAGAAATCTCCCACAATACAACATGTCTAATTTGACATGGATCTAATGTGGAGACTATAATGTAGGGCAAGAACTGTCCCACATACAACAAGATAAACGACTGGTTAATCTATTTTAGTGACATTGGCATAAGGAGAAATATTTGTTGGAGAACAGATAAACTTCCTACTCTTCTTTGAAGGTTAGATTTGGCTCTTTGACATCCACCTGGCTTTCAAAAAATGATTTAAAAGATATGGATTAATTTGAGACATAGCACAATAATATTTGGCATACTTGGGAGGAATAAATGAGTTTTGGACTCATAATTCCCAAAGTTCTCCATGAATGAGGTTTACTCTGCCTCATGTCTGGGCCTGTTATAAACTGATTTGCTGCGATTAACAACTCCTTGTGTTATTCAATGTCCAAGATAATGGAGGACAAACTAAGTGGAACTTGATCTTTTTCCATCTAGCAATTCCAATGTAACTAACTAGTGCAACAGTTAGACAGGTCCACAGTTTAACAGCTCATTCATCTCTATTGCAAAATGTACTCCAGAGTGCTGCTTTCGTCTGAGACTCAAATGCAAATACTAGAATTTCAAACCTTCCTCTTGCACCCCATCTCTATTGTTGCTTTAAACTTGCAAATCTTGTTTTCAGTTTTTTTTAAAAAATGGACCTGCAGCTTTTGCAGATTCAGCATAGCTCTTTGGTTTAATAAAAAATAAAGCTCACAGCCAAAAAATTCAAGTGCAGGAGTGGAAATGGACACCAACAATACAGGAACATGAGTAGCACAGCAGATTAATCAGCAAAATGATATTTTGTTATGTGAGGACTTTTAAAATTTGTTCATTGCTACCTCCTCAAGGGCAATCAGGGATGGGCAATGAACTGCCCTCTTGAAGTGCTGCAGTCCATAATAAATACTTTGCTTCCCAAGTGGCACACTTTCCGTGCTGCTACATTACCAGTACCTGCCTCCATCATATTTCCTAGCAGCCCATTCTAAACCCTGCATGAAAGATTTATTCCTCACAACTGCCATTGTTTTGTTTGCCCAGCTCTTTACATCTATGCCCTCTCATTCTTTGTTCTTTTATGAACTGCTTCTTTGTAATTACTCTGTCCAGCCAACTTGTGATTTTGAAAACTTGTCTCCAAGGAAAACAGTCCCAACTTCTTCAATCCATCTTCTGAACTGAAGTTGACCCAACTTGTGTTGGACCAGTATTTGCCACTGGGAGTTTTTCAGATTACTTTCCCTTCGGGTTAACCTTCCACCACTAACAATTTCATTTGATTTTCTATACCCTGGTATTGATATTATCATAAACTTTCACTGTATACTATTTTAAAGAAAGTTTCTATTGGTTCACAAACATATGTCAGAAGGTGGTAATGAAATATCAGAACAATCCTGGAGAACTGAAAGCCTGACAACAAGGAAAATCTGATATTCTGGCTAGACTTTGATGATAATTAATTGGAATCAAACATTTTACAGCATAGAAGCCATTCAGTCCCACGTCACGAGAAAATCAGACATCCAAAGCAGTCTACAGCTAATGGTGTCCATTTTACAAATCAAAGAAGTGCAGTCCTTGTCTACATTGCTTATTTTTCCGAACGTTGTGGGGATCTTAGAGGTCAGAGCAGAACAGTAAGATCCAGAACCAGACGCTAACTCATCTGCACTTCAACTGCACAGTGTGGACCCCTGAGCAACTGTGTGGCCTCACAGCTTGGAGGAAACATTCATCACCATTTCAAATGTAGGAAATGCAGGAGTCCATTTCTGTGTAACAACCACCCAGAAAACAACATGACAATGAACAGAAAAAAATTTGTTTTTTTGATATTGACCAAAAGGATAATTATTGACCTGGTCACCGGTGACAACACCTCTCGGGTTTTACTTGAAATAGTGCTGTAGATGGTTTTGCAGAAGAGGGAAGCAGAATGCAGATTCATTTTTCATCTAAAGAAGGGCACCTCCAACAGTGCAACACCAGGGTGTCAGTTTTGATTTTTACTCAAGTCCCTGGAGTGGGAATAGAACTCTCAATCTTCAGACTCAGGAGGTAAAAAAGTGCTGCCAGCTAAGCCCACATTTGACACAAAAACTTGAAAAACACAAAAGCAAGAGGCGGCCATTTGGCCCCTCAATCCAGTCACAGCTAATCTGCCCAGCCCTCAACATCTCATTCTTGCCAGGTCCTCCTAGCCCTCGATTCAAAGTATTTAAAAAAGGAGGTAGATAGAATTTTGTAATATTTTAGTGATCTAGCCTCCCCAGCTCTCGAGTAGAGAATTCCAAACATTTACTTCGCTCTCATGAGAACAAGTTTCTTCATACCTCAATTTAAAATGAGAATCCCTTACTCTAAAAGCCATTAAAGTAACATTCAAGCTCTATCCCTTGCACATGCATTTTCAAATTAACATAGCAAACCTTGAACAGAGATAAACAGAGCTGTTTAAAAGTACTCAAAGAAAGAGGAGTGGGACTAATGGACTAGTCCTTTCAGAGAATCTTAACGATGGATGTTGGTTTGCTCACTGAGCTCAGGAACCTCAACCTGAGCTACAAATCTTCTCAAAACTCACTAATCTTAATGATGGGCTGAATAGCCTCAAATTATTGTTGGATTCTATGAAAGCAATGTCTGATTGTCCCATTCTATCTTCCCATTTCTGAATGTTGCAAAATTGACGAAAGTGCTGCAATATAGTAGCTAGGCTGCACTTTGAGACACCATATCTGTGTGTGATCTTGTTTTTAAATAAATCAGAATCCAGGGAGCTTTAAACAAGACCCCCTTCAGTGTTTGAAAAGTAAATCTGTGCAGATTATTACTAATGACTACTTTATGTTGGAGCTAGGTGGCATGCAGGGTGTGCACTGTCATCGTCTGTTTAGCACAATATGTAGATTCAGGAAGAGTACCTTTAGTTTTTATGACATTGATTAATGGTGCCATCCTACTCAAATACAAAAAGATCACTGAGCTAAATAGACTGACCCAATTTCCTTTGTCTTTCTTTCCTCCTTAAGAGAAAGGCATCTGTTGTTTTATTTTGCCTTTCAGGTTGCATCATTTATAATGTTTGTTGCCATTTCCAATACTTAGTGATGTTTGGCAATTCATTTGTAGTTTGTTTTTGGCTGACCACTGTCAAGCACATACCAGATAACAAACTTTCTGGTGATAAACTAGAACCCATAATCAACATGTTAGTATTGAGCAGGCAAATACCACACTTCAATCCTCTTTTGCAAGTGCAATGCCTGGTCAGCAAGCAAAACAATCAAATATATTTGCTCCATAAAAGTCAGAAACAAACTTGAAATTTTAGCCAACGTGTAATGAAGATGTTTTATATATTTAGGCTGTCATCTGTGTCGCAAATCCCTCAAGTATTCCTCAGAAATATCACGGGCTGAATGAATACCCTTAAGGGCAGAATTTAATGCCCCCTGGTGACTGGGCAGGAAGGTCTCAGGTGGATTTCCTGCCACTGTGATGGTACTACAGCTTTAAGAGGTGTATTTTGTCCTGTTGTTTTTTTTATTGAAGTCAAGTTTTAAGACAGATGCTGAACAGTCTGCTAGAATTCATCAAATAAGACGGCATGGCAGACCTTGGGGTTTTTTTTTTGAAGAGTCAGAACAATAGAAGCAGCTTGATGGGTGAGGTCAAACTTACCCAGAACCAGGATTTTTAGTTTTAGTTTTCAATAGCAGTCGCTGGGGTCTTGAAGCTGGGTTTGGAAACCCATTACACCACCTCCTAACACTCCCTGATTTAGTTCAGAGTGGGCAGATACGAAGACAGTCTTCCCATTATTAAGCTCGAGGTCATTAAGTAGCCATGGAAGCTTCTGAATTTTAATTACACCATATACATACACACACACACACACACACACACACACACACACACAACATAAGCCACTCAGGTGAAGACTCCTGTCACACCAAATTATTAACACTCCCGTGTCAGGACCCCACCTGGCTCTGGTGAACTAGCCCAACTCATCAGATTCTCTGCCTGGGCCTCCTACATTAATTAGCAGTGGCCACCGTTACTGGGGGAACAATGCAGATACCGAAGGACTGTCAGCCTCTTACTAGCCAGCAGTTCCATGGATAACTGACCATCCCACTCTACTGGAGGAAATATTCCCCTCCAAATGGAGCTGTATGGGCTGCCAATATGAGGGAGATAGTTCCCAATGGGCTCTCAAATCCTGCAAGGGCTCCCAAAAATACTAGCCAGAGCAGGGTTAGCAGTACAGCAATTAAATTCCAACTGTTGGCTATAAGGTTGACAGTAGAATGAGCATTACATGGAAGTCTTTCAGGTAGTACAATGAGTTCAAGCCTGTTTCATCATTCAATTGGATCATAGCTGACTGCTATTTAATCTCCATCAGGGGCTGATTCAATGATCAGCAATTCTCATATTGAAGGGCAGGTGGGTTCAAAAGGCCTACTCCTGCTCCTATCTGCCTTAGTTCTATAAAACTTACCACCCAGACTTAAAAATCTTTCAATCCTCAGTTTTGAGGCTTTCAAAAGTACTCCAATTGCAACAACATTCTGGGAACAAGAGAGTTAAATTCAGCCTTTGTGTAAAGTGCTGACAGCACCCTGAAAGGCCCAACCTTTGGTTCAAGACCAACTTCCCCATCACTACAGTGATAGCTTTACCTACCCTATTAACTATGATAATTGTTTTTAACCATTAATAGACCTTTAACTTTAACCTTAAACCATCTTTAATCATCACAATCTCAATTACTGGAGACAAACTGCATGATGAAACAGGGGGACATTAGAATCTCTTTGGATCAGCGAACCCAAGTTAGACAAATGCGCACTCTCAACCATCATTATCTCTTGATCACAGAAATGCTATTTTAGTAAAGAAATACGAGGGAGAGGGGCAAAAAACACTTGCAGCTGAATGAGGGTGTCCCCTAGCTCTGGGCCAGAAGACATGGGTTCAAGTCTCACCTGTGCCAGAGGAATGTAATAACATTACTGAACAGATTGATTAGAAAATATTAGAAAAGGGCCGGTTGCCACAGCAGCTCCAATTCGAATAATCTGCAACATCTCAAAAACTATAAATACTGGAACCAACAGACTGACAGTTCTTTCCTGGGTCAGGTTATCAATGGTCATGAAGCAAAAGCAGCTAAATACTGAAGGAAGGTGCAGTTGAGCCATAATCAAATCTAATATGTTCCAGGAGGAGTGAGGAGTAAATGACCAAGTTGCATATTAGATAGATTACTTACAGTGTGGAAACTGACCCTTCGGCCCAACAAGTCCATCCCGACCCTCCGAAGAGCAACCCACCCAGTTCCAATTCCCTACATTTACCCCTTCACCTAACACTAGGGGCAATTTAACATGGCCAATTCACCTCACCTGCACACTTTTGGACTGCGGGAGGAAACCATAGCACCCGGAGGAAACCCACGCAGACACAGGGAGAATGTGCAAACTCCACACAGACAGTTGCCTGAGGCGGGAATTGAACCCGGGTCTCTGACACTGAGGCAGCAGTGCTAACCACTGTGCCACCATGCCTATGATCTTACTTCTAAGTTAACCTAAATGCATAAGGGAAAAAAGATGTTCAGAAAGGAACCACAGACAAAAATAGATGTTGTCTCTAGCTTTGAGGTTGATTTTAATAATCATAAGTATAGACACACTCATCCAGCACATCCGAGCATGAAACAGCTGAGGACTTGATGCATTGTCAATGAGGCAGACCAAATATTGACTTTCTGCTCATGAATTGCAGAGGAAAATGCATCCAATAGACCCAGAGGCCTTTTTAATAAACGATTGAATTAATTTTCCTCAAGGTCACTGGCTGGGCTGTGGGCAACTTTCTATTTATTCACACCCAACACATAATGAGCCTGTGCTTTTGACAGGATTATTATACTTCTCACTGGAATCTGAAGTTGCTAAAATAGGAATTATTGCAAAAACATTGGCTTTGCATAACCACTCATTATTTGACTCCATGACTGGACAACTTGGAAAGATGCCAAAACATCTGCCAACTTCAGTAGTTGCCAGGCCTATTTCTCATTATACTGGATTCCAATGTCTTCAAGCAAGATAAGGATGGAAGAATAGGCCTGATAAAATGTTTGCATGTTAGTAGCACTGCTTTGCTTCAACAACTTCAGGGACCCAGGTTCGATTCCACATGTCTGCAGAGTTTGCACACTCTCCCGGTGTCTGGGTGGGTTTCCACTGGGTGCTCCAGTTTCCCTCCACCATCACAAAGGTGTGCACATAAGGTGGACTGGCCGTGCTAAATTGTGCTGTGTCAAGGGATGTGCAGGCTAGGTGTATTAACCATGGGAAATGCAAGATTACAGGGATACAGAAAGGGGATGGTAAGAGGGTTGATGTGGATTTCATGGGGCAAATGGCTTGCTTCCACATGATGGGTATTCTGTGATTCAGCTACTTGCATGCCAAGCTCTGGCACTGTCTGTTTCCAAAGCTCTTTCCCCACCAAACTCATCCCCTTTTAAATACATTCCTTAAAATGACCTCCTAAATCACCTATCCTAATATTCGAAAGTAGCCCAGGGAAAGATTTAGTCCGCTTATTTTCCTGCAAAGCGCTAAAAAGGTGTCTACCCTTCAGTATCATCTTTCCAACACTAGGTGTAAATTGCAGCCTAGCCTGTTTTGGTCTGTTGTTAATGGCACAGCCAAACAGATTTCAAATCCACACTATGGTTGTATAAGCTTGTAACAAGTACACACGCAATAACTATTCTGTTCTGTAACAGTTTCAAAAACAAGTTTGAAGAATGTTGCTTTTCTTCCAATTGTGCATTTCAGTGAATAGCAATCAAATAATCCCAACCACAATTGACATTTACTTTCCAACAAACTTCCTCAGCACTTCACGGTTTCTGAAAAATCCACGAGGATTTCAGGAAAAAGAACTGGTGAACAACTTGAACCTCCTCTCTCAAACGTAATTCATCCCTTCTAGTTTATCTGGCTTAATTACAACAGAAGTATGTATATTAGCATCCCACAGTGACATGTAGTCACATTCCCCATATGAAAATTAGTTCTCTCTACTGAGCTGACAGCAATACATTGCATAGAATTTACAACAGATTCCGTTGATCTATGCTAATGTTCATTCTCCACGTGAAACCTTTCCCTCTATCTTAATCCAACACATCCAGCATGTGCCTCAACATCTCCATCTCCATCTCGCTGTCCTCCTTTATCCCCTCCACACCCAAATGTGTTAATCTGGCTTCCTTTTGAATGGCATCTCTGTTATTTGCTTCAACTACTGAGTTCCAAATTCTAAGTACACTCTTGATCAAGTAGTTTCTCTTGTCTAATGTCATGGTGATGGATCTTGGAAGTCATCTTGGGTAAGGATGTAGGCAGTGTAGACAGCTGGCAAGTTTCCTTTTATATTTAATATTCTACAAACTACACACACGGTTAGGGCTATACAGGGACCGTAGTCTTGCAATCTCTTCCAACACCTCTATAAGATGACTATTTATATTTAATGAGTAACACTTTACTACATCCTGAACACCCTCCTGGATTTATTAATGGCCTTTAAATACTTATAAAGGCTAGATGCAATTTCCCCATCCCAAACGATCATAAATATTCCCTGCATTTACCCTATCAAAGCCTTTAATTACTTCAAAAGTCCCTTTCAGATTATCTTTCAGCTTTTCCTTATTGAGCCTGGAGACTGTTCAGTCTTTCCTATATGCAGGCCAGTCTGGTATAAAGCACAATTTCTTCAACACAACTTGGCTATAATGCGATTGACAAATTGTGAATGCTATTTGGATAACGCGAGCTTTCTATTGAACGGGTAAAGTGATCTTCTACAGTACAATTTTCTATGGCAGGAGGTTACAGAAGAACACAACTGTCTTGTTAAACCAGAATGCCCTGTACTTTCTGATAAAACAAGCCTTTTTTATCCTTACATATGCCTCGCCTTAATCATACAGTTCAATTAATGGTTGCCCGCAACTCTGTCCAGTTGTCATACATGACCATAAGCTCTGTAAATAGTGACTTTCTCCCAATTTTCCCATAATCAACTAGCAATTGTAACATCTGGTACAGTAGCTTGGATACTAATGATTACAAAAACTCATTCCTATGACCTTTAGCCTGTACAGTGGCTGATAGTAGTCAAGATTAGAGTGGTGCTTGAAAAGCAAAGTAGGTCAGGCAGCATCCAAGGAACAGAAAAATTGACATTTTGGGCAAGAGCCCTTCATCAGGGGTGAAGGCTCCTCATATACACAGCACTTGATAGTAATTCATACAGATTTATTGTTAATACATTTGTGGGGCATTGGCATCACTGCCAAATCCATTATTTATTGCTCATCCCTAGTTGCACCTTCTTAAATACAGCTAGGTAATGTCAGAGGATGGTTCAAGGTCAATAACATTACTATCCTTACCTGATCTGACCTATACACAACACCAGATCTACAGCAATGCCCTTCCCTCAAAGATATTAGTGAACTAGATGGGAAGTTGGCAATAATGAAGTAATTTCATACTCAGTAATCACTAAAAGTAACTTTTCATTACAGATTTTATTTAATTAATTTAGTTTCAATTCTCCACTTGCTATGGCAGCAACTGAATTCATGTCTCTTCGGGCCATTAGTCAAGGTCTCTGGATTACCAGTCCCAGTAACACAACCATTAGGCTACTATATCCTCAGCTTTCTGGTATTCATTAAAGAGTCTTGATAATATGTAGCCACACAGTATCACTAAACATAAGTAACCTTTGTTTCATTGCAGGCCCCTTAGTTACCTACAGGAGGGTTTTTCAGTCTTATAAAAACAAATTTGAGTAGCAAAGCTTCAAATTGCCAGTCCCCAGTTGCTCCTTGAAGGTCAGATGTAGGCCAGATGTAGTTGAGTATACACACTACATACACAGTGCCAGAAAGACTAGGGTCAAATAGAACAGGAATGGGATCCTCCAATTACAGTCCCAGGAGGATCAGGCTACACTTCGTTTATTTAGAAAAATAGGACCATATTTCTTTTCATTGCACTTTGCTTTTGACTTTCTCATCAATTAAACAAGTAACCTGAGCACTAGTCCACAGCAAGACCTCCTTCTCACACCTACTTTAATTCTCAATGGAAATATTTCAAATCTAAAATATTCATTACTCCTTTCCATCTACTTTCCTGTTCCTGACAGACTTTGTTTACCACTTTTCCATTTTGAGGAACTGCCTCTTTCTTTCTCTTTCACTTTCTCTGATCACTTACACTTGTACTTGCCTTACAAATTCTTCTTTCTGAATTCTTTGCTCTTTTGATTTCTGAAAATGCACAGTTGAGTCTCTGTGCTCCAGGCCTCTGGCTGAAGTACAGTCGCTTCACTCTAATCTGGCAACCTTGCTTCAACCCAGCTCAATGCCCAATTGCTCGAAGTCATGCAACAGCCGATGCAGAGTCGCTAACATTGTTCCAAATTCCCACAGAATGACAGAGTTAGTGTGTTCAGAATGGCTGAATAGACATGGAAGTCACTATCTCAATAGCATGAATGTATACAAAAAGAAAACAGTGTAAAGTAGTTTGATTACAGGTACTTTGCCCCAATTTGTTTAATGTGCACAAGATTAAACGCATTACAGATTCTCTGGGAATTTATAACATTTCTAGTTTTCCAAAGACTGGCGATTGTCTTTGGGACAGTTTGCATTTATAAAACATTCACAAGGTAAGTATCCACCCTAATTCTTTTTTAAGAAAGAGACTTATCAAACAATATTTGACAAGAAAGTAATAGAAGAGCAATTTAATATAAACAGAAATAGGATAGTGAAGGTGGTGTTTGATATGCTTTCCTTTATTAGTCAGAGCATCGAGTATAGGAATTGGGAGATCATGTTGCAGCTATACAGGACATTGTTCCAAAAGTAGCCTAACCAATGAGCACAATTCTGGTCTACCTCCTATTGGAAGGATGTTATGAAACTTGAAAGGGTTCAGACAAGACTTACAAGGATGTTGCCAGGATTGGAGGATTTGAGCTATAGAGAGAGGCTGGAGCTATTTTCCCTTGATCGTTCAAAGGCTGAGGGGTGAACTTATAGAGCTTTATAAAATCATGAGGGGCACAGATTGTCTATTTAGCCTAAGGTCTTCCCCCTGGAGTGCAGGCGCCCAGAACTAGAGAGCAAAGGTTTAGGGTGAGAGGGGTAAGATTTGAGAGAGACCTCAGGGGCAACAGTTTCATGCAGATGGTGGTGTATGGGATTGAGCTACCACAGGAAGTGGTAGAGGCTGGTACAATTACAACATGTAAAAAGGCATCTGGATGGGCATACGAATAGAAAACATTTAGAGGAATGTGGGCCAAGTGCTGGCAAATGAGACTAGATTAATTTAGGATATCTGGTCAGCATGAATGAGTTGGACTGAAGGGTCTGTTTCTGTGCTGCATATCTCTGAATCTACGCAAACTACAGCTACATCTGCAGACAGAAATAATGATAACCTGCTGAGTTCATCATCACGCATCAGGACTGTTCTGACCCAGGCTGGTGATGGGTCAAAGATCAGAACTTTCCCGGTTTTTCCACTCATCACAGATCCTGCCAAACCTGCTGAGCAATTTTGATTCTATTTCACTGCTGCCTTTGTGAAGAGATGTTGGCCTGAATATTCCCGCAGCCAGATAATTGTTGTAGCAGCATATACTGACGTTTACCCTGCAGAATGCCAAACGTAGTAGACTCCCTGAGAATTATCTGGAAAATTGAAGATTACAAAAGGACTAATCCCCTTTGCCTGGAATCCTTTGGGAGAAAAAAAAATCCTTCACAGATAATTTAGAAGGTTCCACTTTCATTAATAAATACTCAGAAAAAGTTAGACAATTAAAATCCTAGTTTAACTCCTAAGAAACTTTTAAGCTGATTCCATCCATTCCCAAACTTAAAACTCTCAATCTCTGCCCTCTTACACCCCTGCTGACAACCAATCACCACCCCACTAATCGGCATCAACTCCCGGGACACACTGCCTCTCAATGCCAGCCTCAATGTCCCCCACTGACCCTGACAACATGCCCAGCCACTAGAGGTCCCAACACAAACACCCCCACCCCACCGTCCTCATTCACTGCCAACCTGGATCCCTGTATTCTCCTTCCCCACTGGCCAATCCAAATTGCCAAATATCACCTCTCACTGGATGTCCTACCTGAAGCACTTCATCACTTATTCAGCACCCTTACTCATCTGGCACCCTAACTGCACATTGACAGCTACTGTGGGAGGGTAATTATGTAAGGCAAAGTGACTGGTTGTGCTGTTGGAAATCACAGAATGCAGCATGTTTTGCCTTCCTTCAACAATCCTGCCCTACTGGGAAGCCAGCAATTTTTGTTTCATTTCACATGTCTGAAGGAGCCAGGATTGGAATACCCAGATAGAAATACAGACCTCAGCACTCACATTGAAAAGAAAGATTAGCGGCATGGCAATACAACTATGACTGCTATTCCTCTTAACATCTAGGCCACCAAGACACTTGACCAAAAGCTTGGTCAAAAAGGTAGGTTTTAAGAAGTGGCTAAAAAAAAGGAAATGCAGAGAGGTGGAGGTGGTGGAGGGGAACACCAGAACCTAGACAGCTCAAAGCATCGCTGCCAAAGGTTTAGTGAGTCTGTGTGGGATGTGCAAGAAGCGAGAACTGAAGAAACACAGAGTACTTGGGAGGAGGTCACAGGGTCAAATACCACAGTGATGACGCATTATTCTGATGTCCTTGAGCAGCCCTGCAGGCAGACCTGGATCCTGGCTCTTCGTAATCAGAATTTCAGCAAAATTCTTATTGGATCAAGTAATGATTGTATTCTAAACAAAACGACGGTCAGACCACATTTAGTAAAATACACTAATTAAATGCCTCAATATCCCAATGAGGAAGAGGACTCTTTATCATCTGGTACATTTAACAGAAAATGTTCTCTAATGCACAAATGCAATATTCTGACACCGCTTCATTGTATTTATTCTCAGTTGTGTTAATCAATCTGAATGCCACTCCATGTTCCACGTTTATACATCTAGCTCAAGTCTGGTTGCATATGTTAGTATTTGGATCCTTTACAGGAAAACTTCCCGCAGTCTGCTGTAGATCCAAACACACACAGCACTGGTGGGTTACCGGAATGCACAGATTTATGTTTCAAAAGAGTAGAATTTTATGTTCACAAGCAGGCAGGCAGATATTCTACAGAACAGAATCTCTAAAAGCTAGATAGTGGTTAGCTCACACGAAGATTTCTTTTCTTGCTGAGGTCGATTTCATTTATGTTTAATCCACAGCCTGTGATCATACACATACACCCACACATCAACAACACATTGTACACAGGGTTTTTAAAAAAAATTACCCAACTATAATACTTAAATACCAGACGCATTTTCCTCTTGAAACTCAACATAAGCAATAAGTTGAGAGTTCTCAAATCAGCACATCATTGTAAAGGAGTTATGTAACAATGCTAAGCAAATTATTTTACACTGCTTTCATGAAAACTTCCAAATATTTAATAAAGTAGCATTACTATCATACTTGTTTAGGGGGTAAAACTATAAAAAGTTAGACTATCATTAAGGCAACAGTGATTAATAGCAACTTGCTATGTCAAATAAAAACTCTGGTTTTAACCTGTAACACTTAAAAGCTATCAGGCTTTTTTTATGACCACACTAACAGTCAAATCTTTAAAAAACACTCCCAACAGACTCTGTTCAGCACCGCTGATAGAATAAGAGGCACATTTCACTGCACAGACAAGTCTAATACCATTACAAACTCTCAAGATAACAGTCTGACTTGTACTACGACTTACTGAAAATGGCAAGATGGATGACCCCAGTTAGTGCCTCAGAGGCCACGTGATAATAGCAAGCCTGAAAGCACGCTGGTACAGTACTGCATTTTATCCCAAACATACCCCCTCCTTTTCATATTTTTTTTAAAAAAATGAATGCATGACCATTTATATGACGAGGAGGCCAAGTTACCCAATATGCACACAACTGTCCTGGCATTGGCAGTGAGAGTTATTCTAATCAGCTCCTGCACATGCATCGTGCACACACAGTCTTTAAATCATACCAGTCTCTGAAAAGTTCAAATGCACAAGAGCGGTCCAGCCATCTGGGAGAGTTGTAAAGTTGGGGGGAGAGAACAGTATTCAATAAAGTCAACACTGGTTAAAAGGGATTCCTTCAAATCCCCCAAACAGGTGAAGCACAAGGAAAATTGTTAAACCTCTAACATGCTTGCAAACATTTGAGACTCCAATTGAGCCTGCCAGTAAAAATAACAAATATGGTACAGTCATCCCCCAGATCATGCGACAGTGAGGGACTAGCAATGCATTTAAAATATTAAATAACTCAAGTCACCCTGTATCAAATGGAAAATGTGGTCATAATGATGAATTTAACCAAACTGATTAACTATAGAGTATATTTGACAGCTCTTGCTGAAGTGTATCCTTAATCTCCCTGGCTGAATGCCAAAAATAATAACTTTTTTTGGATGTGGAAGGAGTTAAATCAGAGGTGCCTAGAACAAAGCTGTTGTGCTGTTCCAAAGATATATAATGCATGCTTTCAGGACGAGCAAGAAATGGCAACAGTGTGTGTTCAAATAGCATTATTGTGACCTTGCTCTTAGCACTTGTCAGAAAAGGATCTATCCAAAAAGGAAGAGACATTGGGGAAATAAAAATAAAAGACACATGAAGGATTGAGCAACAATGCAGAAAGATTCAATGGTATATTGTATCTTGGTTGGTACTTAGGTGGCAATGCATAGCCAGGATCAGCAGAATGAATTGCAACTCATTTACCAACTGTACTTTTAAGATTAAACTTGGCAAAAGCACAAAGCTTTTCAGGTAAAAGGCAAGGCGGAGGGGGGGGTGAAAATGAAGTGCTGATAAAGACACTGCCTGAGAAAATGGCAAATGTAAGCAATTTGATCACTCTCAGAGTTAAATGTTACAGTCAAAGACTGTTGTTGTCTTTCCAGCCATTCATCTTGTTTGGTTGAAACTCGGGACGTGTTCCAGGAATTCCAGCCCCAAAAGGTCAATACTCTGGAGGGGGCTGTGGTAAAGAACTCCAGCAACAATGAAATATCATTCCACAGCTGACAGCATATACTGACATAAACAGGATTCTGAATGAGAAAACATATGAACCAAAATGGCTATGAACACAGGCAGTCTGGAAATCCAAGGCGATTCTACTGGGATTTACAAATCCAACTTATAGCTTTGAATAGAAACATTGGCACATCAAGAAAAATGGTCAACATACAAATCATCCATTTTAATGGCTGGGGATTCAGGCCAAAGAGAATGCAGACACTTCAAGGATGCTTACTGTAAAATGATAATGTAAATGAGGTTTTAAAAGCAAAGAGTTTGCAACATAATTCACAATGCTGTAATGGTTAAGAGCTTTTAATTAACCATGTCATCTGGGATTGCAATACTGATTTAGCTCTATTGAACAGGTTCTCTGCAGCATCTCTCAATAACATCAATATTAATAATGACATTCGGATAGCACCTCATCCCACTGAAACAATGTTCAGAATGGAATGAAATGAATGTTATTGGACCATCATCCCCATCTTGTTATGCTTCTTACATCCATCACTATTGTGCAAATATAACTGGTACCAGGGAGTCCAAGTGATTAAAAGTTCCGTTGCTGAACAACTCCATGCTAACATAAGCATTTTAGCGTGTAATCCATCAAGCAAAGCTCACTCCCCTGTCTAAACTGGAATTTATTCTGCTCATGTACTAGCTAGTACCATGCTACACATGGGTGGTACCTAAAATGTTGCTGAACACAAAATATAAAATTTAGACAACATATCAAACAATAAATTTAGTTAAGCAACTGCAGTGCTATCACAGAGTATTTTAACTCATTAGCTCTTACAACTCCAAAGGAATGGCTGGCCTTGGTAGTCTAGGACCCACTTACTCAGTTGTGATGGGCCCATTGATCCATTGCAACCTCTCTCTTCCCAGTGCAATTCCATTGGTGGTCATCACATTCTCTGATAGCCACGTTGTCCAAGAGCTGTGGGCCAATCCTAACCTTGCCACCATGGTTATAATTGATTGACTACTATTAGAGAGATGCAGCCCTGGCTCCCACAGACCACAGAAGCAGCGTTGTCCCCTAATTTCAGGACCATTGACATAAGACCTCAGTTCTACGTCTTACTAAATCTAACTGTGATTTTCCTGCTACAAGGTGCTCCATGAAAACTCAGTTCTTTGTCCTAATACCTCCTCGTATGGTTTGTGCTAATCTTTATTTTGATACATCATTCTCATGAATCGCTTGAAGATTTTAATGACCTTCAAAAATGTTTCACATAAATGGAGCCCGTTAGCTCTATAACAATATTTGGAATTGTGATCGAACATCTTCCAGAGTCCATATAAACTTGTCCTGTCCCCTTGATTAGTTACTTCCTCAAAAAGTTAAGTACTTTCATTAGATATGATCCACCTTTTATAACAGTTGCTGACTCTCTGTATTTTCAGATTTCCTTAAGCACTCAGTCACACTGCCCTAAATAATGGCAGAAATTTTCTTGTACAAATAATAGAGTGACAAGGTTTTTCTTCCTCTCTTATCTCTCAAATTAGGAAGAGTTAACTTTGCATTCCTTTAATCTGAAGTGGATAATTCCTGAAAAGTGCTTTTAGATGATCACTATAAAACATTTGCAAATCCGTCACTTAGTAGGTGGTGCATGACAAAGTTTTAATTTTTTTTTACAAAACTAGTTTCATTTGTATTTTTAATGGAAATCTACAGCTGAAATTCAAAAGCTCCAAGCCTCAAGCAAATGCTGGAATAAGTTGTCCACTGGAAGGGTAGTTGAACTTTGTTAATTAAAGCAGCCAGTTCCTCTGCAACTGGGTCAGCTAAGCCTTTTGGATTAGGAGCAACTTAGAAGAGCACTGGGAATGGGGGAAGGAAAGACATGCATTTTGTTTTTGCTTTCCTAACTACTTCAGCTTTCGGGACTCTTTTTCTAAAAGAAAAAAAAACAAAATTATGCTGCTATAAGAGAAGGAGCGCATGACTTGCTGACTAAGTGGCTAAGGTTTATTCTATTACTAAAATTCAAAATAGTATACCAAATGGTGGCAAGGTTAACAAAATATATAAACACACAAAAGTACTTGTTGCTGAGTTTGAACAATCTATTTTGGCTGTTGCAAAAGGTCTTAACCACAGTGTGGAAGTCACAAACTTACAGAGCAATCATAAATGCTTTTGGAAAATGGCTTATGGTCTCTTGGGTATTTTAATCAGAGCTTTACGGAAGGGGGTATAAGGAGTAAGAGCTCAAGGGCCACCAGTCTCTAACCAACTGGATGAAAGCCCCAGAGAACTGGGATGAACTTTCTAACCAACCTGCTCTGGCTCTCGTCTGTTTGTGGCCACGTCTACTCTGCTCTGCAGTTGGAGGGCTCAACTCTTATCACTCTCTCACAGCAAAACTTTTAGCTGAGGTGAGCCTGATAAGTCAGGAAATTTGCTAATTCCAACCACATGCCTCAATAACCAAAATCTGACTCTGCATCTCTAGGATTGTTAGAAGCTTATTTAAATTTCAATTACTCCATCCTTCCTGAAAGGAGCATATTTAGTTCAGCAGTGGCTCTAATACATCATGTGCTGCCCTGTTGCAAAAAAAACCCCCAGATCATTCAGGAGTTGACTGACTACAACATCTTAAATGTAAGCTGGTGTTTTTTTTATAGAAACAATCTACTTCCTATAGCAGCTGCATAATAATACTCCAGCACAATCTGTAACCTCATTGCCCAGCATATCCCCCACTCAGCCATTACCATCAAGCCAGGAAAGATAGGTATTGATTAGGGATAGTCAACATAGAAACATCTTCCCAACAATAACAGGGTGATGGTGGTATAGCGGTGAGCATTGCTGCCTTCCAAACAGTTGTGTGTATTCGTCAAAGGGAATATCTGTGAGGACATACACTGTGGTCAGATTTGAGTAAAGCAGCTGAATACTGTTGTGTCACTTCATATGACGACAGCCTTTGAAGGAAACCTGTCACATTAAACCTTGTTACAGTTTAATAACTGCTTTAAGTCTATTTTGCACTTACTGAAGTGAGAAACATTGAGTGAAGGTTTTTCCTGCTCTCCCCAGTTTTCTACCACCTCTGCTGATGCCACAAGATTATACTGGCAGCCTCTGGTACCTCAAATACTTAGTTTGTGTGTGAATCTGGGTGGTGTGCAAAATTAAACTCTTGCTAGGGTGTTGCAATGTGCTTTGGACCTTCGTTACATCACTGTTGCAATATGATTCTCATTCAGCACATTGGCTCTCCTGTGGAAATGTGACAACGGAGTTCATGTAAATGCAGAATCCTGGACAATTTTTCTTGTGGTCTTGTGATCAAAGGATTAAGGTCATAGGAGCGCGTCCACTTTAACCATGATTTGGAGATGGCGTTGGACTGGGGTGTACAAAGTTAAAAAATCACAACACCAGGTTATAGTCCAACAGGTTTAATTGGAAGCACGCTAGCTTTCGGAGCGACGCTCCGTCATCAGCTCATAGTGCCACTACCACCTGATGAAGGAGCGACGCTCCGAAAGCTAGTGTGCTTCCAAATAAACCTGTTGGACTATAACCTGGTGTTGTGTGATTTTTAACTTTGCACACTTTAACCATCACACATTTACTAATAGAATAGGGAGGTGGGGAAGTATGTGTGTGTGTTAGCTAGTCTTTGGCTGATGTGCTGAAAATGGCCACAAATTCAGTTACTCCTGTCTGCAACAAGTGAGGCATTAGAGATTATTGTTGATCCCGGACTGATTTGTTTACTTTCCATTTTCTATTAGGGAGGGGGAGAATTGAAGTGACTCCAACCATAAGGATGTTATGGCTTCATTTGCTACCAACTGAGAAAAACAATAACTCGAGGAATGCCAAAATGGATAGGTGTCACTTTGGTCCCCGGCAGAGGGAACAGGAGAGTTTGTATTCCACCTTAAACAGAAAAGGGAAGAATGTGAGATAAAGGAGATTTTAGTTTCCAACCCCCAAACCTATAAAGGGTGATTAATATGATACGATACATGTTCTTTTCAGTGACATTTCCTGTTTCTTAGTTAAATAAAGCCATGACTGACCACATTGAGTGATTGTCGAAGGCTGTACCCCATGGTCAGTGACTAACACAATCTGCCAGTTTGACCAGCAATAATTAGCACATTATGAAAGCCATATCTCCTAACGCAATGTGTTTGCAGTACAATTCCAACATGCAATACACTGACCACATAAGGAAGAAAATTCATCCATTTTGATTCCTCATGTTCAATACAATCATTGACAGCAATTGGTAGAGTTGTAGTGTTTGATCATGTGCGCCATGACCTCCCAACTCCTATACTCAATGCATTGACCAATAAAGGGAAGCATACTAAAAGCCTTCTTCATTATCCTCTCGATCTGTGACTCTACTTTCAAGGAATGGTGAACCCACACTCTGAGGTCTCTTTGTTCAGCAACACACCCCAGAACCTTATCATGAAGTGTATAAGTCCTGTCCTGATTTGGCTTTCCAAAATGCAGCATGCCACATTTATCTAAATTATACTCCATCTGCCACTCCTCAGCCCATTGGGAAACTTAATTTGGTGCAGGTCATTTATTGGCCAGTTGGTGGCTCAGTGGTTAGCACTGTTGCCTCACCATGCTAGGGACCCATGTTTGATTCCAGCCTCAAGCAACTGTCTGTTTAGAGTTTGTACGTTCTCCCAGTGTCTGTGTGGATTTTTGTCAGGTCTTCCAGTTTCCTCCCATAGTCCAAAGATATGTAGGTTAGGTGGATTGGCCATGGGAATTTAAGCATTATGGGGATAGGCTGAGGAGACATGGTTGGCTCAGATGCTTGAGGGTCCGAATGGCCTAGTGAATATGAAACAAAAGGGTCTTTATCTGCATCACGCAACCTCTCTCAGCACTGTCTTTTACCCGTTAACAAAAAAAAGGACTGCTTAAAAAAGGTTGTCACGAGCTGATTTATTGCCTTTTATTCTGAATACTGGTTACATACAGAGAAAGCATCGGGACCTTGCAATCTTGCTGGATAATCCAATATCTGAATAATTGAATGCCAGATAATCAAGGTTTCTCTGAATTTTCTTGTCTCCTAGTTGATCGTTCAAAAATTAGATACTAAAATGCATTCAAAACAGGATAAGCACCAATTCAATAAGTGTGCCAATTTGTTTTAAAATGGTAGACTGTGGCTCACTTACTGTTTTGGGAATTTTTGGCAGGAAATGAAAGCATGCTTTCACAAAGAATTTGCTGCAGTTTGTTTTTCCAAAATGCTTTTGCTACAGATGGGGGAATCCTTATAAACCTCATCGTAAGGCAGGACTTTTCAAGTGACTCAGAAGCTGGAGTTCATAAACTATAATTTGTACCTGTTGTTTGATCTGCTGCATTGTGATCATCATGAGGTACAACTCAACTTCTGACTTGGGAAGCACACTTCAAGTCAGATTGTGATATCTCTGGGCAGCAACAAATGCATGCTATTTAAAATTGATCTAATCTGGACTCGCAACAGTCAGGCATGTCACTTTTTTCAGAAGATAATTCAAGTAAGTCTTGGTTGGAAATGGATGTAATGTTGTAGAAACTTTTTGACTGGGGTGGCAGTCAGTGTTGGTGAAGAAAAAATGATAGGTCAGTAAAGACTGGATGCACAAATTAAATGCTTTGTAAGCATAGATTGCAAACTAAACAAATCTAATATCCCCAAAGGAATGAACAAAATGATACAAAGTGAAGTGAATAAATATAAAGCATAGTAAGCCTTTGTAGGGAAAATGTGAAGGATATAACTGGGGGCCTGAATTTCTTTTATTACCCCCAGTAAATACATGTTCTTTCATCGTTACAAAAACTAGGACAATCTGTAATTGGCAATTCTTAAAGCTGATAATTAGTTTAAACTAAAGAGAAGCTGAAGTTTGTCATGATGGTAAATGATTACCTCCTGGAAGTGTACATCCAAGAATGCATGAGCAACCTTTTACCCAATTTAGCATGATTCACAAATATATGCCCTGAGTGAAACGTTACTAAAAACCTATAAAGGGGCAGATGACAAAATAAATCCCCAAGATGGATAGTTTATCTTTGAAAATTCTAATTGAGACTGGATAAGGTGTTAAAATTCTGATCAGGATGATGGACTTTAAGACCATTGCTGGCTTCCAATTCTGTAGATATTCACGTGAATACACAGCAAAAATGTGCATAAGCAATAATTACTGGGACAATGGAATTAATCATGGAACAAGCTAGAATACTTATACAGCATATGATGCAGTCAGCATGGCCTTAAGAAAGCAGAGATCTCAGTTTACCAATCTTCTTAGTTTCAAGATCGTGACATCTCAATTTAGTAAGGATCATTTCCACACTATAGTAGACTCCGAATTGCAGAAAGCTTTTGTCAGATGCTTTGCATGGACATCGGCTAACAATGTTTAAGATAATAAGTAGGTATGATCGAATCTGAATAGAGCTAGATGAATTAGAGGAGATATATTTTAATAGAGTGGTTTTCTAGTTGGAGTAATTAGTTTATGAACACATAGGGATGGGTTCATGAGAGTCACTGAGCAGAAATGCTGTCTCGTTCAGGGATTTTTGTACCTTTGCTCTCCGAAATTTGGTCTTACCTTTTCACTTCATTCTCTCAATAGCCACTAATGGTATTTATTTGGAATTTGAGAGCAGAAAATCATTGCAAGATAATTCACACCAATCTGCAACAGGAGATATTAGGCTCAGATGTTTACAACACAGAAGATGGCGGCCAATTGACCCATCATGATTGCACCAGTCAACAGTGATCAGACTACACTAATCCCATTTTCCAGCCTATGGCCATACTAGTCTGAAAATACTCAATCTCATCTCTTGTGGCACAGTGGCAGTCTCCCTACCTTGAAAAGTGAGAGTCCTGAGTTCAAGTCCCACCTGCTCCTGAAGTGTGTAATCATACCTCTGAACAGGTTAATTAGAAAAAAAAAGGTTACTAATAAAAAAACCCTCTTATTTTCCACCTTTTGGCCTGCAGTCTTGGAGCCTATTAACACGAAATAAATTAATTAAAGAAAACATTTATCCGTGAGATGTGAGCAGCACTGACTTGTGACAATAGTGAGCATGGGCCCAGTGGTGAGAGATGGCACCGAAGTGTGGTGGCTTCACTACTGAGGTCGGCCCACCAGCACAGGACTTGAGGCAGCAGCACTGGCTTTCAAGATGGCGGTAACAAGCAGGGCCACTTCTACGGTCAGTGTCAGAATTGGGACTTTAGGCTTCAGCTGCAGCGAAACTGTAGGCTTGGGTGAATACTCTGGAGGGTCGATGGGAGCAGCTGCTCCATTAGTGATGGCACGGCAGGCCTGGTGTGTTGGTCCTGACAGTTGAGGCAATGGTGGCACCAGAGCAGGGTGTGGCGGGGGGAGAACTCTATTTTTAAGTTAAGCTTTTCCTTCTGTAACTCAAAATGGCGCTGGAGCACGGCAACAGATTGCACTGTTCACTAATTATTGATAAATACAAGCCATAATAAATCATTTGTTTAAATGCTATTTATTGCCTATCCTTTGTTTCCCTCATGGTGGTGGCAAGCTGCATTTTTGAACAGCTGTAGTCAGTGTGCTGTAGGTATACTTAAATGGTACAAAATCTAAATACTGCTCAAGTGTTCTCACTTAACCAGCCTTTCATTCAGGGAGTTCCAGACTTCCATCACCCTGAGTGAAATAAAAATCTCTTCGATTCTCTTCTTTGCCTTCTACCCCTTACCATAAATCTACGCGCCTTGGTCAGTCACACTTCTATTAATGGAAAAAGTACCTTCCTATCCACTCCATGCCTACTATATAGTCTTATACACACCTGCTATGTCCCCCCCCCCCAATCTTCACTACTCAAAGCGAAACAACCCTTAATCCAGTCATTTCTCAGTGTGGATCCTTCAGCCAGAGAAGAACCTTAATAGGTCTCCTCAGCAACCCGAGTGAAATCGCAACCTATGGTTACTGAAATGACAGGCATACTCCAGTTGGGGCCAAATCAGTGCTTTATACAGTCTCAGCATTACCTTCTTGCTCTTATATTTAAACCTCACCTAATAAAGGCTAATTTCCCATATACCTTCTTAACCTGATCTATCTACCCTGCTGCCTTTAGGGATCTATAGATATGCAAACCAAGGTCCTTCTGATCTTCAATACTTTCCCAGGGACCTGCTATGCAGAAGTTAACCCCCCCCTTGCCTTGTTAGCCCTCCCCAAGTACATTACCTCACACTTTTCTGGATTGAATTCCATTTGCCTACCTGACCAATCCATCGATAGCTTCCCTTAAAAGCAAGGAGGGGGGCAGCCCCAAGGTAGATACCACCCTGCCAATTCTCTTTCATCCTCAAACCTCTGGATTGCACTTCCTGCAGATGACTGAAAAATTTGACAAAGTGGTGGTTTTTAAAGGAGCATAGAGCTCAAGATTAAGAGAACTCCAGGGTTCAAGCCTGGCCTGCAGAAGGTTATTGACAGGTGGGGAGATTAAAGGTGGGAATCGATACAAGACTAAAAGTTTAAGGAGTGGAAGGTTGAAGAAAGGTACAGAAGCAGAAAAGATTTTATGACTATGCTTCCAGTTTCCCCAAAAAGATGAGACCATCCAAACTGGTTAGTTACTGGAGCAGGAGCCGATATACATCAGTGAGCACAGGGCTGGTGGCTCAATGGGATTTGCTGTGAATTAGAATGTGTGCAGGACAGTTTGGATAAACAAAGCTTTAGAGAGTGGTCAGAATGTGGGAGGCTATCCAGCACAATATGGTAATATAATTACTCCTAGAGGGACTAGCATTGGACGTGTTGGTTATGAGTTCTGATGATTCCTTTGGTAAATGGCTAACTCACTGTGTACTAGGAATGGATTGGAACTAGTCAGCATTAAAATCTATGGCATACTACAACAAAGTGTATATCACAATAGAAGAAAAATTGAAGAGAATGACATGTTTGAATGAAACTCAATAAAACCAAAAAGTAGGTATGTACATAGTTATGCTGAGAGAAGGATCAAGGTCAGGTATCTTAGCCAGTTTGACATTGAATCTGGCACTAGATGTCTTGTTTAACTCTTGGCAGATCCGGTCACGTAATTTCAGAGAAAGGAGGAGGCGGGTGCTTGGTGAAAATGCTGCAATATCACTCCAGCAGTGTAGGAAAGAGTTCAACACTGCATCCAACAGCTGTTTACGTTTCTTTTTTCAAGATGTGACAAGTCAGCTCTTTGGAACATGTAACTTGGTCAGCATCAGCTGATGTATGAATTCCCTGTGGACAAAGTCTTGCTGTCTGCCTATTTGTAGCTGATGTAACCCATCTATTCAAGACAAACAGATAAAAACAGCGAGCTATAGACTGATTAGCTTGATATCAGTAATGGGAAAAATGCTAGAGTCCATTATAATAGGATGTACATAATAGCAGATCACTTGCAAAACTGTGACAGTGATGGGGATTTATGCTCAACAAATTTGCTGGAATTTCTTTTCTGAGGATGCAGTTAGTAAAGTGAATAAGGGTGGAGCCAGTAGATGTGGTTTACTTGAATTTTCAGAAGGCTTTCGATAAGGTTCCACATATAAGGGATTAGCATGTAAAATTAACAGATGGGGGACTGGTTGGCAGATTTGAAACAGAGGAGATATAAACAGGTCTTTGCAAGGGGCAGGCAGTGACCAGTGGGATACTACAGAGATTAGTGCTTGGACCCCAGCTATGCATAAATGATTTAGCTGAGGAAATTTTATGTTATATCTTCGTGTTTGCAGAAGACACAAAGCTGGAAAGGAGAATATACTCTGAGGAGGACACATGGGAGCTTCTGTGTGACTTGGTCAAATAAGTGGACAAATACATAGATATAGACTTGCTCACTGAGCTGGAAGGTTCATTTCCAGACATTTCGTCACTCTACTAGGTAACATCTTCAGTGGGTCTCCAGGCGAAGTACTGTACATGATTCCTGCTTTCTATTTGTGTGTTTGGGTTTCTTTGGGTTGGTGATGTCATTGCCTGTGGTGCAAAGGAAATGACATCACCAACCCAAAGAAACCCAAACACATAAATACAAAGCAGGAATCATGTACAGTGCTTCGCCTGGAGACCCACTGAAGATGTTACCTAGTGGGGGTGACAAAATGTCTGGAAGTGAACCTTCCAGCTCAGTGAGCAAACCTACATCCAGAACCTCAACCTGAGCTACAAATCTTCTCAAATCTCACTGGATAAATACATGTCAGATACAATATGATAAATGTGAGGTTACCCACTTTGGTAGCATAAACAGTTACCTGGATGATAATAAACTGGGGAAGAAAGGGAATGGTGCCACAAGACCTGGGCGTCCTCATGGATCATCACAAAGCACGTTTGGAGGTGCAGCAGGTAGTGCAGAATGTGAATCATAGCCAGAGGATTCAAGTACAGGAGCAGGAATGTCTTGAGGCAACTCAGAAACCTATCAACTTCCAGCAGGATAGATGCAGGAAGGATGACCTGGCAGTTCAGAACCAGGGGTCACAATCTCGAGATAAAAGGGCTTTTTAGGAGAAAAATGGCGAGGAGAAATTTCTTCACCCAGAGGGTGGTGAGGCTGTCAGTCACAGGAAACTGTTGAGGCCAAAACACTGAAGACTTTCAGACAGATATAGATATAGATCTGATACTAAAGGAATCAAAGCATATCGGGAAGAAGGTGTTCATTTAGATTAGATTAGATTACTAACAGTATGGAAACAGGCCCTTCGGCCCAACAAGTCCACACCGATCCGCCGAAGAGTATACCCACCCAGACCCATTCTTTTACATTCACCCCTTCACCTAACACTACGGGCAATTTAGCATGGCCAGTTCACCTAACCTGCACATTTTTTTTTGGAACTGTGGGAGGAAACCAGAGAGCCCAGAGGACGTGCAGACACCGTGGGGGTGGGGGGTGGGGGATGATGTGCAAGCTCCACAGAGAGTTGCCCAAGACGGGAATTGAACCCAGGTCTCTGGCGCTGTGGCGCTGAGGCGCAGCAGTGCTAACCACTGCTCATTTAGATGAGCAGCCATGATCATATTGAAAGGTGAAGGATGTTCAAAGGGCTGAAGTCCTGCTCTTGCTCTTATTTTGTGTTTCCATGTAAATATCTAATTAAATATGTGGCTAATTCAAAAATATTAAGGATGGCAGGATGATTTGATGCCAAACACTTCTGCACTGTGTGTCTGACGTTCAAGAAGCTTTGGCTCAGAGTTTGAGCTGCAGACTGAGATACAAATAGTACAAAGCCTTGGGGAAGGTGAAGAAATTTCGGACCTTTTTCCAAAAAGGCATACCCCTTTTATCCTTAAACTGTGCCTCCTGGCCTTGACTCCCGGTCAGAGAATGTCCTTCCAACATCTATTGTCAAATTTAATAGGTTTCTAGGAATTGCAGCACACACTCCTGTTCTTGAACCCTCTGGCCAACCTGCAGTGTTTTCACTCTTAGAGTGAAGGTCTTCAGGATTAATCAGAGATCTTGAATGCAACCAAGGTAGGCAAGGGAACCCTGAAATCAGAAGCCTAAGCAATTCTCCAAGGAGGTCTGCGGTTCTTTTAGCTTGACTGGATGAGACAGTGAGGGCTACACAGTGGATGAGAAAACTGACCATGGCACTGTGGGATAGGAAGCCATTCAAATGGAGGGAGCAAAAAAGGAACACATTGATAATGCAAGACAGTGGGTAGAGAGAGAAAGATGTGACTGCATTTGAAAAGATACAGACAAAGATCCACCAGATTGTAGCCTTTGCTGGAGAGATTCAACTATGAAGACAGACTAGATAGGTTAGATTGTATTCCTCACAGCACAGGATGCTGAGGACAGGAATCTGGTTGAGGTGTTCACAAGTTCAGAAGGGCATAGCCAGACGGAAAGGAGCATTTCCCTAATAGTAGAGGATCAATAACCAGGGGACACAGCCTAAAGTTACAGAGCAGTAGAGGGGATTAGAGGAAAAGTTTTTTTTCAGTTAGAGAGTTGAGACTATTTGGAACTCACTTCCTGAAAAGGGTGGTCGAAGCATGAACCTTCAAGAAATTTAAAAACTATTTTGATGAGTGCTTAAAGCACCACAGCATACAAGGTTGGAAAATGGGATTATGATTAGACAGATGTTTGATCACCAGCATAGATATGATGGGTTAGTGGGCATAATTCCATGTCGTTGCCACTCTATAACTCTCAGGGAATAGACAGAAGGACTGATGCTGCTTTCTGCCGCAAAGGGCAAGAAGCCCAAGTGGCAGAGTTACTTAACAATACCAGCATTCAGATTTCAGCTCAAGGCCAGACAGCAGTTTGCAGTGGGACAGGAAGGATCTAATTTCGGTCCACATAGAGAACAAAGACATAGCAAGGGAACATCTCTGGGACACCCACACCAACCAACACCACCACCCCGTGGCCAAACATTTGAACTCCCCTCCCACTCTGCCGATGTCATGCAGGTCTTGGGCCTCCTCCACCACCACTCCCTCACCATCCAACGCCCAGAGGAAGAATGCCTCATCTTCCACGTCAGAACCCTTCAACCCCAGGGCATCAATGTGGACTTCGCCAGTTTGCTCATTTCCACCCCCCACAACCTTACCTCAGGTCCAAAATTCCAGCTTAGCACTGCCCTCATGACCTGTCCCAGCTAACCGCTCCACCCTAACCGATCACCTTTACCCGTTCCTCCATCCACCTACTGCACTCTTAGCTACCTTCTCCCTAGCCCCACCCCCCTCCCATTTATCTCTCCACCCCCGAGGATTCCAGCCTCATTCCTGATGAAGAGCTCTTGTCTGAAACGTCTATTTTCCTGCTCCTCGGATGCTACCTGACCAGCTATCCTTTTCCAGCACCACTCTAATCTTGACTCTAAACTCCAGCATCTGCAGTCCTCACTTCCGCCCAGGTGAAAGAAGACTCTGCGCAGTCCATGTAAGCAGCCTGGCACCGAATTTAGAAGCTAAACCTCAAATGGTTATAAATCTCCGCACTATTACCTGTGCCACACTCCAGTTGGTTCAAAGACTGGGTGAAGGAGAAATGGGTTTTCATTCATAGGGCACTGTATTGTTGGGTAAAAACAATGATTGCAGATGCTGGAAACCAGATTCTGGATTAGTGGTGCTGGAAAAGCACAGCAGTTCAGACAGCATCCGAGGAGCAGTAAAATTGACGTTTCGGGCAAAAGCCCATATTCCTGATGAAGGGCTTTTGCTCGAAACGTCGATTTTACTGCTCCTCGGACGCTGTCTGAACCGCTGTGCTTTTCCAGCACCACTAATCCAGCACTGTACTGTTGGGATGGTCTCCTCTTGAACTGCACTGGGGCCAACGTGTTCTCATGAGCTGCAGAATAAGGGGAGTAGATAGGATTTTAAACTAAATACTGGCAGCAAGGAATCAAATTTGGGAAGAAAAAGATAAATCAAAGAAAGAAGCAATTAAACAAGAGGGAAAGTTATTAATACGAGGAACAATAGACTGACATGGAGGGTTGGAGGGTACAAATCTAAATACATCAACTGATCAGGGCAGTGGTTACAAAAAGAATGAATTGATAAAACTAAAAACTGCATTTGAAAAACCGAGACTGCAAATAGGAATAAATCAGCACAACTTAGGGCCATTAGAGAGACACAGCTTCAGGATAAATGTGTTGGTACCTGAATATTGAAAGTACAGGACATTTTAACTAGCTTCTTGTATTACTTAAAAATATGGTATAGGGTTGGCTGTGCAAATTCAGTCATGGCATTAGCACAACAGAAAGGCATAACCTAAGTTACAAAAATCAGGATGTGGAATCTGTTTGGGTTGAGATGAGAAATGATAACGGCAAGTCGTCATTTGAGAGAGAGTTACGTATAGGGTCCCTAATAGTAACCCAATGATAGGGTGAGGAATAATGGAAGAAATAATGGCCGCTTGTCAGAAAGCCAGGACGATAATCATGAGATTTTAATCTACACAACTTGAAAGTTTCCTAAGTGCGAAGGCAGCATAGATGAGGAATATAGAGAATGATTCTGTGATAGCTTCTCAGAAGCTTTGGAGCCAGAGAGCATGTTATACTAGACATGCTGTTATGCAACAAGATAGAATTAATGAATGGTCTTAAAATGCAGTGCCCTAGGTAAAAGGAACCATAATATGGTTTAATATTACATGCAGTTTGGACAGAGGGGAATGGCTTAACATTTTTGGTCTTAAGTTAAGCAAGCAGAGATAGCTAAAGTGAACTGGCAAATTAGGTTAAAGGATAAATCGACATGTATGGAGTGACAGGCAGACAAGGAACTACTTCAGAAAACTGTCTATTCTGTGTAAAGGGATGGAGTAACCATCCATGTTAACTAAAAAATATTAACAATAGTGTTAGACTAAAAGAAAAACACATTGCTTTCTATAATTCTGTGCTGTCTTTACACAAAGAACTTGTTCCAGGGTACACCTGATCAGGTCCTGGGATTTATCCACCTTTACCAGTTTCAAGACATCCAGCACTTCCTCCTCTGTAATATGGATATTTTACAAGATGTCACCATCTATTTCCCTACAGTCTATATCTTCCATATCCTTTTCCACAGTAAATACTGATGCAAAATACTAATTTAGGATCCTCCCCATTTTCTGTGGCTCCACACAAAGGCCACCTTGCTGATCTTTTTATCATCGGGTTGGACCGAAGGGTCTATTTCCATGCTGTACATCTCTAGGACTCCATGGAGTACAAGAGAAATTTAGTCAGAAATATAAAAACAGATCATAAACAAAGTATTTCTGTAAATACTTAAAAGTTTACAGAATATGGGAGATATTAAATGAATATTTTACATCAGTAGTTACTGTGGAAAACGTTATAGAAGATATAGACTGTAGGGAAATAGATGGTGACATCTTGCAAAATGTCCAGATTACTGAGGAGGAAGTGCTGAATGTCTTGAAACAGTTAAAGGTGGATAAATCCCCAGGACCTGATCAGGTGTACCTGAGAACTCCGTGGGAAGCTAGAGAAGTGATTGCTGAGCCTCTTGCTGAGATATGTGTATCATCAATAGTCACAGGTGAGGTGCCGGAAGACTGGAAGGTTGGCAAATGTGGTGCCACTGTTTAAGAAGGGCGGTAAAGACAAGCCAGGGAACTATAGACCAGTGAGCCTGACCTCAGTGGTGGGGAAGTTGTTGGAGGGAATCCTGAGGGACAGGATGTACACGTATCTGAAAAAGGCAAGGACTGATTCGGGACAGTCAACATGGCTTTGTGCGTGAGAAATCATGTCTCACAAACTTAATTGAGGTTTTTGAAGAAGTAACAAAGAAGATTTGATGATGGCAGAGCAGTAGCTGTGATCTATATGGACTTTAGTATGGCGTTCGACAAGGTTCCCATCGGAAACAGATTAGCAAGGTTAGATCTCATGGAATAAATGGAGAACTAGCCATTTGGATACAGAACTGGCTTGAAGGTAGAAGACACAGAGCAGTGCTGTAGGGCTGTTTTTCAGACTGGAGGCCTGTGACCAGTGGAGTGCCACAAGGATCGGTGCTGGGTCCTCTACTTTTTGTCATTTACATAAATGATTTTGATGGGAGCATAAGAGGTACAGTTAGTAAGTTTGCAGATGACACCAAAATTGGAGGTGTAGTGGACAGCGAAAAGGGTTACCTCAGATTACAACAGGATCTGGACCAGATGGGCCAATGGGCTGAGAAGTGGTAGATGGAGTTTAATTCAGATAAATGCGAGGTGCTGCATTTTGGGAAAGCAAATCTTAGCAGGACTTATACACTTAATGGTCAGGTCCTAGGAAGTATAGCTGACCAAAGAGACCTTGGAGTGCAGATTCATAGCTCCTTGAAGGTGGAGTCGCAGGTAGATAGGATAGTGAAGGCGGCATTTGGTATGCTTTCCTTTATTGGCCAGAGTATTGAGTATAGGAGTTGGGAGGTCATGTTGCGGCTGTACACGACATTGGTTAGGCCACTGTTGGAATATTGCGTGCAATTCTGGTCTCCTTCCTATCGGAAAGATGTTGTGAAACTTGAAAGGGTTCAGAAAAGACTTACAAGGATTTTGCCAGGGTTGGAGGATTTGAGCTATGGGGGAGGCTGAACAGGCTGGGGCTGTTTTCCCTGGAGCATCGGAGGCTGAGGGGTGACCTTGTGGAGGTTTACAAAATTATGAGGGGTATGGATAGGGTAAATAGACAAAGTCTTTCCCCTGGGGTTGGGGAGTCCAGAACTAGAGGGCATAGGTTTAGGGTGAGAGTGAAAAGATATGAAAAAGACCTAAGGGGCAACTTTTTCACGCAGAGGGTGGCACGTGTATGGAATGAGCTGCCAGAAGATGTGGTGGAGGCTGGTACAATTGCAACATTTAAGAGGCATTTGGATGGATATATGAATAGGAAGGGTTTGGAGGGATAAGGGCCGGGTGCTGGCAGGTGGAACTAGATTGGGATATCTGGTCGGCATGGGCAGGTTGGGCTGAAGGGTCTGTTTCCATGCTGTACATCTCTATGACTCTATGTTTGATCTATAGAAAGCAAGATTGGATAATTATAACGGAAAACAAAGCGACAGATGAATTGAACAGGTACTTCGATACAAATAAAGTTTTCACTACGGCGGATGTAAGTAATATCTGAGAAGCAGTGATAAAATCAGGAAATAGAAGGGAGGGAGGAAATAGGCATAAATCACATTAATGAGAGAGAAGTGGTCGGAATAAACGATTGGAGTTGCAGGCTGACAAGTGCCTAAGTCCTGATGGATTTCATCCCAAGATCTTACAAGGAGTCACACAAGATAATTGATGAGTTGATTTTAATGTAATAGATTAAGGGAAGGTCCCATTACATCAGAAGATCGCAAATGATAACGGAAGGACAAAGATAGAAAGAAGGAAATTACAGGCCAGTTGGTTTAACATCTGCCATGTGGAAAATATTAGAAGCTATTATTCAAGAGGTTGTAGGAGGGCACTTGGATTAATTCAAGATAATCAGGCAGCATCAAGGTATTTTCTTCTCACAAAACTCATCTTTAACTAATAAGCTGGAATTCTTTAAGAAAGAAACAAATGCTGAGGGTAAAGGGGAACTGGAGGATCCATTGTTCATAGAAATACAGAATGCATTTGATAAATTGTCACAAAAGCTATTGTAGAAAATAAACCTGTCATGTGTCCCAGGGATTAGTGTTAGAATCTTAACTGCTTACATTTTATATAATTGACTAAAAAGGTATGGCTGCCAAATTTGATAATGATATGAAAATAGGGAGGCAAGTAAATTATCAAGGAATAAAGAGAAAACAAAAATACAAAGATAGATTGAAGGAGTGGGTGAAAGTCAGGAAAATTGAGTAATAAGTGGGGAAAATATGAAGTTGCTCATTTTAACAGGGAGAATTATAAAAAGAATACTTTCTAAGTAGAGAAAAATTACAGAGCTTTGAATATTCACAGAGACAGAAATATCTAGAAGTCCTACAGAATAAATTGAAAAAATCGTCTTAAAAACAGCACAGCAGATTTGAGGAGCTAAATGGCCTAACCTGCTCCTAGCTCATACAGAAATCATTAGTTCTTGAGATGTATTCCTCTAAGGGTATTATCCTTTTCTAATACTATTTCATTGCTTACATTAAACTTTAGTGACTTCTACGCTATTTGCAAATACACAAAACAAAAAGCTTTTAAAAAGTAAATTGATGCCAGATTTCGTTGTTTGTGCATTTTTATTAGAATGACAGAGCCTATTAACTAATTGGATGAAATCATCAAGTGAAAATAAAACTGCTGGCTAGCTAAAACAAAATACCTTTGAGAACTGGACCCAACAGTAAATCAGATCATCCCTTTCCAATGGGACTTCCAGTTGCCTCAATGTTGAATTGAACATGCTCAGAAAAGATTCTTCCACCTGAACTTTCTCTACCTCACTTTCAGGTTGTGAAAGTGCTTGCAGTTAAATTGACAAAGCTAATTTGCTGTCACACTGCACTAGTTAATACTCCTTGATCTGTCCTGCCATTTGTGATGGCCTGGATCCTGTGTCTTTATTCCCAATTAGTAACCTTGTTGTTCTTCCTGCCTTTCCAATAAGGCAGACCAAAGAATTCAAACTTTGGGTCAAATCTGCAAGAGAATGCTCTTTCCTACACTAGTGCATATCCTGGAATAGTCAGCAAGGAATCACTGCACAAACTCCCTTCTCTTCCATTGTTTATGGCTCCCAAGCAAATTGGCTTTCGCAAGAAGGGCAAAGCATAGACAATTATAACAGAATTAGCACGGTGTTAAAATAGAGCTTACGCAATAATAATTTGAGGTCCTGACATTTTCTTTTGCTCCGGACCCCTCTCTATAAAAATACTTGGGTGACTAAGGATAATCGAACAATCAAACATGAAGGGCACCAGTCCGAAATGTCGATTTTCCTGCTCCTCGGGTGCTGCCTGACCTGCTGTGCTTTTCCAGCAACACACTCTCAACTCTGATCTCCAGCATCTGTAGACCTCACTGTCTCCTCACAATCAAACATTGCACCAATGCAGGAGATCCAACAGCACACCAATCTGTGCCTGGTTTGAATGTTATAAGCATTCACCAACACAGAGGTTTTTCCATTCCTGCTCAAACTTCATCCTGGACAGCATCAGATCATCCAAAACCTTTTAGCTACTGTAATAAATCTTTAAAGAGAAGCAATTTTCAGTAAATGGCAGTCCGTGTCATAGAGAGATGGCTTCAAAGGAATAAGTGACCAATTTCTTCAGATGGAATTCTAAGTGCCCCTCTACTGGAGACTTTTCCTTATCTAATTGCATTCAAAATTACTTCAGCTTTTACAGGGATCCAATTTTCAACTCATTCAAGAGCAAAATACTGCAGATGCCCGAAATCTGAAATGAAAACACAAAATGCTCGAAATACCCGAGTCGGACAATCTCTATTAAGAGAAAATCTAAAAGGTAATGTTTTAGATTGACAACCTTACGTTAGAACAGTGTCTCTCTCGCCATTAAATGGGGAGAAAGTCACTTCGCCAAAGTCTGTCCACCATCCAGAAGGCACAAGTCGGAACTTTCTGCTTGATTCACACTCCATCCACCACTGACACAACACGTGCCACACATTAGCAGGAACTCACTTTGGCTTTGTAGATCACACCATCCAAATCCACATTTACCCACCTACATCTGCACCCAAAAATTCCCCTCCAAACCACACAACATCCTGACATGGAATTGTATCACCACTCCTTCATTGTCACTGGGTCAACATTCTGAAACTCTACTCCTTGCAGTTCTGTGGGTTTGCTGGGTATCACTCAAATTTCAGTAGTTAAGGGCAATGGCTCATCGTCACCTTAAAAGCAAGAAGGGATTGGTAGTAAATGTGTACCCAGCAAGGTCCTTTTCCTTCTAGTTACAGTAAGCAATACTTAAAACCTCATACCCTGCTCTTGTTTATTTACTAGTACCAAGCAATGAATGTTATTTATGTCATTAGAATAATCTACAACATCTGACTGTCCACTAATTGTACTGGCAGCAAATCTTGTGTTCAAGCACTGTGCAAAGGCTATATCAGCACTTTTCTCCAGTTACATATCAGAAGATTTGATTAGATTAGATTAGATTACTTACAGTGTGGAAACAGGCCCTTCAGCCCAACAAGTCCTCACCGACCCGCCGAAGCGCAACCCACCCATACCCAGACATTTACTCCTTACCTAACACTACGGGCAATGTAGCATGGCCAATTCACCTGACCCGCACATCTTTGGACAGTGGGAGGAAACCGGAGCACCCGGAGGAAACCCATGCTGACACGGGGAGAATGTGCAAACTCCACACAGTCAGTCGCCTGAGTCGGGAATTGAACCCGGGTCTCAGGCGCTGTGAGGCAGCAGTGCTAACCACTGTGCCACCGTGCCGCCCAAATCTAGGATAAAATCCATATTTATAAGAAGAAAAATTAGTTCTGCCCTTGAGAAAAAAGGCACTACGTTGAAGTACTTCAGAAACTGCAGCATGTCACGTCAGCAGACAGTGATGTAGTATTTAGCTATTATTACAAGGTTCCATCTAAACGCACCACCCTCCTCCGAGCCCAGGTGAATAGAAAATATCCCACGGCATTATCTGAATGATCTTGGAGCTAATATTTATCCTTCCACCAACTCTTCTGGATTGGAGTATTTGATTACAGTTGCATTGTTGTCTGTGGGAGCTTGCAATGTGCCAACTTTCCATACTTCTGACATAATCGAGAGTATGGGCAAGATCCTTCAATGTTGGATGTGGTGAGGTAGGAATGGCATTTTATTAGGCAAGGTGAAGGTGTACCTTATCGCTTACATCTTCCCACCTCTGCCCAAACTGAGTTCTGGTTGGGAGGATTCACGACACATTACACAGAGGCCTTTCATGCTTTTTCATACCCATCGATGATGATGGGGATCCCTGGAGAAGGGGTTATGCCTGAAACATTGACTGTCCTGCACAGCTTGAGCGGCTGTACTTTTCCAACATGTCACTCTCAACTCTGATCTCCAGCATCTGCAATCCTCCCTTTCTCCACCCATTCAGCATGGACAATTCTGTCCTGCATTTCAATGCAATTAGCTGCAAAGATTTTCAGCACATCCTGAATTTACTGAAAGTCATTATAGAGTTTGAACCTTTATTTTGGCAAGCAAAGAAGTAATATTATTTGAAGTTAATTACAAAATATATGTCAACAGGACAGCAGATTAAACACCTTATTCACAAAGCACAGTGAAATAAACAGAATAGCAGATTCACCGACAGAACAAGCACTTTATCACAGCAGAGACACAAACGTATTCTCTTCAACCTGTTGGGGCTAACCTAGATTTACCACATTCTTTGATACACTGTACTATTCTTTAGCCTTCTGATCTGCTGCCAAAGGCCAAGAGCTGACCATGACACTGAAGCCCGTGAGAGAGTTGAACAACACAGTCATCAGCTGGATGCAGTTAAGATTAAGTTTCAATTTCAATAAAAATGCAATTTGGTCAAAGAAAGGAAACAATGCATTTGTGCTAAAGAGAGTGCAATGGTCGAGTTTTTGAGTGGGAGGAATTAGTTATAAGTTATCGAAGACAGACAAGTCTCACTGTGTCTAGACTGCACTGCGTCATGAGACATGTTATGAAAATTCACCCATTACAGAGGCAGAATGACCAATTCCTACTAAACCAGTTACTGCCATTCGAATTACATTTTATTAAAGCAATCCCACCATTCCAATTGCAAGACAATCAAAAACATGCAGCTAACTGGTTAACACTCTGTTCAGAGCGCACTTGTACATGAAATGCATTCAAGAACAAAAATATGCCCTGGCCATAACAGATTAAATTCCACAACATTATGAATTATGCGTGCGCGCGCACACACACACACACACACACACACACACACACGTGGTACCTTTTCAAAGTTGTGCTTGGGGTCACATTAAGCCAAGATACTCAGCTACAGAAGGTTCACCAAACCAAAGCAGGTTAGGTGGAAGGTTTACACCTGAAACATCGACCACTCCACCTCCTGATGCTGCCTGGCCTGCTGTGTTCTTCCAGCCTCCTGCCTGTCTACTTTAGAAAGTTAGTTGAAGCTGAAACTATCCAAGTTAGTCTGCATGTTTAACAACATAAACAAACCTGCCAATTATCTGCTTTAAAAGTTAAAGCCTGACAAATCAAGCTAAAGTTAACAAATTGGATAAAGTGGTGGAGGCTAGTACAATTGCAACATTTAAACATGATGGGTATATGAATAGGGAGGGTTTGGAGAAATATGGGCCAAGTGTTGGCAGGTGGGACTAGATTGGGTTGGGATATCTGGTCGGCGTGGACAGGTTAGACCGAAGGTTCTGTTTCCATGCTGTACATCTATGACTCTAACATAGACTGCAGCCACAATAAAAGCAAACCATTAACCCAACCCTACGGGATATAACTGAATTCTCACCCAGCTCTCATCAGGTTTTAGTTTCCAAACCAATAATTCCCTCTCGGACCCAGTGCCATACAATTCCAAAACAAAAGAGCTCTCTTTTCTGAAGCATTAACTTGGTAACTGACCCCCACCCTGCCATCAGAAAACTGGTCCTGTATATTGGTTATACAAATTTTTATCCCTAGCCATTCCCTCCACAGCTCTTCAGTGGACGATTTAAGAAATGCAACCTTCATTGGAATGGATTGGCTTCTTGTTGGGTAGACCCTTCCCCACCAAATAAAGAATAAGTGTCAGGGGACTGGCAGAAGGTAACCGTTCATATTAGCATTGGAAAGATCTCCATAGCCTTCCTGTCACCACAGGAAGCAAATCCTAAGTGCAATGGACTTCCTGTCCTGCTGCCAATAATGCCCTCAGGTGGCCAACCAACTTTGATTCCTGCAGTCAATAAAACTAGCAGCTCTTGCAACTAGTAAAGGCCAGATGGCCTGATTGGGGCAAACTCCAGTGCCTCCACCAAACACAGCGTGATACTGGCAATGGCACTGAATGAGGGGGAGGGCATTAGTCACTGAATGCCATCCGAGGTGCCAATTTCCCTTAGCTCCCACTCCCTGTGACCCAGATTTCACCATCCACCCCCAGAGGAACTGTGGTGCAGTGACAGCTGGCCTCTGGCTGTCAGAGTTAAAAATCTCACAACGCCATGTTAAAGTCCAATAGGTTTATTTGGAAGCAGTAGCTTTTGGAGCGCTGCTCCTTCATCAGGTATATGTGGAATAGGACCATAATGGACAGAATTTATAGCAAAAGATTAGTGTCATGCTGTGGCATATTGAACAATCCTAGATTGTTGTTAAGTCTTTGATCTTTTAGAATGGGTTGCAGGTTTTGGTTCACTAATGTGCAAATTAAGTGTGTACAGTCTGGGCAGGCAGGAACAAAGCAGAGATAAAGGTAGGACTCATAAATTAAACTGCATTTATTTCAATGCAAGAGGCCTAACAGGAAGGCAGATGAACTTGTGGCATGGTTAGGAGCATGGGATTGGGATATTATAGCAATTACTGAAACATGGCTCAGGGATAGACAGGACTGGCAGCTTAAACGTTCCAGGATACAAATGCTACAGGAAGGATAGACTGGGAGGCAAGGGTAGTGGTGTTTTTGATAAGGGATAGCATTACAGCTGTGCAGAAGGAGGATATTCCCAGAAATACATCCAGGGAAGTTATTTGGGTGAAACTGCGAAATAAGAAAGGAATGATCACCTTATTGGGATTGTATTAACCACACACCCCCAATAATCAGCAGGAAATTGAGAAAGAAATTGAAAAGCAGATCTCAATTATCTGTAAGAATAATAGGGTAATTATAGATTACTTACTTACAGTGTGGAAATAGGCCCTTCAGCCCAACAAGTCCACACCGACCCCCCAAAAAGCAACCCACCCAGACCCATTCCCCTACATTTACCCCTTACCTAACACTATGTGCAAGTTAGCATGGCCAATTCACCTAACCTGTATATCTTTGGACTGTGGGAGGAAACTGGAGCACCTGGGAGGAAACCCACGCAGACACGGGGAAAACGTGCAAACTCCACAGACAGTTGCCCGAGGCGGGAATTGAACGTGGGTCTCTGGCGCTGCGAGGCAGCAGTGCTAACCACTGTGCCGCCCCATGGTAGGGGATAAAATCTGATTGAAGATTTGTAGCTCGGGTATCCGTTGTTGTGGTTCTGCTCGCCGAGCTGGAAGTTTTTGCTGCAAACGTTTCGTTCCCTGGCTAGGGAACATCATCAGTGCGGTGGGAGCCTCGTGTGAAGCGCTGCTTTGATGTTTCTTCCGGTATTTATATTGGTTTGTTCTTGCCGCTTCCGGGTGTCAGTGCCGTTAGGCAAGAACATCCATCAACAGACACATCGACCTGGACCCCAGATACAAATCACTGCAGCTGAAACTGACACCCGGAAGCGGCAAGAACAAACCAATATAAATACCGGAAGAAACATCAAAGCAGCGCTTCACACGAGGCTCCCACCGCACTGATGATGTTCCCTAGCCAGGGAACGAAACGTTTGCAGCAAAAACTTCCAGCTCGGCGAGCAGAACCACAACATGGTAGGGGATTTTAAGTTTCCAAACAGACTGGGACTGCCATAGCTTTAAGGTTTTAGACGGAGAGGAATTTGTTAAGTTTGTACAAGAAAATTGCGAAACTTGACCTAATCTTGGGAAATAAGGCAGGGCAGGGGACCAGTGGGGGAGCACTTTGGCACCAGCGACCATAATTCTATTAGGTTTAAATGAAAAGGATGGCAAAGGATAGACCAGATCTAAAAGTTAAAAGTTCTAAATTGGAGAAAGGCTAATTTTGACGGTATTAGGCAAGAACTTTCAAAAGCTAATTGGGCGCAGATGTTCGCAGGTAAAGGGACGTTTAGAAAATGGGAAGCAGTCAGAAACGAGATAACGAGAATCCAGAGAAAGTATATTCCGGTTAGGGTGAAAGGAAAGGCTGGTAGGTATAGGGAATGCTGGATGACTAAAGAAATTGAGGGTTTGGTTAAGAAAAAGAAGGAAGCATATGTTAGATATAGACAAGATAGATCAAGTGAATCCTTAGAAGAGTATAAAGAAAGTAGGAGTATACTTAAGAGGGAAATCAGGAGGGCAAAAAGGAGACATGAGATAGCTTTGGCAAATAAAGTTAAGGAGAATCCAAAGGGTTTTTACAAATACATTAAAGACAAAAGGGTAACTCGGGAGAGAATAGGGCCCCTCAAAGATCAATCAGCAAGGCACAGGAGATGGGGCAGATACAGAGTATTTTGCATTAGTGTTTACTGTGGAAAAGGACATGGAAGGTCTAGAATATAGAAGATAGAGGGTGACATCTTTAAAAATGTCCATATTACAGAGGTGAAAGTGCTGGATGTCTTGAAATGCATTAAAGTGGATAAATCCCCAGGACCTATCAGGTGTACCCTAGAACTCTGTGGGAAGCTCGGGAAGTGATTGCTGGGCCCCGTGCTGAGATATGTGTGTTATCGATAGTCACAGGTGAGGTGCCAGAAGACTGGAGATTGGCTAATGTGGTGCTACTGTTTAAGAAAGGTGGTAAGGGCAAGCAGGAAACTTTAGACCAGTGAGCCTGACGTCAGTGGTGGGCAAGTTGTTGGAGGAAATCCTGAGGGACAGGATGTACATGTATTTGGAAAGGCAAGGACTGATTTGGGATAGTCAACATGGCTTTGTGCGTGAGAAATCATGTCTCACAAACTTGATTGAGTTTTTAGAAGAAGTAACAAAGAGGATTGATGAGGGCAGAGAGGAGGCTATGACTTATTGAACTTACTGAATTCCATAGAAGGTTCCCCATGTAAGACTGGTTGGTAAGGTTAGAGCTCACGGAATACAGGGAGAACTAGCCATTTGGATACAGAACTGGCTTGAAGGTAGAAGACACAGAGCAGTGCTGTAGGGCTGTTTTTCAGACTGGAGGCCTGTGACCAGTGGAGTGCCACAAGGATCCAGTACTTTTCATCATTTATATAAATGATTTGGATATGAACATAAGAGGTACAGTTAGTAAGTTTGCAGATTACACCTTAATTGGAGGTGTAGTGGACAGCGAAGGTTACCTCGGATGACAACAGGATCTTGATCAGATGGGCCAATGGGCTGAGGAGTGGCAGATGGAGTTTAATTTAGATAAACGCAAGGTGCTGCATTTTGGGAAAGCAAAGCTTAGCTGGACTTCCACACTTAATGGTAAGGTCGTAGGGAGTGTTGCTGAACAAAGCGACCTTGGAGTGTAGGTTCATAGTTCCTTCAAAAGTAGAGTCACAGGTACAAAGGCGTTTGGTATGCTTTCCTTTATTGGTCAGAGTATTGAGTACAGGACTTGGGATGTAACGTTGCAGCTGTACAGGACATTGGCTAGGCCACCTTGGAATACTGCGTGCAATTCTGGTCTCCTTCCTATCGGAAAGCTGCTGTGAAACTTGAAAGGATTCAGAAAAGATTTGCAACAATATTGCGAGGGTTTGAGGATTTGAGCTATAGGGAGAGGTTGAATAGGCTGGGACTGTTTTCCCTGGAGTATCAGAGGCTGAGGGGTGACCTTATAGAGGTTTATAAAATCATAAGGGGCATGGACTACCACACCCTGAGAAAAGGAACAGGAAGTGACATCACCAACCCAAAGAAACCCAAACATATAAATAGAAAGCAGGAATTGGCAGCATTGCTTCACCTGAGGCCCACTGAAGATGTTCGAGGAGAAAGATCAGAGCTGAAAATGCATTGCTGGAAAAGCGCAGCAGGTCAAGTAGCATCCAAGGAACAGGAGATTCGACATTTATGCCCAAAACGTCGAATCTCCTGTTCCTTGGACGCTGCCTGACCTGCTGCGCTTTTCCAACAACACATTTCCACCACTGAAGATGTTACCGAGTAGTATAACGAAACATCTGGAAATGAACCTTTCAGCTCAGCGAGCAAACCTACATCCAAAACCTCAACCTGAGCTACAAATCTTTTCAAAACTCGCTAAGGCATGGATAGGATGAATAGCCAAAGTCTTTTCCCGGGGGTGTGGGAGTCCAGAACTAGAGGGCATAGGTTTAGGGTGAGGGATGAAGGATACAAAAGGGACTTAAGGGGAAACTTTTCCATGCGGAGATGATGAGTGTATGGAATGATCTGCCAGAGGAAGTGGTGGAGGCTGGTACAATTACAACATTTAAAAAGGATGGGTATATGAAGAGGAAGGGTTTGGAGGGATATTGGCTAGGTGGAGGTAGGTGAGGCTAGATTGTGTTGGGACATCTGGACGAGTTGGATCGAAAGGTCGGTTTCTGTGCTGTACGACTCTATCTCGGCTCAGACAAAGCATTAAAAGTGTGAGTTTAGAGTCAGTCTTTATCCCAATCTTGAGTCAGACTGGTTCGACTTCCAAAGTGGAATTTACAAAATGTTAAATGGATTGACTGCCTGCAGTTTTAACAGCAATCGAGGATTGTTCAATATATCATCATATGACACTTTAATCTTTTGCTATAAATTCTACGTCTTATAGTCCTGCTCCACAACTACCTGATGAAAGAGCAGTGCTCCGAAAGCTAGTCCTTCCAAATAAACCTATTGGTGTTGTGAGATTTTTAACTCCGACACCCAGTCAGAGGCCAGCTGCCACTGCGCCAAAGGGAGTGGGGTGGAGGTGGGTGGTGAAATCATGATGCCTGTGTAATAGGGAGTGGGAGCTAAGGGAAGTTAGCACCTGTAGAGTGGCATTCAGTGGCAAACTTCATTCAGTGCCATTGCCCATATCACCCTCGGTTTGGGGCAATAACCTGGTGTTGTCTGCTTTTGAAAAACTTTGCCCACCCCAGTCCAACATGGGCTCCTCCACATCATCGGTTTCAGAGGGAAGTGATCTTGAAAGAAAGCTGATTGAGTGAGCATTCTGGCACAAAGTCCAATGGGCTCTCCTGATAAGTGGAGGTGTCAGCGAGGCTTTTAGACTGAGGTCTGACAGGCATCCAGTGGCTTCAGGCTTCAGTAATGCTATAAATTCTCCACCAGAAATATGATGCAGTGGTTGTGAATAGTGGAGGTTTGAAATTGAATTCAAAAAAGACTGTTCAATGGAATATCATTGACAACTTCTCAAATTTGGCAGTTTACAGAAACCAGATCTGTGGTGGCATGAGTCATAAGAGGGTAACAGGATAAGCAGAGAGCACCATTTGAAGAAAAAAGTATTTGCTAGGTGCTGGCAGGTGGGACTAGATTGAGTTGGGATATCTGTTCGACATGGACGGGTTGGACTGAAGGGACTGTTTCTGTGTTGTACATCTCTTATGACTCTAAGTGTCCATGCTCAAACTATATAGGACACTGGTTAAACTTCAGCTGGAGTACTGTGAACAGTTGTGGATGCTACATGACAGAAATAATGTAAATACATTGGACACAGTACAAAAGAGATTTACAAGAATGGTTCCACGGATGAGCCCCTTCAGTTAGGAGAATAGACTGAAGAAGTTGGGACTATTGTCTTGGATGGAAGGCAAGGAGGAAATTTGGTAGAACTTTTCAACATTGTTAGGGGTCTGTACAAATAGGGATAAACTGTTCATAATTAAACAGTTTGAGAACCAGATGGGAGAGAGTTTCAGAAATAAAAACTATTTTGCAAGAGAAAAAAATTGCAATGAGAGAAGATATTTATTCATGCAGCATGTAGTATAGATTGGTCTGGAATAGATTGGGAGAAAACGTGAGGACTGCAGATGCTGGTGATCAGAGTCAAAAAGTGTGGTGTTGGAAAAGCACAGCAGGTCAGGAGCAAGAGAGTCGATGTTTCAAGTAGAAGCCCTTCATCAGGGATAGTGGCGGGAGCAAGGGGGCTGAGAAATAAATAGGATGGGGTTGTGGCAGGAGGTGGGGGAATGCAGCTGGGAATGTGATAGGTAGGTGCAGCTGGGGGGGATAGGTCAGATGGAGGGTGAAGCGGATAGGTGGCAATAGACTGGAAGCATGATGGAGGCAGATTCAACTGAGGCATTCAAGAGGGCTTTGTTTCTTTTGAAATAATATTCAAACATGCAGGGTTTTAGGAGGAAAAAAAAACAGATTGGTACCTAGTCAAAATGCTTAGACAGCTCGTGCAAACACACTGGGCTGAATGGCTGCCTTCTGCACTGGAACAACTCTGGGATTCTGTGAAGATAAGTCAGGCAACAGTAAAGGAAGATGCTGAGCTTCATGTAGATTTAATTTTCCTCCAAGATGCTTTCCATCATTTTAACAGGGGTTGAAGAAAGTGATTACCCCATCTTAATCTGCTTTTTCCTTCAACATCAAACCAGACAACAACAAGTTGGAAGTACTCAGGATGTCTGACAGGATCAGTGGAGGGCTAAATGTCATTAAACAGGTCTCTGACCTTTCATCAGAATCAGGAAAAGGTTACTTGCAATAAGTTTTAAGCAAGTGAAGGCAAGGGGAATGGAAATTCATTTTCTACCCCTTCATTTAACAAAGGCCTGTAAGTTAATTAAAAGCAGTTGTCTTCAGAGTTTTATGGAGCAATTATCAATTGGATACTTCAGTTCCAATTATAAATTTATGTCAGTCAGTTGCTTGAGCCTACTAAAACTGGCTTTGTATCTTGGCTTCTTTCACCACAGATGCTGCCTTACCAGCTGTGTTTAAACATTTTAGGTTTTTGGCTTAACAAAAACTGAGATCCAGATCCAACTCCTTAAAAGCCAAATTGATGCAAAATCCTTTCCGGAATGATAGGTTGAAGTCAAATTTAAAAACAAGCACACATTCAGCTCATCCTTTGGACCTTCCGCACACTGTGAAACTTATTGCAGAGCCTGGCTATTACTGCTTAGAAGTAAAAGGGTCCTTACAGTGCCTGCCTAACATTAGAAGGGAGGAGAGCAGGCAAAATGAGCCTTGTAACCTTGTTAAGTAAACCCCAGTCACTGCTTCATAAAAAAAATGTCCTGAGGATTGTAGCACAGAGCAGAATTACAGCTTGCAAAAAGATTCCAGATTTTTTTTTCTGCATTATAATCATCTGCAGTTTTGTCTCGTTCACATTGGCTCCCCATTATTTTCAACTTGAGAAATAAAGGCCCTTGAGAAAATAAAAACAGTTATGATATGGTTTCCCTTAAAATGATGTGCACTGCCTTGGAGTCTGCTGCACAACATCTTATACAGAACTTAAGTGCAATTAGGAGAACTGGAGTGTTTTATCGAAAAGGAAGTTGCAGTAAAACGTATATGCAAACATTTCAAGATTGGTAAAGTTAACATCAAATGGTGATTTGGTGCATGCTTTAGTAGGATTATCCAACTTGTACCCCATAGAAGCAGTATACAAATAGCACAATATTAATAGAGTTCTGCAATGTGGAACAAGACCCCTTTATGAAAACAAAATGATTCCCTGTCACAAATTATATAGGTTTCAATAACTGCTTAAACACCAACTTGAAGAAAATCATCTTAGATTCTGTGTGTTTGTGATTGTATTTTCTTTCCCACACTTATGCTCAAGACCTTGCAGAGATTTCCAGATGGTGCAGAAGAGAAAGGAATTATGGAATTTGGCAGCTGAATAAATCTGCCCTTGGAGTAAATTAAATTGAACGCAACCATTCTTAAATTCACAAGATATTAGCCACAAGGTAAAGAAAGTGCACAAAATTAACCTCTCCTTAAAGGAGTTCAGTTTAACCCTGCTGCTTTTCTTGGTTTATCTTCTAATTCAACCTTCCCATTTTCACCACATAAAACTTCCCATTTGATCTCACTCGCTTGTAATATCGTTGTTGTTACTCTGGACAGGAAACAGAGTGTAAACTTTCAAAGATTAAAAGGTCACTTCCTGCACCATCTGGGTGTTTTTAGTCCATCAGAACAGCCAAGGCCCAGTTAAAATAAACTGAACATGACACTTCCCGAAAGAGTCCAGAAACTGTGCACCAGAATGGTAGAATTTGTTCCCAGGTGTCTTTATTTGGGTTAAGGTTCAAACATTGCACCCTGAATCAATGTGTTGAAATGTAAAGGCATATATAACAAAAAAGCATAGGCATAGTGAGAACAGTTAGAACTTACTGTGTTGACCATGAGTTAGTGGATAATACACTAACACTGTATCAATATTATGGGCTCCAAAACATACACATGGGGTTGATGCACTCAATGCAGCACCAAGGAAATGCTGCACTGTTGGAAGGTGTCATCTTTTACACCATTAAACTAAGGGTCTGTCTGCCATTTTTGAATGCAAAATATGCCATGACACTTAGATGATTAGGAGAGTTCTCTTCAGTGTCCTGGCTAAAAGTTGTCCCTCAAATTAGCATCACTAAAAACTTAACTATTATGACTTCATTGCTGTTTGGTGGAGCTTATTGTGCTCCTGTCTGCTGTCACATTTCCTACATTCCAGCAATAACTAAACTCCATGCACTGCAAAGTGATTTGACACATCATTATATTGTGAAAAATGCTGTATAAACACAAAGTTTGTTCTTTGTTTCTTGTGCTCAACCCGACCAGGAGTTGAAAACTTAATGCATAAAATTCACGGTATAGAACTGGATTCAAATTTCCTCAGCAGTGTGACCACAAGTGGCTTGATTATCCCCAGTGTATGGCCTCGTTTATTGAATTCCTGCCAACAACTCTTTTCTTCAAATAAAAACTCCCAGTAAAAAGTAATGAAACTTAAAACTTCTCATTTTTCTTCTGCTTACTGCAATGTTTACAAGTCTGGACACAAAATTGTAGCTTGATAGTGCTAAAGAGAGACAGAGCGAGAGAGAGAGAGAGAGCGCGAGAGAGAGAGACACACACACACGTAGCAAAACTGAAATGATTTATGGGCACATAAGAAACCAGGCAGTGGTTATACAACCCCTCCCCCCTCAAATCATGGCTGATCTAATTCTAATTCAATTATTAATTTCGATTCCGTTACCCTTTGATAAATTGGTTTTAGGGAAGCTTATAACCTTTGTTCATAAAATTGATTCTCAGCTGCACCAGCTGCTCTGGAGAAGAATTTCCAAATTTCTAGCTTCCTTTTAAGAAAGGGTTTCCCGACTTATCTTTGAATGGCCTAACTTATACCCCTTGTACTGGACACTCCCACTAAAGGAAATAGTTTCCCTCTATCCACTCCAACAAAACATTTATTCATCATCATAAATACATCAATTACTTACTCCTTAATCTTCGGTATTAAAGGGAATCTCAACTTGGTATTTACAACCTGTCCTTGTAATTTAACTCTCCTTAAAATTGGTTTCTCCCAAGGTCCACATACAGTCTATATCATCAGAAACCTGAGCTCGCCTGTTTAAGAAATCAAGTGACGTGGGAATAAGACAAGAAACTGGAGATGAGACAAAAGCAGAGGAGAATTTTATTGTATGGTGCATCTAGTGCAAGGGCATAAATAACCTATTCCAATTCCTCTTTTGAACCCAGTTACCTTCCAAGGTACAATTTCTTCCCAATTATTGAAGACTGTAGGGAAAACACATGGAACTAAAGACAGTGAGCCTTATGTAAGAGGGTAATTTGTTGGAGGGGATTCTGAGGGACAGGATTTACATGCACTTGGGAAGGCAAGGACTGATTAAGGATAGTCAACATGGCTTAGTGAGACAACTTCCCACACAAACCTGGTTGTCACTACTTCAAAAAATAACTCAAAGACGACTGATGAAGGCAGAGCGGTAGATTTCGTCCACATGGACTTCCGCAAAGCGTTTGACAAAGCTCTGCTCAGTAGACTGGTTAGTAAAGTTAGATCACATGGGATCCAGAGGGAGCTAGCCAATTGGATACAAAATTGGCTTGAAGGTAGGAGACAGCAGGTGGTGGTAGAGAGTTGCTTTTCAGACTGTCGGCCTATGACCAGTGATGTGCCAAAAGGACTGGTGCTGGGTTCACTGCTTTTTGTCATTTTTACATAAATAATTTGGATGTGAACACAGGAGGAATGCTTAGTAAGTTTACAGAAGACAAAAATAGAGACAGTGTAGTGAACAGAGAGGAGGATAATCTGAGAACAACAGGGCCTTGATCAGATGGGCTGAGTAGCAGCAGGTGGAGTTAATTTAATTTAGATAAAACCCAACATCTCACATTTAGTGAGGCAAACCAGGGCAAGACCTATACAGTTAATGATACAGTCTTGGAGAGTGTTGCCAAACAAAGAGACTAAGGGGTGTAGGGTGCATAGTTCCTTGAAAGCGAGGCTGAGGGTAGACAGGGTGGCGAAGGCAGCAATTGGCATACTTGCCTTCATTGGTTAGAACATTGGGTATATGAGTTGGGATGTCACGGTGCAGATGCACAGAGCAATGTTGAGATCACGTTTAGAATACTGCATAAAATTCTTGTCGCCCTTCCATAGGAAGGGTGTTGTTAAACTGGAGAGGGTGCAGAAAAGATTTACAAGGATGTTGCTGGGATTGAAGGATTTGAGTTATAGGGAGAGGGTGAATCAGCTAGGGCTATTTTCTCATGGAGCAGAGGCTGAGGAATGACATTATAGAGTTATACAAAATCATGAGGAGCATGGATAGGATGTGGGAGTTCCAAACTAGAGGGTACAGCTTTAAGGCGAAGGGGGAAAAAATTTAAAAAAGGACAAGGGGTAACTTTTTCCACACACAGGGTGTTGTGTATATGGGATGAGTTGCCAGAGGAAGTGGTGGAGGCTGGTATAATTATAGCACTGGAAAGGCATCTGGATGGGTATGTGAATGGGGAGAGTTTAGAGGGATGATATGGGCAAAATGCTGGCAAATAGGACTAGTTCAGCTTGGGATGTCTGGTGGGCACAGAAGAATTGGTCCAAAGGGTCTGTTTCTATGACCCTATATTCAAGTACAGGTAGGTATTCACAACATTTGCTGAGGACCCAAGGTCTGCTTTTCAACCCAGGCTGGTTCCCTTCCTTGGGCACAGAAGTCAGTCAGTCAGTCATCAAGCTCACTGGATTCTTTCGGGACCAGTGTATACTGTGATTGGAAGCTGTAATTTTACACAGCTAGGGCTCCACACCAACTTCCATTGCAGATCCAAACTTCAAGTATGAAATAAGGACTGAATATAACCATAGCTTACTTGAAAGCTAGGTTAGTTAATATGTAGGGAAATGAGATTTAAAATACTTCAGCCGGATTAGCTTCAGTCAAATGAACTTGGGAGTGGTGCTTTGACATATTAACTTTCAATAGCTCTTCAAGCAGGAAGCTGGGCCCCACTTCCTGCTTTTCATGCAGGACAATTATCTGCTTCTCACCGATACTTGTAAATTAATAAAACCTGGTGTTCATTACTTGAAAGTTATACTTGAAGGTTTCTCTGTTTCATGCCACTTTTATGGCTGAAATCAATCTATAAAAGACTAACCGAGCTTTAAAATGACCAGTTCCACAAATCACTGCTGGAATGAAGCAGTGCTAGCAAGACCCACATTGGTCTATTTACAAGTCAAACCCAACAGTTTCAAAAAGCAACTACATTTGATCCATCTTTTATTCTGCTAACAACCAAAAGAAGACGGCTCTGTTACATTGTGAAAAGAAGGCACCATCACATCTGCAAGTATTGATTACAAGGCCAAAGGGTTACCAAAATAACCCCATGTAGATTGGATAAATTTCAAGTTTACTCGCATGAAAGCTTCAGAGAGCAAATAAAAACCTGAACACAATCTAAACACTTTTGACGATCTGTTTATACACTGGAGCAACATCAAATGTGCAGTTGCATTGTAAATTCTTTTGAAGATCGTAGGCAGTGTGACCTTTAACATCTTTAATACCCATGATGAGCTGGCAGGGTGGTCAATTCCGAAGCAAAGTTTAAAATAAAATCTCACCCATGTCATGTGCAAAATGTGCACAAAAGGCAGAAAGAGTCAGGAGTCAGAGTCAAAGATGTACAGCATGGAAACAGACCCTTCGGTCCAACTTGACCATGCCGACCAGATATCCCAACCCCATCTAGTCCCACCTGCCAGCACCCAGCGCATATCCCTCCAAACCCCTCCTATTCATATACCCATCCAAATGCCTTTTAAATGTTGCAATTGTACCAGCCTCCACCACTTCATCTGGCAGTTCATTCCACACATACACACACCTCTACATTAAAATGTTGACGCTTAGGTCTCTTTCATATCTTTCTCCTCTCACCATAAACATGTGCCCTCTAGTACAGGACTCCCCCACCCCAGAGGGGTCTATTTACCCTATCCATGCCCCTCATGATTTTGTAAACCACTACAAGGTCACCCCTCCGCCTCCGACGCTCCAGGGAAAGCAGCCCCAGCCTATTCAACCTCTCCCTATCGCTCAATCCCTCCAACCCTGGCAACATCCTTATAAATCTTTTCTGAACCTTTTCAAGTTTCACAAAATCCTTCCAATAAGGAGGAGATCAGAACTGCACGCAATATTCCAAAAGTGGCCAAACTAATGTCCTGTACAACATGACCTCCTAACTCCTGTACTCAATACTCTGACCAATAAAGGGAAGCATATCAAATGCCTTCTTCGCTATCTTATCTACCTGTGACTCTACTTTCAAGGAACTATGAACCTGCACTCCAAGGTCTCTTTGTTCAGCAACATTACCCAGGACCTTACCATTAAGGTGTATAAATCTTGCTAAGATTTGCTTTCCCAAAATGCAGCACCTCGCATTTATCCAAATTAAACTCCATCTGCCACTCCTTAGCCCATCGGCCCATCTGATCATGATTGTAATCTGAGGTAACCTTTTTCGCTGCCCACTACACCTCCAATTTTGGTGTCATCTGCAAACTTACTAACTATACTTCCTATGTTCATATCCAAATCATTTATATAAATGACGAAAAGTAGTGGGCCCAGCACCAAGCCTTATGGCACTCCACTGGTCACAGGCCTCCAAACTGAAAAACAACCCTCCACCACCACCCTCTGTCTTCTACCATTGAACCAGTTCTGTATCCATTTGGCTAGTTCTCCCTTTATTCCATGAGATCTAACCTTGCTAATCAATCAGTCTCCCATGGGGAACCTTGTTGAACACCTCGCTGAAGTCCATATAGATCACATCCACCGCTTTGCCCTCAATCATCTTTGTTACTTCTGTTAAAAACTCAATCAAGTTTGAGAGACATGACTTCTCATGCATAAAGACATGCTGACTTTTCCTAAACAGTCCTTACCTTTGCAAATACATGTATATCCTGTCACTCAGGATTCCCTCCAACAACTTGACCCCCATAGTTCCCTGGCTTGTCCTTAGCAATTTTCTTAAATAGTAGCACCACATTAACCAACCTCCAATCTTCTAGCACCTCACCTGTGATTATTGATGACACATACCTCTTAGCAAAGAGGCCCAGCAATCACTCACCCAGCTTCCCACAGAGTTCTAGAGTACACCTGATCAGGTTCTGGGGATTTATCTGCTTTTATGTGTTTCAAGACATCAAGCAATTCCTGCTCTGTAATACAGACATTTTTCAACATGTCCCCATCTATTTCCCTACTTTCTGTAAACACTGATGCAAAATACTTGTTTAGTATCTCCCCCATCTTCTATGGGTCCACACAAAGGCAACCTTGCTGATCTTTGAGGGGCCCTGTTCTCTCCCTAGTTACCTTTTTGTCCTTAATGTATTTTTATAAACCTTTTGGATTCTCCTTAACTCTATTTGCCAAAGCTATTCACTTCACAACAGTAGGACTGCTGATGTAACTCCCTTTTCATAGCTCAGTATCCTGGTACAGGCACTATACATTCAGAATAAGACTGACTTCCTCAAATTATTTTATTTCATTGGGTGACCATTTTTCTATCCCAGTGCTGGTCATGCATGGTTACAAACTCTACCAGTGAGGAATATGATCTGCTATATGACTGCTCATCAAAAGCACTTTCATTGCAATTATAAAACGCACTGGGACATCCTGAGATTGGGAAAGGCAGCATAGAAATTAAAGTCTGCTTTTCTTTCAGGGACTTGAATGAGGGAATGACTTGGCTACATGTCAACTACAGCTCTGAGTCAGAAGGACATTGGTTCAAAAAGACTTGAATACCAGGCTGACACTTCTAGGAGTGATGTAGTGTCATAGATAACAGCTTTCAATAGGAGTTTAAAACACAGCCCTCTCAAGTGGGCACTTAAGACTTGATAGCATTATTTGGAAGTAGTACTTCCCAATGTCCTAACACACTGCAAAAACAGGTTCTCTGGTCACTATCACATGCTTGTTTAATGGAAGCTTGCTGTGCATGGACAGATTTGCTTTCTCAACAGTACAATCTTTGAAAATAAATCAACTTGGAAATGAAGCATTTAGAAGCGCCCTGAAAACATGAGAACTCTGGTTGATAGATCGTGGCTATGTTTAAAAAAAAAGGCTTTTAAGACCACAAAACATTCAACCAAAGTCAGGCCTGTCAGCCCATCAAGTCTGCTCTGTCATTAAAATGAGATTATCTTCTACTCCACTTTCCTACCTCCTCATCATGATCCTCAATTTGCTTACTGCTGATTAAGAATCGGTCTCATCCTTGAACATACACAATCATCTAGCCTCTACATCCTCTATTCATAGATTCACTACAGACGGGAGGAGAAATTCCTCCTCATCACCATTTTAAATAGGAAGCCCCTCACTGTGAAATTACACCCTCTGGTCCTACACTCTTCCAGAAAGAGAAACCTCCTCTTAGCACATATCACACAAGATTCTTGGGAAACTTGAGGGGTATGTCCAACAAGCTGGCAGTCCATTGGACCACCATTGGATCTCTGTTTGTATTGTGTACCAAGAACCCAGCTGTATGAAACAAATATATGACATTCATTCCATTGTATTAACATTTTTAATTGTTTTTGCATTACAGTTGCTTTATTTTGGACTGAATGGGAAGAGAACGCGAACGGGATGACAAAGGCTCAATGTTATAGGGGTATGATTCGCACTTAGGGACTCACGGTTTGTAGACATGTGGGAGCTCCTGGGTTCAGACCCCAGATGAGCTCCAATTTCTCCTCAGTAGCTTAGTGGTTAGCAATGCTACCTCAACACCAGGGATCCGAATTCAATTCCACCCTTGGTTGACTGTGCCAACTCCACACAGACATTCTCCCTGTGTCTGCATTGATTTCCTCTGGGAGCTCCAGTTTCCTCCCACAGTCCAAAGATCTGCAAGTTAAGTGGGATGGCCACGCTAAATTGCCCAGTGTCCAGGGATGTGCAAGCCAGGTGGATTAGCCTTGGGAAACACAGGGTTACAGGGATAGGGTAGTGGCTGCACGGGGATTGAATCCTCTTCAAAGGGATGGACATTAGCACTGAGGCTCATATACAAAGGTACTCAACTGGAGATTGATGTGGTGTGCTCTCTTACTGAAGTCATGGGGAGTTCTTCTTTCTTAAGAGCGACCTGACCCCACACTTAATTCATGGAGCATTCAATATTGGCTACAGTGAGGGGGCAGCTGTTTGGAACACAAGAAACTTGGCTTGTACCCTTTTGGTGAATAAATAGTCAATTCTAACTTGGAAAACAGAAATGCACAAGGTTACAGAGAGAGGACGAGGACTAAAATGAATCATTCTTCCAAAGAACTGGCCCAGGCATGATGCACTGAATGGCCTCCTTCCCTGCCTAATGGCTTAAAGGAGGTTGATCAATTCTTGTCCATGGACTGTTTCTGAATGGGATAGAAAAAGTTGCATTTACAAAAAGAGCTCAAATGTATTGCTCCAAATAGTCTACATGCAAAGAATTACTTTCAGATCCAATTAATAGAGTTCAGTACTTGAAGAACAAGATCTCACAAAACTGAGATGAATGGTCACTAAAATGTTGACTGGAAGAATATTTCTTGCGCATGCCAGAAAACCTCCTCTGTAACTAGTGCTGTAAAACTTAAAATGCACATAACGCACAGCACCAAATTGTAGTCTTCGCTTATCAGCCCGTGCAAAGATTACCCCTCCCACTGTATTACGTTGCCACACTAACACAACTAATGTGCTCTAATCTGAGAGAGATAATTAAAGCTATAACCTTTTAGCATGAAAGTTCTCATCTCAACCTAAAACGTCTATGTATAAAAGCAAAAATGAGCAAGTAACAAAATTAGCTCATGGAATCTATGGTTTCCTGTAATCTTCTAGACACAGAGAATGCACACAATGTTAGTATCACTGCAGATATTTCTGTGGCCAAAAACAATCAATCACACAGAAACTCTTGAACACAGTACTTGGTTCAATGGAATTAAACTTCCTGTCAGTACATTTTTCACTCCAACTGTCAGGCTTGGCTCACCTCTGGAGTCAGAAGGTTGTGGGAGTGAGTCCTAATCTAGCAACTTTGGCAGATAATGCAAGCGGACAATCTGATGCATGCACAAAAGGGTCTGTCATGGTTTTGGAGGTGTTGGACGTGATTTAAAGCAGGGTTCTGTCTGCCTTCTAAAGTGGATGTCCACGAGCCCATGGCAAGAGGACCAGGGGCTCTTGACCAATCTTAATCCCAGCAGCAACATCACAAAGCAGACTATTCCATCACCACATTATGGTTCATGGGAGCTTGCTGTGTGCAATTCGACTGCTACATTCCTGCACCATATCAGAGACAACACTTCAGAAGTAACCTCTTGGCTGTAAGCAGCTTTGAAAAGTCAGGAAATTGGAAAAAGGCAATATATAAAACATGCAATTTATTTTCTTACAAATTACTTAGCCCTTCCCACGTTCCTAAATGAAGGGTGCAAATACATAATTTATTCTGAATATTAATTCAAATAAGTAACATCTTCTAAACATTATTTCTAAAGATCTAATTGTGGCACAATTCCCATGAACAATGCTTAAGAAATAATTGTGCAAGGCATAGCTATGAACACTTGTATTCATCCAAATACACAAGAAGTAGACACATGATATCATTTGGCCGTGCCATTCTAGAGCAAAGACACAATGGATCCAAGCCAAAGTTCCCGAGCGGTCAAATGGATTGAACCATGGGAGGCCAGGTTGTACCAAAAATAAATGGGAAACCCAAGAGTCACCTATCCTTACAAAAATGCCATTGGAAAAAATAAACTATATCTCAACTTGGGATGTCATGTTGCGGCTGTACAGGACACTGATGAAGCCACTTTTAGAATCCTTTGTTAAATGCTGGTCTCCCTGCTATAGGAAGGAAGTTACTAAACTTGAAAAGTTGCAGAAAAGATTTACAAGGATGTTGCCGGGACTGGCATGTTTGAGCTATAAGAAAGGGCTAAGTAGGCTAGGGGCTATTTTCCCTGGAGGCTGAGGGGTGACCTTATAAAAGTTTATAAAATCATGAGGGGCATGGATAGGGTGAATACACAAGTTTTTTTTTTCCTAAAGCTAAGGGCATAGGTTTAAAACTGACAGTGGAAAAAAAGAGTTAAAAGGGACCTGAATAGTAACTTTTTCCACGCAGAGGGTGGTGTGTGTACGGAATGTGTTGCCAGAGGAGATGGTGGAGGTTGGTACATTTACAACATTTAAAAGACATCTGTATGGGTATATGAATAGGAAGGAGTTAGAGGGATATGGGCCAAATAGGACTAGGTCAGATTGGGGTGTCTAGTCAGTGCAGACGGGTTGGACCAAACGGTCTGTCTCTGTGCTGTATAACTATGACTTTATGAACTTGGCTGGTAGGAGAATTCGCAAAAGATATGACAGTCAATGTCACTGGCTCTGATTCACTGTGTCATCCTCTCATAGACTGGTATGACAGGTAGGTAATTTTCAATGCAAACAAAAATCATAAAAGCCATCTGGATGGATTCTATTGATGATCTTAATACAGTTAGCCCCTGCATGGCACTATTTATTTGCATTTCAAATGTCAAACTATGTAGTGCTGGATTTGATGAAAATATCCTTAACTATTTGGATATTCTTGATTAAAAAGGGATCATAAAGGTGTGAAAAGTGTATGCAATTTCTTGGAATTGTCCAATAGCAATGTGAGTTATAACGCTCCTACTAATTGCTGAAGAATGAAATAACTTTGGAAAAGAGGCAGGCAAAGCTTGTAAGAGAAAAAAAGAGAAGGTTACTGCTTTAATTGGTGGACAAAATTGGTTTTGAAGAATTGGAGCCTACGTGATGACAAGTACCTAGCAACACTCTTCTGACGTCGGTCCCTATTTTTCTAGGATACCCGAGGATTTCAGCAGAAGCAAAGGAGCACCAAAGCCAATAGTAAGCAAGATTTTTTCTCTGCCTCTTCTTAGAAAAAAAAAGAAAGTAGGTAGGACTTTGCAGTAAAATAGAAACTTTTCTCATGCTGTGTAACCTAACATCAGGCTTGGATCACTTTTTGAACTGAAAGGTTGCACAGTTACTTCTATTCAAAGACTTAGATTAGATTCCCTATAATGTGGAAACAGGCGCTTTAGCACAACAAGTCCACACCGAACCTCCGAAGAGCTACCCACCCAGACCCGTTCCCCTACATTTACTCCTGACTACTCCACCTAATACTATGGGCAACTTAGCATGGCCGATTCACTTAACCTGCACATCTTTTGGACTGTGGGAGGAAACCAGAGCACCTGGATGAAACCCATGCAGACACTGGGAGAATGTGCAAACTCCACACAGACAGTTGCCAGAGGCAGGAATTGAACCCAGGTCCCTGGCGCTGTGAGGCAGCAGTGCTAACTACTGAGCCACCGTGCCGCCCCCAAGACCCAAGTCTAATGGTCTTTCCATCTCAAATGAAGTCTGGTGTGAAGATGTTCCATCATTACAGTGGTAAGAACTTCAATCTCATTAACAGGAAATCCCAGGAACTGAGTGAAGTCCGTGCTATCATTTGAGTCCAGGTCCTTAGTCCACAAGTGTTTTTCCCTTTTGACCTTTCTTCTATAAAAAAAGATAGCAAATCTTCAGGATTGTATTGGCTCCTTTGTCATTTGAATGCATTTGTTCAGAATGAAGGAGCTATTATTTATTTCTGGATTATACATTAGCTGGTAACTAGTTTTGCTACTTGTTTAAAGAATAAATGGTAAATTTATGAGTTTATCAAAGAAACAGGATGAAAGTCTCTTATGTTTTGGCTAACCATATTAAAAAGGTGTCTAACTTGACCATTTTGGTGATTTAATTAATTCAATAATACTGTTTCATGGAATAGCGGGGCTCAATTACAAGCTATTCTTTCCATTAAGAGATGTAACACTTTTTTCAAATCAAGCATTTGTATTCTCATGTAGCACAGTCTCCTTTCAAAAACATATTAACATCAATTCTCCAGTCTGGTGTTTAATTTGTTGCTTTGTAGAGGAGTAAAATAAACTACTAAAAGAAGCAGATACCAGTTAATGAAATCAAATGCAATTAAAGTCAAATGTAATTAAACATGCTGGAGGGCTGACTTAGACACACTTAGACAGGGTGATCAAAGCACGTCAGGTTCACACAGGATTGACTATGAAAAGGAACAGGGCATGGACAGGATCTGGGAGCGGTCAATGTCCTGATAATAAAAAGTCACGTACAACATCAGATAGTTACAAAAGAAGGAAAAACAACAAAATCAGGCTCCAATAAATATTCAACCAAGTAGAAATCCAAGTACTAAAATGACACAGTTCCATGTAGTGTACTGTTCAGCAATGGTTTCCAGACCACAAATTAAACTCTCACGAGGAGACCAGAAGACAAGAGGAATAAAACATCCAGAACCGGATTTCTTAGAAATAAATATGCAGAAATAGAACAAAGAGGCCATTTTAGTGATTAAAGTTAAAAGCATTGTAAAAGGGTTTGATGTAGTGAATTTGAATAAACTATTAAAAGCAGGATTGTGACATGGGGGACTAAAGAAGGACAATAGGTGCTCGGGTATTTTCTCCTCAGAGCTGCTTCCCAGATTACCATTGTTGAGACTGAACGCATTCGAGAAGGTAATAGACAAGTTTTTTTAAAAAGCTACTAAAATAGGTTGAGTGTCAGTTGGTGAATATTGAATGTGAGGTGATAGGCTACACTCTCAAAATGAAGAAAGTGTCGAGGAAAAGATAATTTGGAGATGGGCCATACAAAAAGGGGAGGGTGGGTGGAAATCGGAAGAGAAATGTTGACATTTAGGACAGGGCAGGAAGCAGTATTGACGCAGACATCTACAAACCAGAAAACAAAAATGGTGAGATGGGACTGAGCAAGACTTAAACTGTCCCACAAAGCCAGGTTCAGATAGCAACACCTTTTATTTGATGGATGTGAAAAAAAGAAAAAGAAAAAAAATTAAGTAGAGAACAAGATCAGACATACGGTGGACTGTGGTGGTGGATATGATTTGGCTGAGTCTCCATTAAAAATAGGTAAATGAGGTACCTGGCTATTCCACATGGAATCCAACAGAGTTTCCACTCTCACCATTCCCTCAGACTGAAACACACATCTTCAAAATATTCAACGTTACTCAAACTATTGCATTCACCACACCCCCAGATCTACATTCAATGCCAAATGCTTCCACATGCACCCTCTTGACCTCTCTTTCAAGTCGCTGACTCATTATCTTACAGCTGTTTTGGGATTCCATTCCATTTGATTCTTTGCCTCACAAAAAGCAACTCTTCCTTTCAGTTGTCAATTATTTGGGATGGTACGGTGGCTCAGTGGTTAGCACTGCTGTCTCAGAATGCCAGAGACCAGAGTTTAATTCCAGCCTTGGGAGACTGTCTGTGTGGAGTCTGCACATTTTCCCATGTCCGGGTGCTCCAGTTTCCTCCCACAGTCCATAGATGTGCAGGTTAGGTGGCTAAGCTATGCTAAATTGCCCATCGCGTGCAGGCTAGGTGGGCTAGCCATGGGGAATACAGGGATAGGGCAAGGGGCTAGGTCTGGGAGGTTTCCTAATCAATGGGCTGAATGACCTGCTTACGCATTGCGGGGATTCTATGATCACAACCTTCAATAACTCCTAGAAACCTACCCCACTCCAAGATCTTAATTTAGTATCACGTTCCTTTGAACCCATACCTCTCTCCAATTTCAACCTTTGACTGGTTTCACGGTCCACTCTGATCTTCCTCTCTCTAACCTGAATGAACAGTCTACAGCAAAAAGGGGTCAGCCTCAACCTCTTCTATCCTCCCCATAAAGAATTTTAAGTTCAGCTTGAGACAGAAGTCTTATTTGAACACCTTCAGTTCCATGGCCAATACAATTAGGAGTAATTGCAGTTACTGTTGGGGCCATGCAGATGGGCAGTCAAAAGATTTAGACCCCACCTTTCCCTTATATTACCCACACTCTGACCTCAGGCTCCCGCAGTGTCCTAGTGAAGCTCAACATAAGCTCAAGATACAGCACCTCACCTTATTAGGCACTTTCCAACCTGCCCGACTCCTCATCGAGATTAGCAACTTGCTCTGCTTCTTCCCCCATTAATCAGACAACAGCTATGAATGATTCTGCTATTCCCATTCACACCACCACAAAGGGAGCCTCTTGTGGTGCAGTGGTAGAGTCCCTACTCCTGAACTGAGACACTTGGGTTCAAGTCCCACCTGCTCCAGAGGTGTGCAATTAGGAAAATATCTCCCATCTCCTCCAGATTGGACTGTTGTGGCCCAGTGGCAATGGCTCTATCTGGGGGCTGGACTGTGTGTGTGTGTGTGTGTGTGTGTGTGTGTGTGTGTATATATATAAAAAATTAACATGTCTGAATATATTAATTAAAACCATTCACATCTCTTCCAGGCTCAATTTATAATGTCACAAGGAAGGGGACAACCTCCTTTTATATGGCATCTGTTAAATACCAGGGTTAAGTATTGGCTAGAAAGGGCTCGTGTCAGTGTAATGTCCCTACCCCTAGACCAGGAAGCTCAAGTTACAGTCCCACCTGTTTCAGAGAAACACAACTTCTCTGAACAGGTTGATTAAAATAACAAAACGCTGGCTTGACAGAGTCCAGGCATGTACTTTTCCAATCAGTTTTATTTATTCTCAACCGCCACAAACTCCATTCACACTGATTATTTATAAATTTTAAACCATTCAAAATTAACCTGTTTGGACACATTAACACCTTCCTGGGCAAATACCTGACCCTTCTGCTCTAGAGGTAGGGACACTACCACTGCATCCAAGCCCCATACACTTAGTCAAGTTCTCACCTTAATTATCCCTTTAACAACACACAATCATTACCTGTTCACTGGTTCCATTTAGACTCAAATGAGCCACCCTGATCCTTTTAAAATGATAACAGCATCATGAAACCCTTTTACCACTGAATCTATCCTGCTATCGAATCTCAGAGGCTACCTTTATAGGATCTTCTAGCACAGTGGTAGTGTCACTTCTCTGATTCAAGAGACCCATGTTTAAGTCATGTCTGAACAAAAAATATCTACCCTGAGGAAACTCTGCAGGAAACGCTGGGATTTACGTGTTTGGCCACCAGCAGCCACAAAAACATCTTGCATTGATCTTCTGGCACAGTGGTACTGTCCCTGTTGCTGAGTCAGGAGGCATGAGTTCAAGTCCCACTTGCTCCATGGACTTATATCTGAACAGGCTAAATGTATTAAAAAAAGCCTTCTCTTTCTCTCTTCCCCAATTACCATTCCCAACCTTTGTACTTGCTTTAAACCTGTTGCATCTCTACATTTTTCTTAGCTCTGATGAAGAGTCATTGACCTGAAACCTTAACTCTGTTTCTCTCTTCATAGTTGCTGCTGGACCTGTTGAGTACTTGCAGCTTTTGTAGTTTTTAATTTTGGATTCTAATCTGCTCAATATTTTCGGTTCATATTGTTAACTCAAAACCACAATGGCATACCAAGTCAGAATCATGTCATTAAAAAAAAAGGAATGGTAAATCTATATTACTAAACAAACAATGCAATGCAAAGGCATTGGGTTTGCTAACCCTGGGGATAGGTCAGTCTTGTTTACCACAAAGCCCATAACAGATCATAACAGAAATGAGCAAAAGATTGCAGAGAATGCCCAAATCAAATTACCACATTTAGGTTTTCAATGACCTTGCACTGGCTTTACGCCAGCTTCCATATTGAAAGCAAACAATGGCTTGTTTGTCAGAGAAAACAGCGCTGGACGTTACAGAAAGCAACCAAGTACAATCCAGTTATCCTGAAATAGCGACAGAATCTGACAAGGCACAGTAACACAGTAGCTTTTGTGTTCTCCTAGAGGCATTTCTTGTACATAAAGGCAACAGTATTGGTAAGGATTGCAGTTATTCTCGGAGGTTTGCTCCATTAGTTCCCAGCTCCTATTGCTTGCAGATTAATTCCTATTTATCCTCCAAAAAAGTTAACCAATTACCTTGCTGAACCATAATTATGTCAGCTTCTGGGTTGATAATTTAGAGAAGTTGTCCTAACACCACAAGCTATAACTTAGATTTAGGCAATTGATTAATGCAAATCTCCACCTTGTAGATTATAAACTTAAAATTAGCCGCTACACAAAGATCTTCAAACTCTTAATACAGAGGAATCTTAATTATCTGAACGACATGGATGGGGAGTATTTTGTTTGGATAATCAAATGCCGGATAACACAGCTTAGCTAAACATCGGGACCTTCCCATCTTGTCCGGATAATCCGAAATTCGGATTACTGAATGCCAGATAATGGAGGTTCCTCCGTAAATTTATTTTCTCTGTCATTGAATGCTAGAATATTAGGCTCTCCGATACAGCTCCCCAGAGAGAGCCACCACCCAAGTTGTACACTCCTGCAAAACTTCCTCTGCTAAATTCATGAATGCTTTAATGATAAGTTCCCCAGAGACTCTTACAGCTAATTCTTTTAAATAACCTCACTAAATAGTTTGGTCAACTGTAAAAGTTAAAGCACAACAGCTGAACACACACACACAGCTCTAACATCATCTTCATTTTTCTGAATGTGTTTCACCACATTACACACAAAATACCTTAAACATATGCCTCCAGCTAACCCCGCCCCATATTTCCAGGGAACCCAGCATTTTTTTGGGGGTGGGTGGGGGGAGATCTGGTGGCAGAAACTTCAAGGGAACAATTTGCACAGCATTGATGTGGTTAGGAGGTCCAAATAAAACGACTCATTAAAAGTGAGTATTACATTCTAGATTTAAAATTCTCTATTTACAGTCCATCTCCTCAACCACATCAATGCATGTTGGCCCCTTGACAGTCTGGGCTACGCTGAGTACAATCCCGTCAAATTATTGTTTGATAGCCTATAGGACAGTTCTTTCAATATTACACCAATATTTGAGGGCCGAAAGGAGGAGTTCATGAGTTACCGATGCTGGGTTTCATCATCTCAGATGCTTCGGTCAATGCCAGGCAGTCAGTGAACTCAAAACCACCAAACAACCTGTGGATGTTGGAAATCACCCAAGGCATGGTGACCCTCATGTTAAAACTGACCATTGTCATTTCTCTCTCATGAGCGCGCGGTCCAACGGGTCCAGTGAGACTATGGCAATTTTTACATTTACCGGTTTAGTTTTATTTCTTTTCCACCATTCAGTAAAATTTGGTACAACTGAGTGGCTCGCTGGGCAATTAAGAGTCACACATATGGCTGACAGCCCGAAGACATGTGCAGCCCAAACCAAGTTAGGACAGCAGGTTTCCTCCTGTAAAAAGGGTATTAGTAAAGAGCATCATTATCGAGACAAGTATTTTTTTGGTAATGGGGCCTCCAACAGCAAATGACAACTAAGCAGAGGGATCTCAAGCAGTTCAGTAAACTCTCACTGGAGAAAATAGTGTCTTTGCGACACAGACACACAGCGATACACACAGACACTTTATTCACCCAGATGTGAACTGCAAGCTTGATTCTATTAAAATCGGTATTCCTAGCTTCATCTTAATTTCATTCACATTTTTAAAGATCTGTTGCCAGCAAAATAAAGAATCCTAGCTGCAAGCCAACAACACGTTTCCATCTCGCATTATACTTGCAATTCCAGATTTTTATTTATTAATAGAATTTGGATTCCAGCTACCACATGGCTCCAGAGTATTAGCTGAGAATCAGGATTACTAGCCCGGTGACTTTGCCACCATCTCCCATTTGTGGATTCAAAGCAGAGACAAAATAATTGTGCACAATACGGAGGCTGGCACTTCAATGCAAAGCCAGGGGAATGCTGCACTGTCTGCGGTACCTGCTTCTTCAGAGGAGTTACTGAACTATGGTCCAAAAGGTACTTCAAGGTGGAGTGAGGTTAGAGCAGAGGGAGCATTCCACAGTACCCTGGACCATACTTACATAGCCAGCAACATTAACACTGAACACTTATCACACTGCTGTTCACAAGAGCTCATTTCCAGCACTGTGAACACACTTCAAAATTTACTCCACTGGCTATAAACTGCTTTGGGACACAAGGTCACCTCACAGGTCAGTGGAATGGAATGAGGAACTTCAGATGACCAGATGCTTGTGTTTCACCACCATATAACACCACAGTCACTCAACGGCCCAAACACTTCAACAAATAGAAAGAGGGAAGATTTTAACTAACTGTTCAGAGATGGCACCTATACGTTCTGACCCAACCCCAGCATGGGCTGGGCCGGATTGGCATTATCCGAAGTTGGCATCAGCTTCCCAACTGGTGCATCCGTTTGAGGTCCCATGACACTGCTCCGGATCTCTAATCTCTTAAACTGAAGAAACAGGCTCCAGAACCCTGGAATTCAGGAAGCAAAATTCAGCACCGCCTTTTTCAGGGGAGTTGAACTTTATTTTTTGCCTAAACCAGTAAACATCTCCAGATAAAAATCTGTGCTTTTGCAAACTGTCACACAGGAGGCCCTCCAGTGCAGGAGAATCAAAAATCAGAAATAATTATAAACTCTAGTGAAGGATAATAAATATGAAGAAACCCATGGGAAGAACTAGGATGCACAAAACAGTCAGTCAGTCACTGATAAGTTCAATGCAGAACTCAGCCAGCCTTCTTTACCCAGAGGTGGTTAGGTAACAGATTCCATTTTCTAAAAGGAGTGGTTTAGTTGAATTGTATAAAATGTTGAGCAGAATAAACAGGAGGAACAAAACGACAGAAGGTTATGCTAATAGATCTTTTCAATTCTAATTCTTTCACAAGATTTGGGCATTGCTGGTAAAGCCAGCATTTGTTGCTCATTGTCCATGAAATGAATACCTTGCAAGATCATTTCAAAAGGGCAGTTTGGTTGATCTCACAGCGTCAAGGATTAACAGATCAACCATGATCTCAGTGAATGGGAATGCAACCTTGATGGGTTGAGTGGCTTATTCTTTTGCTTCCATACCTTATGCTAGACCAGGTGAGGGCATTAGTGAACCCGGTGATATTGTCATGGTCACCAGTTTAAGGCTGACTTTCACGTCCAGCTTTTCTTTTGTTTAATTTAAATGAAATCTTAAATAAAGTCATTGGCAGGTTTTGAACCCAAAGCTCCAGTTAACAAATCCAAATGACATCACCATTTTGTTATGAGATCAGAAAACTGGGTGGAGGCTCTGATGGAAAATAAACATTGACATGGGCTTTGGGACCCATTGTTTAACTTTCCAAAGATAGGCCAACGTTTACAAAATGGGCAGTTGGTAAAACCTACTCAGAGCTGCCGTGCGTGGGTAGGTTAGATTTCTAATAAGCACTTGCATGGTTACGTCGGGCATAATGCATTGGACTTCCTAAGAATAGCTAAGCATTACAAATAGAAAGTGTAACTCAGGCTGTAAAAAGTATAGCTGTACCCTTTAATTCCTAAATTAAACATTTTTGACAATGTTGTACAGAAAGCTCCTTCTGGCACTGCAGGGACAACGGTAACACTGCTGTGCTTTGCACTGTACACAGTCCAAGTATTAATTTTTTGGTAAACAAATTATGCATTTTATTTACACTTTCAAGGAACACCAATTGCTAAACAGGTGAAGGCAATAATTGGAATCTTGACCACAGCATTCTTAAAATTCAAAACAGAATAACAATAATGCAAGTCAAAAGACAGAAGGTGCTGGAATTAGCAATGATGGAGGAGAGTAGACACAAAGTTTAGCCAAAAGCAATAAGTCAGAGAAGTTAACAAACAAGTTTAAATTTGAGCCGTGAAAAATCTTCAATATTTTACATGTAAAATTTCATATTAGGTCGCAAGAAGTGACCAAGTGAGGGGTCGGTGTGGATGGTCACGAATAAACAGGGAGATTAAAACTAAAAAAGTTTTTTAAAAAAGTGTGAGATAAAGCTGAGGCTAACAACATTAAATTTTAAAATAATAAATAATGTAGGAAGTAAAGGAGGGAACTGAAAAACATTAGAACAGCTAAAGGGGATATACATTTCAACAAGCAAATACGTGTAATTTTGGAGAAAAAGTGACAGTATTTAATATTTTGCATCAGTTTTTCCCAATTGCACTACAAGTGACAGTATAGGTGTACCAGAGGAACAAATTGTTTTTTTAGAATTAACAATACAGTGGACAATCTCTGGAATTGGTTTCCAATAGAGATAGTGGAAACAGTTACTGCTAGTTATTCAAATGTAAACTTAATCAATTTATTTCAGAAAATAACATTTTAGGTTGCACTGTTAGGAATTCATGACATAGCAGGTAGCAAGTCGACAATTCCCATGAGGACCAGGTAAGTTTAGATCTCAGATTGCCAAAGCATGAGGCTTTCATCACCTCATGTCTGGGTCTGTTGTAGGGGTTTTGGTTGAGATCAGAAACTATTATTAGTAATTGAATTATCAATAGTCATGAGACTACCAGGGTGTTAAGTGAGCTACATGGACCACCAGGCTTTTTGCAAGCAATAATTGTTATACATCTCACCAGCCATGGTATGTATACCATACCAAGTTGCTAAAAGAAGTCAGAAAGGAGATAGCATGGGCACAAGCCACATTTTAAGAAAACCTTTCCATAAACATGTGTTGCTAATGAGGCCCATCTCTAATTGCCCTTAAAAAGCTGGTGAGGAGACAACAGGTACTGTAGATACAGCCATACAGTGCTGTCAGGAAGCTCCTAGATTGTGACCCAGCAACCAGGAAGGAATGGTGAATACAATTCCAAGTCAGGAAGGTTCAGGGCTTGGAAGACGACTTGAAGTCAGCATAGCAACAATGGAACAAATGATTTCCTATTGGGTAAATACAAGGAGAGTCCAAAACTAGAAGGCACAGGTTTCAGGTAAGAGGGGAAAAGATTTAAAAAGGGATAGAAGGGGCAATTTTTTCACGCAGAGGGAATGCATGCATGGAATGAGCTGCCAGTGAAAGTGGTGGAGGCACCTAGATTGGGTATGTGAATAGGAAAGATTCAGAGGGATATGGGCAAATTGCTGGCAGTATAGAGACTTATTTAGGATATCTGGTCAACATGAACAAGTTGGGCCGAAAGGTTTGTTTCCATGCTGTATATCTCTATGACTCTAACTGCAATCCACTAAGTACCTCGTGTTTTAATCTTTAGTTCTGAATGACCAGCTAGGGAATTCCAATCTCACTAGACATGTCCCTCTGAGAATCAGGAGTGTGGTGCTGGGAAAGCACAGCAGGTCAGGCAGCATCAGAGGAGCAGGAGAATCGACGTTTCGGGCAAGAGCCTTTCCTGATGAAGGGCTCTTGTCCGAAACATCGATTCTCCTGCTCCTCGGATGTTGCCTGACTTGCTGTGCTTTTCCAGAGCCATACTCTTGACTCTGATCTTCAGCATCTGCAGTCCTCACTTTCTCCATGTCCCTTTGCTATAATACAAAAACAAACCCTAATTCTTGAAATGCAGCTACGCAGAATACCCCTACGCAATGAAAAAACTGCTCCTCCATTTCTGGGCACTAATTTGTTTTTAAAAAATGGTTGATACCTATGCCCTCTCCTTTCTGACCTCTTTCAACAGCTCAATAAAACATACCATCTGGTTATGGCAGAGGTACTTAGGAATTGTTATACATAAAAAGATTGGAGGTCCCATCTTAGAGCTCCATTTTCTATTGCTGATACAATGATAAGTAATTTCCCCATTCCCACCAGCCATCCCCAATCCTTCACCTCTTCAGCATTACATTTTTCCTTCCAGGAAATTTTCAAATGTCTTTGCTTAGGTTTTGACTTGACCCCATCGTTCATTTCACAGATCAAAATAAATCATTCAGGAATTCCTTTTATTTAATCACTGGAGTTTTGAAAATATTAATATTAAGGCAGCTCACCAGAGCCGCATGGCTTGGTTAACCCATGAAGGGATGTTTGTGGCTGAAATGCACTAACATTTCCAACGTGCTATCAAAAACACAGTCTTGTTGTAACCCCAATGTCCTCCTAGACAACACATTCATCAGCCACAATCGAACGTGTACACCTCGTTTATCAGACTCCAACAGGCGCATATAGCCGTGCTGCCTGAGGCAAACTTGTCTTATCAATGAAACTAATGTTCATGGGTGGGGCCTGATGTTCTTTCTAATCTCAGTTTGGTATGTGTAGCCACTTTAAAATTGGCAGAGAGTCACGCACACATGCACCTGAAAGCATAGACTGGTGTACAACCTGTTCGTTCCCTGTACAGCACATTCCCAATTGTTGCTTGGCCCCATCAGTTTAAAAAGGGACAATGGCAGTTATAATCAAATATGAAAATTGTGCAATAAAAACACGCAAAGTTGTGTGGAGAATAATGCTGAGCCAATGCAAATATTTTCCTGTTCAAACTAAGCATGTATAGCCACGATATTTTCCTTGCAAAATTGTTCCAAGACTTTCCGAAATTCCAGTGACTTCATGACATGAAAATTAGGAATAAAGGTGCTCGACAGGCTTGGAATCCGATGTTGCGAACAGAATGCCGCCACCACCACAAGTCCCCCTTCTGACTCAGATTTAAAAACTTGTCTGACTTGTCCAAAGAGGTGGGCTGACTCAATAATTCACTCAACACCGCCTCCCTCCCTCCCTCCTCACAGCCAGTGTGTGTAACTGACCACAGCTTTGCTGGCCTATCAATTTACCACAGTGGAGGGAAACCATCCCTTGGGTCCAAAACAATTAAATTCCAGGATAGGAGAGAGTTAGTGTACTGGAGGAGTGAGATCCAATAGCTTTCTTCATCTCCTGGGCAATCTCTGCCTCAGCTCATCTATTGGTGAAAGCCTAACCAATGCCACCTCAAACATAATGGTTTCATCACACTCCTGGCCCACCTGCCCGATTCTATTCCATACATTTGAACTCACCAAAAAATAACCCTCTGCTGTCAGGGTCCCTTACTCAAAACAAACCCCATATCCCCTTCACTCTTGGTTCTTGCCCACCTACACAGTCTTCAGTTAAGAACAAAAAGACAGGATCTGTGGTCAATGCCACTGTTAGATGGAACACCATGCACCCCTGCACGAAGCCAGATGGTTGATTTTAAAAACTCGGTCCGACACAATAACTAAAATGTTAATAAAAAGACGTCATAGCCAAAGAAATAAGTAAAATTTTGGAAGATTAGTTCCAGGGAGAAAGTGTAACATAAAAAGCACCTCTAACCCATTTCCCCTCGAGGTATTTACACCCGGACTGAACAGGACATTTTTTATAAAAATGGAATAGTTTCTCACTCAGTATGCATTAATTTGACAATATGAAATAGCTGGAACTTCAGCAAACTATTTAAATGGCTTCAGAGACCTCAGTAAAAAGGAAATCAAAACCAGCCAACTTACAATGGCAGCGACTCTGAAGAGATACAGAAACAAGAATGTTATACTTCTGAAGAAACTTGAGCAAATACAAATGGAATCCAACAGATCAACTGGCACGGAGCTAGAAGAGAGCATAAAGCTCTGTGTTGTTATGGCTAATATTACAATTATTCTTCATTCTGGTCAATTAGAAGCAAATTAAGAGCAATGGAAGACATTATATTTAAGTAGCAGATTAGATTAGATTAGATTACTTAGTGTGGAAACAGGCCCTTCGGCCCAACAAGTCCACACCGACCCGCCGAAGCGCAACCCACCCATACCCCTACATTTACCCCACGATGGGCAATTTAGCATGGCCAATTCACCTGACCCGTACATCTTTGGACTGTGGGAGGAAACCGGAGCACCGGAGGAAACCCATGCAGACACGGGGAGAATGTGCAAACTCCACACAGTCAGTCGCCTGAGTCGGGAATTGAACCCAGGTCTCTGGCGCTGTGAGGCAGCAGTGCTAACCACTGTGCCACCGTGCCACCCCTATTATCAGGCAGTTTTAAAATTAAAATATAGAACAATAAAATCGGTCGGAGAACTGGGCAAATGATTTAAATATTGTAGAATCAGAGTCATAGAGATGTCCAGCACAGACCCAGACCCTTCGGTCCAACCTGTCCATGCCAACCAGATATCCTAACCTAATCTAGTCCCATTTGCCAGCACGTGGCCTATATCTCTCTAAACCCTTCCCATCCAGATGCCTTTAAATGCCGTAATTGTGCCAGCCTCCACCACTTCCTCTGGCAGCTCATTCCATACACGCACCACCTTGTGTGTGACAACTTTAACCCTTAGGTCCCTTTTATATCTTTCCCCTCTCACCTTAAACCTATACCCTCTAGTTCTGAACTTCCCCACCCTGGGGTAAAGACCTTGTCTATTTACCTTATCCATGTTCATCACGATTTTATAAACCTCTATAAGGTCACCCTTCAGCCTCCAAGGCTCCAAGTGAAACAGCCCTAGCCTGTTCAGCCTCTCCCTATATCTCAAATCCTCCAACCCTATCAACGTCCTTGTATATCTTTTCTGAACCCTTTCAAGTTTCACAATATCCTTCTGATAGGAAGGCAACCAGAATTGCACGCAATATTCCAAAAGTGGCCTAACCAATGTCCTGTACAGCAGCAACATGACCTCCCAACTCCTGTACTCAATGCTCTGACCAATGAAAGTAAGCATACAAACCACCTTCTTCACTATCCTATCTACCTACAACTTTACTTTCAAGGAACCATGAACCTACACCTCAAGGTCTCTTTCACAGCAACACTCCCCAGGACCTTCCCATTTAGTGTAGAAGTCCTGCTCTGATTTGCTTTTCCAAAATGCAGCACCTCGCATTTATCTGAATTAAACACCATCTGCCACACCTCAGCCCATGGGCCCATCTGATCAAGAACCTGTTGTACTCGGAGGTAATCTTCTCAGAATGCAATGAGAGCTATTGAATAGGAAGCTCCTCAGATCATTTTAAATAGATCATGACTTTGTATGCTGGCAACCCAGCTTCCAGGATAAAGTCTCTCAAAATTTGAACTTTCATCTAACAGATAATAGAAAGATGTAAAAACTTGCTGCGATCCATCTTACACTTAGAGCCATAGAGATGTACAGCATGGAAACAGACCCTTCAGTCCAACCCGTCCATGCTGACCAGACTTATCAAACAGTCTAGCCTCTGCCCAGTGAGCTGTTCCAAAATGTGCGCATAGCCAAGTGGGAAACACTAATTCAAAAACAAAGAAATGGCTGAGTTACTAAATGGTTACTGCACATCTGTTATTACTCACCAGGAAGGGAAGATGCCCAAGTCAGATATTAGATTTCTATTCACAGAAAAGGAGTAAGACAAAAGATATGCTTGCTCACAGAAAGGGTAGATGTTCTTAAAATAGATAAAATATGCGATACAGACAAATTGCAGTCAGTCATAAGTTTTAAAGGAAGAGGACTCAGGAGTAGAAGGAATAATGAAGTTTCAATTTACATTTGTTGTAAGTTTGTTAAATTAAGCAATAATTCCTAGTGCTGGTAAGAATCTAAACACAAGTTTAACATCTGCTGCAGGGGGAAAAAACTTGGAAAAATAATCACTGGGGACTTTATGCGTGAAAACATGGCTTGACAATATTTAGCTAAACGCAGCCTGCACGGATTCAGGAAAAGGAGATCACGTTTAATTAGCCACTGGGAGGGTTTCTTGTTGCTTTTAGAAAATGGCCTGACAGAGAGGCAAATCCAATTAAAACAGTCAATTTTTCAGCAAGGTTTCAACAAGAGTCAAATAAATTTGTGACTGAGGAAACAAGTGACAGAATGAGGTAAAGTGTTGCAAAAACAGCTTGAAGTAAAGATAAAACATTTTTTTAAAATATGTTTTTTTTAAAAAGGAGCACTTTTCAGGCTTGAAAGACGTTATATATTAAATAGACCATTCACAGGATAATCTTGGAGGACACAATTTTATCAAATAAGATTAATAAGCAAGGTGAAGACAGTGAGCAAACTATCCAAAGTTTGGCTATTCAAAATAAGAGACAGGGCAACAATGCTTAACTCGCCAGATTCCTCAGGGATTGTACTTCATATACTGGTTGATATAGGAGATGAAGATCTTTGTGGATTATTGCAAAATATTAATACAGGAGGAAATAGCAAAGGAAAGTGTGCTAAATGTGTTAAACATATAAAAAAATCAGGGAAAATAATGTAATACAGATGTGTCTTATATTAAAAAAATATGATAATGAAATTGCCAAAGATTGAACCAATAGATAGATTTAGGAACCTTTGAACACTTGCTATGTACAATTCCAGGTAGCAATCAACAGAGTTTACGTTGACAGAGAGAAAACAAGATATAAATTAGTCAAACTGCATGGTTCAGTCAAAACAACAACTTGAGCACTGGAGACAGTGCAGACATGTGCCCAGAGAATGATCCCAAGTATCAAAAGGTCTTGATGGTGTTTCTGCAACAAGAACATATTTCATTTCCAAAAATACATTTATACTTCCCCACATCCTAATATCCACATCTCAAATGGGTATGGTTCATTCATTTTTACCGGTGAAATTTGGAATTAATTCCTCTTTCAGCCCTTTTAAACTCAATGGAACAAATCAATCGACAGATACAAATATTGAGAAATTGCTGCAAAGTTTAACACAGACGGGCCATCTAGTTTGCTGAACAGCACACTGTTGTACTTGCCTTCAGCACAGTAAAGTGATAATTCTCTGTGAACTCTTAACAGATTTGCTAATTCAAAATATGATTCACCGAAGATTAATCCACAATCAGAACTTCTCGTGTGGCCAAATAATATTTTGCTTTGTTGTTTGCTGAATTGTAGTTGTGCACAATACTGGATAAAAGATTGCATTTATATTGCACTATTCACCATAATTAGACATCTCAAGTGCTTTACAGTCAATGAAGTGCTTTTGAAAGTAGTTCCTAGTACAATGCAGAAAAAACAGCCACCAACATCTGCACAACAAACTCCCACAAACAGCAATGTCTTAAATGATCAGATAATCTGACCTTGATGGAGGGATAAATAGTGGCCAGAACATAACACTCATGTTCTTCTTTGAAATCGATGGCATCACATTCACATCCACTCAAGGTCAAGATGGAAATCACCATTCGATATGGTTATCCAAAAGATGGCACCTTCAACAGTGCAGCATTCCCCCACCACTGCACTACTGAGATTTTAGTTCCAAGAGTTGGAGTGGGACTTGATACTGCACCCTCATGGCTCAGGCGTATCAGCATTGCCACCTCATCCACAGTAGACAACAGAACAAAAATGTCATGTGAGCAAAAGCAAATATCAAAATATTTGAGCAAAATAATGTAGAATGCCAATGCTAACAGTATTTCAACATACTTTAAAACCACTGAATGTTGCAGATGTCACCACCCTCATCACTTCATTACCTCTTTAAATTGGCATACTACAGGCCAATCACACACAAAGCTGGACCCATCGCAACCCGCCAACATGTGTCACTTTGTTGAACTTCTAGGAAGTGTTGTGGCTCTGGATTGGGATTAGATTCGCAGTGATTGGTTAATTCACTGGTTCTGAAAATGTGGCAGTGAAAAAAAAATGGCCATGAAAGAAGGGCTGTGGGTGGTTTACTAGTCACATACAGTAATGGGTACCTTTGATGTACTCACATCTGCCAACATCAGTTGTAATGAAAATGTCAACCATCTGAAATAAACTGTGTGTGTCTCTCTCCATTGATGCTCTCAGATTTGCTGAGTACTACAAATTTTTTCAGTTATGACTCTAGGCAACAGCATAACTGACTCTAAATTCTGATCAAATTCATATTTATTTTTACTGGCAACTGTACAGGAGTAAAAAGTTCCGATGCAGATGTCTAACTGAAGCATGCCCGGCTAACTATAATTACTATTTTATGACAACTAAACGAGTATTTTTTTTAAAAAGGTAAAGGAAAGCATACGGTTTTCAAGCTATTTTGGTTAAATGTCTCAAACTTCTCTTTTCAAATCCACAGTCAAAATCTATGATCAGAAGATACGTTGCAGACCAGGCTTCTTTGATTCCAACTCTCAGTAAAGCTGCAAATTAATCAAACCTTATCGTGAGCAAAAGGTAGCCATGGCATGGCATCCCAAAGCTGATTACGATTCTTACTCAGTCCTTATAGAAGAAGAATATAGCCCCAATGGTACTCAGCAAAACACTAATACATAATAAAATCATAACCTTCTTTCATTACTGTATTATTTAAGTTGTCATCTAAACAGATTACAAACTATCATAACTTCCAAAGCATCAAACCAAAGGGGAATAAACAGTCATCATTTAGAAACACAACCAAAAAGGACTGTTCCTTTATTTACAAAAGTATTGCAGTGATGTGGGAGTTCACAGAAGTAACCAGTGTCCCAATTCTAGGATGCCGCCTGGAGGTTTTAAAGCTGTTTTTGTTCCTCAGCCCATTGAAATAGAACTATTCCAGCTGATTACAGAGAGGCCCCAACTGGATCCACCAAGCAGTCTTCTGTTTAGATCTCACTACCACAGCATGGGGTGATGAACAAAACCTAATGTCACAGATTATGAAGAACACAAAATAGATCAAAGGATCAACCTTTCAGTTCTTCAGGGAAACAGTCTCAATGTTTGCCAACAGTTAAAAGATCCAAGTATTTTTTTCATTGTGTACGAAACAGCTTCGCTAAGTTAAGAAAAACTAAAAACACAATATTTGATCCACCAGTGAAGCACAAAAAACATTAAAGTAGTTATGATTTGGAAATGTTCCTCAAAAACCTTGATATTTTACCAAGCTTATTTGGACATCTTCCACAATTTCTCTTTCAGTCACACAATATCTAGCTTCATTTGATAATTGCTCCCCTGTACAATTTGGAATAGTTCACCATGTCAAAAAGGTACACATAAAAACAAGGTGGTGTGCTGACAGAACAGTGGCTCAGTGATTTTTAAAAATTGTTTTAAATTGCAAACTCTAGTCTAAATCTCTGCTTGTGGAGATCCACAATACAACTAACTAAAATCATTCAAAATTCCAATCATTCCAGTCTCTAATATTTTGACAATCTGGAAGGCAACTCACTTGTGCCTCCTCCCATGTATCTCGTATCATGAAAATTGCTTGGTTAATGGGAAGCAGAAGGGAAGGTAATGAATTGGCAGAAGGGGAGCAACTGGCACTCTGGCAGCATCTGTGATCAATTTTTTTGCAGCAATGCAATTTCGCAATGTGCAAACAAAAATATTCATGATTCAAAACAATGTTAAGCTGCATGGGGTCACAAATGGTAGAACATGATGTACAGGACAATGTACTGGGAGGTTCAGGGCAAACATAAAGGGGGAGATAAAAACAATAGCTGATTTTTAAATAATACTTTGAGAGAGGGGGCTGTCCAATCACCCAAAATTGAAACATGACCCCTATACATAGGTGTGAAAAATCAATAGGCAGGAAAGGTCAAGCAGAAGCAAGCATGCTCCAGGCTTGACAGAAGAGAGTGTTTGGGAAGTAACTGTACAAGTGAACAATTTTATAAATAGCAAGGAAGAGAGAAGAGAACAGCAATAAAACAAAAGGTCCACATAAGTGAAGAAAATAAATTTCAGTGTGTAAGTTAGTTCGATTTTACTGCAGATCCAAAATTCTTCCTTTGGGATTAAAACATCTGGCATAGTTTGTTGGTTTTGCAGATTAAGTAAAATGAGTGCACTGATTAACGAAAGATAGGCTTCATGCTTTGAAAACTGAAATAATAATATTGATTGACTGGTTAGTTTGTAATTTAAGGCTACATGTTAGAAGGTAAAACATAGGCTCAAAGTTTTGTAATAAGGAGTGCAATCAATAACTTAATGCGAAAGCTAACAGTGGAAAATGAAACTGATGTCATAATAAACAATACAAGCATTCCAAGATGACACAGAATTTACAGCACTAACCCTACTGATTTTTGCTAGTGTTCATGTTTCACATGACTAGCCTCCAACTAATCTTGGGTGTTGCATTAGCAGTATATTATTCTACAAATACTCAGCTGGAGAAACTCAGCAAGTCTGGCAGCATCAGTGGGAAGAGAAACAGAGTTCACATTCGGAGTCCAGTGACCCTTCTTTATTACATTAGTTTTGCCCTCTCACTTATCTCTGCTATGTCTTATTTTCAGTGGGGCAAGAATATAAAATTTGATACCAAAAGTTAAAGTTGTTTTTAAGGTATTTTCCCTCTTAACAGATGCTACCAGACCTGCTGATTTGTTTTCAAGCACACTGTTTTTAAATTTCTCCTTATTGGAAATATTAGTGACTGTGTTGTGATTATAATTCCCAACTTTGATCGATCTCACATTTTTATATCTACCTACCCAATTCATCTCGTCCTTAAAATTTAAAGGATCAGATCACCCCTCAGCCTTTTCTAATGTAAAGGGCTCCCAGCTTGTTTAACCTTCGCTGCTTATTTATAATTATTATAGCATCAAAGTCATCGAGCATGGAAACAGATCCTTTGGTCAAAATTACCTGCATCAACCAGATAGACATCCTAAACGGATCTAGTACCACTTGCCAGCATTTAGCCCATATCCCTCTAAACCCTTCCTATTCATATACCCACCCAGATGCCTTTTAAATGTTGTAATCGTACTAGGCTCCACCAAGTCTTCTGGCAGCTCGGTCCATACAAGCCCCACCCTCTGCATGAAACAATGGCCTCTAGGGTCCCTTTTGAATCTTTATCCTCTCACATTAAACCTACACCTTCTAAATTTTGGACTCCCCTACTTTGGGAAAGAGAACTTGGATCTTATTCATGCCCCTCATGATTTTAAGTGCCTCTATGAGGTCACCCCTCAGCCTCCAGTACTCCAGGGAAAAAAAGTCTCCCCCATGATTTTTTTTTAAGTGTGTTTTGCACCTTCTTCAGTACCTGGAATTTAATTGTTCCTTTTTTGCCAGTTGTGCCTGCAGTTACCCAGGTCCTGGCCCTTGCAAATTCCCTCTACCCCTCCTCTATTTAGTTGCTCTTTAAAAACCTTGACAAAGCTTCTGGTCAACTGCCCTGTTATCTAATGTGGTCAGGAGTCAAAATGTCTGAGTAAATTGCTCCCATGAAGCACTTAGTATGTTTTACTACATTAAAAGATATTATACAAAGACAAGGAGCTGTTATTAGAAAGATGTGGGACAAGCCAAGCTATTGTAACACTCATGATCTGCCTGTATAGCACACAAAGCAATTGTAACTATGGGTTCAAATGAATGGATGGGTAAGGAATGCTAACCAGATGTTCCAAAATAAAAATAGTGCTGTGTGATGATGCATCTAAGAACTATAGTCAGGCTCATTTGTTAAACTCTTAAAAAGGTGCCTGCCTAGCTATTAGTTTTACGTTAAATGGATATTCCTTTAAAACATGTACTGGGTGAATGCAGCAGTACCCACAATGACTTAAAGAGCGTGGAATTCAAAAGTAAAGAACTTTAAGAGCTCAAACATGTCTGAAGACAGACAGAATAAAAAGTCAACTGTGTTAACAGATACTGGAGTTTCCCAACTCAGTACAGTATTTTTGACATGATACAGTTATTTCCAGAAATGTTTGCATTCAATTTCAGATTTCAATAGTATGCAACTTTTGCTCCGAAATGACAATAGCTTGCATTTATAGATACGATATAAAATCATAAAACATTCCAAGTTGCATCATGGAAACTTTATCAATTAAAATTGGATACCGAGTCGAGAGTCTGGTGCTGGAAAAGCACAGTAGGTCAGGCAGCATCCAAGGAGCAGGAGAATCGATGTTTTGGGCATAAGCCCTTTATCAGGAAAAGATACTGACCCATATAAAGGAGATATTAAAGCAGGTGACCCAAATCCTAGTTGAAGCAGGAATTAATTTAAGGAACATCACTTGTGGGGAGAAAGGTGAAGATGAAGGAGGCCAAGGGAGTGTATTCCAGAAATTAGAATGGTTGATGCATGATCTAGAAGGTCTCCTACCCATTTTTAAGCAGATCAGCAGTCAATGTAACATTTAGTCCCAGTGGAAAAGGATTGTGCTATTAAAAACACCTCCAACCTCATACTAAATTTGTTATGTTGGTCCTGATACAAAACGGCCAAACACCGTGCACTTCATTGTGAAATGGATAGTACTTTGAAAATTTCTTTTTAAAAAAAAACTTAAAAACAGTTTGGCATAACATAACATTTAACTACATTACATATTCAAAATAAACCACATATTGACAACATAATAAATTAAATTGAAAAAAAAAGATAATTGCATAATATCAAAACATTGAAACCATGGGCAACGAAGGTAGATCTTGCTAAGTAACTCATACAGATTGTGAAGCCAGCTAAAAACTTTGGCAATTCACCATCATCATTAGCCCTGGGAGTTTAATGCAAGTGGTCCTCAAGCCTCCCTCCTGTTTTGAGAAAAGACATGAAATAGAGCAACAATTTAAGGCAGACAATGTGTTTATGGCTATCAAACAAAGGCCGATACATGTAATTGGACAGTGCGACTGAATAGGGGGTGGTAGTAGAAAAACAGGCTTTTGTGACTGAATTGCTGTTAGTTTGAAGGCAAGGCAGCAATGAACAATCAGGCATGTGAATACCACTTGAAGCAGAATCACCTTTTCAAACCTGACCAAAAATTTGTTGGAAAGGCTTTTATCTTCATTAAGAAATGTTTGACTGATCAGAAGCCATGCATCACTTACAGAATGATAATGTAGTTACCCTGTACCCTACCCTACTCTGCTCCTCCCAAGATGAGGAATCATGCTGAGACATATTTCAATGGGTGGGTGGAGCAATCCTTTGGAGAGATTGCTCTCAAGTCAATTCTTTACCCACATTAGCCTAGCCAATGGGCTTTGGGGATATTATTTGACAACTGGAAGGTATCGTCAATAGTAATGTGTCAGCACCCCAAATATTTGCCCAAGGTACATGTTTTCAGCGAGAGCACATTGATAGCATTCAAGTTTTCACTGATTTATTGTCGTAACGCGATACTGTGAAATGCATTGCTTTGTGTGCTATACAGGCAGATCATGAGCACAACACAGTGTTAAAGCTGCAGGCCAAATTTGGTATTGAAGAGATATTGGAATTATCCATGGTTTTGTTAAAGATGTAGATTTCAAAAAGGACTACCTTAAGGTGAGAGAGACAAAAAGGTAGAGCAAGAGAACTCCACAGCTTGGGATCTAACCAGTTGAAAGCACATTATGTAATGGTGAGGCACTTAAAATCAGGGATGCTCAAGGGGCCAGAAGAGAGAGAAAAAATCAGAAGTCAATAAGCACACAGACCTTGGAGAGTTGTAGAACTGGAGGAGATTACAGATATAATCAGTTGTCGGGATATGGAGAAATTTGGAAACAATGATGAGAATTTATTGGTACCTTTATTGGAAGCCAACATGGATCACTGAGCACAGAGGGTGTTTCAGTGAAAGGGACTTGGTGGGATTAGGATACAGAGAACAGAGTTGGATGAAGTCAAAGCTGTAAAGGGTGTAAGATGGTAGGCTCACTAGGAAAACATTAAAATATTCAGTAAAATGCAAGCCAGACCAAAAAAAATAATTTAATTGAAATTAAATTCACATCGACATACCTGTAAGGAAGGGAATGATGGGCAAGCTGGGATGGGAAGAAGGGGAGTAGATGAGCCTTGGGCATAAATGTGACACAGGAAAAAAACACACACATATTAAGTATAATTTTGATTCTGGCAGCATTTACATGCAGTCATATTTGAACAGTTTTACACAAAAGACTTTGACTCTCTTCAACCCTTTCAATGGCCAACCCCATGAGTAGTACAATTACTTCAGCAACATTAAATGAAAATTGCCCTTGCTTCCACCTTATTTAAGCATGAAGAGAAACCTCACACGAAGTGCACAAGACTTGCTCTTGGGTACGCCAATATGTCCATTCTGGCAAACCTCCATGGAGGAGAGGTATAATTCATAAAGCACTACATCATTCACACATTCCACAGTATGCGAGGCTCCCCTCCACCCAATTTCAAACAATTAACTTTCAGAGGTTCTGGTGATTTTGAGCACCCGAGAAGGGCAAGATCAGAAGGGAAGCATTAAATATATCAGCTTCACCAAAACAAAAACTGAATAGCAGAAATCCCTGTTTAACTTTTAAATCCAGTCACACTAACAAAAACAGGACAACTTTCATGCATTGATCCACAATGCAATGTGTCAACTTTTGATTGCTGCAATCTGATACATACAAAAGTCTTTCCTGTAAATCACATTTCCTCTATGCCTATTCCTCACATTTTATTGTTATGTTTACAGAGACACTGGCTTCCTGCATTTGAATTAAAATGCCAAGCCCTCCTAGAGTTGACAATTGCACATTATCATTGAAGTATGCACACACCCCAACTAAGTTAGTGCAAATTCTTTGAGAAAAATAAAAATTACAATAAACTATTTGGAGATTTCTCAAAGTGGTCCACTTTTTCTCTTTTCTTGGGCATAATGTCGGATTTTTAAGAGTGATAATTGTGTTCATCGGAGAACCTGTTTCAAAAGCATCTACTCATCTCACACTAAAGCAGAAATGAGTAAAAGGCAACGTATTTTAAGATAAAATAGAGATTAGGTTATATTCCTTCTTTGGGGACCAAACTCTACAGGTGATGTGGAGGCCCCCTGCCCCCAAGGCTCTCTCTCTCTCTAAATTGACTTCGTTGTTCAAGTTTGGTCTCTGATCCTGTCACTTTTTGTGGGTCAATGTTAAACCTGGTGGGACAACAATATCCATCCATTCACCACCTTGGAACATTAAAAGATGCAACAGAAATACATGCTGTTGGGCATAGGGTTGTGCAAGATGGTTAACTGTCAAACTGATTGTAATTCATCCAAAATAATGTCTATTCACTCAAGTTTCATGTAAAAGGTTGGATTCCCTCAAAGCCTAAGAAGATACTATCCTTTGTAGCATAGCTTGTTCAGTTTATCCCACTGAAGAATGTTCAGCAAAAGGTTCCTCAGTGGAATTACATTTCCAGGGTGAGCTGAAGCTGGGAAGAACACAACAGTCACCAGTGGAGAAGTTTGGAGAGGAGCTAGAAAAGGGCTTGACTTTCAACATCCAAGATTGAGTGCAACTATTTCAACAGGGAATGAGTATCACCTTTTTAAACAAATACCCTAACCTGCAAAATTCACTAATATTCCATAATGCACTTGAGGATAATTTTGAAAGATTATTTCAAAATTAAGTATTTCAGGGCTAACCCAAGTGGGTGACAGATTTTAGCCCAGAACTGGGCACTGGAAAATAAATAAAAGGGAGCTAAGGCCCTACACGTGCTTCATTGCAAGACGAAATGAAACAAAAACATACTATTGGTCATTTTATAATTGTATTTACAATAAAAACCTCAAAGTATTTTTGCTTTAATGAGACCAGAAGTGCTTTGGGCAACAGAAATATCAAATATGTTTCATGATCCCCCAGGAGAATCTGGAACAATTCCTTCATTAATCGGTCAAATACATTCCCATTTCCTGTACAGATGTGTTTCCAGCAGAGTCTACAGTTTGATACACATTCTGCAAACCCAGATTCCCATTTCACTACCTTAATGCAAAACTGCTGGAGTGCATCTTCCTCTGTCTCGTTTCTGTATCTATAGCAAATCCAATCTATTTCATATGACATTGCCTAAATGTCTCAAGTATTGGTGAATTTTGCCAATTACCCCAAATCTGGCAGTCACAAAGTATGAAGTAGGCAGCACAGGTCATTGGATTCAACAGTAATGCAGATGTAATGTTTTTGAGATCATGTCACTATTTACAAACCTGTACGATACTACTCACTTCAGTTTCCCAGAGAAAGATTTGTATAAATATCTGAAAACTTCACAACTGCTCCCGCTTTGGAGTTTAAAAGGTGGTACATGTGGTCCTAGTAAGTACTTTTGTTAAGTTGATATAAAATCAAAGACTCCTTCTGATCTATCAGGTGGATCAAAAACATCAGGAATATAATTCTGAAGGACAGCAGAGGAATTCCATCAGTGTACTGGCCAATATTTCTCCCTCAATAAATATCAAAAGAAACAGACAGTCTGGTCATTGCTGTTTGGGACAATTTTTGTGCACAAATTGGTCTCCTACATGAGTGACCACACTTTTAAAAAAGTCAGGTGTAAAACACTTTGCTATGTTGAGGTTGCGGAAGGCGCTACATAAATGCTAGTCTGTCTTTCATTTAAGCCTGATGCGAGGTTTTAGGAAAGTTTGATATTTTGTGGTTCAAATCTCTGGAGTGGGATACAACCCCACAACCTGTTGACTGAAAAAGGAGATTATTACCACTGTATTACATACAGTCTGCAAGGTGCATGACAGAAACTGCCAAGGTTTCTTCAACAGCATCTCCTGAACCTGCAACACTTTATAGTGACCAGAATTCACAAAGATATTTCACTGACCGTGAAGTGCTTTGGAGCATCTTGATTCTGTGAAATAGAGCACAATAAGTATTACTTTTATTCTTAACTGATTTCAGAAATGGAAATATTTATCCTTCAACTCACCAGAAATTAAAAGTCAAGTTAAAACTACAACTACTCCTCTGAAGTTATTCAGTGCCTCCAGATGATTGGAGGGTGACAAATGTGAATCCCTTGTTCAAGGAAAGTAATAGGGATAACCCTGAGAATTATAGGCCAGTCTTACATCGGTGGTGGGCAAATTATTGGAGAGGATTCTGAGAGACAGGATTTATGATTATTTGGAAAAGCATAGCTTGATTAAAGATAGCCAGCATAGCTTTGTAAGAGACAGGTCATGCCTCACAAGCCTTACTGAATTCTTTGAGGATGTGACAAAAAAAAAATTGATGAAGGTACAGCAGTGATGTGGTGTATGTGGATTTTAGCAAGACGTTTGATAAGATTGCCCCATGGTAGGCTCATTCAAAAAAATAACGAGGCATGGGATAGAGGGAAATTTGCCTGTCTGGATATGAAATTGGCTGGCCATTAGAAGACAGAGGGTGGTAGTAGATGGAACATATTCAGCCTGGAGCTCGGTGGCCAGCGGTGCTCCACAGGGATCATTTCTGGGACCTCTGCGCTTTGTGACTTTTATAGATGACTCAGATGAGGAAGTGGAAGGGTGGGTTAGTAAGTTTGCTGATGACACAAGGTTGGTGAAGTTTTGGACAGTGTGGAGGGCTGTTGTAGGTTGCAACAGGACGCAGAGCTGGGCTGATAAGTGGCAGATGGAGTTCAACCTGGAAAAGTGATTCATTTTGGAAGGTTGAATTAGAATGCAGATTCCAGGGTTAAAGGCAGGATTTTTTGCAGTGTGGAGGAACAGAGGGATCTTGTGGTCCATGTCTATAAATTTCCTCCAAGTTGCTACCCAGGTTGATACAGTTGTTAAGAAGGTGTATGGTGTGTTGGCTTTCATTTGCAGGAGGATTATGCTGCAGGTCTATATAGCCCTGGTTGGACCACACTTGGAATACTGTGTTCAGTTCTGGTCCCCTCATTATAGGAAGGATGTGGAAGGTTTGGAGAGTAGATTTACCAGGATGCTGCGTGGACAGAAGGGCATGTCTTATGAAGGAAGGTGGAGCGAGTTAGGGTTTTTCCTCATTGGAGCAAAGAAGGCTGAGAGGTGACTTGATAGAGGTTGTACAAGATGACGACAAGCATAGATAGAATGGATAGCCAGAGAGTTTTTCCCAGAGTTGAAATGGCTATCACAAAGACACATAATTGTAAGGTGGCTGGAAGAAGGTTTAAGGGGAGATGTCGGAAATAGGTTCTTTACACAGAGACGGCACATCCAGCAGTGGTAACAGAGTCAGATACTTTAGGGACATTTAAGTGACTCTTAGATACGCACATGGATGATAGTAAAATGTAGGGTATGCAGATTAGTCTAACCTTAGTGAAGGATAAAAAGTCAGCACAACATCCAGGGCCAAAGGGTCTGTATTGTGTTATGTTCTAACAACAATTTAAATTTACATTAAAACTGCTGTATAATTAGGGCGCTTCACAGGATAGTTACAAAGGAAAATTAGATTTGGAGACAAACAGGTAGACATGAAGTCAAATGGGCAATAGCTCTTAAACAGGCTAATTTTAAGGTTTATCTTAAAAAGGAGGGCAAAGAGGTAGAGAGGATTACATAGTTAAGGAGGGAATTCCAGAATTATAGCCCACCACCAATGGTAGATCAAAGTTAAAAATCTTGGAGAGACTTGATTTCAAAGAGAAGTGAAGAGATAATCTGAGGATTGTAGGGCAGGAAAAGTTTGCAGAGATAGGGAGTGGCAAAACCAAAGAGGAATTTGGAAATGAGAATGTGAATTTTAAAATCAACATGCTATTTCACCAGGAGCCAACGTAGGTAGCAAGTGCAAGAGTGATGGGTGAGCAGGCAGTGATGCCAACAAGAACACAGGCAGCGGAATTATTTGAATAACCTGAAACTTATGGAGGGTGGAGTTCAAGAGGCTAAAGAGGAGAGTTTTGGAATAGTCAAGTCAAGAGGCAACAACAGGCATGACAGAGGACTTCAGCAACACAAGACTGAGGCAGAGACAAAGAAATGTCGGGGGTGACAGTAAGCAGCCTTCATGATGGTGCGGATGTGAGGCGAGAACCTCATTTTGAGATAGGAGAGCATATATAATCTGGTTGCCAGAGGCACAGAATAGCATCACTGCTGCAAGCATTAAAAACTAAAACTAAATCATGATTGGGAGAAATTTGTAAAGAGAATCTTTTCCCTCCTCTGCTCTGGAATTGGTTCATCCTGCACTTACAAAATGCCTATACAAATACTGTCCTGCTAAGGTTTCTTACTACAGCAATTACATGAGGAAACAAGTGGCAATGGATTTTTGTATTTTTGACCCAACAACGAAGAAGGAATAACTAATACATTTTCATTACAGTAGAGTATACAACATAGAAGGGAACTTGCAGATGGTGAGGGTGCCCCACGCATCTGATTTCAGTGGTAGAATAGAGGTCATTGCTTTGGAAGGTGTTGTTGAACGAACCTTGGCAAATTGCTGCAGCCTGCCCGCACCCATGATGGAGGGACTGATGTTAAATGGGATGCCAAGCAGGCAGCTTTTTCCCTGGATGCTATCGAGCTCTGGAGTGTTGATGAAGCTGTAATCACACAGGTTAAAAAATGGATCCCATCATTGTCTCGATGCTGTAGATAGTGAAGGGGGCTTGAGGAGTCAGAAACAGAGTCAGTTGCTGCAGGATTCCTATTCTGGGACCTTCTCCTGTGGCTGGCCAAGTTTAGTTTCTATTCAATGGTAACTCCCGGGATGTTAATGGGGTAATATTCAACAACTATAATGTCACTGAATGTCATGGGGATACTCTCTTGTGCTGCAAAATCTGAGATTGTTGTGTTTTGGGATTGTGCTAAGGGTTTTAAAAGAACAGGAAGAATTGGGTTTGTGTCACTGCTTGGAATTCAGCAGATAAGTGACTTCACTTAAAAAGTTGCAGGGAGTTGTTTTAAAAGGGAAGAAAGGTGCCAAGAAGCTGCATTGACAGTAGATTGATTGAGAGGAGTGCAGTCTCATCAACACTCAAGAAGTTCAACACCAAACTGTCCAAAGCAGTCCACTTCATTGGCACCCCGACCACCTCCAACATCAACTCCCTTTAACTACTGATGCACACAGTAGCAGCAGGATGTAACATTTACAAGGTGTACTGCAATAGCTCACCAAGACTCCAATAAAACCTTCCAAACACGCGACATCTACCACCTCGAAGGATAATGGGATATTTGGGAATATTGTCACCTGCCGGTTCCCGTCCAAGCTACACACATCCTGAATGGAGGCACACTATCAAAATCCTAAAGCTCCCGTCCTGACAGCATTGGGTGTCCCTACACCCCAAGGGCTGCAGCAATTCAAGACAGAGTTCCAGCTAACTTTGCTAAAGGGTAGAATCTCAAATGCTCTCCTTGACATGGAAGTCAGTTTCAAGATTGGAAGCCATCTGGCAGGAAAAAGGAGAAATGAAGCAAGTCATCAGGATCGGAGAACCAAGAACAGTTTTGTCCTGAAGATTAAGTATTCAGTTAAGGGAAAGAATAACGTATAACATGGGGAGGAATGTTCCATCAGCTTAGTGATTAAATGGCCATTTTTTTTCTATGGCTTAAAAGTACAAAATACTTACTTAATAGTATTTAGACAATGTTGATTTAGTTTGTTTTATTATAACAAAAATGTTAAAATTTGAAAGCTTGTTGTGCAATTCTTCCAGTCAGCTCGGAAATTCAAATATCTTATTTAAAAAAACTAATCAGGTTCCACAGTGATTTCAATGCTCTGCTGAAAGGGCTGATTCCAGCATCTGCAGATTTTTCTTTGTCTCTAACTGCTTGACCATTTAGCACTTGGATGGCACAAGTGTTCCTTGCCACTAGCCTGCAAGTTTACCAGCTTTAAAAAGATTGGGCATGGACTAAAAGTACACAATTTGACTGATAGACCTTTCATTACTTGAATAAATGATTCTTGACTATGTGCTATCTGATTGGTGTAAAAAAGCAAGTCATCTTGGGAACTGACCTATCAGACAACCAATGGTGGAGAGGGAGAGGTGTGTCTCTTTGCGGAGGGTCATGTGATTAAATCTCCTGCAATACATCCAACCGGGGTGATAAACCACAGATGAACGCTATTTAAGAACTACCATTCAGTCCCTCAAGCTTGCCTCATCGTTCTGAGAGATCATGCTGATGTGCACCAAACCTCAACTCCTCTATTGTGCCAGCTCCTCATAATCCTAGCTTCTCCAATGTTTCATAAGACAAAAAAAATCTACGCATCCCCTCTTTAAATACTTTCGGTGACTTAGCCTCCACACCTGAGTAGAGAATTCTTGACATTCACAACCCTCTAAGAGAGACATTCCTTTGCACCTTAGAGAATGCCATGTCATTTTCTTAAAACTGTGTCCATTAGTTCAACATTCCCCCATTAGTGAAAACATCTCAACGTCTACCCTGCCAAAAACCTTAATGTTTCAATAAAATCACACACCATTCTTGTGAACTCAAATAAAAACCTCGTCCACATTAGCTGTTTTTCAGAAGTCTACCCCTTCAGACTAGGAATCAGCCTAGTGAATCTCTTGAACTGCCTCCAGTTTGTATATTTTTTAAAAAATGTACAGAGAGCAAAACTATACTTAGTACTCCAGATGTGGCCTCACCAACACACTGGACGGACGCATCAAGCCTTCTCTACTTTAATTCCAATTCCTACCAAACTTCTAACGTCCTTTAAACTTCTCGCTGGTCCTGCAGTTACCTTTGTGTTTCATGCACAAGAACACCCAGATCCCGTTGTGCTACACGGTTTCTGAACCTCTGCATTTAAATTATAGTCTGCCTTTTGATTCTTCCTACCAATGTGTATAACCTCTCACTTTCCTGCATTAAGCGCCATCTGACAACATACTCTCTTTCACCCTCTTCCGTTGGCCAGAAGATATAAAAGCTTGTATACACGTACAAATAGATTCAGGAACAGCTCCTGCCTGCTGTTAGTAGACTTCTGAATGGACCTCTCAAATTTTTAAGTTTATCATTCTTTGTGCACCTTCTCTGCAGTTACAGCACCACATTCCTCACTCTATCATCTTTATGCACTTTATATGCCTGTACTGCACAAAACAAACTTTTTCACTATGCTTAGGTACATTTGACAATAATAAATCAATTTTTTTTTAAAATGAAGGACCAACTCTATCAATTGTTGCTAACATGACACTTTTTCCTCATTCTTTTCATCCTCCATATAAGTCATACTGAAATTTTAAAAATGTGCAGTTAAGTAATTCAATTCAGATTTCAAGCAGAAATGAATAATTTTTGAAAAATAAAGTAACTGCAAGTCAGCTGCTTGGTACAAGTTCTTTGAAGTTACCTCTATTAGATGGTCAAGCAATCTTTAGCAGATCCATCAATACTGAATATCTAGGACCGAGATTTATGTCTCACACACAAAACAAAGCAGATTCAAAACCAAGCTGAACACTTAGCTGCATGATTCAACGTGTTTTAATTTGAAAAGACATCAACCCACGAAGTTCTTTTCATAATTACCCTTTCCACTTCTCATTCAACCTGGCAGAGGATTTTTATCCAATACAGCAAGAGCAAAACTTATCAATGAAGAGCCTCATTCAACCATTCCAGTGGATACCGATCACAGACCTGGTGTGTAACACAGTTACAAATTAACCAAGAGACTGTAAAACTCTTCAAAATATTGTTAAGCTTACACAAGAAAACCACAGAAGATTATATCGAGCAAGGGTCCGTGTGCCTATATTGTTCATTGCTCCAGCAGCTTATTTACTTTAAAACCCTCGTTTGAAATTTATTCATTCTTCTTAGGATGTGGGTGTTGCTGGCTGGATTATCATTTATGAATGCCCGTCCCTAAAAGCGTTTAAGGTGGTGGTGGTATGGTGCATATTTGAACAACTGCAGATCATTTGGTGCAACTAGAACCACAGTGCTGTGAGTGAGAGAGTAAGAGGTATCCAGAATTTTGACCCAACACCATTGAAAGAACAGCAAAATATTTCCAAGTCAGTCTGGTGAGGGCAGATGGACAGAAATATACAGATTGTGGTACTCCCATGTATCATCTGTCCTTGTCCTTTTAGATGGAAGTGGTCATGGGTTTTGAACATGCCAAGCAGCCTTGCAGAATTTCTGCAGTGCATCTTGTAGATCACATACACACTGCAAATATTGAATGTCAGTGGAGGAGGGAGTGGATGTGGTGCTAATCAAGCAGGTTGCTGTGTCCTGGATGGTGTCAAGCTTGAGTGTTGTTGGAGCTGTAGGCATCCAGGCAAGTAGGGAGTATTCCATCCTGACATGTCTTGTAGATGGTGGACAAGCTTTAGGGAAGCTGGTAGTTGAGTTACTTTCTACTGTATTCCTAATCTTTGACCTGCTCTTCTAGCCATTGTATTTATATGGCTTGTCTAGATCCGTTTCTAGTCATGGTAACCTCTAGGATGTTGATAGTGGGGCAGTGATGGTAGTAATCAATGGATGGTTACATTCTCTGTTGTTAGAAATGGTTATCATCTGGAATTTGTGGGGCACAAAGTATTATATTTTGCCCAGGTCTTGATGCATTTGACCATTGATGAAATGGTGCTGAACACTATTTGCTGATGACTGCACATTCTTGCTTCTAACTTGATTGATGGAAGGAAGATCATTAGGAAGCAGCTGAAGATAGTTGGGCCAAGACACTCGCCTGAAGAACACAAGCAGAGATGTTTTGGAGCAGAACTTCCCAATTATCTTCCAAGAAAAGTTACAGCAAAGCTAATTATCTCTAAACCTTCTAATTTATTCTGAACCCTTCTTTAGTCAACTTTGATCATTGCTTTCTATGCATAAAGCTCTGGTGTGACTGTGGAGCAGTGCAGCATTCAAACAGCAGCTCACAACAGAATCTTCCAATCGGAACTGGCAGAGAGAGATTTGCTCAAGATGGGTATATGAGCAGGAAGAGTTTGAAGGGATATGGGTGAGGTGCTGGCAGGTGGGACTAGATTGGGGTGGGACATCTGGTCAGCATGGACGGGTTGGACCGAAGGGTCTGTTTCCATGCTGTACATCTCTATGGCTCTATAACAGTAGGAATGGAGACCTAAATATATGTGAAGAGCTGGGCTGAATCATCGCAGCAAAGTAGTACAGGGTTGTAACTGAAGTCTTTTGAGTTACAAAACAATGTGCCCAGGGAGAAAAAAAAAGAAAGCAGCCGAGGTTGAGAATAGCTGAAAAAATTACAACTAGGACAAGGCAGGAGCCAGGACTCCTCAAAATTATGCAGAAAATAGCAGTGTAGCAGCTCCAGGCTGCAAAACATTTCTCAGGCTTCAAGAGGCATCCCTGTTTTGTTAAGGTGGCTTACCAGCTTTACAATCTGGGATTTCCAGCCATGTGCCACTTTGGTGCCTGGTTTCTTCATTCACATCAAGATGTAACTTAATAGAAACTTCCTTCTACACTAATTCACCACAAGGTTCAGTTAACCAGCTTCAGCAGAGAGTGGCTCAGCTGACTTGTTTCAGAAATTTGACTAAAACTACACCCAGAGTAACTTTTAGTTACTGTAATAAGGAATTGATTTTGCTCGAAGATTTAGCTTGAAATTCAGTTTAATTACCACTTACCTGTTGCAACTCTCTGTTTTCACCCAACTCCACTGCATTCTGGTTTAGCCAAGCGGCACTCACAGCATTCAAGTTCTGTGGCAGAAGGAGTACAAAGGACGTGAGGCAAGATTTTTACATGCAGAGGATGGTGGTGTGTGAAATTCACTGTCTGAGTCAGTGGTGGAGACAGAGTTACTAAATTTTTTTAAGTGCTGGTTCTGCACCTTAAGTGCTGTAGGTTAAAGGGCTATTGCTCACGGGCAGGAAGATGGGATTAGAAATGGCATAAAGTCACAGAGATGTACAGCACAGGAACAGAGCCTTCAGTCCAAACCGTCCACACTGACCAGATATCCTAACCTAATTGGTCTTTGGTTTGGCGTGAACAAATTGGGCCAAACTGTCCCCTTCTCTGCTGCATCATTTCTATGGCTCTGTAAGTTCAGCACCTGGATGCAGAGTTCTGGTAGCCTCCTTTCCTTCCTCCTCTTCCCTCACACCAAGCCAACTATCTGCCCTACCAGTAGAGTGGATCCTAAAGCTTCACAGGCTGGCTAAAAGATTTGCTGAACTAGATTTATCCTGCTGTATGGATATCGGACAACTGCGTGTTTTTACATAGTGCCCATAACATGTAAAATGCTGCAAGGAACTTCATAGAAGCATGGTCAAGCTAAAGCTGACATATGAACAGAGTGGTGTTAGGATTGATTCAGTTAAACTGCTGGGTTCAAGGGAGCAAAAAAGAGATACATAATGGTAAAACAGGGTAAAGGAGGTTAAAGATACAGAATTCCAGAGAATTTAGCTCTTGACAATTTAAAAGGTATGACTACCAATGGAGTAGCGATCAAACTTGGGGTGGCCAGAATTTGAAGAGTGCAGTGATCTCGGTGGGGGGGGGGGGGGGGGGCCTGGATTAGATTCTGGAGATAGGGAAGGACGAGACCATGGAAGGATTTGATAGTGATATCAAGAATTTTAAAAAGTCGAGGCACTGCTTAACCCTGAACCAAATGAAGGTCAGTGATAGGTGATTGGGACCTGGTGAGAGTTAAGACATGACCTCAAGCTCACAACCTGAGCTAAAGGAAAACAGCAAGTGCATGATGAAGTGGTTATAGTATGGAAACAGCAAATCAAATCTAACAGAAGATTCAGTGAAATCAATTAGACACAATATACCCAACATGGAATCCTGACTGGTTGGCTCATGGAACCAATTGGCTTTCGACGTAAAAAACGTGCTTTAGTGAAAAGCAGTAACATATCATTGGGACACTTACAAAGTCACTGTTTTATAATGAGCCACCAGCACCTGGACAAAACATCTCACTCAAAAATAATTAATTGTGGTATGAGGATAATGGATAACCAATCTTATTGTTGGCAGACACAATGTCCACTTTGCACACAGTAACATATATCACACTTCAAAATAATTTAAAGAGTTATGAAAGAGGCCAGTTATTCGGGATCATAGTGTTATTCTCCATTTAAAATCCATTAGTGGAATTTCATTCTCTTGCAAATTCACTAAAATCAATAATATTCCACTTTTTCAAGCACATTAAAGAGCACATGCACACAATGTACTTACGTTTTGTGCCTAAGAATTCCAAATTCTTAGCAAACTGTAAAAGGACATTTCTCTAGTACTCCTTTAAATTTTAAGGTTTTGTTTAATTTAAACAAAATTTACAGTACACAACATGGCCTATGGCCCAATTTATTATACTTTTATTTATCCTCCAGATAGTGTCAGAGATGCACAGCACGGATACAGACCCTTCGGTCCAACTCATCCATGCCGACCAGATATCCCAATCTAATCTAATCCCACCTGCCAGCACTTGGCCCAAACCCTTCCTAATCATATAACCGTCCAGATGCCTTTTAAAACATTGCAATTGTACAAGCCTCCACCACTTCATCTGGCAGCTCATTCCATACATGTACCACCCTCAGTGAAAAAAATGTTCCCCCTTAGGTCTCTTTTATATCTTCCCCCTCTCACCTTAAATCTATGCCCTCTCGTTCTGGACTCCCAGATCACAGGGAAAAGACTTTGTCTATTTATCCTAACTATAAACCTCATGATTTTACAAACCTCCATAAAGGTCATCCCTCAGCCTCAGATGCTTCAGGAAAAACAGTCCTAGCCTATTCAACCTCTCCCTGTAGCTCAAGTCCTCCAACCCTGGCAACATCCTTGTACATCTTTTCTGAACCCTTTCAAGTTTCACAACTTCCTTTCAAAATGAAGAAGGAGACCAGAATTGCATGCAATATTCCAAACGTGGCCTAACCAATGACCGTACAGCCGCAATACGACCTCCCAAGTCCTGTATTCAATACTCTGACCAATAAAGGAAAGCATACCAAACACCTACACTATCTTATCTACCTGCGACTCCACTTTCAAGGAACTATGAACCTGTACTCCAAGATCTCTTTGTTCAGCAACATTCCTGAGGACCTTACCATTAAGCATATATGTCCTGCTAAGATTTGCTTTCCCAAAATGCAGCATCTCAAGTTTACCTAAATTAAACTCCATCTGCCACTCCTCAGCCCACTGACCCATCTAAATCAAGATCTATTGTAATCGGAGGTAACCTTCCTCCTTATACACGACACCACCCATTTTGGTGTCAAAATTAGTGGACTCAGCATCGATCCTGGTGGCATTCCACTGGTCACAGGCCTCAATCTGAAAAACAACTCTCCACCATTACCTTCTGTCTTCTACCTTTGAGCCAGATCGATATCCAAATGGCTAGTTCTCCCTGCATTCTATGAGATCTAACCTTGCTAATGAGTGTCCCATGGGGAGACCTATGAGCTTCTTCTTACCTTACTTCATCTCACCCTATCTCCTACTCCTTTTGCCCTCAGCTACTTGGCCAGCCTCCCTGTTAATGTATCTATACCCTTAATCTCCACTACTACATGAGATAGCGAAGTCTATATTCTCTCCTTTCTCTACGTAAATTAATCTCTCTTGATTTTCTTACTAGATTTGTTGGTGAGGACCCCTTTGCTTATAGGTCTTAGCTTTGATCTTCCTAAATCTATCCTAACAACTTCTTTATAATTGTAAAGGCCTCTTTTGGCCAGCTCTCAGTAATAGAAGCCCTAGCCCAATCACTTTTTACTCCCTTGACAGATTCAACTTCTTGGTTCTTGCATCAGCCTTGATCATTTTTGCACTTACATCGCCTCAATCATTTTTCTAATACGGAAACCAGAAACCTCAGAGTATTCATGATTAGATTAGTTAGATTAGATTACTTACAGTTTGGAAACAGGCCCTTCAGCCCAACAAATCCACATCGACCCGCCAAAGCGCAACCCACCCAGACCCATTCCCCTACATTTACCCCTTCACCCAGCACTATGGGCAATTTAGCATGGCCAATTCACCTGACCTGCACATTTTTGGACTGTGGGAGGAAACCAGAGCACCCAGAGGAAATCACGCAGATGTGGGGAGAATGTGCAAACTCCACACAGTCAGTCAGTCGCCTGAGGTGGGAATTGAACCCGGGTCTCTGGTGCTGTGAGGCAACAGTGCTAACTATTGTTAAAGTCCCTTGTTACTATCTTGCGGAATAAAAATAATTAATTTTACCGTAACCATTGATAATGTTCAAAGTAATCGGGTCATCCATAGCCACTGCTGTTCTTGACAGATGCCAAAGTTTCTCAAATATCTCTCGATAACAATCGCCCTTCATCCGGGTGAGTAACTTTGACAATGTGAGTTTCAATTTACAGCATCACTCTGTGCTTTTTCCCCCTGGTTTATTGGTTTGTTCTGTTTGGATTTAATCTCTCTCGAAGTTTGAGAACAGCTGCCTTTAACTATCATCAGACTGGTTACGTAAATCCTTAACCAGCACATTAAAATGTGTTAATATCAGCATTTTGTGATCTATGTATGCTAATTGTAACAGTGTCAACTGCTCATCAACCTGAAACATTAATGTTGTTTGTTCCTTTCTCCGCAGAGGCTGCCTGCCCTGCCAAATATTTCCAACACTTATTAGTTACAATCTTGTTTCTGTTTGATCTTAAGAAGTAATAAAATACAGCTGTATGATATAGTTACCTGCATTACTTGGTAGCTAAACACTGCGCACACAATGTGAATTCAATTCCACAAATTACTTCCTTCCTTCAATAGTCTACAAAGAGCAACTGCTAGTTGATAACCTTTATTATTTTGGACTATAATTTAAATAGACAACTTTACAATTTTACAACAGGTTTCCAATGACTAAATTTTCTCCATTGGATTTCTTTTAAGAAAAAAAATCAGTAAAATTCCACAAACTTGAGGATATAATCGCCTGAACTAAAAGGGATTCTAATCAGCTCTGTCTTAATGGGTAGCATACTTCCTACACAATCTGAAAGCTGTAGGTTCAAAGCCCACTCCCCACACACTGTCTACGGTACAGACTTCCAAGTGAGACATTAAAACAGAAAATTTATGGATTCTCGCCTAGGTTGGGCACAAAAGATATCATGGTACCTTTTGTCCACTTGACGTTTGCCAGATATCCTGACCAATGGTTTTCCTTCAACCAACTTCACATATAAAAGCAAATTCCTGAGTCATCACATCATTGGTTGCAGGATCTTGCTGGATGCAAATGGAATGTCACATTCTGCGGTGCTACAACATGTCAACATTTGTTGTGAAGCACTGTCGGAAGCAAAAGGTCATTAACGACCTTATGTAAATGCAAATGTCCTTCATGCAAAGTATGATAGTTTATCAACCTCCTTCAATGCTAACCTTTTGCTATATAGTAACAGGCATGTTACTTTAAAGAGCTGTGTGAGTCACAAACATGAAATAGGAACAGAGTAGAATATTTGGTTCCTCAAGCCTGCTTTGTTGTACAATAAGATCATGACCGATCTGTTGCTTCAAATTCCACACACACACACATCTATTCCTGATTATTTGATTCACTTGCCAAACAACAATCTATTTCTGCCTTAAACATATTCAGTGACCTCACTTCTGCTGCCTAAGACAGAAGCCTTACAGTCATTCAACAATGGTGACTAATATAAATAGGAAAATGTTGAATATGCTGCTAAATTTTGCAACCACATAAAATCAATGATTTGCCAAATATCTAGCTTTAGATGAACTGCAGCAGTTTGGTATGATGCAAACAAACTGAATTCAGGCAAAATAATGGATTTCACAAAGGCAGTCAATGTTAAAATTTATAGCATTTGTAATGCAATTCAACATCCCAAAGATTTCATGTGAGTATTATAATGCAAATTTTAACACTGAATCAGATGGAAACTTTAGGCAGATTGACCAAATCTTTGGGTATAAAAAGGTAGGTTTTAAGGAGTGTCATAAATTGATGAGAGCAAGGTAAAAGGTCAGAGAGAAGTTGTATATGTGTTTGGTGGTAGTGTGGGGTGGGGGATTGTTGGTGTTGGTGATGCAGAGGGAAGTGGGCATTGACGATGCCATTAAATGAGACCATTTTGTTAAATATCCTGAACACAGGCTGGTCCTAGTTAATGGCTTGTGGTAAAACTGAAAACCAACACTCATCATCATGAAAATGATTTCTGTACATTACTGACACCCACAGCTGTCTACACCCCAAAGGGCCAGTATCAAAGAAACAGAAGAAAGTTGACCAAAAACAGGAAATTGTTCATTTTTCCCCATTTCACTTCTAATTCCTTCACTTTTTGTTTTGGAAACAAAACTTTCCCTGGCTATGTTGTTTTATGGTTTGGTTACAATCTCCTTGATGACAATGCAGTAACAAGATTGCATGGAGCAAGTGTAATGCTCAATTCAAGTAATAACAAAGAGGATTAATGAGGGCAGTGGTAGGCATGATCTATATGGACTTCAGTAAGGCATTCAACAAGGTTCCTCAAGGGAGGCTGGTTAGCAAGGTTAGATTTCATGGAATACAAAGAGAAGTAACTATTTGGATACAGAACTGGCTCGAAGGTAGAAGACAGAGGGTGATAGCGGAGTATTGCTTTTCAGATTGGAAGCCTATGACCAGTGGTGGGCCACAATGATCGGTACTGAGTCCGCTGCTTTTCGTCATTTATATAAATGATTTGGATGTGAAAATTGGAGGCACGGTTGGTATGTTTGCAGAGGACACCAAAATCGGAAGTGCAGTGGACAGCTTAGATTAGATTAGATTAGATTACTTACAGTATGGAAACAGGCCCTTCGGCCCAACAAGTCCACACCGACCCGCAACCCACCCACACCCCTACATTTACCCTTTACCTAACACTACGGGCAATTTAGCATGGCTAATTCACCTGACCCGCACATCTTTGGATTGTGGGAGGAAACCGGAGCACCCGGAGGAAACCCACGCAGACACAGGGAGAATGTGCAAACTCCACACAGTCAGTCGCCTGAGGCGGGAATTGAACCCGGGTCTCTGGCGCTGTGAGGCAGTAGTGCTGACCACTGTGCCACCGTGCCGCCCACTAAGCAAAGAAGGTTACCTCAGAATACAATGGGATCTTGATCAGATGGGCCAATGGGCTGAAGAGTGGCAGATGGAGTTTAATTTAGATTTATGTGAGGGCTGCATTTTGGAAAAACAAATCAGAGCGGGTCTTATACACTTAATGGGAAGATCCTGGGGAGTGTTGCTGAACAAAGAGACCTTGGGGTGCAGCTTCATAGTTCCTTCAAAGTAGAATCGTAGATAGAAAGGATAGTGATGATGATGTTTGGTATGCTTTAGTTTACTGGTCAGAGCATTGAGTATAGGAGTTGGGAAGTCACGTTGCAGCTAGGCCACTTTTTGAATTCTGGTGTGCAATTCTGGTCTCCTTCCTATTGGTAGGATGTTGTGAAACTTGAAAGAGTTCAGAAAAGATTTACAAGGATGATACCAGGGTTTTATCTAGAAGGAGAGGCTGAATAGGCTGGGGCTGTTTTCCCTGGAGCACCAGAGGCTGAGGGTGACTTTATAGAGGTTTACAAAATCATGAGGGGCATGGATAGGGTAAATAGACAAAGTATTTTCCCTGAGGTGGGGACAGTCCAGAACTAGAAGCCTTAAGTTTAGGGTGAGAGAGGAAAGATATAAAAGGGACCTAAGGGCCAACTTTTTCACACCCTTGCTGCATGTATGGAATGAACTGCCAGAGGAAGTGGTGGAGGCTGATATAATTATAACATTTAAAAGGATCTGGAAGGTTATAGGAGAAGGAGGGGTTTAGAAGAATATGGGGCAATGCTAGCAAATGGGACTAGATGAGGTTAGGTTAGCTAGTCGCCATGGACAAGTTAGACTGAAGGGTCCGATTCCAAGCTGTACATCTCTCGGACTCTATTGACAAAAAGACAGCTTTCATAGTCAGTATACCTAAGCATTGCACATCCAACCAAGTTTTGTTTTTACACGTAGTCACTGTTTAATACAGGAAACGTTATGGCAGAATTTGCATGCAGCCAGCTCCCAGAGGTAGAAACATGATAGTTGTCAGATTATTGTTTTAGGTAGAGAGTTAAGACTAGATTAGATTAGATTACTTATAGAGTGGAAACAGGCCCTTCAGCCCAACAAGCCCAAACCGACCCTCCAAAGATCAACCCACCCAGACCCACTCCCCTACATTTATTTACTCCTTCACCTAACACTATGGGCAATTTAGCATGGCCAATTCACCTAACCTGCACATTTTTGGACTGTGGGATGAAACTGGAGCACCCGGAGGAAACCAACGCAGACTCGGGAAAAATGTGCAAACTCCACACAGACAGTTGCCTGAGGTGGGAATTGAACCCAGGTCTCTGGCGCTGTGTGCTAACCACTGTGCCACTATGCCGTGTAATTACCAGGACACCAGAAAGAACTCCTCTGTCGTTCTTCAAAATGGTAGACGAACAAGAGGCTGGAAGAACACAGCAAGCCAGGCAGCATCAGGTGGTGGAGAAGTCAACGTTTCTAGTGTAACCCTTCTTTTGGTGACTTCTGTACATCCTGATGCTGCCTGGCTTACTGTGTTCTTCCAGCCTTCTTCTTGTCTTCCTTAAATTCCACCATCTGAAGTTTTTTTTTGTCTTCTTCAAAATAGTGGATGGGATATTTTATTTCTGTCAGTAAGAGCAGACACGGCCTCAATTTAATTTCTTACTCAAGATGATTGCTGAAAGAGGGCAGCACTCCTCAATCTTCTACAAAGGGTCAACCTTTATGTTGTGAGCACATTCCCAGAGACAGACGTAAACACAAGTGGGAGTACTGCCAAGTCAGACTTACCATTGTGCATACTGGCAACATCTAATCTCAAAACTAATACTAAAAGGAATTGAACACAAAAATGCATTTTTTTCATTTTATACTCGTTCATAGGCTATGGACAACGCTGGATACACTTCATGTATGTTGTCCAACTCCAGTTGTGCAGCCATTAGTTACTGTTCCGCTGCACTCAAAATTCAGAGAAGGCTGGCTTTTATGGATATCAAAACAAAATGTTTAAAAATATCCAACAATCAAAGTAATAAACAATGTCCAGCAAACTCGGAATAAATCCTAACAAATACAACACACAGACAGGATAGTGAAAATTTATGGAACGTGGCAGGAACAAAACAAGTGGAAAGCTTATGGAAATTAACAAATAAGCAACAATATTAAAAAAAAGTCAAAAACCATTATTTTGCAGATTACCCAGGTATAGAAAAAGGATTACAGGAAAGCCTCCCATGTAACAATGCTTTCTGGAACATGACATTACAGAAGATAATATGCAAATGTTTTCTCATGTTTTATTGTTTTACAGAAGCTCAAACAAACATTTAACAACATTTTATTGACACCAAAAAAAACAGCATGAAACACAAGTGAATCAATATACGCTCCTGGAAACAGGGACAGCATAATTCTCTGGCTGTACTCCAACTCAAACTCAGCATGCACAAATAATGTTCTGTGTGTAGCATTGCATGGCACTGTCCCAGATAAGTAGTGTCATGAAGAGATTTGCAATAGGCATAGCCAGCAAGATTAGCAACACTGATGCTTAGCACATGTTAATGAAAAGATTGATTATAAGATAAAATGTGAAATCATCTGCAGTTGATAGCCTTCAACAACAGCTTTCATTTTGCTAAAAGTTGCCCCGCCTGGCTTCACAGAGACAAATATGAAACAAAATTTGGAACTGAGTCATATAAAAGGAGATAAGCAAGTGCTAAGGAACATTGTTTAAAAAAAAGAGAAAAGGAGTAGAAAGATTAATTAGGGGAAAGGGAATTTCAGAGTTTTGACAACTAAAAGCATGGCCACCAACAGTGGGATGATTATAATTCAGAACGCTAATGGAGGAACAAAATTTCAAGGGGTTGTGCGACTGGAAGATGATTAAGCCAAAGAGAAATGTAGCCACTGTAGGATTTGAAAGTGAAGATGAATTTTTTTAAAACCCAAGCTTGAATGCTTCAGGGGATGAGAATGCTGCTTCATTTGTTTGTCATATTAAAATGTACAACTACTAAACAAAGGGCAATCAAATGCAGAACCAACAGTCTCAATGAAAAGGTGATGTATGAATGTTTTACTCAAATAACAATTCTCATTAGAAGGATTTGGGGTCACTGTGACAATTCTTCTGACCTGTTGCCTTCATTCCATTCTTCTCCTGTTTTCTAATTTCTTTGCTAAGAAGGCAGAAGGAGAGAAGCTCCCAAACCTCAAAAAAAAATCAGCTAGAATAGCTTTATGTTAACCCTTCCCTGGTTTTGCCTTTCTTCTTGCAAAGAAAGTTCCTTGCTATCTTTTTCCACTTATTACCTTTCAAAGAATCACTCGCTCATGAAAAAAATGCAGGCTTGGGCCCACAGTTTATCATATTACATGGAGTTCACAAGTATACTGTGGTACGTTTAGAAGGTGATAGTTGTCATCTTAATATTCTTCTCCATGCACCACTAAGATTTTCATACAAATCTGCCAATTGCACACAACACAAAATTCGCGTGCGACGGTTGCCCATTGTTTAGAATGAGAACAGTTCAAACAATGAGAGTGAAACACTTGCACTTGTCATGAAGGAAAAATACTGAGCAAATCACATCAACGCTTTTAATTGTGAAAGGAAAAGTGAATTACAAATTAAAATATTTTATTTCTTTCTTTCCCCAAATAAAATGCCAGAGTCAACCATACCACCCCAAAAGGCGATAGTGACAATTGATTCAAAAAAGTTTCCCCTCACTACTTCTAACTCTCCAGTTGAAAATGCTACTAAAATTAGGCCTATCCCTCCAACTTGTAGTACAATATACAGTTGTTATACAATTATATAACACATTGTAAAGTTCTTACATGGCTCCTTTGAAAGCTGCTATTGCCTCAAAACTATTTTGATATTCAGGCTTTGATAACAAGAAAAAGTAATTTGGGCATGTAGGTTATATCAAATAAATTAGGAACAGTACTAGAAACAGGAACAGATTATGTGGGCCCTGAAGCCTGCTCTGCCATTCAAGATGATCATGACTGATTCAATAGCGACCTCAGCTCCACTCTCCTGCCTACCCACAATACACTGACTCCCTTGTTAGTCATACTCGACAGCTCGCATACTGAAAGGTTCCTTCCAAGGTTAGTCAAAGGCAATTGGAGATTGATGAAGGGCCTTTGCCCAAAACATTGATTTTTCTGATCCTCAGATGCTGCCTGACCTGCTGTGCTTTTCCAGCACCACTCTAATCTGGGCAATTGGAGATTGCCTATCACTGTAAAAAAGTTTGTTTCTCATAAATTATGCCCAGTTACCCAACTTAGCTCCCCCATGTCTCACCTTATTCTTTCAATGAGGTTCTTACCTTTTTGTTGCTATCAATGGACCTGTTTGATAATCTTGTAGGCTCGCCACTGCTCAGGACTACTTGCGGTTTCCATACTTCACCATTATCCTTGGTCTTATCTGGTGGGAGGCTCTGGCCATAGTCCTCTGTACTAGCGAGCCGTTGATTATGCAGGTATTCATCGGTCTCCTTATCCACTACCAGCAGTCTTGTCTCATTCTCCACTGCCTTGATCCTCTGTACAACCTAATGAAGACAGGGGGTCACAGCCTTTCAATAAATGCACACTGATTACAACAAGCATTCTATGTTAAACAGCAAGTCTCAACATCAAAACCTTTAAAAGAAAACAAGAAACTCATCAGCAATTCTAAATCAATGCAATTCTTGAGGCTTCTACTCATATCAAAGCATTGGCCCAAAAAGTTTTACTGACTGCGAAAACTCTACGGAAGTTGCATTAGCAGGAATTGTTTAATTTGAAGCAGAACTAAATGAATGGCTGGATCAAATTTCAGTGTTAGCTGTGAAATTCAGTAACTCCTCCTAACATGCACCTTGCAATTATAGACATTAAAAAGGAACAAGTACAGAAGCAGACCGCATGGCACCTCAGAGGCCTGTTCTAACTCCATTCCATTTTTCTACACTAGCCCTGCATCCCTCTCCCCTCGCATAAGGCATGGTAACCCTGAGGTCAGACCACCAGCCTGTCTAATGAGAGAGCAGACTGATGGACCGGAAGGACTATGACGACTTTACCTTTTGAACATCCCAAAATTATAATCTCTCTGTCTTGAAGACCCTCCCTCATTAACTGAGCACTCGGAGCTCTCTGCTATGAAGAGGAATCCCAAAGATTCAGAACTGAGTTTAAAAAAAAGCTTCTCTTTGGGTCTCTAGCATTTCTTTGTTCCCCATTTACAACTTCTCCTGCCTCTAACATTGTTCTGTGTAACCCTATTCAAAAAAATGACAGAGCGTGAACACCCTTTTATTCAAAAAGTGGTAATTACTTGTAACGTGACCAAGTTGCTCCTATAGAGATCGGTGAACAGCGCAGTACTTTCCTGGCATTTTTATGCTATAATACTGTCAAATATTTGAACTTTTAAATAGTCAGCCAGAAAACAAGAATCACGTGACCAAGTGTCTCCTGTACAAGCGCCCTATTCAATAAAGTCCCTTCACAAGAGGCAGACTACTGTAATATTACTAAACAGTTTAAAAATAAACACAATGCAGTCCTAATCCATCCCCTCCCCGCCCCAATATCGACAATAAATTCAGGCATTTTATAATCCATTATGGCTAGGTTAGAGCTCATGCATCTTGATAATGTCCCATAAGTAACTGGGTGAAATAAACTCATGGGCGCTCTTTGAGTTCTCTGATAAATTGAAAGCTGACACTAACATGCAAAAAAAGAAGAGCATTTGTACCATTTGGGATTGGCATCATATGAGAGGTCACTTCTTATAGCTGCCTCCAGACCTTTTCCTAAAATAAAATGTTTCTCCAGCACTATAACGTGACGAGTGTAATTGATGAGTAGTCACACCAACATTTAAATTAGCAGATTGCACTGATACATTCCTCAAGTTTTGACTGGGATCTCATGCGAAGCCATAAGGGCTCAGTGTAAACGGCGTCCAGGCATCTATCGCCTCGATATCAACCTCTTTCTCTCCCAAAACAATCTTTATTTTGATCCCTCAAGGTCAGCACTGTTTTGCCTGCGTTTAAAACATTCAACTGGCATTCACTTACTGAAGCAAAACACAAGGGGCACACGCACAAAAAAATGAGAGCATTTCCCCCACCCCCACCCCCACCCCCTGCATTTTGCAGTGCACCCAGTGTTAAAACGTTTCCAATGACAAATCAATAAAAGGTGAGGGTAGGGGCTCCTTTGTAAAACTAGACGCAACAGCTTGGAGCCCCTTTGGGAGCCGGGGGTTCAGGCTGCAGTGGCTGGGACCAGTTTGATTGATGAGTGTGGAGCATCAATGATCAGCTCAGTGCTGCTGGACTCCATCCCCCCCCCTCACCCAACTCCTCTATCAGCATTCAGACGGTATCTAGCCCCCATGGCTGAGAGTTCACTGCGGGACCGATACTCGGCTTCGTGGCTGCATGCACTTTTTAAAAAAAAAACAAACAAACTTCGCACGCGATGAGTATTCCCAAATAATTTTTTTGGGGGGGGGGGGGAGGGTACCTGATGGTGCGTCTCCTTCTCCACATTCTCGCCGTTAACTTCGACCACCCGGTCCCCGGCGTGCAGACCCGATGCCTCCGCCGGTGAGCCGGGTTCCACTTTTCGGATGTACTGGCCGCTTTTGCCTTTCTCGCCGTGCAAGTGGAAACCGTAGCCGTTCTCCCCTTTTATCATATGACACAAGCGGGGCTTCAGGTGGTCTTTGGCCATCCTCCCGGTCCCCTCTTGCAATTTCAGGGTCACTCCCGTAGAAATAAAAACTTTTCCTCTTCTCCCCTCTATTCCCCTCTCCCCGCCTCGCCTTTGCGGTTATTCCCCAGTAGAGAGAGTGTGTGTTATGTGCTCTCACGCCCCCCCTCCGACGCTGTTGCACGCTCCCGGTCCGGCAATCCGCTCAGTCCCAGTGACAACTCCCCCAGCCTTGGAGTTAAATTTCCACCGGCAACGCCAAACGCAAGGGAAGCAGCCTCGGCTTCCACGCACCTCCCCTCAAAGTCTCCTCGCAAACTTCCAGCCTGCACACAACCAGAGAAAAAAATATCCTCTGGCTGTATGCAACCCACATAAAACAGCTTTTGTTTCCCTCCTTCTCGTTTGCATCAAAAAGTTGCCGAGCGAAACCACATTTTAAATAGAGCGAGCCCGACATAAAATGCTAATCGTCCCAAATGACAGCAGGACGCACCTCCCGAGTGCGGTGATGACACACTATAAACAATGACAATTGGGTCTCTTTTTCCCAAAGTTCAAGTTCTACAGCGGGCTCCCTCCATTTAGACTGACTGCCATCTACCGAAAGCCGGCGTGAACAACAACGTCTGAACCAGGCTGTCACATCACTGAGGAGAAAGTGAGGTCTGGAGATCAGAGCTTAAAAATGTGTTGCTGGAAAAGCGCAGCAGGTCAGGCAAGCATCCAAGGAGCAGGAGATTCGACGTTTCGGGCATAAGCCCTTTTTCAGGAATTCCTGATGAAGGGCTCTGGCCCGAAACGTCGATTCTCCTGTTCCTTGGTTGCTGCCTAACTTGCTGTGCTTTAACCAGCAACACATTTTCAGTTTATGCCCGAAACGTCGAATCTCCTGTTCCTTGGATGCTGCCTGACCTGCTGCGCTTTTCCAGCAACACATTTTCAGTTCACATCACTGACTCAAGATCAGAGTGGTGCTGGAAAAAAGCCCTTCATCAGGAATAGATAATGGGCATTTGCCCGAAACGTCGATTTTTCTGCTCCTGACCTGCTGTGCTTTTCCAGCACCGCTCTAATTCAGACTTGGGATTCCCAGCATCTGCAGTCCACGTTTTTAACCTGTCACATCACTGACTCAAGATTAAGTGGTGCTGGAAAAACACAACAGGTCAGGCAGCATCTGAAGAGCAGGAAAATGGACGTTTCAGGCGAGGCCTCATTCCTGATGAAAGGCTTTTGCCCGAAAGTCGATTTTCCTGCTCCTCGGATGCTACCTGACCTGCTGTGCTTTTCCAGCACCACTCTAATCTCCAGCGTCTGCAATACTCACTTCTGTCTACATCACTGACTCAACTGAGCCAGGCTTTCCAACCCCCATCTTTCACAAGTGATAGCAAGTGCTCTTGTAAATTAGTGTTCCCCCAACTCCTGGCTATTAAATTGGGCCAACCCCGGCACCCATTCTAATACTACCTCATGGACAGACCATTGCAGAGTTAGGCAGAGCTTTAAGATTCAATTTAAAGGGAATAGAGGGAAGAGGAGACTGAGGGTGCCAACCCTGCAGTATTGGTCTGAAGTGTCCTGTACAATCCCAGAGGAAAATTGCAGGGAGGTTGAAAACTGATTTCCTTTGATCGTTCCTCTTTAGCAGACATACAATATTGAAAATTTGGCAGAGAAAGTTACTTGGCTGATAACATCCAATTGAATAAAGGAGTTTTTTTTGCTTTATAATCAGACCTTAGATGGATTGGCTGACTAATGACTTGGGCTTGAGGGTAAGTCATGTGGAGAAATCTCCAGGAGAACGTTTGGCCTCTGTACAAAACCCTAAAAATAAGAAATCATAGAATTCCTACACTGTGGAAGCAAAACATTCCGCCCACCCCAAACCTCCAAAGAGCATCCCAAACCCACTGCTGCCGAATATTTTCCATGGCTAAACTACACATACCTGGATATATGGAGTAATTTTGTATGGCCAATCCACCTAACCTACACATCCCTGGATATATGGGGTAATTTAAATGACCAATCCACCCTGTGTGGGAGGAACCCACACAGATGCAGGGAGAGCGTATGAACTCCATAGAATCATCCAAGCCTGGAACCAAAACCAAGTCCCTGAGAGACTGCAGTGCTAACCACTGAGCCACCATGCAACCCCAGTGAAGATAAGCTGATAAACTTTAGGGAATGTATATGGGCTCCTAGTTTATGCTGTCCAGTGTATATAATGCTAAACATGCACTGATCATTGGTTATGCAGCAGCTGGACTATGTTAGAGGCTGTGCATGATCAGTGATAAGTGCAGCCTCTGTCACTTATGCAGTCTTATCTGTGCTTAGTGTCCTGGGGAAGGAGAATAAACAAGGAACCGTCGATGCTGGAAATTTGAAACAGAAACAGAAATTGCGGGAGAAATATGGCAGCTCTGGCAGCATCAGTAGAGAGAGAAACAGAGTTAACATTTTGAGTCCAATGACTGAAGAAGGGTCCCTGAACTCGATGCTGCTGGACCTGCAGTATTTCTCCAGCAATTTTTGTGTCCGTGGAGAAGGAGCTTGATATCCTCATAATTCAGGGACTAAAGTGACCCGTCAATACCAAAAATAGCATTCTCATTTAATTTATTTTGTTTACTTTGTCAGAGGTAGAGAATACAACTCATAATCTGGGATTTAAGCACAAAAATCAAGATTGCCATTCCAAAAGAGTATCTGTTAGATGAGGTGCAATCTTGCAGATGAAATGTTACTCAAAGCCCCATCTGTTTCCTCAGTTGAGATTGAAAGGTCTAATAGCTCTGGGGGTTATCACTGGTGTCATAATTGCCAATCATGCTCAACCCAACCTGTACTTGTTAGCCACAGAATACCATGTGTGATATTAATTGTGATTCTGCTCTTGGACAACATGTATTAAATAATCCAGAGTGTGCTAAGAACCCAACTCCAATTCAAGATTACCAGTTGGGCTCGCAGTGTGATGTGTTTACATGTACTAGAATCTACACATATTAATGCAAAAGTATTTATTTACTTGGACATTTACAAACAGTGCACCTTCTTCACTGGGGACAACAGAGTAATGGAGATTGCAAATTTTTCCTGGATTGCCCTGGCAACACCATGATTGATCGGAGTTTGTACCTGCCTTTTCTGAGAATTAATATTAGCAGTTTATTACTTATGCTGTATCTCCATGCCAACTGTGGCTCAGTCAATCAGCTGTATGCATTGTGGCTGGCAAGATTCTGACATTACACCAATGATCATATTTCAAAAATACTTCATTTGCAATATATGTGAGATGTCCGATGATGAGGTGCAAATATGTAAATGCAAGACAATGCAAATTCAAGATTTTCTCTTTATTTTACGTGATTGGGGCACTTTTGGAAAGTTGGTTCTTTTATTAAATTAACTTGATTGGCGTTAATGGCAGTGGGACAACCCAGTGTCACCTTAATTAGTAATGAAGTGAAGTAGAGTATGTGAGAACTGATGTTAATGTTTGATCCAGCCTCACCGCTGAAGCAATGGCATTGTGCTGATTCCCCCATTCAAGCACTTTATCATAGGTCACCTCCTGGGGAAGCAGTAGGGAATGGAAGCACAGCTGCAAGATCCTTTGGCTTTTGTGTCCAGCTTTCAAGATTGGGGTCTTGTGATGGCTGCCAGAAAGTCCCGACTACTTGTAAACATCCTTATTAAAGGAAGGGTGGGGGGTTAAAAACACTATGGGAAGGTGCTTCCTGTCCTCAGCCTGTTCCCACGCTTCCATCCGAGCTAAACTTTCTGATCAGTCAGAGTTCAGATGCAAACTTGACCGATGGAGTCTTTCTGTAGAAGACAGATGTTAGTGAAATGTACTCCTTGGGATAAATCTGCTATGTAAGTTTTGTTTTTGTCTGTATCTTCAGTGTGTCTGAAAAAACACAAAGACCATGAGTAGATTATTAATTCCAAAGGTACATACAATGTTTATAAATTACAATGGAAACTGCGGGTCATTAAAAAAATTGTATTTGGCTGTTAAGCACTTTGGACTATTTTGACATCATGAAAGGTGCTATGGAAATGCAAGTCTTTCAATCCAGTGACACGATATGAGTGCATTACAACCTGCTAGATTTGTTATTCGTCTTACAGACAGGAGTTACAATTTCAGCTATAGCTAACAACAGGGAAAACATTTTTTAAATTCTTACACGGGATGTGGGCATTTCTGACAATCCTAATTGCCCTTGCAAAAGTGGCGGTGAGCTTCTTCTTGATCCATATGTCTCTGGCTTATCTGTAGCAGTCTAGTACATTGGAGTGACTTTCTCAGCCATTTCATAGGGTAGTTAAGAGTCAACTACATTGATGTGGACATGGAATCACATGTTGAGCATTAATGAATCTAATGGGTTTTTATAAAAACTCAGTGGTTGTTTCATTGTCACCATTACTATGGCTAGCTTTAAAGTTTGGATTTTTAATTAGTTAATTTTATGTTCCACGCGCTGTAGCACTTACCTACAGTCTAGTGAGATGACCACTCTGACACTATCCTCCCAATATATATTGCTTATGTTAAAGGCACCATGTAAATATGTGTTAATGTTACTTATATTTGCAATCAAGTATATTAAAGGTAATGGTTTTCCATCATCATTAATAGCAGCCATTTGTCAATTTTTACACAGGAGTAGAACATTGGCTCACAAGTTTGACCATCTAACTTCACCAAAGATTACTATGATGCACACCTATATCTTATTAATTCTGAATTTTATTTGTTGTCAGGATTTTGGAAGATCATAAAAAATTCCAAGATCATGATTTTGGATTTGGCAACTTATCCGCCCTCTGTTAGTAATTTAATGGTCACTCCCAAGGTCTATTCTGAATTCTGAAAGTAAAGGAGAAGCTTGGCTGTGCTATAATAAGCTTACATTGTCTGACCTCAGTTAAATTGGATGTAAACATTTATGTATTTTTGGTACTGTGTATCATAGCAATTATTGCAAATCTGGCTGTGGGATATGCAAAATATGCAGCTTGACTACATATACTATTAACTGTAAAATATCTAATGTTAAAAAAAGCATCAACAGAAACGTAATAACTACTAATTTATTTTTTGACACATTTTTAGAGAGGGTTATCACTTGCACAAGTCCAAGAAAGTTATGGAGCCAAGCATATAATTTCACATCACTGGTATGCACAAGTTTCAGCTGCAGATATGTTTATTAAATGACTAGACTAGTGTGCAATTCAAACTTTATAATTGTAACTAGGAGATTTGTAGAACAGTATTAATTTTGTTTAAGTGGAATGTTAAGGTGTGTCATATTTTAAAATGGCTACTTAACATCCGGAATCTTTAGATTTTAAAGCAATTCCTTCCCGAGAGGACATTAGTGAACAGATGGATTATTCTCCAACAATAGACAACAATGGTCACCATCAGACTCTTAACTCCAGATTTTTATTGAATTCAAATTCCACACTCCACCATGGTAGGATTTAAATCAGGTCCCCAGAACATTTACCCGGGTCTCTGGATTAAGAGTCCAGCAATAATACCACTAGGTCATCACATCCATTTTATAGCATGCTGAGAGTTTGTAGCATATTTTGCTCCATATAAGCAATTTTTTGTTGTACTGAAAGCCAAGCATTAAATGTTAGTTGAAATAGCACCAATTATTGATGAGTGACATTGTTTCCAGGTTGAAAAGGAGCAAAAAAATCTTTTAAGATCTGTAATTTATAATATCTAGTATGAAAAAAAAACACTTGAACTTAAACAGTACCTTTTGTGACACCAGGATATCCACAAATGTTTTACAGTCAATGAAATGCTTTAAGAATGTATTTAGTCTTGTAACCACAGTTGCCAATCTGTGCACAACAAGCTCCCACATAAAGCAATAACATAAAAGTACCAGATAATTTGTTTTAGTGATGTGGTTGAGGGATAGATATTGACCAGGACATTCAAGATAACTGCTCTGCTCTTCCTCAGAATGGTGCAATGGAATATTTCAAGTCCACTTGTGGGAGCAGCTGAATCCCCAGTTTAACCGCTCATCCTGAAAAACAATATTCAGTAATCACCGAGGAAGATCTGCATGACAAGTATTTTAATTCAACCACAATATATTCTCAAAAGATTCTCCAAAGAACTGAAGAAATGTAATTGTTGTTTTGTCTGTCTGCTGTATTATCATGTGATGTGTTTCATTCCTCTTGTTCAAACTAAATACTGATCCATAAACTCTTCTAATGTTTGCACAGCACTCATCCATTTTGATGCTTGCAGCAATGCTACTCCAGACCAGATCCAGCATCATCTGCTTCCCTGTCAGATTAAATAAATTAGTAACACAAACATTATTTATTATACATAAGGAAGCAAAAGACAGGACAGCAGCACTGGAGTTCATGTGACACTGAAGCATATTAGCACCTTTATTCACACTTTTACTTGAGCAGGTGGTCCATTGTTGAGGTAATTTCCTTTCTTAAACTAATGTACACAGATGCCAAAGAAAATGCTAGTGGTGGATCTAGAATCTGTAAAGAGAGAAGGCAGGGCAAAGCACAATTCATATATATTCTCTTCGTCAAACTGTTTGAAGAAGGATCTGCAGCTTAAACAGTGCTCCAACATTTCTCCATGGAGTTATTCCATATTTTCAGCACTTCTGTTTTATTTAAGACTCTTGACATTTACAAATTTTCTCTTTTTATTCATGGTCTTGACTTACGCTAAATTTAAATCTAATTGTTTTACTTGTATCTATTTTTGACGATTATCTTTAAATAATTCATTTGCAATACCACTAATGTGACATACTAGGTGACTTCATTAATTAAAGTTGATAATATGTCTAAAAAAAGCTGCTCTTTACATTATAGGACATGATATTTTAAAATAAGTTTCATAAATTTAAAGTCTTGCTTCCAATTATTAGATTAGATTAGACTTACAGTGTGGAAACAGGCCCTTCGGTCCAACAAGTCCACACCGACCCGCCGAAGCGAAACCCACCCATACCCCTACATTACCCCTTACCTAACACTACGGGCAATTTAGCATGGCCAATTCACCTGACCCGCACATCTTTGGACTGTGGGAGGAAACCGGAGCACCCGGAGGAAACCCACGCAGACACGGGGAGAACGTGCAAACTCCACACAGTCAGTCGCCTGAGTCGGGAATTGAACCCGGGTCTTCAGGCGCTGTGAGGCAGCAGTGCTAACCACTGTGCCACCGTGCCGCCCACTAATTATGTGTCCTTAGGATGAATATTGCTACATTGCAAGCTTTATCATCTTAACAAAGACCTGTATGTCTATCAGTGCACTTAAGTAGAAAACTGTTAACTTAATTAGTGGTCTATCATGATTGATTATAAATGATTTTGTGTGCATCAAGGCTGTTAGAAGTTATGGAGTCAAAATGGGTAGATAGAGGTGCAGATCAGCAATGATTTAATAAGCTATATACACATTGAAAGGCTAGGGCCCGAGTATTGTTCCTTGTGTACCCCACTCAAAGTGACAATGACCCATTTATTCCTAAACTCAGTTTTCTGTCTGTTTGTCAATCCTTAATTCATACCAATACCAGTACATTACCTTCTTTATTATATGCTTTCATTATTCTGAACAATCTCCTTTTGGGGACATTATTAAAAGCCTCTGAAAATCCAATATATGGTAGAAGACATTATGAGCATTCCAAAAATGTTAAATAATCAAGGAGCAAGAAGGTGTAAGGAAATAAATGTGCCCTGATTTAGGATATTTGGATATTAAAGGAAGTAGTTGCAGAGATGGTGCATGCACAAGCAACAAGTTTTGAAGAATCCATAGATTCTGGGAATGTCCCACAGGACAGGAAAACTGACAATGCAAAGAGACAAAAATCAGGTAGCCATAGACTACTTAACTTAATGCCAGTTATTTGGAAAATGTTAGAATACAAAAGAAATAATAGCAAAGTATTTATTAATACATAATAAAATCAAGAAGAGTTAGCATGGTTTATGAAGGAGAAAATATGTCGGACAAATTTGAGAATTCTTTGACGTAACAAATAGGTTAGTTAAAGATAAACCAATAGATGTCATTTCTTTGGATTTCTGGAAGGTGTTTGATAAGGTATTTCATATTTGGTTACAAAATAAGTCAAGCCCAGAATGTTGGAGGTAGTATATTAGTATGGATACAGGGTTGGCTAACTAACAGTAGTGGACTGCCACAGGGATCAGTGCTGGGGCCGCAGTTATTTACAACATATACTAATGACTTAGGTAAAGCAAGTAAGTGTACTCTAGCTAGGTTTATGGATGAGAAGAAAAATAATAAATGAGGATGGTACAAAGAATTCACAGAGAAACATACACCAATAAAGTGCAGGGGGCATAGCCTTCAGTTTTTCAGTTATGACGAAGGGTCGCTGGACTTAAAACTTTAACTCTGTTTACCTCTCTACAGATGCTGTCAGACCTGCTGAGTTTCTCCAACACTTTGTTTTTGTTTCAGATTTTCAGCATCTGCAGTTTCTTTGTTTTCATGAAAATAAGGAAGTCTTGCTAAAACAAACAAGGTACTTGTTAGACCACACAGATTCACAGAGATGTACAGCACAGAAACAGACCCTTCAGTCCAACTCATCCATGCTGACCACATATCCCACCTCAATTTAGTCCCACCTACCTGCATCCCATATCCCTCTAAACCCTTCCTATTCATACACCCATCCGGATGCCTTTTAAATGTGGCAATTGTACCGGCCTCCACCACTTCCTCTGGCAGCCCATTCCACACACACCACTCTCTGTGTGAAAACATTGCCCCTTAAGTTTCTTTTATATCTTTCCCCTCTCACCCTAAAACTATGCCCTCTAGTTCTGGACTCCCCAACCCCAGGGATAAGACCTTGTCTGTTTACCCTATCCATGCCCCTCATGATTTTATAAACCTCTATAAGGTCACCCCTCAGCCTTCAATGCTCCATGGAAAACAGCCTCAGCCTATTCAGCCTTTCCCTATAGCTCAAATCCTCCAAACCTGGCAACATCCTTGTAAATCTTTTCTGAACCCCTTCACGTTTCACAACATCTTTCTGATAGGAAGGAGACCAGAATTGCACACAATATTCCAAATGTGGCCTAACCAATGTCCTGTACAGCCTCAACATGACCTCACAATCCCTGCACTCAAAACTCTGACCAATAAAGGAAAGCATACCAAATGCCTTCATCATTATCCTGTCTACCTGCGACTCCACTTTCAAGGAGATATGAACCTGCACTCCAAGGTCTCTTTGTTTAGCAACACTACCTAGGACCTTCCCATTAAGTGTATAAGTCCTGCTAAGATTTGTTTTCTCAAAATGCAGCATCTCACATTTATCTAAATAAAATTCCATCTGCCACTACTCAGCCCATTGGCTCATCTGATCAAAATCCCGTTGTAATTTTTTTTGCATCAGAGAACGGCGGGAGCTGGGCGGAAGTGAAGGCAGAGCGCAAAGTTGGTCGGGAAGGTAAGTGATTGTTATTTGAGTGGGTGTGTTCTAGGCTCCAAGTCCTACAAAGTAGGGCCTCCTCTAACCTAAATTAAAAGTCCACAGACTTGCCCCAAAAAAAGGGTCCAAGGAAGTTCCTGTGGATTGAAGAATGAGGCTTTAGCTCAGTTGTCTTTGACAAGGAGGTTGAGTGAAGTGATTACACCACAGTTGAAGAAGGTGAAGACATGACTGCCCAGCTGGTTCAGTGTGCTACGTGCTTGATGTGGGAGGTCAACGATTCTGGTGTATCTGGCTCGTATAAGTGTGGAAAGTGTGTGCATGTTCAGCTACTGACAGAGCATATCGCAGCACTGATGAAAAAACTCGAGGACCTTAGACTCACCCGAGATAACAAGATCTTTCTGGACAAGACCTTCAGCGAGGTTATTACACCAATCGTACCAGAAGAGAGCAGACGATGAGGAAGGCAGAGAGGAGACAGGTGCAAGAGACCCCGGGGAAATACCTGTCAGGAACAAATTGAATCTTTTGGAAACAGTAGAGACAGATGATACTACCAGTCCACGAGGCGGCCAGGTCTGTCAATCAAAAGTTGGCGTGGAAACAGAGCGGAAGAGTCGGACACCGCACAAAGCCGTGGTAATAGGGGACTCCATAGTGAGAGGAACTGACCGGGGTTTTTGTGGCAGCAGATGGGACTTAAGGATGGTGTGTTGCCTTCCTGGTGCCAGGGTTAAAGACATCACAGACAGAGTGCAGGAAATCCTCAAGGACAAAGGTGAAGAGCCAGAGGTGGTGGTACATGTTGGCACAAATGATGTCAGGAAGAATAGCAGGAACATACTACAGCGGGACTTTGAAAAACTAGAAAGAAGGCTGAAAAGCAGGACATCCAAGGTGGTTATCTCCAGTTTGCTTCCAGTTCCTCGGGCCACTGTTGCCACTGTTGGAAGGTTTGAGCTTTGAGAAAGGCAGGGCCTATTTTCTCTGGAGTGATGGAGGCTGAGGGGTGACCTTATAAAGGTTTATAAATTCATGAGGGGCCTGGATAAGGTGAATAGTCAAGGTCTGTTCCCCAGGATAGAGAGTCCAAACTAGAGGACATAAGTCCCTTTGAAATCTTTCCTCTCTCACCTTAAACCTAAGGGGCAACTTTTTCATGCAGCTGGCGATGCATGCATGGAATGAATTGCCAGAGGAAGTGGTGGCGGCTGGTATAATTATAACATTTAACAAGCGTCTGGAAGGTTAAATTAATAGGAAGAGTTTAGAGGGATTTGGATCAAATGCTGGCAAATGGGATTAGATTGATTTAGGATATCTGGTCATCATGGTCGAGTTGGACCGAAGGGTTTGTTTCCCTGCTGTACATGACTCTATTTTGGCAGAGGTGTGGTGAAATACAACGGAATAGAGAGAACATTGAATATTTCACAGGGATGTCAGTGCGTTGTTTGTACTACAGCAGGTAGTAAAGATAGTTTAATGGAATGATATTGAGGTGAAATATTTTTGAAGGAATTAAAATGTGCCATCTGTGAAATATGCTAAAAGATATGGTTGAATAAAGGGATAGTGGATTTTAGAAAGTTAATTTATTGCAATTATATTAGGAAGTAATAACTTTATAATAAGCATGAATGAATAAAATTCTATGAGTTAGAGTTTCCCAATATACAAAAGGTTTAATATTATATATTAAATACTTGCAGCATAGATTTACCAGAATAATACTGAGCATGAGTCATTATAGCTATGAAGAGAGAGTCTAGATGTTTGAACAATTCCACGCGAGCAGAGAAAGCCATGATCAGAATAAATAAATATTGTTAAGGTGATAAACAGTTTTGACAGTTAACAAAGAAACACAATTCCATTTTGTGGGAAACTATTGATAAGGGATCAACAGTTAAAGCTATCACGAAGAGTGCAAAAGAAAGTAAGAGAAAATGCTTTGTGTATATTGTTGAATTTGAGCGTGTGGTGCTGGAGAGGCACAGCAGGTCAGGCAGCATCCATGAAGCAGGAGAATCTACGTTTCGTTCTTCGTCAGGAATGAGGCTTGTGGGCTGAGGGGAAGGTAGCTGTGAGGTAAATGGGGGGGGGGGGGAACTTGGGGGAAGGTAGCTGAGAATGCAATAGGTAGATGAAGGTGGGGGAGAAGGTGATAGGTCGGAGATGGGAAAGATGATGGACAGGTCAAGAAGGTGGTGCCGAGTTGGAGATTTGGGACTGGGATAAGGTGGGAGGAGGGGAAATGAGGAAATTGGTGAAATCCACATTAATCCTGTGTGGTTGCAGGGTCCTAAGGTGGAAGATGAGGTGTCCTACCTTCAGGCGTCGGTTGGTAAGTGTTTAGCGATGGAGGAGGCCTAGGACCCACATGTCCTTGGTGGAGTGGGAGGGGAGATGAAGTGTTCAGCCACAGGGCGGTGGGGTTGGTTGGTGCGGGTGTCCCAGAGATGTTCTCTGAAATGATTTGCAGGTTTTTATCATTTATATAAATGATTTGGATGTGAACATAGGAGGTATAATTAGTCAGTTTGCAGATGACACCAAAGTTGGAGGGGACAGCAGAGCAGGTTACCTCAGATTACAACAGGATCTTGATCAGATGGGTCAATGGGTTGAGGAGGGGCAGATGGAGTTTAATTAAGATAAATGCGGGCTGCTGCATTTTGGGAAAGCAAATCTTAGCAGGATTTCAACACTTAATGAGAAGGTCCTAGGGAGTGTTGCTAAACAAAGAGATCTTGGAGTGCAGGTTCCTAGCTCATTGAATGTGGAGTCACAGGTAGATAGGATAGTGAAGAAGGTCTTTGGTATGCATTCCTTTATTGGTCAGAGTATTGAGTACAAGGATTGTGAAGTCATGTTGCAGCTGTACAGAACATTGGTTAGGCCACTTTTGGAATATTGTATACAGTTCTGGTCTCTTTCCTATCAGAAGGATGTTGTGAAACTTGAAAGGGTTCAGAAAAGATCTACAAGGATGTTGCTGGGGCTGGAGGGTTTGAGCTATAGGGAGAAGCTGAACAGGCTGGGGCTGTTTTCCCTGAAGCATCGAAGGCTGAGGGGTGACCTTATAGAGGTTTATAAAATCATGAGAGGTATGGATAGGATAAATAGATAAAGTCTTTTCCCGGGGTAGGGGGAGTCCAGAACTAGAGGGCATAGGTTAGGGTGAATGGGGAAAGATATAAAAGGGACTTAAGGGGCAATGTTTTCATGCAGTGGGTGGTGCATGTATGGAATGAGCTGCCAGAGGAAGTGGTGGAGGCTGGTACAATTGCATTATTTAAAAGCCATCTGGATGGGTATATGAATAGGAAGGGTTTGGAGGGATATGGGCCAAGTGCTGGCAAATGGGACTAGATTAGGTTAGAATACCTGGTCAGCATGGACAAGTTGAACCAAAGGGTCTGTTTCCGTACTGTACATCTCTGTGACTCGAAGTTTGCGTCCTGCCTCCCCGACGTAGAGGAGATCACATCGGGTGCAACGGATACAGTAGATGACATTGGTGGAGGCACAGGTAAATTTCTGTTGGATGTGGAAGGATCCTTTGGAGCCTTGGGCGGAGGTGAGGGGGGAGGTGTGAGCGCAGCTTTAACATTTCCTGCGGTGGCTGGGGAAGGTGCCAGGAGTAGGGTGAGGACTGGTGGTGGGGAGAGTGTGGGCGTGGATCTGACAAGGGAGTCACAGAGGGATTGATCTCTCTGAAATGCTGATAGGGATGGGGAGGGAAATAAATCCCTCGTGATGGGGTCTGTTTGTCAGTGGCGGAAGTGGTGAAGGATGATATGTTATTTACAGAGGTTGGTGGGGTGGAAGGTGAGGACTGGGGGGGGGGGGGGGGGGTCCATCCTTGTTGCGTTGGGAGGGGTGGGGTTCAAGGGTAGGGGTGCAGGAAGTGGAGGAGATGCGCTGGAGGGCATCATCAACCACATGGGAGGGGAAATTGTGATCTTTTAAGAAAGAGGACATCTGGGATTTTCTAAGGTGGAATTGGTCATTTTGGGAACAGATGCGGCAGAGGCAGAGGAATTGGGAATAAGGGATGGCGTTTTTACAGGAGTCATGGTGGGAGGAGGTGTAGTCCAGGTGGCTGTGGGAGTCTGTGCCTTTGTAGTAGATGTCCGTGGTGAGTCAGTCACCGGAGATAGAGATGGAGAGGTTCTGGAAGGGGAAGATGGTGTCTGAAATGGTCCAGGTGAATTTGAAATTGGGGTGGTAGGTGTTAGTAAAATTGATGAACAGTTCAACCTCATCATGGGAGCATGAGGTAGTGCTGACACAGTCATCGAGGTAGCAGAGGAAAACATGGGAAATGGTGCTGGTGTAGCTGCTGACTATGGACTGTTTAACATACCTACAAAGAGGCAGGCATAGCTGGGTCCCATGTGGGTGCCCATGGCTACCCCTTTGGTTTGGAGGAAGTGGGAGGATTGGAAGGAGAAGTTGTTGAGGGTGAGGACCAGTTCAACCGGGCGGATGAGGGTGTTGGTGGAAGGGTACTAGTTGGGATGGTGTGAGGACAAAACGGAGGGCTTGGAGGCCTTCATCATGGCGGATAGATGTGTGCAGCAACTGGATGTCCATGGTGAAGATAAGACATAAAGGGCCAGGAAAATGAAAGTCTTGGGAGGTGAAGGGCATGGGTGGTGGCCCAAATGTAAGTGGGGAGTTCCTGGACTAAAGGAGTCAGAACGGTGTCAAGGTATGCAGAGATGGGTTCAGAGCAGGCTGAGACAATGGGTCAATCGGGGTAATCAGGTTTGTGAATCTTTGGTAGGAGGTTGAAACGGACAGCGTGGGGTTCGCAGACAATGGGGTTGGAGGCCCATTGTCTCAGCCTGCTCCTGTCTCATTGAACCCATCTCTGCATACCTTGACACTGTCCTGTCCCCCTTATTCCAGGAACTCCCCACCTACATTCTGGATACCACCCCCCGCCCTCATCTCCTCCAAGGCTTTAGTTTCCCCAGCCCCCTATGCCTTATCTTCACCATGGACATCCAGTTCCTGCACATATCTACCCGCCATGACAACGGCCTCAAAGCTCTCTGTTTCTGCCTTTCATGCCATCCCAACCAGTACCCATCCACCAACACCCTCATCCACCTGGCTGAACTGGTCCTCACCCTCAACAACTTCTTCCAATCCTCCCACTTCCTCCAAACCAAAGGGGTAGCCATGGGCACCCCTCATGGGACCCAGCTATGGGCCTCTTTGTTGGGTACATAGAACAGTCCATCTTCCGCAGCTCCACCAGCACCATCCCCCATCTTTTCCTCCACTACATCAATTACTGTATCGGCACTACCTCATGCTCCCAAGAGGAGGTTGAACAGTTCATCAACCTCGCTAAAACCTTTCACCCCGACCTCAAATTCACCTGGACCATCTTGGACACCTCCCTCCCCTTCCTGGATCTCTCTATCTCCATCTCTGGCAACCAACTAACTATGGACATCTATTACAAACCCAAGGCCTCCCACCTGGACTACATCTCTTCCCACCCTACCTCCTGTAAAAATGCTATCACTTATTCCCAATTCCTCCGCCTCTGCCACATCTGTTCCCAGGATGAACAATTTCACCATAGAAAATCCCAGATGGCCTCCTTCTTCAAAGACTGTAATTTCCTCCCCCCTCCATCAACGTGGTCAACAATGTCCTCTAGCATATCTCCTCCATTTCCTGCACCTCCGCTCTTGAAGCCCGTCCCTCCAATCGCAACAAGGACAGAACCCCCTTGGTCCTCACCTTCCATCCCACCAACCTCCGGATTTATCACATCATCCTCCACCACTTCCATCACTTACAAACAGATCCCACCCCTAGGGATCTATTTCCCTCCCCATTCCTATCAGCATTTCGGAGAGACCATTCCCTCCGCGACTCCCTTGTCAGATCCATGCCCCTCCCCCTCCCCCTGCACCAGCCCTCACTCCACTCTCCTGCCACTACAGGAAGTGCAAAACCTGCACCCACATCTCCCCCTTACCTCTGGCCAAAGCCCGAAAGGATCCTTTTACATCCAACAGAAATTTACCTGTACCTCCATCAATGTCATTTACTGTATCCATTGCACCCGATGTGGTCTCCTCTACATCGGGGAGGCAGAACGCCAACTGGCGGATCATTTCAGAGAACATCTCTGGGACACCTGCACCAACCCAACTGCCCCGTGACTGAACACTTTCACTCCCCCCTCTCCCACTCTGTCAAGGACATGCAGGTCCTGGGCCTCCTCCATCACCACTCCCTAACCACCTGACACCTGGAGGAAGCATGCCTACTCTTTCACCTTGCACCCTGCAGCCACACGGATTAATGTGGATTTCAAAACTTTTGTCATTTTCCCCTCCTTCCCACCCTATCCCAGTCCCAAGTTTGCATCGCCGTCTTTCCCATCTATCCACCCACCCTCCTCTCTGACCTATCACCTTCTCCCTCACCTTCATCTACCTATTGCATTCTCAGGTACCATACGCCCAGCTCCACCTCCTCCCCCTCCACACGCCCCCCCATTTATCTCTCAGCCCCTTGGCTCACAAACCTCATTCCTGATGAAGGGTTTATGCCCAAAACGTCGATTCTCCTGCTCCTCGGATGCTGCCTGACTTGCTGTGCGTTTCCAGCAACACACTCTCAGCTCTGATCTCCAGCATCTGCAGTCCTCACTTTCTCCTAGTATATTGTTGGATGCTTTGTCATGAGCACTGGTTGAGGCAGACTGCAGATATTTTTCAGTTGTGGAGGTACCGGTATCAGATTGAGGTGGACAAAGTTAGAAATCATACAACATCAGGTTATAGTCCAACAAGTCCAATATAACCTGGTGTTGTGTGGTTTTCAACTTTATTTTTCAAGGAACAGTGAACAATTATTTACAAGGAAAAATTTGTAAGACAGCAGAACACTGGGTTTTGTTTGAACTTTTAGAACAAAGATCCAGCATTGACATGTTGGGCTGAATAGCCTCTTATACTGCAAATGGCCATGGTTCTAATCTCTTATAAAGTGCACCAATCAGCAGGTAATACAGGACAGTTCACAGCAGATAATATATCTTTGAGATTGTCTCCTAAATGTGAATGACTTATTAACAGTTGTATGAAAGTGATTTTTTTTTAAAGGGAGATGATTAGCAATATTTCTTTTACCAATACTCCAAAATGTTTGCTTTGTGTACTACATTTCCAGTTATTTGAAGCATTTCATAGCGGTGAGTTGTGTCATTTTGATGTATTGAAGTAAGGAATATTTAAATGCATATGATATGCAACACAGAAACAGGCTACTTGACCCAACCCCTTCATGCCAATGTTTATGCTTCACCAAGATTTTTTAATAAACTGCAAGATGCAATATACTGTCACTATATTATTTATGAAAGAAGTCCTCAAGTCTGCTGTGACATATTAATATTTAATCTTGTTAGACAAGATTATTATATCCAGTATATTGAAAAAAAGATCTATTAGTGGTTAATGTAATCTAATTTATCCTACTTTTGTTGTTGTAATTAACAATTTAATGATTTGCTTTGTGCAACAATTTGGAAACTGTCTTGATCATATTATAGAATAAAATTTGATTAATTCAGGTTGTTGTAGAATTAACACCCAAACGATGAATATGTTGTTAACAAAAATCCTACCTCATTCTCTTATCCTTTTCAAAATATTGCCAGAAGTTTTGCATTAGGACTAAATTGGTATACAAGACCATAATGTATTTCATAAAATTCTGAGGTACATTTCTTATTTGGCAATGTGATATATGAATTCAACTGTCTGGGCGCCTGGTTTGTGGTGCAGAGTGATGCCAACAGCATGGGTTCAATTCCCACACTGGCTGAGGTTACCATCAAGAGCTCTTTTTCTCAACCTCGCCCCTTGCCTAAGGCGTGGTGACCCTCAGATTAAACCACCACCAGTTGTCTCTGTCTCAGCTGAGAGAGAAGTTCGTATTTCAGTCGGATTATTGCAACTTTACGTTATTTTGAAGAAGCATTTTAATTGTGTGTTAATGGCTACCAGATGATGAATTACTTCCCGTTGTGCTAAGTATAATTTTTTAAAATTGCTTTAATGGAATTAAGTTAATAAAAGAACCCAAAGCCCGAAATCCAATTTAGGAGCTAGTCAATTAATATGTGTGAACATTTCTCTCTCATGCAAATTAAAAAGAAAATCTATTAGAGAAATGCAAAGGCACCACCATTCAGATGATTTGAGGTAGCTATCACCAGAATTTTATGAATGTGATATATGTTCTCTTCTATTATCATAGCTCCCTGCAGATTCCAGAAGTATCCATGATGTCACTCCTCTCCTTCAGTATTTTCTAGATGGATACCTAAGGCAACAAGAACATACACTTTAGTAAATTCCACAGAGAAGGCCAAAGGCAAAATACCTGTTACATTTTAAAACAATTCACTGACGGTGAATTCCATTTTTTTTTAAACCCACTTACTGGAGCTCAGTGCCCCAACATTCAAGAAATGTCTGTTAGGAGTTGAATCATTACATGGGGTTACAACTACCTTAAGTCTGCATCTTCTGGTTGCAGATCTTATGATGACTAGAAACATTTTCTCCTCATTTACCTTACAAAAATTATTCATGCTTTGAAAACCTTAATCATATTTCCTTTTAACATTCTCTCCTATAAGGAGAACAATCCCAGCTTCTTTAGTCTCTCTGCATAACAGCAATCCCCAACAATGGAGATATTCTAATAAACTTGTGTTTTTTTGGGTTACAAAAGTGGCCAAATCCATTTTTAATAAAAAATTAACAAAACTTGGTTGCTTTTGTATTCTCTTCATCATGGGATAAAGTCAATTATCTCTTATACAGTGCTATAACATCCTGATGCAATTGGTGCATGGTACGGTTGGAAACTACAGACCAGTACTGAACACCAGCCAGCTCATCGGCTTCTATTTTAACAGCCTGATTGCTGATTACCTTTAAATCCCTCCTCATTGATAGGTCAGTTCACTCATCCTACTGCATGCATGTCAGACCTTACGTTGTACAAAGAAAACAGGAGAATTGATGATTCTTACTTCAGCTGCCTAGGCCCAAAGCCTAAAAATCCTTGCCACACCTCTTGACTTTGCTGTCTCTCTCTTCTATGATAAGATACATTTAAGGTGTGATCCCGTCCAAAAACCTTTGGTCAAGATTTTTTTTAAACATACAAATTAGGAACAGGATTTGGCCATTTGGAGTCCCTAACCTAGTCTGCCTTTCAATAAGATTGTAGATGAGCTGACTGTGATGTACCTCTACATTCCCACCTATCCATGATAAGCATTGACTCCCTTGTTAGTCAAAAGCCTCCTATCATTCCCTAAAAGGTATTCAATGACCTGGCTTCCTAGGCTCTCTGGGAACAAAATTCCAAAGACTCAACCAATTGAGAAAAAAAAAATCTGCATCACCATCTTAGATGGAAAAGCTTATGTTTTTAAACAGAAAATTAAATGGTCTTTAAACCTATCGACAAGAAGTACAATCTACTTGAGATAGATTTGAGGAAATGTCTGTGGGTATGATATTGGGTTGCCATTCTGATTGAGGTTTCATCACTAGTCTTGGTCCTAACCATCTCATTCTCAGACTCATGTTATTGATCACCAGCAAGTCCTTCTTTGCCATCTTATCGCTCCAATTGAAAACCCCTGTCTCTTGATACCCATTCGTTGATGCTTGACTCTCAGTCGAACAGCTATTACCTTTGGCTCCAATGGTAATAATAACAAACAAAAGTTCAAAGACAATGAAAACTTCACAAATTCTTTAATTTCCCTATGATTCTTCTCCTCAGTTCTCACTATGAGTATCCTGGAATTTAATGTTTAAAGCTTGGAGATTCCATATGAATCTTAATGGATTGACATCTCTTCATGATCTTAATTTTGTTGGGCTCTTGGTGATAAATACTAAACTTTGACATTTCAATTCCAATGGCAAGTTAATGGAGAAAAATATAAGGAAAGTTAGGAAGCACTCTCAAAATAAGGGAAAGCCATTTAGGATTGAGACAAAGAGAAATTTCCTGAATCAAAAGGTTGTAAATTTTTGATATTCTCTACCACACACAGCGGTGAATGTTCAATTAAATGTACATTTAAGTTAAAGGTTGATAGCAAACAGGCAAAGAGATCTTGCTTCAATTATGTAGAACTCTGGTTAGATTGCATCTGGAGTATTGTGTGTAGTTCTGGTCCCCTTTCCCAAGAAAAGACATATTTTCCAGTGAGGGAGTACAGTGGAGTTTCATCAAACTGATTCTTGGGATGTTGGGATTGTCGAATGAGCGTGTATTTCTGGAGTTATATGAATGAGAGGTGACCTTCTCAAAATGTGCAACATTCTTAAAGGAATAAATAGTGAAGATGCAGAAAGGAAGTTTCCCCTGGCTGTGGGATTTAGAAACAGAAGACTGAGTCTCTGATTACAAGGCAAGCCACTTAGATCTGAGATGAGGAAGAACCTCATCAGACATTGATGAATCTTTGGAATTCTTTATCCTACAGTCACTAACTCAGTTCAGGAGCAAGATTGGCACATTTCTAGTTACTAATGACATGAAGGGAAAATGGAGATGGCTTGTAATTATGGTGCTGAAGATGATGATTAGTATGATCCAGACTGGCAGAACGAGCTCAAGGGGCTCCTGCTCCTATGTTCCTATGATAGATTTTTGGGTTTTATTGAGACATATGTGGTTAGTATGGGAAAGTAGTGTTGCAGTAGAAGGTCAAGCACCAAGGGCCAAATGGAGCGCTCCAACAATGAAGAGAGACAAGGTAGGCTGGCATTATTTTGGAACAGAGAATACTGAGGGGGACGGGAGGTGTGCAAAATTATGAAGGGCACAGCAGGATAGATATGGAGGATAGTAGAGAGATCAGTAACTGGGATCTTAGCTTTAATGTAAGAAGCAGGAAGTTTAGAGGAGACTCAAGGATTTTGTTTCCACCTAGAAGTGGTAGGTATTTAGAACTTGTGGTTCACAAATGTGGTACAATCATAGAATCCCTACGGTGTGGAAGCAGGCCAATCAGCCCATCAAGTCCACACTGACCCTCCTAACAGATCAATTTCAGACCCATCCCTTTACCCTCCTCCTGCAACCCTGCATTTCCCATGCAAATCCACTCACCCAACACGTTCCTGGAGACTATGGGCAATTTAGTATAGCCAATCCACCTAACTTGCACATCTTTGGACTGTGGGAGCTGGGTCCCTGGTGTTGTGAGGCAGCAGTGCTGACCACTGAGTGCCATAGGTGTGGGAACCCTCAAGACATTTAAGAGATATGTAAATGCGTATTTGAAAAGTCATAATATACAAGCCGAGTGTTGGAAAATGGTATTAGAATAGATGTTTGTTGACTAGTTCAAAAACGATGGGCTGAAGGGCCTTTTCCCATGGTGTATAAACTCCAGGGTGTTAGAAATAGGGAAAAGTGTTGATTTTGCAGATATAGAAAAAGCATACAGAAAAGGGGTACAACAAGAGAACTATTAACTCTGCAGGTATTTAGGAAAGAGTATCTCTACTTTTCAGTGCTTAATTATGGATAAGTAAGTACTGACTTTAACGTAGATTTATTAAAGAAAATAATTCCTTTTACCATAATGTTTAAAACAACAGTTTCAGCAAAAAGCTAAGATTACTGAAACATATAAGCGAAGCATGAAAAAGATACATTGTTAAGATGTATGTACAAGAATGGAATGTTACAAAGGCAACATCGAGATAAGAGTTTAATCTTATGACAGCACGTGCAAGGGGGAGAATTTCCAACTTGGAAAGAAGGGGCCAATGGGCGTGGAGCATAAATGGGCAGAAGCGAAATAGTAAGAAAGATTGGGTAATGTAGGGATCGGAAGAGGTGACCTCATGTAGCTCAAAAGTATAACTGTGTAATAGTTTGAATAATCATCACTTCAATTGCTCTCTGCAATTGGGGTCCTTTCTTGCAAGATCGTAGAATAAATTGTCTTGTTTCCAGCTTTGGTAGCTGAAAATGTGTTGCTGGTTAAAGCACAGCAGGTTAGGCAGCATCCCAGGAATAGGAAATTCGACGTTTCGGGCACAAGCCCTTCATCAGGAATGAGGAGAGTGTGCCAAGCAGGCTAAGATAAAAGGTAGGGAGGAGGGACTTGGGGGAGGGGCGATGGAGATGTGATAGGTGGAAGGAGGTCAAGGTGAGGGTGATAGGCTGGAGTGGGGTGGGGGCGGAGAGGTCAGGAAGAAGATTGCAGGTTAGGAAGGCGGTGCTGAGTTGAGAGAACCGACTGAGACAAGGTGGGGGGAGGGGAAATGAGGAAACTGGAGAAATCTGAGTTCATACCTTGTGGTTGGAGGGTTCCCAGGCGGAAGATGAGGCGCTCCTCCTCCAGCCGTCGTGTTGTTATGTTCTGCCGGTGGAGGAGTCCAAGGACCTGCATGTCCTCGGTGGAGTGGGAGGGAGAGTTAAAGTGTTGAGCCACCGGGTGGTTGGGTTGGTTGGTCCGGGCGTCCCTGAGGTGTTCCCTGAAGCGTTCCGCAAGTAAGCGGCCGTCTCCCCAATATAGAGGAGGCCACATCGGGTGCAGCGGATGCAATAGATGATGTGTGTGGAGGTACAGGTGAACTTGTGGCGGATATGAAAGGATCCCTTGGGGCCTTGGAGGGAAGTGAGGGAGGAGGTCTGGGCGCAAGTTTTACATTTCCTGCGGTTGCAGGGGAAGGTGCCGGGAGTGGAGGTTGGGTTGGTGGGGGGTGTAGACCTGACGAGGGAGTCACGAAGGGAGTGGTCTTTGCGGAACGCTGATAGGGGAGGGGAGGGAAATATATCCCTGGTGGTGGGGTCCGTTTGGAGGTGGCGGAAATGACGGCGGATGATACATTGTATACGGAGGTTGGTGGGGTGGTAGGTGAGAACCAGTGGGGTTCTGTCTTGGTGGCAGTTGGAGGAGCGGGGCTCAAGGGCGGAGGAGCGGGAAGTGGAGGAGATGCGGTGGAGGGCATCGTCGGTCCTTGAAGAAGGAGGCCATCTGGGCTGTGCGGTGTTGGAACTGGTCCTCCTGGGAGCAGATGCGGCGGAGACGAAGGAATTGGGAATATGGGATGGAGTTTTTACAGGGGGCAGGGTGGGAGGAGGTGTAGTCCAGGTAGCTGTGGGAGTCAGTCGGTTTATAGTAGATGTCTGTGTTGAGTCGGTCGCCCGAGATAGAAATGGAAAGGTCTAGGAAGGGGAGGGAGGAGTCTGAGACAGTCCAGGTGAATTTGAGGTCGGGATGGAAGGTGTTAGTAAAGTTGATGAACTGTTCAACCTCCTCGTGGGAGCACGAGGCAGCGCCGATACAGTTATCGATGTAGCGGAGGAAAAGGTGGGGGGTGGTGCCAGTGTAGCTGCGGAAGATGGACTGTTCCACATATCCTACGAAGAGACAGGCATAGCTGGGGCCCATGCGGGTGCCCATGGCAACTCCTTTAGTTTGGAGGAAGTGGGAGGATTGAAAAGAGAAGTTATTCAGGGTGAGGACCAGTTCAGTTAGTCGAAGGAGGGTGTCAGTGGAAGGGTACTGGTTGGTGCGGCGGGAAAGGAAAAAGCGGAGGGCTTTGAGTCCTTCGTGATGGGGGATGGAGGTGAACGGGGACTGGATGTCCATCGTGAAAATAAGGCGTTGGGGACCGGGGAAGCGAAAATCCTGGAGGAGATGGAGGGCGTGGGTGGTGTCCCGAATGTAGGTGGGGAGTTCTTGGACTAAATGGGACAGAACCGTGTCGAGGTACGCGGAGATGAGTTCGGTGGGGCAGGAGCAGGCTGAGACAATGGGTCGGCCGGGGCAGTCAGGTTTGTGGATTTTGGGCAGGAGGTAGAAACGGGCGGTGCGGGGTTGTGGGACTATGAGGTTGGAGGCGGTGGATGGGAGATCCCCTGAGGTGATGAGGTTATGAATGGTCTGGGAGATGATGGTTTGGTGGTGGGAGGTGGGGTCGTGGTCAAGGGGGCGATAAGAGGAGGAGTCCGCGAGCTGGCGTTTGGCCTCAGCGGTATAAAGGTCGGTGCGCCAAACTACTACCGCGCCTCCCTTGTCTACCGGTTTGATGGTGAGGTTGGGGTTGGAGCGGAGGGAGTGGAGGGCTGCATGTTCTGAGGGTGAGAGGTTGGAGTGGGTGAGGGGGTGGACAGGTTGAGTCGGTTAATGTCGCGGCGGCAGTTGGCTATAAATAGATCGAGGGCGGGTAAGAGGCCCGCACGGGGTTTCCAGGTGGATGGGGTGCGTTGGAGGCGGGAGAAGGGGTCGTCAGAGGGTGGGCGGGAGTCTTGGTTGTGAAAGTAGGCACGGAGGCGAAGGCGGCGGAAGAATTGTTCAATATCTCGCTGCGTGTTGAACTCATTGATCCGAGGGCGTAGGGGAATGAAGGTGAGGCCCCTGCTGAGGACTGATCTTTCATCCTCGGAGAGAGGGAGGTCTGGAGGGATGGTGAAGATCCGGCATGGCTGGGAGCTAGGACCTGGTGTGGGACTGGAACTGGGGGTGTTTTGTCTAAATTTTATCGAATTTTGTTTCTAACAAGGGTCACCATTCTGTGACCTGCTGGAGCCCCTATTTTGTATGCTGTTGAAACCTAGAGCCACTGGGAGAGGGAAGGATACCATCCTGACCCATTCACTGACTGATTGCAAACAGTAACCTCACAATATTGTATTGTACTGGCCTCAGGATGATATGCTATGTTCAAGCAGTAGAGGGAGCGAGTAGCGACTGAGGAGTCAATGGATTCTGCAGAGGAGCTCTCCTGGCAACAGTTGTGACCATAGCAACAGCTGCAGGTAACCTAGTAACCAGACGCTCACAACAAACTGGAGGAACAACAATTGAATGAAGTGAGGAGAGTGTGATACAGGCAAGGAGTGCAACTGGGTGTTTGCTGGCTGGAGGAGACAAGGGTTCAAACCCTGCTCAGGGCACAAAGATTGTATATATTTGTGTGCATTTTGTTTAAAAAGACAGTATAAAAAGGTTGGAGGGACACTGAACCATTGCAACCATGTCTGCTACAGAAGTTCTGATCACCCACCCACAGGTTTCTCGCTGCATTCCCGAGGAGGAACTGCCCTGCAAACCCTACTGCATGATCCGGAATGAAGGGCTGCACTCCTCCGCTGGCCTGGCCACAGCAGGTTTCAGGACAGCCAAATACCTGACTGAGGAATGGCTGCAGAACAACTACGCCAAATATTACCAGGCATTCGCCGACCGGGACACGGCGGAGAATGTGCACAACATGTCCAAGACCTTGATAGCCGAGAGGGAGAGGCTGACCCAGGAAACCCAAGCCACCTCCACCAAGAAGCTGGGCGAGAGGCTGCAGGACATCTTCTTCTGGAAGTCCGAGCTGAAGAGGGAAATCGAGGACCTGCTGGCCGAGACCGAGCTCCTGCTTCAGCAGAAGAGGCGCTTGGAGATTGCCCTGGACGCGACCGAGATAGCCATGTTCATCTCCAAGGATAACCTGCAAAACAGGGAAAGGCGTCAAGGCCCCGATCTGGTCAAAGACAGAGTGGAAGACGAGCTGCTGAAGGTGAGAGAGAGGGGTCAATGAAGTTGTTGTTCCAACGCTTACAGTGAATTGCATTGCTGCAAAGGGCCACAGGTTTCACAGTCATCTTCCCACAGTCAAACTGCGGAAGGGAGCAGAGAAACTGAGGGGGTTCCCAAGTGTCCAGGGCTCCTGGATACTCACAAATGGCAATGGATTAACATGATTCATCTGAAGGGGGTTGGAGTGAAAAATGATTCTTGGGCTCAAAGGCTGTGGCCAGGTCACACAGTAGGGGCTTTTGTTATTTTTAGTCAATCTGACCCAGGCATGGTATGACATGGCTCCAGGACAGGTGTGACTTCAACCTGAACTTTCTGGCTGAAAGCTGAGGGACATTATTAAGGTGGCATGGTGGCTCAGTGGTTAGCACTGCTGTCTCACAGCATCAGGGTCCCAAGTTCGATTCCAACCTCAGGCAACTGTCTGTGTGGAGTTTACACATTCTCCCCGTGTCTGTGTGGGTTTCTTCCGGGTGCTCTGGTTCCCTCCCACAGCACAAGAGGTGTGCAGATCAGGCGAATTGGCCACGCTAAGTTGCCCCTAGTGTTAGATGCATTAGTCACATGGAAATGGGTCTGGGTGGGTTACTCTTCAGAGGGTCGGTGTGGAATGGTTGGGCTGAAGGGCCTGTTTCCACACTGCAGTTAATCTAATTACTGCAAGCCCCTCTGGACCAGGCTTGTATGCCTTTGAATATGACAGACTGAGGGGTGACCCAATTGTAAGGTTTTAGATACTCATTTACAACCTGCTCAGGCACATGGTGATCCATGTCTGCAGTAGATGGGATTTGAACCCATGCCTGCCAAGTCTAGACGTGGGCAACTACAACTGCTCCACAACAGCCCGTAAACTTTCCGACAATGGTATATGGCCAAGACCAGTTAAGAGTCAGCCACACTGCTATGGGTCTGGAGTTACACCGGGGACCAGACTGTATAAGTATGGTAAATTTCCTGCCCCAAAAGTGTTGATGTAAACCCCTAACAGTGATGTCTTTACAGTCTATTCAGTGATGTTTTTACGTGCCTCTGGCACAGTTGGGATTTGAACCAAGGCTCAGCCACTGAGACTCAAGACCTTCTGAATCAGGCTTGGATACAGTTGGATTATAGAAGACTGAGAGGTGATTGAACTGCAATGTTTAAAATGATTCAAAGATTTGATAGACAGACGTTAGAAGAAGGAAACAATATTCGAATTAGAGCTAGGTTATTAAGGAGTTGTGCCGGGGGGGTATTGCTTAACTGAATGGGCAGCAGGGAGATGGAACACCACCCTCCACACCCACACACCCATGAAAATCTGTTTAGGCTTCAAAGTGGACTTTGGTTTGTTTTTGTTCAGCAGTGGCACCAAGGTGGGTGGATGGAGTTCAAATATGTATTATCACTAACGCTTTCTTTTTAATGGTGAAGCAGATTTGAAGAGCTGAACGCTTTATTTCCTGTTCCAATGTTCGGTTATTTCTGACTGTATGACTGTGATATGCCCTTGGGAAATCAACTGGTTCCTGTGCAGTGTCAAGCTGAGTTTAAAAAGTGCCCAGGGGCAAGTTAACCCCGTGAAGCACTTCCTCAACTTCATCAGAATGTTTTAAAAATGATCTGAGAAAGTGGAAGCTCTGAACCCATTGATTAGTTACATTGAGAAACTCGCTACATGAATATGAACGTGAAGCCTGCAAACCTAAATTAATGCCAGCAGCTGTTTCTACACCACAGCGACTGGTTTCAGACCATTGTATCACATTGTAACAGCATCAAGAACATTCCTTCAGCATTTAGCAGCCGCATATCCCAAGATACTTGACAAAAGCTTTTTCTGCCAAAATCTGATGCTGAACCACTCAAGAAGGTAGTAAGACAGGAAAAAGGATATTTGTTGAAGAAGCATCTTAAAGGAAAACGGTGAAGTAGAGAGGCAGACAGCTTGAGGGCGGGAATTCCAGAACTTAAGGCCAATGCAGTTAAAGGCAAGGTTGCCAGTGGTGGAGCTAGAAAAATCGGACATTGTGCATGATGCCATAATTAGAGATGCACAGAGATATTTGAGGGTTGTAGAACTGGAGAAAATTACAGAAATGGGGACTGGAGATGAATGTGGAGGGCCTCGTAAATGCTTGCAGCTGGCATTTTCCAAATTCAGTGTCACATTGTCACTACTTCCTGATTCACCTTGTTTTCTCAATTAAGCCCATCTTGGTAATGTTCCTGATAACAGTAGATCTTCAACTATTTTTCCTAATTAGAATGAGATGACACTGACAACATGTCATGCGCTTGGATCAAATCAAGAGTACATTCAGGATTGGGGGGGGCGATGCCAAGTTATGCTGCCCAGATACAGCTCTCTCTCAGACATGTGCTGAGCCACCAATAATTACACTGTTAGAAGCTTACACCAACACTTTTGGGGAAGAAAATTTACCATCCTTACACAGTCGGGTCCCTGTGTAACTCCAGACCCACAGCAGTGTGGGTGACTCTTAACTGGTCTCTGCATTATTCTTTTTACATACTTATTGAAGCTTCCACTGTTATGATTCCTTGCAAGTTTGCTCTCATACTCTATTTTCCACAGTTAATCAATTTCTTGGTTCTCCTTTGCTGAATATTGAACTGTTCCCAATCCTCAGACTTGCTATTTTATCCTAACAACTTTATATGACCTAATCCTGAATGTACTCTTGATTTTAGCCAGGGTGGGCACTTTTCCTGTTGTGTTTTTTCAACCGAAAGGAATATGCAACTATTGAATTCAGACATTTCTTCCTTAAATATTAACTTTTGCCTATCCCCCAGCATGACTTACACCAAATCACACAATCTGTAGCAACCAACTCAATCCCTCATAACATTACAGTTCCTTTGTTTAGATTTAGAACCCTAATTTTAAATTGGATAATTTCACCTTTTAGCTTAATGAAGAATTCTATTAAGTTATGATTACTCTTCCCTGAAGATCACTGCGCAACAAGATTATTAATTAGCTTCTCATTGCACAAGACCAAATCTACAACAGGCTGTTCCCTACTTGGTTCCAGTACACAATTCAGGATTTCATCCACCACCGTATTATTGCTAATGTAGTTTGCCAAGTCCAGATGTAGATTACTGTAGCACCCATGTTATATGCATTTCTAATTTTCTGTTTATGCCATCTGCTAACTCATCACTATTTGACTACTCCCTCTAATGTTTTCTGCCCCTTGTTGTTTCTAAGCTCCACTCAGACATCTAGATTTTCTGTGCCAGTGTGTTTTTCCATTATTGCACTGATTTCATCTTTTATTAGAATGCTAAATCATCTGTTTGTTTTTTTGCTTCTCCATCCTAAAGATTGGATATTAATTTCCCAATGTTGTCACCATCCAGCTATGTAATTGTGCCAATTCATCACTATTTGTGCTGTTAATTCATCCAGCATACTGTGAATGACCAATGCAAAAAAAAACTTTTTTTGTTAACCTATTTTCTAATCAACCTGTTCAGAGATGTTATTGCACACTTTTAAAGCAGATGGGACTTGAACCCAGACTTCCTGGTCCATGGGTTGGGAGACTACTATTGCATCTCAATTTAGAAACAATACCTTTAAATTTGTCTCTTTAACATTTAAACTGACCCCTATTGGTTGCCATTCCTGTTTCAATTGCCTTCCATTTTTGACTTCTACACTTTGTTTCTATCTTTGTTTCTGTCTCTTGTGTCTCCCTGCTCAGGTCCTTGTCCTACTGTTACTTTCCCCACAGAACTAGCAAATGCTTCCATGAAGATATCAGACCTGGACTGGGTATGGTGCAACTTATCTCGGTCCCATCTTCCCTACAATCAGTTCCAATTTCTCAGGAATCTAAATCCCTCCTACCTATACTAGCTCTCCAGCCATGCATTCATCCAGTCTATTCTTCTATTCCTGATCTCGCTAACATGTGGCATTGGGAGTAACCCTGAAATTAGTAGCCTTGCGGTCATGCATTTTAATTTATTTCATACTTCGCTGTATTTTGCTTGTAGGACCTCATCCTGCTTTTTACCTATATCATTGTATTAACATGGACCACGACCTCTGGTTGTTTACAAACCTCTTCAGAATGTCATTCAGTGGCATCTTTGACTTCAGCACCAGGGAGGTAACATACCATCCAGCAGCCACAGAAAAATGTGTTGCTGGAAAAGCGCAGCAGGTCAGGCAGCATATTTAGAAAGTTTTTGGTACTTACTGTCTTTAATTTCCGATATGGCTAGGAAGAACTGTTTGTTTAGTGTATGGATTCTTCTGAGGATGAAGAACAGTAGAGGTCCTTTGCAGGTCTGTGAGAGTGTTGTCCTGAGTTGGGGTACGGCTAATTGCAGGGAATGTAGGTAGCTGTGCATGGCTGCAAGTGTGGAGTGGAGGATCCGGAAGGAGGTTTGTTGCTGGAGGCTTCGGATTTGTTGTAGGTACTGGTTGTCCTGGTTGGGTCCAAATTTTGTTGGTCTGAACGTAGTCCGGAGTCCATGCGGGGTCAGTCGATTCCGTAGACAGGTGCTGAGGAAGGAGATGTGGCTGTGGTAACGAGTCTGTTTGAGAACGTGGCTGAAGAGTTTCTGTGCAGAGGAGATGACCTGGGGGGGTGCAGTGAGAGAGGGACTCACTGAAATCCTTGTAGAGGGAGGAAGAGAGCTTCTTCAAGGAAGGCATCCTTGGAAGAGGATTCACAGTAAGCTAAAATTTTCTAGGAGAAAGTGAGGACTGCTGATGCTGGAGATCAAGGCTGAAAAATGTGCTGCTGGAAAAGCGCAGCAGGTCAGGCAGCATAACCTGACCTGCTGTGCTTTTCCAGCAACACATTTTTCAGCTCTGATCTCCAGCATCTGCAGTCCTCACTTCCTTCTAGCAGCCACAGAGACCCCTATTTGATCCCATTACGATAGAATCCCTATCACCATTGCTCTCCCACGCTTTTTTTCTGTCCGCCAGATAGCTGAGCCACGGTGCCATGGATTTGGCTCTCGCTGAGTTTGCTTGAGAAACCATCTTCCCTAGCAATGTCCAAAATGAAAAATGGACCCAAGTGCCTCCAGCACTGCCTGCCTAGTACTTCTCTTTGTGACTGATGGTGACTCATTCCCTTTCTGCTTGTGGACTGTGACTATCTCACTGTATGAATTATCCATGAAGATATCGGACTCCATAGTGACTCCAGCCACTGCTCCAGATTTGAAATGCAGACTTTGGAAAGCTGTGGCTGGAGACAATTCCTGCCGAAAACATCAGCCTGGAAAATGGAAGTGTCTCTGACCTCCCGCATCACATAAGGAGAACATTTCATGTGGCTGAGCTGTCCTGGTGTAATTTACCCTTAAATTACTCCCTTTACATTTACTTCCACTGATCTAAAGAATGCTATTTATATACCAGGGACCTCCCCTCACCTCTTGTGCTGTAAATACTTTTAAAAACTGGACGATAGAAATACTCACCCGGTCCTACTTACTGAGGCCGGCACTCCATTCATGTCAGCTGCAGGTTGCCCTCAGTAAACGCGTTTCCCCTGCGATGTCAAACTCCTCATCCCCAACAGGCTGAAGAAAACAGTGAAAGGAAAGAAAATGAGCAATGCTGTTTTCTCCTCACCAACCTCCCTTTCTCGTCAGACTTGCAGTGACTTCACATGCTCAAGATGATTCAGAGTGTGCAATTTAGTAATTTTTTGGTCACTGATATTATGTGTCAGCAAACAATTTGATCACATTTTAAATTGGGAGATATTGCAACCACATCAAGTAATTAGACTGGATAAGCTCAGTGTATCTGGTCATAAGGTCATAGAGATCTAGAGCATGGAAACAGGTTCTCTTGCCCAACGTGGCCATGCCACCCAGTTTTCAACACTAAACTGGTCCCATTTGCCCGTGTTTGGTCCGTATCCCTCCATACCTACCCCATCCATGTACCTGTTTAAATGTTTCTTAAATGACGGAATTGTACTATATTCCACCATTGCATCTGGCAGGCTGTTCCAGACACTCGTCACCCTCTGTGTGAAAAAAAAATCCACCCCTCTGGACCCCTTTGTATTTCGCCCCTCTCACCATAAAACCTATACTCTATAGTTTTAGACCCCCTCACCCTGGGGAAAAGCTGTTGGTTATCTACCTTATCAATGCCTCTCATGATTTTATAGACCTCAGTCTTCTCCACTCCAGGGAAAATGTCCCAGCCTATCCAATTTCTCCTTATAACTCAAACCTTCCAGTTCAGGTAGCATCCTAGTAAATCTTTTCTGCAGTCTTTCTAATTTAATAATATCCTTTCTATAGTAAGGCAACCAGAATTACACACAGTATTCCAAATATGGCCTCATCAAAGTCTTGTACAGCTGCAACAAGACATCCCAACTCCTGTACTCAATGCTTTGACTGAATAAGAGTCAGAGGGGTTCATTAGTCGATGGGTTACTTAAAGACATAACATGTATAAACTACAGCTAGTCAATTTAAACTCTAAAATTCATGTTCACTAAACACTTGTAATCATGTTTCTAATTTGCAAACAAGAAAGAGAGTGTGCAGAAAAGTTTAACAAGGATGTTGCCGGCATTGGAGAGTTTGAATTTTCGGGAGGGGCTGAATAGACTAGGGGCTTTTTTATCTGGAGAGTTGGAGGCTGAGGGGTGACCTTTCAGAGTTGTAAAAAATTATGATGGGCATGGATATGCTGAGTAGCAAACTCATTCCCCATGGTAGGGGATTCCATCAATAGAGGGTACAGGTTTAAGGTGAGAGGGGAAAGATTTAAAAAGGACCCAAGGTGTAACATTTCAGACAGAGGGTGGTGTGTGGAACAAGCTACCAGAGGAAGTGGTGGAGGCGTGTACAATTAGAACATTCAGAAAGGTACCTGGATAGATGCATGAAGAGGAAGGGTTGAGGGGGATATGTGCTAAATGCTGGTAAATTGGACTAGGTCAGATTGGGATTCTGGGTGGTGTGGACGAGTTGGACCAAAGGTTCTGTTTGACTCTATGACTCTATAAGAAGAAAGGCCTTTGATACCCTTGCTTCTGAATCACTTAATATTCTGGAAACATAATGTTTGTTGTTTAATCTGTGAAATGTCATTGCTGTATTGAACAGAGGTTAGCACTGTTTTCATTATACTGAGACTGCTATACATATTAAAGACATAAAGCAACGTGTACTTAGCATTTGATACTGTATTTATATTACTTTCATAATGTACTCAAACTGCTTTCATTGTCCGAACCCCTGGAGAATGTCCTAGCCCGATTACACATTCACAATTATCAATAATTCTATTGAGCTTCAGCGCTGTTCAACAATATATTGACAAATTTTCTGTCCACAGTGCTTTATGTTAGTGACTATCTAATCCTGAATTTCCATACAACTGAGTGCAGAACTGGTCATTCTAAATTGATGCAAACATCCAATCAACATTGTTAGTTTCACTTTCTTTATATGAAGGTCAGTCATTTTGCAAATGTTGTATCACTGTCAGATCTATTACAATTCAGTTTCTAGTAATTTATGTACAGATACCATCAGATTAATGGAACAAATAGCTAGACCATATGAAGAATTGTATCATCAATGCCTGCATCTCATAAATTAGGAAAGCTGTGATCTGGAGCAAATCAAAAATAAAACTACCCTACATTGTGCAGAATGCTCCTAGGGATCAATGTTCAGGTCACCATAAGTTGATGGCATCCGTAGGACTATATTCATATGTTTTGGAGAAATGGGGAAGCAAAGAGAAATGAGGCAGACAACTAATCAAAATTTCTAGAATAACGTGCATGCTGAAAGAATTTACGTCTATAAAGAACCTTTCACAGTTGCGTGCTGAATCACATTACAGGCGTCGTCACTGTTGTCATGTAGGAAAAGCAGCAGCTAAGTTGCACACAGCAAATTCCCAAAAACAGCATTGTGACCTTGTAATGTTTTATCTTGCAATGTTGATTGAGGGATATGTATTACTCAAGGAATAATTAAGAACATGAGAATTATGAACAGGAGTAGGCCATTTAGCCTCTTGAGACTGCTCTACCATTTGATATCATCAGGGCTGATTTCCTCTCAGCCTCAACTCCACTTTTCTGCTCGCTCTACACAAGCTTTTAAAACGTTACTAATTAAAAATCTGTCTCCTCCTTAAATTTACCCAATGTCCCAACATCCATTACACACTTGGGTAGTGTATTCCACAAATTCACCTTTGAGAGGAGTAATTTCTCTTCATCTCTGTTTTAAATCTGCTGTCCCTTAGTCTACAAGTAAGACATCTCATTCGAGATTGCCCTGCATAGGAAACAGCATTTCTACAAATACTTTGTCAATCCCTTTAGCACCTTATATACGTCAATCAATCTCCTCTCACTCTTCTAAACTTGAGACTATATTAACCTAAAGTGCTCAATCTCTCTTTTTAATGCAAACCCATGAGTTCTGGAATCAATCTAGTGAACTTCCTCTGAACTGCCTCCAATACAGTTACATACAACTGAAATAAGTGGACAAAAGCTGTATGCAACACTCCAGGTGTGGTGTCATAGAACATAGAATATAGAAAAATACAGTGCAGTACAAGCCCTTTGGCCCTCGATGTTGCACCGATCCAAGCCCACCTAATCTACACTTGTCCACTTTCCTCTATATGCCTATCCAATGCCCGTTTAAATGCCCATAAAGAGGGAGAGTCCACCACTGTTACTGGCAGGGCATTCCATGAACTCACGACTCACTGAGTAAAGAATCTACCCCTAACATCAGTCCTATACCTACCACCCCTTAATTTAAAGCTATGCCCCCTCGTAATATCTGACTCCATACGTGGAAAAAGGTTCTCATGGTCTATAATGCCTTGTGCAATTGCAGCATATTTCACTACTTATATACTCTGTTCCTTTAGAAATTTGGTATTCTGCTACCTTTGTTCAAAAAATTCCAGAGAAATTTCTCATCCACAAGCAAGTGCAGACCAATCCTTTGAATAAAACTTCATCTGAAAGATAGCACTCACATTAAGATTGGAGTGTCAGCCTTATTGTCATGCTCTAGCCCTGGATTGGGACTTGAGCCCATGAATTCCTGTTCTACAAGGGTATTACCCACTGTAGCAGACTGGTCCAACTTACTGAATTGCTGGTTTCAATGAACACGTACCTGGTATTTACAATAGTTCAACCGGAACTGGGCCACTTCTGAATCAATATCTGATTAAGTTCTTTCTTTTTAATGCAGGAAGTTGATTTGATTCAAAATGTCCAAGGAGTTTTGAAGCGAACTTTGGATGAGGTCAACAAGCAGATAAGGTAATTTAATTATCAGGGATAGAATATTATTAGATTCATTACTTACTGATCACCCTTTCAGTGCATTCTATGCTATGTTTTGAATTTCAAGTTATTTATCTACATTTTAAGGGACATTAATTCACAGAGAAGTCTTAAATTTACAATCAAAACCATTGCTCAATAATTATGAAACATTATGGCTAAAGTTTTAAACCTAATATCAGAATCCTTTTTTTAAAAAAAATCAATTACAAATGATTGTGACTGATCTTATTATGTGGGTACTTTTATAATTCATTTTTTTTCCAACTCGTGAATTCAGTGATTATACTATATTGTCACTAATTTAGATGTAGAGTGTCAGAACCTAGAAAATGCAAGCTGACACTGACTGGGCAAGTATTTCCACTACAGATTCATCCAAAGAATGGGTAAGAATATAAAACATTTGAGCTGAAGTAGACCATATTGTCTCTTGTGCCAATAAGGTCCTGACTGAGTTTCCAGATCCATTCCACTTTCCTGCCCAATTCCAATCTTGTTTCATTCCCTCTTTGATGCAATAGCATACTACTATCAGTCTTGAATGTACTCAATGATTGATCTTCCACAGCTCTTTGGGGTAAGTCATTCCAAAGGGCAAGGAATTCCAAAGATTCAATTCCATACTCGACGACTTATCCTGACACTATCACCTCTAGTTCCAGACTTGCAATCGTGGTAACAGCCTCTCAGCATCAACTCTGTCAAGCTCTGTGGGAATTTTAAATTAAATCAGCTCTCATATTTCTAATCTCTGGGAAAACAGAGGCTCATTCTAGTCATGCATAAGTCCTCTTATCTCAGGCCCTATTCAGAGACTTTGATGCTTGAAGAAACATATACCTCCACCTTCTAATTAAATAAGTAGTGGAATGTTTGGATCATATAGAAAAATACAACACATTGGGAGATCACTCTGCCCATTATGCCCATGTTTGTTCTTTGAAAGTGCCGTAAAATTAGTCTAATTCCATTGCTTTCTCCCCGCATGAAAATATTATTGAACAGTTTTTCAGACTGGAGGCCTGTGACCAGTGGAGTGCCACAAAGATCGGACCTGAGTGCTCTACTTTTGTCATTTACATAAATGATTTGGATGCGAGCATAAGAGGTACAGTTAGTAAGTTTGCAGATGACACCAAAATTGGAGGTGTAGTGGACAGCGAAGAGGGTGACCACAGATTACAACAGGGTCACAATCAAATGGGCCAATGGGCCAAGAAGTGGCTGATGGAGTTTAATTCAGATAAACCTGAGGTGCTGCATTTTGGGAAAGCAAATCTTAGCAGGACTTATACACTTAATAGTAAGGTCCTAGAGAGGGTTGCTGAACAAAGAGTCCTTGGAGTGCAGGTTCATAGCTCCTTGAAAGTAAAGTCGCAGCTAGATAGGATAGTGAAGAAGGCATTTGATATGCTTTCTTTTATTGGTCAGAGTATTGAGTACAGGAGTTGGGAGGTCATGTTGCGACAATGGTTAGGCCACTGTTGGAATACTGCGTGCAATTCTGGTCTCCCTCCTATCGGAAAGATGTTGTGAAATTTGAAAGGGTTCAGAAAAGATTTACAAGGATGTTGCCAGGGTTGGAGGATTTGAGCTATGGGGAGAGGGTGTTTTCCCTTGAGTGTCGGAGGCTGAGGGGTGAGCTTATGGAGGTTTACAAAATTATGAGGGGCATGGATAGGATAAGTAGACAAAGTGTTTTCCCTTGGGTGGGGGAGTCCAGAACTAGAGGGCATAGGTTTAGGGTGAGAGGGGAAAGATATAAAAGGGACCTAAGGGGCAACTTTTTCATGCAGAGGGTAGTACGTGTTTGGAATGAGCTGTCAGAGGAAGTGGTGGAGGCTGGTACAATTGCAACATTTAAAAGACATTTGGATGGGCATATGAATAAGAAGGGTTTGGTGGGATATGGGCCGGGTGCTGGTAGGTGGGACTAGATTGGGTTGGGATCTCTGGTCAGCATGGGCAGGTTGGACCGAAGGGTCTGTTTCCATGTTGTACATGTCTGTGACTCTATAACTCTACTTAACACTTTAAAATAGTAACCCAGTTCTGTTTTAACTCTTGAATATACTTCACCATATTTTTGGGCAATGCATCTTACTTTTGTACAACCTTTCAAAATGCAAACTGCAACAAAATCATGCCAGATGGTTTCCATGTAAATATAATTTTACCAATCTCAAATAGCACGCATAGAAGTAAAACCAAAAGAGGATGATGGTGCAGAACAAGTCAAACAGTCACTCAAGGATGGAAACATTCCTTTTAGACAAATTGATTCTGCATTTCCACTTTTTTCTGGCTTGGCTTAACTGTTTTCACTCTAACATGCAATCAAAAACCACGGGTTAAATTTGTACACGTACCACAGAATCTACTGTGTTTCAAGGCAAGCTGTTCAGGAACTGAGGCAGATGCATGAACAACTGCTATCTAAAATAAGAGAAAATAGCAAAACAAAAACCCCAAAATTAGCACTAACAAAGTAAAGGTGAATAAAATGGGCCAGAGGTTACAATCTGAAACAACATTGTAAACCTCTGATGAACCCAATGGTACAGACGTACCTCGGGGCCAGGAGGCCCAGACACAATTCACGTTTTCTTTGATGTATCATATTAAAATACAAATATTGCACGTACGAAACAGAAAATTCTGGAAAGACTCAGCAAGTTTGGCAGCCCCTGTTTAAGGAGAACCAAAGTTAACTTTTTAGGTCAACGATTTTTGTGTTATTAGAACAGGGAAAAGCTAGAGGTATAATAGGCTTTAGGCATGTGAAATACAGGGAGGAGAACAAAGGGCAAAATCTGTACTAGGGAGGAAGGCAGGAGAAATTAGGGGACAAAAGGATTCATGATGCAAGGACAAAGGGAGTGACAGGAAAGTTAGCACAAGGTGTAAATAAAAAGCAAAAGAACTGCAGCTACTTTAAATCAAAAAGAAAAACAAAAATTGCTAGAATAACTCAGCAGGTCTGGCATCATCTGAGGAGAGAAATCAGAGTTAACGCTTCGGGTCAAGTGACCCTTCTGAAGGAGGTGTGAATTGCAGACGCATGAACAACTACTATTCAAAATAAAAGCGAAAATAGTGAAAAGAAGACAAAAATTAGCACTAAAAAAGTAAAGGTAAACAAACCTCTGGGGCCAGAGGTTACAATCTGAAACAACATTGTAAACCTCTGCTGCACCAAACTTCACTCTTCAATGAGCTTCAGAGAGTTTATTAATTGAGATGTGGATCTCAATTCTTGTTTTTACTTTGTTCAACTGAACTCAGTCAGGTGCATCAAGTCGGCTAACAGAATCAGCTTCTACTCCGAAAGGCAGAGAAATGAATGGAAATTTTTAATTACTGTCTGGTAACCCTAGCTGGAAAATATCTAAAGGCTCATTGGTCAAGAAGAGCATTAGGAGTGGTTTTGATGCTACTTGTGGCCAACAAAACAGCTGATAGCCATTGATCAACAACCTAATGAAAATAGCTACTTTTGCAGCATATTAGACTCACTGCGCACAATACATTCATTTTATCGCTAGTGTTTACTAAAGCCTGAAAGTAAACAATAACTTTTTTTCAGAAAAGTGAGTTCAGCCATTAACACAGCAAAAACTTATTAGGATTTGTCACATTTTCCTTAACAAATTGTAGTTGAAAATTATTAATGTATTTTCTCCTCTGGTATTCTTCCATTGTATTAATGGTACACCATAAACTGTTCGTTATAGGAAGAACAGAGATGCCAAGGAGGTCCTGGAACTGGATTGGTCGGACAAATACGAAGCATACAAAATTGATGTCAAAGCCGGAGGCCTCAATAACCAAAGCACAAATATTCAATTCCATCCAAACTCTGCTAAGTTTGAGGACAAGTAAGGCAAACTGTAATTCATGTTCAGAAATCAGACACTGTTGACAGGTCCTTCTCATGCTGTAGTAGCTTGCAAATCAGATTCCATCCAAACAGAACAATATTTATCACCTCACATTAATAACACTTAGAATCGCATGGCCAAAATAGAGCCTTAAGTTCTGGCAAAGTTCATTTTGACGGGAATTAATGAAATCCAATAAAATGCAATGTTAAGAAAAAGTGATCTGGACAAGTGAGATCTAAGTCACAGCTTGTCTTAGACAACTGAAATTTCGTTTGTCAAATGACCCAGCTCTGTGCTTGTCAACAAATTTACCTTGACGTTAGAGCAAAATGCTGTGGATGCTGGAATTCTGAAAATAAAACCAGCAGATCCATGAGCATCTTATTGTCAAGAAATGGATCTGCTCCTCTCCACAAATAGCACCTGAGTACTTCCAGAGTTTTCTGTTAGTGTTACACCTTTTCCATGTTGACATAGGAACAGTCACAACCGGAAGTCAAATCATTTTTCTTTTTTGAGGATTCTTGCTGAAATTTTCTCGACAGTTACCTTTCAATTTTCAGGGTTTACTTTCTCATTTTCAGTAACTCATTTGTTAGCTGATGTTGTTACATTGTAACAATGCTTTCTGAATTGATATGATTTTATATGGGGTATTTGGACTCACAGCAGACTTAGTATGACTTATCAATATCCATGATAATGATCAACTCTGCTCTAAAATCAAAGCCACAACATTTGAGTAAAGCATTGGCTTCTTAGGCACTAAAGCACTTAACTTGGTACAAGGTAACAGGCATAAGTTAACAAAAGATTTATTTCAAGTTTACTGACACACGAAAAGCTATTACCCTCTATATAACTTTTACGATTGGTTACGTCACAGCTATTAAGTCTCCATAACGAAAGAAACAAAATGTTTTATCCAGGCACTTACAAACACTGGGTATTTTCTTAATCAGCCTTTTCAGAGATGTTTTAATTCATTCACGGGATGAGGCCATTGCTGCCTGGACCAGTATTTGTTGGCCATCCTTATTTGCCTAGGGGGCAGTTAAGAATCAACCACATTGCTGTAGGTCTGGAGTCACATAGAGGTCAGACCAGGTAAGGATGGCAGTTTCATTCCCTAAAGATAATAGTGAACCAGAAGGGGTTTTTTCTGACAATCAGCAAGGGTTTCATGGTCAGCATTAGACTCTTAATTTTTTAATTAAATCTTGTTATTGCATATTCCTGAAGTAGGTGGGACTTGAACCTAGGAGCTAGGTCTCCTAGCTCAGAGGTAGAGACATTACCACAAGAGGGATCACTTACAATCCTCTTTACTGGATTCCAATTTCACATTTAAATTTAACAGTTGACAGTTTTCATGATAGTAGACCCATTACATTTTCCACAGAAATGGCTCCTGAATTTCTACAATCTCAAACTAGTCATTCCACATTCATTTGCAAGTAATTCATTATTCTATTAACTTCAAGTTTTCTTGGATCTTACCTGAGTGTACCTTTGTTGACAGGTCTAAAACTGTTCTCTTTCCTTTGCAGCTTCCTTCCACCCCCTCTTACCTCAGACACTTCTTTGAAGCCCCTTCTTCCATTGAATACCTTGCAGCCTCCTTCTTCACACCCATACACCTCTTGCAGCTTCATTCTCCACCCTTATATCTCTTGTAGTTTCCTTCTCACCCTCTTGCACTTCTTACAGTCTGCCACACTCTCCCAACCTTCTTTTCCTTCAAGTCCCACTTGCAGCCACCAAACCACCCCCCTCCCCCTCCCCCTGATCTAGACTTGCCAACATTGCATTTCATTCTGGTGCCTCATCACATGATCTTGTGTTGCTAGCTGCCTCTCCTACCCTATCAATCCTCATGGCGTACCATTCCTCTGCACCAGTTGGAGAGTGGGCAAACTCTTCTTCATCTAACTGGAACGTTAGTCTTTTTTCCCTATATTTTATCAAGCCAAAAATATTTCTTCAAAGAGTTTGCTGTAAATAAAGTAAAACACTTCACTTAATCATTTATTGATTTTTTTCTATTTGGGGTGTGAGGAAAATATTTTCCTAAACAAACCTGGAGGGTTGAGCATGGCCTATCCTCAGCATGGGCTATATGCTCTTGCTAAGTACTAACTACAAGCAGTTGGCAAATCCCACTAAAGCCTAGTGAATGAATGTGGACTGCGAAATATTGTAGTAATCAAGAGACCAGGCCCAAACCAGGAGGAATTGATTTCATTTAAATCCTTGATTCCTGGTACACAGGTAGCTGTTGATCAACACATAAACGTAAGCAGGGAAAAATACAGTCGGACACAAGGAAGAACTCGCTCTTATATATCAACCCAACAAACATTTGTAGTGACTGTTGTAAATATAGGTGTGTGATATCATTACATTCCTTCAATCAACCAAAAAGCCAAGCTACACGGTAAAGCTCACTGACCATTGTAAGCAGTTCCTGTCCCCATCCCATCCTGACACCGATACTTTGATTTTAAGATTTTGATAGAACAAAATTATCTAGACACAATTGGCTCAATCACAAACCTGTTTATTAAAATAAACCTCTTAATGTCTTGTTACAAAACCTTTGACCAGGTATAAATTGCACCTTGATTGGTTTGTATAATTTAAATCTCTCCACAATTTAATCTCGGTTCCCACCCCAAAGCACACAAGATCACCACAATCTATTTGTAAAAAGAAATGTTTATCACAAAACCAGAGACAAAACGTCATGTTTATGCTCAAACCCTATGTACTTAAAACCCAAGCCCTCCAGATTTGGTTGCTACCCTGAGGTTACTTTTACCTCTCAACCCCAATATTGCTTGGATTTGGCAGATAACTCATAGTCCATCATGTGGTTGGGCAGAGCGGACCTATAGGGCTGAATAGTCTACTTCTGCTCGATATATTGTAGTCCTTCCAGTGAGAACTGTAGGTCCAGGAGCCAGTTTGACTGTTCCTGACCTTCCTTCATGACTGCAAATCCTTCCACATAAGATCATTACAACTTGCCTGATGGACTAACAATCCTCAACACGGCTGGTCTGTCCAACATTGGATGCTTAAATCATATTAACCAGCCTTGACCAGCTGTAGTGCAATTGTTTCAATCTCGCCTGACATCCCTATTTATAATGGTTCATGGTGGGGGGGATCCTACACATCATAATATTTTGTACACTCTACTGTATATCATAAACATGTTGGATGTTAACATGGTGTAAAATGGTACTGGGCCACTAGAGGGTGCCTGTGGACTTCTTTTGAGTTGTATTGAACAAAATAGTATTGAACAAATAATGGAAAAATACCTTATGATAAAACAAGAAAATAGTTGTTTAACATCTCACCGGAAAAGTGCACTTCTGGCAGAAAGCACTCCTGATAACACACAGACCTGTCAGATAAATTTGGATTCTAATCACCACTAAACCCTGAGCTCGCTGACCTCTATGGGTCCCAGGAAGGCAATACTCAATATTAAAATTTATCTGAACAGGGAGGCAATAGCCAAGTGGTACTATCACTGGATTGTTAATCCAGAGACTCGGGTTCTGGGGACCCGGGTTTGAATCCTGCCATGACTGATGGTAGAATTTGAATTCAATAAAAATCTGGAATTAACAGTCTAATGGTGAACATGAATCTATTGTTGATTGTTGGAAAAACCCATCTGGTTCACTCATGTCCTTCAGGGAAGGAAGCTGCCATCCTTACCTGGTTTGGCCCTCATGTGACTCTAGACTGACAGCAATGTAGTTGACTCTTAACTGCCCTCTGGGAAATTAGGGATGGGCAATAAATACTGGCCCAGCCAGCAACGCCCTCATCACATGAATAAATTTTAAAAATCACAGCAGTAATGATCGCTGAGGGACAAAGGGTGGTTGAAAATAAGAGGAAACAATAACTGAAGAAAAATAAAGTTGACAACCATTGATCACTACTTAGCAGGAGCAAATTACTGCAGATGCTGGAATCTGCACCGAAAACAACCTATGCTGGGGATTACAGTGGGTCAGATAGCATCCATGGAGAGAGAGCAAGCTAATGTTTTGCATTTCGATGACTCTTCTTCAGAGCTGAAGTTAGCGTCCCCTTCTGAAATTGCTGCACTTCACTCTCTCAGGCCCAGCGTTAACTTTGTTAACCAACCTGTCAACAAAGGTGGTGCTGTTGTAGTCTGGTGCACTGACCTTTACCTTGCAGAGTCTCAACGCCAACTCTCGGACACTTCTTCCTACCACCCCTCGGATCCTGACCCCACATCTGAACATCAACCCATTGTTGCGAGGATGCTACAGGAAGGATAGAAACGGAGGCAAGAGAGGAGGGGGAGTGGCATTTTTGATAAGGGATAGCATTACAGCTGTGCTGAGGGAAGATATTCCAGGAAATACATCCAGGGAAGTTATTTGGGTGGAACTGAGAAATAAGAAAGGAATGATCACCTTATTGGGATTGTATTATAGACCCCCTAATAGTCAGAGGGAAATTGAGAAACAAACTTGTAAGGAGATCTCAGCTATCTGTAAGAATAATAGGGTAGTTATGATAGGGGATTTTAACTTTCCCAACATCGACTGGGACTGCCATAGTGTTAAAGGTTTAGATGGAGAGGAACTTCTTAAGTGTGTACAAGACAATTTTCTGATTCAGTATGTGGATGTACCTACTAGAGAAGGTGCAAAACTTGACCTACTCATGGGAAATAAGGCAGGGCAGGTGACTGAATTGTCAGTGGGGGAGCACTTTGGGGCCAGCGACCATAATTCTATTCGTTTTAAAATAGTGATGGAAAAGGATAGAGCAGATCTAAAAGTTGAAGTTCTAAATTGGAGAAAGGCTAATTTTGACGGTATTAGGCAAGAACCTTTGAAAGCTGGTTGGAGGCAGATGTTCGCAGGTAAAGGGACGGTTGGAAAATGGGACGCCTTCAGAAATGAGATAACAAAAATCCAGAGAAAGTATATTCCTGTCAGGGTGAAAGGGAAGGCTGGTAGATATAGGGAATGCTGGATGACTAAAGAAATTGAGGGTTTGGTTAAAAAGAAGGAAGCATATGTCAGGTATAGACAGGATAGATCGAGTGAATCCTTAGAAGAGTATAAAGAAAGTAGGAGTATACTTAAGAGAGAAATCAGGAGGGCAAAACGGGGACATGAGATAGCTTTGGCAAATGGAGTTAAGGAGAATCCAAAGGGTTTTTACAAATATATTAAGGATAAAAGGGTAACTAGGGAGAGAATAGGGCCCCTCAAAGATCAGCAAGGCGACCTTTGTGTGGAGCCACAGAAAATGGGGGAGCTACTAAATGAGTATTATGCATCAGTATTTACTGTGGAAAAGGATATGGAAGATATAGACTGTAGGGAAATAGATGGTGACATCTTGCAAAATGTCCAGATTACAGAGGAGGAAGTGCTGGATGTCTTGAAACGGTTAACGGTGGATAAATCCCCACAACCTGATCAGGTGTACCCGAGAACTCTGTGGGAAGCTAGAGAAGTGATTGCTGAGCCTCTTGCTGAGATATTTGTATCATCAATAGTCACAGGTGAGGTGCCGGAAGACTGGAGGTTGGCAAACGTGGTGCCACTGTTTAAGAAGGGCGGTAAAGACAAGCCAGGGAACTATAGACCAGTGAGCCTGACCTCAGTGGTAGGCAGGTTGTTGGAGGGAATTCTGAGGGACAGGATGTACATGTATTTGGAAAGGCAAGGACTGATTCGGGATAGTCAACATGGCTTTGTGCATGGGAAATCATGTCTCACAAACTGAATTGAGTTTTTTGAAGAAGTAACGAAGGTTGATGAGGGCAGAGCAGTAGATGTGATCTATAAGGACTTCAGTAAGGCGTTCGACATGGGAGACTGATTAGCAAGATTAGATCTCATGGAATAAAGGGAGAACTAGCCATTTGGATACAGAACTGGCTCAAAAGTAGAAGACAGAGGGTGGTGGTGGAGGGTTGTTTTTCAGACTGGGGGCCTGTGACCAGTGGAGTGCCACAAGGATCGGTGCTGGGTCCACTACTTTTCATCATTTGTATAAATCATTTGGATGTGAGCGTAAGAGGTACAGTTAGTAGGTTTGCAGATGATATCAAAATTGGAGGTGTAGTGGTCATCGAAGAGGGATACCTCAGATTACAACAGGATCTGGACCAGATGGGCCAATGGGCTGAGAAGTGGCAGATGGAGTTTAATTTATATAAACGTGAGATGCTGCACTCTGGAAAAGCATGTCAGACCAGGACTTATACACTTAATGGTCAGGTCCTCGGGAATGTTGCAGGACAAAGAGACCTTGGAGTGCAGGTTCATAGCTCCTTGAAGGTGGAGTCGCAGGTAGATAGGATAGTGAAGAAGGCGTTTGGTATGCTTTCCTTTATTGGTCAGAGTATTGAGTACAGAAGTTGGGAGGTCATGTTGCGGCTGTACAGGGCATTGGTTAGGCCACTGTTGGAATATTGCGTGCAATTCTGGTCTTCTTCCTATCGGAAAGATATTGTGAAACTTGAAAGGGTTCAGAAAAGATTTGCAAGGATGTTGCCAGGGTTGGAGGATCTGAGCTACGGGGAGAGGCTGAACAGGCTGGGGCTGTTTTCTCTGGAGCGTCAGAGGCTGAGGGGTGATCTTATAGAGGTTCACAAAATTATGAGGGGCATGATTAGGATAAATAGACAAAGTCTTTTCCCTGGGGTTAGGGAGTCCGGAACTAGAGGGCATAGGTTTAAGGTGAGAGAGGAAAGATATAAAAGAGGCCTAAGGGGCAACTTTTTCACGCAGAGAGTGATAAGTGGTATGGAATGAGCTGCCAGAGGGTGTGGTGGACACTGGTACAATTGTAACATTTAAGAGGCATTTGGATGGGTATATGAATAGGAAGGGTTTGGAGGGATATGGGCCGGGTGTTGGCAGGTGGGACTAGATTGGGTTGGGATATCTGGTCGGATGGACCGAAGGGTCTGTTTCCATGCTGTACATCTCTATGACTCTATGACTGTCACTGGCCTCATTATCTCTGGAGATCTTCCCCTCATTGCCTCCAACCTAGTAGACTCCTAACCCAGGACCGCCCATTTCTACCTTCTTCCCAAAATCCACAAACCAGACTGCCCCGGTAGGTAGGCCTGTCGAATCAGCTTTTCCCGTCCAGCTGAGCTCATTGCCTCCTATCTTGACTCTATATTCTCTCCGCTTGTCTAGACTCTGCCCACCCACACCCACGATTCCTCTGATGCCCTCCAACATAGTGACAATTTCCAGTTCCCTGGTTCTAACTGCCCTCCTATTCACCATGGATGTCCAATCCTTTTATACATCTATTCCCCACCAGGACCCCATCCAGTTCTTGGATTCTTCCTTAGTTAGAGTCCTGAACACCCCCTGTCCACCACCACACTCCTCCATCTGGCTAAACTTGTTCTCTCACTAAACAATTTCTCCTTTAACTCATCTCACTTCTGCCAAGTCAAAGGAGTGGCAAAGGGCACCCGCATGGGTCCCTGTTATAATTGCCTCTTTATAGGGCATGTGGAGCAATCCTTGTCCCAGTCTTACACTGGCCCGTCCCACAACTCTTCTTTTCAGTACGTCAACTACTGCTTTGGTGCTATTTTTTGTTCCTGACAGGACCTTGAAAATTTCATTCATTTTGCCTCCAATTTCCATCCCTCTTTAACTTTCACATCGTCCATTTCCAACACTTCCTCTGCTTTCCCTGACGTCTCTGTCTCCATTTCGGGGATAGACTGTCCTTTGCCATCCATTGCAAAACCACTGACTCCCATAGCTACCTTCCCTACAGCTCTTCATACCCCACATCCTGCAAGGACTCCATCCCATTCCCCCAGTTACTTAGCCTAACTCTCATTAGTTCGGTTGATGCCACCTTCCAAAAACCAGCACCGCTAACTTGGCTTGCTTCTTCCATAGCAGTGGTTTCCCACCCATGTGGTTGACAGGGCCCTCAACCACCTCCAACCTTACAATCGTATTTCTGTCCTTGCCCCTTCCCATCGCTCTCAACAGTGTGATTCAGTACCCCTTGTCCTCACTTCTCATTCCATCAGCCTTCATGTTCAAAGGATCATTCTCCACCATTTTAGACAACTCCAGCACGATGCCACCACCAAATACATCTTCCCCTTACTCCCTGTGTCTGCATTTCGCAGAGATTGGTCCCTCTTGGACACCCTAGTCCATTCCATGACCACCAACACCATCCCGCTTCCTGCATTGTACTTCCTGCAATCTTGTGAATTATACTCGCTGCACCCAGTGTGGCTGACTCTGCACTGGAGAAACCAAACGTGGTCTGTGCACAGCACTTCCCGTAGCTGGTCATTTTAACACAGCATCTTGCTTGACTGTCATGCCCACTTGATCTCAGCATGCTGCGATGCTGCAGGGAATCACAGTGCAAATTGAAGGAACAATATGTCATCTTCAGAATCAGCACTTTACAGCCTTTTGGACTTCATATTGAGTTCAACTCCTTCAAATTGTGAACCAACTCACCCTTCTTCCCTTTCCTTTAGCTTTACTTATTACATTCTCTGTCACCATATCCTTTGTTCCCTTCCCTCACCCCAGTGGGACTGTCTTCTCTTTTCATTCTGGCAGTTAGACACAACACAACAACACTGTTCTGTCATTCTCACATTCCAAACGCTTAATCTATCAACATCTTTTCTCTGACACCACACCATTACCACAGCTCTCCCCCAACTATAGCATAGGTGCTGCCTCCTCCGCACTTCCCTTCAGCTCTGATGGAGAGTTGTCTAAACTCAAAAAGTTACCTGGGTCTGATGCTGTCTGATCCGCTGTGATCTCCAGCACTTGCTGTTTTCAGTTTGATCACTACTTAGCTGGACAAGGGTTAATAAGGCAAATTTTCACTGCTTTGCACATTTGCATGAACTCGTTAAACCAAATGTGCCTGACAAGAACTGAAAATGTCCATTTGATCCAGTGACTTTATGACTTTGTATTAGAGAATATACTAACCACAGAAACAAGCCACTAAGGTGATAGTTTGTGTTATTAATGCATATTATTTGATATTTGTAGAATTGTACAGCACAGAATGAGACCATTTAACCCATTAAATCTGTGCTGAGTTTTCTAAAGAGCAAGCAAACCAGTTCTGGACAGAAATAGCCACTGAGTCTTGATGCTGCTTTATTTTATTTTGACCTCACAGTTCTTCAACTCCGCAGACGTGGGCTGAGTTCACCCATTGTAACATTTATAAAGCTGAACAGGAGCGAATGGCCTCCATTAATCTTCGTGCTCTGGTTGACAACGTGTTACTTGAGACCTCGCAAGATCTGCGTTGTCAGTATGACCGTGTCAACGCTGCCTTTCACCAGCGTCTGGAAGAACTTAATGATGCAAAGGCTAAATTGGAGTATCATCTAAGAAGGGTACATTTCTGGTCAACTGTTTCTGGTTCATGTCTACTCACAAACCACACCAAACATCTCACCCTAAAACTGGAGTTAACTTAATTAGAACCGTTCATTACTGCTGTGGGAGGATATTCTTACAAGCTAATTTCTAACTGTTTTAACCTGAATTATCAAATAATTTAATTAAGAAGATTTGAATTAAAACGAAGTGTGATCTGTCAGCATCATGGGAAGCAAAAACCCACATGCACCCACTGAGGCTTCTACTGAGGCAATACTTAAGTTGGCTCTCATAACATTAGAGCTAAATGTGGGTAATGTATTACTGAAAAAAAACTTAACAGACAGTTATTACAGTTCCTATATCATCCCAAAATGCCCACATTAGATCCTGGAATGAAATCTGGCTTGATAGATCAAATTTCATTTATTCAATGTGCTGATCATTCACTGAGGCAAAAGCATATAAGACTGCAGATTTTCTTTAATAATACGTTTATTACAGTGAAGAGAAAAAACAAAATAAAATTAAACAAGCTAAATAAAGAAAAATTGAAGGAACTGCAGAAACATGCTAAAAATCAGAAACAAAAACAGAAATTGCTGGGAAAACTCAGCAGGTCTGGCAGCATCTGTGGAGATAAATTAGGGTAAATGTTTCAGGTCCAGTGACCCTTCCTCAGGGTTCACAGATGCTGCTGAGCTTTACCAACAATTTCTGTTTTGTATCTAAATGAAAGATACAGTCTTAAAACATATGGCAAAGTGAAGTTTATACCTAATCCCCAGGTCCATTACTTTGCAGAATTAAATGCAGAGAAATTACCCATCCAATTTAAGACTTTTAAATTAAATCAGCTGAATCTTCCCAGTCATTTCCTGAATAGCTACAAAATTGAAAGCTTAGAGTGAATTAGTATTTCAATAATCTTCCAATTTCTAACCAAACACTCCTGGTCTGGAACTTATTCAAACTAACATTCTATGAAGGTAATCTATTCCCTGAACTTTCCAATATTCCTTTCTGGAAGAGATGTTGTATTGTGCTTCTGACCCCAGTCAAGCATCTTCCCAAACCTGCTGCAAACCTCCAATCTCTGTTTTTCCTAAGCTAAAATTAATTTGTGACTATCCTAAACCATAAACAAGCTAATGGCCCTCATTGTTTACTTTCTGATTGTAAAGCCAGTGCAATGTGAAACTTCAAAATAATATAAAAAAAAGAACTGTGGACGCTGGAGATCTGAAACAAAAACAGCAATTGTTGGTGAAACTCAACAGGTCTGGCAGAATCTGTGGGAAGAAAGCAAAGTTAATATTTTGAATCTGGTGACTCAATAAAGGCTCTTCATTGAGTTAACAGACTCAAAATGTTAACTCTGTTTTCTCCCCACATATGCTGCCAGACCTGCTGACAACACTTTCTGTTTGTGCAATACAAAACATCTTCCATTTACACTCTGTAGGGTGTTCCCTGCTCTCTGACACCTATTGGTTTAGGTCATTCCTCTGGAAAGACTGATCTAGCTACCTTCACAAAAGTAACCAACATCCATGTGCCACTGGTTTGAAATCCCAGCTCTAAAAGTGATATCATTCATCACAACATATACTACAGTCACAGACACTTCAAGCATCTGGGCAAACAGTAAGCCATTTTGTTATAAACAAAATGATTCTTCCAGCAGTGTGTTGCGCTTCATGTGATCCCTGTTCATGGGCTATTGGTATAGGGATGATAGAATAATATCTCACATTGTTCTGCTGGAGGTTGATTTATTTGAAGTGAACAGTAGAGGCTCTTTACAACCCTAGGAATGTTAGATACAATTACTGTTCCCCAAGTTCTGTAACTCCCTCCATGAGAAACGTCTCGAAACATACAGACTCGTGAATTAGAAACATGAATAGGTCATTCAGCCAATCAAGTCCACTCTGCCTTTCAATGAGATCATGGCTGACGTATTTGAATTCCTAATTCCCATCTATCCCCAATAACTTTGATTCTCCTGCCTAACAATATCCATCCACCTAAATATATTCAATGATCCTGCTTTATAGCCTTTGGAAGCAGAATCTTCCAAAGTCACAAAATCCACTGAGAGAAGGAAATTTTCATCATCGTTGTCCCAAGCGTATTCCCTTAATTTTAAGTTAATTTAGAAAACTTCCGGGTTCTGTACTCACCTACAAAATTAAACGTTTTTTCCACATTCACCGTGTCAACACAACTCAAGATCCGATCAAGTCATTTTTCATTCAAAACGCCATTTAGTCTTCTAAACCCCAGTGGAGACAAGCCCATTTTTTCCAGCCTATCCACATAAGACAACACAACTCAAGATCCGATCAAGTCATTTTTCATTCAAAACGCCATTTAGTCTTCTAAACCCCAGTGGAGACAAGCCCATTTTTTCCAGCCTATCCACATTTAATCAAAGTTAAAAGTTACAGGTTATGGTCCAACAGGTTTAATTGGAAGCACTAGCTTTCAGATCACTACTCCTTCATAAGCTACCTGAGCTGGTGCTTCCAAACAAACCAAATGGACTATAACCTGGTGTTGTGTGATTTTTAACTTTGTCCACCCCAGTCCAACACCAATCCTTCCAAATCATGACCATTTAATCAAGATATCAATCTAGTAAACCTCCTCTGAAGCTCTAAGTCTTATAGAAAAACTTACTTTTATCCTGCACAAGATTCACTTATAAAAGTCTAAAATTATACAGAACATTCTTTAGAATGCTATCTTTTTTTGAAAAAAATTCTGTAACATAAATATACATTAAAAAAAAACACCATTCTCACCTTATTGTGTAGAGATTTCACAGGAATTTGAAGAATTTTAAAGCATTTGTTTTTGTCCCATTTTCTTTTAATGTGTCTATTCAGTGGTATTTTCTGGTCTCTTGAACAATATTGAGGGCTATGCCTTCAGTTGCAATTAAGTTTTGGAATTCCCTCCCTAAATCTCTCTGCCTCTTTACTCTCTCTCCTCTGTTATGATGCTCCTTAAAAGCTACCTTCTAACCAAAATTGTGCTTACCTGCCCTGATATCTTCCTATGAGGCTCAGTGTCAAATGTTGTTAGGTAATATTTCTGTGAAGCGCTTTGGATTGTGAATTTAACTCTATAAATGCACCTTAGAAATGGTAAACTGTTATTGCAGCAATTCAATTAATATTAATGATTTTAGCATTGGCACACATTTTATTGTCAATTAAAACCTCTGTTTTATGGTCTTGCTGGTGACAATGTTCCATGTTGGGAGCCTTATCCCTCAAAATGAGATCCATTGTGGGCATCAGTGGAAATTTAGTAGACTCTCCAAAAGGAAAATGACAATAACTGTGTGGATTAAGTTCAAGTTAAGTGAGTGAAGACTCTGTTGAGACTGTAAGAGGACATCTTAATCTTATTTTTCTCTCTGAACAGACACTGGAGCAGATTGCAGACCAGGAGAAAAACATCGCCCATCTAAAACAGGCCATAAAGGACAAAGAGGCCCCATTAAAGGTAGTTCAAACTAGACTTTATGAGAGGACCTACAGGCCCAATGTGGAGCTCACCAGAGACCCTGCTCAATTTAGGTAAGCCAACAGATTGTTTGGGGGAAGGGGGATCTGTGTTCTAGTGGTACTAATTTTAATGGTTACTCTTGCTACTCTATCATGTATTAGTTACATTGGTTACTCGTGCTATTCTATCATGTAGTGGTAACATTGGTTACTCGTGCTTGTCTATCATGTATTAGTTACATTGGTTACTTTTGCTCGTCTATCGTGTATGTTTATCCTGGTTCTCACTGACTGTGCCCAACTTTTGTCTCCTACCATTGACAGCTTGATATGTGAGGCTGGTGAAATTGAGGAATCCATCGCTCTCCTGCAAGAGAAACTCCGAGAAGCCCAGGCATCCCTGGAGAACTTGGAAAATACTCGAATGACACTCGAGAAGGAAATCGCAATAAAAGCAAACAGTATATTCATTGATAGTGAAAAGTGCCTGAAACACCGTGAACGATACCCAACCGTGATTAGACTTTCAGGTTATCAATAAACAATATAAAATCACACACTTCACTTGAGCAATAATATTTTGATTTTCCATGGAGTGAAAAGCTATAAGCTGCAGCAGGGTATTGCACATTTAAGTAAAAGCAATCTCACTACATTTGAACAAATCAAATGAAATCATCACTCAGTTATCATGAACTTGACGGCCACATTAAACATGCTGACTATCAAGATGCATTATCAGCGACTGAATATTTTTGTTGATGTTGTCATGATCTTCTTTGCTTTTTGTTGAATCCAATTTAAATAAACAGAGTTTAGAGCATGGAACATGGGTCTCATAGAAACCTATAAAATTCTAACAGGACTAGCCAGTGCAAATGCAGGAATCACATTCCAATTGACAAGGAAGTTCAGAACCAGGGCTGATTGACTTAGTATATGGAGAAGGCCATTTAGCACTGAAATGTGGAGAAATTTCTTCACTCAAAGAATGGTGGGCCTGTGGAATTCTCAGCCACAGAAAGCGGTCTTGTTTTCAAGAAAGAGTTAGATATGGTCCTTAGAGGTAATGGGTTCAAAGAGTTTGGGGAGAAAGTGGGAACAGGGTACTGAGTTAGATAATCAGCCACGATCATATTGAATGGCCAGGCATGTTAAGAACAGCCCACTCTTCCTCCTGTGTTCAATATTTCCACATTAAACCACAGGAAGAGAAAAGATTATAATGCTTTAACATAGTGCTTTATTTTAGTTGAAGGTTTAATTGCATCATTTTAGGTCACTAAACAAGACACATTTTTACACTTACAACAATTATTCAGTTTCCACTTGGAGTCAAGTTCCAATGTAGTATTCAGGTAAAGCAGGAGTAAGGGTCATAATCAGACAAACATAACCCACTTTTTAAGGTCATGCATTCGATTTCAACACACATGTAATGTTTGAGCTGATTATCAAGTTCCACAGTTGAAGTCAACATTGAGAAACTTATTTCAACATGAACTATAAGCAACACAGAAAAAACAACAGCTATACGAATATTCTGAGGTAAAAACAATGACTGCAGATGTTGGAAACCAGATTCTCAATCAGTGGTGCTGGAAGAGCACAGCAGTTCAGGCAGCATCCAAAGTGCAGTGAAATTGACGTTTCGGGCAAAAGCCCTTCCTGATGAAGAGCTTTTGCCCGAAACATCGATTTCGCTGCACTTTGAATGCTGCCTGAACTGCTATGCTCTTCCAGCACCACTGATCCAGAATACGAATATTCTGGTCAATCTCCTTTAATTATGTGCAGTGAAGTGGGGTTAGAAAGCTGTAGGTAATTGGACCAGGCTATGATGCAGACTCAATTTTAAGGAAATAAATTCTGTCCTTATTTGGTGTGGCACATGGAACTTTTTTTGAGGTAATTTGATGAAGCCGACAATAAAGGAAGCTGAGAATTGGCTGGAGCATTTGGTTTCCTTGCAACAGAATAGCATTCTTAAGCTATTTACCAACATGATTCCCCACTTTGACACTTGAAAATTAAAGAAATGCTAGACACTTACAAAAGTAAAACAATCTAGTAACATTCAAAATATAAATGATGCAGTTCATGTATTGCAGAATGAACATATAAACCTCAAAATCTGTGATGAAAATCGTGGAACTTTTTCTTTGAGAAGGAATACATTTGGCTCTTTGGGTTTCATCTGGTATTGATTCAAATGATTAGGATTCTTGATTTTCGCAATTCTTGTTTTGATTTAATAAAGAATGTTGACTTCAATTTAAATGGTGCCTTATCCTAAATTACAAACCTCGAGCACCTTTCCCAACTGCGAGGTTTGTTTGAAGTTGAATGATCAGTATTAATAGATCATCAGGCTGTAGAAGAAGCTACCACAGTATCACCTAACCCCCTTCTATGGAGCACACTTTCAGGCAGGATTGCTAATCTGGAATTTTTAGTTTCTTTTGTATATGTTTTCCTTTCTAGCAGAAACCTTGAGACAATTCTAACTGCAGGATTGACTGCATGCAAATGAGGGGGACAAATAAGTAAATTCCATTTTTATGTCATGGAGAGTAAAGAGAGATAAGAGGTTAGAATCAAAAAAAAACTTCATGTTACATCTTTACATTTCCTTTAAACAGTGTGTTGCTAATATTCCTGTGAGGATTTCAGGAACAATTGATGGAATGAGGTATGAGGGGAAAGCCAATCAGAGATTTTGGAGGGAAAATAATAATTGCAAGAAAATATGAAGGTATGGTAGATTAAAGTGATTTTCTTGATGGCACTCCCCATTCACTATCTCTCTGATCCCCAATTTGGCTGCCCAACTGAGGCACTGCAGTGCCATGTCTGGTGAGATAGTGTAATTACATTGAGTTATATATTGAACAAAGAAACGGCCCCAAAGGACTTTGGATGCTGGAAATCAGAAACAAAATCTTTAGAACAAGGGTCACTGAACTTGAAACGTTAACTCTACTTTCTCTGCACAGATGCTGCCAAGTTTGATGAGATTTTCCAGCAATATCTGATTATTTTTGGGGTATACCTTTCCCGTCAGCCTGTTTCCAATATTGTCAAATTTGATTAGACATATCACCTGAGGTTTCATCACATAATTTTCTACCTCCAAAAGACTTGCCCCAGTCAGGGAGATTTTCTTTTTTCCCCAGTGTCTTCTATTTCTACATTTAATAAACCAAAGTGTTCAAAGAATATGAAAACATTTTTTAATACTGTCCCTAATGACATTCCTCCAGCATTTGCAGGTACGTCAGTGGGGACTAATTTTCAATTTGCGGAGAGTCTACAGTTTTCTTGAAGGCTTGACAATACTGTGAGTTGTGTCTGTTAACGGACTATGGCGCACACTTGGTGAGGTTGTGGGCATAAAGTAAAACCAACGCAGGGTGTGAGATCTAAGGGGGTGGCAGGCAGGGCATGGAAGGTGAATTTCTGCATCAAAGTTGTAAAGAAGAGAAAAAGCTCCATTTTGGCAAGGCTTTCCCCTAAGCAAATCCGTCGACCTTTGAAACACAGAAGAAAATACATTTAGAAATGTCCCAACGCCACAGTGAATAAAGACACAATCTTTTTTAAAATAGCATTTCAACTTATTTGGCAAACAATACAATCAGCTAAGACAGGGATTTCATGTAGAGATTATTCAGGATCTATCAACTCATGCCTTTAAAAGTTTGATGAAGTCTTGAAAACAATTGTTTTACCTCATGAAGCAGAAGGTTGTGGGTTCAAGCTGTGCTTTAGAGATTATTCCCCCTAATCATAGAATCATAGAATCCCTACAGTGTGGAAACAGGCCATTTAGCCCAACAAGTCCTCACCAATCCTCCACAGAGTAACCCACCCAGACCCATTCCCCTACCCTAATATTCTACATTTGGCTTACACTTTGAAAGGTGCTACTTTCTTTGATGAGATGATAAAGTAATGTGTCTGCTGTCTTCTGATTGATATTTATTCTTCATACAAAAGCACGGATTATCTGTTCATGATCACATTGAAGTCTGTGGGATCTTGCTGAATACAAATTAGTGACCATGTTTCCTACATAATAGTGACTCCACCTCAGAAATACTTCACCAGCTGGAAGATGCTTTGAAATACCTTGAGGTCCTGAGAGGTTAGTATAAGCAAAGGTATTCCTTTTATTTTGTTAAGATTTTCAGCCTCAAATTTTAAGTAAAGCTATTTCAAAATTACCACAGGGCAAGCCCCGTATTCGCAAAATCATTTTCCGCAGTTTCAGTTACCCATGGTTTCCCGCAGCCTGAAAGTATTATAGGGAACCTTCCGAAACCAGGGGCCAAGAGGCTGCCAGGAAGATAGATTTCCCATTTAAATGAATAGGTTTGCTCCTATCCGCAGTTTGGGGCTTCCACTGGAGGTCGTGGAATGTATCCCCCGCGGGTACAGGGAGTGAGAGCAACTGCTGTATAACATTTACTTGAGTGTTAAGTAGGAGATGTAGGATGAAGGCATGAGAAATGCAATGAGGGCTTGCAATTTGCCTGTGTGAGAGTCTGGGAAATAATATGGATGAGTATAATGATATATCTGTCTATCGAAAAGTGCATCTGCGTTCCTTTGTTGTGCGATGTGATTCTCCAATCTAATTTGAGTCTAGCTCACCACATAATTGTTAGAACCATATGTTTAATTCAGAGAAGTTCAGAAAGCCCATTGAAAGACTATGTTGACTCATTTAAGCAGTCACATGGATACATTTTTAAAATTATGTACACATTTAAACTTTTTTGAGAGATTGCTGATGAAACCTGAAACCCATAAGGTTGTATTTCTGTATTTAATTACTTTAAGTTAAGAAAACAAATCTAGGAAAATAATTGATGCTGGGTAGTCCAGAAACAAATGGAAAGAAAACAGTGTATCCAGATCTAGAGGAAGAATTATTAGATGTACAAGGGGTTTATTAAAAATAGTCCAATAACTTATACCTGCAGAGAAAGGCATAAAGGCTTCTCTCTTCACAAACCTTCCCTCAGCATCCAGAAAGTGAGATGGGTTGAACTCATTCGGTTTCTCCCATTGGGTTTTATCATACAGCACAGAGGACAGCAATGGAATCACCTGCATTCCCTTTAAAACAAATTATTCCCAAACGTGAACATCTCATCCACAACCCTTAGGCTTATTCCTGTTAGTAAAAAAAAATCAGTAATAGTGGGAAGCAAATGAACTGGTCATACCGGAGTTAAGTTTACAAGATGGCATTCCTACAATGTGGAAACAGGCCCTTCGGCCCAACAAGTTCAAACCAACCCTCCAAACAGTATCCCACCCAAACCTCTTCCCCTACACTTACCCCTTACTAATGCACCTAGCCTATACATTATGGTCAATTTAACAAGGCCAATTCACCCAAGCTGCACATCTTTGGATAGTGGGAGAAAACCCACACAGAGAATGTGCAAATTCCATACATACGCGCCCAAGTCTGGAATTGAGCCAGACCGGAATTGACACTGTGAGGCAGTATTGCTAACCACTGAGTCAGCATACCACCTTGGCATATTGAATCAGACTAGTATGTTTCTTAATCATTTTTACGGTATTGCTTCCTTCGTAAGACTTGTAGAAAACTATTGACTGTTGCACAAAGATTGCGGAAAAGACACTTAATTGATGAAAGTGTTCTTCCCCATGGCCTGGTCTGGCAGAAAGATATTTACACACCTAATAGAACCCAATTATTAGAAATGTCTTTTGATTCACAATCTACCTAAAGAGAAAGAAGGGCATTTCATCTATCTTACTTCATTCATCAAAATAGATCCAAGATTGTTGAATTCTCCTACTCATTAAATTATTCTAGGCATTTTGCATCTCTTGTCTAGGAGTCTCAACCACATTTGAGTGAAGAATAACTGACTAGTTTGAGTCCGAAATTAAATATTTGCCATTAAATATTAAACATCGAACCTGTGTCTCCTTATCCTACCCAATCAGTATTGCTTAAGATTTATCATTTCCAGTCTTTTAACTATTTTTCTATCTTTGTATAAACACCTTTCAAACATCTGCTTTCAATGCTTAACTGTTCAACTTTTTCCAGCCTTTCCCATAACATTGACATATTAAACCGGAATTTAGTGTCCCAGATCTACTCTGCACTTTGTTTCTCAGCAAACAGATATAGTGGTCAAGGTCTAATCAAACTGTTTTTCATGACCCCCTTCAATTATTGGATTTGGTTAAATATTTCACTGAACTTCTTCATTGCAATTGTACTTTGAGCCAAACATGTTTAATGCTGAGCCTATTAAAGACTCTACTTTTGTAACTCTATTGTTATCTCAGCAGTACAGAGACAATTCAAAGTGGCTTAAGTAGAACATCCCAAATAAGCAAAATATGTGCCAAATGTTAAACTCTAGACACACAAAAGTATGTCTGATTCATTTCTTACATGGATTATGCACCTTTTAACACTATGATATTTTAACTAATGATTCATATCTTTAATGTCTTTAATGTATTATTTAAAGATTTTACCTTTGGAATAAAAAATCCTCTGAAATGTATATCTGTGGTTGTTGCATGTGGCATATTCATTGGAATTATGTTAGCAAACCTTTGAACCTCATGCAAGACTGCATTAGTATATGGCATTCTCTTCCGATCTTCCATTGTGGGCACTCTCTCTGATCCAATAACTCTTTCAATTTCTCCCTGAACACTTCCTTAATAGAGAAACAGTTGAATTTCAGTTATATTCCCAATCAATAAAGACTAGATCACTTTCAAAGCATTTGTATCCTGGCTAATCTGTTAAGAGGTACCTGGTCAAAAATATAAATTGAAAGCTTTCCAATTCATAACTATTTCAGCAAGGGATATTAGAATAACAAGATGTTGTGAATTTGTCCTTGAATGTTGCTTTCGTTTTGTTAATCTTCCATGTTCTTTCATGATTGGACATATGTTATAGCAGATGTTTAAAAATCTCCATGATGATCGCTATTGAATTTAGCATGGGCTTCTCACGAAGATAGTTGCTCAGTTATGAAGTGCTGTTGTTTGAATTTGGGCATTGCTAGAGAGGAGTGAACCCCAAGAATGCTGAGGGATTGGTCAGCAGGTATTTTAGATGTGATTCTAAGTATAATTTATCAAATAATTTTCCTAAATTGAATAGTAAAGTTTTTGAAATGATGCATGGCAAAGATCCTTCAGAAAAGGAAGGCCATTAGAAATTAATTTTAATCCAGGACCATGTCCATTACAAAAGAGAAATTTGGAGAAAGTACAAACATCCATGTAAAGTTATAAGTGATAATGGGAAAAAAACCCAGTAAATTTACAATGTGGTAATTAAACCGTGAGAGTGCACTCGTCAAGGTTAGTTGACACTGATTAACCAGTAATCTGAAAAAGTGATGAGGCACAATGCATTTTATATCCAAGTATGCTGAAAAATTACAAGAAATGATAATCACAGGGTTGATTCGAATATGGTGATACTGAAGAATTTTCCAGGTTAATCATGATTTTTTAAAAAACTGTTCTTGTATACATGCCAGGATTGAAGGGTTTATTACGAGTTTTACTGAGATGTTTTTATTAAGAAATGGATTGTAGCTGTACATTTTGTTTGTTTATAAATAAAGAGTTTTTAAAAAAAGAAGAAAAAAAACAAAAGAAGTGGGTGGCACGGTGGGCAGTGGTTAGCACTGCTGCCTCACAATGCTAGAGACCTGGGTTCAGTTGCTGTCTAGGCGACTGACTGTGAGGAGTTTGCATATTCCCCCCGTGTCTGCGTTTCCTCCAGGTGCTCCGGTTTCCTTCCACAGTCCAAAAATGTGCAGGTTAGGTGAATTGGCCATGCTAAGTTGCCCGTAGTGTTAGGTGTAGGGGTAAATGTAGGGGAATGGGTCTGGGTGTATTGCTCTTCGGAGGGTTGGTGTGGACTTGTTGGGCCGAAGGGCCAGTTTCCACACTGTAAGTAATCTAATCTAAAAAAAAACGTGGTATGACTATTTGCACCAAAGGCAATTACCAAAAGTTTGCACTAGAGTCACATATATGTCAGAAGGGACTGGTAAATGGAGAATGCCACCATTATAGGGAGAAAGAAGAAAGCACCAGCAAATGCAAACATTGGTTAAATGTGCAAGATGAGGGATGGGAGGTAAAGATCCACAGATTGACAAAATGAAATAAAGATTTGGAAGATGGAAAAATGCAATGTGAGTTCTACTAATCTTGTATCTGGAAGTGAGTGTGACCACAGGAAGAGAACATGGATGAGCAAAAGGAGCTCTGATCACAGGAAAGGAGATCTTTTAAGATAGGAGGGCCAGTAGTGGTCATTGGATAATGAGAATAAGAACCATAAACAGGCCAGTGACACCATGGCATGTTGAAATCCTTACGATTAAGATATTTTGGTGACAAATTAGATAAATTGAATAAGAGTAGCAAACAAAAAGAGTTGAAATGCTAAAAAGAATTTGGTTATATGCTCACATTCCAAATAGGAGAGAGCTAGCCTTATCACACAGATGAATATACACAGAAAAGATGCTCCCTGATGGTATGTATAAGCCAGACCAGTGGTTCAGGATTTCGAAGAGTGACTTGACAAGTAAGGTATTAGATTCAATTCCCACACAGCATGAAAAATGAGCCTGAAGATTTTTAGGTTTTTTTAACAACATATTCCTGGGAATGTAAATCAACTTATATAAATGCTGTGATTTTGCAAGAGGAAGAACTCTCAAATTTCAAATTCCTGAAGCTGCTGCTGATGATCATGAAGGGAAATTAAACACATGTATGTTTATAGGTTGAATGGTGTACCAACAATGTGATACTTTTCTACTAGATCCATCCTGTTAAAAGTGAATTGCATTCTTTAAAAGTGATTTTGGTGATTTTTTTGCCATCACAAAGACAAACTAGCAGGCATCTTTATGATACACATTGACGATACTTTGTATGGAGGTTCTGCAGAATTGAAACATTGACTTATAGATAAAGTAAAATAAAAATAAGTTTCAAATTGGTCCTTCAGCTTCAGAGGAATTTAAATATATAAGATTAGATATCAAGTGCAGTGACTTTGGATTAACAATCTTACTACAACATGTTATTTGCATCCCAATAAGTAATGTCAGGTCCTCACAAAAAACATCCTGTATATAAGGTTAGCTCAGTTGGTTGGACAACTGAATTACAATGTAGAGTGACACTAACAGTATGCATTCAATTTCTGTCCTGACTGAGTCACCATGAAGGTTATGTCTTCTCAACATTTCCCCTGCCTAAGGCATGGTGATTCTCAGGTTAAGACTTCACCACGTGTCTCTTTTTCTCTCTCCCATGAGAGAGCAGCCTCATGGTTCTCTGGGACAATGGTGACTTTACCTTCAAAGTAGTGAACTGCACTTTAATTTGAAGTGCTAAATTTGCATGCTAAAAGTAATTTTAAATCTTTTTAAAACAAGGGTGAGCCAATTGACTCTCCTCATTTCATCATAACAATCATTAAAATCACCTTAGCTCTGAAACATTACACCAGCAGAACGAATAGAGAGTGGGTGTATTTGTAAAATACTCTGAAGTAAATCTTGCCAAATGCAATCTGAGGAGACAAATTGCCCATAGAATGCTATGTGAATATTCATCATTTTGGGGCAATATTCAATCTTCTGAGGGAGTCACAAATAATAGGTTCAGAGCAGGACTTATACACTTAATGGTAAGATTCTGGGACACGTTGCTGAACAAAGAGACCTTAGAGTGCAAGTTCATAGTTCCTTGAACATGGAGTCACAGGTCGATAGGATAGTGAAGAAGGTGCTTGGTATGCTTTCCTTTATTGGACAGAGCATTGAGTATAGGAGTTGGGAGGTCATGTTGCAGCTGTACAGGGCATTGGTTAGGCCACTTTTGGGATGTTGTGTGCAACTCTGGTATCCTTCCTATCAGAAAGATGTTGCGAAACTTGAACGGTCCAGAAAAGATTTGCAAGGATGTTGCCAGGATTGAGCTACAGGGAGAGGCTGAATAGGCTGGGGCTGTATTCCCTGGAGAGACTGAGGGGTGACCTCACGGAGGTTTACAAAATCATGAGGGATGTTGATAAGATAAATAGACAAGGTCATTTCCCTGGGGAGGGGGAGTCCAGAACTAGAGGGCATAGGGTTAGGGTGAGAGGGGAAGTATATAATAGAGACCTAAGGGGCAACTTTTTCACGCAGAGGGTGGTACCTGTATGGAATGAGCTGCCAGAGGATGTGGTGGAGACTGGTACAATTGCAATATTTAAGAGGCCTTTGGATGGATGTATAAATAGGAATGGTTTGGAGGGATATGGGCCGGGTACTGGCAAGTGGGACTAGATTGGGTTGGGATATCTGGTCGGAATGGACAGGTTGGACCGAAGGGTCTGTTTCCACACTGTGCATCTCTATGACTCTAAAAGTGGCAACCTTTTCATGCAGCGGGTGGTGTGTGTATGGAATGAGCTGTCAGAGGAAGTGGTGGAAGCTGATACAACTACAGCATTTAAAAGACATCTGGATGGGTATATGAATAGGAAGGGTTTAGAGGGGTATGGGTCAGGTGCTGGCAAATGCGACTAGATTAGGTTAGGATATGTGGTCAGCATGGATGAGTTGGACTGAAGGGTCTCTTTCCATGCTGTACATCTCTATGACTCTATAATTGACATTGATAGTCCAATTCTGGTCTTTAAGTTTGCAATTAATGTTCAATTAAGAGCCTTTTTCTGCCACTACTGATGTTAACCCAGTAGAGGTGTGGTCAGCACAGGACAAGGCCTGCAAAACAGTAAGTTTCTGATTAAGGGATCTGGAATCCGGAAAGGAAGGGCCAATCCCTGCCTTTTCTGCCACATTTCCAACAAGGTGGAAGGCCATCTATGCACCTTTCAGCCTGGAAAATTATGAGGATGAAGGTAGAAAGGTGGCAGGGTCTCCACCAGCCACTACAAGACCAGGAAATACTTTCCCAACATAGTAACATTGACAATGTTACATTTCGCTCAGGCAAATATTTTTAACGAACAATGAAAATAGACAATACTTTGGATCTCTGGGTACTTTATCATCAGAAGAATGGCCCAGCGCAGTGTGGAAGAGGATGTATCTGTCCCAGCCGCAAACAAATTTGTCACTGACGTCACCAAGTTGTTGTCATGGAAATAGGAATTCGAGTTCTTTGATTCCTTGGTGATAAAAATGAAGCAAACTGAAATTAGTTCCTTTTGGAATCATTGAAGTCAGCCTTGTGTAAAGGAAAATATGAATGAGGAAAGGTCATTAGGTAATCTAAATTAGTCAGCAAGTAATGAGGTTGGTATAAATATCCATTTGTAATCTTTGATTCTCCCAAATCATTTCTGGTCAACATATGCACAAATATTTGCCTTGTTCAATTAATATTCATCAAGTAAAAATGCTATGATGCACGCAATTGCAGAAATGGCCCAAAATCTCCTGGTGGTTTAATTTTACATTAGGACCAATTTGGAAGGTGAATTTACTCCTATCAGTTGAAATGCATTATGTTGATAAGTGCTGTAAGTATACTTTTGTCTCAAGTATTTGGTTAATAATCAGAATTGTAATTTCAGTTTTTGGAATGGAGAAGTGGGAGACGTTCTATCTCGGATATCTTTAGAGCATTAATGGGCTGTACGTCAATGAATCTTGGGACAGAATGTTCAGCTTGGGCCTGGACACAATGAAAGGCACACATCTTTTCCCCCCGCTGTGACTCTCATCTGATGTTCAGTTTCATTAGAAGAAAAGAAAGTCTTGCCAATTATATGATACCTTTCTTAAATGCTGTATGTGCTAAGGTGCATTGCAACCAATGAAGTACATTTTGAAGTATAGTCACGATTGCAAATTGTAAGTGTAATAGAAAATTTGTGCACAGCATGATCCCATAAACTGCAATGTGACCATAGAGTTCGAGGCAAGGTGGAAGTGAGGACTGCAGATGCTGGAGATTAGAGTCGAGAGTGTGCTGCTGGAAAAGCACAGCAGGTCAGGCAGCATCTGAGGAGCAGGAGAATCAATGTGTTGGGCAAAAGCCCTTCATCAAGAATGAGGCTGGGAGCCTGGGGGGGTGGACAGATAAATGGGAGAGGGGATGGGGCTGGGGGGAAAGTAACTGAGAGTGCGATAGGTGAATGGAGATGGGGGTAATGGTGATAGGTCGGAGGGCAGTGTGGAGCAGATAGGTGGGAAGGAAGATGGACAGGTAGGGCAGGTTATGAAGGTGGTGCTGAGTTGGAAGGTTGGATCTGGGATAAGGTGGGGGAAGGGGAAATGAAGAGCTGGTGAAATCCACATTGGTGCCATGGGTTGGAGGGTCCCAAGGCAGAAGATGAGGCATTCTTCCTTCAGGCGTTGGGTGGTTAGGGAGTGGCGATGGAGGAGGCCCAGGACCTGCATGTCCTTGATGGAGTGGGAGGGGGAGTTGAAATGTTCGGCCATGGGGTGGTGGGGTTGGTTGGTGCGGGTGTCCCAGAGATGTTCTCTGACGCACTCTGTAAGTAGGAGTCAGCCTAATTTGCCCAAGCCACCCAGTTTTCACAATTAAACTTGTCCCATTTCCTTACATTTGGTCATATCCCTCCATACCTAACCATCCACGTACCTGTCTGAATGTTTCTTAAATTAGATTCTGTACACTATGGAAACATACTGTTTCAGTATGGTCCAGATTGCCAGCTTTTAGGTATTTCTTGAAGGTTAAACTTAGACCAGGGTAACAGTCAGAACTTAAAGGTTCTTCCTTTAAATAGAGCTATGGGATTCTTTGCATGGACTGGAGAGGGTAGACAGCTTATTGGTTTTGCATTTCATCTTGCTTCAATGGAGCTGAATATTCAGCATGCTGTATTCCCAAGGAAAGATACAACATCACTTACCCATCTCCTCCTTAAAAAGTATCTCCTCCTTATTTTAATGCAGGTAATCTGTCTAGTCAGCACAGTCAATATCTTTGTGCTAAATCTGGTCTATTCAGCAGCTGCTGGGCAGTTCCTCATATTTAGTTTAATGGCGTTCCTTAGTTACGGTAATGTGATACATGGTATTTGGTTGCTCATACGCCTTATACTAAGAATAGATCTTTGAAAATAACACAACAAGCAAATTCATTAGAATACCTCTTTCTTCTTTACTAAGAAAGCGTCAATTAGACTCCCTATATCATTCTCATTCAATGTTTTCTCATGTTCCTTGTAGAAATTCAGGATGAGCTGAACCATCTGTGTTCTGTTTTCAAATATCTTCTTGTGAGTTCCAGGCAGAAAGCCCAGGAAAGGGAAAGCATTGTACATCTGGGGAATATAGAGGATGATTATCATTTCATAAATGGTCCAACTGAGGTTTGCATGCAACAGAAACTTGTACAGTCCGGGCAATTTTTGTTTAAAACGTGAAGTTTTCCCAATAATTGTTTCAACTTAACCCTTCATCTAAAGCAAATTAGAGTGGAAATCTGGCAGAGAATCAGAAAATGCCAGAAACGCCCAGCATCTCATCAATGTCTAAATTGAAGAGTGTTGTGCCGAAAATAACAACAAGAGTAAGAGAAAGTAAAGGGTTTGTTGAGGATCAGTATTTTAATGATAGAGGTGAGAGAGTGCCTGAAGATGACAGCTGTAGAAGGATTGTGGTAAGTGTCAATTCAAAGCTAAGCAATAGACTTTGTGGTGGTAAGTGACCCGTATGATGAGTAAACTAATCAGTAAAATTATATTGACTTAGTATGACTTTTAATATAGCATTTGATTTTGGTGTCTTATTAATGTCATTGCGGTATCCTTGTGCAGCAGCAAACTGGGGCACACACGTTAAGTTCTAAATCCATTTCATTCCTTGTTTATGAGTTGGAAAGGTTGAAACAATGGCTGCCCCAAAAAATTAGAACTGTATAAGGATTAATTTTGCCACTGAAAGCAGTCAAATACAAATCTAAATGCTATTGTAGAATTATAAAATAAAACCACTGAGTAGGTACAGCATAGAAACAGGCCATGTGACCCATTTTATCCAGACCAACTCTTTTAAAGAGCAACTCTGCTGATCCCACTCCCTGGGCAGAAGTGGGTAGTGCAGATGCTGGGGATTAGATACGAGATGAGAGTGGTGCTGGAAAAGCAGAGCAGGTCAGGCAGCATCCAAGGAGCAGGAAAATCCACATTTCGGGCAAAAGCCCTTCATCAGGAGTCAGGCTTTTGCCCGAAGTGCCAATTTTCCTGATCCCATTCCCTGTCCTTTCCCTCTAGTCATGGATATCTTTACACTTCAGGCATTTATTTAATTCCCTTTAGTAGATCAAAACTGAAGTAGCCTCCATCATATTCTGAAGCAGAGATTCCAGATCCTAACCATTTGCTGTGGTAAAAGATTTTCCCTGCAGTCACCATTGGTTCTTTGGCTAATCATCTGGAATTTATTTTTATTCATTCAAGGGATAGGGGCACCACAATGAGGCCTATATTCATTGAACTGCTGCAGGCCACCTGCTGTAGGCAAGACCACTGTGCTGTTAGGGCTTTTGAACCAGTGACAATGGAGGAACAGCAATAGATTGCCAAGTCAGGTTGGTAAATGATTTGGAGTGGTTGTGATGTCCTTGTGTATCTGCTGCCCTTGTCTTTGAAATGGTAGAGTTTGCAGATTCGGAAGGAGTTTCTGAGGAGCATTGGTAAATTGTTGCTGTGCTTGTCCTTTCCATCAATGGAAGCCATTTTGACCCTCTATCTTCTGTCCAGGCCCTGCATAATTATATTTTATAATATTATTTTTTTTATATTTCTGTTCTAAGACTTCACTTCTTTAAAGAGAACAGCCCGAGTTTTGTAAACCTACCCTCAAAACTAAGGACCATCACTCTCAGAACCATTCTCAAAAATCGTTTCTGCACCATCTTCAGTTCCTTCCTAAAGTGTGGTGCAAGAAATCAGATACAGCAATTGATTGAGGCTGAACTAAAAATTTGCCATAAGTTCTTCGCTGTTATACGCTACCCTGTATCTTTAAAACCCAAGATCTGTATGTCTCATGGACTATTTTGAATCTGTAACAATTTGCCCTCGCATACCCCAGGTCTCTGTTCCTGAACCCTCTTTAGAATTTTATACATTATTGAATACGGCTTTTCCTCATTCTTCCTCCTGAAATATATCACTATTTATGTAATATTGATCATATACCTGGACTGTAGAAGTTCCAAGTAGATTAAAGTTTTCACGTATCAGCTTTGTTATGGTACAAAATGTTTTGTCCTTGTAGTCAAACCGTTCACCAAAAACTATCCAGCAGATGATGTTAGCCATGGCAGAGGTGACAGGCACAGCTGTATCAAAGGGTCGACCTGCCAACAAAAGCAGATCAACATGCAGTTTAATGTTAATTTGAAAAGAAAAATGTGATTCATTTTAATTCTGTCTGATGCTTTAAATTTGTCACATGTTCAGCTCGACTGATGGCTCAGTTTGTGAGTCATATAGACCAGGAAGGTTCCATTTCTGGGGCTTTTGACGGTCTTTTCCAGAACAGAGTAAAACATTAAAGGGAGACCTGGATATCGATTACAACCTTCACAAGTCAGCGCATTCCTGAGCACTTTACAGCCTTGCAAGTACAGGGGGTCCCTGATTAATGAACATCTGACTTACGAATGATTGTTTTTACAAGAAATTTATAAAGAAGTTTAATTTCATATATCTGACATACAAACATTTTCTGGACTTTTGAACGGTTTTATATTGTCTTGCATTGTATTTTGACTTGCATACAAATTGACTTGAGAATGGACACAAAAATGGAACCCATTCATAACTCAGGATCAGCTTGTACATAATGATCTGCCATGTTGTGTTGTTGAATAATGAATGCATTGATAGTAGCCTTCAAAGAATCCTGGAAAAGTACTAGGCAATTTGAAAATTGCCATATTTATACCCTTATTGAAAATGGGAACGAGATTGTAAAAGAACAGATAACTGTAGGCCTGTTTATTTAATATCAGTTATTGGGAAAATGTCTATAAAGGATGTAATAGCAGAACATAGATATTTCCAGCATATAATCAAATAGAGTCTTCATGAAAGGGAAATCACGTCTGACAACTTTCTCATCATCTAAAAGCAGCTATGAAGTAATCATCACAGCATCTGTTCCAAAGTTAGATTGCAACACTGGGAAAACCTCCCCATATCTTCCTTGATATAGATTTAAAGGTGATAAACTTCCTGGCAGCAATCCTAAGTAAGGCAGGGGAAATCTCCTCCTTGGCCTTCAGTATTCCTCTTCACTGTCAATGCATTCACTGACGTACACTTGTCATAAACTCGTACACTTTTTCTTTCTCAAGTTCATTTCTAATTCCTTTTCCATCCAGAGAACACTAAATTTGTTTCTCTTACTTTTCCCATTTGAGGGAAAATACCTGCCAATTTCTTAACCTAGGCAATCTCTGTTTTTGCCCCATTTAAGTCAGTTTTCTCCATCAATTGATTTTTCTTCCTTTGGATTGTTGCATGGCATTCTCCACCACCATCCCAAACTTTATGAAACAATAATTACTGTTTCCTAAACGTTTTCCCAACATTTTAATCCAAGCTTTCTGTAAAATTTCCAGGCAAGTCCACAGCACTGAGTAACTTTCCAACCAGTTCTGCACCAACTGAAAGTGTTAACCGGACAAGTTGCATCATGAAGTGTTGTGTTGAATTGAGCGCACGTTAATTGCGTCCTTCATTTGTAGTTGCCCTAACATAGCAACTTACTTAAAATTATACAGCAGAATGCACACAACAAAAGCAGGCCATTCACTACTTGATCTGTACAGTGATTATATCGTTTTGTTTGCCTAAGCCTATCAGATTACCTTTCCATTCTTTTCTTCTTTAGGTCTTTATCAGCTAAACCATAACTGCATCTATAGTCATTTCAACTGTTTGCAACTACGTCTCACTAATTCCTGGGGAGGTATTTTCTCCTGAATTCCCTACTGGATTTAACAGTGACTATTTTATGTTTATGATTCCTAATTCTAGATGGCATTTGATAATGTGCCCCATCGAAGTTATTTGTGAAAAACAAAAGTTCCTGCTGTAGAAGTAGCATATTGTCATGGATAGAAGATTGGCTGGCCATTAGGAAACAAAGTAGGCAAAATATTAATCCCTTTCTGTTTGGCAATATGTCATGTGTGGTATGATTCAGTGATTGGTGCTGGACTTAAACTGTTTGCAATTTATGCAAATAATCAGCCAGGGCTCCAGTTACCGATAACCTTCCTGAATTACGCAAAACATCTACGGCAGGTAACGATGCTCACTTGAAGAGCTGTTGCAGACACATCTACAGCACAGAAACTGACCTGTGCCAATTTTATGTCCCCCTTCTTATAGCCTTTTACATATCCTTATTACATTACTCTGTCTTGCATTCATGTACCTTCCTATTAATGGCACCTGTGCTACTCATGCCAACCAGTCCTTGAGCATCCGTGCTCTCACATCAACCAGTTCTTGTGCTAGCGAATTTCACACTCTCACCTCTCAATGTGTGAAGATGTTTCGCTTGAATTCCATAACAGATTTATTTGTAAGTATCTAATATTTCTGGTCCCAATTCTGGTCTCTGCCACCAGTGGAACTACCTTTTTACTTCTCTCTGGAAGTGTGCTTGGATAGGTACTAGGTGAACAGAATTGGGTTCAGACACAATGACGAGCAAATCATATATATCAGTTCAATATCCAACGTGCTAGAAAGATTTAACAGGCCGTACCGTATCTGACAATGGTTTTATCCACCAGGCAGACATTCCATTGTGCCTGAATGTTAACAAGCTGAAGTAAAACCCAAACATAAAAGAACATTAAATATTTCTGCAGGAGTAAAGTGAACAGGTTGCATACCAACAAATCACTGGCATATAATTATGGAACTAAACTCTAACCTTCATGAGATTGGATTTCTTGTACCAGAAACCTAGCTTCCTCGGTAACTGTATCTTCAATTGTCTTCTTTCCCATTCCAAAATTACGTAGGGTCATTAGAGCAAATCGTCGCATCTGTTTCCATGATTCCCCATGTCCAAAGGAAATACCTGGAATGTACAGAAGATAACTTACTTTGTTTACAGTGATTTCAGGAAATAAACATTGGGGTAGAAATAAACATCTGGGTTTTATGCCATCATAGAATCACAGAATTGTTACAGTACAGGATGCCATTCTGCTCTTTGTGCCTGCAACAGCTCTTCAAGTGAGCATCGTTACTTGCGTCAATCTCATTCTTTCTCCCATATGTATGTACACTATTTCATTCCAAATATTTATCCAATGTCATCTTGAATGCCTCAACTAAACCTGCCCGCAACACATTTCCAGGCACACATTCCATTCTCTAACTGCTTACTGTGTGAAAATATTTTTCTCCTGTCACCTTTTCTTTATTTGCATATCGCTTTAAATCTATAACTCTCATTTTCTTGTTCATTTTCCCCCAGCAATGCCCCCAGCCTCCATGTGTAAATCCCCTCTTAGTATTTCTCTCAGTTCTTAATATATTTTCTGCCCTACACTTGTCATAAACACACTTTTTCTTTCTAAAGTTAATTTCTATCCCCTTTGTCATCCAGCGAATGCTGGATTCATCCGTCCTACCTTTCCCATTTGAGGGAGTATGCCTCAAGCTATCTGTTGGTTAAAGGTAGCTCATTGTTCTGTTACTGCCTTTCCCACACATCCTATCTTCCGGTCAATTTTGCTGAGCTCTGTTCCTGCCCCATTGAGGTCAGCTCTCATTAATTGACACAGACACTCACACACACCCTTACAGACACACACACTCCCACACTCGCACAGGCATCCTCTCAGAGACTTAGACCACTCTACACTCATGTGCCCACATATACACTGTCACTCACAACCCCCCACCCCAGACATGCACACACACTTCCACACTCACATGGGCACCCCCTCACAGACTTAAGATGCTCTACACTCACTACACACACATATACACTCTCTCTCACACTCACAACCCCCAACCCAGACAGACACACACAGACAGACACAAAGACCCTCATGCACACATATATTTTATGGGGTGAATTTGTTTTTGCAGGGTTACATTGTATTTTGCTCAAAAACTGCATGAATTCATATGCAAATGGTGAGAGACTGCAATGTTCAGAGATATAGAGGGAATTGGGTACCCTAGTGCATGAAGTGCAAAAGATTAATTTGCAGATGCAGCAAGGAAATTGGAAAGCTAATAGAATGTGGAAGTAAACGGAATATGGATTTGAAGTTACAGTCAGATCGGCCATGATCTTAAAGATTGGCGGAGCAGGCTCCAAGGAACAAACAGTTTACTCATGCTTCGTGTTTGTATTTTCAGATGCTCTAGCTTCTTTCAGAAATAGTAACATCCTTTTGAATGAATGAGCCTTCTCACAGTGCTGCCAACCCTGCACTAACCAGCTCACTGATCCAGCATTTTTTAATGGACCCTAAATTCACTTTTGTAGGTGTATTTCCAACCTTGTGATCATTTTTTTTGTCACATTAACAAATAAATACGATATCAATGATTCATAATTAAAAATCCCTTATTGGGTCCAAATGTTATCAATCAGCTGCCAATGGCACACAACAACTTGAGTACACTTCCACTTCCATTTTCTTTATTTACTAAGTAGTAGTACATCCTCGCTGTGATGCTGGTTGCTTAGAAATCTGATGGGCCTGGATCAGCCTGAGATGACAAATCCAACAACACATCTCCTGTGTACCTCTGGAGCACATGACCAAAGTGCTCTACCTGACTTCAGTAAGGAATTGTTCACAAAGTTTAGATTAGATTCCCTACAGTGTGGAAACAGGCCATTTGGCCCAACCAACTCTCCAAAGAGTAACCCACCCAGACCCATTCCCCTACCCTATTACTCTATACTTAACCCTGACTAATACACATCCTTGAACACTATGGGCAATTTAGCATAGCCAATCCACCTAACCTGCATATCTTTGGATTGTGGGAGGAAACTAGAGCACGCAGAAGAAACCCACGCAGGCACGGGGAGAACGTACAAACTCCACACAGACAGTCAGCTGAGGCTGGAATCAAACCCAGGTCCCTGGTGATGCGAGGCAGCGGTGCTAACCAATGAGCCATTGTGCAGCCCTGAATCTTTCCTTTATATCTCTCTACTTGTTATGACTTTGCCACAATAGACAATACCTGGCTTTAACTCATGTAACTGGGTTATAATTGCATCATGTCCTATTTGAGGTCCTTGCCAGGGGTATTTGCTCTTCTCTCTCTCTCTCTCTCTCTCTTCAAGGAAATGTTTGATGAAATGCAAAGTTGGGTGGATAGGAGAGAGAACAGTGTTGTCTGGAGTCTTATCTCCAACTCCCTTATCTTTATGGTCACAGAGACAATGAGTCGCAGTTCCCTCACAGTTTCAACACGATTTCAGACTTTCAGCTAAAATCTGCCTTGACCAATACCTTCCTATCCTGTCTTCCTAAGCTCATACCTATATGCAGCTCATCAGTCAGGGCACTAATTTCTTCCTTGTTGCCCGTTCTCACCATGAGACAAATTTAGCAGGGCCTTGCCACAACTACTTTACATTCATTAAAAAAAAAGAAATAAAAGTACGGTTACATAACTCAAAATGATCAATCTGAAACAAGACCAAATAATGCCTTGGTTTGCAGGCCTTTTGGATATGTTGGCCCGCAATAAGAAAAAGAAGAACTGCCAATTACCATAGCCATTTGCCTGCATTTCCAGCACTGGGATCTTTGCTCTCTCTGCAAATGTGTCTGCATGATCCACGAGAGCTTCCTTCACTGTTTCGTACCCTGTGAGCACCACTATCTTTTCCAGTCCCAGCTGAATGGTAAACACAGATCCATATTTCTCTGATAGCTGAAATTAAGCCAAAATAATCATGTCAATACAATAAAGCAGGTGAGGGTGGAAGAGGAGGAGGTGAAATTGGATACAGGTGGGGACTGAAAGAAGATGTATTGGATCCATTTCCCTTTCATCACCCCACTATGGTCTGATTTGAGTAGAAGCGAATATAGACCCAGATACCAGTCAGCAAATACAACATTTCGTGTTTTGTATTAATACGCCTGCCCGGTTTTACCCTCAAGATTTCAGCATTTATTCAAAGGTTCCTGCAATGTGTTACTAAGATTTCTAGAAAGAAAGTTACACAGAAGCCATGAAGAACGTTTCAATTAGTTATCTACTAATAGAAAGCAATAACATTGCATAGTCCATCATGAGGAAATGTTTTGTTGATTTGAGCACATATAAAATGTGTTATGGCTATCGGTTACTAGGTTAAATCTCGAAACTGAACAGATAGTGATTGTATAAATGGAGTTAGCACTACATTACATGGACTTTATAGGATATTCAGTGCAGAAATAGGCATCCAGCCCGGTGTTGATACTTCACTAAAGTCTTTTCTTGCTTTCCTCTTTTAATTCTTTATCAGCATGCCCCACTATTCCTTTCTACTACATAGGCATATCAAGCTTCTCCTTAAATGCAGCAATGCTGTTCACTTCAATCAATCCCTCTAGTAATAAGTTCCATATTCTCATCACACTGTGGGCAAAGAAGGTTTGATGGAATTGCTGGTTACATTAGTTGGTGATCATATTTCATTAATGACCTTTAGATTGGTTCTTCTTCCCACAGGTAGAAATATTCTCCTTGTGTCTACCCTGTTAAAACATTTCATAATTTTAAAGAATCCATTGGCTCCCATGCTCAGCCTTCTCTTACATGATTCATTAAGGTAAAGTAGAAAAGGCAGTAGTTGAAGGCATTTTCTGGATTAGAGGTGCTGGAAAAGCACAGCAATTCAGGCAGCATCTGAGGAGCAGTAAAATCGACGTAAAATGCCTTCATCAGGGATACAGGCAGAGTGTCTGAAGGGTGGAGAGATAAATGAGAGGAGGGTGGGGGTGGGGAGAAAGTAGCATAGAGTTGAAGTTGAAGGCAGAAATTAATGACCACAAACTGTACCAAGAACCATAAGCTGGTCACATAACATGAGCAGTACAGTACCAAGGAAGAGTGACATTGTTGTGGGTGCCATAATTAGGATGCATTTTTAAACTGCAGCTCTGTTTGTCTGTCTTCTCAGGTTATTGTAAATATCCCATAGCAGAACAGATTCAAGGAGCTGAATTCCCTAATCCTATTCCTGTACAAAATCATCTGCAAAAGTTTGCTTCCAAGTACTAACCTCTCAAAACACCCTAGTCAGAAAGTTCTCCAATGTTTGTGCTGTGATCACCTGATGTCATCACAGAATCTGAACTTTGTTCCAGCAATGCTTGACCTTTATTTATGCATTGAGTCTACACGTTGACCAAATATGATAACATGCTTTTGATTAACAGATAAATTAAGTATTAGTAACAGAGTTGGACTTTCTTTATTCAGATTTCTTTCGACATGAAACTATTGTTCTCTTTCTCCCACTGTGGTGTTGAGTGTAGCTTGTCTGAACACTAACCCTTGTATAGAGTTTGATTTCTTTAGTGTCTATGGCAGAGTGAGTCAAGTGACTGACTCAAGACTGAGGGATAAAATTCTAACTGGAATTACATGTATATTGAAAGTTTTGTAAATTTCTAAGATATTTTAAATCATGTAAATCAACTGAATTCAGATCTATCTCTGTTTTATACGAACAAGATGCACAGCAACGCAATCCAAATATTAAGAATGATGAACCTTAATAATATCATGGCGATTCTACTGTAAAAAGCACTAACAACACAACATTATTCAGGAGAGGCAATCAGGTCTTTTCTTGTCACAGGCTTATTTTTTCCACCATTTCTTGATTACATTGACACAAGAAAATTTAATGAAGATAAACTTATCTGACCTCCATCAGGTTTTTGTAGAGCATTTTCAGGTCCAGCATATGCAGGTTCCCGATCAATGGTAAAGGAGTTGGACATGGGGGAAGCTGGAAAGCAGCTGAGGGTTTGTTCCCACTATATAAATACAATAGACCAATTCCAATCAAAATTAAAAAAAGGACTAAGGATACTGTGTCACCAGCAAAGACATTCAGGAAAGACATGGTGTACTAAGCTTCCATTCCAAGAGCAAGAAACAAAGGAGAAAGGTTGAGTAGGACCTTTGGCTGGAAAGGATTTTCAAAAATTAAAAGATGTTACATTTAGACAGATAATAAATACCTCTAAGTAAATATTAACTGGCAGTCCAAACGGACTGACTCTCAACTTTGGAAGCCAGTTTGCAGACCAGTGACAGTCTATTTATTCACCAACGGCATTTTGCCTTTTAGCTTGTACTGTTCTGCACTGATATTCGGTTTAATGCCAATTATATAGAACCCAAGAGACTGGGATTATTCTCAACACCTTCAATGTGTTATATTGAAATATTACTGTTTGTGGGGATTGACTGTGCACAATTGGTCCATTGTGATTGCTGCATTGCAATAGTGACTATTCTTCAAAAAGTGTTTCATTGGCTGCAGCTGGTTTCTGAGATCATGCAAGATGCTAAGTACACATGAGAAGGTGCCATATACTTGAGAGGGTGCTATGCTCATAGAATGGTGCTATATACATGGGACAGTACTATATTCATGAGAAGGTGCCTTACATGGGAAGGTGATATATACAGGGGACAGTGCTCTACACATGGGACAGTACTATATAAGTGGGAAGGTGCCATATGCATGGGATGGTGCTATATACATGGGAAAGTGCTATATACATGGGTTGGTGCTATATACATGGGATGGTGCTACATATATGGGAATGAATGTTTTTTAGAAAAATGCAACATGACTGTAGACATATCCTGTGACCTCACCTGGCCACAACAGGAGACACAGAGTGTTTATGAATACACTGACAACATTACTGCATTATGCGCATAGCAATATCATTATCAACACGTATACTATCTGATGGCAGTGTTAAAGAAGTAGGCAGAGGCTGAGGTCACAGCTTTAGTGGGATACAGGTTAACACCAAGAGTGGTGATAGGGGCACAGTGGTAAGGGCAGGCCCGTGGTGTGAGGGTTGGAGCTGTACTCAATGAATTTAGAAGGATGAGACGGGGATCTGTTTGAAGCTTACAGAATGAGAGGCGGGTAGAGGGAACGTGGAGAAGATGTTTCCAGTATTAGGAGAGACTCGGACCTGAGGGCACAGACTCAGAGTGAAGGGATGCCTTTAGAACTGAGATGAGGAGGAATTCCTTCAGCCAGAAGGTGGTTAGTCTGTGGAACTCATTGCGATAGAAGCCTATGGAGGTCAAGTCATTGAGTGTATTTAAGGCAGAGATATAGGGTCTTGATTAGTAAGGGGATCAAGGGTTACATGAAGAAAGCAGGAGAACGGGGTTGAGAAATATAACCCGCCATGATCGAATGGTGGAACAGAATCAGTGGGCTGAATGTCCTAATCATGCTCCTAAATCACACGGTCTTCTAGTCTAAGCTGCTGCTCATATCTCAAAGTCACTTTCAGCTTTTCGCTCACAATTCACAGCTCTTAACAAAGAAAAATAAAGAAAAAGAAGCAAGATTTCAGGCACCGCAGCAATTAAATCCAAAATATTGACCTATCTATATTCCTCCTTGGAAATATTTTACCATCCTCACTGCTTGCCTTGCCACCACCTTTGTGTCAACCAAAAATTGGGTAATACAAGTCGTTCTGCTATAACGCACATTTCATCAGCGCAAATTGGCTATAACGCAATTGACGAATTGTGGACATTGTTTGGATAACGCAATCTTTCTACTGAACAGGTATAGCGATTCTACAGTGCAATTTTCAATAGCAGCTTTTCCATAGCGTGTTTTCTATAATGTGAGGTTGCAGAGGAATGCAATTGTTGTGATATAGCAGAACGGTCTGTAGTACATTCACTTCCCTCATCTGAATCATTCATATTTTCATAAATATTTGCAGCAACAACACTGATTCCTGTGGCACTCCACAAGTTGCTGTCCTGAAAATTCCCCCTTTATCCCAACTTGCTATCTTCTAATAATCAATTCTCTATCCATGCTGATACACTACCAAATACTGTGAGCTCTTATTAAGCAGATTCATGTGCAGTGCATTGTTGAATGCTTTTTGGAAATCCAAATGCATTACCTCTACTGGTTCACCTCTCCTTGTTACTTACTCAAAAAAACTTGACTGGATTTGTCTGGCATGGTTTTACCTTCATGAAGCAATGCTGATTTTATGCATCCTTTCACAATGACAGATGTCAAGCTAACTCACCTATAGTTACCTGAATTTTGGCTCTTTTTGAATAATTGCTTCACATTGTCAGTTTTTAAATTCACCAGCATTTTTCCAGCATCAAAGAACACTTGAAAAATTACAACCAGTGCATCAAATGTCATAGTAGTGACTTCTTTTGAAATCCTAGAATATACACAATCATGGCCAGAGGATATATCAGCTTTTAGCATGTTGGTTTCCCTAATATATTTTTCCCCTAGTGACAGATATTGTATTTGTTGCCTCCCATTTGCTTGAGCTTCTTAATGAATTAGTAATTTTATTAAGGTTTTATACTCTGAAGATCAAATTCATAGAATCCCTACAGTGTGGAAACAGGCTCTTCAGCCCTTCAAGTCAACATCAACCCTCCAAAGAGCATCCTACCCAAACCCATTCTCCATTACTTTACATCTAACCTACACATCCCTGAACCTATGGGTAATTTACAAGGCCAATTCACCTAACCTGCACATCTTTGGATTGTGGGAGGAAACCCATGCAAACATAGAGAGAATGTGCAAACTCCACACAGACAGTCGCCCAAGGCTAGAATTGAACCTGGGTCCCTAGCACTGCGAGGCAGCAGTGCTAACCACTGAGCCACCATGCCATACTTGATGCAAAGTATTTATTCAACTCCTCTATATTTGCCTAGTTCCCCATTATTATTTCCCTGGCCTCATTTTCTAAGGGAACTATAATCATTTTGGTATCTATCCGTTTGCATGTATTTAAAGATGTTCTAATTGTATGTCATTATATAATTTGCTAGTTTGACCTCACAGCTTATTTTCAGCCTCATTATTTTTTGTTATCTTTCCTTGGATTTTAAAACCTCCCTAATTCTCTGGGTTACCACTAATCTTTGCCATATTGTATGTTTTTTTTATTTTAAATTGATACTATCCTTAATGCCCTTGGTTAACAATGATCAGTTTGTACCCTTCCATCAATCCTTATTCCTCACTGGGATATGTCTTTGTGTGATTCATGAATTATTTTCTTAAAGTTCTGCTATTGTTCATCAACCATCATTTCTGTTAAGGTCTTCTCAGTCTAATCCAGCTAATATTCCTTTGTAGTTGCCTTATTTATGTTGAGCACTGCTGTTTCAGGCCCCAGTTTCTCACTCTTAATCTGAATGCTAAATTCTAACATATTATGGTCATTGTTCCCTTTAGGTACTTTTACAGTGAGATCATTACCAAACCTGCTTCATTACTCATTACCAGATCCAAAGTAAACCAGTCACTGGATGGACTTACTTATTGTTCTAGGGGACTGCTCCAAATACAATATAAATTCTTCCTCATGCCAATCTTTGCCAAGTTGATTTTCCCAACCCCCATGAAGATTAAAATGATACATGATTCATGTGCTGTCTTTTTTTACATTCGCTCATTGATTTGATTTATTGCTGTCACATGTGGCTAAATACAGTGTAAAATTTGGGGTATAACTTTGCTCGCTGAGCTGTAGGTTTGATATCCAGACGTTTCATTACCTTGCTAGGTAACATCATCAGTGGCGATCTCCAAGTAAAGCAAAGCTGTTGTCTCCTGCTTCCTATTTATATGTTTGTCCTGATGAGATTCCTGGGGTTTGTGGTGATGTCATTTCCTGTTCATTTTCTGAGGGGTTGATAGATGGTATCTAGATCTATGTATTTGTTTATGGCGTTGTGGTTGGAGTGCCAGGCCTCTAGGAATTCTCTGGCATGTCTGGATATCAAACCTACAGCGAGCAAAGCTACACCCTAAACCTCAACCTGAGCTACAAACCTTCACAAACCTTGCACAATGTAAAGTTTTATTTCATGAGCAGTGCAGGCAGATCATGGCAAACAAAGACTTACAGATCAAAGGGTGCTTAGGGTGAGGCGTACATGGTTACAGCTGCACAGGTGATGCACAAAGCAAGATCAACATTAACAAATCCAACATTATTTGAAACTAGGTCAATTCAGCAGTCTAATAACAGCAGGGAAGAAGTTGTTCTTGAACCTATCGGTCCATGTGTTCAAACATCTGTATCTTCTGCCTGATGGGAAAGGTTGGAAGAGAGTATTGTTGGGATGGGATGGGATGGGTCATAGATAATGTTGACAACCTTTCCCCGGCAATAAGAAGTCTAAATGGAGTCCATGGATAGGAGGTCGGCCTCTGTAATGGTCTGGATTGTGCACACAACCTTCTGTAGTTTCTTATGGTCTATTTATTATCTCTTCTTTTCTTAGGGACCTATACACTACCCCCACAAGTGTCTTTTCCCCCTTTATATTTCTTACCGGAATCAATTCAAGATCATTTCTTGCCAACATTTTTATGCCATCTCACACAAATGTACCCCATCATTCACTTCCTACTAGCCCGCTTGAAAAATCACATACTCTTGAATATTCAGATCCCAACTTTGAATTCCATGTAACTATGTCTCCATAATGGCTGGTAGGTCACACCTGTTGGCCTCAATTTGTGCCCTTAAATTAATTTATTTTGTTCCAAATATAACATACAGTTAAGAGCCATTAATTTTGCCTTTAGACCATTTTTTCTCCTTTGACCCTATTTGCTTCTCTTTTCTTATTTTTGTGCACTCTGCCCCTTCCTATCCAACTCTGGGTATCATTATCAAAGTTATTGCCCTGCAATGTAGCCAATTCCTTTTTTCTTTTTAAGCCTGTGTATCCACCCCCACCTTCCCAACCCTTCTTCTCCTCTAGATAGTATAAAGCCCAACTTGTTTGAATTGCCAGGTACCTATCATTGTCAGTACTCCATAACTGCGGTGGAACATGGTTTCCCTGCATCACTGACTTCTTTGAGAATATATTGAGGACATTGCTTTTCAGTAAAACCGTAGAGTCGCAAGAGGTTTACAGCGTGGAAACAGATGCTTTGGCCTACCTTGCCAATGCTGCCCAGTTTTCGTAATTAATCTAGTCCTTTTTGCCTGAATTTGCTCCATTTCCATCCAGACCTATCCCATCTATCAGAGAATTCCTACAGTGTGAAAACAGGCTATTTTGGCCCAACACGTCCAACCGACCCTCGGAAGAGTAATCCATTCCCTAACTTATTAGTCTATATTTACCCCTGACCAATGCACCTAACATACACATCCCTGAAACACTATGGGCAATTTAGCATGGATAATTCACCTAACCTGCACATCCTTGGACTGTGGGAGGAAACCGGAGCACGCAGAGGAAACCCAAACAGACATGGGAAAAATGTGCAAATTTCACAAAGATAAACTTGTGAGCCATACTTCTCAGTTGGTTGGATTAATATGGGCAGAGCTGTCCTTCTCATCTTCATCTATTTTATTTTGTAAAAGAGGTGCAGTTATGCAGAAAATAAAAAAAGGTAAGAAAATAAATGGAATAAAGTTCATTTGCAACCTGAAAATAATAACATATGGGTTAACCTAATTCATTGCCCTTCCAAATTTCTGGCATTATTTGTCTTCCTAACATTTTCCAACACTTGGCACATTACAAAAGTACAAGATGGGATAATCATTTACATTTATTGAAAATTGGGTGAAAGTTAACTGGCACATTATCACGTATTTAGATTAATCACTAAACTCCTGGGTAATCAATGTCAAATGCAAGTCATGTTTATTGGCAAGATTTCAATCAATGAAAGTGTTGAAATTTTAAGTAAATATTTACTAATAGATAATCATGTTTTGAATTGAATTGCCTTTACTGTCACGTGCACATATTTCCCTGCACTACGTATTTAAATATCATGTATTTTTGTCTAAAATAAGGGAAAATCTATACTTTTAAAAATGTTAACAGTAGCTTTCCTGGATCAGTATTTTCCAGATTGTTATATGTTGTATATTAAAATATCAATACGCCTTATTCCTTATCTTAATTCAGTCAGGTGAGGTGCTTATCCCCATGCAATTACACTGACAACTGGTTATGCATTCGAACAAACTTTCGAGGTTAACACTAAGTATCAAGAGCCAAGGTTGATGAAGGAAGCCTTGAACTTCGAGATGCCTATCTTGCACTCACCTTTGTATATCCATTCATGAGAAACAGTGGGTTTACCTTAAAATAAATGGCTATAACAATAACAATGAAGGAAGCAAAGATGGGGCAGGAATGTATAACCAAAGTGGATAACCTTTCATGATTTCATTCACTGTTAGATAAAATAACTTCTTCTTGTTCCTATATTTTCGTTTTATCACTCTGAATCATTATCTAAGCATGTTTTACCATGCTGGAAAGTGGGAATTATCTTGGATGACTTCTGAGATGAGCCAACCAATAGAACTATAGTATCTTTTGCAATTCATCACTATATGTTGCCAGAGTTGGAGGATTTGAGCTATAGGGAGAGGCTGAACAGGCTGGGGCTTTTTTCCCTGGAGCATCGGAGGCTGAGGGGTGACCTTATAGAGGTCTACAAAATTATGAGGGGCATGGATAGGATAAATAGGCAAAGTCTTTTCCCTGGGGTGGGGGAGTCCAGAACTAGAGGGCATGGTTAAGGGTGAGAAGGAAAAGATAAAGAAGAGTCCTAAGGGGCAAATTTTTCACATTGAGAGTGGTACGGGTATGGAATGAGCTGCCAGAGGAAGTGGTGGAGGCTGGTACAATTGTAACATTTAAGAGGCATTTGGATGGGTATATGAAAAGGAAGAGTTTGGAGGGATATGGGCCAGATGCTGGCAGGTGGGACTAGATTGGGTTGGGATATCTGGTTGGCATGGACGGGTTGGACCGAAGGGTCTGTTTCCATGCTGTACATCTCTATGACTCTATATAAAGGAGATCTTTGAGAAACAATTAAAGAGGAATGTTCAGAATTTTTTTCTTTATTTACATGACATCAGTGTTATAACAAGACTGCCACAATTATTGGGTGATATCGAGTCAGCGTTTTAAAGTGTGCAGCTGGAAAAAGCACAGCAAGTCAAGCAGCAACAGAAGAGCAGGGGAGTCAATGTTTCAGGTCAGAACCTTTCATCAGCACTTAAAGTTCCAACCTGAAATGTCAACTCTTTTGGTCCTTGGATGCTGCCTGACCTACCACAATTATTGCCCATCTAATTGCCCTTGGAAATGAGGTGCTGAGTCGGCTTCTTGAACCACTGCAGTCAATGTGCTGCAGATACACCCAGTGTGTTGTTAGGAAGGCAGTTCCAGGACTTTGACCCGAGTAACATTGAATGGATGGTGACATAGCCCTGGATATTCATCCTTAAAGTGGGCAGTGGGCGTGGGGAAATTTCTTGGCATGAGGTTGGAAGCAGGTGTTTCCCAAAGTTAAGATTACCACTTTGGAAGGAGTTCAGATGTAGCTGGTTGCAGAAGGGATGCTTAAAAGGGATGTCCCAATGCTTTGGGACCTGTTAGGATATAAACAGTATGACCCTCTAGCCCTCGACTCCAGACAGACTTACCTTGGCAGGATCCAGATATTCATTTTGAAACAGCTGCAACCCAGGTAAAACATCACTTGATTGATAGCTCTACACATCTGATCAATTTAGTCGATTGCACAATGTTTACTCACACAAGATATGTTTTAAAGTGCTTCCAGTTTCAGTCATTGATATTATAAAAGGCCTGTGTAATAGAAACCTTTATTGAAAAAACTTCTATTAATGACTTTGACTATTTTATTGTCACTACAGACTTTATTGGTTTTATGTGGAGAGCATAGTGGGTGAGTGGGCATGGAAGTGCTCGAGGCGAAACTGAGGACTGCAGATGCTGGAGATCAGAGTCTAGATTAGTGTGGTGCTGGAAAAACACAGCAGGTCAAGCAGCATCCAAGGAACAGGAAACTCGATGTTTCGGGCAGAAGTCCTTCATCAGGAATGAAAGTGCCCTAGCTTGGCATGGAGAAAATGAAGAATAATAGGGAGTGGGTAAAGGAGCAGGGCTTGGTATGGGGTGCATGTGGAATTTAACTTTCAAAATGTTCTATCAGTCAGACTATGGTTCATGACACCTCAGAGGTGTTGACCCATTTTCATGAAAATTGCACAGTAACAGGCTGTGCAAGCAAGTAGGCTCACTGTTCTCAATAATGTTGAGTTTCTTCAGTATTGTTGGAACTTTGGAGCACCAGAATAGAAGTAAATGATTCAACCGGTCCAGCCCACTGCACCGTTCAATAAGACCATGGCTAATCATCCAGCTCAATGCCATTTTTGTGCACTAACTCCATATCCCTTGATGAGATTAGTTGCCAGAAATATATCGATTCTGATCTTTGAATATGTTCAAAGATTGAATTTCCACAGATGCCTGAAATAGGTGATTTCAAAGATTTGCACCCTCTAAGTAAAGTTATTTCTCATTTGCATTCCCCTCATTATGACATTAAGTTCCCTAGTTTTACACTCACCAGCCAGGGTAAATATTTATGTTTGCTCTGTCATACACTGATCTCATGCAAATACAGTGTGTTCCATCACATTCCTGACTTGTGCTTTATAGATGATGGACAGGTTTTGAGGAGTCAAAGGTGAGTTATTGGCCACAGAATTCCCAGCCTCTGACTTACATTTGAAGTGACAGTACCAATTAAGTTTTGATGACATTGTAAACCTCTAGAGTGTTGATGATGGGGATTCACTGATGGTGATGCCATTGAATGTCAAGGAGAGTGGTTAGACTTTAACTTGTTGAAGAGTGCCAGTGCCCAACATCTGTGTAGCATGAATGTTATTTGCCTTTTAGCCTGAGGCTATTCCCCTTAACGTAGTGATGGTGGACCATGATGAAGAATATTCTCAGTGTGAAAGAGAAGTTATTTCATAATAACTTTGTCTCCGCAAAGACTGTGTCTTGATTAGTTCTATCAATACTGTGACTGACATATTCATCTGTGAGACTGAGAATGAAGTCAAGTAATTTTCCTTATCAATTACTATGGACCCAATGTGGCAGAAATACCTTCCAGGACTGAACCTGCTTGATTAGTCTTGATGCTACTAAGCTTCATTTGATAATTGACAATGAAGTCCCAATCCAAAGCATGTTCTATTCCCTTGTTACACTCATTACTTCTTCCTAATGGTATTCATCATGAATATCATGGTCAAAGGAGGAATGGGAGTAAACTTAATTTTTTTTTATTCACTTCTTTGTCATTTTACTCAGATGCCTTACTGAGGTGAATCTGAGGTTAGTCCCCAGACCATGACTTTTTAGATTCCAGTTCCTGCAATAAACATATGGCATAATCCTTTAAGAGTAAATTACAGATGGTGTATATTTACAAACTGTTAAAAATGCAGGGGAATTGTTTCACGACTCTAAGTACATGCATGGGCATTCAGGAAGGTAAGAAAAACAGGACAGGACAGAGAAAGCTTATAAACAGCATGGTTTTGATAATTGCAGAGATAGTAAATAATCAGTTTGCAAGAGTAACAAATTCCAAGAATTTAGTGTCCAACAATATTTTCATTGCTCAGCTGGGTCCAATGGTGTTATTTTATGCAGGTTTTGTTCCAGTCAGCAACTTGGAAGCAGGTGTTCAGCAACGTACTTCGCAAAAGTTAAGAGCCCACGTGTTGGAGGTAGTGTATTGGCATTGACAGAGAATTGGTTCATAGACTGGAAACAGCAAGTTGGGAAAGAGTTCTTTTTCTGGTTGACGACCCAGGGACAGTGGGGTTCCACAGGGACCACAACTGTTTACAATATATATTAATGACTTGGAGGAAGGAAACAAAGATGCTGCAGCCAAAGTTGAAGATGACACAAAAATAGTTGGAAAGGTATGTTGTAAGAGGTATCCAAGCAGTTTACATTGGATATTGGATGGACAATAAGTTGGCAAATGGAGTATAATCAAAGAAAATGCAAAGATGCTTGTTTTGAAAGGGAGAACATAAGAACAGAATATTAGTTTAATGGAAAAAAACAGCAGAAAGCTACAACACTAAGGGACTTGTGGATATTTGTATATGAAACACAGAAAGCTAGCACACATATTCAGCAGGTAACCAGTAAGGCTAATGGATTCTTGACTCTTATTTCAAAAGGGTTGGAGTATTAGAGTAGGAGAAAGCTTACTGCAACTGGACAAGGTGCTGCTGAGATCAAATCTGGAGCACTATGAGTAGTTTTGATCCACTTATATAAGGAACGATATACTTTTGTTCGAGGCAGTTCAGAGAATATCATCTAGGATGATCTCTGGCATGGAGGGATTGTCTTATGAGCAAAGACTAAACAGGTTGGGACTCTACTCAGTTAGAAGAATGAGAGGTGATCTGTTTGTAACTTATAGGATTCTTAAGGGAGTAGTAAGGCAAATGCTGGGAAGGTGTTTCCTGCTGGGAGAGACTAGGTCTGTCCTCCGGTAGATACTAGGACCAGAGGACAGTCTCAGATTAAAGGAGCACCAATTTAAGACTGTAATGTGAGGGATATCCTTCTTTCAGAAGGTACTGAGTCTTTGGAACTCCTTGCCACAGACAGCTGGGATGGCAGAGTCCTTGTGTATATTTAAGGCTGAGGTAGATTCCTGATCAGTCGGGAAATCAAGGGTTACAGGGAATGGGCAGGAAAGTGGATGTGCGAATATCACATCAGCCACAATCATATTAAGAGGTGGATCAGACTTGAGGTGCTGAATTAGATTGATTGGATTGGAAAGTTAATGGATATTTTCTTTAGAAAAGAAGAGGCTATGGGGTGACTTAATTGAGAGTATAATGTAATGAGACTTGGAGAGTGTATAATGAAGATCTGTTTTTCCTAGTGGAGATAATTTGGAGACTCCAGTATTGGGCTGAGGTGTACAAAATTAAAAATCACACAACACCAGGTTATAGTCCAATAGGTTTATTTGGAAGCACTAGTTTTCAGAGTGCTGCTCCTTCATCAGATGATTGTGGAGAATAAGATTGTAAGACACAGAATTTATAATAAAAATTTACAGTGTGATGTAACTGAAATTATACATTGAAAAAGACCCAGATTGTTTGTTAAGTCTCTCATCTGGCAATCGGAACTGGCAGTCATGAGCACCTGGAAGTACTCAGGGATGCCCTCACAAGAACGGGTACGATGCTCAACTCATTGACTGCTAGTTCCAATGCGCCACAGCAAGGAATCATAATGACCTCCTCAGGAGACAGACATATGCTGCAACCGCCAGGGTACCCTTCGTTGTTCAGTACTTCCCAGGGGCTGAAAAACTGCGCCAAGTTCTTTGTGTCCTGCAACCCAATATCAGTGAGGATCAGCACCTCACCAAGACCATCCCCACACCTCCACTGCTTGCCTTTAAACAATGCCAAACCTCAAACAAATCATTGTTCATAGCAAGCTGCCCAGCTTTCAGACAACTCCATGCAATCCTGTCATGGTAGGCACTGCAAGACGTGTCTGAGTGTGGACATAGATACCACCATTACACATGGGGACACCTCCCAACATGTATGTGGCAGGTACTCATGTGACTCAGCCAATGTTGTCTATCTTATATGTTGCAGGCAAGGATGCCCTGAGGCATGGCACATTGGGGAAACCGAGCAAAGCCTATGGCAATGGATGAATGGGCACTGCACAACAATCAACAGACAGGAGTGTTCCCTCCCAGTTGGGGAACACTTTAGTGGTCCAGAACATTTGACCTCGGACCTTCGAGTGACCATCCTCCAAGGCGGACTTCGGGACAGGCAGCAGCAAAACGTGGCTGAGCAGAGGCTGATAGCTAAGTTCCGTACCCATAAGGAGGGCCTCAACTGGGACCTTGGGTTCATGACCACCTTTGCACTACACACACACACACACACACACACACACACACACACACACACACACACACACACACACACACACACACACACACACACTCCTATATACACACACACACACACACACACAGTCCTATATACACACAAACACACATATACACTCCCTCTCACAGACACTCACAATCCCCCACCCCAGACACACACACACGCTCCCACACTCACATGCACTCCCTCACAGACTTAAGACACTCCACACTCACTACATACACAAATACACTCTCGCTCACCTCACAACCCCCATCCCAGACAAGCACACTCACACAGACACAAAGACCCACATGCACACATATATTTTGCGGGGTGAATTTGTACTTGCAAGGTTACATTGTACTTTGCTCAAAAACTGCATGAATTCATATAAAACTCTTGTTATCTCACTTTTTAGATTAGAATCAATCTAAACATCATGGCATAGACAGAGAACACGGGGGCTAACACCTTCAACATATTGTCTAGCTAACATCAATTATTACAGCTAATCTGAGAATGCAATGTTTTAAAAAAAAGGTTTTGGGATTTACACATGAAAGAAGTGAAACTATCATGATATTCAAACAAATGAAAGACTCAACAGACAATCAAGGTATTTTTCAATATATAATTTCTTTTTAACTTTATACGCCCCAGTCCAACAACGACATCTCCAAATCATATCTCATACACTGCAGGCAAGGTTGACCTGAGGCAACGGATGAATGGACGTTGCAGAACAATCTACAGACAGGAGTGTTCCCTCCCAGTCCGAGAACACTTCAGCGGTCCAGGACATTCGACCTCGGAACTTCAGATGACCGTCCTCCAAGGCAGACTTCAGGACAGGCAACAATGAAAAGTGGCCAAGCAGAGGTTGATAGCCAAGGTCAGTACCCATGGCGATGGCATCATTAGGGACCTTGGGTTCGTGTCACACTACAGGTGTCCCCATTGCACTAGACACACACAAGCAATGAACAGACAGGAGGGTTCCCTCCCAGTTGGGGAACACTTCAGCGGTCCAGGACATTTGACCTCGGACCTTCGGGTGACCATCCTCCAAGGCGGACTTCAGGACAGGCAGCAGCGAAAAGTGGCCAAGCAGAGGCTGATAACTAAGTTCCATACCCATAGGGAGGGCCTCAACCAGGATCTTGGATTCATGTCACACTATAGGTGACCACCATTGCACTATAAACACACACACACACACACACACACACACACACACACACACACACACACACACACACACACACACGCATTCCTATACACACAGATACACACGGACACACATATATACAGACACGCACACAGACACTCACACACACCCTTACAGACACACACACTCCCACACTCACACAGGCATCCTCTCAGAGACTTAGACCACTCTACACTCATGCACACACATATACACTCTCTCTCACAGACACTCGCAACCCCCCACCCCAGACACACACTCCCACACTCACACGTGCACCCCCTCACAGACTTAAGACACTCCACACTCACTACACACACAAATACACTTTCTCTCACACTCACAATTCTCAACCCAGACAGACACACACACAGACAGACACAAAGACCCACATGCACACACATATTTTGCAGGGTGAATTTGTACTTGCAGAGTTACACAGTGTACTTTGCTCAAAAACTGCATGAATTCATGTAAAACTCTGTTATCTCACTTTTTAGATTAGAATCAATCTAAACATCATGGCATAGACAGAGAACACAGGGGGCTAACACCTTCACCCTTTATTCCTGATGAAGGGCTTTTGCCCAAATCCATGTAAAATTCTGTAAATCCGTGTTTTAGATGAGAATCAGTCTGACCGTTATGGCACAGACAGCCTCACAGGGATTTAACATCTTCAATACCTTATCTGGGCCGACATGACACCAATTGTCAAAGTGCCCTTGCGAATTTAACTTTTAAAAAAAGTTTTGCGATTTACACATGAAAGAACTGAAACCAACATGGTCATTCTAAAAGATGAGAGACTTAACAAACAATCCGGGTCTTTTTCAATATACAGTTTCAGTTACATCATACTTTTGTTATAAATTCTGTGTCTTACAATATTATTCTCCACAATCACTTGATAAAGGAACAGCACTCTGAAAGCTAACGATTTCAAATAAACCTGTTGGACTATAACCTGGTGTTGTGTGATTTTATCCGAGTGGAGAGGTCACTTATCAGGGACATAGAATTAAAGTGATTGGTAGAAACATTAGAGAGGATATGAGGAAAATCTTTTCACCCAGAGATGTTGTAAATGGAATTCACTGCCAAGTTTGATGGTTGAGCCAGAAACCCTCAACTAACCTAATAGGAACATGAATCTGTACCTGGAGCTCTGTAGTTTCAAAAGGCATCTAGTTTATTCAGCTAGTGCACATATGATGAGTTGAATGCCCTTTTTCTGTGTTGTAATATTTTCTGGATTAATTGTTCTCTTTATATCCTCAGACCATGAGATGGACGGGCACTGATTCATCAGCCAAGGGGCAATAGGGTAATCAGCAGGAAGTTTCCTTGTCCATGTTTGACTGACTGACTGCCTTGCCACAGGGCATCTCCCTCCTGAATGTAAGTCTATGCTAGTACATCTGTATTGCTGATGGTTCAGGACATATCCAGAGAAGTGATGGAAAAGCCTGGGACATAGGCTGTTATATATAAGATTTGGAATGTGTGACAATATCAGGCTATGATTGACTAATCTGTGGCTTAGTTCTTTCCTAAATGTGGCACAGTCCTAAATGTCAGCATAGGGCAGTGTGTACCTTTGTTGTGTCTGGATCACCCAACTGGTTTCAGTTGATTGACTCACAGGAATGGTGGAAAAAGATCATTATGATTCACCTCTTTCCAAATCAGTCCAGGTACTCAAATTTCCCCTGCACTCTTCCCCAGATCCTTGTACTTTATTTCTCCATTGTGTTAACTGTGGAATCTATATCTACCTCTTGATCAGGCAAAGATTCTAGCTTAAAGTGCCACTGCTATTTTTGTCAATCATCTTAAAGCTGGGCTCCTTTGTTATCAATTCTTCAACCACTGAAAACTTACTAACTTCTCTCCCTAACTTAGCTTTAAAGGGAGAATTTCTACAGAGACAAAGTTTAACGTGGATTATTGACTATTTGGAAATGAGTCACCGAGGTCATAAAGAACAAACTGCAATGCATTACCAAAGGTATTTAACCTGAAGTCAAATAGAAATTGCGACCTTGTTGAAATTATTGTTCAGTCACAGTGGAATTTTGCATATAGCTTTGGAGAAATTTATTACAAGAACTAGTTCAGAGAAAATTGGGGAAAGCACTATTTTATTACACTATTAGGCTGTATTGTATTGTCATGCTAAGATCCACGAACAGGCTGGTCTCAGTAGACCCATCAGATTGTATGGGAAATATTGGAAATATTGGAAGTCTTGGCAGCCAGCTACAGACCCCTCTTGTCTCTTTTAACTGAATTCAGTCAAACACTTAATAGGAAGTGGTTAGCCTTCCCCAGGTATTCCCCAATCCTGCCTGCTTTCAGCTTCCAATCAATGGTGGGCCAGCAGTTGTACTGAATGGGGACGGGGTGGGGGGGGTGGTTCTGGCAGGACAACATCCACTCAAACCTAGTATTAGTTGTGGAGGTCAGGCGGGAATTGGGATTGAAGGTGGAGGAATCAGAAATAAAGGCACAGCATGGATCTCTGTAGCCAGTGGACCAATATCCTTCCAACTGCTAGGTTAGACACAAGCTTGTTTTTCATGTTCTCCATGCAGGTAGTACCTGTCTGCCATTAGTTTGGGCCAATCATGAACTTTCCTACCATGGAGTTAATTGGGCTGCAAGCGTGGAAGTGTCCACAAGACATCCTCCCACCTGGTTTAATGGCCTGTCACCAACCATGCCTTTGGGATGGAGACTAACTTATACCCATCATTTCTGCATGTTTCTGACCCACTGAACTGTTTTCTTCCTGTTGTGACTCTATTCCTTCTCTTTTTGTCCAGTCTCATACCAACTATGTCTGCGACTCTTCCAATACCCTCTATCACTTCAACAATTTTAAATTTCCTTGTCTTAATCACCTTATCTTCATCATGGGTGCTCATTACACATCCAACCCCCAAGAGGAATAGAACACAGAACATAGAACATAGAAAAATACAGCGCAGTACAGGCCCTTCGGCCCTCGATGTTGCGCCGATCCAAGCCCACCTAACCTACACTAGCCCACTTTCCTCCATATGCCTATCCAATGCCCGTTTAAATGCCCATAAAGAGGGAGAGTCCACCACTGTTAATGGCAGGGCATTCCATGAACTCACGACTCGCTGAGTAAAGAATCTACCACTAACATCAGTCCTATACCTACCACCCCTTAATTTAAAGCTATGCCCTCTCGTAATAGCTGACTCCATACGTGGAAAAAGGTTCTCATGGTCAACCCTATCTAAACCCCTAATCATCTTGTACACCTCTATCAAGTCACTTCTAAACCTTCTTTTCTCCAATGAAAACAGCCCCAAGTGCCTCAGCCTTTCCTCATACGATCTTCCTACCATACCAGGCAACATCCTGGTAAACCTCCTCTGCACCCATTCCAGTGCCTCCACATCCTTCCTATAGAATGGCGACCAAAACTGCACACAATACTCCAGATGCGGCCGCACCAGAGTCTTATACAACTGCAACATGACCTCAGGACTCCGGAACTCAATTCCTCTACCAATAAAAGCCAGTACGCCATATGCCTTCTTCACAGCACTATTTACCTGGGTGGCAAATACCTGGATGTCCAAGGACTCTCTACTTCTCCCTTGAATGGAAGCCCAAACAATCTCTAACCATTTTATTCATCTTATGTCTGACTGAAATGGTTCTCACATTGAACAACTTCTCCTTTAACGTCATTCCTTTCCTCCAAATAAACATCGTTGCTATGGATATCCATATGGGTCCTAATTATGCCCATCTTTATGGGAAATATGAAATATTCTTTGTGCTTACTTAGGTTCCCACCATTACCTTTTTTTCTGGAATAGAGTCATAAAGGCATAGAGATGTACAGGACGGAAACAGGGCCTTCGGTCCAACTCATCTATGCCAACCAGATATCCTAATCCAATCTAGTCCCATTTGTCGGCACTTGGCCCATAGCCCTCTAAACCATTCCTATTCATATACCCTCCCAATGCCTTTTAAATGTTGTAATTATACCAGCCTCTACCACTTCCTCTGGCAGCTCATTGCATACATGCACCACGCTCTGTGTGAAACAGTTGTCCCTTAGGTCTCTTTTTATATCCTTCCCCTCTCACCCGAAACCTACACCCTCTAATTCTGGACTTCCCCACCCCAGTGAAAAGACATTGTCTATTTATCCTATCCATGCCTCTCATGATTTTATAAACCTCTATAAGGTCACCCCTCACCCTCCGACACTCCAGGAAAAACAGCCCCAGGCTATTCAGCCTCTCCCTGTAGCTCAAATCCTTCAACCTTGGCAACATCCTTGTAAATCTTTTCTGAACCCATTCAAGTTTCACAACCTCCTTTGGATAAGAAGGAAACCAGAATTAGATGCAATGTTCCGAAAGTGGCCTAACCAGTGTTCTGTACAGCTGCAATATCAACACTCTGGCCAATAAAGGAAAGTATACCAAACGCCTTCTTCACTATCCTATCTGTCGTGGAAATTTAATCGACTCGACTCAAATGATAGCAAGAGCAAAGAAAAACTTTATTACAGGCCTTTGCAAAGAGACGCTCTGCACTTGACAAAATGCCTTGTGCAAGGGGTACTTGAGCGTAATTCAGATACTCGTCTGATACTGTTTCTTATCACACTCTCAAGGGCAAAGACCGGGAAAACTCAAGTTGTTATTCTCTGATCCCCTGGTCTTGGACATAAGAGTTCTTCAGCTGAATTCGACTGTTGCAAGGTCAAATTGAATGCTTACAAAGTTCAAACAGAGACAAGCTGACTGCAAACCTCAAAGTATTGTTTACAAAGCTCAGCACAGCATTAAATTTTAGAAAAGCATGCTCTTTCAAATTTCACAGTAAATGTAATGTTACTTTTCCATTACATTATCCACCTACAGCTCTACTTTCAAGGAAGCATCCATTTCTCCTGCCAGAAAGTAACCTTGCGAATGAATCTAAGCTCTTGCAGGCCAGTGTACAGTTATCAAACCTGCAGTTGTCTCAAATTAAAAAGGAATTAAAGATTAATCTCTAAAACAATGCCAGGTGCAGCTCAGCAAAAATGTTGTTGAGCAGTTGCAATTTAGGCAAAAAAAAGGTAATAGGGGAATAAAGACTGCCAGTAGAAGAATTATCAAACTCTTCAATAATTGAGTTGGGCATCACATTAATTATCCATCCAATCAGGAAATCTAACTGCAAGGTTAAGGATTTGATGTCTAAATTCTAAATTCACTGAATTCTAAATTCACTGATGTCTGTTTCTAAATTAATTGATCCTTCTGACTGCTTTGTGAATTGTGACAGAGCTAGTTTGTACAGTGAACATCACATAAAAGTAAATATAATGATGATGACTCAGCCCAACCTAACAATCACTTTGTGAAGAAACAAGAGAACACTTATATTGAAATAATTAAATGTTTGTGTGAATGAAAATCATGTAAAACATGAATGAGGTGGTGACATCAGCGATGCACAGCACATATAGTTTGGTACTTTGGGATTGAAGTAAAACGCACAACAGAGTCAAGTTCCAGTTCATTGACATTTGGTGGGGCTTGAAACTTAAATTTTTGTATCAGAGTAGTAAAGAAGATGAACAGCTCCATTTTAGCCAGGGTCTCACCAGTACAAACTCTTCGACCTGCAAAAACACATTTGTGAAACAAAAATATCAAAACGGCTCTTTATCAATGTTGTTCAGAGTACACTTTTTATAACAAACAGGATATTGCTGTTTTATACTGCCTTTTTGGAATGATACCTCTTAATCACTTAGATGGCAATGTTTCAGGTTTGTGAAATTTATTGATCATACAAGTTGCTGACTGTAGCTCAGTGAATAGCACTCTCATCTTGAAGGCTGGAATTTGAAGCACCACTCTAGAACTGGAGGCACTAAATCTTGGCTGATGCTCTCACTGTGGGATTAAGCAAAAGCTGCATTTTCGGAGGGGCTAGTTTCCAGTGGAAATGTTAAATTGTAGCCATGTCTGCCATTGTGTATTAGCTGCAGAGATTCCTAACATTTCAACAATGATCATTATTCTAGAATAATGAAGAGAGGCACTTTAAAATGCCCTACAGTTGAGAAAGGTACATCCTTAATCAAACAAAATTCATGCATTTCCGGTGTGCCAGCAATTATTCTCACCTTTGAGGAGATTGTTTTTGCAGACTTAGAGAGAAGACACATTACACCAGATTCCCATTCCTGATTGCTACTCAAGCCTCCAGTTAAAAGCTATGTGCACAGATATTGCTTAGACAGTAGCACACCCAGGAATGTCTTTCTCCCCAAAACAGAATCTTAGAATCCCTACAGTGTGGGAGCAGGCTATTCAGCCCATCGAGTCCACACCTCTGAAGAGCATCCCACCTACTCATCCCCTGAACCTATCCCTGTAATTCTGCATTTCTCATGGCTAACCCATCAAATCTGAACATACATGGACACTATGGGCAACTTAGGATGGTCAATCCACCTAACTTGTACATTTTTGGACTGTGGGTAGAAACCAAGCACCCAGAGGAAACCCAGGAGACACATTGGGGAGTGTAACTGGTGCTGGGAGACAGCAGTGCTAACCACTGAGCCTTTTTGCCAAACTAACAGAACTAAAATTCCCTCAATGATGCATCTCCTAGATCTTATTCTCCCTAGCCACAGACGGAATATTTCACTCACATATCATTCAAAAATTAGTAAGATGCATTACCTGCAGAGAAAGGCATGAAGGCATCTCTCTTCACAAACTTGCCCTCAGCATTCAGAAAGTGAGATGGGTTGAACTCATTTGGTTTCTCCCATTGGGTTTTATCATACAGCACAGAGGACAACAATGGGATTACCTGGGTTCCCTACAAATATTAAAATATCATTTCTGTATTATGTTTTTTATTAAAATGCAAAGGCACAGTTGAAAATAATTGCACAGTTACTCATTGATAAATATATTTGAAACTTAGAAATAGCATTTACATTCTAATTGTAATCCCCTGAGCATCCTGATTTGAATTGCTCCAGGATTGATGGCTGTGCCTGCAGTGGTCTGGGTCCTAAACTCTGGAATCCCCTCTTTCTTTCTCCTCCTTTAACAATTTTGTTAAAACCTGCCTTTTGGCGGCATGAATATGTATAACGTTTCGTGACTTCTGGTGTTAACTATCCTTCGATGACTCTCCTGTGAAGACTTTTGGGATTCTTTACCACATTAAGAAGGGCCTTGCAAATACAAAGTGTTGTGTTCAAGCTGTATATTTTCATTTCAGTTCTCCACTCCTCCTCGTTTCCTCCATTTTCTGCACATATTGCAACATTAATAAAATATGCAAATGCTGTCAAGTTGGTGAGATTGAATCATTCAGGTACTAATGATGCACACTGCAACTAGTTTTCAAAGTTCCCTTTCTTCCTCCCTATTGTCTGTCTATCAGGCCCTGAATGCAGCCAGCCTTTCCTGATGGTACCTTTGGAATGAAGTATCCTCTGAAGTTTACATCCGCTGCTGTTTCATGTGTTATGCTCAGTGGTACGATGTCCCCAAACCTCTGGATTTCATGGATCACTGCATCAGTGTACGGCAAATATTTCCGATCTTCAACTCTGGGATGTCGTTCCGATCCAATAACTTGGATAATTTCCTCATGAACCTTTCCTGAAATCCGAGCATATTTTTAAAGTGATTGGAAATACTGCCATGATATTTTTTGAACAAGATCAAAATCTCAATCACAGTAAACAGAGAATGAGACATCGAAAATCATCCAACAAGGTCAACTCCAGAGTGGAATTAATCAGAGTGCTTCTTACTCTGGATCTCTGGATATTTCATCATCAGAAGCATTCCCCAACGAAGAGTGGTTGAGGTGGTCTCCATCCCCGCAGTAAACATGCTGTCTGCCGAAGCCATTAAGTTGTTCTCATGAAAGTATGAATTATGGTTGTCCGATTCCTGAAAGTAAGGTTAACAATACAATAGCTCACAACCGAATTGAGACCTGTACTGTACTATAAGTCCTATGATGCATACCTAATCTGACACATCGATTATTGGGTATTGCAGCTCATGATAGGGGCCAGGAAAACAAGGCTTCTGTATATTTACCCCAGCATAGTACTGAAGGAGGCCAAACTGTCAGAGGTGCAGTCTTTCAGATAAGATGTTATTCTGAGGTGCTGTCTCCTCTCAGGTCAATGTATCACAAAAATCTATTCCACTGTGCTTTATGACCTGAAAATGTCCCAAAACACCTTAAAATCAATAATAAGTGATTTTTGTAGTGCAGCCAATAGTATAATGTAGGAAGTGCATGAGCAATTTTACCAGAGCAAACTCTCACAAACAACCATGTGGTTCTGACGAGATTTTATTGAGCTCATCAGAAAATGACTACATGTTAAATCGGCTTCATCAGCTGTAACATGCTTTGGGGCATCCTGGGGTTAAGACAGACACTGTGTAAATGCCAATTCTCTTTATGAAAAGAACAACATTTTTCGCACCCTCTACCTCGAATCATATGCATTTGCATCAAAAAAAGCTGTCTATTCAGCCTATCAGGCCAATTCGGAACTGAACAAAGTTGACTTTTTATTCTGAAGTACATCAATATAACTTTGGGAAGGCGGCAAAACTCTGAAAAAGAAAAAAGTGCTTTTACCTTCTGTTGTCTGATCATGAATGCATCGATAAAACTCCTCAAGTCATTGCCATCTAGTTTTTGACGATTTTCTTTGAAGAAGTCTTTGAGGAAATTAATAGTCTGTTTTGAATTGGCAAACACTTTATTGTGTCTTCCTGGAAGGAATCTCAGGAGTGGAAATGCATTGTACAGCTACAGAATCAAAATAACACCATGTTATTAAGGTAGATATTGAAACGAACCAATTACCTACTCATATCTGAGAAATCGCAATTTTGAAAATAAGCGATAGATAAATCTTTTAAACATTATGACTCTTTGATTAATACAATGGTTTGTGAACAATTATAGCTTTTTACCATCTTTATCATCATGCAATGCCTGAATGAGTTGTACAAACAAATTCCATATTTTCAAAATGGACTTGGATAAACACTTCAAGAAATCAATTTACTGAGATATGGGAATGAGAAAGGGTCTTGGACCAATTGTATAACTCTTTCAAAAGAGCTGAAGGAATACTGGACTAAATGATCACATTCTCTGTTGGACAGGCCTCTGTTTGAGGTTCAAATGAATAAGAGGTATCTTCCAGAGACCCAAGATTCTGAGGCAGATTGAGAGGATATTTTCACTAGTCAAAGTCTTTAAAACAGACTATAAATTTGAAAGAAAGAGATTATTTGAAAAATGCAGAGATGGGGACTGATTTGTTCTCTCAAAGTGCATTTAATTGGAATCTACTCCCCAGGCCAACATTTATTGAGTCTATTTAAAGTGGAGTTGATGGGTATAGTTTCATGAGCAGGTTTACAGTCACAGGAGGCTGTAAACCTTTGTGAATGACATTGGCACACACCTGCCCATCCCAAACCCAACCACTATGTGATGTGTAGGAGGGGCAGGCCTAGTGCAATCTGCCTACTCACACAAATTAAGGCCCTTAACTGGGCAATTAATGACCAATTATATTGCAGCACAAATTTAATGATGCTCCATGTACAGACCCCTTCCATTTACTGCACGTTGCAAATGATCTCTTCTGGAATGTAATTCAAATGAAAGATGAAACTTACGTAGGCCATAGGTGTACCAAAATATCGCATGTTCTCATTCACTCTCTTTATTAAACTGACAAACCTTTCATCCTCATAATCAAATCTGCCACCAAAAAGCAGAGAGCAAATTATATTGCCCACAGCAGAGTTAATTTGGATAGTTGGATTAAACGGCTGGCCTGCAAAAGAAATTTCAAACATGACACCCAATCGCATATTGAGCCTTTATGTAGTGATTGTAATGAGGTTAGCCAGGTGGACCTCATAGAATATAAGATCCCTGCTTGGGCTGTTAAATAAATCCAAACAGCGAATCCTGGTTGGCAGGTATAAACAGGAGTGTCAGAGATTCTATCATTCCTGGAGCTGGCTATGACAAATCTGGACAAGTGTCAAGCACTATGCAAGTTTAAATAAAGGGTGAATTGGTGTGATGGGATACCAATCTCTATGGTAGTATTTCACTTTACAAGAAATCACAGTTGCATTATTCTTCAAGTAAGACCCTGAAACTTTTCCCTTGGCTATAAAAGGAATGGAGATAGGCCAAATCACATACAGTGTGGAAACAGGCCCTTCGGCCCAACAGGTCCACAACGACCCGCCGAAGCGCAACCCACCCAGACCCATTCCCTTACATTTACCCCTTCACCTAACACTATGGGCAATTTAGCATGGCCAATTCACCTAACCTACACAAATTTTGACTGTGGGAGGAAACCAGACCACCCGGAGGAAACCCGCACAGACATGGGGAGAATGTGCAAACTCCACCCAGCAGTCAGTTGTCTGAGGCAGGAATTGTACCCAGGTCTCTGGTGCTGTGAGGCAGCAGTGCTAACCACTGTGCCACCCACACCAGAATTTTTCAAAATTCCTTCAATATCCAAATTGAGCTGGGCAACTGCAGAACAGTTCACGAATTGAGAGATGGATGAACTAGAAATCTATGACTTTGTTGGTCTATTCAATCACATGTGATCGATTTGAATACACATTGGGTGGGAGCAGGGCATACCATAATAATTGTAATTAGTTTTGGATTGCTCTGACATAGAGCTAGCGGAAACATAGTTGCCTAAATCGTCCCTTTCTGTGATATAGATTTCAGTGATTCTTTAATGTATACCGGCATTCATAAATAATGCAAACAGAGAAAAGAAACAATGGTAATTCTGTTCATTTACCTTACACAGACTCACCTTGATAAGACTCAATTACTGCAACCAGAAAATCTGATTCCTCAATTATTTTTTCTTCAATGGATTTTTTCCCCATTCCAAAATCTCGTAACGTGCTGAGGGAAAATCTTCGCATTTGCTTCCATGATGGCCCATGACCAAAAGTAATACCTTAAATTAATCAGAGAGAAGCAAACAAACATTGTGATTCTTGGAATCCTCATTTAAAGTGACAACTTGCCTCTTAGAAAGAAGGATATGACTAATGAGAGAAATAGGATACCATGATGTGCGAAAGGTTTGCATTTCTGAAGTGAATTATTTCTATACTGAACACTCCTGGAGATAACATCCAGGCATCCAAAATGCTTCAGTCACTGAGTTAGTTTTCAGGTATAGTCAATGTTAGCACACAGTTAATGCGCTAACCAATTTACACACAATGAGCCTCCACAAACTATTTTGGAGATATTGATGGAGGGATGAATAGGATCATAGTGACATAGGAAGAGGAGAAGGCCATTAAGCCCCTCCAGGCTATCCCACGATTCAGTGAGATCCTGGGAGATCTGTGGACAAACTCCATTGCTTAACAAAAATCACATACCTCGGATGTAAAATTAACAACTGATCCAGCATCCACTGTCGTTTGTGGAAGAGAGTCCCAAGCAACTGCGATCCTCTTGGTGTACAAGTGCTTCCTACCATTTTGCCTGCTTGGTCTGGCCCTGCTTCTCAGACTCTGCTGCCCCTCGTTCTAGAATCCCCAACCAATGGAAATAGTTTCTGTACCTACTATTTTTTCTGTTTATAGCCTGTTTCTTTTCCAGTTTCTTTTCTTGTTTATAATTGTCCTGTTACTATCTCAAAGACTTCAATCAGATCATCCCTTCTAAATCCAAGAGTAAATCGGCCTAATTTGTATAATTGTTCCTCATAACTTGACATAATAGCTAGGACATGAGGAAAATGGTATTCTATTCTACTTTAAATAATACCATGAGACATTTTATTCCCATTGGACAGAGACGATGGGAAGATTTCCAAGAAATGTACCTCTGACAATACTGCATTCTTCCACTACCTGGGAGTATTAACCTGGTTTATATGTTCGAGTCTGGGATGAAACTTGAGCCCACACTGACTCAGAGACAAGTGGGATAGCACAGAAACAGGTTATTTGAACCAAATGGTCTATGTCAGCACTTGTGCTCGACACAAGCCTCCTCTTACCCATCTTCATGGAACTTAATCTCAGTTGATGAGACATTAAATATTCATCTTAGTTTGAAGTACAATCTGGATCTGTTAAGCAAAGATATTCAGAAACATGAGGTAAAAATGAGCCATTTCTCAGTGTCAGAACAAATTATGTTCCCAATCCTCCATATTAGTGGCATTTTTAAAATCCAGAAAAATAGGGTGCTAGATTAAGTTGCTAAACATGCCAATACTAACATCACCAATTGTCATTTTTTTTTAGATTCCCTACAGTGTGGAAACAGGCCCTTCAGCCCAAACCAACCCTCCAAAGAGAAACCCATCCAGACCCATTTCCCCTCTGACGAATGCGCCGAACACTATGAGCAATTTAGCATGGCCAATTCACCTGACTTGCACATCTTTGCACTGTGGGAGGAAACCCACGCAGACACAGGGAGAATGTGCAAACTCTACACAGACAGTCACCAGAGGCAGGAATTGAACCTGGGACCACAATGCTGTGAGGTAGCAGTGTTAACCACTGAGCCACCATGCCACCCCGAATGGTGGCTATAGTTATTGGATATTGTCTCATTAAATATAACCATATGTTTTAGAAATTACACGGAATTGGTTACAATTACATTCAAAGAGTTTTAAAATATCCTTCAAAGTTCTTAAATGCATAATACTTAAAAAAATTAACCTTTGCCAAACACTGAAAGGTATTCATTATCCAAAGAGGGACAGAATACACCCTGATTTTAACAAAATAAATATTACAACAGTGAAGATGCAAATTACCGTGTCCTTTCGCAAGATCTTCAAATATTGGGATGTGTGCTCTTTCTCCAAATTCTTCTGCATTGTTGGTGAGAGCATCCTTCACTGCATCATAACCGGTCAGCACCACTGCAGTTGTGGGTCCCAGCTTGATGCTAAATACCTCGCCATATTTCTCAGATAGCTTCAAGAAAAAGTTTACACAGACAAATTATTACAAGTTTTTCCACAACATGTTCATTTGTTGTTCATTACACTAGTGACCTTTCGGACTGTTCCATGAACCACACACCGATCTCTCACTCAGCAGCACTCACCAGCTCTCAGGATTTACACCGGACATTCACATCAGCTCCAGCTCACCCTCAGACAACTTTCAAAGGCACCAGCTTCAAATCCATTTCTCACATCCTTGACATGTCTTTCACATTTTGCAGCTCTGTCAGTACATCACTCAGTGCAGGTGCTGTAGATAGTCCCACAATGCCCTTCAGGAGGGAATTCAGGATTTAGACCCAGCCTCAGTGAAGGAACAGCAATGTATTTCCAAGTGAGTGGCTTGGAAGGAACTTGCAGGTGGTGGGTGATGTTCCATGTACCTGCTGCTCATATCCTTTTCAATTGAACTGACAATGAGTTTGGAAGGTGCTGTGTGAGGACCTTTAGTGAATTTCTGCAATGAATCAGGAGACTGTGCACACTGCTGCTACTGAGTGTTGGTGTTAGAGAGACTGGTGATTGTGGATGTGTTGCAAATAAATTAGAGTGCTTTTTTGAGGATGATATCAGGCTTCTTGAGTGTTGTTGGAGCATCAAGTGGGGAGTATTCCAACACACTCCTAACTTGTGTGTTATGGACGGTGGACAGGCTTTGGGGAGTCAGGAGGTAAGTTACTTCTGGCAGTATTCCCAGCCTCTGACTTGCTCCTACAGCCACTGTACTTGTGGCAAGTCCAGTTGAATCCCTGCTCAATGGTAACCCCCAGGATGTTGATAGCATCATTCCCTTATTGGAGATGGTCATTACCTGACATTTGTGTGGCAAAAATAGCACTTGCTACTTGTCAACCCAAGCATGGACATTATCTAGAACTTAGGTAAAAACAATGACTGTAGATGCAGGAAACCAGATTCTGGATTAGTGGTGCTGGAAGAGCACAGCAGTTCAGGCAGCATCCACGGAGTAGTAAAGTCGACATTTCGGGCAAAAGCCCTTCATCAGGCATAAAGGCAGACAGCCTGAAGCATGGAGAGATAAACAAATCATCTGCCGACATTTCCACCACTTCCAAAAAGACCCCACCACCAGGGATATATTTCCCTCTCCACCCCTTTCTGCCTTCCGCAAAGACCGTTCCATCCGTGACTACCTGGTCAGGTCCACACACCCCTACAACCCACTATCCCATCCTGGCACCTTCTCCTGCCACCACAGGAACTGCAAAACCTGCGCACACACCTCCTCCCTCACCTCTATCCAAGGCCCTAAATGAGCCTTCCACATTCATCAAAGTTTTACCTGCACATCCACTAATATCATTTATTGTATCCATTGCTCCCGATGCGGTCTCCTCTACATTGGGGAGACTGGACGCCTCCTAGCAGAGCGCTTTAGGAAACATCTCCGGGACACCCGCACCAATCAACCACACCGCCCTGTGGCCCAACATTTCAACTGCCCCTCCCACTCTGCCGAGGAAATGGAGGTCCTGGGCCTCCTTCACCGCCGTTCCCCCACCACCCGGCGGCTGGAGGAGGAACGCCTCATCTTTCATCTCGGAACACTTCAACCCCAGGGCATCAATGTGGACTTCAACAGTTTCCTCATTTCCCCTTCCCCCACCTCACCATAGTTCCAAACTTCCAGCTCAGCATTGTCCCCATGACTTGTCCTACCTGCCTATCTTCTTTTCCACCTATCCACTCCACCCTCCTCCCTGACCTATCACCTTCATCCCCTCCCCCACTCACCTATTGTATTCTATGCTACTTTCTCCCCACCCCACCCTCCTCTAGCTTATCTCTTCACGCTTCAGGCTCTCTGTCTTTATTCCTGATGAAGGGCTTTTGCCCGAAACGTCGATTTTACTGCTCCTTGGATGCTGCCTGAACCGTTGTGCTCTTCTAGCACCACTGATCCATTATCTAGATCTTGTTGCTTTGGAACACGGGCTACTTCATTATCTGAGGAGTCACGAATGATGCTGAACATTGTGCAGTCAGCATAGAAAATAGATTCCCTACAGTGTGGAATCAGGCCATTCGGCCCAAGCAGTCAACATCAACGCTCCATAGAGCATCCCACCAAGATCAACACTATCTTATAGCACTGCATTCCCCATGGCTAATCCATCTAACATACAAATCCCTGGTCACTAGGGGTAATTCAGTATCACCCATCCACTTCACCTGCCTATCTTTGGACTGTGGGTGAAGACCAGAGCATCCAGAGGAAACCCATACAAACATGGGGAGAATGTGCAAACTCCACACAGACAGTTGCCAGAGGGTGGAATCGAACCTGAGTGCCTGTTGCAGTGAGGTAGCAATACACACTACTGTGTGACTGTGACACCCCAAATCATTGATAAATTGTCCCACTTCTGACCTTATGATGGAAGAAAGTCATTGATGAAGACATTGAAGATGGGTTGACCTAGGACACTACCTTGAGGAACTCTTGCAGAAATGTCCTGGAGCTGGGAAGACTGACTTCCAATAACTACAACCACCTTCATTTCTATCAGATTTGATACCAACCAGTGGAGAGTTTGCTTCTGATACCTAATGATTAAAGTTTTGTTCGGGCTCCTTGATGTCACACTCATTGAAATATGGCCTTGATATCACAGACTGTCACTCTCGCCTCACCTCACCTCTGGAATTGCGCTCTTTTGTCCATGTTTGGACCAAGGCTGTAATGAGGTCTGGAGCTGAGTGGCCCTGATGGAACCCAAACTGGGCGTCACTGAGCAGGTTATTGCTGAGCTGGTGCTGCTTGATGACACCTTCCATCATTTTACTGATAATTCACAGTGGACTGATGGAGTGGTAATTAGCCTTGCTGGATTTGACCTGCTTAGGACGTAACTGGGCAATTTATCACATTGTCAGGTAGATGCCAACATTTTAACGGTTATGGAATAGTTTTATTCCAGAGTCATATAGGTGTACAGCATGGAAACAAGCCCTTCAACACATCTTGCCCATTCCACCCAGTTTCATAATTTGAATTCATCCCATTTGCCTGTTTTTGTTCCATATCCCTCCATAAATCATCCATCCATGTACCTGACTAAATGTTTCTTAAATGATGAAATTGTACTCACTTCCACCATTACTTCTGAAAGGCCATTCGACACAGTTACCATCATCTGTTTGAAATAATTGCTCCTCTGGACCCTTTTGTATCTCTCCCCTCTCACCATAAACCATTGCACTCTATTTTTAGAATCCCCTACCATGCGGAAATGCTTATGACTGTCTACCTTGTCTACAGCCTCAACAAAACACAGCTCCTATACTCAGCACACTGACTAATGACAGCAAACATGCTAAACACCCTCTTCATAAACCTGTCTATCTGTGACTCCATTATCAAGGAGCCCCCAGATTTCTTTTTTCTCTAACACTCCCCAGGGCTACAGAATTGACTGTCTAAGTCCTGCCCTGGTTTGCCTGACCAAAATGCAACACCTTGCACTTATCTATTTAAACTCCATCTACCAGTCCTCAGCCCACTGGCCCAGTTAATCAAGATCTCACTGCATTCCCAGATAACTGATTTCACTGTTCACAATTCCATCAATTTTGGTTTCATTCACAAGCATACTAGCCATATCTCCTACACTCTCATCCAAATCATTTATATTGAAGGGAGTCAGAAACATGGTGACATTACAGTCATTTGAGAAACAGTATTGAGCAAACTGAAACTCTGAGCTAACAAGTCCCTGGGCCTTGGTAGGCTTAACCTTAATGTCTTTAAAGAGGTGGCTAATGAGGTAGCAGATGCATTAATGTTCATTTTCCAATGTTCCCTAGATTCTGGAAAGGTTCCATTAGGCTAGAAAGGAGTAAATAAAACTCTTCAATTCAAGAAGGGAGGCTGAGAACAAGAAACTAGGGGCCAGTTAGCTGGAAGTCTGCCCTTCAGGCAATGTCGAGCACAGAGGAGGTAATACCTGAGCATGAAGGAAAGATAAAGGTTACAAGGGTCAGCGTGGATTACTGAAAGGAAAACCATGCTTAACCAATTTATTGAAGTTCTTTGAAGGAGCATCATGTACTGTGGATAAGTTGGAGACTGGAGCCATGTCACACTTGGATTCCAGAAGATGCTTGACAGGAAGCTACATAAAGGGTTATTGTGCAAAGTAGGAGTTCATGATGCAGGAGGTAACGGAGGACGTGTATGATCAGAGGACGGGCTGGCTGACAGCAAACAGTGAGCATACAGTTTTTTTTCCTGTCCAGCAGGATGTGATGAGTGGAGACTGACAGAATGCTCAATTTATATCAATGATTTATATAAGAGGAACAATCTAGCTACATTTGCGGATGACAGAAAGATAGGTAAGACCATATCCTGAAAATGACATAGAGAGCTTGCTACTTTGGAATTACAGACAGATAGAAATAAGTTGAGTGAGTAGCCAAAAAAATCAGACAGAAAGAGTACAATATGACCAAACGTGAAGGCATCTTAAACCTCATTAGTCAATCTCAGATAACATCCTCTTACTGTCTCAAAGACTTCAGTCAGATCATCCCTTCTAAATTCAAGAATAAATCGACCTAATTTGTACAATTGTTCCTCATAACTTGACATAATAATAGCTAGGACATGAGGAAAATGGTATTCTATTCTACTTTAAATAATACCATGAGACATTTTATTCCCATTAGACAGAGACGATGGGAAGATTTCCAAGAAATGTACCTCTGACAATACTGCATTCTTCCACTACCTGGGAGTATTAACCTGGTTTATATGTTCGAGTCTGGGATGAAACTTGAGCCCACACTGACTCAGAGACAAGTGGGATAGCACAGAAACAAGTTATTTGAACCAAATGGTCTATGTCAGCACTTGTGCTCGACACAAGCCTCCTCTTACCCATCTTCATGGAACTTAATCTCAGTTGATGAGAGATTAAATATTCATCTTAGTTTGAAGTACAATCTGGATCTGTTAAGCAAAGATATTCAGAAACATGAGGTAAAAATGAGCCATTTCTCAGTGTCAGAACAAATTATGTTCCCAATCCTCCATATTAGTGGCATTTTTAAAATCCAGAAAAATAGGGTGCTTGATTAAGTTGCTAAACATTCCAATTGTCATTTTTTTTAGGTTCCCTACTGTGTGGAAACAGGCCCTTCAGCCCAACCCAACCCTCTAAAGAGAAATCCATTTCCCCTTTGACTAATGCACTTAACACTATGAGCAATTTAGCATGGCCAATTCACCTGACTTGCACATCTTTGCACTGTGGGAGGAAACTCACGCAGACACAGGGAGAATGTGCAAACTCCACACAGACAGTCACCTGAGGTGGGTATCAAACCTGGGGCCATGATGCTGTGAGGTAGCAGTGTTAACCACTGAGCCACTATGCCACCCCAAATGGTGGTTATAGGTATTGGATATTGTCTGATTAAATATAACCATATGTTTTAGAAATTACACAGAATTGGTTACAATTACATTCAAAGAGTTTTTAAAATATCCTTCAAAGTTCTTAAAAGCATAATACTTAAAAAAACTAACCTTTGCCAAACACTGAAAGATATTCATGATCCAAACAGGAACAGAATACAGGAGTTGAAAAATGTGGTGCTGAGAAAACACAGCAGGCCAGGCAGCATCCAAGGAGCAGGAGAATCAACGTTTCGGGCATAAGCCCTTCTTCAGGAATGACGACATATAGCCTGGCCTGCTGTGTTTTTCCAGCACCACATTTTTTCAACTCTGGTATTCCAGCATCTGCAGTCCTCACTTTCTCCGAGGGACAGAATACACCCTGATTTTAACAAAATAAATTTTACAACAGTGAAGATGCAAATTATTGTGTCCTTTCACAAGTGCTTCAAATATTGGGATGTGTGCTCTTTCTCCAAATTCATCTGCATTGTTGACGAGAGCATCCTTCACTGCTTCATAACCAGTCAGCACCACTGCAGTTGTGGGTCCCAGCTTGATGCTAAATACCTCGCCATATTTCTCAGAAAGCTTCAAGAAAAGGTTTACATGACAAATTATTACAAGATTTTCCACAACATGTCCATTTGTTGTTCATTACACCAGTGACTTACAGACTATTTCATGAACCACACACCGATCTCTTACTCGGCAGCATTCACCAGCTCTCAGGATCTACACCGGACATTCACATCAGCTCCAGCTCACCCTCAGACAACTTTCAAAGGCATCAGCTTCAAATCCATTTCTCACATCCTCGACATGTCTTTCACATTTTGCAACTCTGTCAGTACATCATTAAAATACAATGTAAAACACTCACTAACATCCTGTTCACTCTCTCCACTATGCTATCTCAAGGTATAATGATACATCTTGACTCAGTCATCATGAGATAGGCTAGTACAAAAGACAAATCTCTGACCACATCAGCGGTGGGCTCCTGACGTTGGTTGCAGAAACTACTTGCGCCCTTGTGATGAAATGGAAGGTTTGAGATTGAATCCCCAATAAATCCTTGTGGTTTAACAGGAGAGAATTAAGTGTGTGAGGGACAGGGCACAAATTTAAAGGGTAAGGATGCAGGATCTTACAGTCCAGGATATGATCTGGCTTCAATGCTGGAAGACATTTACTGGTCTAAAGTCAATGAGTGTTTCTTCAGTTGATATCTCCTATTCACCAGTGACCTTTCAGACTGTTCAATGGGCCACACACCCAGGGTGAACACCACTGTCCCTGGGGATGGAAAATGTCATGCTGACCGGTACCTGAGAGAATTCTGCAACTGGTGGACACTGGAGCGGTGGAAGAATATGGCCACCCCCTCCCACAGGGGATATTTATTGAAATTCTTCCTTACTTCTGTTTTTTTGTCACAATATATTCGTGGTGCCTTTTCATCTTTGAGTAAGGTTAAACACTCAGACACTCCCACTAATGTGGGTGGTCAGGTTACAGGGGACGAATACTCTCAATTCCGTTACCTGGCCAACATGGTATCAATTTTCAGGGTAATATCAGCTGGATTCTGGTTGGTTTGCATTGGTGACAATAACTCACATTGAGATCACACCTTCAGAGCAGAAATTCACATCCCCAAGCGCTGAACACAAATGGGAAAGAGCAAACCAGGTTTCTGATTCACTGTCCGAGTCTAACTCACTCTTACCTTCATCAAAGATTTGTTCATCTTCTTCAGATCCAACATGTGCAGGTTCCCGATCACTGGGAGAGAAGGGGGTCCCGGAGGGTAGTTGATGATCACAGGATTTTTCAAGCCGCTGTTGAAATACAGCAGGAGGATAATGGTCAGAGCCCCCAGCAACACCAGGGTGACGGCATCCACAGGGAAAACACTTACAATCGACATCTCGGGATCAAAACTGGCAATAGGAGAGGCCGCGGCTTATATTCGAGCTCTGCTCCTGAACTGAAAAGATTCAAAAGGGAAACCTCTCACTGGTCGATGCGTGTTTGCTCTCGGATTATCTGAACTTTCCCTTGTCGAAGCCCTGTTATGTAATGAACTACAGTGGGTGGCAATAATATTCAAACCAATTGGAAGGCTGGAAGGAAAAGTCCGTCCCTTGAAAAAACATCTAATGTCTCAATTCCAAGCAGTCACTGAAAATTTCCACCCACCCCCCCCATCACCACCTCCTCCTCCTCTACCTCGTGACACCCGTGAAAATGCTGGTATTGCTGAATCTGTTGGGAAAATGAGGCAAAGTCAGCAAAAAGGAAATTTACAATGCAGAGAGAAACTAAAGTCCCGTTCTCCAAACATGTTTTGAACAGCGAGGCAACATTCACTAGTGAGAAAGAAGAGGTTTGTTAATATTGATTTCCACTGATTTTTCACAAAACAAAATCCCCCTGCGGGACGTGGGTGCTGCTGGCTGACCAGCATTGATTACCCCGTCTCATTTGCCCTTGAGAAGGTGGTGGTGAGTTGTCTTTTGGAACCACTGCAGTCCAGGCGCTGTAGATAGGCTCACAATGCCCTTAGAGAGGGAATTCAGGATTTTGACCCAGCCTCAGTGAAGGAACAGCAATGTATTTCCAAGTGAGTGGCTTGGAAGGAACTTGCAGGTGGTGGCGTTCCCATGTACCTGCTGCCTTTACCCTTTTAAAAGCAACTGACAGTACGTTTGGAAGGTGCTGTTTGAGGATCTTTGGTGAATTTCTGCAGTACATCTGTTAGACAGTGCATCCTGCTGCAACTGAGTATTGGTTGTGGAGAGCCTGGGTGATTGTGGATGTGTTGCCAATCAAGGAGACTGCTTTTTCTCAGGTGGTATCAAGCTTCTTGAGTGTTATTGGAGCTACACGCATCCAGACACGTGGAGAGTATTACTTCACACTTCTACCTTCTGCGTTGTAGATCGTGGACAGGTTTTGTGGAGTCAGGAGGTGAGTTAATTCTCACAGTATTCCCAGCCCCTGACCTGCTCTTGTAGCCACCGTAATTATGTGGTAAATCCAGATGAATTTCTGCTCAATGGTAATCCCCTTGGTGTTGATGATAACACCATTCCCTTACTGGAGATTGTCATGGCCTAGCATTTGTGTGGCGCAAATGTAACCTACCGCTTGTAAGCTCAAGCCTGGATATTATCCAGATCTTGTTGCATTTGAACATGGGCTGCTTCATTATCTGAGGAGTCACAAATGGTGCTGCATATGTAGTAATCAGCAGAGAACATAGCTACCCTACAGTGTAGCAACAGGCCATTCAGCCCATCAAGTCCACGCTAACCCTCTAAATAGAATCCTACCCAGACCAAACCTCTATCTTATAACCCTGCATTCCCCATAGTTAATCCACCAAACCTACACATCCCTAAACACAATGGGCAATTCAGCCTGCCCAATATACTTCACCTGCAAATCTTTTGACTATGGGAGGAAATCAGAGCATCCGGAGAAAACCCATACAAACATGGGGAAAATGTGCAAGTTCCACACACAGTCGCCTCAGGGTGGAATCAAACCTGGGTGCCTGGTGCAGTGAGGTAGCAATATGCACCACTGAGCCACCGTGACACCCCAAATCATTGACAAATATTCCTATTCCAGAACTTTTGATGGAGGGAAGGTCACAGATGAAGAAGTTGAAGATTGGTTGCCCGAGGACACTACCTTGAGGAACTCCTACAATAAAGACATCTCGGAGATGATGACCAGACTACTCCGGCCCCTTGGCATTATAATAACCCACAAATCTTTCAACACACTGAAAGAGCTCTTGATTATCCAAAAACATACAGGTTAGGTGAATTAGCCATGCTAAACTGCACATAACATTAGTCGGGGTAAATATAGGATAGGGCAATTGGTCTTGGTGAGTTACTCTTTAGAGGGTCAGTGTGGACTTGTCGGATCAAAGGTCCTGTTTCCATACGGTAGAGAATCTAATCTAAACTAATCTAATCCTGCAAAAATGTCCTGGAACTGAGATGACTGAACTTCAACAATTACAACCACCTTCATTTCTGCCAGACTTGATACCAACTAGTGAAGAGTTTGCCTCTGATATCCATTGATTCCAGTTTTGCTCAGGCTCCTTGATGTCACACTTATTGAAATTTGGCCTTGATATCACAGACTGTCACTCTCAGCTCACCTCACCTCTGGAATTCAGCTGTTTTGTCCATGTTTGGACCAAGGCTGGAATGAGGTCTGGAGCTGAGTGGCCCTGATGGAACCCAAACTGGGCTTCACTTAGCAGGTTATTGCTGAGCTGGTGCTGCTTGATGACAATGATGATGACACCTTCCATCACTTTATTGATAATCGACAGGACATAACTGGACAATTTACCACATTGTCGGGTAGATGCCAACATTGTAAGGGTTATGGAACAGTTATTCTGGAGTCATAGAGGTATACAGCAAGGAAACAGGCCCTTCAACCCAACTTGCCCATCCCACCCAGTTTCATAATTTGAACATGTCCCATTTGCCTGTTTTTGGTCCATATCCCTTCATACCTATCTCATCCATGTACCTGTCTAAATGTTTCTTAAATGATGAAATTGTACTCACTTCCATCATTACCTCTGGCAGGCTGTTCTATACATTCTCCATCATCAGTGTGAAAGAATTACCTTTCTGGACCCTTCTGTATCCCTCCCCCCTCACCTTAAACCTTTGCCTTCTATTTTTAGATTCCCCTACCATAGGGAAAAGCTGATGGCTATCTACCTTCTCTAAAGCTGCAACAAAATAGCACAGATCCCATACTCAGTGCACTGACTGGTGACAGCACGCAAGCTGAAAGCACTCTTCACCAACCTGTCTGTGACTCCATTTTCAAGAAGCCCCTTAGATCCCTTTGTTCAATAACACTCCCCAGGGCTCAAGCATTGACTGTGTCAGTCCTGTCCTGGCTTGCCTTACCAAAATTAACTAAATTCAACATCATCTGCCATTGCTCAGCCCATTGACCCAGTTAATCAAGACTCTCACTGCATTCCCAGATAACTGACTTCACTGTCTACTATACCATCAATCTTGGTGTCATCGACAAACATACTAACCATATCTCCTAAACTCTCATCCAAATCATTTATATTGAAGGGAGTCATAAACATGGTGACATTACAGTCATTTGAGAAACAGTATTGAACAAACTGAAACTCTGAACTAACAAGTTTTAACTTTAAGGTCTTAAAAGAGGTGGCTAATGAGGTAGCAGATGCATTCATGTTCATTTTCCAAAGTTCCCTATATTCTGGAAAGGTTCCATTAGGCTGGAAAAGATTAAATAAAACTCTTCAATTGAAGAAGGGGGGGGCGCTGGGAACGAGAAACTAGAGGCCAGTTAGCTGGAGGTCTGCCCTTCAGAAAACATCAGAATTTGAGCACTGAGGAGATAATAGCTGAGCGTGAAGGAAAGATAAAGATTACAAGGGCCAGCATGGATTAGTGAAAGGGGAATCATGCTTAACCAATTTATTGAAGTTCCTTGAAGGAGCATCATGTACTGTGGATAAATTGGAGCCTGGAGACATGTTGTACTTGGATTTCCAGAAGATGTTTGACAGGAAGCCACATAAAGGGTTACTGTTCAGAGTAGGAGCTCATGATGCAGGACATAACAGAGGCCATGCATGACCAGAGGTTGGGCTGGCTGACAGCAGAGAGCAAACAGTTTTTTTCCTGTCCAGCAGGATGTGATGAGTGGAGACTGACAGAATTCTCTGCTGGATCTCTGTTTTTAACAATTTATATCAATGATTTATATAAGAGGAACAATCTAGCTACATTTGCGGATGACAGAAAGATAGGTAAGAACATATCCTGAAAATGACATAGAGAGCTTGCTACTTGGGAATTACAGTCAGATATAAACAATTTGAATGAGTAGCCAAAAAATCTGGCAGAAAGAGTACAATATGACAAACTGTGAAGGCATCTTAAACCTCACACCAGTCAATCTCTGATAGCATCACTTGTCTCTGAAATAGCAGGATTCTGATGATTCCCTTAACATTGCTATGAATTCCTTGTTGCCAGTTTTCTTCCATTGTTAGATTTCAAGAAGGATGAGGGAACTGCTGAATTTGAAACTACAAGAGATTTTATTAAGCAGATGTTCACTCTATCAGACAGCAGGCAAGTCTGTATTGTATTCCTCCAAACTGGTTGGTAAAAAAAATCTGTTTCAATGGCATCAGCATCATCAATTTAATTAACAAAATGTCCAAGGCTATCTAAGAAAAAAATTACACAGCGAGTTGTTAAGACTTGGATTTTGCTGCCTTACTCAGAACTTCCAAAAGTATAAATACCCAGTTGGGAAGAATTCCCCAGGCTAATCATGGAAAGAGTATGGAAAGCTACATCAAAGAGTCAGAAAAAAGCACAATAAGCCTCCTTCCATACATTATTATTATGATTTAAATGAGTCCCAAAGACAAAACTGAAAAGCAGACTAAAATATATATACTTATAGAACATAGAGAGTACAGCACGGAACAGACCCTTCAACCCATGATGTTGTGTTGAACATGACACCAACTTGAACTATTCCTTTCTGCCTGCCAATGGTCCAAAGCCCTGGAGGGAGATATTTATTCATGTGCATATCTAAAATCCCTTTAAACACTCCTATCGTATCTGCCTTCAGCATTAACCCTGGCAGCATGTTTCAGGCACCTACCATTCTCTGTGTTAAAAACTTGCCCCTTCCATCTCTTTTGAACTTTGACCCTTTTACCTGAGCTACGAATCTGTTAAAAACTTGCCCACAAGATTTTTTTTTGAGAAGTTACTATTTAAGTAAAAAAAAGATAATGGGGGAATAAAAGGCTGACAGTGAAGAATGATCAAACTGTGTAACAAAGAGGCTGTTCAATAATTGGCTGGGCAGGACACAGGATGGTCAACTGATGGAAGTGACATTAGGCAGAGACTTGAGGTTAAATAATTAAACCTCCAGGAATATGTCCAGATTTGACAACCTTCATGTTTACTTACAGGGTAATTTATTGACTATACAAATGTCTGCTCACCTTTATGCATTAAACAAACAGGCATATTGGTGGGGTAGGTGGTTAATTTCATCAGGAGGTGCCATTTAAGAATGATTGATGGTAAATGCTCGATGTAATGTGTTTATAAAAGTCAATGAAATTATTTAATGAATTTTCACTCAAACTTGGGAATGATACAATAGATTTCACACCCTCCCATTACTTAATGTCAAACACCCAGCTCTTTAACTTAAATTAATACACAGGTTAGGGTGAGAGGGATATTTTACACAATGTATTCTATGGACAATTAATCAGGGAATCTAACAAATTATTAAACTTAATTTCAAGATTAAGGATTTGATGCCATTTATGTGATGAAAATTGGGGCATAAATCACTGGGCAACTTCAGGAAATTCACAGTCATGTTTCTTAATTCACTGCTCCTTCTGACTCCTTTGTGATTTGTGACAGAGCTAGTTTGCACAGTGAACATCACATTGTTAAAGTAAATATAATGACGATGACTCAGCCCAATTTGACAGGCACTGTGTGAAGAAACAAGGGAACACTATTATTCAGATGATTAAATGTTTGTGCGAATGAAAATCACATAAATCATGAATGAGGTGGCTTCATCAGCGACGCACAGCACACACAGTTTGGTACTTTGGGAACGAAGTAAAACCCACTCCAGACTCGAGTTCCAGTTCACTGACATTTGGTGGGACTTGAAACTTAAATTTTTGTATCAGAGTAGTAAAGAAGAGGAACAGCTCCATTTTAGCCAGGGTCTCACCGACACAAATCCTTCGACCTGCAAAAACACGTGCAAAAAAATGTGAAAGCAATTGTAATGAGGTCTGGAGCTGGGTGGCCCTGACGGAACCGAGACTGGGCGTCACTGAGCAGGCTATTGCTGAGCTGGTGATGCTTAATGACAATGCTGATGACACCTTCCATCGCTTTACTGATAATTGACCGTGGACTGATGGAATGGTAATTAGCCAAGTTGGATTTGTCCTGCTCAGGACATAACTCGGCAATTTATCGCATTGTCAGGTAGATGTGAACATTGTAACGGTTATGGAACAGTTACTATGGAGTGATAGGAATGGTTGGTGCAGATTCTGGGATTTAGATGTTTCAGTAAGGACAGAGATCATGGTAAAAGAAGGGCGTTGAGGGTGGCATTGTTAATTGAGGGTAGTATTACAGCAGCTGAGAGAACACTTGAGGACACATCCACTGAGGTAGTTTGGGCTGAGGTTCGAAACAGAAAAGGAGAGGTCACCTTGTTAGGAGTTTTCTATAGGCCTCCAAATTGTTTCAGGATGTAGGGGAAAGGATTCTTGATAGGAGCAAGAATAACAGGGTAGTTGTTATGGGGGCTTTAACTTCCCCAATATTGACTGGAAATACTATAATTCAAGTAGTTTAGATGAGTCAGTATTTGTTCAACACGTGCAGGAGGGTTTTCTGACACAGTATGTAGACAGTCCAACAAGGGGCGATGCCATATTGAATTTGGTACTGGAGAATGAAACAGGCTAGATGTTAGATTTGGAGGTATGTGAGCACTTTGGCAATACTGAGATTAATTGGTTACGTTTACAATAGCAATGGGCAGGTACAGGTATATACTACAAAGAAAGAGGTATAACTGGGGGGAAAAGGCAATTATGATGCGATTAGGCAAGATCCGGTTAGGGTGAAAGGAAAGGCTGGTAGATACAGGGAATGCTGGATGACTAAAGAAATTGAGGGTTTGATTAAGGAAAAAAAAAGGAAGCATATGTCAGGTATAGATATGATAGATCAATTGAATCCTTAGAAAAAGTATCAAGGCAGTACGAGTATACTTAAGAGAGAAGTCAGGAGGGCAAAAAGGGGACATAAGGTAGCTTTGGCAAATAGAGTTAAGGAGAATCCAAAGGATTTCACAAATACATTAATGACAAAGGGTAACTAGGGAGAGAAGAGGGCCCATCAAAAATCAGCAAAGCGAGATTTGTGTGGAGCTGCAGGAGACATCAGCTTTTAATATGGAAAAGGACATGGAAGATGTAAAATGGAGGGAAATACATAGTGACATTTGAAAAATGTCCATATTACAGAGGAGGAAGTGCTGGATGTCTTGAAACACATTAAAGTGGATAAATCCCCAAGACCTGATCAGGTGTGCCCTAGACCTCCGTGGGAAGCTAGAGAAGTGATTGCTGGGCCTCTTACTGAGATATTTGTATCATCGATAGTCACAGGTGAGGTGCCGGAAGACTGGAGGTTGGCTAATGCGGTGCCACTGTTTAAGAAGGGTGGTATGGACAAACATGGAACTATAGACCAGTGAATCTGATGTCGGTGGTAGGGAAGTTATTGGAGGAAATCCTGAGGGACAGGCTGTACATGTATTTGCAAAGGCAAGGATTGAACGGGGATGGTCAACATGACTTTGCGCATGGGAAATCATGTTTCACAAACTTGATTGAGTTTTTTGAGGACGTATCAAAGAGGATTGATGAGGGCAGAGTGGTAGACATGATCTATATGGACTTCAGTAAGGCATTCGACAAGGTTCCACATGGGAGACTGGTTAGTAAGGTTGGATCTCATGGAATACAGGGAGAACTAGCCATTTGAATACAGAACAGGCTCAAAGGTAGAAGACAGAGGGTGGTGGTGGAGGGTTGATTTTCAGACTGGAGGTCTGTGACCAGTGGAGTGCCACAAGGATCGGTGCTGAATCCTCTACTTTTCATCATTTATATAAATGATTTGGATGTGAGCATAAGAGGTACAGTTAGTAAGTTTGCAGATGACACCAAAATTGGAGGTGCAGTGGTCATCGAAGAAGGTTACCTCAGATTACAACAGGATATTGATCAGATGGGCCAATGGGCGGCAGATGGAGTTTAATTCAGATAAATGTGAGGTGCTGCATTTTGGGAAAGCAAATCTTAGCAGGACTTGTACACTTAACGTTAAGGTCTTGGGGAGTGTTGCTGAACAAAGAGAACTTGAAGTACAGGTTCATTGTTTCTTGAAAGTGGAGTCGCAGGTAGATAGGATAGTGAAGGAGGTGTTTGGTATGCTTTCCTTTATTGGTCAGAGTATTGAGTGCAGGAGTTGGGAGGTCATGTTGCGGCTCTACAGGACATTGGTTAGGCCACTGGCAGAATACTGCATGCAGTTCTGGTCTCCTTCCTATCGGAAAGATATTGTGAAACTTGAAAGGGTTCAGAAAAGATTTCCAAGGATGTTGCCATGGTTGGAGGATTTGAGCTATAGGGAGAGGTTGAACAGGTTGGGGCTGTTTTCCCTGGATGTCGGAGGCTGAGGGTAACCTTATAGAGGATTACAAAATCATGAAGAGCATGGATAGGATAAATAGACAAAGTCTCTTCCCTGGGGTAGGGGGAGTCCAAAACTAGAGGGCATAGGTTTAGAGTGAGAGGGGAAGGATATAGAAAAGACCTAAGTGGCAACTTTTTCACACAAAGGGTGGTACCTGTTTGGAATGAGCTGCCAGAGGAAGTGGTGGAGGCTGGTACAATTGTAACATTTAAAGGGATCTGGATGGGTATATGAATAGGAAGGGTTTGGAGGGATATGGGCCGGGTGCTGGCAGGTGGGACGAGATTGGGTTGTGATATTAGGTCAGTGTGGACAAGCTGGACTGAAGGGTCTGTTTCCATGCTGTACATCTCTATGACTCTAAGTTGAAGCTCTTGTCAAAAATAAGAAGGCGGCTTATGTGAGGATGAGGCGTGAAATCTCAGATAGGGGGCTTGATTGTTATAGGTTAGCCAGAAAAGATCTAAAGAGATTACTAAAAAGAGCCAGGAAGGGACGTGAAAAGTTGTTGGTGGATTGGATCAAGGCAAACCCCAAGGCCTTCTATAGGTACATCCAGAATAAGAGAATAACGAGCGTAAGATTAGAGCTAATCAAAGGTAGGAGTGGAAAGTGGTCTGTGGAATCCGAGGACATGGGGAAACGCTGGATGAATACTTTTTGTCAGTATTCACATTGGAAATGGTCAATGTTAGTCAGAATGTGGAGATCCAGGCTACAAGGTTAGTTGGGATTGAGGTTGACAAAGAGGAGGTTTCAGCAATTTTGGAAGATCTGAAAATAGATAAGACCCCTAGGATGGATGGATGGGATTTATCCTCAGATTCTCAGGGAAACCAGGGAGGAGATTACGGAGCCTTTGGCTTCCATCTTTATGTCATCATTGTCAATAGGAGTAGTACCAGAAGACTGGAGGATAGCAAATGATGTTCCTTTGTTGTAGGAGGGTAGTTGGAACAACCTTGGTAATTTTAGGCCAGTGAGCCTTACTTCAGTTGTGGGTAAAGTATTGGAAAAAGGTTAGTAGAGAAGGATTTATCATCTGTAAGGAATAATTTGATTCGGGATAGTCACAGTTTTGTGAAGGATAGGTTGCGCCTCACTAACCTTACTGACTTCTTCAAGAACGTGCCAAAACAGGTGGATGAAGGTAAAGAGGTTGCTGTGGTGCATATGGACTTCAGCAAGGCATTTGATAAGGTTCCATGTGGTAGGCTATTACACAAATACTCTGTTTCAGGATTGAAGGTGATTTAACAGTTTGGATTAGAAATTGTTTAGCTGAAACAAGACAGAGGGTGGCGGTTGATGGGAAATATTCATCCTGCAGCTCAGTTACCAGGGTTGTGCTGCAAGGGTCTGTTTAGGGGACACTGCTGTTTGTCAATTTTATAAATGATCTGGATGTGTGCGTAGAAGGATGGGTTAGTAAACTTACAGATGACACTAAAGTAGACAGAGTGGTGGATAATGCCAAAGGATGCTGTAGATTACAGAGGGACGTGAATAAGATGCAGAGCTGGGCTGAGAAGTGGCAAATGGAGCTTAATGCAGAAATATTTGAAGTAGTTCACTTATAAAGGAATAACAGGAATGCAGAGTACTGGGTAATGGTAAAAAATCTTGGCAGTGTCAACGAACAGAAAGATCTTGGTGTCCAGGGGCACAAATCCCTGAAAGTTGCCGCCCAGGTTGATAGGTTTGTTAAGAAGGCATATGTTAAGAAGGTGAGTTGGCGTTTATTGATAGGGGGATGGAGTTTCGGAGCCACGAGGTCCTGCTTCAGCTATACAAGACACTAGTAAGGCCGCACATGGAGTATTATGGGATAACACGAGGGGACATAGCTTTAAATTGAGGGGTGGTAGATTTAGGACAGATATTAGGAGTAGTTTCTTTTCCTAGAGAGTAGTAGGGGCATGGAATGGTCTGTCTGCCACAGTAGTAGACTCACCAATGTTAAGGGCATTTAGATTAGATTAGATTTAAATGGGCATACATATGGATAATAATGGAATGGTGCAGATTAGATGGCCGCAGCAGATTATTTTCAAGGGTGGGTGCAACATTGAGGGCCAAAGGGGCTGTGATGCGCTGTAACGGTCTATGTTATATGAGTAGCACAAATCTTGAAGGTTGGAAGTTGAAGCATCACTCTAGAACCTGAGGCAGGAAATCTAGGCTGATGCTCTCACTATGGGATTAAGCAAGAGCTGCATTGTCACAGGGACAGGTTTCCAGTGGATGCGTTAAATTGCAGCCATGTCTGCCATTGTGTATTGGTCACAGATTGCTAACATTTCAATAATGATCATAATTCTAGAATAATGACGACAGGCACTTTAAAATGCCCTACTGTTGGAAAAGGTGCAGCTTTAATCAAGAACGCTTATTCATTTCCGATGTGTCAGCAATTAATCCGCACCTTTGTGACGATAAATAAGCTTTTGCAGTCTTAGGGAAAAGACACATAACCCCAGCTTCCCATTACTGATTGCTACTCAATCCTCCATTAAAAAACTATGTGCACAGATATTGCACTGGACTCGGCTTGGACAGTAGCATCCCCACCAGTGCCTTTCTCCCCAGCACAGAATCATACAATCCCTACAGCGTGTGGGAGCAGGCCATTCAGTCCATCAAGTCCACAGCATCCCAATGTACCCATCCCCCTACCTTATCCCTGTAATTCTGCACTTCCCATGGCTACCCCATCTAACCTGCACATCCCTGGACACTATGGGCAATTTAGCATGGTCAATCCACCTAACCTGCACACCTTTGGACTGTGGGGGGAAACCAGGTACCTGGAGGAAACCCACTCGCATATGAGGAGGGTCACTGATGCTTGGAGGCAGCAGTGCTTACCACTGAGCCATTGTGCTGCCCTAGCAGGACTGAAATTCCCTCACCGATGCATCTCCTTGATCTGATCTTATTAGCCCCAGCCAGAGATGGATTATATCATTAAAAAGTCAATCAGTGATGTTACCTGCGGAGAAAGGCATGAAGGCATCTCTCTTCACAAACTTGCCCTCGGCATTCAGAAAGTGAGATGGGTTGAACTCATTTGGTTTTTCCCATTGGGTTTTATCATACAGCACAGAGGACAGCAATGGGATTACATGGGTTCCCTACAAATATTAAATATCATTTCTGTATTATGTCATTATTATAAAAATGCAACAGCATGATTCAAAATAATTGTACAGTTGCTCATTGATAAATGTATTTGAAATTTAGAAATACCATTTACATTCGAATTGTAATCGCCTGAGCATCCTGATTTGAACTGCTCCAGGATTGGTGACTGTACCTGCAGTGGTCTGGGTCCTAAACTCTGGAATCTCCTCTCTATTTCTTTCTCCTCTTTTAACAAGTTCCTCAAAACCTGCCTTTCGGCTAAGCTTTTGGCTGCATGTCTGTGTCTATCATTTTATGGTTTTTGGTGTTAATTATTCTTCGATAACTCTGAAGACTCTTGGGTTGATTTACTACATTAGGAGGGGCTCTGCAAATACAAAGTTGTGATCAAGCCATATTTTTCAATTTTGTTCTTCACTCCACTCTTTTTTTTATCTATTATCTGTACATATTGCAACATTAATAAACTATCCAAATGCAGTCAGACATTGCCATATAATTCTAATTAGAATGACAAACGTAAGTTGATGAGATTGAATCATTCATATTCTAATGATGCATACTGCAATCAGTTTTCAATGTTCCCTTTCTTGCTCCCTATTGTCTGTCTATCAGGCCTTGAATGCAGCCAGCCTTTCCTGAGGGTACCTTTGGAATGAAGTATCCTCTGAAGTCTACATCCGCTGTTGTTTCATGTGTTATGCCCAGTGGTACGATGTCCCCAAACCTCTGGATTTCATGGATCACTGCATCAGTGTACGGCATATCTTTCCGATCTTCAACTCTGGGATGTCGTTCCGATCCAATAACTCTGATAATTTCCTCATGAACCTTTCCTGAAATCCGAGCACATTTTAAAGTCATTGGAAGTACTTAATTGAAAATATTTTTGAACAACATCAAAATGTCAATCACAGTAAACAGAGAATATGAGACACTGAAAATCATTCAACAAGGTCAGCTCCAGAGTAGAATTCATCAGAGTGCTCCTTACTCTGGATCTCTGGATATTTCATCATCAGAAGCATTCCCCATCGAAGAGTGGTTGAGGTGGTCTCCATCCCTGCAGAAAACAGGTTATTCGTTGAGGTCAGTAAGTTGTCGTCATGGAAGTATGAATTCGGGTTGCCTGATTCCTGAAAGCAAGATTGACAGTGCAATAACTCAGAATTGAATTGAGACCTGTAAGTCCTATGATGTATACTTAATCTGACACATTGATTATTGGGTATTGCAGCTCAGAATAAGGGACAGGAAAACAAGGCTTCTCTATGGTTACACCACTAATACTGAGGGAGGCCAAACTGTCAGAGGAGCAGTCTTTCAGATAAGATGTTATTCTGAGGCGCTGTCTCCTCTGAGGTCAATGTATCACAAAGAAATCTATTCCATTGTGCTTTTCTTAAAATCTTAAGATGCTCCAAAGCACCTTAAAGTTAATAACAAGTGCTTTTTGTAGTGCAGCCAATAGTATATTGTAGGAAGTGTATGAGCAAGTTTAGCAGGGCATACTCCCACAAAGAGCACAGAGGTTCTGACCAGATTTATTGATCTTGGACAAATCTACATCAGAAAGTGACTACACTTCAAATCTACTTCACCAACTGTAACATGCTTTGGGGCATCCTGGGGGTGATGAAAGACATAGTGTAAATGCCAATTCTCTTTCTGAAAAAGAACAACATTTTTCACACTCTTTACCTTGAATAATATACATTTGCATCAAAAAAGGAATCTATTTAGGCTATCATGCCAATGCTGAACTGAACAAAGTTGACTTTTGTTTCTCAAATATGTAAGTTTAACTTTGGGAAGGCGGCAAAACTCTGAAAAACTATGGGGTTTTTACCTTCTGTTGTCTGATCATGAACACATCGATAAAACTCCTCAAGTCATTGCCATCTAGTTTCTGACAGTTTTCTTTGAAGAAGCTTTTGAGGAAATTCATAGTCTGTTCTGCATTGGCAAACACTTTATTGTGTCTTCCTGGAAGGAATCTCAGGAGTGGAAATGCATTGTACAGCTACAGAATCAAAATAACACCATGTTATTAAGGTAGACATTGAAATGAACTAATGACCTGCTCACATTGAAGTAATCGCAATTTCAAAATAAAGTGATAGACAAATCTTTTAAACATTATGAATCTTCGATAAATACAGTGGTTTTTGAACATTGTGGATAATTATAACTTTTTACTGTCTTTATCATCATACAATGCCTGAAACAGTTGTGCAAATTCAATATTTTTCAAAAGGGAATTAGAGTCATAGAGATGTACAGCATGGAAACATGCTGTCTCTTTGTTCACCAACACTCCCTAGGTCCTTACTATTAGTGTATAAGTCCTGCTAAGATTTGCTTTCCCAAAATGCAGCACCTCGCATTTATCTGAATTAAACTCCATCTGCCACTTCTCAGCCCATTGGCCCATCTGGTCCAGATCCTGTTGTAATCTGAGGTAACCCTCTTCACTGTCCACTATACCTCCAATTTTGGTGTCATCTGCAAACTTACTAACTGTACCTCTTCTGCTCGCATCCAAATCATTTATGTAAATGACAAAACGTAGAGGGCCCAGCACCGATCCTTGTGGCACTCCACTGGTCACAGGCCTCTCCTCTGAAAAACCCTCCACCACCACCATCTGTCTTCTACCTTTGAGCCAGTTCTGGATCCAAATGGCTAGTTCTGCCTGTATTCCATGAGATCTAACCTTGCTAATCAGTCTTCCATGGGGAACCTTGTCAAACGCCTAACTGAAGTCCATATAGATCACATCTACTGCTCTTCCCTCAATCTTCTTTGTTACTTCATCAAAAAACTCAAAGAAGTTTGTGAGACACGATTTCCCATGCACCAAGCCATGTTGACTATCCCGAATCAATCCTTGCCTTTTCAAATAGATGTACATCCTGTCCCTCAGGATTCCCTCCAACAACTTGCCCACCACTGAGGTCAGGCTCACCGGTCTATAGTTCCCTGGCTTATCCTTACCACCCTTCTAAAACAGTGGCACCACGTTTGCCAACCTCCAGTCTTCCGGCACCTCACCTGTGCCTATCGATGATACAAATATCTCAGCAAGAGGCCCAGCAATCACTTCTCTCGCTTCCTACAGAGTTCTTGGGTACACCTGATCAGGTCCTGGGGACTTATCCACCTTTAACTGTTTCAAGACATCCAGCACTTCCTCCTCTGTAATCTGGACATTTTGCAAGATGTCGCCATCTATTTCCCTACAGTCTATATCTTCCATATCCTTTTCCACAGTAAATATTGATGCAAAATATTCATTTAGTATCTACCCCATTTTCTGTCCACACAAAGGCCGCCTTGCTGATCTTTGAGGGGCCCTATTCTCTCCCTAGTTACCCGTTTGTCCTTAATATATTTGTAAAACCCCTTTGGATTCTCCTTAATTCTATTTGCCAAAGCTATCTCATGTCCCCGTTTTGCCCTCCTGATTTCCCTCTTAAGTATACTCCTACTTTCTTTATACTCTAAGGAATCACTCGATCTATCCTGTCTATACCTGACATATGCTTCCTTCTTTTTCTTAACCAAATCCTCAATTTCTTTAGTCATCCAACATTCCCTATACTTACCAGCCTTCCCTTTCACCCTGATAGGAATATACTTTCTCTGGATTCTTGTTATCTCATTCCTGAAGGCTTCCCATTTTCCAGCCGTCCCTTTACCTGCGAACATCTGCCTCCAATCAGCTTTCAAAAGTTCTTGCCTAATACTGTCAAAATTGGCCTTTCTCCAATTTAGAACTTCAACTTTTAGATCTGGTCTATCCTTTTCCATCACTATTTTAAAACGATTAGAATTATGGTCACTGGCCCCAAAGTGCTCCCCCACTGACACCTCAGTCACCTGCCCTGCCTTAATTCCCAAGAGTAGGTCAAGTTTTGCACCTTCTCTAGTAGGTACATCCATATACTGAATCAGAAAATTGTCATGTACACACTTAAGAAATTCCACTCCATCTAAATCTTTAACACTATGGCAGTCCCAGTCGACATTTGGAAAGTTAAAATCCCCTACCTTAAACACCCTATTATTCTTACAGATAGCTGAGATCTCCTTACAAGTTTGTTTCTCAATTTTCCTCTGACTATTGGGGGGTCTATAATACAATCCCAATAAGATGATTATCCCTTTCTTATTTCTCAGTTCTACCCAAATAACTTCCCTGGATGTATTTCCGGGAATATCCTCCCTTAGCACAGCTGTAATGCTATCCCTTATCAAAAATGCCACTCCCCCTCCTCTCTTGCCTCCCTTTCTATCCTTCCTGTAGCATTTATATCCTGGAACATTCAGCTGCCAGTCCTGCCCATCCCTGAGCCATGTTTCCGTAATTGCTATGATATCTCAGTCCCATGTTCCTAACCATGCCCTGAGTTCATCTGCCTTCCCTGTTAGGCCCCATGCATTGAAATTCGACGTTTCAGGCCAGCCTGAAACGTCGAATTTCCTGTTCCTTGGATGCTGCCTGACCTGCTGCGCTTTAACCAGCAACCACATTTTCAGCTCTGATCTCCAGCATCCGCAGACCTCACTTTTTACCCCATGCATTGAAATAAATGCAGTTTAATTTATGAGTCCTACCTTGTCCCTGCCTGCCCTGACTGTTTAACTCACTTCTGTTCTCCTTCTGTGTTGGACAGGCTGCTGTTTCAGTTTCAATGAATAAGAGGCATCTTCCAGAGGCAGCTTGACGGGTATTGAGAGGATATTTTCACGTGTCAAAATATTTAAAACAGAGACTACAAATTTGAAAGTAAGAAATTGTTTGAAAAACGCAGAGATGGGGACAGATTCGTTCTCTCAAAGTGTCATTAACCGTTGGAATCTACTCTCCAGGCCAACATTTATTGAATCTATTCAAAGTGGAGTTGATGGGTATAGTTTCATGAGCAGGTTTACAGTCACAGGAGGCTGTAAACTTTTGTGAATGACATTGGCACACACCTGCCCATCCCCAAACCTGCCCACCCTGTTATGTGTAGGAGGGGCAGGCCTAGTGCAGCCTGCCTATCCTCACGCCAATTAAGGCCTTTATTGGGCAATTAATGACCAAATATATTGCACCACAAATATACTGAGGCTCCACGTACAGACCCCTTCCATTTACTGCAAGTTGCAAATGATCTCTTCGAGAATACAATTCAAATGAAAGATGAAACTTACGTGTACCACAGGTGAACCGACAAGTTGAATGTTCTCATTCACTCTCTTTACTAAACTGACAAACTTTTCATCCTCATAATCAAATCTGTCACCAAAAACTATAGAACAAATTATATTGGCCACAGCAGAGTTCAGTTGAATAGTTGGATTGAATGGTTGGCCTGCAAAAGAAATTTGAAAACATGACACCCAATCGAGTATTGACCATTTATGGAGTGATTGTAATGAGGTTAGCCAGGTGGACCTGCCTGGGCTGTTAACTAGGTCCAAACAGGGAGTCCTGGTTGGCAGAAATAAACAAGTCCAGGCAGTGGGACATGGAGGGGGTCATTAAGGTCACTGCCTGCCCCTCTTCCGTGGTTATGTCAGAGCCCGGGTATCTCTAGAAAAGGAGCACGCAGTGTCCACCGACACCCTGGAGTTGTTCAGGGAGGGGTGGACGCCACAGGGAGTGGAGTGTATTATTTCCCAGTTGAATTCTATTTTGATTTAATCCTTTCCCTCCCCTTCACTGTTTGATCACACAGCATTGCCCTTTAATGTGAAGGGCACTGCTTGTCACTGGCCATTGGGGTGGTGGAAATTGAATAAAGTTTTGTGCACTTTGTGTCTCACACCTGCATGCACACAACATGGGTGCTAGGGGAAAAATAAGCACTATGGCAGTTAGGAAGTAGTGTGGGGGTTGTAAAGAAACAAAAAAAAACAAAAAAAGTAAAAAAAAAAAGGAATATTTTCCAGTAGAGGGCTCCCTACGCAGGAGTCCTCCCCCTTTCTCTCGGGGACCTGGGGTGGAGGGTACTGCACGCAGTGGTCCCCTGCAGGTGCATATTGCGGTAATTCACAGACTCCCAGCCCCACTGCTTGTGCTGTGGTGCTGTGGAGTCCATGGACCATGTACATATCAGGAATGGGCGCTTGCAATCCCTTTTTGATTTCCTCAAAAATCTCCTTCTCTGTTATTGGTTGCACTTCAGTCCCACGCTCCTGATCTTCAGACACCCACTGCGGAGGGGGGAGGGCAGGTCTGAAGACCTCCTCGTGGGTCTGCTCCTGGGTCTGGCCAAACTGGCTATAAACAGGTCCAGGCAGCGGGCCGAGGAGGGGGTCGTTAGGGCAGATTGCCTGCCCCTCTTCCATGATTACATTAGAGCCCAGGTGTCTCTGGAGAAGGAGCACGCGGTGTCCACCAGCACCCTGGAGTTGTTCAGGGAAAGGTGGGCCCCGCAGGGAGTGGAGTGTATTATTTCCCAATTGAATTCTATTTTGATTTAATCCTATCCCTCCCCTTCACTGTTTGATCACACAGCATTGCCCTTTGATGTGAAGGGCACTGCTTGTTACTGGCCACTCAGGTGTTTCCTTTCTTCCTGGTGGTGGAAAGTGAATAAAGATTTGTGCACCTTGTGTCTTTCACTGTATCTCACACCTGCACACACACAACATGGGTGCTGGGGGAAAAATATAAGCACTACCATAATTAGGCAGTAGTGCGGGTGTTTAAAAAAAATTAACAGGAGTGTCAGAAGTTCTGTTCATGCAAAAAAAACCCAAAAAATAAATAAACAGGAGTGTTTTAGGGCCAGAGAGTTGATGACCAGCCTGGAGGAAAGCAGGCCAGGAGGAGCCTGTCAGTATATGGGGCAGGCAGAGCCAGGCAACTGACAGTGTCCTCTTAGGAATCTATGATAGGGCAGACTGGTCAGTACAGGGAGACTGAGTCAGGCGACCAATGGCAGGCCATAGGAAGGCCAACCGGAGGAGGACCAGTTAATATGCAGAGAGGCTGGGAGCCGGACAGTCATTGGCCGGTCTGTAGGAATGCTGGCCAGGAGAAAGGATCAGTCAGTATGCGGGACAGCCAGATGCAGGTAGGCCAACAGCAGGAAAGCAGGTCAGGGGGAGGTTTGGTTAGTACGTGGGGTGACTGGGTGGCGATGTCCATCCCAGAGGAAAGTGGGCTGAGGAGGGTCAGTCAGTACACAGTGCGGCCGGAGACCAGAAAGTCAACAACCAGCTCATAGGAAAGCGGCCCGAGGTAGTCCGGTTAGTACATGGGGCGACTGGGAGCTGAGCGGAGCTGAGAATCCTTCCTGAAGAAGGGCTTATGCCCGAAACGTCGATTCTCCTGCTCCTTGGATGCTGCCTGACCTGCTGCGATTTTCTAGCAACACATTTTCAGTTTTGCTTCACAACTCTTTCCCCTGTATAATGTGTCTTTTTTTGTGAACTGCTGCTTTCTGTTTATTGTTCACTGTATTTTGGACAGTTTAATAAAAATATATATATAAAAAAACAGGAATGTCAGAGATTCTGTCTGTTCTGGGAGGAAGCAGCACAATAGTTAAGTGAAAATAAAGGGTGAATTTGTGATGGGATACCAATTTCTATGGTGGTATTTCAATTTACAAGAAATTACAATTACATTACTCTTCAGGTAAGACCCTGAAGCTTGTTTCCTTGCCTATAGAATGAAGATAGATAGGACACTCCCACCAGAACTTTTAAGACTCCTTCAATGTCCAATTTCAGATAAGGAATTACTGAACAGATCATGAATTGAGGGATGGATGCACTGGAAATCTATGAACTTGTTCTTCTATTCAATCAGATGTGATCTGTTTGAATACACATCGGGAGGAGCATACCGCAATAATTGCAATTAGTTTTGGATTATTCTTACATAGATCTAGCAGAAACACAATAGCCTAAATGGTCCCTTTCTGTGATACAGATTTCTGTGATTCTTTAATATATATTGGCATTCATAAATAATGCACACAGAAAAAAGGAACTACGGTAATTCTGTTCATTTACCTTACACAAACTCACCTTTATAAGCATCAATCATTTTTACCAGAAAATCTGACTCCTCAATTATTTTGTCTTCAATGGTTTTCTTTCCCATTCCAAAATCTCGTAACGTGCTGAGGGCAAATCTTCGCATTTGTTTCCATGACTCCCCATGACCAAAAATAATACCTTAAATTAAGTCCATCAGAAAGAAGCAAACACCGTGACTCTTGTAATCCTTACTTAAACTAACAACATTCCTCATAGAATCGAGGGCCTGACTAATGACAGAACTAGAACACAATGAAGTGAGAAAGGTTTGCATTTTTGGAGTGAAATATTTCTATACAGAACTCTTCTAGAGATAATATCCAGGCATCCCAAATACTTCAGTCACTGAGTTACTTTTCAGGTGTACTCACTGTTAGAATATAGTAAATGCACTAACCAATTTACACACAAACTATTAATTTTGGAGATATTAATGGAGGGATGAATAGGACTGTGGCAACATAGGAAAAGGAGTAGGCCATTACACCCCTCAAGGCTATGTCACGATTCAATGAGATCCTGGGTGACCTGTGACCAAACTCCATTGCTTAACAAATCACCGACCTCAGATGTAAAATTAACAACTGATCCAGCATCCACTGTCGTTTGTGGAAGAGAGTCCCAAAAAACTGCAATCCTCTTGGTGTACAAGTGCTTCCTACCATTTTGCCTGCTTGGTCTGGCCCTGCTTCTCAGACTCTGCTGCCCCTCGTTCTAGAATCCCCAACCAATGGAAACAGTTTTTCTGTATCTACTGTTTTTCCTGTTTACAGCCTGTTTCTTTTCCAGTTTATTTTCTTGTTTATAATTTTCCTGTGACTATCTCAAAGACTTCAGTCAGACCATCCTTTAAGAGTAAATCGGCATAATTTGTATAATCTTTCCTCATAAATTCACGTAATAACTAGGACATCAGGAAAAACGCTCTCTGCTCTACTTTAAATAATATTATGAGGCATTTTATTCCCACTGGAGAAAGAAGATAGGAAGAATTCCAAGAAATGTACCTCTGACAATACAATATTCCTCCACTACCTGGGAGTATTAGCCAGGATTATATGTTCAAGTCTCTGATGTGGAACCTGAACCCACACTATCTGACTCAGAGATAAGAATGCAACTGCCTGTGACATCGCTGAGCGTAGATTGTACACCAATGCAGTGGGCTCTCTCCACTACTTCAAGCTGTCTTACACTCAGCATGGGATTGATGAATTAACAATTGACCAGGAGAATGTTTCATTTCACAGCACCATTATGTGTTCAAACGCTTTTAAAAGCGTTTTTGTTTGAAAAGTCAAAAAACTGCCAAACAAAAATATCTGCAATTAACAGATCAAGTTAATGTTCCTCAGTTGATAAATAATTTGAAGAGAAGTGTTAGAAGCCTCAATTATTATCAGAGATATTAAGATTATATAAATAAGCATTAGATAGTCTACAAGTAGAGGTCTGTGTTGAATATACAGCACTGAAACACGTTATTTGAACCAAATGGTCTGTCAGCATTTGTAGTCTATACAAGCCTCCTCTTACCCATGCCGACCAGATATCCTAACCTAATCTGGTCCCATTTACCAGCACTTGGCCCATATCCATCTAAACCCTTCCTATTCATGTACCCATCCAGATGCCTTTTAAATGTTGTAATTGTACCAGCCTCCACCACTTCCTCTGGCAGCTCATTCCATACACGCACCACGTTCTGTGTGAAAAAGTTGCCCCTTTTGTCCCTTTCATATCTTTGCCCTCTCACCCGAAACCTATGCCCTCTAATTCTGTACTCCCCCACCCCAGGTAAAAGAGTTTGTCTATATACCTTATCCATGCCCCTCATGATTTCATAAACCTCTATAAGGTCACTCCTCAACCTGTGATGCTGTAGCCTGTTACAAAAATCTCAGTTGATGCTAGATCAACTATTAATTTAAGATTAGAGATCAATCAGCTTCTGTTAACCAAAGATATTCAGAAACTTGAGGTAAAAGTGAGCTATTTGACAGATGAGCTAAGGTCTCAGCTGAAAATGTGTTGCTGGAAAAGCGCAGCAGGTCAGGCAGCATCTAAGGAACAGGAGATTCGACGTTTCGGGCATAAGCCCTTCTTCAGGCTTATGCCCGAAACGTCGAATCTCCTGTTCCTTAGATGCTGCCTGACCTGCTGCGCTTTTCCAGCAACACATTTTCAGCTCTGATCTCCAGCAGCTGCAGACCTCACTTTCTCCTCCGAGTTAAGGTCTCACTCAGTGTCAGAACAATTTATGTTCCCAACCCTCCAGTATAACCCTCGTGTATTGCTGAATATATTATCAATGTAATTTTGAAAATCAAGGAAAACAGGCTGCTGAATGAAGTTACTAAACAGCCCCACGCTAACATCACCAAATACCACATAATGGTTATAGTCATTGGATATTGTGCAATTAAATATAACCATGTTTTAGAAATTACAAGGAATTAGTTACTATCAGGTACATTTTTTTTAATCTTTCTAAGTTCTTAAAAACATTATACTTTAAGAAATACTAACCTTTGTCAAACACTGAAAAATATTCATTATCCAAACAGGGACAGAATACAGTCTGATTTTAACTGATGTTTAACAACAGTAAATATGCAAATTACCGTGTCCTTTCGAAACCGTTTCAAATATTGGGATGTGTGCTCTCTCTCCAAATTCATCTGCATTGTTGACGAGAGCATCCCTCACTGCTTCATAACCGGTCAGCACCACTGCAGTTGTGAGTCCCAGCTTGATGCTAAATACCTCGCCATATTTCTCAGAAAGCTTCAAGAAAAGGTTTATACAGACAAATTATTACAATTTTTTCCACAACACTTCCATTTGTTGTTCATTACACCAGTGACCTTACAGACTATTTCATGAACCACACACCGATCTCTCACTCAGCAGCACTCACCAGCTCTCAGGATCTACACGTGACATTCACATCAGCTCCAGCTCACCCTCAGACAACTTTCAAAGACATCAGCTTCAAATCTATTTCTCACATCCTCGACATGTCTTTCACATTTTGCAGCTCTGACAGTACCTCACTCAAATACAATGTAACACTCTCACTAACATCCTGTTCACTCTCTCTACTATAACATCTCAAGGTATAATGATACAGCTCAACTCAATCATCATGAGATTGGCCAGTACATAAGCCAAATCTCTGATGACATCAGCCATGTGCTCTTGATATGTTGGTTTCAGAAACTACTTGTACCTCTGTGATGGAATGGAAGGTTAGAGACTGAATCCCAATAAATCTGTTACCTTGTGGTTTAACACATGAAGAATTAAGTGTGTGAGGGACAGGGCGCAAATTCAAAGGGTAAGGATGCAGGATGTTACAGTCCAGCGTATGATCTGGCTTCAATGCTAGAAGACATTTACTGGTCTAAAGGCAGTGAGTGTTTCTTCAGTTGATATCTCCTATTCATCACACCAGTGACCTCACAGACTGTTCAATGGTTCACACACCCAGGCTGCACACCACTGTCCCTGGGGATGGAAAATGCCATGCTGACTGGTACCTGAGAGAATTCTGCACCTGGTGGACACTGGAGAGGTGGAAGAACATGGCCTCCCCTTCTCCCCTTTCCCCCACCCCACTGGATATTTTAATTAAAAGTTATTTCTTCCTTCATCTTTTCATCCTTGAGTAACTTTAAACACTCAGACACTCCCACTGATGTAGGTGGTCAGGATGCAGAGGACGAATACTCTCAATTCCGTTACCTGCCCAACATGGTGTCAATTTCAGGGTAATATCAGCTGGATTCTGGTTGGTTTGCATTGGTGACAATAACTCACATTGAGATTACACCTTCAGAGCAGAAATTCACATCCCCAAGCGCTGAACACAAATGGGAAAGAGCAAACCAGGTTTCTGATTCACTGTCCGAGTCTAACTCACTCTTACCTTCATCAAAGATTTGTTCAGCTTCTTCAGATCCAACATGTGCAGGTTCCCGATCACTGGGAGAGAAGGGGGTCCCGGGGGGAAGTTGATGACTCCGGGATTTTTCAAGCCGCTGTTGAAATACAGCAGGAGGATAATGGTCAGAGCCCCCAGCAACACCAGGGTGACGGCATCCACAGGGAAAGCACTTACAATCGACATCCCGGGATCGAAACTGGCAACAGGAGGGGCCGCGGTTTATATTCGAGCTCAGCTCCTGCACTGAAAAGATTCAAAAGGGAAATCTCTCACTGATCGATGTGGTTTTGCTCTCGGATTATCTGAACTTTCCCTTGTCGAAGCCCTGTTATGTAATGAACTACAGTGGGTGGTAATAATCTTCAAACCAATTGGAAGGCAGGAAAGAAAACTTCGTCCCTCCCAAAAATCTAATACCACAATTCCAAGCAGTCACTGAAAATTTCACCCAACCCCCCACCACCATGTCCACTTCCACCTCCTCGACCTAGTGACACCCTTGAACGATGCTGGTATTGCTGAATCTGTTGGAAAAATGAGGAAAGTCAACAAAAAGGAAATTTACAATGCAGAGAGAAACTAAAGTCCCGTTCTCCGAACATGGTGTGAACAGCGAGGCAACTCTCGCTAGTGAGAAAGAAGATGTTTGTTAATATCGATTTTCACGCTTTTTAAACAAAACAAAATCCCCCTGTGGGACGTGGGTGCTGCTGGCTGACCAGCATTGCTTACCCCTTCCCACTTTCTCTTGAGAAGGTGGTGGTGAACCACTGCAGTCCAGGTGCTGTAGATAGGCCCACAATGCTCTTAGAGAGGGAATTCAGGGTTTTGACCCAGCCTCAGTGAAGGAACAGCAATGTATTTCCAAGTGAGTGGCTTGGAGGGAACTTGCAGGTGGTGGTGTTCCCATCTACTTGCCGCCCTTATCTTTTGGAACGGAACTGACAGTGGGTTTGGAAGGTTGTGTGCGAGGATCTTTGTTGAATTTCGGCAATGTCTCTGGAGACTGTGCACACTATACTGCTACTGAGTATTGGTGTTCGAGAGACTGGGTGATTGTGGATGTGTTGCCAATCAAGTCAACTGTGTTTTCTCGGGTTGTATTAAGCTTCTTGAGTGTTGTTGTGGGGAGTATTCCAACACATTCCTAACTTGTGCGTTATGGGTGGTGGACGGGCTTTGGGAGTCAGGAGGTAAGTTACTTCTTGCAGTATTCCCAGCCTCTGTCCTGCTGTTGTAGCCACTGTACTTATGTGGCAAGTCCAGTTGAATTCCTGATCAATGGTACCCCACAGGATGTTAATGATAACACCATTCTCTTATTGGAGATAGTCATTGACTGGCATTTGTGTGGAACAAACATTACTTACCACTTGTCAGCACAAGCCTGGATATTATCCAGATCTTGTTGTATTTGAACATGGGCTGCTTCAGTACCTGAGGAGTCACAAATGGTGCTGAAAATTATGCAATCAGCAGAGAACATAGATTCTCGACAGTGTGGAAGCAGGCCATTCGGCCAAAAAAGTCCAAACCAACAAACCAAAGAGCATCCCACCAAGACCAATTCCCATACCCATGACTAATCCACCTAACCTACAAATCCTTGGACACGATGGGCAATTCAGCATGGTCAATCCACCCAACCTGCATACCTTTGGGCTGCAGGAGGAAACCAGAGCATCTGAAGGAAACCCATGCAGTCATGGGGAGAATGTGCAAACTCCACACAGACAGTTGCTTGAGGGTGGATTCAAACCAGGGTGCCTGGTACAGTGAGATAGGTTACAAGGGTCAACGTGGATTAGTGAAAGGGGAATCATGCTTAACCAATTTATTGAAGTTCCTTGAAGGAGCATCATGTACTGTGGATATGTTGGAGCCTGGAGACATGAATTTCCAGAAGATGTTTGACAGGAAACCACATTAAGGGTTATTGTGCAGAGTAGGAGCTCATGATGCAGGAGGTAACAGAGAATGTGTATGACCAGAGGATGGGCTGGCTGACATAGAGTTTCTTTTCTGTCTAGCAGGATGTGATGAATGGAGACTGACAGAATACTCTGATGGACCTCTGTTTTTTACAATTTATATCAATGATTTATATCAGAGAAACAAAGGCATGTTAGCTAAATTTGCAAATGACAGAAAGACAGCTAAGAACATAAATCCTGAAAATGTCACAGGGAGCTTGCTAATGGGGAACCACAGTCAGATATAAATAGGTTGAGTGAGTAGCCAAAAAGTCTGGCAGAAAGAGTACAATACGATAAAATGTGAAGGCATCTTAAACCTCAATCTATCTCTGACAGCATCACTTGTCTCTGAAATAGCAGGATTCTGCTGATACCCTTAAAATTGCTATGAATTCCTTGTTTCTTCCTGTTTTAGATTTCAAGAAGGACTCGGGAGCCGTAGTGTTTGAAACTACAAGAGATTTTATTAAGCAGATGTTCACTCTACCAGACAGCAAACAAGTCTGTATTGTGTTCCTCCAAACTGGCTGGTAACATCATTATCACATTGTGTAAATCAGACTCTTAAAGTGACAGTCCAATGTACTGAAATAGATACACATCAAGGACATTTCACTAGAACTGTCCGGGGCATTGGTTAGACCACACATGGAATATTCTGGTTTGAACTCTTGCTGAGGGAGAGATTCACTTACATTGGAAGCAGTTCAGTGAAGGCTCACTAAGCTGATCCCTGAAAATGAAGGGATTGTCTTGTTCAGAATGTTTGAATCTGAGGTCTCGATGGCACAACTGAATGAGTGAGGAAGAGATATTCATACTGGGGCCAAATAGTTTGAGCTTCAACCTGCAAATCTTTCCAAATTGTGAACAGTTGGTCTCCCACTCAGAGATTTCTGGTCAAATATGTTGAGGAAAATCTTTCAATCTTCTACCACCACTGTCCTTCGCTACAGTCTGCAAAATGGGGGTGAAGGTCCACGGTGCCACTCTAACCCCTACTGCATGAGTGAACAGTATGACACCACAACCTCAAAAAAACCTTATTTAAAATAGATCTCCAGCCAATGTTTCAGGGTAGACCTGACCTACAATGCAGCATTTCCAGCTTCTCAGCATTTGCTAATTTTTAAAACCAACCAACCCTGTGATCAAATAAAACTAAACAATAGATTTCAATGTTAATACCTGAACTTACTAAAGGGAGACAGTGAATACAAGGATAAAATTGACATTCAAGGTTTGGATGATGAAGAAAGTAAATGATACACAATGAACATTGCAACATCTAATTTATTAAGAGCACAGCAACAAGAGTTAATCAATTAAAGAACCATATTTTGGGACAACAAAGTTATTTAGCATGGAAAAGATTTGATAGTTTAGAACAGCATGAAATATTTGATAACAGATAAAGAAAATTTGCTTCCTGATGCATCAGGATCATCAATTTAATTAACAAAATTTTTTTTTAGATTAGACTTACAGTGTGGAAACAGGCCCTTTGGCCCAACAAGTCCACACCGACCCGCCAAAGCGCAACCCACCCATACATTTACCCCTTACCTAACACTACGGGCAATTTAGCTTGGCCAATTCACCTGACCCGCACATCTTTGTGACTGTGGGAGGAAACCGGAGCACCCCCACGCAGACACGGGGAGAACGTGCAAACTCCACACAGTCAGTCGCCTGAGTCGGGAATTGAACCCGGGTCTACAGGCGCTGTGAGGCAGCAGTGCTAACCACTGTGCCACCGTGCCGCCCTTATGTCCAAGGCTATCTGAGAAAAAAATTACACAGCGAGTTATTAAGAGTTGGATTTTGCTGCCTTACTCAGAACCTCCAAAAGAATAAATCCCCAACTGGGATGAATTCCCCAGGCTAATCGTGGAAAGAGTATGGATAGCTGCATCAAAGAGTCAGCAAAAAAGCACAGTAAGCCTCTTTCCATCCATTATTATTCTATGATTTGAACGTGTCCTAAAGACAAAACTGAAAAGCAGACTAAAATATATATAATTGTAGAAAATAGAACAGTACAGCATGGAACACACCCTTCAGCCCACAATGTTGTATCGTACATGACACCAAGTTAAATTAATCCTTTCTGCTGCCAATGGTCAATAACCCTAGAGGGATATATTTATTCATGTGCTTATCTATAAACCTTTTAAACACTCCTATTGTATCTGCCTTCAGGACTACCCCCGGCAGTACGTTCCAGACACCTCCCTCTCTCTGTGTTAATACCTTGCCCCTCTTACCTGAGCTACAAGTCTTTTCAAAACTCGCTGGTGTGATGTTTTTTGAGAAGTTAGTATTTATGTAAAGAAAAGATAATGGGGGAATAAAAGGCTGACAGTAAAGAATGATCAAACTGTGTAAGAAAGAGGCTGTTCAATAATTGGTTGGCCAGGACACAGGATGGTCAACTGATGGAAGTGACACAGGCAGGGCTGGAGGTTAGGGCACGCAGAGGCTAGAGGTCAAATAATTAAATCTCCAAAAATATGTCTGCAGTTGATAACCTTCATGTTTACTTACAGGGTAACTTATTGACTGTACAAACGTCTGTTCACCATTATACATTAAACAAATAGGCATTAGCAAGTTTTGAGAAGATGTGTAGCTCAATTTGGGGTTTAGAATGTAGGTTTGTTCACTGAGCTGGAAGGTCCATTTCCAGACGTTTCATTACCCCACTAGGTAACATCTTCAGTAGGCCTCTGCCGAAACAATACTGAAAAATTCCTACTTTATATTTATATGTTTGGGTTTCTTTGGGTTGATGATTCCATTTCCTGCAGTGATGTTATTTCCTGTGGTGATGTCACTTCCTGTTTCATTTCTCAGGGGATGGTGCTATCAACAAACACGTCAAGTTAGACCCCATCTACCACCCCCTCAGAAAAGGAACAGGAAATGACTGATCCTTCTAACTCGTTTGTGTTTTGTGACAGAGCTAGTTTGCACAGTGAACATCACATTGTTAAAGTAAATATAATGATGATGACTCAGCCCAATTTGACAGACACTGTGTGAAGAAACAAGGGAACACTTTTATTCAGATGATTAAATGTTTGTGCGAATGAAAATCACGTAAATCATGAATGAGGTGGCTTCATCAGCGACACACAGCACACACAGTTTGGTACTTTGGGAACGAAGTAAAACCCACTCCAGACTCGAGTTCCAGTTCACTGACATTCGGTGGGACTTGAAACTTAAATTTTTGTATCAGGGTAGTAAAGAAGAGGAACAGCTCCATTTTAGCCAGGGTCTCACCGGCACAAATCCTTCGACCTGCAAAAACACATTTGCAGAAACAGAAGTGTCAGAGCGGCTCTTCATCACACAATGGTGTTCACAATATTTTTTATAACAAACAGGATCTTGCTGTTTTATACTGCCTTTTTGGAACAATATCTCTTAATCATTTAGATGCCAATGTTTTCAGGATTGTGAAACTTATCGATGAGATACGTTGCTGACTGTAGCTTGTTGATCCAGCAGCAGGAAGTACAGGAGCGTCGAGCAGGAGGCTGATCACAAGGATACACATTTGGGTGGTTGCTTTACCCAAAACACTAATCGGGTAGTGTCTCCCACCCATCCTCCTCCTCTAACCAAAAAAATAGTTCTGTACATCAGTTGGTAAGGTGGTATTTGTTTTCTTTTGTGTTTCATTTTTTCAGCGGTCTATTTGAGAAATTAGAATAGTGGGAATGGCGGTTAGGGAAGTTGAATGTTCCTCCTGCAGTATGTGGCAGGTAAGAGTCACCTCCAGTGTCCCTGCTGACTTCATTTGTGAGAAGTGCACCCAATTCCAGCTCCTCGAGAACTGTGTTAGGGAACTGGCGCTGGATGAACTTCAGATCATTCAGCAGCCCAAGGAGGTTACTGAGAGGAGTTGCAGGGAGGTAGTTACTCCACAGCCACGTGAAGAAGGTAGATCCATTACCATCAGAGATAGGAAAGGGAACTGGCAGGCAGTGTAAGGATCCCCTGTGGTGGTTCCCTCAACAACAGGTGTATTGTTTTGCTTACTGTTGGGTGGGAGTTGGGGGTGGGTGCTACCTACTAGGGGTAAGCAACGGGACACAGGTCTCTGGCACAGAGTCTGTCCCAGCTGCTCAGAAGGGAAGGGGGAAAGAGAAGCAGAGCTTTAGTCGCTGGGGCCTCTATAGTTTGGGGGACAGATAGGATGTTTTGTGGGAATGAGCGAGACTCACTGTTGATGTTTTGCCTCCCACGTGCTAGGGTTTGTGATGTTTCTGATCATATTTTTGGAATCCTTGAGGGGAGAGGGAGCAGTCCCAAGTTGTGGTCCACATAGGCACCAACAACACAGGCAAGAAGAAAGATGGGGATCTAAGGCAGAAAGTCAGGGAGCTTGGTTGGATGCTTAGAACTAGAACAGTTGTTATCTCTGGTTTGTCGCCCATGCCATGTACTACTGAAGCAAGGAACAGGGAGAAAGTGGAGCTGAACACATGGCAGCAGAGATGGTGCAGGAGGGAGGGTTTTGGATTCTTCGATAATTGGAGCTCTTTCTGGAGATGATGGGACCTTTACAAACAGGATGGTCTTCACCTGAATCAGAGGGGTACCAACCAATATCCTAGGTGGGGAGGAATTTGCTAATGCTCTTCAGGGGGGTTTAAACTAATGTAACAGGGTTGTGGGAACCTGAATTGTAGTTCCTATACACAGGAGGTTGAGGGTAGTGTGGTTCGGGATAGGTTTACAAGGTCATGATGAGGAAGTTAAAATGTCATGGAGGGGTCAGTTCCATGCTTTACTTCTCTTCCAGGGTACATTGTGGACTTTAGGGTTAAAAATCCCACTACCAAACAAAAACCTTACTGCAACAGCAACTGATAGCCTGTACTGTTTCAATTCACACATGCGAATTTCCCCCATTCCATGCAAGTAAGCCTAGGCAAGACCTTTGTCCTTTCCAGACAGGACCAATAGTCCTGGGGTCAAAATAATTTTATGAATAAAGTATATTTTTGAAATTTAAAAAATCTCTCTCCCTCTCCCATTGTGCTACTTCGACCCCATATTAGCATAGGTATGTGTATCCCCATTCACTTCCCCTCCATATTATCATAGGTATGTGAAGCCTCCAATTACCTCACCTCCATGCTAGTATAGGTATGGGAGATCCCTATTTGTAGTAGGCAAAACCTTTCTGCCTTCATTCCTTTCCATTAACACATAATCATGGAAGCTATGATAATCGGTTTCTTTAGTCCATTCACATGTTAGTCAGGACATCGACATTCATCAGGTTTTGTAAAATCATAATTACCTACTTTAAATTATATGATGTCAATCATCTATGTGACTGATAAGTCTTTGCTCCAATTCCTATAAAATATACTGTCTCTGGGTGTAAGGCAGAGATTCGGGAAGAAGAATCGCTACAAGTAGGCACTCGGCTACTTTAGTGATGTTTTGAATCTCTCGATGGCTCTAATAATAAAGTTACCGCTGTTGAACAGAAAACCTGTGTCATCTGGATTTGTGGAACAAAGCAGACATCAACAATGAGAGGACACCGGCAGCCAGGAAGTTGGTTTGAAATGTGTGTCCTTCAATGCCAGGAGCATCAGGAATAGGGCGGGTGAACTTGCAGCATGGGTTGGTACCTGGGATTTCAATAATGTGGCCATTTCAGAGACATGGCTAGAGAAGGGACAGGAATAGTGGGTATAGATTCCAGGATTTAGATGTTTCAGTAAGAACAGAGATGATGGTAAAAGGGGGGTGGTGTGGCATTGTACATCAAGGGTAGTATTACAGTAGCTGAAAGAACACTTGAGGACTCATCTACTGAGGTAGTTTGGGCTGAGGTTAAAGGAGAGGTCACACTGGTAGGAGTTTTCTGTAGGCCTCCAAATTGGACCAGGATGTAGAGAAAAGGATAGCAAAGATGATTCTCGATAGAAGCGAGAGTAACAGGGTAGTTGGTTTTGGGGGACTTTAACTTCCCCAATATTGACTGGGAATACTATGGTACAAGTAGTTTAGATGGGTCAGTTTTTTGTTCAATGCATGCAGCAGGGCCTTCTGATACAGTATGTAGACAGGTCAACAAGAGGCGATGCAACATTGAATTTGGTTCTGGGAAATGAACTCAGCCAGGTGTTAGATTTGGAGGTAGGTGAGCATTTTGGCAATTGTGACCATTATTTGGTGATGTTTACAATAGCAATGGGCAGAGTTAGATATATACTGGAGGAAAGACAATTATAATGCAATTAGGCAAGATTTAGGATGGGGAAGGAAACTGCAGGAGATGGACACAGTTGAAATGTGGAGCGCATTGAAGGAACAGATACTGCAGGTCCTTGATAAGTATGTACCTATCAGGCAGGGATGTAGTTGTCGAGAGAAGGAGCCATGGTTTACTAAAGAAGTAAAAGCTCTTGTCAAGAGGAAGAGGAAGGCTTATGTGAGGATGAGGCATGAAGGCTCAGTTAGGTGGCTTGAGTGTTAGAAGTTAGCCAGGAAAGATCTAAAGAGAGTGCTAAGAAGAGCGAGGAGGGAACATGAAAATTTGTTGGCAGTTAGGATCAAGAAAAACCCTTAGACCTTCTTAATGTATATTAGGAATAAAAGAATGACTAGAGTAAGATTAGAGCCAATCAAGAAAGTAGTGGAATGTTGTGTGTGGAATCTGAAGACATTGGGGAAGCACTTAATGAATACTTTTTGTCAGTATTCACATAGAAATGGGCAATGTTAGTGAGAATAGAGAGATCCAGGCTACAAGATTAGATGGGATTGAGGTTGACAAAGAGGAGGCTTTAGCAATTTTGGAAGATCTGGAAATAGATAAGATCCCCTTGGCCAGATGGGATTTATCCTCGGACTTTCTGGGAAGCCAGGGAGGAGATTGCAGAGACTTTCCCTTCGATCTGTAGGTCATCATTGTCTAAGGAATAGTGCTAGAAGACAGGAGGATAGCAAACTTTGTTCCCATGTTTAAGAAAGGGAGTCGAGCCAACCCTGGTAATTATAGGCTAGTGAGCCTTACTTCAGTTGTGAGTAAGGTATTGGAAAAAAGTTGTAAGGGATATGATTTATAATCATCTGGAAAGGAATAATTTGATTCGGAATAGTTAACACAGTTTTATGAAAGGTAGAGCTGAAAATGTGTTGCTGGAAAAGTGCAGCAGGTCAGGCAGCATCCAAGGAGCAGGAGAATCAACGTTTCGGGCATGAGCCCTTCTTCAGGAATCCTGGAATCTTCAGGATTCCTGAATCCAAGAATCCATTCCTGAAGAAGGGCTCATGCCCAAAACGTCGATTCCCCTGCTCCTTGGATGCTGCCTGACCTGCTGCGCTTTTCCAGCAACACATTTTCAGCTCTGATCTCCATCATCTGCAGTCCTCACTTTCTCCTTTGTGAAAGGTAGGTCATGCCTCACTAACAGTTTGAGTTCTTCAAGATGGTGACAAAACAGATGGATGAAGGTAAGGCAGTTGATGTGGTATATATGTACTTCAGTAAGGTGTTTGATAAGGTTCCATGCGGTAGGCTATTGCACAAAATACGAAGGTGATTTAGTGGTTTGGATCAGAAATTGGCTAGCTGAAAAAAGACAGAAAATGGCGGTTGATGGGAAATGTTCATCCTGGAGCTCAGTTACCAGTGTTGTGCCTCAACGGTTTGTTTAGGGGCCTCTGCTATTTGTCATTTTAATAAATGATCTGGATGTGGGCCTAGAAGGATGGATTAGTAAATTTGCAGATGACACTAAGGTTGGCAGAGTTGTGGATAGTGCTGAAGGATGTTGTAGGTTACAGAGGGACATAGATAAGATGCAGAGCTGGGCTGAGAAGTGGCAAATGGAATTTAATGCAGAAAAGTGTGAGGTGGTTCACTTCGGAAGAAATAACAGGAATGCAGAGTACTTGGCTAATCGTAAAATTCTTGGCAGTGACGATGAATAGAGAGATCTCAGTGTCCAGATGCACAAATCCCTGAAAGTTGCCACCCAGATTGATAGGTTTGTTAAGAAGGTATATGGTGTTTTGGCATTTATTGGTGGGGGGATTGAGTTTCGGAGCCACGAGGTCATGCTTCAACTGTACAAGGCACTGGTAAGGCCATACCTGGAATATTGCATGCAGTTCTGGTCACATTATAGGAAACGGTTCAGAAGAGGTTTACTAGGATGCTGCTTGATATGGAAGGGAGGTCTTACGAGAAAAGGCTAGGGGACCTGAGGCTGTTTTCATTGGAGAGAAGAAGGTTGAGAGGTGACTTACCAAGACATATAAGATAATAACAGGTTTGGATAAGGTGGATAGTGAGAACCTTTTTCCTCAGATGGTGAAGGCTAACACAAGGGGACACAGCTTTAAATTGAGAGGTGGTAGATTTAGGACAGATATTAGGGGTAGTTTCTTTACTCAGCGTAGTAGGGACGTAGAACATTCTGCCTGCAACAATTGTAGACTCGCTGACATTAAGAACGTTTAAATGGGCATTAGACATACATGTGGATAATAATGGAATGGTGTAGGTTAGATGGGTATCGGGTCAGCACAACATTGAGGGCCAAAGAGCCTGTACTGCACTGTGTTGTATGAGTAGCACTCTCATCTTGAAGGCTGGAAGTTGAAGCGCCACACCAGAACCTGAGGCATAAATTTGAGGCTGGTGCTCTCACTGTGGTACTAAACAAGAGCTGCATTGGCATAGGGGCTAGTTTCCAGTGGATATGTTAAATTGCAGTCATGTCTGCCATTGTGTATTGGCCGCAGAGATTCCCAACATTTCAACAGTGATCATAATTCTAGAATAATGATGACAGGCACTTTAAACTGCCCTACAGTTGGGAAAGGTACATGTTTAATCAATAAAACTTGTTCATTTCTGATGTGCCAGCAATTAATCTCACCTTTAAATAAGTTTTTGCAGTCTTAGGGAAAAGACACATTTCCCCAGATTCCCATTCCTGATTGCGACTCAATCCTCCAGTTAAAAACTATGTGTACAGATATTGCATCGGACTCTGTTTGGATAGTAGCACACTCAGCAATGTCCTTCTCCCCAAAACAGAATCATTGAATCACTACGTGTGTGAGAGCAGGCCATTCAGCCCATCGAGTCCACGGCTCTGAAGAACATCCCACCCTACTCATCCCCCTACCACTATCCCTGTATTTCTGCATTTCCCATGGCTAACCCATCTAACCTGCACATCCCTGGATACTATGGGCAATTTAGCATTGCCAATCCACTTAACCTACACACCTTTAGACTGTGGGTGGAAACTAAGCACACGGAGGACGGACACACACACACACACACACACACACACACACACACACACACAGTCAGTGGCATTGGGAGACAGCAGTGCTAACCACTGAGCCATTGTGCCACCCTAACAGAACTAAAATTCCCTCAATGATGCATCTCCTAGGTCTTATTCTCCCCAGCCAGGGACAGATTATTTCACTCACTTATCATTCAAAAATTAATAAGAGATGTTACCTGCAGAGAAAGGCATGAAGGCATCTCTCTTCACAAACTTGCCCTCAGCATTCAGAAAGTGAGATGGGTTGAACTCATTTGGTTTCTCCCATTGGGTTTTATCATACAGCACAGAGGACAGCAATGGGATTACATGGGTTCCCTACAAATATTAAAATATCATTTCTGGTTTATGTTTTTATTATTAAAATACAAAGGCACTGTTGAAAATAATTATACAGTTGATCATTGATAAATGTATTTGAAATTTAGAAAGAGCATTACATTCTAATTGTAATCCCCTGAGCATCCTGATTTGAATTGGTCCAGGATTGGTGACTGTACCTGCAGTGGTCTGGGTCCTAAACTCTGGACTCCCCTCTCTATTTCTTTCTCCTCCTTTAACAAGTTCCTTAAAACCTGCCTTTCGACTAAGCTTTTGGCTCATGTCTATGGCTTTGGGTTTTAATTATTCTTCAATAACTCTCATGTAGATATTCTTGGGGATTCTTTACTACATTAAGAGGAGCTGTGCAAATAGGAAATTTTGTACTCAAGCCGTATCTTTTCAGTATAGTTCCCCACTCCTCCTCTTTTTCTCCATTACCTGCACATATTGCAACATTAATAAACTACCCAAACGCAGTCAGACATTGCCATATTATTCTAAATAACATGGTACGTGTAAGGTGATGAGATTGAATCATTCGGGCACTAATGGTGCACAGTGCACCAGGTTTCAATGTTCCCTTTCTTGCTCCCTATTGTCTGTCTATCAGGCCTTGAATGCAGCCAGCCTTTCCTGAGGGTACCTTTGGAATGAAGTATCCTCTGAAGTCTACGTCCACTGTTGTTTCATGTGTTATGCCCAGTGGTACGATGTCCCCAAACCTCTGGATTTCATGGATCACTGCATCAGTGTACGGCATATCTTTCCGATCTTCAACTCTGGGATGTCGCTCAGATCCAATAACTCTGATAATTTCCTCATGAACCTTTTCTGCAATCCGAGCACATTTAAAGTAATTGGAAATACTGCCATGATATTTTTGAACAACATCAAAATCTCAAATCACAGTAAACAGAGAATATGAGACACTGAAAATCATCCAATAAGGTCAGCTCCAGAGTAGAATTCATCAGAGTACTCCTTACTCTGGATCTCTGGATATTTCATCATCAGAAGCATTCCCCATCGAAGTGTGGTTGAGGTGGTCTCCATCCCTGCAGAAAACAGGTTATTCGTTGAGGTCAGTAAGTTGTCTTCATGGAAGTATGAATTATGGTTCACTGATTCCTGAAAGCAAGATTGACAATGCAATAGCTCAGATTTGAATTGAGTCCTGTACTGTAAGTCCTATACTGCATACTTAATCTGACACATTGATTATTGGGTATTGCAGCTCAGAATAAGGGCCAGGAAAACAAGGCTTCTCTATGGTTACTCCAGTGTAATACTGAGGGAGGCCAAACTGTCAGAGGTGCAGTCTTTCAGATAAGATGTTATTCTGAGGTGCTGTCTCCTCTCAGGTCAATGTATCACAAAGAAATCTATTCCACTGTGCTTTTCAAGACTTTAAAATGCTCCAAAGCACCTTAAAGTCAATAACAAGTGCTTTTTGTATTGCAGCCAATAGTATATTGTAGGAAGTGTATGAGCAATTTTAGCAGAGCAAACTCTCACAAACAGCTATGAGGTTGTGACCAGATTTATTGATCTTGGGCAAATCTACATCAGAAGGTGACGACATTTCCAAACTGCTTCATCAGCTGTAACATGCTTTGGGGCATCCTGGGGTGATGAAAGACATAGTGTAAATGCCAATTCTCTTTCTAAAAAGAACAACATTTTTCACACCCTTTATCGAGAATCATGTACATTTGCAATAAAAAGGAGTCTATCAGGCCAATGCTGAACTGAACCAAGTTGACTTTTTTTTTCCTGAAATACATAAATATAACTTTGGGAAGGCAGCAAAACTCTGAAAAAAAAGGGATGTTTACCTTCTGTTGTCTGATCATGAACACATCGATAAAACTCCTCAAGTCATTGTCATCTAGTTTCTGACGATTTTCTTTGAAGAAGCCTTTGAGGAAATTCATAGTCTGTTCTGTATTGGTAAACACTTTATTGTGTCTTCCTGGAAGGAATCTCAGGAGTGGAAATGCATTGTACAGCTACAGAATCAAAATAACACCATGTTATCGAGGTAGGTATTGAAATGAACCAATTACTTGCTCACATCAAAGTAATCGCAATTTCAAAATAAATGATAGACAAAGCTTTTAAACATTATCAATCTTTGATAAATACAGTGGTTTGTGAACATTGAATAATTATAGCTTTTTACTATAGTTATCATCATACAATGCCTGTAACAGTTGTGTAAACAAATTCAATAATTTTCAAAAGGGAATTAGATAAATATTTCAAAAAAATCAGTTTGCTGCATCATGGGAATGAGAAAGGGTCTTGGACCAATTGCATAATTCTTTCAAAGATATTGGAGAAGGATCACTGGTCCAAATGATCACATTCTATGTTGGACAGGGCTCTGTTTCAGTTTCAATAAGTAAGAGGTCACTTCCAGAGACTCAAGAATTTGAGGCAGTTTGATGGGTAGTTGAGAGGATATTTTCACTTGTCAAAGTATTTAATACTGAGACTATAAATTTGAAAGTAAGACACTTATCGAAAAACGCAGAGATGGGGACGGATTTGTTCTCTCAAAGTGTCATTAACCGTTGGAATTGACTCCCCAGGCCAGCGTATATTGAATCTATTCAAAGTGGAGTTGATGGGTATAGTTTCATGAGCAGGTTTACAGTCACAGGAGGCTGTAAACCTTTGTGGATGACACTGGCACACACCTGCCCATCCCCAAACCCACCCACCCTGTTAGTGCAGCCTGCCTATCCTCACGCCAATTAAGGCCCTTAACTGTGCAAGTAATGGCCAATTATATTGTACCACAGATTTAATGAGGCTTCACATACAGACTCCTTCCATTTACTGCAAGTTGCAAATGATGTTATTCAAATGAAAGATGAAACTTACGTGGGCCACAGGTGAACCGACAAGTTGAATGTTCTCATTTACTCTCTTTACTAAACTGACAAACTTTTCATCCTCATAATCAAATCTGTCACCAAAAACTATAGAGCAAATTATATTGGCCACAGCAGAGTTCAGTTGGACAGTTGGATTAAACGGTTGGCCTGCAAAACAAATTTTAAACATGACAACCAATCGAGTATTAACCATTTATGTAGTGATTGTAATGAGGTTAGCCAGGTGGACCTCAGAATAGGAGCTCCCTGACTGGACTGTTAACTAGGTCCAATCAGGGAGTCCTGGTTGGCAGATGTAAACAGGAGTGTGCAGTGGAATCCCATCCAATTCTATTTTGATTTAATCCTTGCCCTCCCCTTCGCTGTTTGATCACACAGCATAGCCCTTTGATGTTAAGGGCACTGTTTATCACTGACCACTTGGATGTTTCTTTTCTTCCTGGTGGTGGAAAGTGAATAAAGGTTTGTGCACCTTGTGCCTTTCACCGTGTCTCACACCTGCACACACACAACATGAGTGCGGGGGAATAAATAAGCACTACCGCAGTTAGGCAGTAGTGTGCCGATAATATAAAAAAAATACATAAACAGAAGTGTCACTGCGGGAGAGAAGTGTATTATTTCCCCATCCAATTCTATTTTGATTTAACCCCTGCCCTCCCTTCACTGTTTGATCACGCAGCATTGCCTTTAGAGAAGGGCACTGCTAGTCACTGGTCACTCGGGTGTTTCCTTTCTTCACGGTGGTGGAACTTGTCAAAAAGATGAAAGAAATAAACAGGCATGTCAGAGACTCTATCGGTTCTGGGAGTTGGCTGTGAGGAAGCTGGACAATAGTCAAGTACTATGCAAGTTTAAATAAAAGGTTCAATGTTTGGGAGAAGATTTGTAGTTCGGGTGCTCGTTGTTGTGGTTCTGCTCGCTGAGCTGGGAATTTGTGTTGCAGACGTTTCATCCCCTGTCTAACAGCACACAAACCAACAGCTACTCTCAGACAACAACTCACCAGGACAAAGGACCCAATACCTAGCATGAGCAAAAACAACGTAGTATACAAAATCCCATGCAAGGACTGCACAAAACACTACATAGGACAAACAGAAAGACAGCTAACGGTCCGCATCCATGAACACCAACTGGCCACAAAACGACATGACCAACTATCCTTAGTAGCCACACACGCAGATGACAAGCAACATGAGTTCGACTGGGACAACACTACTATTATAGGACAAGCCAACCAGAGAACAGCCAGGGAATTCCTAGAGGCATGGCACTCATCCACAGATTCAATCAATAAGCACATCGACCTGGACCCAATATACCAATCACTGCAGCGGACAGCTGGAACTGACAACCGGAAGTGGCAGATTCAAACCACTATAAATGCCGGAGGAAACATCACAGAAGCGCTTCACAGGACGCTCCCAAGCACTGAGGATGTCATCTAGACAGGGGACGAAATGTCTGCAATACAAATTCCCAGCTAGGCGAACAGACCACAACATTAAATAATGTGTGAATTGGTAATGGGATACCAATTTCTTTGATGGTATTTCACCTTTCAAGAAATCACAATTGCATTACTCTTCAGATAAGACCCTGAAGCTTGTTCCCTTGGCTATAGAATGAAGATAGATAGGAGATAGCTGACACTCACCAGAATTTTAAGAAGCCTTCAACATTCAAATTGAAATCTATGAACTAGCTGTTCTATTCCATCAGATGTGATTTATATGCATACCCTTGGAGTAGGAGGGGCATACCACAAGAATTGCAATTAGTTTTGGATTGCTCTTACATAGAGCTAGCAGAAACAGTGGCCTGAATGGTCCCTTTCAGTGATATAGATTTCTGTGATTCTTTAATGTATGTTGGCATTCATAAATAATGCACACAGAGAAAAGAAACAATGGTAATTCTGTTTGGTAACCTCACACAAACTCACCTTTATAAGCCTCAATGATTTTTACCAGAAAATCTGACTCCTCAATTATTTTGTCTTCAATGGTTTTCTTTCCCATTCCAAAATCTCGTAACGTGGTGAGGGCAAATCTTCGCATTTGTTTCCATGACTCCCCGTGACCAAAAGTAATACCTGAAATTAAATCCATCAGAAAGAAGCAAACACTGTGACTCTTGTAATCCTTACTTAAACTGACAACTTTCCTCATAGAATCAAGGGCCTGACTAATGAAAGAAATAGAACACAATGAAGTGAGAAAGGTTTGCATTTTTGTCATAAATATTTCTATACAGAACTCTTCTAGAGATAACATCCAGGCATCCCAAATATTTCAGTCACTGAGTTACTTTTCAGGTGTACTGAAGTAAATGCACTAACCAAGTTACACACAATGAGCTTCCACTAACTATTTATTTTAGAGATATTGATGAAGGGACGAATAGGAACATAGGAAGAGGAGACCCCTCAAGGCTATCTCACAATTCAATGAGATCCTGGGTGACCTGTGACCAAACTCCATTGCTTAACAATCACCGACCTCAGATGTAAATTTAACAATTGATCCAGCATCCACTGTCGTTTGTGGAAGAAAGTCCCAAACAACTGCAATTCTCTTGGTGTACAAGTACTTTCTACCATTTTGCCTGCTTGGTCTGGCCCTGCTTCTCAGACTCAGCTGCTCTCGTTCTAGAATCCCCAACCAATGGAAACAGTTTATCTGTACCTACTGTTTTTCCTATTTATATCCCGTTTCTTTTCCAGTTTATTTTCTTGTTTATAATTTTCCTGTTAATATCTCAAAGACTTCGATCAGATCATCCTTTAAGAATAAACAGGCCTAATTTGTACAAGCCTTCCTCATAACTTACCATAATAATAGCTAGGACATCAGGAAAAAAAGTATTCTGCTGTGCTCTAAATAATACCATGAGACACTTTATTCCCACTGGAGAGAGAAGATGGGAAGAATTCCAAGAAGTGTACCTCTGACAATATAGCATTCCTCCACTACCTAGTAATATTAACCTGGAATATATGTTCAAGTCTGGGATGAAACTTGAGCCCACACTATTTGACTCAGAGACGAGAATGCAACTGATTATGACATCACTGAGAGTAGATTATATGGCAATGCAGTAGGCTCTCTACATTACTTCGAGATGTGTTACGCTCAACATGGGATTGATTAATTAACGATCGAACATGGGACTGTTTCATTTCACAGCACCATTATGTGCTCGTACACCTTTAAAAGCTTTTTTATTTAAACAGTCAAAAAACTGTCACAAAGCTAGTCTCTTTTTTCTATAACTGTTCAGTGGCTCAAGGAGACTCTGTCCTTGATTTTTTTTCAGAGGTGTAATAAACCAGGCCAGCCTCCTATCAGTCTGGTTTCATAGAGATGAAAAGGATTTTGAGAGGCCTTTTGTTAATTTGTAAACAGATGAGACTTCACGCCAAAGTGGTCAGGCTTTAGAAGTGACCTGTATAAAGAAAGAGGAGTGGTCAGCTTTCTGAGCTGAGCAGTTTAGTTCAGTCTGACCTGGTGAGAAGTTCAACAGGGAGCTGTGTAGGAACTCTCTCTCACTTTCTGCCCTTCAACTTCAACCTGTAAGCATGTGTTCCATTTATACTGGGTTATAAAGGGAGTTTGCTTATTGGGACTGTTGTGCATATTCGGAATAGCATCTTTAAATCTAGTTTGGATAGATTGCATTCTGTAAGCATTTTTTATTGTGTTCTTTGTGTTTCATTTTAATTGTGTGAATAAAGTTTTGTCTGTTTTAAAATCTAGTAGCAATCGAGCTATCTTACTCCGGGTAATTTTCACTGTACACTTCCAAAACAAACTGCAAAGTTATGGTCTGGGGCTGCCTGTTTAAGAATATTTTGAGTCATCTGGCTTTGTCCATAACAGGTTTCGGGCTCTTTGCGGGATTTTAAACAGCGAGTGCTTGGTGCTTGTGTCTTTATTTCGAGTGTTTGTTTCTTTGGGTAGACAAAGCTTGGGTTAGTAATGGCTCTTTCAGATGCCAAAAGCTTTCTGGAGGTGGATGCACTGACTTTGGAAGTTTTGCAAAAAGTGAGTAAGACCAAGTTACAAGAATTGGCAGATAAACTGGAGTTGGAACTGCCTGCTTGTGTGAGGAAAAGAGAGATAATTACAGCAGTAGCTCAGCATTTAAACCCGCTGGAGAAACCATCAGAATCTGTAGAGATGGCAAGAATTCAATTGCAAATGAAGCAGCTTGAGTTAGAGGCAAGAGATAAGGAAAGGGCAGCAGAAATGAAACAGTTTGACTTACAATTAAAAGCAGAAGAGAGGGAAAAAGAGTGAGCACCAGAAGAGATCGAGAAAAGAGCGAGCTTTTGAACTTCAAAGACTAACGCTTAAGAAGGAAAGTCAGCTTAAAATGCTGGAGATAAAGACTGAGGGTAGGCTTAGTGAGGAATAAAATGAGGATGAGCAAGCAGCTGGTTATCACAAGCCTAGTGAGAAATTGTTTGTTTGAGTATGTTCAAGCATTGGCTGAATTTGACGAGAAGCCTTTTTCATCCCATTTGAAACGGTGGCTTAACAAATGCAGTGGCCAGTGGCAATGTGGGTTTTGTAGATCCAAACGAAATTTGTAGTAGGGCTAGTGAGGTATTTGCATCCCTCTCAGAAGAGTTATCTGGAGAGTGTGCAAAGGTGAAAAAAGCCATTTTACATGCACATGAGCTTATACCAGAAGCCTATAGACAACATTTCAGGGCTCTAAGGAGGGACCCTGGTCAAACCTATATTGAGTTTGAAAGGGTCAAACAGTCATTTCAATAGATGGATAAGAGCTTTAAAAATCGAGCAAACCTATGATGCCCTTAGAGAGGTAATTATTTTGGAGGAATTAAAAAATTCACTGCCTGAAGTAGTGCAAACTCATGTGGAAGAGCAGAGAGTTAATGCAGCAAGGTTAGCAGCTGAAGGGGCTGATGATTATGAGCTGGTCCACAAAACCCGGTTTGGCTTTTAGAATCAATTTCAGTCCATGAGGGATAGAAACTGGGGCAAAGAGAAATCCTCATGTGGGAGGGAAAGGTGGATCTCAGTGAAGATCATTAGGATAACGTACCACAGAGTTAAAAAAGAGACTCGAGGGAGACAAAAAAATTAAAAAGATCTGGTGTTTTCATTGTAGTAAAGTGGGCGACATGAAATCAGTGTTTAGATCCTCCTCTTCCTCACTCTCTCCACCCTACAGGCGCCCTGCCTCTATCCTGATAAAGGGTTTTTGCCAGAAACTTCGATTTTCCTGCTCCTTGGATGCTGCCTGACCTGCTGTGCTTTTCCAGCACCACTCTGATCTAAACTCTGGTTTCCAGCATCTGTAGTCCTCACTTTTGCCGATATAGAATCAGTGCTGGTGGGCTAGGAGAAAGTCAGATGTAGGAAAACCAGATAAGCCTGGGAGTTTTGTTGGGCTGGTAACAAAAAGCACAAGGCAACTTAAGACAACTGCCTCAGAGTGTACAAGATGATCAGAAGTTGATTAAGAAGTAAATGCCAGATCTGCTTAAAACATAAGCATGCAAGGGTAAAGTGTATTCATGTAGGCCAGTAGCAGTAGGTAAGGAGGTTGCAATATTATTCAGTCTTTAATGCTGAAGGATGAGGCGATATGTACTCCTGAGGGTCTATTGCACAAAAGGTACTGGTAATGTGAAGTCAAGTTAAGACAAAAGTGCTCAGTTATGTAAAGTGAGGCAAGAGAGTCCAGAGAAGAGTGGAATATTTGTGGTAGGAGTAGTGAACAAACTCTCAACTCCAGGAATGCAATTTGTCCTTGCAAATGATATCGCTGATTCACTGGTAAGCATGTTGCCTATTCTAGTTGAGAAGCCAGTGGAGATACAGGCAACTGAAGATATGGAGAATGTTTATCCAGGAATTTTCCCTGATTGTGAGATCACAAGATCACTGAGGCATAAGCTGAAGCAGGAGAGATCAAAAGGCACCGATAAGGAAGCTGACATAGTGTTATCTGAAACCTTCTTTGATCAGAGAAGGAGCAAATAGGTAATTAGGCCAGTACCTTTAGCTCTACTAAGCTGATTGAATTACAGCAGAAAGATGAGGAGTTAAAACAATTATAGCGAAAGGCATTTACTGAGAAAGAAAGTGAATACATTCCTGTGTGTTATTACTTAACAAATGATGTCTTAATGAGGAAATGGAGACCATCACTCATTCAAGCAGATGAGAAATGGACAGAGATTCATCAAATTGTTTTGCTGGTAGGGTGTAGAGAGGAGATGCTGTGAGTGGTGCATGAGCTACCACTTGGAGGTCAGTGGTGAGGAAAACACAGGCTAAAATACAAAGACATTTTATTGGCCTGGACTACGCAAATATATAGTTGTATTTTGCCAGACATGTCATATATGTCAGCTAATCGGAAAACCACAGACAGTAATAAGACCTGCACCTTTAGTACCCATTCCAGTGTTTAAGGAACCTTTCACAAGAGTCTTGATTGATTGCGTAGGTCCCCTACCTCAAACAAAAAGGGAGCATTAGTGTTTACTAACAATAATGGACGTGTCGACTGGATTTCAAGAGGCAATCCCATTATGCATCATCACAGCTAAACGGATTGTAGAATTATTACTTAAATTTTTAAAAAACTAGATATAGACTACCAGTAGAGATCCAGTCAGATCAAGGATCAAACTAGACATGAAAACTATTCGAGTTTATGGGTAAGTTGGGAATAAAACAATTAAAATCTACTGCGTACTGTCTGGAATCACAGGGAGCACTAGAGAGAAGGCATCAAACACTGAAGGCCATGTTGGGGGCTGATGATCAGGATTATCCAGGTGATTGGGATAAGGGAATTCCACTGGTACTTTTTGTGATCATAAATGCACCGAATGAATCGACCAAATTCAGTCCATTTAAATTAAATTTTGGGCATGAGGTAAGAGGACATTTGAAATTGGTTAAGGAGAAATTAATAAGTCAGAATTCAGAGACTACCCATTTGGACCATATGTCAAATTTTAGGGAACAGTTAAATAGAGCTGGAGAGTTGGCTAGACAGCCTTTAACAGTATCACAGCATACAGTGAAACAGGAAGTGTATAAGAAATCACAATACATAAGGCATTGGTGTTACTTCCAGCTAACAGGTCAGCCTGTAAAAGTAAGGTTTAGTGGACCTAATCAAATTGAGAAGAAATTGAGTGAGGTGAACTACTTGATAAGGACTCCAGACTGGGAGAAATCTCACAGAGTGTGTCATGTGAATATGCTCAAAAAGGAATTTTGATAGGGAAGGAAAGCAAGAGGAGAAGGTGTTAATGATTACAGCACAGAAGGAAGAACCAAGTTCAGAGGATTCTGAATTGGACATTCCTCAAATCAAATTAGACAATGAGGAAGTTGTCAAAAATTGGGATAAGGTATTAAGTTACTTTCCACAAGAAAATCAAAATGACCTGAAAGAGTTATTGCTATCACATGGGGAGATATGTAAAAATAAATTGGGTAGTACTAACCTAGTTGTATAGGAGATGCTGTTCCGGTTAAGCAACATCCTTATGGGCATAACCCTATAACACTGGCACAGATCCAGGAGGAGTGCATGCTCCAAGATGGTATAAACAAAGTGAGTTACAGTGACTGGAGCTCACCCATAGTCTTGGTTCCAAAGCCAGATGGGACCTAATGGTTATGTGTGGACAATTGCAAATTCAACGTCGTTACAAAGACTGATCCACAGTTGGAGGGCTGTTTCAAAAAAGTGGGATAAGCAACTTCGAAGTTGGAGTTGCTCAGAGGCTACTGGCAAGTACCTCTGTCAGAGAGGGCAAAGGCGATTTTGGCTTTCGTAATGCGAAATGGACTTTATCCATTCAAAGTCATGCCATTTGATATGAAAATGCTCCAGCCACATAAGGTCATTGCCAGATTACCCAACAGTGTGGTGTATATTAATGATTTGGTGATTTTTAGTCACTCATGGAAGGAACATTTACAGCATTTATCGGACTTGTTCAATCAACTTCGGAAGACAGACTGGTGGTTAACTTAGCTAAAAGTGAATGTGCCAAAGCCCAAGTCATCTTCCTGGGCCATGTTATTGGACATGGAAAAATGGCCCCATCAGCTACAAAAACAAAAGTAATTGGGGAATTTCCCAACTGTCGACAAAATTTGATATAATGGTTCCTGGGGTTGAGTGGATTTTACCGAAAATTTGTGCCGTGACTATGTGGTAAGAAAGGAAGGTTGCATCCAATGCTGCCTGCTGACTGGAGTAGCAGCTGTGCCCATGTAATGCTGCTACACAAGGTTGTTATACTGCTACATGTACAGCTTGATGCTAGCCAGTCAGCTCTGCACTGAACTAAGTGACGGTATCTCCCTGATCCAATGGTTTGGATTGATAGCATAGGACAGCAGAGTTATACGTCTAATGAGTTTAAGGCCCGCAATGAGAACTATACTGTCAACGCCCTTGTAGCCTTAGGGGAAAAATTAGACGCTACCACCAAAATATCATGGCAAAACAGACAGGCCTTAGACTGGATACTGGCAGAAAAAGGCAAGGTTTGTGTGATGTTTGGGTAACATTGCGATACCTTCATACCTAACAACACTAGCCCTGGGGGATCTTTTACTGAAGCAATGGAGAAATTAAAGAATCTGAGACAGGAGCTAAAGGACAATGTGGAGTTTGGTCATCAGGCTTTTGATTGGCTGAATAATATATTGGGATCTTGGGGAGAATGGTTTGTCAAGATTGGTCTTATTGTAGGTGCAGTTTTACTTGTTGTTGCCTTCGTCTTTTATTGTGTCTTACCTTTTATCAAGTCTTTCTTAGTTTGCGTCACTACACGGCAGCTTGTGGTCATTTCAGCTAACCCCGGAAGTGTATCCTCCTCTGACGGAGTCTCACCGCTTTATTATTAAACCTGACAACTGCCATGGTGCACGGGACATGTCCACATGAGAACTTTGATGCTACTTCTGATTAACTCACAGGTCGTAGAGAGTAAGGGGTCTTGGGTCTTTTTTCCTGTTCTAGTTATTGGAGGACAGGGTTTTGGCCCAAGGGACCCCAGCAATGGAGGAAGAACCCTTTAAGACTCAGACTCCAAATATTATTCAGTCCATGTTGGGACATAAACTGTTTGCATTGGACATCAGAGGGTCTGAGCTTATTGGCTTCTTTCTCTAGGTGAGACCAGTAGGTCTCAAAGGGGGAATATGGAAAATAACGAGCATGAAAAGCATGGGAAGGGTTAAAGAATGAGACCACTGGTGATCTGTTACAAGCAGTCTGTAGAATATTACACTAGTTAAAAAGGTCACTGTGACAGGATGGGGCCACTGTGACAGAATGAGATAAGAATAGTGGATTGCTGCTCGCAGAGTCAGTTTGGGGCTGAAAGGTCACTATGGCAGGCTGGGTTAACAACAATTGGTATAGTCAGCCTTGTCTGCTAAATACCATCATGGCAGTTTGTGACAGGTCGGGACAATAAGTATTTAGGACATGACAATAAATATCTAATCAGTAGTTAGCAGGGTCAGCCTATGAGAGAAGACCATTGTGGTAGGTGAGTGGTAAAATATCTAATCGTGACATTAGAATGATATTAAGTAGGACCTGGGACGGAAGACCATTGTGGCAAAAGTGGTCATAAAATATCATAATATTAAGTAGAATGTTGGAAAAAAACCATAGTGGCAGAGGTAGAGAGATAACAGGAACTAACATCACTTGGTTATGATATATCTGGAGAGAGGTAGCTCTGACTAACACAGTTAGATATGCTGATAAGCTAACAAAACATGATAAAAAAAAGGTATAAAGAGCCACGGACCCTTAGCTTCGTGGGCAATCAAGAATTTGTGGTTTTCTGTTTGCAAACAAAAGACCAACTTCTTGAAGAACTCTCCACAGCTCCTGGTGAATCTCTACACTTTAATAGTTTGGCTGCTCCGCGCACTGAATTGTTCAAAAAGGGCAAGAGGTTTCAGTGGACAATGGACTGTCAACAGACATTTGACAGTCTAAAAACTGTATTACCCACCGTCCCAGTATTAGCCACACCAGATCACAAAGTCTTAAGGTGACTATCAATGCCAGTGATGTGGGTGTCGGGGCGATGCTCCTGCGGGAGGATGATGAAGGGATAGAAAGACTCACTGGGTATGTTTCCAGGACTTTGAACGTACATCAACAGAAATATTCAACGGTGGAGAAAGTCTTTAAGCTTGGTGTTGGCCTTACAACATTTCAGTGTTTATATTACCAGCAATGCATCTGAGGCAATCGCACACACTGATCACAATGCATTAACATTTGTGGAAAAGTTTAAGGACAGAAATGTTGGGCTGTTTAAATAGAGCTTGTTGTTGCAGCCATTCAGTTTGACAATTGTGCACATGGCAGGTCATGAAAATGTGATTGCCGATGCATTATCGAAACTCAAATGAGATATCGGGGCGTTCGATGTTGGGTGTACCACGGCCTGAATTTGCATGGGGTTGTGCATGTTTCTAGTTAGTATAGTGTATCTGTGTTTAGACTACTAACTGGGTTTTGAAGGGTTAAAATGAAGCTATCTTTTGGTGTTGATGGTTCATTTTTTAAGCGGGGAGGGGGAGGTGTCACAAAGCTAGTCTCTTTTTTCTAAAAGCTGTTCCTTGGCTCAAGGAGATTCTGTCCTTGATTTTTTTCAGAGGGGTAATAAACCAGGGCAGGCTCTGATCAATCTGGTTTGTTACAGAGATGAAAAGGATTTTGAGAGGCCTATTGTTTATATGTAAACAGATGAGAGTTTAGGCCAAAGTGGTCATGTTTGAGAAGTGTTTTAGAAGCATTGGTGCTCTACACAAGCCTCCTCCTACCCATCTTCATGTAACTTCAATCTCAGTAGGTGCTCGGTCAAATATTAATTTGAGATTGGTGTTCAATCAGCTTCTGTTTACCAAAGATATCCAGAAATTCGAGGTGAAAAAGTGTCACACAGTGTCAGAACAAGTTATGTTCCCAACCCTCCAGTATAACCCTCGTGTATTGCTGAATATGTTATCAGTGTCATTTTGAAAATCAAGGAGAATAGGGTGCTGAGTGCAGATTCTAAACATCCCCATGCTAACATCCCCAATTGTCATATAACGGTTATAATTATTGGACATTGTGTGATTAAGCATAACCATATGTTTTAGAAATTACACAGAATTAGTTACAATCTGTCTAAATTTTATCTTTCTAAGTTCTTAAAAACATAATACTTGAAAAAAAACTCTGCCAAACACTGAAAGATATTCATTATCCAAATAGGGACAGAATACAGTCTGATTTTAACTGATA